>NC_092315.1:46659058-47943866 GCF_036785885.1 Coffea arabica
AGGAAGGCACATTGCAGAAAAGTGTCAAGGTCTGTCTTTAGCAGCAAATTTACTTGGAGGTTTGTTACAAAACAAAAGAAGGGATTTCTGGTTGTCAATTTTAGAAAGCGGGGTATTAGATAAAGAAGATGTAATCTCTGCGATACTCAAATTGTGCTTTGAAAATCTGCCATCTCCATTCCTCAAAAGATGTTTTGCATTTTGTTCGATGTTTCCAAGGAACTCTGTTATAGAAAGGGACCAGCTAGTCCAGCTTTGGATGGCTGAAGGATTTATTGACCCAGGGTTGGGGATTTCTGTGATGGAAGAAATAGGAAATCAATACTTTGACACTTTGTTGCAGAATTCTTTACTTGAAATTGTAAGCAAGGATAACTTCAACAAAGTAACACATTGTAAACTGCATAATCTTGTCTATGATTTTGCATATTCTCTATCAAGCTTCGAGAGCATCACCATCGGCGAAAGAGATCAAGATGACATTCGTCAGATTCAACACCTTGCATTGGAGTCGTTTACAGAGGAAACCATGAAGATTGCCAAGGAGAAAGCAAGATATTTGAGGACATTATTCCTAAAGAAAAATTTACCTGACAATAACTTGCTAAATCTAAACTTCTTGTATGTTTTAAACCTCTGTGATGCAGATATAGCAGAATTGCCAGTATATGTTGGAAATCTAAGGCATTTAGAATACCTTGATCTCTCGAGGACAGAGATAAAGTCTATACCCGACTCTGCCTGCAACCTTTACAAGTTGAAGACATTGAGGATCATTGGATGTAATTCTCTTGAAGAACTCCCAAAAGATTTCAAGAATTTGCTATGCCTGAGACATCTTCACTTCTATTATAATGAGTACTTCTCTATGCCATATGAGTTTGGGCGATTAAGTCACCTTCAAACACTGCCAATCTATAACGTGGGAAAGAAGTGTGGTCCTCCAATTGGGGAGCTGAAGCACTTGAAAGATCTCAAAGGCAAGCTGGAGATACGAAATCTTGATCTTGTGAAAGACAAAAAGGAAGCTCAGCTAGCAAATCTATTTGAGAAACCGAATTTGCAGGAGCTGGAGCTTCGTTGGATTGATCCTGAAAAAGAAGAAAGAGAAGATCCAAACAACGATGAGAATGTGCTGGAAGGCCTTGAGCCTTACCACAATCTGAAAAGCTTAAGGATCGAACACTTCAAAGGTGACAGATTCCCATCATGGGTAATGAAGATGTCTGTTAAAAGAGGCTCTTTGCAACTTAACAATTTGGTGGAGGTAAAACTGGAAAGCTGCACAAGATGCAAGGAAATCCCAACACTAGGGACCCTACCGCTTCTCCAAAATCTTGAGATAGTTAAACTCTCAGAAGTTAGCTGCTTTGGATCATCATTTTACGGTGGCAATGGATCAAATACCAACACCAGTGAAACTCAAGCTACAAAATCATTCTTTCCAGCACTCAAAAGCCTCATAATAAACAACATGCGAAGCCTACTAGACTGGAAGGGACCAGAAGAAATCTCTGCATCTTATGAAGCTAAGACGTTTAATAGCCTTGAGAGATTATTTCTTAGAAGGGATCCAAAGTTGATGACTGCTCCAAGTCATTTCCCTGCACTCAAGGTACTGAGGGTTGAATCCATCAAGAGCAGCTCGCCACTGGAGAGTATATGCAATTCCAAGCTGACCACCCTCACCAGTCTCCATGTTGAGGATGTACAGGAGCTAACTTCTCTTCCAGATGAGTTGCTGGAAAACAACACCAATCTTTCTTATCTATGTATTATAAAGTGCCACTCTTTGACACACATTGTTCCTCATATGTCCGGTTGCAGTGCAGTGCTCCAAGAGTTGGAGATCAAGGAATGCGGGGCATTACAAGAATTTCCACCAGAAATTTGTTCACTCAGATCTCTCAAAAGGTTCGAGCTATCATACTGCCCTAGTATCAAATTATTTCCAAATTTGAATGGACAGGGAGGCCTTCCATCCCTTCAGAGCTTGACAGTTTCTGAGTGCCAAGGTTTGATCAGTATACCAAGTGAGGTATTGGAGTCTTGCAAGTCTCTCCAATACCTATGGGTGACAGAGTGTGAAAATCTCATCGAGTTTTCTCCAAATTTTCAACAAATGCCTAACATTTCATTCATGAGAATTACTTCCTGCCCTAAGTTGAATACCATGCCCAAGGGGCTTGGTGCACTTAGCAACTTGGCTGACCTCAGGATGGGTCCTCTTTCAAATTCAATGGAGTTTGAAACATTCCAAACATGTTTTACAGGGCTTCAACAGCTTTCTTCACTTGTTTCTCTATTCTTAGTCGGGCAGCATCACTGGAATTCTTTGCCTGAAGAGCTTCAACACCTGACTGCTCTGAAAGAAATGACTTTATATGACTTTGGAATAGAAGTTTTGCCAGATTGGATAGGGAATCTTTCCTCCATTCAAAGTTTAGCCCTCTCCAATTGCCGAAAACTTGAGTCCTTTCCCTCCAAAGAAATAATGGAAGGCCTCAAGAATATGGAGTACCTGGATATCGAGGACTGTAATCTGCTAGCAAGGAAATGGATGCTGCAAAATGAACCAGATTCTGAATGGTTTAAAGTTTCCCATATTAAGCTCGTCATTCTAGATTATGAAGAAGTTTCAGATCCAATCATCTGGAATATGTAAGTGCTTCCAAAACTATCCATTTTACATTTTACTCTTAGGAAGTTTTACATTCTTTACTTGCAAAAAAAAAAAAAAAAATCTTTACTTACTGCAAGTCCAATCTAGTATAATATTTACTGTTTTTCTTTTCTGTTTATTCCACTGCAAACCTTAATTATGCAGGATCCATAGGATGATGGAAAAGCGAATGCAAAAGAGAAATAACGAGGAAAAGAAGAAGAAGAAGAAGAAGACGAAGAAGACAAAGAAGAAGACAAATTCAAGTACTTCAACTAGCTGAAAAGTTGTAGTAGAAGATTGCCAATAAGGGATAAATATCCTTTAGGATAAGATGAAGTTTGTTTGTTTTAAACTCTTGCATAAAGTAAGACAAATTCTTTTGAACTTAGAAGTGCTTTTTGAGAAAGTTCAAAGTAATAGGAAAGTGATTTTTCGTAGCAAATCACTCTCTACTTGGCCTCTTTATATAGGAGAGATTGTTTAAGAAATAAAAGAACTTATTAAATACTTGTATGAATAAATTCAATATATTATGTACAAATTCATTCACTTTAATTCATACATTCAACCTAGAGTATTTTGAAATTTCGAAGAATATTGTAAATTGTTTGACTGCACCAAGCTCAATGAGCTCTTATTTAGCAGGTTCACTATAGTAAAAGGCAAAGCTGATCAGTACAATCATGCAAAGCTAATTCATACGAAGTTAGTTTGATTCATCTCGCAATACAATCAATTTAGTTGAATTAGCTTTGCCAAAAATGTATTGCGAGATGAATCAAAACTAACTTTGTATGAATTAGCTTTGCCAATCATAAACTAACTTTGTATGAATTAACTTTAGGATTCATCTCGCTTTGCCAATCAATTTATTAATCCTAAAGTTTTAGTGAAAAGTAATTTGGTTGTTGAATTATTCAATTTGCCAAAAATGTGGACAATCGCAAAATTCACTTCAAAATTATACAAAATTTGGCACACGTGACTCTTGCCGGCATAAGTCAATAACAACAGATAAAACTCTCTGTTTTCTCTTAATTATTTTGTTGAAAAAAATACTATTTTAGCAAGGAGAAAAGCACGTCTCACCAATAATTGAACCAAAAAAAAAGTGAAAAATACATACAGATAAAACATACAAGCAACCAAAAATTTCAAAAGTACTTCAACAATCAACTTATACTCTTTTCAGTCTACTCTTTGGAAGACAACGTTGGAACTTGTACACATGCATTATATGACACAAGAATGTGTCCAAATTCAACTAATAGATGTACCTAATCATCTTAACAATGAGAGTTAGGCTCCTCATCCAATGAATGTAATATTACTCACAGGAAAATTGTTTTTGTCAAAATGAATGGTTTATTCTTGAAATAAAAACAACAATGAGGCAATCGAGTATATTGACGTTCATATTAGATTTTTAATCCATATGAGATTCTTTTGTTTCTAGTAATTACAAAATATTTTCATAAGAAAATATATTACTCTATTTAAAGATGGTAGCAGAAGATGGAAGAATTGTACACCAAAACAAAGTGGACTAGAGACAACCAACCAACTTTCCACCGTAGAAGCAACCAACCAACTTTCCACTGTAGAAGCAACCTACCTAATCATAAATAAATGAAGAGTTAGGCTTCTCATCCAATGAATTTAATATTACTCACAAGAAAATTGTTTTTGTCAAAATGGATGATTTATTCTTGAAAAAAAAACAACAATGAGACAACAGAGTATTGACGTTCATATTAGATTGTTAATCCATATGAGATTCTTTTGTTTCTAGTAATTATAAAATATTTTCATAAGAAAAGATATTATATTACTCTATTTAAAGATGGTAGCAGAGGATAGAAGACCTATACACCAAAACAAAGTAGACTAGATACAGCATCATCAGTTCATCAAACAATGTCAATGTCAAGAATTGGTGATTCCCAGAAGAGAGCAGTTGCTCATGTAGCTCTGTTTCCTAGTGCAGGAATAGGCCATTTGGTCCCATTTCTGAGATTGGCAGCCATGCTTGCTTCTCCTAATTGCCAATGCAGAGTTACGTTGATTGCTGTTCAGCCTCCAGTTTCTGCTGCAGAGTCCAACGAATTGTCTACCTTCTTTGCTTCCCACCCTCAAATCAATCAGCTTGATTTTCATCTCCCAATTCCCAGCAGTCCATCCGAATTTGCAGACGCTGATAAACCTGATCCTTTCTTTGCTCGATTTCTAGCTATTAGTAGCTCAGTTCATCTCCTGCATCCTCTCCTGGCTTCCTTATCTACTCCGCCTCTATCAGCCATCTTCGCTGACTTTGCTGTTGCAGCCGATATCAATCGTCTAGCTGATGAATTATCTATGCCCCTTTACATTGTATCCACCACTTCAGCTAGATTTTTTTCACTTATGGCTTGTCTTCCTGACTTGATACTCGAAAGCAAAAGTTCGGAAGACTCTAGCATTCAGCTTCCGGGTTTAGCTTCGGTGCCAATTTCAAGCCTTCCTCCTCCCTTCTTTACTCCAGATCATATTTTCACAGCCCACATCCGTTTAAATGCTCAATTCCTCTCGAAAGCCAAGGGTATTCTACTTAATAGCTTTGATTGGTTTGAGTCTGAAACAATTGCTGCAGTAAATACTGGCAAGGTGCTGGCTCATTTACCTCCTTTTCTCCCCATAGGACCATACGAGCCTTGTAAGGCTGTCGTGAAAGCTGGCTCTTATCTGCAGTGGCTAGATGGCCAACCAAATGAGTCTGTAGTCTATGTTAGCTTTGGAAGCAGAACAGCATTGTCAAAGGAACAAATAAGAGAACTAGGAAATGGACTGGAGAGAAGTGGATGCAGATTTCTTTGGGTAATAAAGACTACCAAAGTTGACAAAGACGAGAGGGAAGATCTGCAAGATTTACTTGGCAGTTCATTTCTTGAAAGAACAAAGAAGAAGGGGCTAGTTTGTAAAGCATGGGTGGAGCAAGAGCAAGTTTTAGCGCATCCAGCAATCGGAGGATTTGTAAGCCATTGTGGGTGGAATTCTGTAACTGAAGCAGCTCGTTATGGGGTGCCTATACTGGCTTGGCCTCTAAATGGAGACCAAAAGTTGAACGCAGAAGTGACAGAGAAGGCAGGCCTTGGAGTATGGATGAGGCATTGGGGTTGGCTGGGGGAGAACCTAGTGAAGGGAGAGGAGATTGGGGATCAAATTGTCGAGTTGATGCAGGATAAAACATTGAGGATAAAGGCAAAGAAGGTGAAGGAAGAAGCTAGGAAGGCCTACGAAGTTGGTGGGAGTTCTAAGAAAGTGCTTCTGGAAATCATAGAAAATCATTGAGCTGAAGCCAGAAGAATGAAACTTGAAATGGGCAGAATCCAGATCACTGGTAGCAAAATTTAGCTGAGAACTCCGATAAATTACTGTTATCTACTGTCGTAGAAGCAAAATTCCCACTTTTGTGCTATTTTTTATCCTTGATTTGTTGTCAATTACTCCAGAAGATATTTCTCTTCTTCTCTTTCTCTACTTTTTTCCTTTCTTTCTAAATACATTATTATGATATCAACAAATAATCCTTGCTTCGTGTAGAATTGACCTGATAGAAGGAAAAAAAATTAAAATGATGATACAAATGACCCTTGATTGGTGTGAACTTGATTATATAATCTTCATACTAATGCAACTTTACAGTTTGGAACTTAAAAGCATGAGCTGAGAAGATTGGTTGTTTTTGTTTATTTCTGTTCACCGGTGTTTTCCAACCAGCTGGTCAGATTCATTTCTATTATGATAATACATAGAGACAGATTGGTGTCAAGGTCTGCTCAATTTTACTTTCACTGCCAGTCAATGCACAAATATTGAATTTGTTTTCCCACTCCAGTGAAGAGACTAATCTTGTGCAGACCATCAGAGAAGAGTTGGAGAGTCTGGAAGGTTCTTTATCAATCATCCAAGCTGTCTCGCGGGAAAATCTGAGGCTGCAGGACAAGGCAGAGAACATCAAGGTATAATGCTGATGAAAATCTCCCAGCATGAGGTAGAGATCTTGAACCAAGAGAAACCAAAGGTATGCTTCTTCTCCTCGCATTCTAAGAAGAAAGCCTTTCTCTATGAAATGTTACCTAAAGCAAGAGATATTAATAATAAGCTGAAGATGATCGATAAAGGAAATGAACACTTGTGTAGATCAAAAGCACAAGGGAACCAGCAACCATCAGTTTATAATCAGCACAAGGGAAACACAGGATTTAAGAAGCAGGGAAGTGACAGAGGAATTAGATACCAGGACCCATAATTTTGTTTCATCCCTTCTTATTTGGTCATTGTGAATTCTTTCAGCTTTTTGTATTTTTTTTTTTCATATTCTACTCCTTTGCATCTCCAATCTCTCGCACAGAGGGTGATCTTGGAAACTTGAAAATCTACTATAATCCGCTATCTTTTACCGTGATGAGCATATAATTTCCAGGCCAAAAAAAAAGAAAAAAAAAAGAGATTAAGAGATGCATTCCAACCGTGTAAAAATGTTGTGTTTTGAGTATGTGAGCACTTGAAATGCATTATTTTAAATATGATTAGATGAAAAAGGATGTTATCTGGATGTAAGGAACTATTTGTTCAATTTTCCTTTTTAGGATCTTCTATCACTTCTGTTTCTACACGCCTTTGTGTGCCTTTTATTCTCTTCATGTTCATG
Organism: Coffea arabica; assembly: GCF_036785885.1. Lineage (NCBI taxonomy): Eukaryota > Viridiplantae > Streptophyta > Magnoliopsida > Gentianales > Rubiaceae > Coffea > Coffea arabica. The sequence continues at coordinate 46,666,414 of NC_092315.1, forward strand.
GATTACTTTGTATGATATATTATGAGTTACGAGTTCCCCTCTCATGCAATGAAAATTAATCACTTATTAGGCTTTTAGGATCCTGTTTAATGTTAATAAAAATTTGATGCTTCTAAGTCTAAATATTAGATTGCTTTAGAACTTCTTTCAGACAAATACTAAATATCTTGCTCTACCAGCTGACCAATGAATGCTGATACATCAACTTAAAATGTACCAAAAGATAGTCTTCTTCCATTGGAAAATAAACAATAATAGTAAAACAGTTGTAATAATCTATTTCTACACTAAAAAATTAGCCAACGTAAAAGAAAAAAAGGAGAAAGGAAAACAAAATATTCTAAAATATTCGCTAGGCCTCAGGTTATTAATACTAATACGGATCGTCAAGATAGCAGTATTGCATAATCTTCACCTAAGTAGTGAATTAATAAAATCAGCTCCTCCTTCCATGTATAAACTTTAAGCTGAAATAGACAAGACATCTGAACCCTGCTGGACCACAATATAGGCCGAATAAGGGCATGTAAATTATTATTGCAATTTCTTTTTTGCTTGATTCGAAATTTTTCTTTGGGTAAAATACGCTTTAGCGATTTTACACGTAATGCTCCCAGGATTTCAAAAATTATACATAATTCTCTCATAATTTGGACTAAAATGTCAAAATGATAGAAATGATCCTCCGTAATGAAACCCACAGAAATATCAAAATTATCCTTGTTTAAAAACTAAAATAAAAGAAGTAATTTAAATATATAAACATAATATGCATGACATTTTTACCCTTTATAGTTTTATATTTTACCATATATCTCCATTATGATTTTTGAAATATGTGCATAACTAGCATGTGATTAATGAATAATATCCAACTTTATATAGGGTACTTTTGACATTTAAGTTGAATCAATTATGGAATGCAAATTCCGTTAATTTGACACTTTCGTCCAAACAATGGGAGACTTATGTATAGTTTTTTAAAACCATAGTGGAGTTATGTGTAAAAGTGCTAAACCACAGGGAGTAAAGTATAATTCACCCTTTTCTTTTCTTGTGACACATTTATATTATGCAACGGAAATTTGTGGCAAGTTCTGACTAATTAAATTAGTTCCTTCATTTGAGATTTGTATTTGTTCTGAACAATTATTGTTTTATCAATAAAAGTGACAAACTTGTCAAAAAATAAGATAAAATAACAAACTAAAAAGAAAATATGGAATTGATGGTATTCTTTTCTTTTTCTTTTTCCAAACGATAAAAGATTTGATGGTATTCTTTTCAAATTCAACATATTTTATGATCACTACAGTATTCAAAATGGTTTAGCTGCTTAAAACAATGAGTTCAGCTTTCCAGTCTTGACTATTCTTTATCTACAGATTCACAACTTTTGCCGATCCACTACCTAATTTCTAAAATACTGAGTCAAATAATTAAACTAGCAGATGAGTTGGATACTGCATTGGGCTGGAAAACAGAAAGTCACCACATATTATTATTTGCAAGCTAATGGATTCCGCCAAAGTTTTACAGACTACAACTAGTGCCAATATTGACTGTGCACCTTAGACTGAGCTTCTCATCTTATTTGGATTCAAAAGTTAAGATTGAAGGAGTCGAAATCTGGATATTGGGGGTTCTAAAGCAATTTTTGCCCCAAAATGCATCAGCATAAAGAACTTAAATTAGTTCTAATCCTTTTCTGGTCCCTCCTTACCCTCCTCCCAAGAAACAAAAAATAATTCCAAAGTAAAACTAAATTACAAAGCTTAGTTTTCTTTGTTCCTTTTGTTCTTCAAGATCAAATGCAGACATCAATTAACTTGCTCTTTTCCAAAAACGCAATTTCAAAAAGTATTGCTTGAAAACTACATTTTGTGCTTCCTTTTTGTTTCACTGTTATATCCTTTACTTTTAGGAACACAAAAAAGTCGAGAGGAATAATATTTTAACTTGGAAATATTTAGTAACTAACGTTTTAGTTTCTAAAAAGTACACTAATGTATAGTTTGGCTACACTATGTTTTTAACTAAACCATTACCATTTTCCATTTCCCTCCTCAGATAGCATGGACAATTACCTTAAATCATGTTAAGTTTCATTCCCAGACCACACAATCTGTTCAAGTTAGTTGGGGTATATTGTAACACATATAAAAGACACAATCACAACACTTTGTTTCTGGCTATATAAAATTATTGAACTTTTTCCTTGTACTTCCAGTTTAAACTTGTTATTCTACTTTTGAAACTTGTTAGAGTATGGTTGGATCATTTCAACTTTTAAGTTTAAGATCAGCTTCTATTGCAAAACTCTAGCTCCCCTACAACCCATAGCTTCTATTATCATTTTGCTATCCTAAAGTTTAGAGCTACTTTCAGTCTCCCTCACAGCATTATTCTTCAAGCATTTTATCTCTAAACCTAACACTCACACTTGACGTAGTTTAGTGATGCAATTAAAAGATACATTTAGCCCTTAGAGTCATTACTTTACCCTCTTAAACTATAGAGCTATTATTAGGTTACCTCCTAACATAATTTTTTTTTATGTATTTTACCCATTAAAATAGTTTAGCATGTTGATAAATTTTGGACAAAAGTACCTTTCTCTTTATGTAATAAAAAATAAAAGAGTAAATCTTTCCTACACTGACGGTGTATACACTATCAGCGTTGGATTCATGACATGTGTGCAAAAGTTGAATTTCAAATTCAAATTTTGCATAGTTGTCATTCATCCAACGCTGATAGTGTATACACTGTCAGTGTAGGAAAGATTAATCCATAAAAATATTATAAAACTTTGAATTATTCTTCACCATTTTTCCCACTCTCTTAAATACAAAGGGGTGATTCTCTTTTTTTTTTTTTTGGCACTCTTATCAATATTAAGAAAAGCAAGAGACGGGAAAGAATTAGAGGGAAAACTCAATTCTGGAAAGAAAGAATATGAGAAAGAACATAGCATTCTCAGTATACTTTTTATCCTAGTAGTATTGATAGTTAGCCTTGAGGCATCAGAGTTCGAGGGCATATAGGCAAATGCGCAAAGATGATTGTTACATATTCAACGAAAGAAATTATATGTTCACAAACTCCCCGCGCAAAGTTGAGTGGATATGGCCTAAATTATAAGTTGACATTGACCTGAGAAAAGAGGGGCTAATATTATTCATCTGTTTGCAATAAAAACAGTTTAATTAGGTTATGCCTCTGGTTGTGGAAAATGACATAAAGCTTGGCAATTTTCTTTCTGTGACAGAGACTAAAGCAACTTGATTTCTTGAGAAGACGACAATATCGGACATCAGATTGCACAAGGAGACTTCACAATCTACTTTTTTTTTTTTTTTTTTTTTGGGTTTAAGGGCAAAATTCACTTCACCCCCTTGTGGTTTAGCAATTTTTCACATAACCCCCCTATAGTTCTAAAAATTATATATAGCCCCCTCATAATTTAGATTAAAGTATCAAATTGTCGAAAATGATCATTTGTAACGGAACCTATAAAATGTCGAAATTATCTTTGTTTAAAGGGTAAATTATATTTTACCCCCTATAGTTTAGTATATTTGTACATAACCCCCATATGGTTTTAAAAGTTATACATAACCCCCTCATGATTTAAATTAAAGTGTCAAAGTGATAGAAATGATCATTCGTAACCAAACCTTTAAAAATATTGAAATTACTCTTATTTAAAAATTAAAATGGTTGAAATGACCAAAATATATAAATATAATATATATGACGCACTAACCCAGTATGATTTTATATTTTACCATATAACCCTCTTATAATTTAATACTTTACCATATAACCCCTTATAGTTTTCAAAATATACACATCACCCCATTGTGGTTAGTAAATAATTTTCAACTTTACATAGGAGTATTTTTGACATTTTAGGTGACTCCGTTTTGGATTGTAAATCTCGTTACTTTGACACTTTAATCTAAACTATGAGAAAGTTATGTATAGTTTTTGAAATTATAGGGGGGTTATGTGAAAAAGCGCTAAATCACTGGGGGGTAAAGTGTATTTTACCCTTTTTATTAAAGTGATAGATTTTTAATCCAAAACCTTCTACTTACAATCCCTTTCATCTTACCATCCAATTCAACCCTATCTAGGGGACTTCACAATCTAATTGCGGCGTAGAACAATTAACTCACATCTCTAGGTACACGCCATGTATAAAACAAGTTCATCTATTATTATGTTTAGAGTTTAAAACTGTTGAAACTTGTACAATGTTGTATTGAAACTTGTAGATCTATACGCATTATACAATGTTGTATTGTGGTGTACTTTTAATATCAAATTAATAAATTAAATTCACAGATAAAAGAAGTAAACTAACAATTTTAGTACACCACAACAATATAAATAGTCACTATTTAGATAGTAGTGAACATTCTAAGAAACAGTTCTAGTGAAACACTCAAAATTAGACGTTAATTCTTGAACTCTTTTAATTGAGTCTCAAACATGCAAATCTTTCAAGCACTCGAGCTCTCTAACTCTCTCTTACAAACTGAAGAAAAAGCACCTTTTTCCTCGTCTCATGTAGTGCATTGCAGTCTGAGAATCTAGCGGAGATCATGCTCAAATCTGAAAAACCTTTTTGGGGTCAAGCTGTCTAACATGCTAAATATACCATAAATGTTTATAGAACAAAAGCCTTCTAAACTTTTAGTCATTGAATGTGGCCAACAGCTTCACTGTTCCACATTTACAAATTGTTAATAATCATGTCAGAGGGTCACTGTTGTAACTTTAATATACAATACAAAATGTAGAGTGTGGCTCCTGATCCAATTAATTAGAGACAGCAAAAATAATTTTGTCACGATGGATGGCTACAATAATGAAATAAAAAAATATTCATTCTCACAAGAAAGGATGAAAAATGCAGAGTAATTTGTTCCGATGAATTTGAAAATATCTGAATTTATGTACATGCGGCACGTGCATTATTTTCTTGTTTTGTCCCCGTTACTTCACCAAATCCAATGAAATTGGAAATGGATGTTAGGAAATTCGATTTATTTTTCATCTAGATTGTGTGGCAAGTAAGTAATTTCAAACATTTTCTATTTAGTATTTACTTCAAATAGTCATTAAGAAAATTTCTATATACATGGGTTTCGTAAGCATGTTAAGTCGTTCAATTTCATTAGTCGGGCAATGGTTAAGCAACGCATTCTATAAATAGGTGGGGAGTGGCAACACACAAAAGGAGCCACGTGGTCTTATGCATGAGGTAAAAGAAGTTATACAAAGGTTAAATTTGAGGTTCAAGTCGTATTCTTATTTGAGGTTCTTCCCTTATAATAAAGAATAGGTGTTCTTTCCCTAGTCATAAGTTCTATAATTGAATCAAACCAGGTTAAATATTTTCTATCACTCTTATTTCATGCGGTGGTTTGGTGTCATTAAATAGTTAAGTTCTTGATTGTTCAATAATTATTTATTTTGCATCGTGGATCCCAACAACAGGCATCAGAGCATAGTTGGATCGGATTAAATATTGATATCAAATGAATTTGTAACAATTATCAATTTAACAATTTATAATAGGGTCAACACCATTGTTCAAGAAAGTTTGGTAGGGGAAAGGATTGGAAGCCAAATAACGTCTCAATAAAAGAAAATAGTGGAGTCCAATGTAACATTTGAATCTAATCCAATGGAGAGATGTTTTCACAATTTTCAAATATGTGTACTTCGCCTGGCGCTTGGATTTTAGCTATTGGTTGTAGCCATTCTTTGGTTCGTGTGGTGTATGTCCATAGGCACAAAAAATTTAAATTTCCATGCGTTAATAGGCTCTAAATGCTGGGCGGATTTTGTTAGAGGATTAAAAACTACACACACGGCGAGATACCTCTGCTGAAAGTATAGCTGTCAAACAAAGCTGTCAAACAAACCCATGTAACTGATTTATCCAAATTTGTCCATGAATAGATGAGTATGGGTATTTTAAATTTTTGTATATGGGTATAAATGGGTTACCCAATAATACTCATTTATTAAATAAATATTATTGGGTAACCCATCAAATCCAATTAACCTATTTAGAATTGTTTTCCTCCAAATCTCCTCTCTTCCCCTACCCATTTTTTTTTTTCAAAATTTTTATTTTGTCATGATATTAACTACTTTTGTCTCATTATTATTATTATTGTCGGTTTTATCTTATCATTTTATTTTCTCTTAGTTTGTTAACTTGCTCATTTTTCAGCATTACCAATTTATGACAAGTTTTAGCCTTTTTTCTTGCTTTTCCAAAATGAAATTTTAAATTTACATACAAAAAAATGATAGAGGTTCAAAATTTTTTGATTAAGTTTTTATGTTAACTTTCATAGTACTTAGTTCAGATTTTTATATTGTCATTGTTTAATTATTAAATAGTATGTAATTTTGCGACATAGAGTACGGATGGAAAACAAATTGACAATTAGTTTTATTGAGTATTATAAGTAAATATTTAAAACTAATGATGTGTACAAAGGATGGTATAAATTGATAACTTAGTTTGAAAAAATGAATTTACAAAAGTTAAAATAAATGGGTAATTGGGTTACCCAATTCATTTTTTGACTTACCCATTTAGACCCATCTAATTAAATGGATATATGTGGGTTGACTTATTTATACCCATTATGCATTTTACCCAACCCAAATCCGACCAAATCACCCATTTTGACATCTTTAGTTGAAAGGGAAGAAGTATGGTTACCTCAATGGTTGAAAGTGTAGTTTAGGAAAGGGATAATTTCAGAAATCTCCTTGAGGTTTCTAATAATTTCACTGGCCTCCATTGAGATTTATAAAATTACACTTACCTCCCTTGGTAGAATTGTGGGCCCAATTACTTACACCATATTGGGGAAAATTACTCATATACCCTAAAACATTATGTCTTATAGAAACTAATATCTAACGATTGAGTAATTAGAGCACTAATTAACTATTAATAACTAATTAACAGAAATAACGGTTGAGAATTTCTTTAATGATGAATAGTGATTTGCAATTATAAAATAAGGCCAATTGATATACCAAATGACATAATTTTATGATTGATAGAACTTGATAATGATCAGAAACCAGTTGTACACAATATGAGAAGAAGAACTCTAATAGAAAAAAAACACAAGGCAAAAGAAGATTGTTCATGAGAAAATTTTCTTTGAAACTTTTAAAACTGTAATAGTTGTAAAGCAATTTTGTAGAAGTAAAGGAGAAAGAAGGGAAAAGAAAGGCAAAATTCAAAAAAATTTTATGTTCAAAATCACAAGAATCATAGCAAATTTAATGTTAAGAGCAATGATTGGTCTATTTTACTGAATCTTATGATCATTAGTTTAGTTTTATTGTTTATTTGTATTGTCTAATATATTGAACATGAACTTTTTCAGTAATGAAATGTGTGTTTTAATTGTTTCTAATTTTTAATTGTTTTCATTTTTTTACTAATACAATTTATATACATAAATAAGTGGTAGTTATGGGATAAAAGTTTCATCTCTCTCCTTAAAATACCTTTTTAATGTCACTTTTTCTGATTTGGACTAATTTTGTTACTAAAACATTAAACTCAGGGGAAGTTTATGTAATTTGACAAACCTCAAGGGAGGCTAGTGAAATTGTTAGAACATGCAGGGAATGTTTCTGAAATTATCCCTTTAGGAAAAGGAATCCAAAGTTGCTTCCAAATTATAAGTGGTGGCAAAAAGGAGAATCTTACAAACAGATACTCCCTCCGTCCCATTGAAACTGTCATGCTTTCCATTTTGGTCTGTCCCAAAATGTTTGTCACATACTCAAAATGGAAAACAAAAATTCTCTTGTTTCAATTTTTACCCTTCAAGATTCCCTCACTCTTTACTTTTATTAGTGGGGCCCTTTGATTTTCATTTGCTCTCAACTCAAGTTGCAAGACATCCGTGAGATACACACAAGGTTTAAAGTGATGCGTGAGAATCACTCTCTGTTGGCGGATTGCATTTCTTGTAAGTAGTTTTGGCCCCACATGTCATTTTTGTCTCCTTAACCACTAATGACCACACATTCTAGTGGCAAAATCGGAAAACAAATCTGAAACTTAACACTGTGCATAAAACGTTCAGCTCCCAAAGCACGACAAAGTTTTCGGGACAGAGGGAGTAATAAATTGAGCAATGATTGGGCCTTGGTCCAATGATTAGGGAGAGTCTATTAAAACTCTCTCGTATACTAGGTTGAGAGGTTTAAACTTTGCCAAATGCATTACAAGGAAGTGTAGTGCTTACTTGTTCTTAAAAAACTAGAGGTACTTGAACTGTGCAAAGCACAGTTTGAGCCCCCTAGAAATTTAGTCGAATGCATAGCATCAAATTATTTTGCCACATGATGAATGAATAGAAATATAGGAGAAAAATTGAGCATCAAAGCAATTAAAATTGACAAATATTATTTGAACTCTCATTTTTGTTAATCATACTTCCGCTATTATTTTTATCATATAGCTTTTGTTTATTATAGGAATAGAATTAACAAAATATGGAGAATAAATAAAATTTCTCTCAAAATTTGTTGTAAAGAGAAATCCCATCTATGAATTCAACCTCCCTATTTATTGTGATTTGAATAAAGATTTTTGAACCACTATTATATGATACCCAAAAAGGAGAGAAAATTAATACACTATAAGTGCATTGATGTATTAATAGTAGTATAGTTTTAGTTAAAACTAAATCAAAAGCAGTCATAATACTTTTAGTACTTTAATAATGAGAAAAATTTTAGGAAGCTGCTAAAACATGGCACAATCTTCAACATCAATATAGCTTACTATAAACTTTCATATTTTTCTTTCTTTTGATAGAAGAATCTAGTTCATCTATGTAAATTCCGCCTAAAGGTAACAACATTATCCTGCAGCTCCAGAATATAAATAGTAAGATTAGATAAAAATATGAATTGCTATGTTTCCTGATCTACATATACAAATTAGAATTGAACTATTTTTTATTGCAAAACCATCTTCCTAATCAAAATTGAATTTTCTAACAATTTTTTGTCAAGTCATATTCTAGGCCGAAACCCTCAATTGTGACTTCCACCACTGACTGCAATCCTTGTATACCAACCCAATTGATACTACAACACTTGAGTACTTAAAAAACAAACAAAAATTAACTTTATTTTAAATATATACAAAATCTTATTGGATCCTTCAATTAAATTGAATAGGCCATAAAGTAATTGCAAAAAGAAAGAAATGGAGAAAAACGGAGGTACAAGAATGCCTAGCTAGATTTATCTTAGTGGAAACATCACATGATATATCTTTCTCCTAAAAAAATACACAAAATTGTAGATAATTACAAAATGGAACCAAAAAAACAAAGCAAAGGAAACAAAATGTGACGTCAGAAATCAAATCATGGGAGGAGAAAATAAAAGAATGAATTTTTGTTCTATTATTCATAGAAAATGATCATTGGTATAAAATGAATTCTAAGATATTTTAATATTTCACCTTTTATCCATGAAGAACTACCAAATAAAAACATCATCCTATAAATTTAACAAACAAATGCCAGTTGGCTATAACATTATGATAAAAAAATAGAGCAAACATGAGAGATTAGAGATGAAGAAAAAAGGAAGAAAAGAAAATGTAAAATGGGATAAAAATAATAAAGAATTCTTTTTGCTAAGTAGCTATCATCTTGACAAAAAAAAAAAAAAAGAACATGGCAACAATCTTAGTTAGATTAGTTTTAAAAAATAAAAAATAAAAAAAGTGGGGGATGACATTAGTTACTGCAAGAAGAAAAAGAAGAGATGGAGTTGATTTTCTTAAGGAGAAAAAATATTTTAATCCTTTAACCCAATTGGATCAAAAATGGGAAGGAAAAATTTAGGTAAAATAATCAAAGGTCCACTTGTCAAAAATATATGCATTACATGTGTCAAAAAGATGGTTAGCTACAGTAACTTGAATTTCTTTTTATATACAAGGTAGATCTTACTGCACTTGTTTGGTCTGGTAGGCTAGTGTAGAAGTTCCGGTGCTTTTTTAGACTCCCCTTCCCTACAGCATAGGGTAGTGTAGAAGTTCTGATGGCTCATCTTAATGTAGAAATAGAGTAAATGTTCCTGCTAATGACCAATAAAAGAAAGATAATAAATTGAGCCATCTCACATGAGTCAACTTAGTGTAGTTTAATTGGCTCATCTAAGTGAAGTTTAAAATTTTGAACTCCTAATTATCCAAACATATCTTAGTGTATTGTGCGTTTATCTTATATGTAATGACTACGGTATCACAGTTACACACGTATGACATGTACACCATATTTTAATTTAAAATTTAAATTCAGTTTAATTATCATGCATTCACTGGTGACAAAATATACGTGGTCAATGTTAGAATGCTAATCTATGTATACAGACTTAAATTCATAAAATTTCTAGTGATATAGTTATAATTTCATAAGGACCGGTGTTTTGACACAAAATCGAGATCAAATTTATAAATTTAGATCATAAAAAGATTTGGAATAACATGATTGGGAGCTCACAACTATGACTAAACCTACTATAGTCTTCTTTGGAAGGTAATTTTTCACCAAATTTTTTTTTAATATTTTTCAATCACTTTTTTATTTTACATACATCAAGTCACTATAGTATATTTTTCTATAAAATTCCCTAAAAATAACAATGTAAAGGGGTAAATTTTTGTGAATCCAATTACTCAAAAAAAAAATAAAGTGGAAAGAATTGAAATATCAGCATCACCACCTACCTGCCCCCCGGCCACGGGGCCCGTGTGATGTCACAGGACTGTTACGGACATTCGGTAGTCCAATTAACGGTGGGGTCGGTCGTTCGTCGTAGCCTTCCACTGGACTCTACTGCAGCGGGGCCCCAAGGGATGTGGTTTCGTAGTCGAAGCTGAGTCAGGATGGACCCCACCACCTGTAAAAAAATAAAAAGTATCCGAAAAGAACAGCCAGCGAGCGAATCCAATGCTGCCGTTGTTTGGTGGGATTGAAATTCAATCGCCAATTCACTGCAGGCAACAATGCGCAGCCCTATAACACTGCATGTATAGCCCCCAAGTGAATGGGCTGGTGGTTGGCGCCTCTTTCTCGGGACCGTTAGGTCCTGGGGTTGAACCTCCGCAGCAACATCGGTTTTTCCGTGCATCTAACGTGCTAGATCTGGTTGGGGCGCTGGGCCCGGCCGGATTGGGATTAGTCGGGCCACCTTTACGGACTTGACCCGGACACTCACTCCGTCGACAAAAAAAATAAAAAAATAAAATAAAATTACACTGCATGTATAGTTTCATTTTCATAATCTTGGTTGGGGAATTAATTCCCTTTTAGTCCTAGTATGCAATACTGCTGTCTTGACGATCCGTATTAGTATAAATTTCCTGAGGCCTAGGGAATATTTTAGAATATTTTATTTTGGAGTTATTTTTTGTTTCTTGGGTGGAGGGTAAGGAGGGACTAGAAAAGGAATTATGACTAATTTAAGTTCTTTATGCTGATGCATTTTGGGGCAAGGATTGCTTTAGAACCCCAAATATCCAGATTTCGACTCCTTCAATAATAACTTTTGAATCCCCATAAGATGAGAAGCTTAGTCTAATAATAATATTGGCGGAATCCATTAGCCCATTGGTTGTCCAGCCCAACGGAGTATCCAACTCAAATGCCAGTCTAATTACTTGACTGAGGATTTTAGAAATTAGGGTTGTGGATTGGCAAAAGTTTGTGGACCTATGGAAAAAGAATACTGTAGTGTATTTGATGAAACAGCAAAATCAAAACTGAAACTAAATATGATTTAATTCAATAGTTAAAATAGACAAATCTTAGAGCTGTTACGACAAGATAATATACACAAAATTATGTAGAAATTTATTGGTAGACTTCTTCATGACCTACTCATAATCACTTCCTTCTCTGAAATCTGAATGCATCATAGCTTTCATAGCACTTCAACAAGCATTTTGTTAAGTAAGACAAAATACTATTCACAATAGTAATTTAGAAAGAAGTAATTTTGATGGAACTTTTAAATACCATAAAGGATATGCAGAGGACAGGGCAAAACTAGTTAAAAGTATTGGCTTTGGATAGGGTATTATTTGAAATATTATTTGGAATAATTACTATAGCACTTTTTATGATGTGATGTATGCGAGATAAAAAAAATGGTTGGAAATATAAAAAAGATGGATTAAAAAATGTGTTTATGATGCAAGCGAAATATTATTTGAAAATTTTTTTGTATCCATCAGTTTACGGGCATTTCAGAACCCCAAAGTCGTCCCCGCCGAATCCAAGAGGCCTCAGGCCTTGAAAAGAGGTCAGTCTTAAGGGAGACCATGCGAATGGTTGAATTGAATACACGTTTTATCTTTAATCCAATCTAATTAACTGAGCTTCTTTTAGAATAGAACGGATAAAGGAAGGAGCTAAGAGCTTTCCGCCAAGTTTTTTTTTGTCACTTTCTTCTTTTATAAACTTCTTCGCTAAACTCAATTCAAAAAAAGCTGTACTGACTAGCGTGAACTCACGGATTGAGTTGTAAACGGTACCTTTGCTGGGAAAAAGCAGATCAATCAAGTTAATCAAGGACGGAGCTGTTAGTGACGATTGGCCCAGGGGCCCTTGGGCCTCAGGGCATAGATAGATCATAGGTGAGTACAAATAGGCCCGTTAAAGACGAGTAAGCAGGGTGCGACGAAGCCCACGGGGTGGCACATGGTCGTACTTAAAGGACGAACCACTGGCATTACTTAACCATGCCTTCTGCACTTAAAGGACTGCCCATTTGTAACCCATAGATTATCCTCCTACTTGGCTCATTCTTACCCTCGCATAGCTGAAAGCTATTTTATTTTTTTAAATCCTTCCACTCCTCTCCGTACCATTCCAAGGTTCAACTGTTAGGTACAGACTTTGAACTGAGCCTGATAGCGGGAAGCCTGAGTTGAAAGCCAGTTACTCTCCACAAAGCATACTCCAATCATACCACTCACTGCATTTCCCTTGCGCCATGTCTAGCTCATTTTTTGGTTCAACCACGAGCGAGCAAAGATGGGCTAATCAGTTCAATAAACATTTCACCATATACATTGAAAATGATGCCTCCATCTTTCGTGTACCAAAAAAAGTATGCGACACAAAGCCAGAAACTTATGCCCCTCAGCAGATAGGCCTAGGAGCATATCATAACTTGAGGCCTGATCTTGATGAAATGAACCGCAGAAAGCTTGAGGCTGTCAAGATATTTTTGAAGCCGGAACAGTACCGGAATTTCAAAAGCCTAATTGTCGACAAGGTCAAAGAGCTTGAGCCCTCAGTACGCGCTTGCTACAGCAAGTACTTGGACATTGATGGCGATACTTTGGCATGGATCATGTCTATTGATGGTGTATATTTGCTTCATCGGCTGAGCACCTATAGATATAAAGGAAGTGTTGATTCGGAGGACAGGAAGTTTGCTCAGGACATTGCAATGTTGGAGAATCAAATGCCCGTGATTGTGCTCGAAGAAATATTGAAGGCTATTCAAGCTCCTGTTGAAGGTGAGGTGCAAGGTGCCGATGATGATGATGAAGCTGGTGATGGTGAGGATGAAGAAGAAGATGACGTTGAGGAAGAGGATGAAAGTGAGAACGAGGAAGAAAACAAGGAAAAAAAATTAAATCGATTGTTTTTGTCATTCTGTAAAGCACACACTCCCCTTGGCCTAACTGATAAAGCAGGAATTCTTGGCGATACCTCTAATCCTCATCTTCTGAGTTATATGTATAATTTGATTGTGAAAAATCGGTCTCTTGGAGATCAGTCTCCCGAAGTTCGTATTCTTTTATCTTCGGCACCAGTCGAGGTAGCTGATCCAGTTACACAAGTTACACAGGCTGAAAGCGTTGCAGCTGATTTGACGGGGCAGAAACCTCTGCAACTGTTAGCTAGTTTGCCACTGCAGCAGCTTGCTGATCTTTTCAAAGAAGATTCAGAAAAAGGAAACTCTTCAATTGAAGAGATCCATATCCCATCAGCTTCCCAACTTGATGCAATTTGCAAAGTACAATTTGAAGTCTGGAGTGAAGATTCAGGCGTCAAAATAATGGAGCTTGATAAATTGAATCGGGTAATGTGCCTCCCCGTAATTACTTTGAACACTGATTCAGAAGTGATATTACGAAACCTGGTGGCTTATGAAGTTGCCTCAGCTTCTCCTGGATCTACCCTTATACTTGCCGGATATGTGGATTTCATGTGCGGCATTATTGATACTGCAAAAGATGTAGATTTGCTCAAGGAAAAAGGAATCATAGAAAGCAATCTCCTGAGTGAAGAAATCGCAGAAATCTTCAATGGGATAAGCAAATCTAGCAGTCAGCGTGCCCTTCCTGAATTAGAAGAGGCTACTCAGGATTTGAATAGGATTTATGACAGCACTTTCAGAGTCAGAACTTGGAGATTGATAAGAGACTATTTGATTCCATCTGTCAAACTCTTTTTTGCGATATTGGTGCTTTTGCTGCTCACAGTACAATCAGTTTGCCAGGTTTATGGCTGCAGTGCAAGTTCGCTTGGCAGGGTCAGTTCTATATGATCATTATGGTTTTACAGAAAGTTCTTGTTTGCCTTCGGGTTTTGATCTTAAAATTAGAATTTCGTGTTTGTCAATTTGAGGAGGTGTTAATTATTGTTCTTTTGACTACAACCTAATGATAAGAGTACTAGTTTGGCAAAGACTTCTTTCTTTTTCTGTTTTTCAACGCAAATATATTTTTTTTATGCATCAAACTATATATCTCTTACAGTATTAATGAAGCAAAATAGCATACACAAGCACAAATTTTGATTCGAAATTTTTCTTTGAGTAAAATATACTTAAGCAAGTTTTTCCGTAACGCTCTTGTGATTTCAAAAGATATACATAACCTCTCATAATTTGTACTATAATATTAAAGTGATGAAAACAATCTTTTATTGTGACACATTTATATCATGCAATCGAAGAAAAAACACCTAATTAAACTAATAAGTTTGAGACGTCAGGCACCCTTTTTCCTCGTCTCATTTAATCGAAAAAACCTTTCTTTGGATCAAACTATCTAACATTGCTACCTAAATCATAAATATATATATATATATATTTATAGGACAAAAGCCATCTAGAGAATAATAAAGAATAGGTGGTCTTTCCCTAGTCATAAGTTTTATAATTGAGTCAAACCAGGTTAAATATTTTCTATCACTCTTATTTCATGCGGTGGATTGGTCTCATTAAATGGTTAAGTTCTTGATTGTTCAATAATTATTTATTTTGCATCATGGATCCCAACAATTGGTATCAGAGCATAGTTGGATCGGATTAAATATTGATATCAAATGGATTTGTAACAATTTAATAGGGTCAACATCCTTGTTCAAGAAAGTTTGGTAAAGAGCATTGAAGGGGAAAGGATTGGAAGCCAACAAACATCTCAATAGGTGATAAAGGATAAAAGAAAATAGTGGAGTCCAATGTAAAATTTGAATCTAATCCAATGGAGATGTTTTCACAATTTTCAAATATGTGCACTTCGCCTGGCGTTTGGATTTTAGATTTTGGTTGTAGCCATTCTTTGGTTCGTGTGGTATATGTCCAAAGGACGCAAAAAATTTAAATTTCTATGCGTTAATAGGCTCTAAAGGCTATGCGGATTTTGTTACAAGGTGGAGCATTACAAACTACACACACGGCGAGATACCTCTGTTGAAAGGGAAGAAGTATGGTTACCTCAATGGTTGAAAGTGTAGTTTAGGAAAGGAATAATTTCAGAAATCTCACTTGAGGTTTCTAACAATTTCACTGCCTTTCCTGAGGTTTATAAAAATGCACTTACCTCCCTTGGTAGAATTGTGGGCCTAATTACTTACACCATATGGTAGGAAATTACTTATATACCCTAAAACATTATGCCTTATAGAAACTAATATCTAACGATTGATTAATTAGAGTACTAATGAAGTATTAATAACTAATTAACAAAAATAACTGTTGAGAATTTTTTTAATGATGAATAGTGACTTGCAATTATAAAATAAGGCCAATTGATATGCCAAATGGCACTATTTTATGATTGATAAAACTTGATAATGATTAGAAACCAGTTGTACACAATGTGAGAAGAAGAACTTTGGTAAAAGAAAAAACACAAGGTAAAAGAAGATTGTTTGTGAGATAGTCCTTCTAGTGCATAATTATTTGTGAGACATTAAAACAAAACTGATAAAGAAACATAATATTTTCAACCCTTCACCAAGTAATGCCAAGGGTATGGTTGTTGACATAAGGAATTTCTGTTTGCAGACAGTATTTCTATGACAATCTTTATGTGTAAAGAGATAGTTATCCACTACTGAGAAGAACTTTTTTTTCTTTTTTTTTTTTTTTATCTTCAACAGAATTTAAAAGCTTGCAAGAATTTTCCATGAAATTCACTAACCATATTTTTGAGAATTCAGTAGTTCAAGAATCTTGGTTTAATTTTTGTGCCCTTCTTGTGCAGTACTATTTAGGTTCAAAGTAAGGATAAGAGCTTTTTAAGAGAAGAAATGTAGCTTGGGCTTTCAGTATTGTTCTTTCTTCCTTCTTTTTTTTTTTTTTGGAATTTCTCTATTTCTTCCAAAAGGAAAAAAAATGAGGTGAAGATTTATTAGACGAAAATGTCAGTTGCTATATGTGTCTATAAAAGAATCCCACCACCAAATATTCTTGTTCTTGCATCATCCATCACTGTTCAATTGTAAAAATAGGATTGGTTTTAACCACTTGCGATAAAATTAGGTCTTCAATATTGGTAGCATCCAAACTGAAGCAAATATATACCATCAAGTTCCAGGTTCCTGTTATAGCAAGCTCGGATGGAGGGCTCAATCGTTTTCAGCTTATTAATCAGAAGTTCTTCAAAATTATCAAGTATTTCTGGCTGAACAAACCTTTTCACTACAGCAATCTTCTGTTTCTGCACTCAATAAAGCTCTGGGCGTAAACTATGATAGGTTCCTATACCTATTCGCTGAGGGACATAAGCTTCTGGTTTTGTGTCACACTTTTGGGCTATGTTTTCAGAACCGGACCGAGTATCGACTCGGCCGAGGTCAGGGGTCAGGGATCAATGGGTTCGACCGGGGGTCGATAGAGGTCGAACTGGATAACGTCATAAATAAAAATTATTTAAAAATTAAAATATTATATATAAAATATCTAATAATATGTTAATATTAATAAAGGTATATTCATATATATTTGATGTTTCAAATATATTTAACAAGAAAATACAAAAAAATTAGAACAATCAAGGAGCAATTTATGTTATTTAATAAATATTAACAAGTTTAGAATTAAAATTATGAATTTAATTGAAAAATAACATCAAATTTTGGGACAATATTTATAAAGTATGAAATATTTGAGGTATATTAATAAGTTTTAACAATTTAGGGGGTCAAAACATAATATTGAAAAGATTGAGTTCTTTTTTTTTAAAAATGCCCATTGAACAGAAAAACCGATTTTTTCCCGGTCAAACCCAGTCAAATTCAATTTTTGACCGGCTTTGACCGAGCTTTAAATTTCTGATTTTTTACTATGACTCGGACCGAACACTTGGCCGATTTTCGGTTCGACCGGCTGGTCCGATCCGAGTTTCAAAACAAAGCTTTTGGGAACTCCAAAAGCACAATGAGGGATGTCAATGTGTATCTTGAACTTTTTCCTGACCCGATCATCCCAGCGTTTCTCCCTTAAACCTCTGTTTTGAAACTCGGACCGGACCGGCCGGTCGAACCGGGAACCGGCCAGGTAGCCGGTCCGAGTCATATTAAAAAACCGGAAATTTAAAATCCGGTCAAAGCCGGTCAAAAACCGGGTTTGACCGGGTAAAAACCGGTTTTTCCGGTTCAACAGTGCTTTTTTAAAAAAAAATTTTCAAACTTTTTAATATTATGTTTTGACCCCCTAAATTGTTAAAACTTATTGATATACCTCAAATATTTGATACTTTATAAATATTGTCCTAAAATTTGATGTTATTTTTCAATTAAATTCATAATTTTAATTCTAAACTTGTTAATATTTATTAAATAATATAAATTGCTACTTGATTGTTCTAATTTCTTTGTATTTTCTTGTTAAATATATTTGAAACATCAAATATATATGAATATACCTTTATTAATATGAATATATTATTATATATTATATATATAATATTTTAATTTTTAAATAATTTTTATTAATGACGTCATCCGGTTCGACCCCTATCGACCCCCGGTCGAACCCATTGACCCCTGACCCCTGACCTCGGCCGAGTCGCTATCCGGTCCGGTTCTGAAAACATAGCCTTAAACTTGAACCAAGAATTAAATCATTCATCTTGTTGATGATTGCTGAGTATTTCTTCAGGTTGTGGCTTAATTAATATGCCGTAATGCAAAAGCATGTAATTAGCTTTTTGACCTTTCAAAACATTGCAAAGAATCAGTTTTTGTCCCAAGTGTTTTGATTAGAAATTCTAATCTACCTTTTTCTTGTTTGAATACAGATTAACCACTCTTTCCTAAAAATTTTCTACCTCTATATGGGCACAATCTCTTCATGCTTAATCATCAATCATTCACGCTTTTGTTCATGGGATCAAGCTTGTGAATGAATAAGTTGAAGTACCTAAATGTCAAAAAACAAATGTAAAATAAGTTTTACCACATCTAGTTGATCTTCAGAGTTAACCAAACAAGGGAACTATAGGGGTTTATTACTTTTCCTGAGATTTAATTGCGTAGAAACAAGTAAAATGCTCATTGAGCGCTAGTTCCACAATCCCAATTTTTTTTCATTACCATTTGGTACTATTAATCATAACTAGACCTAATCTACGACTAAATCATGCATTAAAAATACTTAAGATATACGGTTAAAATTTTAATTTGTGGAAGAGAATATGATTATCCACTGTCAGGTACCTTTTCAGCTGATAGACAAATGCAGTGCAGAAAGTAGGACAGTAGGACGACTACCTTCTTTGGCTCATTTCCTCCCCTAGTGTCCATCAGATTCTCTAGGGAACTAGTGGGAAGAAAGCGAAAGCAGCATAAGCACAGAAACAAGGAAACAGGGGCACATGGGAAGTGCAGTAAACCTAAGCGCAATGCCAAACAATAACGCCTTTTTTAATCGTCAAGTGGGAGGACGCAGTACAGAAACACGAGATCGGAAACCAAAGCGCGATGCGCGAACAACATAACGCCTTCAAAACAGCGAAGGAATCAGGTTGAATCCAATTGGCACTTTATGTACTTATGTTGATAAACAACAATAATAAAGAAAACTTTAGTTTTTGAAATATAAATCACTAAAATGTAGAATAGAAAAAGAAAGCAAAATGATAGGCAAGGGAAAAACAAGAAAGTCCAAAAAAAAGGGGAAAAAAAAAAGAAGGAAAGTAAAGAATGGCAAAGTTCGACAATATTTTTTTCCCCCAGCTGATCATTGCTTCATCCTTTCCTTTCTTAGCAAAAAAATGTACCATTCAATATGTTAATCCTGAGTGTGTGAGAGGGAGAGGGAGAAAGATACACCAGCTGGGGTGGATGAAGAAACCACCAAAGTAGAATCAATTTCTTCCTCCACTTCTGTGGGATGGAGCTGTTTCACTGAGGTTTTCTATTCTTGTGCATGTTCCTTTTTGGTCTTACAAATATTTTTGGGCTTTGTAATGGGTTGAAGTTGATGTGGTTAAGGGGCTTTTTAGGCCTCATGCCTTTTTTTCGTTTGGTTTGATTAGTTGGGACTTGGGACTTGTGAAACGCAGGTAGAAATTACTTGGGACTTGGGACTTGGTTTGACTAGGGCTTTCTAGTTTTACTGGTTTGTATGGTTGGACAAGTTTCTGCAGGTAGTTCCTCTTTAGTCTTCTGAAAAATTACTTGAATTTGAAAAAGGTAAGGCACTTAACATATGGGCCTAATAAAACCTTGAGAAAAACTTTAATAAATGGGCCTGAAAAATAGTAGGCCTTGGCCTCGACAAAAAGTTTACCAATAAATGCTTAGGATGTGCAATATTCATACCTTATCTGGTTAAAGACTTAAGAGAGAAATGCAATTTTGATTCTCAATGTTTGGCCTATATTCTGAATTGGACCCCAATGTTTTAATCAAAATAAATGTGGTCCACAAAATTTTTAATTTTGAGTAGATTTAAGACAATTGATAGAAATTCAACCATTCCTAACGGTCAAAATCAAATTTCCATTAGTCAACTATTTTTGAATTTGTATTTAGAGTTTTCAAATTTTTTAATTTAAATCATTATAGTCCCTTGAGTTTGGAATAGTAACATTGAGGGTTTTAGGATGAAACTAAATATGAATTGTGTTGAAAATGTGCTATATTTACTAAAAAATTTAGTATCAAAAAGTATGAAATAACAAAATAGACCTTTCTTCTTCATTTTTTGCTTCTTTATTTCATTAGTTATATTACTAATTTCTAATATATTTCCTATCTTTTGCATAGTTGATCTCAAATTTGGCAAAATATATCTAATCATACCAATAATCAATTGATAATGGATTTTACCAATTTCACTTATATTGATAATTAAGCACTCAATTTAATATCCCTTTAAAATGAAACTATATGTAAATTAAGTTGATTGAAAAACAATTTTTCCTTTTAGATTTTTTTGGCATTTCAATTGGTTATCAATTAAGTCTCAAATGAATAGATATTTTATATAATTGTTTAAATACTTTAATAAAATCAACATTGTAGGTGAATATACATATACATACACACACACATACACATATTAAAATTTTATTATTGAAATATTTAATTTAGAAGGAAAGTCAAGAAAAAACAACAAGCAGTCTTTTCAATTGGCTTTGCGAGAAGGCCGCTTTGTACTTCACTCCGTAATTACTTTTACACATTAATGTAATCATGAATCTTAACCATAACCGATTGAAGCCCACCTCCACAAATCATGCGATAATTTATATAATAGTGTTAGAATAAAGTTATATACTAAAAATTAGGATATTATCCATGTATCATTATTCATGATACATGAATAATATCCATGTACCATTAAAAATCACTACTTTTTAAAGATATTATCCATGTATCATTATTCAATTGTACTTAATTCTACAAAGAAATGTTTTTTAGGCTAAAAGATTGTGTTGCGTCAGTGTGAAGTGTTTTTAGCATTTTTTATAGGATTTTAGAACACATTTATCATGCATTTTGGTTCATATTTTACTTCTTTGAAAACCTTAAATATAACCATTTGAAACATAAAAGGACCATATTGATCAAAATTTCAAAATTTATGAACCAAAAATGCAAAATTAAAACTTTTGACTAACTCCAATTTGATTTTGATCATCAAATTTTGTAATTTTTCGTTAATTGTCCAAAACATGCATAAAATTAGAAACTCTAAGGGCCACATATGCTTTGGATGAAACATTAGGAACTAATTTAGAACATCAACCAAACATTAGAGACCAAAATTGTAATTCTCCCTAGAATTAAATTTATGTTGACATATATGTGGCACGTTATTGGATGTTCAGCTATGAGTGCTGATTTATGGCAATGAAGTTATGCTTTTTTATATATAAAAATAAAAATATAGTTAAAGAATTGAATTTAAAACAAATAATTTGCCATTTAGAAGAAAGATTAAGAAATCAAGCTGCTAAACGCCAAACTTATATTTTTTTTGGCCCGGGGGAGGGGGGGGGGTGTTGGGGTGTTATTCATTGTGTGCTCGCTTGGAATCGTTGTCCTAAAATTTTCTTCTGTCCTATTTGTCCTGTGTTTACACAGCTGTCACATGTGTTGATTGCATTGATGACTCAAGCAAACCTTTAATTGTTGATCGAGTTTGTATCAATTTGGTTGAGTTATCAATGCATCAATACACGTGACAGTTCGTAAACACGAGACAAACGGGATAGAAGTAATTTGAGAGCAGAGGATTTGAAGCGTTGTGTACTTGACCCTTATTAACAGAAACCGTTTACAACCTTTTTTTTGTGCCAGTTACAGAAACTCCCAAGGAAACTGTCCATTCACAAGCTATAACCAAAATACAAGAAAATGATAACAAAATACCAAGGGGAGAAAAAGGCAATAAAAAATTTTCTATAAGAGAAAGAAGCAGGCTCAAAGATGCTATGACTTCTTGCCAAACCAGCGAGAACTGCAGCCATAGACATCGCAAAAAGCTTGAAAAGCTAGCAGCACCACTATTAATACATAAAGAAAAATTCTGACACAAACTTCTGATGGTCTAAAATGTTGCCTCAGATATGTCCACATTTTGATCCTGAATGAATCATCATATCCTTTATTCAATTCATCAATGGTCAATTCTATTCCATCCTTCTGCCCATCTGACCTACTGGATTTTTGTATCCCATTAAATAGATCAGCAATTTCTTGATTTCCCATTTTGCTATCTATAATTGCCCTTTCCTTCAAAAACTTCACATCCTTAGCAGTATCAATTATGCCACACATAAAATCCAAATATTCTGAAAATTTGATACTTGAACCAGGGCTGGCTGAGGCTTCTTCATAGGCCTTGAGATTTCTCAAAATCACTTCTGAATTAGGGTTCAACTTCATGATGGGTAGGTAAAGTACGTTTTCACCCTCATTGTACTTAATTCCAATGCCTTTCTGTGTCCATTTTCGGAAGTCTATTCTGGTAATTTGATGTAGTTGTGTCACTGAAGGAATTTTGATTTCCTCCACATTGTTAACTGGGATAACCTTCTTGAAAAGATTGAAAAGCTCCATCCCCTCGTGCAGTGGCAACTTTGCCATCAGCATAAGGGGCTTTTGCCCTGTTAAATTAGCTAAAAGAGTCGCAGCTTGCTGAAGTAATTGATTGGGTTCTTCGTCAGTGGGGATCAATGGCTCCGTAAGGCCTATGGTTGTGGTCGAGCTCTGAGAAGGATTCAATGGTTGGTTTCCACTTTGCCCCAAAGATAACTGAATTGCTGATGATCCAGCATTTTCTTGTGTGTTTTTACTTGGGCTAAATACAAAATCAGGCAAATTCCAATTCTTCATCGTCAACTGATACAAAGAATCTAAAAGATGATTACTAGTGGCATGATCAAGGTCAATCTGACTTTCACTGCACAATTCAAGGGGAGATTGTGTATTGTAGAAGTTGTGAAACTCTGAAAACAATGGTTTACTCGAGTTGATCTCATCGCCTTTAGTTACACGTAAAACATTGTTGATTTTCTTCAACACAATTGCCGGGATTTGATTCTCAAGCTTCAGTACATCATCAGATAAACGCCTGTTAATAGATTTAGAAGTGTTTAACAGGTAAAGTAAGTATGTACCATCAATAGCCATGATCCAAGCCAAAGTATCGCGATCAAGATCCACGTAATTGTTGTAGCATGCGCGTATAGGCTGCTCGAGTTCTTTCACCTTATCAACAATTAAGTTCTTGAAATTGTTGTACTGCTCAGGCTTCAAGAATTTCTTGATCTGCTCAAGCTTTTTGCTCTCCATGTCGTCATCGAGATCGGGTCGAAAATGATGATATGCTCCTAAGCCTAGTTGCCGAGGGACATAGGCTTCTGGCTTTGTCTCCAATACTTTGCTGGGGACTCTAAAGATGGAAGGTCTGTTGCCAATATATATGATGAAATGTTTGTTGAACTGATCCACCCATCTTTGCTCACTTGTGCTTGAACTGAAAAATGAGTTAGACATTGTGGAAGAAAATGGACAAAGTTGGGAGGTACTGTTTTTGATAACCTTTTTGGGGTTGTTGTAGTTTGCTAAACCTTGAAATTTATATGG
Source organism: Coffea arabica (assembly GCF_036785885.1). Taxonomy (NCBI): domain Eukaryota; kingdom Viridiplantae; phylum Streptophyta; class Magnoliopsida; order Gentianales; family Rubiaceae; genus Coffea; species Coffea arabica. Next base: position 46,690,356 of record NC_092315.1, read on the forward strand.
GTGTTGAGAACGGGAATTTTGGGCAATAAGCCGCCAGAGCAGAAATTTCTCAAAAATATTTTCTCCAAGTTGTTGGCATCATATATATATATATATTGTTTTTAAGAAGAAATTGTTGGCTTGTCTTGACTTAATTTGGATAGGGATATTTGAACAAAGCAGATGTATACATATAGGAAACAAAATCCCATTTTTCTTAGTATGATTTTTCTTAAATCTATTTTCCACCACTTGTATGTTATCTGGACGAAGTGTGGCCATATAATGTTTGACACCCCAAGAACTATAACTTGTGAAACACTTTAGTATTTCGTCACAATAACTGCAGGTAGTTCATAATATACACTAAAAAAATGCCATAAACCACAGTTGACTGAGTATTTAAATTACAAGAATGAAGTAATCGTAAAGTTAATTGTATTCTCATAACCGTTCAAAGTATGACATATGAATATATGTACATACATTGTCAACTCTGTACTAATTAACTCTTATCTTTCAGCCAAACTTTTAAGTTCAGATGAGGACGTAGATTTTGTATTGATACAAAAATTCGTATTTTGCATGTCCCACTTATTCGTTATTGGAAACGAATCATTTGCCAATAAATGGTGAAGGTGGTCCTGTACTTTCTTAAATGCTTCACTTGTTGATTTCAAAATGTTGTCTCTTTCATTCTTCTGGCTGTTATATTGTCAATTTCTGTGTCTATTCAATGGAATTCGTTAAGTTTCAAGTTAATTGTCACAATATGTAGTACGTACAATAGGGTAATATTAACAATGAAATAAGGAACGTACATGCATGCACATAAAAAGTAGCAAAAGGCATCACCAGCAGCCAAGCTGATTTGGATGTTTTATTTCGTTCGCTATACTGTAATTTTCATGTTAATTGAATTATTAAACTCTTAAAAGTTAATAACCGGATCACTTTGTTTATTTTCTTGTCCTTTACTTTTTGTCCTTTTTTTTTTTTTGAAAAAGTTTGTACTAATTACAATGACAACTAGGATTAGATCGAAAAAAATCATGATGTCTTACTAAATTCGATCCAATAATCATAGAATATTGTGTGTGTGTGTGCGTGGATCTGAATAGGATCTGACATGGGTTTGGATTTGGATATAGATCATAGAAAATTAGATCCTACCTAAATCCACAACTCTTCTACATGGGTCTAGATTTGAGAAATTAAATCCAAACCCTATCCAAGTACACTAGGTCTAGGTTGGATCTGGATAAGATCCGATCCATTGATATGCCTATTTAGTATACTGTAATTTCATGTTAATTGACTTATTAAACTCTTAAAAGTTAATAACCAGATCACTTGGTTTATTTTCTTGTCCTTTACTTTTGTCCTTTTTTTGAAAAAGTTTGTACTAATTACAATGACAACTAGGATTAGATTGAAAAAAAATCATGAAGTCTTACTATATTCGATCCAATAATCATCGAATATTGTGTGTGTGTATATGGATCTGAATAGGGTCTGGCATGAGGTTAGATTTGGATATAGATCATAGAAAATTAGATCCTACCTAAACCCACAACTCTTCTACACGGGTCTGGGTTTGAGAAATTAAATCCAAACCCTATCAAAGTATACTAGGTCTATGTTGGATCTGGGTAAGATCCGATCCATTGATATGCCTATTTACTATACTGTAATTTCATGTTAATTGACTTATTAAACTCTCAAAAGTTAATAACCGGATCACTTTGTTTATTTTTTGGCTGAAATAGATGGAACTCAGCACAGGTGAGCCTGATATATTGAAGAAATTTAATGATTGGCTCACACTTATTTGGCAACTAAAGAACAAAAAAGATTCCTAGAAAAAAAAAAGCTATAACAAGAGATTTTTGTGTTCATAATTTTTTTTGATAAAATAAAGAAAGGATATTTGAACTAAATATAGGAACCACAATCCCACTTTTCTTAGTACCATACTTTCTTAAACAATTTTCCACCACTTGTATGTTATCTGCACGAAGTTTGGCCAAATAGTGTTTGTCATCATTCATCATTGAAAAGTCCTTGGGTGAAAGATTCAAATTTTTTGAATTGTCTTTTCCTTGAGTTCTTAATTTGTTATTATAATGTATTTTACTCATTACATGGGACGGCTGCTGTACATTTTTCGAAGACTTTAATGTTCCACTTATTCATTATTAGAAACTAAAATGCAGGCTTAGGCATGTGCCAATTAATGATCAACATGGATTGTGTAATTATATCTGGATCCAAAACTGGAGCGTAATTTTCTTTGTGTAGGTGGGATTATCTTTCACCTGCTTAGATGCTCCACCTGTTGATTCCAAAAGGGAGAATTGAAGGTTTGGTCCCCAATATTTAGTCTATGTGCCAAATTGATCTTCAATATTTCAGTCAAAACAAATCTAGTTCTTAAAGTTTGCAATTTTAACAAATTTAAGACAACTAACAAAAATGGAACAATATATAACGGTCAATATCAAATTACCATTGGTCAGCAACTTTGACTTTACACTTTTGGTTACTAATATTTTGATTTTAAATCATTATATTTTCTTAATTTTAAAATAGTGATATTAAGAGTGTTAGCATGAATTGAGGTGCAATTAGAATGAAATAGTATTAAATGAATAGTGAGAATTCTAATTAAACTTCTTTTTCTTCTTCTTTTTATTTTTATTTCATTTACTCGTGCTAATAATATATCATATATTTCTTTTCTTTTGCATAGTTAGTCCCAAATTTAGTCATATATATATATATATTATTGTTTCTCACTATTAATTAAAATATTTTATATTGACACAACATGACCATAGCCTCAATGGCATATCTTTGTTAAATAAGTTATAATTAGATGATAATATAATAATAACAATTGAAACATAAGGTAGCGAAAGAAAAAGAGAATTCTAGTTTTATAATTTAAGTTTATTATAGGAACTACTATAAAAATTATTGCATGTCTTGTGCATGTAGGCTTCAAATTCTTGTAACTAGCTAGCCATTGTACTTATAAAAACTAGTAAAGTAAGTACTAATGTGAAGTATTTTTAGAAATTCTTAGAAAAAGACTATTCTTTATTTTTTGTTGTCTTTCCTACCAATTGAAAAACTAATGTTTCAATATTGTAGTTTTAAAGTATTTATTTTAATATCTATAAAAACTAACATTCTAATGTTCTAATTTTAATGCATGTATTTTAATATTTATGTACACAGAACAAACATTAGGGGCCAAAACTGCAATTCTCGCATTTCAAAATGACATCTCTTCCACTCTTTTGGCCGTTACGTTGTCAAATTGTGTATTTATTCAATGGAGTTCGTAAAATTCAGATTAGTTGTCACATGCAGTACAATGGAGCAATATTAATAGCAACGCTTAATCATAAGTTGTCTCCCTGTAATGTGGGTCGAACAGCAAATTGTTCCTTGTAATTGGAAAACTTACAAACTGCCCCTTATGAATGGGTAGTCAAACATGTAGTCTAGATCCTTAATAAATAAGAGATGTAAAAAGATAGTCATACTCTTGGATATATACTGCTTTGATAGTTTTACCCATACACAATGATATTGTGATATTTTTTTTTATTAAATAACATTGTAGCGGTACAACTGGATATTATGTATATGATTTTAGAAATTAGATAAGTTGTTTTCATTAAATAAAATTTATAGTTATGGTAATTTCCTAAACAATACAATGTTCTTTAATTTAAAAGAAAATAGCATAATAATATCATTTCTTAAGAATAAAATTTAAGGTAATTTACATGTTTTCTGATTACAGGGGACAATTTACTATTCAACATATGTTAATATGGGACAATTTGCAATTAAGACTATTAACAATTAAACAACGCACGCACATGCACACACACATTAAGTAGTACTGATAAATACTAATGATTCAACCCAAGTGGACAGAGTAGTCCAATTACCAAAATTTTTGTATGTTTTAGTTCCTTCACTAATCACTATAATGTAATTCAACTAGTCTTTTCAGAATTCAACATGTTCATGATTGTTGCCCCTAAATTTGCCTAAGAAGAACCCTACCTACCATGAAAAAAGAATACTAATACAATGCGAAGCTAAAACTGTAGGAAGTTATTAAACCAAGCTTTATAGAGTAAGTGTAACTATAGGAAATTATTAGACCAAGCTTTAGAGTCTGTGTTTGTTTCACTTAGCTGGGGCCCTGTGCCATTAGCCTATTGGTTTGTAAAGTTGGCTGCTTTGCTGGTTGGATAGGAATGAGGGGTAGGAAGGTGACAGTTCTTGAAGGTTAACGGTGAAGATTCGCCAAAAAAAAGGAGCAAATTTCACTTTACCCCCTGTGATTTAGTATTTTTTTTATATAATCCTCTTATATTTTCAAAAGATATACATAACTCCCTCGTGATTTGAAATAAAGTGTTAAAGTGACAGAAATGATCATTCGTAACGGAATCACCTAAACTATCAAAAATACCCTTATGTAAAGTTAAAAATTATTTATTAACCAAGGGAGGTTTATATGTATATTTTGAAAATCATAAGGGGATTATATAGTAAAACATAAAAATCATACGGGGTTAGTGTGTCACGTATTATAAAGGTAATTTCGACATTTTAAAAAGTTCCATTACGAATGACTATTTCCGTTATTTTGATACTTTAAACCAGACCATGAGGGTCATGTATAGCTTTTGAAACCATAGGGGGTTATATAAAAAAAATACTTAATCACAAGAGGGTAATGTGGAATTTGCCCAAAAAAAGGGAGTAAGATATAGATTACGTCTTGTTCATCATATGTGTGGGACTATCAAAATTTGTTTCAAATTTACATTGTGTTTAAAGTGATTTATATGATTAAAAAAAGAATTTGACATTCTGTTTAAATAGATGAATCCTTTTCTTGAATTGATTGATTGAACTGACAATCATCCCTGTTCCGTTTCCGATAGGTACGCGGTCAACCGTTATTAATTGAAGCTGCATAGGGCTTTAAGTATAAAGCATCAGTTTTCGTGTCATAGCCTCGTTTATGATGGCTTCGCTATTGCCGCAGCTTCCTTTTAAGAACTAGTGAAAAAATGTTACTTCGCCTCTCAGATCAATTCTTTTCTTGCTCTGTTGGTATATATTTGTTTATTAATAGATTTGGGTCCATCAAAAACAGCAACTTCTCTTAACAGAGAAAAATCGTGCAGAGCAAGATGGAAAAAATTAAGGGATCAAGGGTTTCAAGACTTCACATCCCAGATGATGTGACCTTCAACATCCTTAAAAGACTCTCAGCCAAATCGCTGATGAGATTCAAAAGCGTTTGCAAGTCGTGGAATTCCCTAATTTGCGATCCTTGTTTCGCCGATTGCCACCATATCCGATCCCAGACCAGGCCTGATGCTTCCTATATTTTGTTCTATCTGTTTAGACCTAATTACAAAGCATTAGCACTTTTCCCAACAAATTCTGAAAAGGCAAGCCTTTCCAATCAACTTCCTGTCCATAAATTGTACCCAAGATTCATACCTTGCACTAACGTTGTCAATGGCCTAATCTGTTTGTGCAGTCCCAATAATCTTGGGCTCCTTCACCTCCTTAACGTCACTACTGGGGAAAAAATAGCCCTTCCCCCTGGGAAACGATGTCATGTTTTCGGATATCGTCAGTTACATCGGCCCCATTATCACCTAGGATTCGATCCTGTCACCAAGAAGTATAAATTGCTCTATTTCCATAAAGATACAAGAACAAATATCATAATACAATGTCTCATTCTTACAATTGGATCCAAATCATGGAGGGCTATAGATTGTCCGGAACCTCCAATACTAAGTGGAACCACAATTTCAGTTGATGGAGCAATCTATTGGAAGGATAAAACGTTCATCAGTGGCAAAAAAGTTGTACTATATTTTGATATTGGAGAGGAGAAATTTGGAGCTGTTGCTGCTCCTCCTGAAACTGATGGCACTGAAGGAACAACTACTTCACTGATCCAACTTGGGATGAATGTAGCTTTCTTGAGCATTGACAACAAAAGCAGAAATTGGATGTCTTGGTCGCTGAACAAGGCTGATCAGGTGTGGGTGAAGGATGAAAAATATTTTAAGGATTCATTTTTGGGTTACTGGGACTGCGTTGATAGAATAATCGGCACCACGAACACGGGCGAAGTCATGCTAACAGTACTCAAGCGAAGAAAACCATGGTATTTTCATATGGAAGAAGAGAAGCACGGCAGATCAGAGTTTTATGATATGGAAACAGGAAAGAGTAGGACTACTTCTACACTAACTCTGCCCAGGCTGCCTGTAGAAACAACCAATTGGGATCCAGTGTTAGGTGATGTTGCTGCCAGTAATCAGGTGGAAAACATTGGAGATGTTGCTGCTACTCATCATGTGGAAAACATTCTCCCTTTGAGATCGCTATGTGAGTAAGCGAAAGAAAAGTAGATTGGTTTCGATTTGTTGATGGTTTTGCTCAAATAAGTAATCATGGGAAATTGGCTTCCTGCTAGATCATAATTAATGTCCTAGGTTATTATGTGTGAGCATATAATGTTTGAATGAGTTTCCGGGGAATGGTGAATATCTCTCGTGGAAATATATACATTTTTCACATTTCTTGTTTGAGAATTGAGTTAACAAGTTAGATTGCTCCTCAAAAGTAGCATATTTCGTGGGTGGTTTTTTTTTTTTTTTTAAATATAAAAGAATTCTTTCTGGTTTTGCAGTTCAAGCATCTCATTTGTTCTTCTAGTTTCAAAACTATAAAAACTTCAATTTTGTTTTACATAAGACTGGGAGAGAGATGAGACCTGCAAATTTAGCAAAGCCCATAGTAATTTGATTTGTCGTTTCATGTGCTTCTTAAATAGAACAGTTGCATTAGCAAAGAAAGAAGAGCAGAATGAGGGGGTCGTTAGGCCACAAATGCATAGAATCCAATATGCCCAAACACTTTTGGGTACTTGAGGGACTATACATGATGCTACTCATTGAAGAACTTGCAGAGAGTGTGTTTGGATAAGAAATTATTTGAAATATTATTTAAAATAATTACTATAAAATCATTTATGATATGATATATGTGAAATAAAAATATTATTGAAAATATAATTATGATACATGCAAAATAATACTCCGATAAAACTATCTGAATACACTCAATATTAGCTAGAAGTATCTACGTACAATGGAATTTGGTTTTTTCTAACACTGCTGCTGGAAGCAAAGCATTGTTTTTCCCCCAGCCAACAGAGCATGAATCTGGGTTATTATGGTGTCAATTTTCATGAAATTTATCCAGAACTTGCAATTGTACAAACAATTTGGCTTTTTTTTTTGTCTTCCTTCAATCTTGTATTTCATGTTAAGTAGTCGCTTTAGTAGTGAAGACATTAGGCTCTTGGAAGGCTCCAAAAGTCCATGAGCCCAACTCTTGAGTTTTAAACAAGAGCAGGATAATTTGAATAAATAAAATTCCAGTTGTTAAGGACCAATAAAACGGGTGATTCACTTATTAGTCAAGAATCATGATAATGCAAGCATATACCGCACATATAATATCTTCCTCATAAGGTAATGTATGTGAGAATAGCCAAAACAACTTTCCACTTAGAGAAAAAAAAAATTTGTCCTTCTATTGTTTGGCACTCCATCCCATTTTTAGTATTTGACATAATCAATGTTTAGATGTTAGAATGAAGAAATATATATATATATATATATACAGATTTTCCTTAATTTTGTTGGAATCTTTATGGAATATTAAGCGATTTTACTTTTGTTTTCATTGCTTGTGCTATGTTATTTGTGTATCTACTAGGGAACGTTGACATTTTCTGCACACATGCATATCTAATTCATTCTACAAATATTCTTTGTAAAATTTTTGTATTCATTATTCAGTTTTCATTATCTAAACGAAATCATTACCATCTAAAAGTTCATCTAGCCACTCAAAAAGAGAAAAAAAAAAAAAAAGAGTTCCTCTAGCTTGTAGTTCCTTTATCTCTCATGACTTAAAAACTTGGCATAAGGGCTAATTTGGATCATTCTCCGCTTGATTCCCAATAGCCTAACTATGATCACTCAACATCAAAACTTCTTCCACACTCAGTTTTGCTATCACTACAACAAAAATGGCTTTTCCTGACATGTCTATAAGGACACTTTCTAATTTGTGTCATTATAGCAATCCTATCATGACACTTATTATTAATTCAATAATATATACTATAAATTATTTTTATTTTATCTAATATAAAAATAATAATGTACCTTTAGACTATCTAGCGTGACACTTGAGAAAATGTGAGAAAAAAAAGTGACGAAAATTTTGAAATTCAAGGCAAAAAAAGTGGCGGACTCTCATCTACTTGTCTTTTACCGTGAGAAGCAAAACAAAGCTTTTCTAAGTGTTGAACTCTCTCACAAATCACCTCTACCTCACTTTCACTCAGACGCCCACTCTTACCTCTACCTCCACCTCACTACTGCAATCTCAATCTCTCCGACGATTGAAGACCGGTGAAGTACCATGGCTCTCTGGCATGAAGACCAAGTAATTCTCCAAGTGTCTGCAGCGAAGGTTAGTTCTTTCCCTCTCCTCTCTCTCTAAAATAATTTGCAAATATTTTGGCCCTAAGCCTATTTTTTTTTTTTTGAAAATTTTTACCTGCATTCTTGTCGAATCTGCATTTAGGGTGTAATTTTATGGTTATTTACATGATTAATCTTTTCATCCCTAGAAATTTATTGCCCTAATTTTTAATTGGGGGAAAAATTGTTAAAAATTTTTGCCTTTCATCATGAATCCCCTAGATTAATTGCATCATCTGCCTCTTGGCCCGCTTGGGAAGGACTTGCTACTTCTCAACCATTTTTTGCACAAAACCCAGCTACGGCTGGACTTGGCAGGGGAAGAGTTGAACAAAAATTGACCAGCGGTTGGAAAATTTTGGTTGTTGTTGTTGGTAGTGTAAAATGTTGACCATATTTTCTGCTTCTTTCCCTCATTAGACAAACCTACCCAACAAACTTAGAAAACATTAAATTGGATGCGTTTTGCCACTAGTTTTTAGGGTTGATTTAGTTTATCCAGCAAGCTAATTGGAGCTTTTGTATGGGCACGCAGAATTGGAAGTTGAGTACTAAAATGGGTTGATTTTGTACTCTGTTTTATGAATTAAAGAAGTTGCTTCTGCTTTGCAGCTGCATTTTTGCTTCTGCTTTGCAAGAGATTGGGTTTATTGGACTTTGTGGTTGGTATAAGAGGATGAGTGGTGTGATTATGGTTGTTGGCAAGTATGAGGTGGTAATTAATAGATGAAATTAAAGTTTCCAAGTGGGAAAAGATCATAACTTTTCTCTAGCTAATATTTAAGAAGTCCGGGTGTTCTTAGGTCTCTTGTTACTCCAACAGATCAGACGAAGGATCAGGAAAAGGAGTAAATCATCCGAGTCCTCTTTTGTATTGCAAACATCCAAGTTCGGAGACATAAAGGTTATTAGTGAAATCTCTCTCTTTCTCTCCCCCCCCCAACACACACACACACACACACTCACTCACTTATTGCCTTTTCGGTGCATCCACTCTTTTGATATCTATATGTCTCTGCTGGGAAATCCACATGCATTATCCCTCAAATCTAGCTGTTGAAAGCCATGAGAAAGCTGGGAGGAGCTTTTTTCTTTAAGAGAATTGTCTACTGTGCATGTTCTATATTTTTCATGAAATTCCATTTTTGGCATTGTGACTTAAGACTTAGCAAGAAATTGTATGCTTCCATGGATGTGTATTTGTGTATTCATTCATGGTGGGTAATATGTAATCAAGCACCACATCGTACAGGTTTTATCAACTTGGAAGTCTTGGTTAGCATCTTCACAACTTGTGAACTTGTACCTTTCGCATTTGTCTTTCTTATCGTGTATATAATACTTGGCTTCGTGAGCATATAGCAATTACTCCCAAGGTTGGTCTCCTCTTCTCATCATTACTTTTCATGGGACTAATTGGTGCTTTTGAGAAGTGAAGGTTCTTTGTACCTTGTTTCTATTAGCTACCAAGCTTTTCATTAGTGGTCGTGATTTTGAGGATCTTGTAGAATTATGCCCAATTGCGAAGTTAAATTGTATTAATGGATATATACTATACATGATTGTTGGCATACTAATTGAATAGGTTGCTGTCAGTGGGGTTTTCATTTTGTTTCACTGAGGGCCAACCCCAACCCCAAACTTGTTTAGCTGGGAGTTGGATTTCATAGTACTTGTCATGCCATTGACTTTGCTCATCTGAGTTCATCTTGTGAGGAAAATAAATTGTTCTGGGTAGTTAGTTCCTACAGTCTGGGCATTTAGTTTTGTTCTACAGCTTAATGCAGAAATGTGGTGGTTCTTTTCTGAGTCTCATTTACTGGCAAAATGTGCTTAAGAAATTATATGCTTTGATTTTTTCTGAATTTTTATTTGGGGATGTTTAAAAACGAAAGGTAAGAGAATTTGAATGGGGAAGAATACAATTTACAGGGCAAATTTATGCAATAATTTTGCGTGTAACATTTAAATGATGTTTTAGGAGAATTAACTTTGTTATAGTCAGCAAATTCCTGGATTTCTCCAAATACAAAAATTTACAGTATTTGATATGTTTACTTGCGATATAGTCTAGATGTGCCTCGGTGCTTCCTCCAAAGTTGCATGTTTAGACCAATTTGCTTCTGCTTGTGATTGAAGTGGACATTTCTTTGCATTCAGAAGCGACGTTGCTTTAGATGCATGTCAGTATGCTGCGCGTTGACTAACTTGTCGCATTCAGTGTTTGGATAGGTGGGAGTATATTGGCGTCACTTGGTTCCTTTCAGCAAATGTGGTTTACAAAATCTGAGTAAGCTTTTACATCCACTTTACCTTTCAATATTCAACTTTTCTCCTTTTTTTCTCCCCATTTTCAGTCTGTTTTATCTCTCGATTAACAGGTTTGAGGAACATGAAGCTTCTAATGTTCAAAGAAAATGCCCGTAAAGTACTTTACTGGTGCGGACAATTATCACATTAGACAGAAATTCATGGAGTTGACTTCACTTTGATTAGTTCGCTGACAGTATGGGTTGCTCGGTTTTAATATCATGCTTTATAGGCGCCCAAACAATGTACTATATATATATATATACTGTACCTCTCGCGGATCGTTGCTAATGTTGTACAATTATGTTACCTGACTTTTAGTTCAGCAAATTATACTTGTTAGGGAATTTTTCAAGTTTGTACTTGTTATTGACTTTTAGTTCAACAAATTATATTTGAGCATTGACTTTTGCTTTTAGATTACTACATGCATTCTGTTCTTTGGGATAATTTTACAAGTCCTTTGGGTTTTTTGATTGACGGAATATATAGCAGGGAGCACTACCTGCAGGTTACTTCTATATAAAAAAAAAAAAAAAACTCCTGGCAGTTAAAAGTGTCAGCATAGCTCCGTTAAAAAAAATTCCTACTTATTACTGACTATAACTATCCTGACACTTTCGATTATCAAGAAAAGGAATTTTCGTTGGCAGATGAGATGTTATAACAACACAGTTTTCCTGACACATTTGAATACTACATACCTATCCCTACATTGGAAGGGACGACACTCGTCCTAGGTGTGAGGAAAAGTAAAGTGTCAGATTAAATTATCTATACTGACACCTTTAAATGCCGTTAAAGGGCATTTTTGTTGTATAAAGTGTTGTTTATGCGATCTTGCACTCAAATTTTTGCCCAAACAAATCCAAGTGTCCAACCATGACTGCATTGAAATTCAAAATTTAGTGCAAGCACTATGTTTCCAAACGGTTTCTTTTTTTTTTTTTTTTTTTTTGGGTAACACAAAAAAAAAAGTTTAGGCGAAGGGTAAATTATCTGTTTCGATGCCTGAGCAACCAACATGCCTCATCGAGGGCTTTCATTAGTTCTTACATGACTTTATCAAAAGCTTCTGTCAAGCGCAGTGACCAAACATGATTAACTAAGCTAACTATTATTCTGGAAGTTTTAAAGTTCAGATGGTAGCATTTAAAGTTTTAAACTGCAGTATTCTAGAAGGTCTATTAAAATGTGTCATTCTCTAAAGTTATTGAATTATTTTAATCTTTAACAACTTTGATTGATGTTATCCAAAGATTATTGGTTGTTAAGTTCAAATCCCAAATCCCAGAGTAGCATGGGACATAAATCCCTAATTTATTTTAAAAAATCGTGCATAGCATGAGATATAAACCTGGTAAATACTATGATAATTCATCCCAGTTAACTAAAGGGGAATATGTGGAACTTTCCGCACTGCAATTAACAAGATTGTATTCTAGGGTTCTAGCTTAAAAGTTAACCCAAAAAAAAGGGAGAGAATCTATGAGCATATGAAGGAATGAAACTCACATTAAAACATGCTTTGTTTGGATTGCTAAATTTTTTAGAGAAAATTCTTTGGGGGACTTTTTTTTTGGAAATATTCTAAATATATTTTCAAAATTACTCTTTTTTTTGATCTCATGTATATCAAAAAAGTGTTACAATGCTATTTTTTACCAAACATTCTAAAAAAATGCAATCCAACCAAATTCCAAAAAATGCAATCCGAAGGTAACAGGAAAGGATGGTATATGATGACATAGCCCCTAAAGTAGCCCCAAAAAAAAAAAAAAATAGAGAAACAACATGTAGCAGGATACGAAACCTATAGGACGAGAGTGAAATTGAAATTTGAATTTTCCAAATCTCACAACACTGCATAGTAGTAGTACATATTGGGAATGAAGGAGGGACAATTGCTAGTGCAATCATTCTGAAATAATTTTGTTCATTTAATCAGAATTTACACCTATTGTTTAGTTTTTTTTTTTTTTTTTTTTTATGTAAGTGGAAAACCTCGAACTCGAGACCTATTACTTACACTTCCTCCTCTGAATCACCCATTTAGCTATTTAAATCACTTCAAAACAGAAAATAAACTTAAAACAAATTTTTGTGCCAAACATAACGTTAAGAATGATGTTCATCACCTAATCCCAGTCTTATACTCTCTCTTTTTTTTTTTTCCAACCAATCATGGCTCTTAACCTTCAGAAAACGGTTGCATGCCCCTAATTCGTGCGCAGCATCTAAGAAACAAGGCTACTCCTACTGTAGGACGCAAGAGCTGCTGAAACATACTGACCAAGCAATTACCAAGCGCCCTCTACAAAAGCAAATAAACAATCGCGGGCAATAGCTAGCAGAAGCTCGAAAACCCTCTATATCCTTTTCCTTTCAAGTATTATCTTCAAATAAGAAAGCCAAAATCATCAAAGTGAACTGACTAACACAGTTTTCTTTTTCATCGTTAGAGAAAAATCGGTACAAAAAAAAGTGCAAAAAAAATTGATTGAATTATTTTTGTTAACACTGAAAACTGTTGACCCAAGTGGTGTGCAACATGCCCACAATTTAAATAGAGGAAAGCTGTGAATTAGTCATTAGCTAAGGGTTGCAGGGTGGAATTTGGCTAGGATTTTTTTCCTATATTTTTTTTTACCAGTTTGGCTAATAGGCAGCCAATAAGATGGGTCTCATGTGTTAGTTTTTTTTTTTTTTTTTAAGTATAATTAATTTGAAAAAGGTTAGAAATCAGGGATGCAATAATTATAATTGTGAGGGTGGATTTACATGGTAATTTAATTTAAGTGTGATTTAGGTGTCTAAGGAGTACTCAACAGATAGCCATTAGAAAAATCCTTCTTTTATCACAGTGTGATTTAGGTGTCTAAGGAGTACTCAACAGATAGCCATTAGAAAATCCTTCTTTTATCACCAAAATTGTGTAACTAAGAAATAATAATTTCTTTCCGTGTATAATTCCAATTTGCAAACGAGAATCGTGCAAATTAACGTCCCCTGTATCTGGTCCAGAAGAACCCTACGAAAACGATAAAAGAAAACGAGGCATGAAACTGCAAGAGTTCACAACCCGAAAGTTGTTCAGCAAGATTAGTAGAGAGAAATCAATGGACTCAGGGCTTCAAATCCCAGATGATATAACCTCCAATATCCTCAAAGGACTTCCAGCAAAGTCCCTCATGCGATTCAAAAGCGTCTGCAGGTTATGGTATGCCCTAATTTGTGATCCTTTTTTCGCCCGTCGCCACCATATCCATTCGCATAACAGGCCTGATGCTTCCTATATACTGTTTTATGCACTAAGACGCAATAGCAAAGCAATAGCTCTTTTTCCAACAAATTCTGATGGAATTCTTTCCACCCAACTTCCGCTGCATAAATTCCAGCCCAATTTCGTACCTTGCACTAGTGTTGTCAATGGCCTAATCTGTTTGTGCAATGCCTCTAATCTTCAACTTCTTTACGTGCTTAATGTGACCACGGGGGAAACAATGCTCCTTCCACAGGGGAAACATTGCCGTGAATACAGTTATAATGAAATTCTTAGGCCACTTTTTTACCTGGGATTCGACCCTGTCACAGTCAAGTATAAGTTGCTTTATTTTCATAGAGATGCAGGTGCAGGTATCATACGTGAATGCCACATTCTCACACTCGGCTCTATGTCATGGAGGGAGATACATTGCCCAAACTATGGTGAAATCATGCGTGCGGTTTCTTTTAACGGAGCCATATACTGGAAACATAAGGCAGTCATGAATGGAAAAAGATCTTTACTTTACTTTGATGTCGGGCAGGAGAAATTTGTAGTAATTGAAACTCCTCCTGAAATTGATAGTGCCGGAGGTACCATTTCACTCATCCAAGTTGGAAAAGATGTGGGTTATCTCTGCATCAAAAATTTTTGCCGCAGTTGGACCTTATGGACATTGAACATTGATGATCATCAGGCTTGGTTAAAGGATGAGAAATGTCTTCAGGATCCGGATTTAGAGGGCCCTTTCGTTGATAGACTGATTGGCAGCACCAACACGGGCGAAGTCATGGTAAAAGCAATTAGGTTCAAGCTTGGTTTTATTTGGCATGACCATGTTGATGCAAAGGAGCCACCGATATACGAGTTTTATGATATGAGAACAGGAAAGAGTAGGAGGCCTACAATCGATTTGCCTAGCCTGCTTAAGAAAGACGGGAATGGGGATCCAGTGTTAGGTGATGTTGCTTCTTGTCATCATGTGGAAAATATTCTCCCTTTAAGATCCCTAAGTGGCTAGGTCAAGTGAAAGAACAGTCGAGTAGAATGTGTCAGTAAATAGATAGTGTGATACATGAATTTGTTTATGTTTTGGCTTAAATAAGTCATATGGTAAATTAGTTTCCTTGCTAGACGATAATATCCTAGGTTATTATGTTTGAGTATCCATATGATGCTTGAATGAGTTCCCAGGTAATAGGTGATCTCTTGACTCTTGTGGGCATATATATGTGTGTGTGTGTGTTTTTCCATAATTGTTCTTTAAGGACGGATTTAATATATTCGATTTTTCCTGCTAGCCATGAGGGCACTCAAGAAAAGTTTTTTTTGTTTTTGTTTTTGGGGAAAATGTTCAAAATTCTAAATGCTAGGAGTATTGTTAATGCGCAAATTAAGCAGTTTATTTGTTAATATTTTCCCCTTTATTTTGACAAAATGTTGTGATAATTTGCTAGATTCTACTTATAATTGAATTTTTGTGTGATTTCTAGGAACTTCAAGTTAATTGAGGCAGAAAAGGAGAAATCGAAGCCTAATTGAGGAAATTCCATTAAGAAAATCTTGATACAAGTTTCTTAGTTGATACTAGAAAGCATGCATCCCATTTGATAGGGAATGAAGCAGAAAACTACCAAAAAGGAGGGACTTTATGGAGAATATGGAGACTTCTAAGGGCTTCAAACCTTGGGCCCTTGAATTGGTGGGGGACCACAAATCTAGTGAAAGATATTTGGTCATTTGGGCTCTTCAAAGAAAGCAACGTAGAGAGACTTGGAAGAAGAAGTAATTTTGGAGACTTTGTCCACATGTGTGGGGACCACCGGAGATAGCTTTTAGTCATCTTACTTTTGGCTTTTTAAGGGGAGGACGTACAGAAGCAAGAGGACACCTCTAGTTTAGCTTTTTAGTTTAGTTCTAGTTTCCTTTCTCTTGACTGGCCTCTGACACACGCCAGGTGTTCGACAATATTCCCCAACGGGAAAAACATCTTTTATTCCTTGCTTTCTAGTAAAAACGCAATGCCTTTGCAATCCATTACTTCGTGTGGTGATTTAATCATGAGGCGTGGCTAAGTTTATCTAGTCAGAGGTTAAATCGAAGCTTTGGTTCGACAAAACTGTGAGATCGAATTTATTTGCCTACGTTCTTTAATTTGCAAGTATTTATATATTTCCTGTTCACTTATGCATATGATTATTTCTTGCAATTAAATACTTGATCACTGTTTAATTGTGTGAGTAATTAACAACCATCTAAGAGTGCTCAATCCGTAATTGTTGGGTAATTTTAGTGCATGTGGCAAGTGACATGATTCAATTGTATTAGAAACTTTTGAGTTGTTGTTGTGGAAATATATGATATAGCCTAAATAAACCGAGCGTGTGTGTTTGTTGGTTATAATTGGTGGCCAGTCTAATGATTAATGCTGTCAATAGGTTAAATCCTAAGAGCGTGTTTAGGACTGCTTAATTGGCTAGGGCAATAACTACAGAGCTTGTTGTGGTTATCGAATCAGGAAGGTTAGGCAGGTTGTCAGAGCTTGTTGACAACCATAACCAGTTTATTTGTAAATGAAAGATTTTATCTCTGCATCTGTGATCAGTGATTCGAACCATTAGTGGAGATTATACCTTTGACTAGAGATTTTCCTTCCGTTAATTTACTTTATATTTATTGTTATTTATTTTATCTGCGATTGTCTTATTTTTAATTTGAGCAATTAAATTAGACAGTTCCATATCAATTCCCCCCATTTTTATTTAATGTTACATTCATTCAAAATAAATTCCCAAGTCCCTGTGGATTCGACCCTGCTCACTGCTATATTCGAATTTTGTCTTTCACGTAATTAATATACTTTGGTATATCGGATCAAGCAAACTCTGGCACCAGGGTGAAGCTAGTAACCCATTGCACAGCCTAAGTCCCTGCTCCAGTACCATAGTGGACTTAATTCGTAACTTAAGAGTAGGAATTTTATTTTTGCTGGTTTGACACTAGAAGTATGGAGCATCTACAGTATAAGGGTAGATGATAATGTTAGAAGTATGTAATGGACTTGCCTCCTCTTTCTGGCGTACTTATTTTCGTATAGAATAGAAAACATTTTGTTTTTTTTTTCTTGCTATTTTGTTGGGGTTTTGTAGTCCGCCATATAATGATTTGATCCAATTTCAAAGTTAGAACAACTTTACTTTTTATTTCTACAAGATCAGACATGCGAAGTGTGGAAACTCAATGATAATTTATTTATGGCAGGTAAAAACTCAATTTTTTAAAGGTAAAAACTTAATTGATTATTCCTTCAACATATAAGCAATACATACTATGTGAATGAAGTTTTCCAGCTAATAAATTTTTTGTACTTCAACAGGTTTTTTTTTATTTTTTTTGGGTACTTCAATAGGTTATCACTCAGTGAATGAAAAATATTATTAGAATTATTTGATTTTGTAAAACTATTAAATTACAAGGCAGATAAAAAGAAATACTTAAATGTTTTTTACTGGAACAAAAGATAGGAGGCATCAGGCCGGGTAAGGGAACAAATATTGTGTCACTCGATGAAATAAAGATTGCAAACTAAGCTCCGGAATGATTTTACAAATGCATATGATTCACTTAAGACTCTTTGCTAGGAGTTTTTCTAGTACATCTTTTAGGATGATGACCTGAAACTCTAAGTCTATGGAACTTTTGGTGCTAAATTGACAGGTTGTCGATGTCTGTACAATAATAATAATTATCCTAAGTGCCAACAAAGTAATTTCGTGTCAATTCTAGTACTGGAACAAGGACTTTAGATGTGTAATGGGTTACTTGATTCACCCTGATTCCGAAGAGTTTGTTTGACCCGATATACCAGAATTTATTCACGAGAAATCTATAATTTGTATATAGGACAAGTAGGGTTGTATCCTTAGGGACTGGGAGTAATTCGTTTCTACTAAAGTTCAAGTTATGGGGGGATTTTAGGGAAATTAACAATGAGCTATGCTAATCAAATGTTGCAGTCAAATAAGAATTAAATAACAACTAAATAGCAATCAAGTAAAAACTCAAACAGTATTAGACAGCTCTAGTCAAGAATCAACTTCGGAAATGATTCTTCTAATTGATCATCGATGTAAGAATATTCCACATATAAACTGATAAACAAATTATAATTGTCAAACAAACAATGACAATCAATTTCTCCGTAATTATCGATAGCTCAGGTACGACTGTTGGTTATTGCTCTAATTGCAAAATAATCCTAACTACGACCATAGAATTAAATTTCACAATTGCCTTAAGACATAGAGAAACCTGTTCTAACTAGATAACACGCTACGAGGGTTGTCTACAAATTAACCCATATATTTCCCTAACATAACCCTGATTATGCCAGTTGCCACTAATTTAGAACAATCAAACAATTACGAATACCATGAAATAATAGGAAAATTAAAATTAGTTAGATTTCATAATTTATGTCGAATCAAATTCTCTGTTATTCCTTGACTAGAAAAAGGGATTTAGTTCATTCTTATTGAGAAGAACCCACGCAAAATTACAGAGATAGTTGCGGCGTACGTTAACCCAAAATTTAGATGAAAAAGGTGATGGAATTAAGAACAATGCCAAAAAGAACTCCAAGCCAAAGAATGGCTAATTGTTTTCTCCTAAGTGTCTACATACGATGGAATAGAAAAGCAGCAAAAGTCAATTGCCAAAAAGGGTCAAGAATGACGGCTACTTTTTCTTTCTAATTCCTATATAATCGCTACTCCTATTCGGCTAGCAATAAGGAGTAAAAGGCAGACTCCTAGTCTGTTCTGACTTTCTCCTCTTTGGAAACTGCCGATAAGAAGAGAAGTGGTCAAGTCTTCCAAAATTGCCCCTGGCTGTCGCATATCTTCCACGCAACAAGGAAACAAAGTCGAATCAGTCTCCACCTTGTTAACTGCTACTCAAACTCTAATGCTGGTTACCGTTAAATTGGTACATTTTTATGATATTTTGTTCCACTCCCTAAAATAATCACAAATTTTCAAAAGTGAGCAGAATCTGATAATTAATACACATTTGATAAGGTAATAAGAGAAATTAATGACAAAATAAATGGCAAAAATGTAACCTATCATAAATATCAGATGAAATATAGATATATTTACTGGATCTAGAATGTGTGGAACGACTTATACAAGTTTCCAAGCTCAATCCTTTCCAAAAATGGGGGAAAAAAAGCAAGCACAAGAATGCTCAATATCATTGCTTTTAGAGATCTGCCGTCTCTATTTTCATTTTGAAGTAGGTGAACTTATTACGTTTATGCTAGTCATTTGGGGAAAATTTCTAACTAGTAATGGCCTAGGTAGATTGCTGACATAAATAAGGTAACAAAACACATGCACCCCTCTTTATTTAAAGGATTCATATATAGACATGAAAGTTCTTATTTCAATAAACCATTTTCTCTTTCTTCGATGGTACGCTCAATTGAAGACTGTTGATGGGTGAATGGATACTTGATTTTTACCCATTTTTACATCTAACTCTTATCCAATTAATTTTGCTTACAGTTTCTCTCTCTTCCGATAACATTTATCGCTTTTAATCAATTTAAATTGTTCATTTTTATCTATATATGGTAACTTTATTTACTATGAATTTAATTGTTACACAGGTAAATATATTACCTTTGACATATAGAAATGAATATATCATTAGGTCCCGTATCTCGTGTGTTTTCTCCACAATTTATTCATCTCTTTAGGAGTTCTGAAAATCCAAAGGCAGCCTCTATTATCAGGAATGGTAATTGGGCGGGGCCAAGCGGGAAAAATTATACTGCAGGAGTGATTTAGTCGGTTGCTGCCACCCCTCCTTAGTTCCCTTTGATTACTCAAGCTGACTCTGCATTTTGGAATCCTAGTCTTAATAGTCATTGTATATGGTAGGTTATACTAATAATTGCAGAGAGGGAGTCCCTATAGTTTGTGTACTCTTCTTGCGAATCAACAAAATGATGGGAGCTTACCAAAAAAAAAAAACTAATATATCATTTATGAAAAATTAAAATAAATTTGAGTAGATGTATAATTACAATAAAAATATTCCATGCTGACACATCGACTAAATGCTAGTTAGAAGATAAATTCTTTTCAAGGGCGTTAGTTTTAGCATATATCTATATATACATACATATATATATATATACATATATATACATACATATACACTTTGACATGCTTAAATCCTTGGCTCCACCAGAAAAGGTGAAGCCTTAATTACAAGCAAGCGTCTATACAGTGACTTTAGCAGTAGACAGTTTAATTTTTTGTAATTGGGAAACTGGATGTTCTAGGACTAGTACAATCACCGGTCCATGGCGGCCTAAGGGCATAGTTGGCCGGTTGCTTCCATTAGTTGCTGGTCCTGCTGCGGGTGATCGATCATGTGGAAAACATTCTTCCCTTGGAGACTCGCCCTGGAAAGAAGAATAGAGATGAAGAAAACAGCATAAACAGTGTTTTTAATTCACTTGTAGAAAGTTATGTTCAACATTGGTATGTGCCAATGGTTTGTAAAAGTACTCAATATCTCAGGTGTTTAGATTTATTTTCTCTGTAATATTTTTCTTTTTTGTATATGCTTCGGACAATGTTGAATTTTCAGGTCAATCTGTTGTAGTTGACCAAGCAGCATGAAGGGCAACTGATTGGGCAACTGATAAAACCACAAGTCCTGTCTTCACGTTCCTGTCGCCATTCTTTTCATTTGATTTAAAGAACTAAATATTTTTCTATCGACAATGTTTCCATTTCTGTACCCAAGTGAAGTGAAGAAATCAGGAAAAGAAGGTGACGAAGCAAGCATGAATACTTGGTGTAGGAGGGAAATGTTCGTACTCTTGAGAGCCCATTCAATTTAGAATTTGATGATTGAATACAAAAACCAGCATATTCTTTTTCTGCTAGGGTGCTTGTCCTTGTGAAAATTGGCACCGAGAAATCTTAGAACAACATAAAAACAAAAGAAACTGGAATATTTTGTAATTACTTAGGAAATATACTAATTTAAGCATGTCAAAATATCACTATACATCCATTTTTTACTTAGAGAAAAATACAATTTTAGTCCTTAATATTTGGTTTGTGTGCCAAATTAGTTCCTAATGTATCGATCAAAGCAAATACAGTCCCAAAAATTTTTAAAGAAAAATTCAGTTTTAGTCCTTAATATTTGGCTTGTCTGCCAAATTAATCCCTAATATTTCAACCAAAACAAATACTCTCCCAATTTTTTTTTATTTCAGCCATTAGGACAATTGATGAAAATTTCAACAATAACTAACGGTCATTGCCATTAGTCAACAATTTTAATTTTGCACTATGGTCCCCAATGTTTGGAGTTCGAATCATTATTGTCCTCTAAATTTTAAATAAGGATATTGAGGATTTTGGAATTAAATAAGATGCAAATTAAAATCAAATTATGATAAATGGGTAATAAAAGTCTAATAATAAAAATATAAAAGGAGCACATCACTCATAAGGGGATAGATGTAATTTAGTCAAATCACAAGGTTTATTTTGTAATTTGGCCAAGGAACGAGGGAGGAAGATATAATAAACTTGTAAAATAAAGTACATATGCACCTCCTATTGCTTGAGGGATAAATTTTTTATGAGGATTTATGAATACTAGATCTTATGTACACTGACATTGGATAGGCTATCACATTTGGATAAATGATATTGATGCACAACCTATGATTTCAAAATCTATACATAACTCTCTCATGATTTGGATTAAAGTATCAAAGTGATGGAAATGGTCACTCGTAACGGAACTTTTAAAAATGTCAAAATTACCCTTATAAATACATGACACACTAACTCCGTATGATTTTATATTTTACCATATAACCCCCTTATGATTTAATACTTTACCATATAACCTCCTTATGATTTTCAAAATATACATATAAACCCCCTTGGTTAATAAATAATTTTCAACTTTACATAAGTGTATTTTTGATATTTTAGGTGACTCCGTTACGAATGATCATTTTCATCATTTTGACACTTTAATCCAAACCATGAGAAAATTATGTATAACTTTTGAAACCATAGGGGGGTTATGTTAAAAAAACTAAACCACGGGGAGGTAAAGTGTAATTTGTCCTATTTTCTTTTGTTTATATATTTGATATCCTAAATTCACAAACATACTTGTACGTTATATAAAGGTTTTCTTTATTTCATAACATTTTTTCTAAAAAAATTTTCTACCAGGAAGAGGTGAGAATTAAGGAGCGAGGAGGGAATAGTGAGATTTGAAACTAAGACCTCTAATTTTTGAATCCTCAAATCTCTATTTTGCAACCTAAGAATATATGATCAGCACATAAATAAAGGGTAAATTACACAAACTTGCTTGTAGATTCACAAATTGCCACAAAACTCTCTAACATTTTAAAATATCTACAAACTCCCTATGATTTCAAGCAAAGTGAAAATTTGATAGAAAATAACCCCCATAAAGTCTTTAGTTGAAATATCAGTATTGTTCTTGTTTAGGTATTAAATTGACAATGGCACAAGCATTTTTCCATAAAATCATATGGGAATTTCGTCAATAAATGCAAAACTTACAACCGTTAAAGTGGATATTTATGTAAATTATAAAGGTTTAAGCGAATATTATGATTTTGTCATGCACATTTTTTTGAGCACATCTAGATGAGTCACCGTAATAGTTGGTATTTTTGTCTATTTTCTACATCACATAAAATTATAGGAGATCATGTAGATATTTTAAAACCTTAAAAAGGAACATGTAGCAATATGAAAAATCACAGTCGAGTTAAGTGTAATTTACACAAAAATATAGATGGACTAACTCTCACCTTAGAGCCTTCATAAAAACTGTCGAGATAAATAGCGGCGGAGGAGGGTGAACAGACCGGGTTGAACGAAAAAGTGGCGAGGATGAAGAGGAGAAAGATCAGCAGGCAATCAGACTTCAAAGTCCCTGTTGATGTAGTCTTCGAAGTGCTCAAAAGACTTCCAGCAAAGTCGATCATGCGATTCAAAGCGGTCTCTAAGGCATGGCATCGCCTAATCTGGGATCCCTACTTTGCAGAATCTCACCGTGATTATTCTCATATTAGGCCTGATGCCTCCTATTTTCTATTTGGATTCGTTCAAATACTATTGTCCAAACAAATCTTAATGAATGCTTTTCCTCCCAAATTCCTACTCATGCTTTCCAAAATTATGTGCTTTGCACCGAAATTGTGCATGGCCTTGTCTGTTTGTTAGAGAAGAAAATTCTGCAGCCTCACGTCCTCAATCTCACCACAGGGGAGAAGATGGCTCTTCCATGGACACCGTTGAGTGCTGTAAACAGATACGAAACTGTTAGCCGTTCTTATGCCATGGGTTTTGATCCATCTACCAAGAAATATGTAGTCATCTTCATACTTAAAAATAAAGAAAATTTAAATAAGGAGTGTAGGATCCATGCCTTGGGAGCCCCATCATGGAGGAAAATACACGAGTTACCAATTTGGGGACTTTCTCAAAGGAATATATGCGCTAATGGAACCATATATTGGATGGATGAATTAGCCATGAATGGTAGAAGAGGTATTCAGTGTTTCAGTGTTGCTGGGGAGAAATTTGAAGTACTTTTTGGACCTGAAGGTGTCAAAAGCACAGGGCAATTAGCACAAGTTAGAGGGTGTTTGGCTTTTTTATGCCTGAAAGATGCTTCTTCAGGCATGTGTGACCTCTGGAGAATGGACAGGAATAAGAACAAAGTCTGGACCAAGACCACAATTCAAATCAAATTGTGGGACTCTCCTCCTGTTATGCTTGAAATTAAAATTATTGGCTCCACAAAAAGAGGTGAAATCTTAATTACAGTTGGCAGCAAGTGGCCACCTAGGGGCAAATTAATTGTTTATGATTTGGAAACTGGAAAATTTAGGACTACTTGGATCACCTGTCCATCGCATCCTAAGGGCAAAGTTTGAGACCTGATTTTCTTAGTTTCTCATGCTTCTGCGGGCGATCATGTGGAAAACATTCTTCCCCTGGAGACTTGCAAGGGAAAGAAGAACAGAAAAGAACAAATCAGCTTAAAATGTGTATCAAGTTCACTATTTGACAGTTATGTTCGACATTAATGCGCAGAGTCATACGTGCAATGATTGTAACAGTGATGAACTTTCTCTAGTGTTGGGGTTTATTTTCCTGTTAGATTCCGTGATTCTACAGATATTCTGTGATTTGGCTAGCTTCTATATAGTATAGTTTTGAATGATATGTATTTTACCTCAAAAAAGAGAATGCCAGTTTTTTCTGTAATGACTTTCTTGCAAATTTGGTGTCTGGATATTACTGGATAACTGTTACTCATCTTTCTGTCTTGTTTTTATTCGGAAAATCTGCAACTATTGTTGACTCAGGTATTTGAAATTTCAAAATCTCAGTGACCATCTCTCATGCAGTGGCGAGGTTCCAATTTTGAAGATGATATGTTTCAGCTGACAAATTTAACAAGTTCGGGTGGCAGTAGTACTGAAATTTCACTTGCATCAAAGTATTCCAATTCATGATCCACATATTGAAACATCGTGTAGTTTAATAAGAGTAGCCTTGGTTCTTGAGTTACAAAGAGAAAATGATAATGTGCCTTTAGAAGTGTGAGCCCACGTAGCACAATGCAACTAATATATCTATTCTTAATATGTGCTCATTCACTACATTGTCACTTTTCAGAACGAAAACCCGAATGATCGTCTTCAATATCTGCATTGACCAAATGCCTTTAACTGAACTGCAAAAAAGGAAAAAAAAAAGGGATTTAGGACTAAGCTATACGTATTTATATAAAATCACATAGTGAAATGCATATTTGACACACATAATAATATGTGGAAGAAGAGGAGTTATATTAATCACAAACAAAACCCTTTTTTTTTTAGTTGCAGTTCATGGACAAAGATATTCATCAGGTATGGGTGAAGGATAAAATTGAAATTCTCAAGTGTTGACTTTTCTACGTCAATATGAAGTTATTGGCACCACCAACACAGGTGAGATCTTAGTAACATCAAGATTTTACAAAAACGGTTGCTGGACGGAATTGATCTTTTATAATCTGAGCACAAGAGAGTATAGCATTGGAGAAGTGACGGTGGCAACCTCCCGCAATTGGTAATCTTCTTGCACTAGCTTCTAAAGTTTTGGTAAGCCATCATGTGGAAAACATAATCCCTCTAGAATTTGCAAGTGATGAGCAGGAGGATTAGCCAGAACAAAGAAAAATGTAGCAACAACTGCAAAGATGCCACAAAAAGGGTAGAATTAGCAAAAGCAAGGTGAGCAAGTGAAAGTGATCTCTGTATTATCATCGAACCAAGTACTCGAGTCTTAGGATACTCTTCTGTTTTCTTTCTGTTATGGTAGTAATGCATTGCTTCATCTGCAATTGGCATCTACATTTACTGCAAAATTGCAGAATATTAATGCTTTTGTCATGTTTTCTGAGCTGACCTATGGATTAGACACGAAATGAAACTCCTAAATTTTGCATCTTTGAACCTTTTCTCAATTTCTTGATCATATATTTCAGGACTATTTCAACTAGTCCCGAAAAATGAAAATAAGAGCACGAATGTGGAATGGTCATGTATTACTGAGGAAGCAATTTGAACGTAATCTGACTTGATTTTGACTTCAATTTTACGTGAAATTTTGTCAAACCTAACTTGAATAATCTTAAACCAACCCTTTCATACCATTATCCATGGAGTTTAAGTTATAGCCTGTTGGACTAGAGAGGAGCTAGCATATTTCCACGATAGACATATATTAATTTCGATGATAAAGGTGCATTAATAATTAAAAGTCCATGCTTTCAGTCCATTGTTATTGCACGCAACATTGGTAAATATTAATTTTGTTATTTAAAGATTGTAATTAGTTTGTATTTCTATTATCTTTAAATTGAATACGTTTTTATTTTTAAGATTTATTTTTTATTGCACATTTAGGGATATCAATGGTCCGAATTTGGATTTATTTTTTAATTCCATGAAGGTATGGTTTAAAATATTTATAGCATGTTCGAATCTGAATCAAGTGGATCCAACCCTACCTCTTATTCTTAGGGAGGAGAACATACTAATTTTGTCCACATGGTACGTTTGACAATTTGGATTTTTTTTTTTTTTTTTTTTTGGTAATAGGAGTTGGAGCATTGGATCATCTAGGAAAAGTTTTACACTATCAACTCTCATGAGTCATGACCAAATTATTGTTAATACCCCAGACCACCCGCAATCAGACCTTAACAAATGCCTACTTCCACTTCTTCTGCCCATGCACACAATTGTTTTCCTTTAAAAAGTCTAACTAGATCCCAACTCCGAATCATTTTCCTACTCCGAATAAGCCAATGCCTTCGTTTATTTCCAATTGCTCTCGATCAATTTCTTACTCCGAATCACTCAAGAACCCTATGGTACAGAAGAGAAAAACAGCAGAAACTAAAGATAGCGGCTGATTAATATGGAAAAGAGGAAGATCAAGAAGCTGTCGAAGCTTCAAATCCCTGATAAGATAGTCATTGAAGTGCTCAAACGACTACCAGCGAAGTCTCTCATGCAATTCAAATCCGTGTGCAAGACCGGGCATCTCGCTTAATCTGCCATCCTGACTTCACTGAATCCCACAATTTTCATTCTTACAGCCGGCCTGATGCATCCTACATTCTGTTTTCTATAGGATTTGGTGAATCTTGCATGAAAACCATCATCCCAGCAAATCCTCAAGCTGTTTTTTCTTTTCAAATTCCTGTGCAAACATTCCATGAATATTGCCCTTGTTCCAACATTGTCAATGGCCTAATAAGCTTGAGACACAAGACATATTTTGATCCTCAAATACACAATCTCACCAGTGGGGAGAAGAAAAAAATGCCATCCTCGTGGGATTTAGAAACTTCATATGAAGGCGAGGGGTGTAGGGAATCATATACCCTGGGGTTCGATCTGGTCACCAAGAAATATAAACTGCTTTACCTGCTTAGTAGCAAGAGGAACGCAATTCGATTCTGCAAAATTCTCACACTGGGAAACGGATCCTGGAGGCCAATAGGTCGCCCACCTATTGGCCACAAGAAGAAAAGCAGCTGAAAAACCCCTAAAGGTCATATTCGTTCAAGGGGTGATGTATTGGATGGATGAATTTCTTATGAATGATAAAAGAGTTATGGAATATTTTGAGGTTGGAAAGGAAAGATTTGGAAGGCTTCTTGCTCTGGAGAGTGCCCAAAACATGATGCAATTGTGTCAAGTCGGGGGAGATTTGGCTTTGTTATGCAAAAAAGGTGATTGTCACAACATGTTTGATGAATTCGGCCTGTGGAGATTAGATAATCAAAATAATCAGGATTGGAAGAAGCACGAGATACACCTTGCACTTGATCGGAAAATGTCAAATGTGATGATTGAATTCATTGGCGCAACAAAATGTGGTGAAATTTTGTTCACAAGAAAATTGCATAAAAATAGCATTCTGGAGCTATTTTTTTAATGATTTGGCAACAGGAAACTGTTAATGTTGGTTACAGATGCTCTTGTGACTGATCATGTGGAGAAAATTTCTCCTTTAAAACTCTAAGGTGGAGTAGACAGAAAATAAATCTGCACCACAAGAGGAAAGAGCCAGAGGAAGAGGCCATTGATCCTTCGCATAATTGTCAACAAATACGTTGTTACGTTTTAACCTTTTATTTAATTATTTATATATTTTTTAAATTTCCCCTAAATTTTGATAATTTATTGCTTGACATGTAATCTATTCTTTGGTTTAAATTTTGGAATCTTGTTAAATCGTTTGGTTAATGCCTCCTCTCCCTGGTAAAAGAAACTTTAAAGATTAGGGTAAATTACATTTTACCCCTGTGGTTTACCCTTTCTTTACATAACCCCCTATGATTTCAAAAACTATACATAACCCCCTCATAGTTTGGATTAAAGTGTCAAAGTAACAGAAATAGTCACTCGTAACGGCGTCATCTAAAATGTCAAAAATACCCTTATGTAAAGTTGAAATTTATGTATTAACCAAGAGGGGTTATGTGTATATTTTGAAAATCATAAGGGGGTTATATGGTAAAATATTAAATCATAGGGGGGTTATATGGTAAAATATAAAAATCATAAGGGGGTTATATGGTAAAATTTTTAGAAGTTCCGTTACGAGTGACTATTTCCGTTACTTTGACACTTTAATCCAAACCATAAGGGGGTTATATATAGCTTTTGAAACCATAGGGGGGTTATGTGAAAAAATGCTAAATCACAAGGGGGTAAAGTGAAATTTGCCCTAAAGATTAAGAAGAAATTCAAGAACCTTTGTGACTGAAATTTATGAATTTCTTGGTATGTAAATTTTAATAGTTTAAAAATAAGATTTGACTAAAAACTGAAGGCTTTGACATAAACACAAATTCGTTGGATAGTTTGCACAATATCCATACACTTTGTTACCTGTTTTTTTGGACTAAGACAACAAAAATTGTGAAATATAATGAACAATTTTGGTTCTGCCTTTGGATTTCGGTGCCTAAAGTTTTCATACTAAGTAAAATTTAATTCTTTGCATATATTTTGTTTGCATCTCGTACCATTATTATGTTTCATTTTATTTAATTCTTAATCATGTTTGACTGGTTGTCCATTCGTTGATCTAATTTCATTTGTACAAATGGTTAGGTATTTTATTTTATTTTTTTTTTATTTTTACTTCATTCTTTTCAGCACATTCCAACACGAAAGCACAAGCAAGGATCCCTTTGTCCTAAGAGCAAATCGTTTTAGAAATCAAAAGATATAGATTAAAAAGAGTGTGTGATTAATTAGCAAAAGTCAACTCTTCATTTAACCTTAATCGTTTTAGAAATCAAAAGATATAGATTAAAAAGAGTGTGCGATTAATTAGCAAAAATCAACTCTTCATTTAACCTTATTCACATTGTTCCTGTGACATTAACGAGTTTTGTGGTTAGCATATGATACAATTTTTAGATTTTCAGGTAGCAAGTGATCCCGTAACTAAAAATGGATGCTTGGATTTTTGGTTGGTTTATTAGCAAAGACAGTTAGTACTTCTACCAAAGTGCGGGGGAGTGAAGAGAAGCAAGAAAGCTTAGCAAGTTAGCTTGATGTGGAATATGGACATCCACCATTTTTGTTGTAATAGGTTATATAGATCTGCAGCCAGTCACAACTGTACGAGACTTTATATACAAAATAATACAACAAAAGTAGATATAAATGGAAACTTAATTGTTTCCATACTTCCCTTTCACAACTTGCTATTTTTTTCACAACCAGAATGCTAAAAATTCCTCATATTTCCTTTCCATATTTTCCCCCTAATCTCTAGAACTATAACTTGATTAGCAGTTAATTCCCCGTGCATGCCCTTCTGCTCTAAGTAATTTCCTTTTCATATTCCTATATCCCCTTGATATAGACAAGTCCAAGTTAGTTGGGAATCAAACTTGTTAGATAGAAACCCTAAAAAGAAGAGCTAACCACAGCATCAATAAAACTTGCTAATCAAGGGTTCCCAACCACAAAGACATAGTTCCTCTTAGATCATGGGAAAGAAAAAGAGGAAGAGATCGAAGATTCAAATCCCAGATGATATTCTCTTCAACATATTGAAAAAACTCCCACCAAAGTCTCTCTTGCAATTTAAGTCCGTCAGCAAATCCTGGAACCCTAATTACCATTCCCTACTTTGCTCAGTTGACAGCGTGTCAAGCCTGTGCAATAATAAAAACCTACTCAAACAAAAGATAATTTCTATAGATAGTGGTAAGTAGGGTCGAATCCACAGGGACTGGGTATATTTGTCTCTTTTAAAATTCAAACTCACAAAGAGGGTTTCTTTATAAAAATGGTATTAACTAAACGGTTCAAATAAAAATAAATAACCAAGTAAAAATTAAACTACAAATTATTAAAACCAAATTAATAATAACTAGGCTTTAGTCAAGAAATAACTTCGACAATGGTTCACCTAATTAATCATCGATGCAAAGGTAATTCCAATTATTAACTAATGAATAAGTTATAACCGTCAAATAAGCGATGACAGTCAACTCCTCCTTACAGTGTCGATGATTAAGGTACGCCCATTAATCACTACTCTAATTGAGAAATAATCTTAGGTACGCGCGTAAAATTTAATTTCTCAATTGTCTTACGTATTAGATGAGCCCTATTCTAATCAAATAACACACTACCAGGTTTATTTTAGATTAGACTGCGTATTCTTCAGACACAAACCCAATCATGCCAGTTGTCACTATTTTATAGCAGTTAAACAATTACGGATTTAACGCTCCAATTGACAGTAGGTTGCTAAATTAATTCAATGTACAGGTTCAGGATACTCAATTAATAAAATAACCATAAGCACTACAATCAGAGAATATGCAAATACCAGTAAATAAGAGTAATAAATAAAATTAATTTTATCTTACAATTTTTAGATGAACCAAAGCCTCCGTTGCTCTTTCACTAGAAAAAGAGATTTAGTTCATCTTACAACGGCGCAAATTTGCAGAAGCAATTGTCGCATAAATCGTTCTTCAATGCGATGAAGAAAATCGATTCAATTAAGAATAAGCAAAATAACTGGTAAGTGCGCAGAAGGACCAATTGTTCCTCCCTGAGATAAGTCATGCGATGGAGATAGGAATTGGTCAAAGAACCCCCAAAAAACTAGACTAAGGAGTACGAGACGTAATAATGGTCCTCTGACTACTTTTCTACCTATTCGTATACGGCTACCGAGAAGCTGAAAAGGATCCTCAAAGTGTATGAAGAAGCAACAGGGCAACTCATTAATATGGATAAGTCCTCAGTCTTATTCAGCAAAAACACCTGGCCAGCTGTGAAGAGTGAAGTATGTCAGGCGATGGGATCCATTAAACAGGTTGAACAAGGCAAGTATCTTGGGTTGCCAATGGTAATAACAAGATCAAAAGAGCAGGTATTTGGATTCGTAAGGAACTCAATAGATAAGAAACTGAAAGGATGGAGGAATAAGTTGTTAAGCCAAGCAGGGAAGGAAATAATGATTAAAGCTGTGGCAATGGCAATGCCTACCTACACTATGTCCTGCTTCAGACTAACCAACAAGATATGTAATGAAATCAGTTCGAAAATGGCTGATTACTGGTGGGGTGATGCGGATGGAAAAAAAAAAGTTGCACTGGATAAGCTGGAAGAAGTTGACAGCTAAGAGAAGCAATGGAGGAATGGGCTTTAAAGATTTGAAGCTGTTTAACAAGGCTCTATTGGCTAAATAGATTTGGAAACTAATAACACAACCAAATTTGTTAGTCAGTAGAGTACTGAAGGAGAAGTACTACCCCAAGCAATCACTTTTCAATGGCAAAGTACCGCAAAATGCTTCTTGGATCTGGCAGAGCTTAGCAGGAGTAAGGAAGGAATTGCAAGAAGGAATTAGGAGGAAGATTGGAAATGGGAGAGGTACCAGAATATGGGAAGATAATTGGATCCCAGGAATAGTGGAAGGGAAACCAACTACTACAAGGCCATTGGGGTGTCAACTGACATTAGTGTCTGACTTGATCAGGCACAACAGATGGAATAGAGTCCTGGTATTCAAAACGTTTAATTCACAGGATGCGGAGAGAATATTGAGTATACCATTAAGTGTAACAGGATATGAGGACAGCTATTTCTGGATGCATTCCCAGACTGGACAGTACATAGTCCATTCTGGTTATAAAGCTTGGCTGAAGGCAGAGGAAAACAAGTACACAAGAAGGAAGGAGGATGCTGGAACAAGCTTTGAAGGAACTAACTCCAAGATATGGAATTCATTGTGGCAACAGAAGGAAAATCAGAAACTAAAGGTTTTCATTTGGAAATGCTTGCATGGGGGTCTCCCAGTTAAGGAGGCAATTTTCACAAGAACAAATTTAGGGAACCCCATATGTACTGGATGTGGTGAGAAGGTGGAAACGATAGAACACATGCTGCTGCAATGTGCTAAAGTGAAGGAGATTTGGAAAATGGCGCCAGTGCAGTGGGATGGGATAGAACATCTGTCTGACAACTTCACCAAATGGTGGTCCGCAGTCCAGGAAGCTCAGGCAAGTAGAGGTGTGGAGGATCAAGTGAATATTACCATTAACATTCTCTGGCAGATATGGAAAGCCAGGAATAATAGAGAGTTTAATAATAAGGAAAAGGTGCCTTTCAAGATCATTGAGAAGGCACAGCAGGAGTGGTCTGAATATAATGAAGCTAACAAAGGGGAGAATTCAAGAAGGAGCACTCAGGAAACAGTGATACAGCAACGGACTGCCCAGGTTCAACATGAGAGCCACACTGGTATATCATTGAAGATCCATACGCATCAGGACAGAAGGCATGCAGCAGTGGGGATTGGAATCACAGCCATAGATAACCTGGGACAAATGCAAGCAGCATGGGCACTTAGAGAAAGGTCATCCGGGGATACATTACAAGACCAAGCTGTTGCGGTCAGATTAGCTCTGCTGAAAGCTGCAGGTCAAGGCTGGAGGAATGTCAAAGTTGAACTTGACAATCGCAAGCTGGTAGAAAATATAACAGCAGCAACGTACAACAACCAGCTGATGGCCACTCTAATTGAGGATATTAGATCCATTGGTACTTTGTTTCAACAGTGCTCTATTCTTTTTGCTAATTCTAGGAAAATAGGAAGTATCAAACTGAGCATTCATGCTCTAAACATCTGGTTAGATGAAGAATGGGTGAATCCCAATTTTAGATGCTAGGCATCAGTGATCCGTAGGATATTTTGTTCCTTTGATTGGACCTTTGTCCAAAATATTGTAAAGTTTACAGTTCTATATATATAAAACAAGCTAACGTTTCGACAAAAAAAAAAAAAATAAATAAAAGTTATACGGCTACCAAGAAAAGCAAAGGAAAAAGAGTCCTAGTTTTGTTGACTTCCTTCCTCTTTGAAAACTACCGAAAAAAGAAAAAGGAAGTGTACTAATTTGACTTCACGTCTACAGCACATTTTTCACTGGATAAGGAAATAGAATTGAATTAGTCTCCACCTTGTTGACTGCAACTCAAACTCTTCTGCTGACTACCGTTAAATTGGCACTTTTTTATAGTATTTTATTCCACTCTCTACAACAAATATAAATTTTTAAAAGTGAGTAAAATTCGATCAATTAATGCATATTTGGAAAAATAATGCGAGGGAATTAATTACAAAATATATAACAAAAATGGGTCACATCACAGTTGCGTTATGAACACTCAAAAAATCAAATTGATGCCTCCTATATTCTGTTTTATCTTCGAGCAAACTGTTTGTCGGCTCAATCAGTTTTTCCAACAAACCTTTAAGCCGTTTTCAACTCAGGACTTCCTATTTATAACTTCCATGAAGCTTTACCATGCACACAGGTTGTGAATGGCCTAGTCTGTTTGATCAACCGCAGAACCTTTCAACTTTGTATGCTTAATCTGACTACTGGGGAAAACGTAAACCTTCCCTGGTGTCAGTCAATATCTCGTTCCTATGAACAACATCAACAATTTAAAAATCCCTCGCTATTCTTGGGGTTTGATCCTCGTAGGAACGAATATAAAGTGCTCTTCAATCGTTGGAAACAAGTAGCACTAGTGCAAAAGGTCAAGTGTAATGTTCTTACTTTAGGAACCAAGTCTTGGAGGAAAGTACCTAATGACAAACAATTTGACCTACGATTTGGGAAGCTCAAAATGGGCACAAATCGTGTCAATGGAAGGATTTATTGGAAGGATAGGCTATTTAACAATTGTCAGAGAGTTATACAATTATTCAATGTTCAAAAGGAAAAGTTTGGAGTGTACATTTTACCCCAGAGATGGGGTAAAGAGTTGTTCAACGGACTCAAATTGGACCATCTTTGATGCAATCCTCACGTGTTGAAGTTGTAGTGTACCATCAGTAAGACAAGGATTGGATTAAGGGAAAAATAAATCTGGGATGTATTCCAATTTCCAATCTTGAACTCATAGGCACCACTGGGAAGGTACTTGACATGTTAATGATAGCAAAATTACGTTATAGTAAAATTACTTGTCCAGGAATGCCTGATCGAAGCAGCTGCTAGTAATCTTCTATCTTATGTGGCAAATGCTGCTGTGAGCCATCATGTGGAAAACATACTTCCTCTCAATCTTTCAAGTGCATTTTGAAAGGTATCTTTAAAAAAGGCACAAAAGTGGCAAAGAGTAAATTAGATTTTTTTTTTTTTAAGGTATGCTATTACTGAAATTCTACCTTTTAGTTGTTTAATTTCCTCCAAGTATTGGACTAAATTGATTCACATGGTATTTTGATATGCTTACGGATATTTTCGCAAGTACTGGTATCTTTCCTGGATGGAGATAATGGCATTGGCTACTTGTTTTTCTTTTTTCTTTTTCTTTTTTTCCCTTTTAAGGGCTAAACTACTATCATATCTACATGAATTTATTTTTTAAGTAATATCTTCATGAATTGGCCAACAATGGATTGGTTCAACTTGTAAGGTTTGTTAACTCTGTCTTAAATCAAGATATTTTCATATCATCTACAAATTCAGTAACTAAGTAACTCTGAAACGAAGTATCAAAATTGAAATTAAGAACTATAACAGGTATTCTTTTATACAATCACATGCACAATTAATTAATTATTAGAATTATGTGTCTTTTCTAGTGAACAATACATCATGTGACATGTGTATCCCTACATCACTTGTATTATCAATAAAGAACCCAGTTATACAACAGACCAATTTGAATATGTACCCATATTGCACTTTGCCTCATTCAATGAAATTATTAAGCACTTTGCCCCTTTATCCTTAGGTGAATTAACACGAAAATTCATTTTATCTGTTCTAATTAATAAGAAAGAAACATGCCCTTTGGCCATTCTTTCTTTTTCATTTTGTGGCTTGCGGAATTAGTTCCAAATATCTAGACAAATATTATGACATATGCTTTCTATCTCAAGTGTCCAATATTTGCTAAGGTACTTGACAGGTGTCGAGCCTGTGCAATAATAAAAAACTACTCCATAAAAATATAAATTTTATGTATAACAGTGACTAGGGTCGAATCTACAAGGATTGGGGATAATTTATTTCTTTTAAAGTCCAGAGTATGTGGGGTTTTTATAAAAATATAAAAATAACTAATTAACTAAATAAAAGCAACTCAAGGAAATAAACAGGAATTAGTCAATAATAGATATGACTCTATCCAAAGATGCAACTTTTCAGACACGATCCATTCAACTAATCATCGATGCAAAGATAATTCGATTCCTCATTAATAGATTGGTTATAGTTGTCATACACGCGATAAACAATCAACTTTTTCTTACTTCTTCGATAGTCAAGGTACGACCATTAACTATTTCCCTAACCAAGAAATAACCCTAGATACGATCGTAAGATTTAATTCTTCGATTGCATTAAGAATTAGAAAAGCCCAATCCTAACCAACAAATACGCTATGAGGGTTTGTTTAAATTAGATCATACGTTTTCCTAACATGGGACCAATCACGCTAGTCACTACTGGTATTGACCAATCAAATAATTACGGATCTAACCGGTTAATTTGGCAGTAGATTATTAGATTAATTTGAATATCAGACCCTTGACATTCAAATAACAAAACAGTCATAAGAAGTTAAACTAGAAAACGTAGAAAACGTACAAATACCAATGAATAAAAGAAATAAATAAAAATAATTCGATCTTATAGATGTTTGGAACCATGACTTCAAGTCGACCCTTGACTAGAAAAGAAGATTTAGCTACGCATCCTCAAGGGAAATCCGCAGGACTCCATTGATAACAATTGCGTATCGTTTTTCTCCTCAAACTCACGAAAGATAAGAAAAATCCCTTAAAACTAGTGACGGCCGTGCTACTTCAAAAAGTTATCCCCAAAAATGTTGCTGGCTAACTCCTAATCACACAGAAATCCAGCTTTCTTTTTTTCCTTGTTTCCTAATTGAAGTCTATTACTAACTAAAAACTAGTCTCCTAAATAGAAAAATAAACCACAAAAGAAAATATTCCAAGTTTCCTAATTCAACCATAAAACTAATAATGAGAGTTCAAGTTTTCTAAATCTTACTCTAAAGTTACCCAGAGTTTGAATCGAATTTGGAAACGGGCCCCAAACGTGTGAATCCCAAATCCTTCGGCCTTGACAACCAATTCGCAGAAAATCACCCATTTTTAGCAACTTTCGCTCCAACACCCTACAATTAGTACAAGTAACCAAATATAAGTAGAATCTATCAATTAAAATAATATTTGGGTAAAATCAAGGGAAAATAATCATAAATTAAATAACAATTTTGCACCCTATTAGTGCTGGAATTGATTTAAATCAACTAACAATCTCGTATACTTTTTCCATATTTTCTATTATGAGAGGTTTGCCTTTAGAGTCACTTAAGATTGGTTTGTCTTCCTTTCCTCCTCCATTTGTTACTTACATTGT
The DNA here is from genome assembly GCF_036785885.1 of Coffea arabica. NCBI lineage: Eukaryota > Viridiplantae > Streptophyta > Magnoliopsida > Gentianales > Rubiaceae > Coffea > Coffea arabica. The sequence goes on from NC_092315.1 coordinate 46,727,151, forward strand.
AATTTCTATAAATGGCAAATTCATGGAACAATTCCGTCGAATTTCAAAGTTCTTTCCTCCCTCTAATAGCACTCGATATAGGTTTTGGTTACATGACATTAGAAGTTTGTTTTAGAAACAATTCTTGACTTTGTATTTTCTCGTAAGCAAAGAAAATTAGCGGATACAGATATGCTGGATATCATGGTGATAATCGATAAAACAAACTGGATTCCTAACATTTTTGAGTCATCGACTCTGAATTGGCCAACATTTGATATACGTCAATAACTTAACACAACTTTTGATCCTCAATATTTGATCTGTGTGCCAAATTGGTGCCTAATATTTCAGTCAAAACAAATATAGATCCCAAAATTTGTGATTGTAAGCAGATTTAGGACAATAATGGAAAACCATCTTAACTAATAGTCAACATCAAATTGGGGTTAGTCAAAAGTTTTGAATTTGCATTTTTAATCCCTAATATTTTAAGTTTTGATCATTATGGGTCCCTTAGATTAGATTTTAAGTAGTTAAAACCAGGGCTTTTAAGATGAAATGATATCTGAATTGAATTCGATATATGACAAATATGTTCCTAAATATCTATAAAATTTCAAAACACGTTGTATTAGCACAACATGATTGCAGCCTAAATAGCATATCTTTGTTAGATAAGTTATAATTTGATGACAATATGCCAATAATAAATAAAATATAAAAGTAGTGGAAGAAAAGGAAAATTTTAATTTTATAATCTAAGTATATTATAGTTACTACTACACAAATTGTTATATGTCTTGTGCATGTAGATTTCAAATTCTTGTAGTTAGCCATTATACTTATAAAAACTATTGAAGATAAGTATCAATGTGAAGGTATTTTAGGATTTTTGGGATCTTTCTTTGGTTTTTTTTGGGAAAAATCATTTAAAACGTCTCTCACATTTTGTAAAATGATTTTTTTCGTCCCTCACTTTTAAAAGTGTATCTTTTACGTCCCTTACAAATTCACATTGGTCAAATTTGATCCCTACCTAGGTTTCCGCCTAGTTTTTGGCCAAAATTCATCACGTGCCTTGCATGTGATCATTTTTAGGGGCAAAATTGTCAAATTAAAATTTACATAATCCGATCTATAGTCCCTTATATTTTATAAAATAAATTGTTTCGTCCCTCACACTTCACAAAATAAATTTTTTAATCCCTCGCATTTCACAAAATGAATTTTTTTATCCCTCATTAACCTTGTGTACAAAAAGTTTTTTTTTTTAAATCCATGTATATATCCATTTGATTTCACTCGAACAGTATGTAAGACTAATCCATGTATATATTTCTATTTGATTTTACTTAAAAAGACTAATTGTAATTGTATACATGCTATTCAATAGATATATACATGGATTTAAATCTAACAACTTTGTTTTAAATTCATATATATATTTATTTGATTTCACCATGTGAATCTATTCAATATTTTTAACCTTTCTCTTTTGGTAATAATTCATTAATTGAGTTGTGTAATAAGGTCATCTAATTAATCGGTCCTAATTCGAAATCTATAGTTATGCTAACAAATTGCAGTTTAAATTTAAAATTTTTACTCGTCACCTTTAAAACCAATAGTTGAATTTCTTGCCTTTTGATTGTCTTAAAATTTGAAAGTGTCAATCACTTACTTCTTTTGTCATACTTTTTCTTTGTTTATTTTTTTTGTCAAAATTTAATTCGATATAAACACTTGATAATGTTTAGAATTAAATATCTTCTTTATTTTCAATTTTCGAGTAAAAGAAAATAAACATAAGCCAAAAACTAATAATTTTTTTAAACTCTCTATATATATATCTATTTAATTTCACCTGAACAGTACGTTCAGATGAAATCAAATAGAGATATATTACATGCAATTCGTATTGTTCAGGTGAGATTAAATAGATATATACATGAGTTTAAAAAAAATTTATTCATGCACATGATTAATGATGGATGAAAAAATTTATTTTATAAAATATGAGGGATGAAAAAATTCATTTTGTGAAATATGAGGGACGAAATAATTCATTTTGTTGTGAAATGTAAGGGACAAAAAAAATTAATTTTATGAAATGTAAGGGACTATGAATCGGATTATGTAAATTTTGATTTGACAATTTTGCCTTTAAAAAATAATCACGTGCAAGACACGTGATGGATTCCGACCAAAAACTAGTCGGAAACCTAGATAGGGACCAAATTTTATCAATGTGAATTTGTAAAGGACGTAAAAGTACACTTTTAAAAATGAAAAACAAAAAAAGTCATTTTGTAAAATTTGAGAGATGTTTTAAACGATTTTTTCTTTTTTTTGAAAGCTTCCTTTTATTTTTTTTGTTGTCTTTTCTACCAATTAAAATCCAACATTCCAATACTTTAGCTTTAAAGTATTTATTTTAATATCTATGTACCTTGATAATCATTTAATAGTTCATATAATGGGTATAAAATGTCAATTTCATTTCAAATTCAATTGATAAATTGTTTAAAATGCAAAAAAAAAAGATCAACTTAATTTGCCAAAACGTTATATTCCTTATATTTTGAAAAGATATATAGTTAAGTTTATTCAAATATTGCTAGAAATAAAAATACTAAAAACACAATATCAATTATTTATTAATAGTGAGAAATAATTATACACATAAATTATACCAAATTTAAGACTAACTGCAGAAAAATGAAACATATCAGATATATTTGGCATGAATAAGTGAAATAAATGTAAGAGGAGAAGTTTAATTAGAATTCTTATTACCTATTTAATTTGCAACTCAAATCATGCTAAAACCCTTAATATAATAATTTAAAATTTAGGAAAAAAATAATTATTCAAAATCCAAACATCGAAGACCAAAATTCAAAGTTAAAATTGTTGACTAACGGCAATTCAATGTTCACCGTTAGTCATTGTTCAATTTCTATTAATTGTCTCAAATTTGCCTAAACTCACAAACTTTGGGGACTAAATTTATTTTGACAGATACACTAGAGACCAATTGGACACACATGGCAAATATTGGAAACCGAAACTATAATTCTCCCCAATATTTTCTCGTGATCTCTTCCAATGAACGAAGAAGTTCCCTTTTTAATCCCCTTTTGTACCAGCTCTTACCTAACCGTCTCTTCTATATTTTTTTCTCTAATTTCCCTTGTTAATTACGTACCCTAAGAAGAATTCTTCACTACCTCTTCAACTTTTTTCCTGATCACTCAGAAATAACAAGAGAGACTCCCCCCCCCCCCCCCCCCCCCAAAAACCTTACACTAATAAAAAAAAGACAGAAGAGCGAAACATAACAACAACAAACTCAGATCCAATTACTTTGATCATGGGAAAGAGGAAGAGAAGAGGGGATTTGGAGCTTCAACTCCCGGATGATATTCTCTTGAACATATTCAAAAGAATTCCAGCAAAGCCTCTTATGCGACTCAAGTGCGTTTGTAAGTCTTGGAAAACCCTAATTTCCAGCCCCTTCCTTGCTAATTTGCACTACAAAGTCTCACAAACTCGGCCTGATGCCTCCTATCTTATATTCTATCTTAGAAAAAACTTTTCAACGATCCGATCAATCTTCCCTACAAATCTTGAAGCCGCCTTCACAGCTGGACTCCCTACTCATAACTTCCAACAATCTTCACCATGCACAGATATTGTCAATGGTCTCATCTGTTTCTTCGACCGGAAAGATTATCAACTTAAGATGCTGAATATTACCACCGGGGAAAAGGTAACGCTTCCTTATCAGCGTCCACTACAATTCCGTTATCCATCAATGTTTCTGGGATTTGATCCTCATAGGAAGGAATATAAAGTGCTCTGCACTTTGGATTTCGGCAGGCAAGTTAAGTGGAGGATTCTTACAATTGGAACGAATTTGTGGAGGACGATGGGCAACAAACCACTACTGGAGAAATTCAAGAAGGGGACAATTTGCGTGGATGGATGTATTTATTGGAAAGATGAATTGTTCGTAGATGGTGAAAGAGCTATACAATATTTTCATGTTGGGGAGGAGAAGTTTGGGATGGTTTTTCCTCCCAAAAGGACTAAAAGAATTCGTCAAGTGACACGGATTGGAGATGATCTTGCCATCGTATACAGAAAACCATTTTGTCATAATTTGTTGAAGCTATGGATATTCAACAAGGAGGATAAAAATTGGGCCAAGAATGTAATCAAATTGCCAAGAATTCCAGTTTCCAGACTTGAAGTCATAGGGACAACGCACAAAACTAGTGAAATCTTGATGACTACAAAATTGGGGTACCATGACATGTTGCAGTTAGTATTTTACAATCTGGAAACAGAAAATTTAAGGACCAGCAATATTTCTTGTCCTGGGATGCCTAGCATAGCAGCTGGTAATCTCCTTTCCTATGATGCAAGTGCTACTGTGAGCAATCATGTAGAAAACATTTTTCCACTGGAATTTTCAAGCCAAGGAACAGCATAAAACAAATGCAGAAAATAAAGAGGAGAATAGTAAATCGTTCCTTGTTACCATCCTTTATTAGTTCTTAGTCTTTTAGTTTCCTTCTACTCAGTGCAGTATTTTGTGTAGTTAATTTGGTAGCTATAAACTTTAATTTTGATTTTGCTGCTACAAACTTTAATTTCATCATCATTTGTGGTGTGTTTCCGTTGTAGGAAACAAGTTACTTCGCAATCCCGCATCTGGCCTATTCCCGTCTAGTGCTGGATCCAAAGTACCCAATTTGTGTTCCTTGGTAATGCGAAGTGTTCCTCAAAGATTTTGGCCCAATAGATAGGGTATGGTAGGACCTTATTTCAATCGATTTCATATTTAACCTTTGATCATGGATGATTACCTTTCGGTTAATAGTGAAGCACGCGTGGCACAATTAATTCATAAAATCACTTTGCACCATGCTGCAGTATCTTGATCTTTAATCTTTGGTTAGTTTGTTTAAATCATTCACAAACACAATTTCCAACATTTTGCGCAGGAAAGATGTTGATTTTCTTCTACCTTCTTTTGTATATCTTTTCCATATCAGGTTTTTTGCAAAAACCATTTTATGAGAGTTGCCAATATTGAATGCTTAATGAACATTTTTAAAGAAATGAATGAAACATGATTCTGCCAAATGCATAAGACAACCATCCATGAACACTCAGGTAATCTCATTTATTAGAGGATAGCAACAGCCAAGGTAAAATCTCTACATTTATCTCATCACGCCGCACAAGCAAGAAAAGCAAAATCTCTACATTTATCTCATCACAGTTATGGAAAGATGAGGACCGATCAATTTGAGTACTTAACAACAATATCATGTAATTTGACATAGAAATAAAAGGTCTTAGCTCTGCTGCATTTGTTTCCTCAAATTTCCAAGGGGACCGTAATGTTTTTCAGCTGTATCCTGCGTCCTGCATTTGCAGCTACCTATATTAAGATTCGTACCACATCTGAGGCATATGCCTTTACATTTTGGGTCACAAATTGCATCAATGGTGATTTCTACATGCAATATATCTCTTATAGGCTTCGAAATGTCAATTTCTTTATCTTCTGGAGGAAAATGCAGCTGATCATCAATATCATTATCTTCGTCTTCCAGTCCATCATTATCAAATGACCTAAACTTCTCTTCCCCATAAATTACACCCATATCCATTGTTTCTGGTTCTTCAAAGGGTTCCTCACTTAGTACAAGTGAGAAATTGGAAAAAACACTCTTAGCAGCTGATTCACCACACCTACACGCACAAGACATACAACTTAGCAATTGGCAAACGAGATGATAATTAGCATTTACAGGCAATTTTTAATGACATTCTCCCATCAAATGGCTAGGGTAACGTATCTACATAATGGCAAATGATAAGCAAATTCTACAGACAATTTACAAGCATTTTCTCATCAAGTGGCCAGGATAAATACACGAATATCCCAAGGAAGCTAAAGTAACTTGACTACAGTCCTTATTAACAGTCTCATCAAGGCTTCTTGTCACCCCTAGAGAACTGATGGGGCAGCCACATACTTTTGATTCATCTAAGATCTGTTTTAGTTATTAAGTTATTTATGCTCTGCCTTCCACCTAACCATCTTTTGCAGAAACTGCGTGCCATTTCCTCCTACAAGATCAGGTTTTTAATCTGAATACTTCTGCCGCAACATATAATACAGAGAGACAGACAGACAGACAGACAGAGACAGAAAAAAATTGGATGAGCACACTATGTTTTGGGAAATTCTTCTTAGCCTGATATTTACAATGGCGGGATCAATCATCTTCTATGTGTGTAGAGAAAGACATGTAACAGTGATATGTTCATCAAGAGATATTTAACAACACATTACAGCCGCAAATGCTTTTAATATCACTAAAAGTTATGATCTTTAACTCAAATTATTATGCCAATACCCCTTATAAATTGAGGAAAAGAGATATAGGTAAGAGGTTCTCAACCATAACAAGTAAACAACTTCTCCTTATGTATGAATAAATGTAATTGCATCGAATCATGAAACAAGTACAACTACGCAGCTAAACCAATTTTTAACCAATAACACATATCTGAGAACAGCAAAACCACTTATAGAAACCTTAAAAATCACGCAACATTTTAGTTCAGGAAAAGAATTAACTTTTTTACCTAGATAGATGATCGAAACTACAACAAATAAGTCAGGAAACATGTAAATTTAATAAAAGCATGTTAATAAAGCAGAATCAAAATCAATTACCTGTTACAGTCAAGAGCAAACACAGTTCTAACAATCCCATCCAGCCTCAACTTCTGCTTCTTCTTCATCACATCCATTGAAATGAGAACAGGGGTTCCATCAGGATAATCTTTCACAGCTTTCGTGACCCTTAATCCCAATTCAGAAGCCTGAGTTTTCGAAACCCCAGATGAAACCTTTCCTAGTCCTAGCCTTTCCAAAGTAGTGCAGTATTCTATATGGGATATTGAAGCGCTCCTCTTATAAATTACTGCGCCTTCCCATGGTAATGGTCCCTCCTCCTCATCTTCCACCATTTCTCCAAGCTCTTCTACTTGACCATCATCCCACTCGAAACCCCTTGCCACTGCACTTTCCTCAGCAACCACATTACTACTATTCTTGCTGCTCCCAGCTCTCAGCCGCCCACTTTGTAAAATGATTCTTGGCTTTTTGTTGCAGCCCGAAGCCAGATAAGTTGAACATTTACGAGGAAAAAATTCGAGGGATGGATGTAAAACAGACACATTTTGGATTTTCAGGTTGCAGAATTGAAGTGGGATGACGTTCGATGACACCACAGAGTATGACGAATAAATAGGCATTTCGTCGAACACTTGGTATCCACAAAACAAAATTTAGAAAACAGCAGAACCAAAGGAGAACCTATAAATCTTCATGGAATAGAGGGTATTATTTGGAAGTGTCAAGTCCCCGGTAGCATCTGCAAGAACAACAATTTATATACAAGAAAAAATGAAGAATCGGAAAAAATGAATATGAGATAGAAAAGTGAAAATAAGGAACCAAATTTCATTACTTGCTAGTAATTTCCAACCAGTGAAGAAAGAAAAAAAAAAAGTAGCCCACCAGTTCTGAAATTTTGTAGCACCTCCTTTTCTTGTTGAGCTACGAAAAGTTTGCTGGTGCTTCAGGGGAAAAGGCAGAGGTTATCCTCATTGCCAGAAGAAATAGTTATCCAGTGGTTTAAATGCAGCATATGTACAATACATGAAGCATATCGTACAAGCGAAAAATGTAAGGAACACAAACGAGTTTACTCGGATGGAATATTAGTTATATTATGGCTTTTTTTTTGGTTCTAATATTATTTCTTTTCTGTTCAAGAATATGGTAAATTCGTTAAGAAACTAGAAATTTGTAATTTGTTGCTTTTATCGAGTTGACTTTTTTTGTTCGATTCAAGAAATTTCGAATATTATAAGAGGAAGAAGAAAAAGGGAGAATTTGATTCGAGTTGAAATAAAACATTTGATAATTACTAAAAGTTGTTTGAGTTTATTTAGTGGCAACCAACGAATGTAGGCTGAAATTCTATGAAAAAGTAACAAATATGCAGTTGAACAAGAAGAATTAATAGTCCTTTAAATTTCTAGTATCGGGTAATTAATTTTCTTTAATCTATTATATTATGCTTTTTCCAATTGAATGAAGTAAGCATTTTAATTTATCGAAAAGGTTAATTTTTTTTACTGGTGTATGAGTCTTATAGATTGAGAGGGTGTACATTGCACAAGCAAAAAGAAATTGGAACATTTTGTTACAAGGTATCTCTAGCATGTTACTTTCTTTTATTTTTTATTTATCTATTTCAAAGTCCCCCATTCTTCCTTTATAGGCCAAGCATAAAAGCACGCAAGAACTCATTGGTTTGACCAAAAGGGTTATTAAGGTTCTATTTGATAATCCAATTCAGCATTTAAATTTAATGGATTCAAATTTTAATATGTCAAGATGCGTTTGATAACCAAAAATTAAATATCTGAATTAATTATTTCGCACTGAATTTTCTAGGCAAAACTTGTTTCAAAAAATAAGTGATAAACTATTTACTTATCAGTGAATGTAATATACATTCAAATGTATTTGTTTTAATATTTAACAATTTAATAACTTAATGGATTCAAATTTCATATTTTATAAAACACCCTAAAGTTCTTTTTTTTTGTATTATATATAATTTTGCAACCTTTATAGTTAAAAATGAGATATTTGAGTAATTTAGTTGATTATTCTTGGTATCAATTGCAAATCTTTTAAGCCAAAAGTTTGTTTGAAAGACTCTTTTGCTCCTCAAAACTCATAGTAGAACCCTCAATCACCGAATTTTCATTCCTTATTTGCATAGTCAATAATATCACTACACTATTGCCGTTTGTTGGAAAAAAAAAATAATATCACTACACGTAGAAGCAAATTTAGGCATTTAGATTCAAAAGGAATTTTAGTTGGGAAAATAAAATACAAACTGATAACTTTGCAGCGCCAAAATTAGCAAAACTAAAACATGGAATCAGAGGAAAACATTAACTTTTGTTTCATCAATACTCATAATCAGAATTCTCTGGCGAGCCAATCCTCATGTGCTGATTATATTCATGAGCAAAGTTTTCTTCCCACTGACTATAAGAAGAGTACTGTGTTTGTCCATGCTGATGATGATCCTCCCAATTCCCATAGTACGTAGTTTGCTGATTCCCCCAGTAACTATTGTAGGCAGACTCCTCTGGAGCCTTTTTTTTCTCCTCTTCCTCCTCAGTTTCACCATCCGGCTTGACTCGACCGCCATATTCCCTCCCATGGCCTTGGTAAACATGCTCATTCTCGTCGTATTCTGCCTCCCACTTCACTTCCGGCCACTCCTCATCAGACTCCGACTCGGAGTCATCCTGCTTTCTACTGTACTCTTCGTACTGCCTCGTACTGGGGTTATAGTATGGACTAGTAATCCGTTCAAATGGTTCATCCTTTGAACGGGATTCTGGACGAGAAAGTAAAAGTTTTCTTCATCCATGACTTCCATGACTTCTTTGACGACATTGTCACGTACCAAAGATTAAAATCTACCAAGATTTCTTGACAGAAGAAGTTAAGAAAAGAAGCAGCAATGCTTAGATAATAAGCTTCGAGAAACAAAGATCTTACACTTTCGAACCGGACTACTGGTCTCTTTATAGTACACTGTGTTGCCATTTCTTTCTATGTTCCCAATTTTTATAGTACACTGTGTTGCCATTTCTTTCTATGTTCCCAATTTCGCAGAGAAACCATAACACCGGAAATGGAAACTTTGCACAACTTAATTTTTAGTAACAATCAAATATGGAAGCTCAAGCTTAAAATTTCGCAGAGAAACTATAACACCAGAAATGGAAACCTTGCACAACTTAATTTTTAGTAACAATCAAATATGGAAGCTCAAGCTTAAAAATGTTGTGCCAAAGGTTTCTATAGACGGGTCTTTCCTAATGTTGCATCAAATGACTCCGACCGAACCATGACTTAGGAAAAATACGGTGCTTTTTTATAAGTGTAAACAAGAGATTTTGAACTTGAAATCTACTACTTGCACTCCCTCCCTCTCCTTCAAAAAACTATGTCGTTAGCTTAATAAATGGTTTGGCTGATTTTTGGTTATTAAGTCTCATCTTAATTTGGAGTTCCAACGAAAATCAAACATCTTAGGGATTACAATCAAATGAAAATGTCAAATAATTAAATATGAAAATTTTTTAGGAACCCAACTTGATCATTTTGGCTTTCAACTTTTATCAAAATTTTAATTTCTATGAGGAAACTTATAGTACGTTCTAATTTTTCCAATAGTAAGTTTTGAAAGTTAAATAGTAAATTTGTGTAATAAAATCGTGAAGTTTATGAGTGACAAAAACTTACTATTTAATTTTAAAAACTTACCATTTTATATGAAAAACTTACATATAACTAGATTAGTAAGTTTGACTAGAATAATAGTAAGTTTTGGAAGATGAACGGTAAGTTTGTGTAGCACAAAGGTAAATTTTATGAATGACTAAAACTCATTGCTTTATTGCACAAATTTATAAATTTTACTTGAGAAACTTACATATAACTAGATTGGTTAGTTTAATTAGAATAATAGAATAATAATGATAAGTTTTGGAAGATAAATGATAATTTTGTGTAATTTTTGTTTCCCAATCCTCACTTTATTTATAATATCCTATACTATCCTAATTTAAGAGGGAGATCCAACTGGGTCTAAGGGGGCCGACCACCACCGGATCAGATGAGTGCAGTGCGCACCTGTTTGAATTTGTTAAAAAGCCGCTTAATGTGGCAATTGGTAGGAAGCAACCTTTCACCCCACCAAATCTTTAATGGCTTAGTAGTGACTATCAGCCTTTGGGCTAGTGGTTTAAATTTGATAATAAAAAGGTAAATTTTTGGACGATTTACTACTTTATTACATAAACTTACCAATTTGTATAACTAGATTACTAAGTTTTATTAGATTGACGGTAAGTTTTGATAGATAAAAAGGTAAATTTTACGGACAATTTACTACATCCAATGAACCGCGACCTAGGAAAAATGCGGTATTTAGTATTTAGTCATTTTTTCCTATGATCATGGTTTTGTATTTTCTGTTGGTTTCTGTAGTTCATTTTGCCAATGTGTTATTGACAAAACGGGCAAGCTAAAGAATTGACACATAAATATAAAAGACAAATAAGGTGCACAGGCATTAAATTCCCCAAAACCTTAATTATTTTTTCTTGTGAAAATAGTAGACGAGGAAAAAAAAAAGGAGATTGTTGTCTCGTTATTTTTCCCTTCATGAAAATAAATAGGACATTATTGTCTTTTTATTCCGAAGTACTCATTCCTGTTGATGACAGGAACAATCACCTGCTTTTCTAAGTAAGAATAAGGCTCTAGGATAAGGAAGATATAGATTTGGAGTCTTAGACCCCCTTGGCATGTTGTTCAAGAACAAATTGGAACTCACAAGTCACTTGAAGGGATCGAACTTGAACAAGCAACTATATATAACCTCATTCAAGTTGAAGAAGGATCCGTCAAGGAGTTGGACAAGACTGTGGATCAAGCTTGGCGGATCAAGAATGGCTCATTGTCTTGAATTCGTCTGTTTTGATTGGAGTCATTAGTTAGCTAGTTTAAGTCCATCGTTTAGTTAAGTTTATTAGCTTAATAAATTCAGCCAGTCTTGTTGGAGTTAGTGGGCCGATACTTTAGTAGCTAGTAGATAAAATAAGTGAATTCTTGTTCCAGGGTGCAAACGAATCGAGTTTAATCGAATAGCTTGCGAACTTGTTCAGTCAAAACTCGAGCTTGAACTTGCATTGACCGATTTCAAGTAGCTCGAGCTACTTGACAAGCCGAATTGGAGCTTAAGAGCTTAATATTTGAGCTTAATCAAGTTCAATCGAGCTTTATATATATATATATATATATATATATATATATATATATATATATATATGTTTTTTTAAAAAAAATTTATTTATTAGTATGAAATGTGTATTCTGTTTCTTGTTTAAAATTATATAAAATATAAATTTATATTTTCTAAACTCAATTAGGCTAGATTGGACTCGATAAGCATGAGTTCAAGTTCGAACTTAAGTAATGCAATATAAAATCAACCTCGAACTTGACTTCAACCTTAACTTTCAAGAACTGAACAAGGTAGAATTCGAATTCAAATCCAAGTATTTTTTACTCGAGTCGATTATGCCCCTACCTTGTTCCACTCAGATTTGTTTGAGTACAGTTATCTATACTAATACTATTTACCAATCGATATGTTCTAGAAGATTTTTAATAATATGAAATGTGTCATTTCCCAAGATGTTTTAATCATTTATTCTTTAACAAGTTTAATTAATGTTAGCTAACACTTGTCTATTGGTTTAGTTGAAATGTTTAAATTCGATTAGAAAAAGTTCGGCTAAACTAACTTATCAAAAAGTCTGTTTATCTGTTAGTTCACCATGGTTAAATTTAGTAAAAAAACTGATTACAAAATTCTTTACTTTAACGTTTCCTATTGGGTAATAAAAACTGTAGTTAAACTAATTTATCAATAATTCTCCCTAATCTACCTATTTATTAGTTGAGACATTTTAGAGGTTTTCTAATACTAATAGTTTGGTATGTGTTTTATAATTTTTTAATGCTTTAAAAATTTCAAACTCATCACTTAACATTCTCCAATACTAAACATGTTATGTTATATAAGGCTAACATATCCAATTTTTGTATAAAGTCCACCATCTAAATTCTAATCCAATAATTTTCATTATCTGAATTCTAATCTAATTTGCTTTCATATTCAACAAACCAATTGAACTCTATCCAAATATTATGTTTCGTTCAAATAGTACAATCGACAGACTTATTAGTTAACATTTATTTGAACACATTTCAAATACTACTTCCAAATCTAATCTACTTGCAAATTTAGCAAAATCAAATCTACTTTCAAATTCAACAGAGTGGTTATATTCTATCCAAATTTTATTACTTTAAATACTACATTAATCTTAAATAATTGGTTGACCTATTCCATATTTCTCAATTTCTCTATCTAACTTATTTATCATCATTTTTTTCACCTGCCATCCACAACTCAAGATAATTTTCATTATATTAACATTTATGCATAAATTTAATTTTTTTTCTTTTTCATTATAGACCTTTTTTGTTCGTTCCTTCATGCACAATATTTAACAAGTATATGTTTCAATATGTACAATATTTAACTATTATATGTTTCAACATGACTTTTATTTTTATATTCAAAATGACCGAAAAAACCTCAATTTTCTTTTTCATATTTTTTTATTCGTCTTGTTGGGATGATTGGGTATTCGTATACCTTTTGAAGATAAGATAGAGTGATCTTACCACTATTTTTAGATAAGCCTCCAGGCACATTACAATCAATGGCTTTCTTTTATATTTTGCAAGTTTAAGAAAAACTTCCATATTCCTTTAATTTCTTTTTTCAAAGGCTACACGTATTTCAAAGAAACCGTAACATTGTAAGTATTTTAGAAAAGCTGTAACATCGTAAGATAAAGGCAAGATCATTAGTATTTCAAGTATGAATTTTGAGATGTTAATTATCTTTTATAACTTAGTTGTATCATAATCACTTAAGAGTATCACATATTGAAAATTTAAAATATGTTGTTTCTTTTTCTTTTGACAAATTTGTAAAGTTAATATTATTATTTTGGTGCTATAATGATAGGCAGCTAATAATTGTTTATTTTGCATGCTTTTAAGTGTATTTATTTGCTTACTTTTGGTGTGATTTTAAGATTTTTAAAGATGAAACTTTCTCTTTAAGCTAATATTTTTACAATCTTCATTTTATACTCAAAACTCGCATTTGATCAGTTTAATGTGTAAAACTTGTGATAGGATTTGAAGATTCATGATCACTTCAGATTGAGGAGGATTCATGCAATAACATTAGATGTGATTCAAGGATGACTTGGAGATGATAAAACAAACAAGTACAATTCTCTAATAAAAAAAATACGACTTAAATATGCAGGGAAAATATGTTTAATCTTCTCATTTTAACTAGAGCAGAAAAGGACAAACAAAATGCAGGAGAACCAATACACGGGTGCAATATGCGACCTTATACATGTGTATTGCCCCCACGTATTCTTAAAACTGCAATGTAACTTGCACAGCTAGTTGCTCAGTTTTCACACAATTTTTTCAACTTATTTACAGATCAATTTTTGGCTAGATTCTGCGAAAGTGATATTGGAAACTTGAAGAAGCATCTTTTGGTGATTTCAAGACATAAGTTGCACAACTTTAACAACTCATTTCGAGTTTGAATTCATCTATAAATATGGGGCTTGAAGATACATTTTCACAACTATGGAAGGCTAGAGACACTACCAAAAAAGTTGTTTTCATTAGTTTTTCTTAGTTCATTTGTATAGTATAGTTAGTGTAGTTTATCCATCTTGTACTTGTAGTTAAAGTTGGATGAAGAATTAAGCAGAAAAGATGGAGAGTTGGTTCTTATGTGACAAGTGTGACCTCTCTCCTATCACTTTCTCTTTTGCATTTGATTTCATGTTTAGTTATAATACAAGTTTGGATTTTATCATGTGTTGCTAAAGTTTATGTCTAAAGTTATGGATGAACTTTCTATATATTATTAGTGATGTTTAATTGGTTATTTGATGATATTATTTTGAACAAGTTATTCAGCATTTTTTCTTACATAATCATGATTAATTGGCCATTAATTGCGATAATTATAAGGTGTTAAGTTTATAATGAGAATTAGAATTTAACACCAGTTCAAGGAAGTGCTAAATCTAGAAAGTTCACTCATGAGAGTAGAGAAGCACCTTTGTAGCTTTTGATAAGTGAATATTTAACGTAAATTTTGTACAAATTTGGCATGAACTTTTGGTATGTTTTGAGAAGATTAAAGCCATATTTGAACTCTTTTGGTGATAATTGCTTAAATATTGTTTAAGTGTTCAAAACTTGATAAATGAGTGGATTAATGCGTTAATTTTGTGAAATTGTGAAGGTTATTGATGTATGAAATTCATGCACGAGCTGAAAGAAATGTAAGGATCGTCCAGAGGACAAAGTACAAAAGAAATTGGGAGCAAAAATGTAGAAAAAGGAAAGAAGTGAAAAACTGGAAATTTGATCAACACGGATCCGAGCTCGGATCCGTGTAAACAAGGGGCGATCCGAGCCCTCGTCTGTACTTCTGGAGCAGTGTATCCGAGGACAAACGGTCCAAGCTCGGATCCATCAGAAAAAGGCCTCGGATCCTAAAGATCCGAGTTAGGATCCATTTTCACCCCTCGGATCCGAGACTCGGATCTGTCTCTCTCTTCAGCAAGTGGCACAGCCGTTTTTCTTTACATTTCTCACAACTTTTCCAGCTATTTTGAAGGACAGAAATCGGTGGCACGTGCTTCTGCAACAAAAGAGAAGACCAAATGAGTTGTAGACAAAAGGAAACATCATATCTTTGACTTCTTTTTGCAAAATCTGAGTGGAGGAAATTATGAAGTGAGAGGAATAGACTTTCTACCACCTTTTATGCAGAAACAGAGGGGAGAAGAAAAGAAGACCATACGTGGCTAGTTTTCCTTCTTGTAACTAGTTTCTCTCTAGCTAGGAGTCCTTGGAGAAGCATTTGGAGTTTTCACTTATAATCATCTTGTACAAGAACATAGCAGAAATTGGAGGGCTTCACCATCAATTGGCTAAGCTTTCTTTTATCTTTCTTGTACTTATACTTTATGATATTTTGCATTAATAAACTTGTGAGTTTGATTGTTAAATCATTCATGAGTAGCTAATTTTCTTTATCTAGGGAGTAGATGAAACTTATGGCTAAATAATATGAATTGAATGTGATTTACACTTGTTATATCTTGTATTAACTTGTCTACTTGTGTAGCTGTGATTACTTGTTATTGATTGATCACCAATAGCATGTTTATAGTTGTTATTGTTCAATAAGAATTGGTAGTAACAATGGAAACACATGAGTAGAGCTTGAGTTGTATATTCATGAAAATAGAGATACACTTAAGTGGATTATTTAGCATTTCATGAAAAGAAAACAGAGTAGAATTAGTATTTCACCATGAAAATAGGGAAAACTGAAGTACTTTAGGCCATTCCATCATGAGAATGAGACTTGGTAATTTTGGAAATGAATATCTGGTTAAACAAGAATAATAACAAAAGGTAAATCCGTTCATTTGTGTTGTTTATGTCATAAGTGGAATCTACATCCCTAGATTCTTCCTTGAGTGAAATTTATCCATTTGCATTTAGTATTTGTTAAATTATATTTGTATATCAAATTTGTAGATTATAGCAATATACTTTCTCTGCTCAAATTTATTGTGAATCTAAATAATAGAGAAAACAAGGGCTTAGTAATTGTTAAATTGCTCCTCGTGGAATCGACCCGATACATACCCTACATTACAGTTTCAACTTATATACTTGCAGCTAACGGATATAAAAATCGGATTTAAACTTGCATTGATACAAAAAAATCCCGTCAGCTTTAGTGGCTTATTTCATGTAATTTCATAGAATAACTGAACTTATAGTTAATTTCATAACCACGAGAGTAGTTACAATTTTGTTACAAGTATAGTTGATTTACTACAAGAGTAGGTTTCACATACATTAAGTTTCATTTGCAAGAGTAGTTAGAAATTCTATAGCCCTAGGAGTTTTCTATTATTATTTTTACTACTTTTATCTCACGTTTATAGTCTAGATTTAATTTGTTACACGTATGATAGTATAAATAATAAAGAAGTTCAAAAACCACCAACAATTGACAATCTTCCTTGTAGGATAGACATCTAGTAGCCTATACTTGATAAATGATCTGTATACTTGCAGAAAATGAGGTATTTAAGTTTTATTAAAATTTGGTACATGGTAGAACCTCGTCAACAGCTTTTGCTTTTCTTGAAAAATATGATGAATGAAAATCTCTCTGTGGATCAAGCTATGAAAAAAGAAAATATTATGCAATAGATATTGAAGTTAAGCATAATTTGCAAATGTTACTATTACGATTAAACAAGTATATTTCCTGCTATGAAAATATAAGCATGTTTACAAACACAGCCTAATGGCTAAGATAGAAACCCCCCCTTCCTTCCCTGCTTCTTAAATTCCACCTCTTCCCAAATCGTTGCCGAAAAAAATTATTATAAACATAACAATGTAATAGGAAGGTTTGATGTCATGGAGATTGTCAAATTGTTATAATAAAATAATCTAATTTAATATTTCAAATAGGGTAATGCTATTTGCACTCCCGTTATGTTATTTACACTCCCACTATCCCATTTTCATCTTGTTAAGACCATATTACCCTTACCCTAATTTCTTTTCCTTTACTATCTTTGTGTTCACATGCAAGGAAGTTGGACACAATTGTCGTATGTGTCCAAAAGGCAAAAAAAAAAATTTAACTTCTGCTTCTCCTTTTCTAAATTTACGTAATTGTTTTTAAATTTATTTTTCATATTCTTATTTCAATTTCAATTTTGCAGATTTTTCATGAGCACAATTGAGGTTCCATTGCATCATCTGGATACTAGATGATGTTATGCTTTTGTTGAAATATACTAGAAAGTTTCACTCCCTCTGTGGTGGTTATATGAGCTATTCTTAGTAGATTTTTGAAGTATTAATGTCCTATTTACAAGACATTATAGTTATACTCAAATTTTTATCATCTTTGATGCTTGGGAATTTTTTATTTATTTATTTTGAAGTTTGGAATATGTTCATATTACATTGCTAGATTGATTTTTGGCATCATATAACTTCATGAAGTTTTGTTGAAAAATACATAATACATATTAGTGACAATTTTAATGTGTAATGGAATATTTAATTGGTTTTAGAATGTAAGAGAAAATCCAGTAAAGTTAACTCATAGTCGTAAGCAAGGAGATAAAATTAGGGAGGGGTAATATTGTCTCATCAAAATAAAAATAGGATAGTGGAGGTGCAAATAACATATGGGGAGTGCAAATAACATTACCCTTTCAAATATTCAACTTATACTTGACTCTTATTTTCTAATGAAATAAAAATTAACTAAACAAATTTACATTAGGTACCTTTATAGAAAGTTTCAATAAATTACAATAGATTTAGATTTTATCTTGATTTCAACAAATTCAATCAAATGCGTCCATATGTTTAAACATGGGAACAAAGCAAGTACTTATATTTTTAAGTATATATGCAATGTCCTAAAAAGAGTTGTAACTAAATTTGTTGAAAATAATGCTAAAGAAAAATACGCCTACATTTTTCAAGCATAATCACAAATTTAGGTTGGAATTAATATTTGTACAAGTATACAAAAATTTCACACACTCTTATTTTTTGCATTGTTTGAAAGGATTTTAGGTAATTTTTTATTAACTATTATATTTTTATTTTAAATTTTAATTGTTTTTAAACTTTGTAGTTCCTATGCATAGCACGGTTTATAAAGTTAGTGTGTGAGTTAAGATCATATCAAGGTTTGCAACTACAAGAATTTGTAGGATTGAGGTTAATTCCACTGACGAAATTCGATACTATTGATCTAGATTGGATTGGGTCTTATTAGATATCCAGTTTCGTCAATTGGCTAGCTTCGAATCAACAAAAGTATACATTTTTTGGAGAAACCCTTTCAACATTAGTTCCACCTTGTCTTTTGATCATTGGCTGCATTTTGCAAGATTGCCACTATTCCTCACGTGATAATAGGCTAAGCTCTAATTGCAAACACTATAATGACAAAGCTATTTTGATTTCACATCTCACCTCTTCATTTCCCAAACGTCTTGTTTTCCACCGCTTCAGTTCAATTAGAAGTGTTAAGTTTGATATGTTAGCTTCTAGAGTGAAATTCACGTTTGTTCAAGCGAGATAAAAACTGCATTTTATACACTACAGAATATTTATGTACAAAAGATTTTAACATTGACAAATTTGATTGAAATACATTTTAATAATAATTCAAGTACACTCTCTAAAACATTCACTACGCAGTTGCAGATTCATCGGGCATATTTTCTACTTCAGCATCAGCATTTGTCGTCTTGGCTTTTATCTCCTTATTCTTTGCCCATAGGAAAGAATAGAAGCCGATGATGATGAGAGACATACCAAGCAAGCTACAAAAATAATAATTGCCAATTGATGGTGAAAAAGGTAAACTTTCTAATGCAATTAACTATAGAGATGTGCTCCAATACTATAAATAAATATTTACCCCCCAACTGTTAATACTTCGTCCAGGAACAGAGTTTCTCCGATGGCCACAAAGATGAGACGGAGTGGGGTGAACATCGCAGGATAAGTAGGACCTCGTTCTGCTACAGCCCAAGAAATCATGCAAAAGGATAGAGCTGTGGCCAAAGTTCCCTGTTGAGTTTTAACATGAAACTACTTCACTTCGCCATACTTATTTATATTAAAAAACTAGAGAATTTTGAAGTAAAATGTCGGACTATTACCGAGATAAAAATGGTAAGCAACTCTAGATTCCATCCTAAACGCCAAACTCCTCTGGATCTATTGATGCATAACCCTATCACTGCTTGTTGCAGCGAGCCAATGATGCAAATAAAAAATGTTGTCCAAAACTTGTAGGGGTATATTTCTAATAACTTACCCTATCAAAATCAATTCAAAGAAATTTAACAAATTTGAAGGATATACAATTCCAATTTCCATACTGATTTTAACTTCCAACTCTGATAAACATAGTCAATTACCTGTGATATAAACCAGAAACAGTTAGACAAGCAGCTGCCAATTAGGAATATGGTTCCAAGAGTCCAGTTTTGAGGCTTAGATTTTGTTAGCATACGACGGTGCTTCTGGGTGCGGTGAATAATGTAGAAGGCCTTGCCTTTGTACAAAGCCATGATTAGTGCACCGCCAAAACATATTGCTGTACCCAAAATCTTCATTTTCCCAACTTTGGTGCGCAGCTGAACCTTTTCCATTCTGAACCAATCAATTAGAAGCAAATTCAGGTAACTTAGAACGTGTTAGAATTTCTTTTGTTTTTTTTTTATGAATGAGTAAGATGAAAAAACCCCTGTTTGGATTCATCAATTTTTCAAAAATTAATTTTTCAAATACTATAAAAGTTTTTGAAAAGTACTTTAAAAGATACTCTAAAAAATAGTTTAAATTTTTTTAATGTTTAAAAAATACCTCAAAATATATTCTAAAAACTCCGCTATTCTTAAATATTTCAAAATATATTCTAAAAATATTTCAAAATATACTCTAAAAACTCTTACAGTAAAAATTTTTAAAAATACCCTAAAAAATAACTAATCCAAACGGAAAAGATTGGTGGAGATTAATTAGTAGCAATTTAAAGTCATGACCACCTCAGAATTGTTGAGAATAGAAAAGTGACCACGGGAACAAGCGTAAGAAAGTTTGTCGCATAAGTCGCAGTGGTATCTGACATGCCATAACAGAAAAGTCCCAGCGCCATGGTCAACCTGAAGACATGAACACGAGTTAGTACATTCTTCTTAAAAAGCAATTAATGAAGCATTGGAAATGATGACACCCACATCTCTGCTGTGCATATGATGTTTTGAGCAGGCAGTTGCCATTTTGCAGTACTCTTATGGTTTGAGTCCTTCAAAAAAATTTGACAAAAAAAGAAGTCTTATGTTTTGAGTATCAAAATCATCAATCAGTATGAAGAATTGGGTTTGACTAACTGCCGGGCTATAACAAAAACCATGTTATAGAAAGATTGGTACCAGTGATTAATCTAGAAACGAAAACTATTAATCCGAGAATGAACTTTCAGTTTTCAACAGAAAGATAATGGGCATAATTAGTTACTATTGGCCTCAACGGTGGTTCACAAGGCAACAAACAATCAAACCATGTTTAATTTTCTGCAATCAAATACTAACAAATATTGTCATCCCAACTCTTTTTGACATTATATATTGTCATCCCAACCTAATTTAACAATCATCTGGATTACCAAAAAAAAATTAAAAATATAACCGATTCTACCTTGCACAAAAATGGGGGCAAAAAAAAAGACATACCCGGTTAGTGCAACCACGAAGAGCCACAAGAAAATGCCCCAGCTCAACTTCTTACCACCGTCTCTGCATTATAAAGCATTAACTAACGGAATCCATAATCACCAAATAGCACAAAACTACAAACCAAAGACAAAGAGGGCAGCAGTCAGATATAACCTTTCCCGGTGAAGAGCAAGAGGAGCGATGCAAACTGCACCCACAACATGCCGATAAAACAAGTAAGCAAAAACAAAGGTTCCTTGATTGAATATTATTCTGTCCATAATCTGTAATGCGCCGCTAATGACTTGTACCGTTAGCATAGCAATGGCAACTCTTCCACCCTCAAACCATTCCTTCATAGCCGTCATGCTACTTCCTTTCGTCATGTTCTACTTTCTTCTTCTTCTTCTTCTTGTAGTCTGATATGGCTTCTGCAAAGTGAAACTAGTCTACTCTTATTACTATTATTTGGCTCTATTGTTATTACTATTATTAGGCACTATAAATGACGACTATAGATAGTAAGTAGGTGAAGATATATTTAGGTTTCCTAACAGACTTTAAACTCCTAACTTAGTCAGACAACAGACACCAAGGATTATGGGTCTCAAATCTTTTGGTGATTTTGGTGATTCAGACATTAACCAAGTGTACGGATTTTTTATATCGGATCGGATCCGTCCCTCTCTTAACCTTTTTAAACAAAAATTGAGAAAACCCACAAACCAAATGAATATATATATATATATATATATATATTGAATCTTCTGTTTTACCATTTTTTTTTGCTTCTGAATTGTAGATATTTTTTTGTATTAGCCTATCATATGCGAAAAGTAAATTTTCACTTTAATTTCTAAATTGTGGAATATCTAAGAGTAAGTAAGGTGGAGTGCCATGTAACCATGTTACATCTATAATTATGACAAATTCATACTTTGATAAATATCACATCCTTACAAACCTCAATATAGATTGAGTTTGATATGTATAAAATAGGATGTTTTCTAACAAACCCTAACAAACTTCTTAGGTAATTAAATCACATTTTTACTTAGTTAACGGATTTGGTGATTGGGATGTTGCTCTAACAAACTTCTTATGTAATTAAATCACATTTTTACTTAGTCAACCGATTTGGTGATTCAAATGTTGCTGATTCAAATGTTGCTGATTCAAACAGCTTTTATATATGTCAAGGAGCCTCACCCTCCAAATTTATTGGGCCATTGTGCTTTCTTTCCTAATTTTTCCTTGCTTTTTATTTTTTGTTTCTTTCAAATTTTGACTCTTTTTTATTCCCGGTTTTCCCACGAACAAAATCATCTATCTAATTACCAGAAGGGTAAATAATCCTCCTTCTTTCTTTCTTTAGTCGTTTATTAATGATGTTTAATGTTTAGTGATTTGGCAACTAGCTAGAGTCTAAAAAGTGGAAAGTGAAAAGCACCAAATGCATGTTGCCTTGCTCATTTTTTATTTAATGGACGATAATGGATGATTTTGAGGATTGATTTTTTTTTTGGGTTTTCCATATCATGTTTGTTTGAACTAAATTGATTGAATTTTCTAGAGAAAAGCATATGGGATCTAGTTTTGGTGCAATAATTTTTTAGAGAAAATTGAAAATTTTTGGCTTAATACAATGACATTTCGTACTTCGTATATTACCAAACCGAAATCTAATTATCAATATCCAAATTACCAAATTAAAGTTTGGATGGTGATTGGGTATTGGTTTTAGAAGAAAAAATTTTAATTTTTTATCCAATTCCGGATTATGAACCCATGAACACCCTTGACCAAGACAGCAATTTGCCGTCCAAACTTAAATAAAAAAACTTTGATCTCCAATGAGTTTTTGAGATTTTACAATCTACTTGTTTAGATTTGTTAGGAAACATGATAGGTCGAGACTAACTTTATCATACCAAGTATTATGGCTCGAGACTAGATAATCTGGTTTTTCCCAGGGGAGGGGCCATTTTCCAATATTTATTTTATTTGTTTGAATAAATTCTCTCCTACATTTTTCTTAGTCATAATTGCTCTTTCTTAGAGTTTCTTAGTGAGAGATTCTTTTTCTCTAGATTTTTCTAGTGGGAGTTTTATTCTCTCTCCTAAGATATCTTTGTAAGAGTATTTTTATTTTTTCATATTTTTGTTTCAGCGAGTGAGATCAAAGATTTGATAGATCTCAAGAATCAAATCTAAATCTAGAAGTCAAATCTAAATTTTTTCTTTGGTTTTGAGCAATTTTATTAGATCTAACTATTGAAAGATATGGACATGGATGTATTGGGTTTCAGTGATAACCATCTGATGGAAAGATACTGTCGGAGTTTCTCCAAGTTCAATATCATGATCAAGTTTATTGCCTTTTAGATCTATTGTATTAGCTGTTTTCCATATCTATGTATTTGTGTCATATTTTTATGTACTTATTGCCATTTGAGCAGTTATTGAAATGAAATTATACTTTTTATCCAAAAAAAATATTATGGCTCAATTAATACATAAAATTTAACAAACTCATAAAACTCATTTTTTATGAATTTTCTACTGTATTTTTAATTTTCTATTATATATTACTTTTTTGAAATTGTTATATTTATTTTTTTACTTAGTTAAAAATTATTGAATAGAAAACAAAAAAGAACTAAAATATAATATCTTCACAGAAATAGAAATATAATAAAAAAGTAAGACAGATAGAAAATCATTTTGGAGTTTATATCAATGCACACTTGCCACGGCAACGGCCGGCCGTGTATCGTATCGATGCAATCAAGGTACAACAACAACTACAGCTAAAACTCAGGCCAATGAAAACTATCCCGGACTCCAACCAAATGTGTCCTCTCCTCCATCTCTGCCACTTCCCTACTTCCCTACCCTCCAAGAAATAAACAATGCTGTCAAGGGCTTTGAATAGCAAGCCTAGAAGGAGCTTTCACGGGGCGGAAAAAGAAAATAGCTATCGATTAGAATGTCCATACTCTCCTCCGAGTATGAAGACTTCATGGTGGGGTTCATGGACGACCTTCCCCTGATCTCTTGTGATGGCAGCAACCATAAGGGCAATTAGTCCGAGTCACAACAATTGACTCTTCGGCAGGTGCTCAACAATGTTTTGAAAATCAGACCGAACCAGCCAGTTCAATCGATTGAATAGCGAACCGACTATGCCTCCAATCCGGTTCAATTAAAAATCCAAAGATTTAATTGAACCGGTCAAAACCAGTCAAGAATCGATTGACCGGTCAAAATCGGTAAAAATTGGGAGGTTCAACCGATTTTTATTAAGTATTTATTTTTTAAAATAAATATTTTAGTTTTATTCAAAAATTTCAATACTAAAATGAATAAAAAAATTATTAAACCTTTGAATCGGGGTCGAACCGTGAACCGAAAGGTTTTCCAGTTCAAAAAAATTAGTACTTGAAACCTTTGTGAATGCCCATATGAGCCAAACGCTATAGCCACACATGTATTAGTAGAATCTTACACATCATCCCTACATAACAACTTGGGACGCTGCATTCTTGTCATGATTGTCCAAGAATGTTTTACTTTGGACATGCCAGATTGATTGGCATTATACTCCTGCACTTCAAATGGTATTTTCTACCCATTGTCCTAATTCAATTGCCTTTTTGTTTTTCATATATTCCTCTCTACTGTGAAGGTGCAAGGGAGCAGAATCAAACTGCTTTAACTTGGAACCAGCGACTTAAAATAATTCTGAGCATTGCAAATGCAACTGAGTTTATCCTTTGCAAGAGATGAAGCACTTGAAGTTGAATGTGCACGGGAACATCAAAACCTCCAACGTCATGGTGAATGTAGACTTCACCGCTCGCTTGTCCGACTACGGCTTCATCCAACTGGCTGAGAGGGTGGAAGTTGGCGACATTTGGCAGCGAAAACCTCTTCCTCAGCCGAATTTCGAGTACAGCGAGTTATTTTGCCAGGAAAGTGACGTTTACAACTTTGGGATCATTATTCTGGACTCGCTGAAAGGGCCTAACCAGGATTATACGAAAAGTAGAGACGACGGGAATGTGGTTTTTGAATTCTGCGTGCAAGGAAAAGAAAGAAAGCAAGCTTTGCGAGTTTTGGAGATTGGTTTGGCATGCACAAATAAGTCCCCTGAAGCAAGGCCTACCATACAGGAGATATTACTATGTCTAGGAGGTGAAGTTTTGATGTAAGAAATGTGTCAGAGTTTAATAATGCTGCATTTAATATGTCACCTATTTTGGCTTGGTACTATTAATATATAGAAGAAAGATGCCAAAAGTAGTACTGGATGCTCAATACTGCTGTGTGTCTAGATAGTCTACTTTGAAGGCAAAAGCAACCTCCTCAAGGTTCAAACACAGATTTCTGATCAAAGCAGTTAATGAAATACTGAGAAAATTAGTATCTATTTTAGCAAACTCCATACCTCAATTACGTCAAGAGCTATCAAGCAAGCTGCTAGTGTAAATGAAGCAAGAACAGGAGCAGCAGCAATTAGACAAGAACCAGCAATCAATCCAACTGTGTACGTAGTCCGATATCTTCTAGAATGAATGTCAAAATATTTAAGGACACTGATTCTGTCATAGGTAAGTATCTGCATCATAAACAAGTAACTCCATGTCAATTTTTACATATGTTATAAACAAGAAGGCCAGTTTCTTATTGTGAAAAGGACACATTGAGGAGCTACCTACTGGCACAACATAGAAATGCAACTCCCAGCAACCCAAAGAGTACCTTCCTTAGGGTTAAAAAGAGAGATGAAATTACAAGTAAAGAATAAAAAGAAAACGCATCTATTGTTTAAACATGCTGAAATCATAAAGACACCAATTAGCAATAATGTATCGAAACAAACACAGTTTTCATGAACTAATCATACATCTAGTCTGTCACATGTATTTAACTCTAGAAGAATGTGTAATGGTTAATAACAGCAATTATTTTCAATTTGAAAACTCTGGAAGCATATATGTATCGTTACATACTAACCAGATCCTGGAAATGCAACTGCTCTCAGATGTATGCATCTATCAAGCATTTTTCACAAAACTTTCAGAGGTACTAACCAGATTCTGGAAAATCCACAGTTGCATCAACTTCAATGGATAACAAAACTCATTCCCTTTTATTCTCTAAATCTAAAATGTTTGATTCGATATCCTTGTATAATGCTTAGGCTTGACTTGGCAGAGTACAGGCCTCCTGTTTTGAAGCCTTACCTATTTCTGCCACTCCTTGAAAAAGTTTCGAAAAGTAAAAGAATAAACAAGATCATTACACCAATCTATTCTCCATGCAGATTAGAAAATGAAGCAATCAAACATCAGTAATAACAGGCCCCGGCAATTTCCATGAAACAGCTTTGTCCAATGGCTGTCTATGATATGTAAAGGGAACAACAATTATGATGCTGTGTGGATGCAGAGAGTCATGGATGAGTTCAGAGAGATTCTGGGTGCTGATGTCTGCCAAGAATTTCGAGTTCCAAAGAAACAGCACGGATCTGTAAAATGTTCATTATGTCAAGCCCTTGGTGGAGCAGTTTAAGTAATGAAAAACAATTGATATAAGCTATGGAAAGGCAGGCAAGTACGGTCAAACATTAGAAACAAATAGCTTTTCTGCTGCAATATGTTGGAACTGGAAAAGTAAATCCATACCGGCTCCTCCAACAATGGTAGTATTTTATGAGCTTCTCCGATATAGGAAAGAATTGCAGCAGGTACGTTTGGCATGTGAGGATTAAGATCCAAATGATGCAGTTGCCAGCATATTGAGTCTATTACATAGTCTGAATTTGCTAGAATTTAAAAACTTGATGTAATTAACAACAGAATCCACCAATTCTCAAGAAATGCAACCCCTGCTCACCGTTGGGCAATCAAGTGTAGCAAACATGCATGAAATAGAAAATAGAAAATATGCATAAAATATAATGAATGTCACGCAAACATGTGATTCTAGCGCATAGGCCACCCCTAAGAGTCTAGCATCGGACTAGTCCATTTCTACAAGTTCTCACTAATGTTGAACTAGTGAGAAATCGGAAAAAGAGGCCACAACTAGCATTGAACTAGTGTGGTGACGTCATGTATTTATTATAACTGAATAAATTATATAAAACATAATTAAAGAAAGTAAACACATAAAGCACTTAGCACGTAAACATAATATCTAGATGCAAAGATCCTAAAAAAGCGAGTAAATATATAAGCACACAAGCATGCAAGCAAACAAGTAAATAAACGCACCTAAGGACCTAATTATTTCATTTGGGGCCTAAATAAACGCACCTAAGGACCTAACTATTTCATTTGGGGCCCTAGCTACAATCTAAGGAAAAAATTATAAATAATAATCTAACTATTATATTTATCTAATTAATTACATTTTTGGCAAAATTAAAACCTATCTATTATATATTCTAACTAAATAAATGTCTTAAGCACCTATCTATTACAATTTGGCATTTAAATGCCTCTCAAATAATCACCAAAAATTAAATTAAATATATGAAACTTAAAATGAATAAAATGAGTAAATAAAGAAAAAACACTCAAAAACATACAATTACACATAAAAAAACACATAGGATCATATAGGAGGGTTTAAATAATAAAAGAAGATACCTCCCTTGAAATAGTGGTTAATTGGGGTTGGATTTACCATATTTATACTCCAAAATCAACAAAACTGTCAATTTAATTAACAAATAAAAGGAATAACATGTAAATATAGTGCAAATTCACTTTATCATTGTAAAAAAATGGAAATAATCATGGAATCTACCAATTAAAGCATTTAAACGAAGTATAATTAACAATTAAAGAAGATAAACAACTTATATTTAAGAAATTAAAACTATTAGGGATCTAATTATAAGAATTACAAAAGTTTTTGGGTTACAATATAATTATGAAAAAATTTCAGTGGGATAAAATACAAGCACAACAAAATAAAAGGTTGTTGGGATAAAATTCAAACCCGCCAAAATAAAAGGTCGGTGGGATAAAATACAAGTCCAATAACATAAATGGTTGGTGGGATAAAATTCAAACCCGCCAAAATAAAAAGATAGGTGGGATAAAACCCAAATCCGCTAAAATAAACGTTCGGTGAGATAAAATCCAAACCTGATACGATTGATGGGATAAAATCCAAAACCAACAAAATAAAAAGTCGGTGGAATAAAACTCAAACTCTCCAAAATAAAAGGTCGATGGGATAAAATTCAAACCCGACAAAATAAACATTTGATGGGATAAAATTCAAACCCAACAAAATAAAAGGTCGGTGGGATAAAACTCAAACCCGTCAAAATAAATGTTCAGTGGGATAAAACCCAAGGCCGATACAGTTGGTGGGATAAAATCTAAACTTAACAAAATAAACGGTCGGTGAGATAAAATCCAAACCCGCCAAAATAAAAAGGGCGGTGGGATAAAACCCAAACCCGCCAAAATAAACGGTTAGTGGGATAAAATCCAAACCCGCCAAAATAAACGTTCGGTGGGATAAAACCCAAACCCGATAGGTTGGTGGGATAAAATCCAAACCCAACAAAATAAACGATCGGTAGGATAAAACTCAAACACATCAAAATAAAAAGGTCGGTGGGTTAAAACCCAAATCCGTCAAAGTAAATTTCCGTGGGATAAAACCCAAACCCGATAGGTTGCTGGGATAAAATCCAAATTCATCAAAATAAAAAGGTCGGTGGGATAAAATTCAAATCCATCAAAATAAACGTTCGGTGGAATAAAACCCAAATCTGATACGGTTGGTGGGATAAAATCCAAATCCAACAAAATAAAAGATCGGTGGGATAAAATTGACGCCCTCCAAAATAAAAGGTCGGTGGGATAAAACCCAAACCCGCCAAAATAAATGTTTGGTGGGATAAAATGCAAACCAGATATTGTTGGTACAATAAAATCGAAACCCAACAAAATAAAAGGTCGGTGGGATAAATTCCAAACACGTGAAAATAAACGTTTAGTAGGATAAAATCCAAACCTGATATGGTTGGTGGGATAAAACTCAAGACCAACAACGGTGAGATAATACCCAAACCCGCCAAAATAAACGGTCAAGGGGATAAAACACAAGCTCGCTAAAACAGTTTATCACTCTTATTTCTTGAGAAAACTCAGTCAACATATAAACTTTATAAGTTTGTAATATATGGATATAAATGATAGCTAAACATATGAAATATGTTATAGCCTTATGATCACAAGTGATTGGTAGATTCTTTAAAGGCATGATTTTCACTTCAAATTGTCATGAAAGATAAGTCAGCGATGAACTTTATGAGCTTATAATGCCGTTTGAAAACGATAGCTAAAGAAATAAAATTTTCAAGGACATTGCACTTAAAATCGCATTCCTTCCCAAAAATTGCTCCAGTTTTGGATTCCAAAACCCAGGACCCCATTTTGACTCTCTTTTTTTATTTTATCAATCACTAGAGGGAATTCAGCATTGGATGTTTTTGCATCATTTTTTCACATTTTTCTTTGTTTCTCTCTCTTTTCTTTTTAATTTCCTCTTCTTCTTTTTTTACCAATACTAAAATCCCAAATGTCAATGATAGAATTGAAAGCTCCCTAATTTTTAGAGTATAGATGGCTCCTCTTTCTTTCAAATATTGAAGTTCAAATATCAATGGTAGAATCAAATTCCTCCAATCTTGTAGTTTCTCACTCTTTTTTTTTAATTTTAGCATTTTTACTATTCTTAAATCTCCTTCTCCAATGTGGGGGTGCGATCATAAGTGCTTTTGAAACGAACCACCAATTTAGGCTCAAATGAAGATGCAAGGGATAAACAGTGTTTAGATAGTAGAAATGATGGTCAAAGCATCATTCTTACTTCGTATGACAACCAAAGTAAAGAATAGCCCATTGGGAGAATCCATTCCCCTTTGACATGTAAAATGATGATCACTAAGGTTCTTATTTGAAACGAAATTGTACCTTTAAAGGTTTAAATAGGAGAGCAAATGATAAACCTGTATGCATAGAGAAACGAATGCCTAAATTATCATTCCAAAATTTTAAAACAAACAAGAATAATGTACATTTTGCTTTCATTTAGATGTGGATTGAATCTGGTTAGGCACAGTGAGCATCTTCAGAATAAAATTGCCTCACTCTGAAGTTGGTCAACCAATGTAACTGACTTTGAAGGCCTTTTAGAAGTGGACAAAATATAAATTGTAGAATGAAAGAGAAAAGTTATCGTATTTGGTCTTTTGAGACAAACTAACCAGTTTGAATGATTTCTTTTGATTTCGAATGCTCTTATTGAATAGTTTAGACCACAAATCTAGTGTATGCAAAGACTTTAGAAAATTTAACATACACTTGTGAATTTTCAGGCAAGAGATTGAAAAATATCAACTTAATCTTATTCCTTAAAGTCCATCATGAAATCTCTCAATGAGCAAGTAATGAATGAAATGTACATGAATATATACAAAACAATAATTGTCTGAACGAAAAACATTATTATTGCAAATGTTTGAAACGAATTTTTTACTTAACTATAATACAAATGAGAAAAAAAATTTCTAAATAACAAGTTTTCATAAGTACACACGCCTTATCCCCTTTTTTTTAGGACAAAATGTGTTAGGAACAATGAATCAAGGGATTTTTTTTTATGAAGAACTATATTATGAAATTTCTGAGGCGCTTTAAACTGACACTTCTAGATGGATTCTTCATTTTTTTTTTACATTGTAGGATCTGTCCAGGAATCAAGCAATACTAGTAATCTTTTCAAAATTTATCAAACCAAAATTGTTATCAAATATAGAAAATAATATTTTTGCCTGACTGAAACATCTTTTAGAAATGCAGGGGAGGGGAGAAAAAAAGGGAAAAAATACTCAGAATTAGTAAATAAAACTGCAAAATCAGTATACATGTCCTATGGGGGAGCCCTTTTCAGGCCAAGGGTTGACCTAGTATGAAAAATGTAATATTCTAGGGTAGGCACCATACAATACCCGATGGATCCGATCAATTTACTAACATTCGAGTGAAAACCAATTTGAGAAAAATTTGGCCAGTTGGAATGGCAGGAGACATCTAATCTAATAGGATGAGGAAAAAGTCCGAATGTGGTGATTACTTTGATTGACACATAAAGAGATGTTAAAAGTCAAATTAGTGTTAAAGAACCTACTCTTGAAACGATTGCAATGTCTCAACTAGTTTCTTCAGTGAACCATAGATCGAAACCCTAATTGGTTTGGATGGAATTGATGGTTTATTTAAAAATTGACTAGATTGTCTTAAAAATGAATGAATAGATCAAATAGATTGGATGGAGTTAATGATTTATTAACAAATGACTGGATTATCCTAAAAATTAATAAACTGACAAAATGGATTGGATGGAATTGATGGTTTATTCAAAAATTGACTAGATTGTTCACCCATTTGTAATTTCAAATCTCACGAATTTCATTGGAATGCGTTAGTTTATAAGCTTTCTAAAATCAAGATTTGGCTTCGATATATTTATGTCTCAACAATGAGAAATCATTTGTGAATTTCTTCAATTTAGCGTCCTTTATGAAAGGGATTTTTACCAACTCTGATAAAATGGCCAAACGATGATTATTAGATACTCATATTCTAATGCACAAAAGCGCCTCGATCATCTTTAATGTCAATATCATGAAAAAGATTGGATCCTACCTTACCTCATGCACTACCCTTTTGGATGGTACAAAAACATAAATATGCAAGTCTCCTTAGATTATATATCAGAGACATAAGGTGGTTTATTCCTAAATGTGGGATTCCGTATGCGGCATTCGCTCTGTGGCTAATACATGATGACAGTTTATTAAAACGTGTAAATATACACAATGCAATAATTAGAATATGACCTAAAAGTGCCTCATTTAAATGTCGGGGTAAGTCTAAAATGATGTGCAATATACACGTATTATTAATGTAATAACTAAAATTTAAACATGCTCTTTACAAAAGGTGGTCTGTCCTAAATGAGTACCATGCCAGGACTCTTATTTCTAATATTTGTGAATGCAAGAGAAGAGAAACAAAGAGAGGTTAGTTCAATAAATAACACATAACACATTGGAGCATGAAATGATACAAAAATGTAAAGAAAAGAAAGAGGGTTAGAATCCATCCTCTCGTGTCTAGTGTTCCTAATCGGGTGAGATTGACTCTATCCTAGACAATTTCTAAAAATGGATGCATGAGATTGAGCTCTCTAATGCATTTAGACTCAATAAAGCCTCAGGCTCCCAAACCTTCAGACCAAGAGGCGAAGGGTCATCAATTCCAAAGCCTTTAGTCAGCGATTCGAGTGATCCCTTGGACATTGCTACGCATACGTCGTGCTACGGTCGCATGTCCAAGTGGATCAATTCTAATCCTAATAGGAAAGAGTGGTGTGACAATCACTAAAAAGAAAATAAGATGAAGGGTTATAAATAAACAGCGTATGCACGTATGAAGTGTTCTTTTGAGGGGAGGGATTAATACTAAGCACGCGTGAAGGCTCTAGGGTGATATTTCCCCCACCCTCTAATGCAAAAAGCTCGATAACATAAATGAAAATAAATTATCCATCACATGTACGGTGAGCGAGAGGCGATTGCTCGTGTGAGATACAATAATCCTAAAAAGGAAGGAAAAAGAAAAAGGAAAAGAAAGATGCAACCTAAACATCCTAATGTGATATGTAAAAGATTAGAAAAAAAAAAAAGATCGACTAAATCAAATGTTCGTACTCTCTAAAAATCTCCAGTGGGAGTCACCAGCTGTCACGTCTCATGTTTTGGAAAAAAATAAATTTAAATTAAAAATGATGAGTTTTTTTCCAAAAAAAATAAGTTTTCCGAGTTTATTCAAATATGATGAGTAAAGACTGAGTTTTTTTATTTTAAAGAATAAATAAAAGGAAAAGAGTCTAAAATGGGACTTTAAAGTGCGACGATTTTGACCCAAAATAAAAGTCTAAAAAAAGGGATTTTTAGGAAAAAATAGGAGTCGCCACTTGGTATTGAATTCCAAAATATAAATAAACCCTTTTTAAACGACTCCAAATCTTTGAAAACAAGAGAAAAGAGTTCAGGAGTCACGGTTGAAAAAAGGGAAGGCAAAGATTTGATGAAATCAAACCTAAGTCACCCTTCCAACCTAGTCAAGACTAGTTGCAAGGTTTAGTCGAAAATTTTCTTAGTCTAACGTACAAAACTTATCACATTTTGGATGTCTATATATAGATGTAAATCTAGACCTAAGAGGGTATCAGAACGGTCAGTATGTCTCTTCGAAATTTAATTGGTGCAAATCGCATTAAATGCGACATCCAAGAGTGATTCTTTGAATAGATCATGAATGTGCAACAATGTGACTTGAAAAATAGAAAAATTATAATATACAAATATGCGTGACCTAAAAAAGAGGAATGCAACATAACAGGTACGGGAACTAAAATTCGTAACTCAATTTTCCCTTATATAGAGGGGATACGATCATGTTAAGACTAAGATGCCATACTCGTTCATTTTCTATATTTGAAGGGAGCCCCTAATACTAGTCAAGCAAATGAACTAACCTACTTCTAATTTCCTAAATGAAGTGCAAGTCTAAATGTCATGTTTCGCACACATATAAGAAAAGACCATAAAATGGAAAATATGCATGAAATGCAATGAATGTCACGTAATCATGTGATTCTAGCGCGTAGGTGGCCCTAAGGGTCTAGCATTAGACTATCTCATGTCTATAAGTTTTCGCTAGCGTTGGACTAGCGAGAAAACGGGAAAAAGGGCCACAACTAGCGTTGGACTAATGTGGTGACGTCATGCATTTATTATAACTAAATAAATCATATAAAACATAATTAAAGCAAGTAAGCATATAAATACATAGAGCACATAACACATAAATATGATATCTAGATGCAAAGGCTCTAAAGAAAATGAATAAACATATAAACACACAAACATGCAAGCACACAAGCAAAGAAACACGCATAAAAACCTAACTATTACATTTAGTACCCTAAATACAATCTAAGCAGGAAATTAAAAAATAATAACCTAACAATTACATTTATATAACTAATTATATTTTTGGCAAAAATTAAAGTCTATTTGTTACATAACCTAACTAAATACATGTCTTGAACACCTATCTATTACAATTTTGTCATTTAAATGCCTTTCAAATAACCATCAAAATTAAATTAAGTATATGAAATTTAAGATGAATAAAACGGATGAATAAAAGAAAAAACACTCAAAAACATGCAATTACACGCGTAAAATCACATATGAGCACATAAAAGGATTTGAAGCAACAAAAGAAGATACCTCCCTTGAAGTAATAGCTAATTGGGGTTGGATTTGTCCTATTTAACTCCAAAATTAACAAAAATGATCAATGCACCAATTTAGTTAACAAATAAATCATAAAGAAATGAAAATAAACATGAGATCTACTAATTAAAGCATTCAAATGTAGTCCAATTAACAATTAAAGAAGAAAAGCAACTTCTATTTAAGAAATTAAATCTGCTAGGGACCTAATTATAAAAATTAAGAAAGTTTAAGGGTCAAATTATTATTATTGAAAAAATCAGGGGTCAAAATCAAAGAAAAATAAAGTCTGGCGACCAAATTACAATTAAAATAGGGACCTAATGAAAAAAACTAAAGTTTTTAGGGTCATATTATAATTACTCTAAAACTTAGGGATCAGATTGCAATTTCATAACCAGATTTCTTGACAAAAACAGGCCATTGGGCCATTTTATTAGCATTTGGGCAAGAACCCCCATCGGGCCCAACCAAAGTCCAAGAAAACAAGCAAGCCAGCCTATCCTTTTTTACCAATCGAGCCTAATCAAAATATGTGAGCTGTGAGATCTCAAACCCATATTAAAACCCAATAAAATTGAATGAGAACCCACTCCCACAACCCAAACAAACAAAATCTAATCCACTCTTTATCTTATCTTATTAAACCCAATCAAAATAATAAATCTATCAAAATTTTAAACCTTAAAATTCATAAATAATCTGCTCAAAATTCATATTAAAACATTCCAAAGAAAATTAAATTTTAAAGGGAAAAATTGGTTCAATTTCAGAATTTTTTGTGCCATAGTAGTATTATGTAGAAATTGAGGGGCTAAATTGGAATTTCCAAAATTTTTCATGCATCTTGCCCGAAGAAAGACTTGGTTCTTTCAGCAATTCCTGGGTTCATCAAACGCAAGGGAGAAACCCATCCCTTTCCGAGGCTTCAGACTCAAAAATACACAAAATTTATATACCCAGATCCATAAGTTACGCTTAAAACAATCATCAAGCAGTAAAATCTAACCAAATGAGTTGCAAAATAAGCGGCAAAAAATTCAGAAAAAGAAGAAACAAGGAAAACAGGTTGGGCAAGAATTTTTGACAAGTTTGATGCCAAACTAAGCTTAGATGAAATGGGAAAAGACGAAATATATCACCTTTGGCGATTTAAAAGGATGAAGAACCCGTTGAACCTCCAAAAAATGGATCCAAGCGCAAGAACTTGGAGATTGAACCTTCTTGGAACAGGTTTCAAGGACTGACGAAGCAGTGGATTCAAGCCCGAATTTAACACAGTTAGAGATGTTTTATCCGAAATTTTTGTGAACAAAACTTGTTCCTCTATCACCGTATATGGTGCAGAAATGAAAAATACCTCTAAAATACTAACTTTGAAATCAAATTTTTTCTCCCCAATGAGGCCAGATGATCAACACTCGTTCAAGTTTTTCCAGAAAATTTCTGCATTTTTTTGTTCTTTTCTCCCTAGATTTTCTCTGTGTTTTCTTTTTCAGTCGCCTCCCCTCTCTCTCCTGTTGTACTAGGGCTGCGTTTGAAGCTTTTTATAGGGACAAAATCCTTCAAAACCTAGGCTCAAAGGTGGAGGTTTTGCTGCATTTTTTTGGCTACTTTGAGCCATTAGATGACTCTTAATTCTGGAATTTTCCTAATGTTTTGGATCAATGCCAAGAGGCCTTGTACTAGAAGGATTATGAGTGTGCAAAATCGAAAAATTCTGGTTTACCAACTGAATTCGAATTTAAATTTGAAAATTTCAAAATCGGTAATTCGGAATTCGGCACTGAAATCAGAATTTCTGATTTCGAATTATGCAAATTTCGTTCGAATTTGGTAATAGAGTTTTTGAAATCGGAAATCGAAATTTCGTTATATAATATACATATTAATATTAATATTTATTTATTTATATATAATAATATTTTTTTAATATATGTAATATAAAATTTATATTATATAACAATACATCTAACAAAAAGAAAAAAATAGGAAAAATGGTTTCTGAATTCGGAATTTATCGAATTCCAAATTGAATTCGGAATCGAAATCGAAATCGGAACTGGTGAATTCGAAATCGAAATCGGTTGGTAATTCCTATGCCAAAATTTCGAATTCAAACTTCCGAATTTCCGAATTCGAATTCGTTGCACACCCCTAGGAGGGATTGAAGGGAGGAAAAAAATGCAAGAAAAATTAATGGAAAATGGACGAAAGATGCTGCTGCAAAATTTTTATAGTGTTACTCCTCTTCTTCGTACGAAGAAGAGAAGAAATCCAGCGCGCGTGCAGTGGTTTTCCATTTTTTTTTTTTTTACAAAACTTGACTTTGATTTTTTGTTTTCTTTACTTTTCTGCTTTTTTTTCTTTATAAAATGATTTGAAATGATAAAAATAAAAGTATCAAGAAATGAAATGAATAATAATAAACAAAAAATAAAATAACAAAATAAAATAAAAATAAAATGCAAATTTTGATGTCTACAGCTTCCATATGGATTCTCCATGTTTTTGCATTGTAAGATCTGCCCAAAAATCAAACAATACTTGTAATTTTCAAAATTTATCAAACCAAAATTGTTATCAGATATTGGCCTTATTGAAATATCTTTTGTAAATGTAGGGGAGGGGGAAAAAATAAAAGAAAAATACCCAGAATTAGTAAGCAAAAATATAAAATCAGTATGCATGTCCTATGGGGGAACCCTTTTTATGCCAAGAGTTGGCCTAGCATGAAAAATGCAATCCTCTGGAATAAGCACCATACAATACCTAATGGATTTGAACGATTTATTGATATTCGAGTGAAAATTAATTTGAAAATTTTGGCTAATTTAAGTGATAGGGGACATTTGTTCTAACCAAAATGAGGACAAAGTCTGAATGGATTGATTGCTTTGATTAGCATATAAAGAGATGTTAAAAGTTAATTTAGCATGAAAAAACCTATTTTTAAAGAATTGTAATATCTGGACTAGTTTCTTCAATGAACCACAGATCGAAACCCTAAAAGAGAATAAACTGGTCAAATAGATAGGATGAAATTGATGATTTATTCAAAAATTGACTGGATTACCCTAAAAGTGAATAAATCGATTAAATAGATCGGATGGAGTGGATTGTTTATTCAAAAAATTGATTGGATTGTCTTAAAAGTGAATAAATTGATCAAATATATTGGATGGAGTGGATGGTTTATTCAAAAAATTGACTGGATTGTCCTAAGAGTGAATAAACTAGTAAAATGGATTGAATGGAATTGACGGTTTATTCAAAAATTGATTGGATTGTCCTAAAAGTGAATAAACTAGTAAAATGGATTAAATGGCATTGAGGATTTATTCAAAAATTGACTGGATCGCCAGCCCATTTGTAGTCTCAAATTTTAAAATTTTGCTACAATGCATTAGTCTATGAGCCTTCTAAAATCAAGATTTGCCTCGATATATTTATTATTTCAACAATAAGGAATCATTTGTGAATTTTTCAAATTAGTGTCCTCTATGATAGGGAATTTTACTAACTCTGATAAAATGGCTAAAAGATAATTATTAGACATTCATATCCTAATGTGCAAAAGTTGCTTCATCATCTTCAATGCCATCATCATGGAAGGGATCAAATCCTACTTTACTTTGTGCACTACACGTTTGGATGAGACAAAAATATAAATATGCAAGTTTCCTTGGATTATATATCCGAGACAAAAGAATAGTTTATTACTAATGCAGGATTTCCTAAATGTCATTCCATCTAAGGTTGGTGCATGATGCCAATTTATCAAAATGATTAAATATACGATAACTAAATTAAACATGACCTACAAGAATCCTTTTTATATGCCAGGGTAGGACTAAAAAATGAAGTGCAATATTGAGGTATTAAAATGCAATAACTTGTAATTTAAACGTGTGAGAATCTATCTATTAAGGTGGGCTCTTAAAAGAGTACCATGCCAGGACTCTTGTTTTCTAAAGTTGGTGGATGCAAAAGAAAAGAAAACAAGAAGAGGTTAATTCAACAAATAACACATAACACGTTGGAGCAATAAATGATATAAAACGAAAAGTAGAATCCCTCCCCTCGTGTCTAGTATTCCTAATTGGGTAAGGTTAACTCTATCGTAGGCAATTTCTAATATGGATGCAAGAGATTGGGTTCACTAATGCATTTAGACTAAATAAGGTTTCACCCTCCCAAACCTTTAGACGAAAAGGTGAAGGATCATCAATTTCAAAACCTTTAGTCGGTGGTTCGAGTGATCCTTCGGACATTGTTATGCGTATATCGTGCCACAGCCACATGTCCAAATGGATCGATCCTAATCCTAATAGGGAGGGGTGGTGTAACAACCACTAAAAAAAAATTAAGATGAAGGGTTATAAATAAACAGCATATGTACTTATGAAGTGCTCTTTTGAGGGGAGGGATTAATATTATTAAGTACACTTGAAGGCTCTAAGGTGATATTCCCCCCACCCCTAATACAAAAGTACAATAACACAAACAGAAATAAATCATTCACCACATGTACGGCTAGCAAGAAGTGATTGCGCATGTGAAATGCAATAATCCTAATAAGGGAAAAGAAAAAGAAAAAGGAAAAGAAAAATGGAACCTAAAATTTCCCAATGTGATATGTTTAAAAGATTAGAGAAAGAGAAGGATCGACTAAACCAAGTGGTTGGACTCTCTAAAAGTCTCCAGTGGAGTCACCAGCTATTGCGCCCTATTTTTTTTTTGAAAAAATAATTTAAGTGTTGAAAATTGAGTTTCGGGAAAAAATGTATTTTTTATTAATTTTTATTCAAAAATTAGTTTTTTTATTTTAGAGAATAAAGAAAAAGAGCCTAAAATGGGACTTAAAATATGCGACGGTTTTTGCCCAAATAATAGTCTAAAAAGGGTTTTTAGGAAAAATTACGAACCGCCACTTGATATTGACTTTAGGTATACCAAGTTATCCAAAATATATTTTTAAACAAATAAATAAAAATAATAAAACCCCTTTTAGATGACTCCAGGTCTTTGAACACAAGAGAAAAAGGTTTGGGAGTCATGGTTGAAGCAATGGAAGGCAAATGTTTGATAGATTCAAACTTAAGGTACCCTTTCAATCTAACCAAGATTAGTTGCGAGATTTAGTCGAAAATTTTCCTAATTTAACCTGTAAACTTATCACATTTGGATGTTATTACATGAATGCAAATCTAGACCTAGGAGGGTATCAGGAGGATTGAAATATCTTTTAAAAATTTAATTGATGCCAATCGCATTAATTACGATGCTCAAGAGTGATTTCTTGAAGATGTTAAGAATATGCAAAAGATGAGACTCAAAGAGATAGCAAAATTATAATATACAAATATAAATTACCTAAAAGAGAGGAATGCAACATAACGGGTACGGAGGATTAAGGTTCGTGATTCAATTTTCCTTCTTATAAAGGGGATACGAGCGTGCTAAGACTAAGAAACCACACTCGTTCATTTCACGTATTTGAAGGGTGACTCTCCTAACCTAATCAAGAAAATGATCTAACCTATTTCTAATTTCTTAAATGGAGTGCAAATCTAAATATTATGTTTCGCGCACATAGGGATAAGGGAGGTAATATATATAGTGAAATTATCATGCAAGATGTGAAAATATCCTAAAAATAGAAAATATGCATGAAATATAATGAATGTCATGCAAACATGTAATTCTAGCGCGTAGACGACCCCTAAGAGTCTAGCATCAGACTAGTCCGCGTTGGACTAGTGAAAAATCGAAAAAAAGGGCGACAAGTAGTATTAGACTAGTGTGGTGACATCATACATTTATTATAACTAAATAAGTCATATAAAATATAATCAAAACAAATAAACACGTAAACGCACAAAGCACTTAGTACGTAAGCTAAATATCTAGATGCAAAGATCCTAAGAAAACGAGTAAACACATAAGCACATAAGCATGCAAGCACATAAGTAAATAAACGTACCTAAAGACTTAACTATTACATTTGGAGCTCTAACTACAATCTAAGGGTGAAATTTTAAATAATAACCTAACTATTACATTTATCTAACTAATTATATTTTTGACAAAATTAAAGCCTATCTATTACATATTTTAACTAGATACATGTCTTGAGCATCTATCTATTATAATTTGACATTTAAATGCCTCTCAAATAATCACCAAAAATTAAATTAAATCTATAAAACTTAAAATGAATAAAATGAGTAAATAAAAAAAAACACTCAAAAACATGCAATTACACATAAAAAACACATAGGAGCATATAAGAGGGTTTAAATAATATAAGAAGATACCTTCCTTGAAGTAGTGGTTAATTGGGGTTGGATTTACCCTATTTATACTCCAAAATCAACAAAAAAGTCAAGGTACTAATTTAATTAACAAATAAAAGGAATAACATGTAAATATAATGTAAATTCACTTATCATTGTAAAAAAATGGAAATAATCATGGAATCTACCAATTAAAGGATTTAAACGAAGTATAATTAACAATTAGAGAAGATAAACAACTTATATTTAAGAAATTAAATCTGTCAGGGATCTAATTATAAAAATTACTAAATATTTTGGGGTTAAAATATATTATTACAAAATTAAAGAAAAATAAATTTTACGGACCAAATTGCAATTAAAATAGGGACCTATTTGAAAGAAAATTTAAGTTTTTAAGGCCATAGTATAATTACTCAAAAAGTTGTGGGGCCAGATTGCAAAAATGTTTTAACAAGAATATGGCATTGGGCTACATTCCTTTTTTTTTTTTTTTTTTTGTTTTGATTGGGTCAAAAAACTCTCAACCCCTGCTAAATATCCAAGAAAAAATATGTAGGCCAGCCTACTATTTTAACCAAACCAACCCAACTAAAATGCATGGACTTTATTCCTCAAACCCATGCCATGACCCAATTAAATGCACCACATTCATTTACCAAAAGCCCAAAGAAAACAACATTAACCCAAGCATTGAACTATTTTATTAAACCCAACAAGACAAAAATCTTCTAAAAAAATTATTAAGGCCTAATTATGTGTTGAAATCCAGAATTAATCTACCCAAAAAACCCACTTGGGATCCTCGGTGACATGTTTTCTATGCCAATCCAATACCACCAATAGTGTTGCGCCAAGTGTCATGTTATTATTTACACTTGTGTTAAATCAAGCCAAGTTAAATTATTAGAAAATTAAAGTGTAAATAATAACATGACACTTGGCACAACACTATTGGTGGCATTGGGTTGGCATAAAAAACATGTCACCGAGGATCCCAAGTGCAAAAAACCACGTAAAACATGCAAAAGGGGATTAAAGTTTAAAAGGGGCAAAATTGATTGATTTTTTCCAGATTTTGGGCCACAGAGGGATTATGTAAAAACTGAAGGGTTAAATCATAATTTTCAAAAAAATCCATGAAATCATCTTCGTAGCTTCCTCTGCAACTTTCTCCTGCAA
The DNA here is from genome assembly GCF_036785885.1 of Coffea arabica. Classification (NCBI taxonomy): domain Eukaryota; kingdom Viridiplantae; phylum Streptophyta; class Magnoliopsida; order Gentianales; family Rubiaceae; genus Coffea; species Coffea arabica. The sequence continues at coordinate 46,769,196 of NC_092315.1, forward strand.
CTTTCTTCTTCAACTTATTCACCATAAATCACATGCAAACTCAAACAAAACTCACTTGTTTATCAATCCAAACCGACAAAACCCTCAACCCATATTGATTAGCATAATCCAAACAAAAATTTTTTGAGTATCAAAACGGGAATCATGCGACAACAGAAGAAAGAACAAAAGCCAGTTTTTTGCAGCTTAAAGATGGAAACATCGAAGGTCAACATTCTTGTAACCAAACCATGGAATCATCAGATATTGATCCATCCTAATCCTCTGACGAATGCAGGTCATAAAAGACAGCTTTTTGACAGCATCACAAGCCAGAAAAATCCAAGAAAACAGTTTATGCAAGAAAAAGCTCACAGAATGATTCTAAAATTTCATGAAAGGTTCTAAATCAATTGATAAGGGAAGCTATCTTTATCTATAGACGATGAGGGGCTGAATTAATCTGGGAAAAACTCAAAACAATCACCTGAATTGCTGGGAAGAAAAGCAAGAGATTTCTGCTGCATTTTCATGTGAAATCGTGACTGCTGCAGTGGAGGCGGAGCTGCACATTCACGGCCGGATTTGGCCATCCTCCCGTCATTTTTTCTCCAAGATGTCTGAATGAAAGTTGTTTTTCTCACTCCATTTATAGTGCAGAAGTCTAAAGTTACTAGAACAAAGCTACAATGAAAGAGATATTCAAGTCTCAATGTGGCTGAAAGTCAGCCCTTTTCCTGCTAAAATTTCTGCCAAAGTTTTTTCTTTCCTCTCATTTTTCTCTCTTTTTGCTTCCCTCTTTCTTCCCCTTTTGTTTTTCTGCCCTCTCTCCCCTTCTCTTGCTCTTCCTAAAGCTGCGTTTTGGAGCCTTTTATAGGAACAAACACCCCCTAAACCCTACTCTCAAAGGTTGAGATGAATCCCATTTTTGCTCCCCATTTGATGGCCTCTTTTCCAGAAGATTCTTGGTGGTATTTGCTATGATGAGGTGGTTTTCGTACTATTAAACTTGGAGGAAAAGAAATGGAAACCAAAATTGCGTCCAAATTGATCCAAAACCCTAGCTGCAATTCCACTTCTTTGTTATGGTTTTTCTGCTCCAAGGCTGCAAAATAGGAAGACGACGCGCGCATGCACAGCATGTGCACGTGGAAGATTTTTTTTTTTTTTTGTTGCAAAATTGCACACTTCATTTCCTGTTTTTCCTTCGTTTCTTTCAGCTTTTCCTACAAAAATAAAAATAAAATGATAGTTTAAACGATGACATAAACAAAGACATAACAAAAATTTTTGAAAAAAAAATTTGGTGTCTACACCTGCTTTTCTTATGATTTTGCATCTAGATATTATGTTTATGTGTTATGTGTTCTATGTGTTCTATGTGCTCTTGTGTGTTTACTTATTTTAATTAATGCTTTATTTGTTTTATTTGTATTATGAATGCATAACGTCACCGCACTAATCCAACGCTAATCGTGATGCTCACTTCCTTGCTAGTCCAATATTAGTGAAGATTTTTAGAAATGGGTTAGTTCAATGCTAGGTCTTAGGTCATCTACGCGTTAGATTCATCTTTTATTTGTCATTCATTGCATTTTTTTTTGTATTTTTCCTATTTTAAGCAACTTTTCTCATTTGCATCATATTTTCTTGACAGGTGCCGAAGCTGTGCAATAATAATAAATAAAATCTAACTACCACCTGAAGCAGTCAATAATCAATTCTAGTATTGGAGCAGGGACTCTAGGTGTGCAATGGGTTACTTGATTCACTCTGTTCCCGAAGAGTTTGCTTAATCCGATATACTCGAATTAATTATTTAACTGAATTCACTAACTAGTAGACAGTGGTAAGCAGGGTCGTCTCCTCTAGGACTGACGAGAAATTTATTTCTTTTCAAGTCAAGATTAATGGGGGGTATTGGGATTAAATGACAACTAAATAAATTAAATGCAGAAAATAATTAATTAAAAGAAATACTTAGAGAAACTCTAGCCAATGATACACTTCAGAAATGGTTCATGCAACTGATCATCGATTCAAATATAATTCCAACATTTATTAATAGACCAGTTATAGTTGTCATGCACGCGATAAACAACCAACATTTTCTTAATTTCTCGATAGTTAAGGTACGACCGTTAACTATTTCTCTAACCCAAAAACAACCATAGGTACGGCCGTAGGATTTAATTTCTAAATTGCATTAATAATTAGAAAGGCCCAATCCTAACTAACAAATATGCTACGAGGGTTTGTTTAAGTTAGATCGTATGTTCCCCTGACATAAACCCAATTATGCCAGTTGCTACTGAGATAGGGATAACGAACAATTACGGATTCAATTACCCCTAATTAGCAAAATAGCCTATATGAATAATTAATTATTACGCACTAATCAATCATCCACATGAGCTATAACGGTTAAGAACAGGAAACATATGAATACCAATAAATGGAGGAAGCAATTAAAATAAATTAGATCTCACAGTAATTGTTGAACCAAATCTTCAGTTGTCCCCTTGACTAGCAGTGTAAAATTAGTTCTCCATTAATGAAGAACAAGCCATGCAAATCATTGTTCCCAGCTTTCTCCTCCAAATTCGAAGGAAGAAAACTCGATGGCATTAAGAACTATATCCAAACTACCAAGCCAAAGGGATAATTAAATGTCCCCTGCTATGGCCTTTGCGGATAGATACCTAATAGGAGAAGAAAACTACTCAGCGGAGCCCAGAGCCAAGCGGCTGCCTCCTTCCTTTTTTCTTATTCCCTTGGCTAAGTAGTTATCACGTGAGATCCCTAACTCAGTAGTAATCTCGCGGGATCCGGCCTTTTTTTTTCCTCTTATTTGCTTTGTTTCCTATCAAATACTAATATCTTGGCCTCCGCTACCTAAAGGCCCGCAAAAGAATAAAACTCCAATTCTAATTGAAAAAGGGAAACCTTCTAAAAAATAATGCTAATTATTCCCTAATAAAACATCTAATAAAAGGTGGCAGTTTCCTAATCTTCAACCAATACTCCACGTAGACTCCATCTTGAATTGGAACACTTGCGCTTGACAATCAACTCCAAGAAAATTATCTCTTTTTAGCACTTTTTACTCCAATTCCCTGCAATTAGTATAAAACACCAAATATAAGTAGAATCCGACAATTAAAATAATATTTGGCTAAAATCAAAGGAAGAATAATTATAAATTTAGCAACAAAGTATGACCTATTAAACTTGGAGGAAGAGAAATGGAAACCAAAATTGCGTCCAAATTGATCCAAAACCCTAGCTGTAATTCCACTTCTTTGTATTGGTTTTTTTGTTCCTGGGCTGCAAAATAGGAAGACGACGCGCGCGTGCACAGCATGTGCACGTGGAAGATTTTTTTTTTTTTGGTTGGAAAATTGCACACTTCATTTCCTGTTTTTCCTTCTTTTCTTTTCAGCTTTTCCTACAAAAATAAAAATAAAATGATAGTTTAAACGATGACATAAACAAAGACATAACAAAACTTTTTGAAAAAAAAATTTGGTGTCTACACCTGCTTTTCTTATGATTTTGCATCTAGATATTATGTTTATGTGTTATGTGTTCTATGTGCTCTTGTGTGTTTACTTATTTTAATTAATGCTTTATTTGTTTTATTTGTATTATGAATGCATAACGTCACCATACTAGTCCAACGCTAGTCGTGGCTCATGCTCACTTCCTTGCTAGTCCAATATTAGTGAGGATTTTTAGAAATGGGTTAGTTCAATGCTAGGTCTTAGGTCATCTACGCGTTAGATTCATCTTTTATTTGTCATTCATTGCATTTTTTTTTTGTATTTTTCCTATTTTAAGCAACTTTTCTCATTTGCATCATATTTTCTTTTATATTATCCCTTTATCCCGATACGTATGAGCCACATCACTTAAATTGGCATATCATTTAGAAAATAAGTTAGTTCATTTGGTTGCTTATGTTAGAAGAGTCACTCTTCATACATGGAAAATGAGTGATTGTAGTTCTTTAGTTTCAACATTCTATTAACCCTCTTTAAGAAGAAAATTGTATCATGAGTTTTGTTTTTCGTACCTATTATATTGTATTTCTTTTTCTTTGGTCACTTATACCTATATATAAAATTTGATTTTTTTTTCTTTAAATATCATTTTTGCATACTCGTGACCTTTTCAAGGAATTATTTTGGGTTTCGCAATTAATGTGATTGGTACCAATTAGACTTTGAATGGGCATTTTGCCTCTTTTCTATATTTTCTTTAAATTTAGGTTTACATCTATATAGAAACATCTAAATGTGATAAGTTTATGGGTTAGATTAGGAAAGTTTGGACTAAATCTCGTAACTAACTTAGACTAGGTTAAAAGGGTGCCTTAGGTTTGAATCAATTGAACCTTTACCTTCCGTTTTTTCAATCGTGAATCTCGGGCTCATTTTCTCTTATTTTCAATGATTTGGAGTTGTCAAAAAAGGTTTTATTTTATTTTAAGTCAAAAATATTTTTGAATGACTTGGTACACTTAAATTCGATACTAAGTGGTGACTCCCTTTTTCCTTTTTCTAAAACCTTTTTAGACTAAATTTTAGACCCAAACTGTCACATTTTTATAGTCCTATTTTAGGCTCTTTTTCACTTATTTTTTTTATGAAAAACACATTTTTTAAATACTTTTTTATTGCGAAAAATGGGGCGCGGCATTTGTGTTTAGTGTTCTTAGGGAAAAGATTGCATTTATATATACAAAAAAAAAATCACACAGTTGAACCTTGGACATGGGGGAAATCAAGAATTCTATAACTAAGAGCAAGAGAGAAAATGAAAATAAATGAGCAAAAACAATTAAAAAAAATAGTTGAGAATAAAAGGTAAGAAATAGGAAAAGTTTTAAAAGAAGGAACAGATGATTTTTTTTTTTAATATTAAAAGGTACACTTGTACCTGGTAAAATCTCAATGATTGTATCAAATTGTGCATGAATGGAGTTGCATTCCTCTTCGCAAAACTTCCAAATGATTGCAATTAGCACTCATGCCTTCTTTCCCACAATGTTGAATTATACACTGAGATGAATTTATCACCAATTAATCTAAAAAAAAGTAGGATTGGTGAAGAAAAAATTGGCCAACACTGACAAATCTTAAAATTACAATGAGTTGCCAATAAGAGAATATTATATCTACAGAAAATTTTGTGGGATTGACAAAGAATTGACTCCCTTGCAAGTTGCAGCCAGTATGATTAGTTCTGCCTGTTTCAACCTAAATAGTGCACTGATTTTATTGGATGAAATACTCGTTGACTATGATGAGAACTCAACAAATTTTAAATTGTGAGTTCAATATACACTAAGATGCATGCCTTCAGTCTATTAAAATTAAGAACATTCTGCTTGACATTTTTGGTCTTAATAAAGATGAACAATACAGAATAAAAAGTCAGAAAGCGAAAAGGGCACTTGGGAGTTGTCTTCTGAAGATGGCACGAATTATGACTCTACAAGGCAAATTAACCACGCTTCAGGAACTAAGTCAATCACATAATTAAGGTGTCATCTACAATTCCTTGTCGTCGACAGGAATGCTTATATCATTTTATTTCGAGTTTTATTCATAAGCAAATTTAATCTTACATCACCACGGTTCGTACCATGCAGAAATATAAACTTCATCATTATAAGTTTATAACATGCAATTTTAACACACATTATAACCCCATTCCCTCCTATCTATAATTGCCATCTTTCACTTTTTGCTCCTATGGCTATTTAGACATCAGTTATCTTGAGGCGGACCTTCAATACGAATGTAATCATACATTATCCCTTCCCAAGGAGTTGAGTTTCTTGACTGCGTGAGAAATATCGAATTTCTTCCCCGCACAAGTTGAGAGCCCGAAACTCCTACACTATATAGCCAATACAGCCCATGAAAACTGTGTCTAGCAATTGCATTGTCCTTGCCAATCAAACCCTCATTAAAAATAGGGTTCCCAGCATTTGGGTCGTTAATTCGAACCTTGGCAAAAAGTAAAAAGAGAAGTATTATTAAATAATATAACTAAATAGGAGTTAAATAAATTGCCAGTACATAACAACACTAAGGAATTAGAATTGAAATTTTCAAGAATTGGAGTGTCAGAATGTCAATAGATGGACATGAAATCCCTACTTGCAATTCAGCTTCAGTTGACGATGCCAGCGCAATTTGGAGTGTATAGGTTGCAGATTCATCAATATTTTGGAGATCAAATACTATTGGCAATGTTGTTGGAACATAGGCATGATTTCCAATGTTCCTGTAAAATATTTGACAAATTCAGCATTAGCGCCACACAATTCTCTCCCTTTCCCTCATAAAAAATCACAATAAAGAAAAGAGTGACAAGTATAATCACCTATTTACTTGAGCAAAAAACCCATTTATTTCGTAGTTACTATCCCCAACAGTGAAAACTAAATCATGGTAACGATCCCTCAATCCATATTGCCATTTTAAACCCCCAAGAAATTTTTATAAAAAATTATGGCTTTAGTGGTTATCAATTGAAAACATAATAGTAGCAACAGTAATATAACCACTGAAGCGTACTTCTCGTGAGCCAAATATAATGGATTCGTGAACAGTGGACTCGGATCAGGCGCGAAGAACTCAATAGCAGTCCGGTCAGGGATCCCAATTTCCCATAATGCAGGACCATTTCTTGGAGGCTTATATATAACGTTATCAAGTGTGATCTTGCTCCTGTTCATCAGGGCGTTCAGCATCAAGACCAATTTAGTTTTGATAAGAAAATAATTTTCTCTAATCTTACAGTTGACAAATTGTTAAAGTTAGATAAAATGATAATTTTGCCCCAATTTGGACCTCTCCCCGTCGTCCCCCCCCCCCCCCCTCTCAAATTCTTGGGTTTTCTAAAAAAAAAAAAGAAAAAAGAATTACCTGGAGAGATGATGACACAGGAATCATATTTGCAGTCACCAATATATCCAGGCACCCAAGCATAAAAGAAAAGTTACAGTTATTGTCCGCTTGTGTCCAGAATTGATAGCCCTATTAAAATTAAGCGTGAGTAGACTTTACAAGTTACAAATGATATGATTATCCAAACTCAATTTCTCTTGAACACCTCACGAAAATGGTGTAATTTTTCAGATTCATCTATCTCTAGTAATTATCAAGCATGGCATTATGGAGACTAATTGCAAATTAAAAAAAAATCTTTTCATCTAAATCCAATTTTAGACACCTCCATTACCAAAAAAAAAAAAAAGAAATTATGAAAATTGTAGATTTAAGTACATACCTTGTTTTCCGTTTGCCAAGATCCAGCAAACATAAGCTAAGCTCCCATTCTTTAAATCTTGATTTTTGCGTCTGAAAGATGGTAATTATTGAGGTTTAGTGCTAGTCCAATATTTGCAATATTGCTTGCAAATAAGTATGAGGACATAAAGCTTAGGTTTTTGTCCGTGTCTCGGACTAGTAACCGGCCAGTAACACTACCATGTTGATCAGCAGAAAGATAGTCTTCTGAACGTGGGAAATCGTATGGCCAGTTCTCAGTCTCTTGTAACATCTGCCATAATTTAAAAAATACCCATATGATAAAGAATTTCATAGTTATTTTTCAACATATTCATTTGAATTATGTTGAGAAAAAAAAGGAAATGTACATATATAGTGTGTGTGTTTATTATGTACTCTGAATTGAGAAATATACGATCTTATTTAGAGTAATTTTTTTCTTTGGATTTTTTTTCCAATTAAAATCACCTGATGCTTGGCATCTGCACAGAGTGAGTTGGGGTCACCGCTTTCGGGAACAGAATTTAGGCAGACAAAAACAGGGCCATAAACCTTTTTCCAGGGCTCGCCATCTCTGACTTCTTGTCGCATGTCTTCTCCAGCATAATGAATAGTATGGAACGACTTAAGATTGAAAAACAGCATTAAAAAATTTGCTCTTGTTTACATATCTCAAAATTTATCTAAAAAAAGAGGAGCTGACATAATGACAAAACAAAATTATGATATGTAAAATATCAGTCTTATATGCTAAGATTGTTAGACATTTTAAGTCTTTTTTTTTTTTTGTAAATAAAGATGCATTAAAATAAAGTCAAGTTTACAGAGTGAAAGTTAAAGTACAGTCATCCATGGGTGGTAACACCCTTTAAGTTTTTATTACCGTCTAAACAATTATATTCAAAGAAACGTATTACAAGAGATGGGAATTCATAGAAGTCTATGCTCACAGATATAGTAGTTGCGCCAGCCTGCGATGTAAGTTCTTGTTTCACAGGACCACCACTTCTGAATTCATTACTTGGGATTATCATCCAAAATCCAGTGGGTGGATGTGTACGTGTACCCGAGTATCTTTAACATCACTACACTAGAATATTGGTACTTGTCATCCACCTGCCCATTAAGGGATCAAATTACTTCATCAATTATGATAGTTTTTTTTTTTAAATCAAGAATAATGATAATTCATGATAATTATCGTATCATAATTATCATGAATTATGATAATTGGAACATTGGGAAGTAAAAAAGGGGTACGTCATATTACTAGTGCTTAATTAATAGAATCATATTACTAGTGCTTAATTAATAGAACTAACCTCTCCTTTGAGAGAATGATTGGCTGGATTTGTGAGAAGAACGGATTTTGGGTGATAGGTTGCGGTTTTATCATTTATTTTATTATTAATTTTCCCTATTACCTGACTCGATATGGATTAATTATTAGATTCTACTCACTTTTGGAAATTTGCACTTATTACAGGGAGTAGAACAAAAATACCATAACAAATGCCAATTTGACAGTCATCAAAAAAGAGTTCAAATAGCGGGCATCTAGGAACATTTTTGGAATATCAAAATGTGACCCTTCTTGGTAATTTGGCCGAAGATAGCATTCAAAAAGAATGGGCTGGAGTCTTCTTCTTCTCGAGGCTGGGCGCCGCACAGTAGCATTAGAGTAGGATTGGATAGAAACTAGAAATTGCAGAGAACTAGCACTACTTTGGAGTTGCTTTGTTTGACATTTCCTTTTTAGCTTTTGGGTAGTGATAGTTCTCCCTCGTATGTGAGGAGAAATTAGGATCTTTTGACTTTTCTTCGCATGAGCTTTTAGTAGTTTCTTTTCCTTCTTCGCATGTCAATTTCGAATCCTTCTTCGTATCACTACTTCGGACGAATTGAATTTTCCCAATTTCAAAGGACAATGGCTGCTGCTTTCTTTACAATTTTCCGTTGGTCTCTCGTGTCAGAGATGAACTAAATCCCTTTTTCTAGTCAAGAAACAACGGATGCTTTGCGTCACCTAAAATTGTGAAATCGATTTAATTTTATCTTTTTCTCTTATTTATTGGTATTTGCATATTTTCCGATTGTAGTGTTTATGGTTATTTAATTAATTGATTATCTTGGATCCGGATAGTGAATTGATTTAGTAACCTATTGTCAATTAGGGCATTAAATCTGTCATTGTTTAATTGCCTTGAAATAGTGACAACTGGGATGATTGGGTTTGTGTCAGCAGAATACGCAAGCTAACCTGAAATAACCCTGGTAGTGTATTATTTGGTTAGAATATGGCTCTTCTAATACATAAGGCAATTGAGGAATTAAATCTTACTAGCGTATCTAGGATTATTTTCCAATTAGGACAGTGATTAACGGGCGTACCTTAGTCACCGACACAGTAAGGAAGGGTTGACTGTCATCGCTTGTTTGACAGTTATAACCTATTTATTAGTAAATAATTGGAATTGCCTTTGTGTTGATGATCAATTAGGTGAACCTTTGCTGAAGTTATTTCTTGGGTAGATCTTTAATTATTATTATTTGGATTTTAGTGAATTATCATTTAATTTTTAGTAACTTTTTGGATTTTATCTGAATTTCTTTGACTGTCATCTTCTACGCAAAAACACCCCCTTTATTGGTTTGAATTTTGAAAAGAAACAATTACTCGCAATTCCTGTGGATTCTACCCTACTTACCACTATTTACAAAAATTAACTTTAACTGAGTAGGTTTTTATTATTGCACAGGCTCGACAACCTATCAATTTTTGGCGCTGTTGTCGAGGACTGGCGCTAGTTATTTATTTTTTTTTAAATTCATTTTTGTTCTAATTTTCTGGTACTTTTCGAGTGTATGTCTCGTTTATTAATTTTTGACCCCGAGATAGAGAAGACCGCACGTAGAACAAGAAAAGAAACCAAACAATTTCAAAAAGAGCACTCCGGTGTTGCATTTCAGCGACTTGAGCCAGAAGTTGAACCGACAGACTCGCTTGGTGATTCTTCTAGTGATTCGGATCGCGAGAAAGTCATTATGGCTAATGCCCGAACGTTAAGGAAGTTGGCTGCTACTGATTTAAATTAGCAGCCTTTATGCATTACTTTCCCAAGTTTGAATGCTAATACTCCATTTGAATTAAAATCTGGTCTAATTCATCTCTTGTCATCCTTTCATGGTTTGCCAGGTGAAGAGCCGTACAAGCATTTGTAGGAGTTTGATGTCGTATGTAACAGTATGAAGTCCCCGAAAATCACAGAAGAGCAGATAAAAATGAGGGCATTCCCTTTCTCCTTGAAGGATTCTGCAAAGGACTGGTTGTACTACATACCACCAGGTAGTATTATCACGTGGGACTAGCTGAAGAAAAAGTTCTTACACAAGTACTTTCCCGCGTCTCAAGCTGCAAGTTTAAGAAAGGAAATCTGTGGTATCAAGCATCACCTAGGGGAGTCGCTTTACGATTACTGGGAGCGATTCAAGAAGTTGTGCATCAAGTGTCCCCAACACCAAATAAGTGAATAGTTGCTTATACAATATTTTTGCGAGAGGCTACTTTTCAGAGATAGGAGCATAATTGATGCTGCGAGTGGAGGGTCACTGGTAAACAAGACCCCTTGAGCAGCGTGGGAGCTAATTGAGGGAATGGTTGAGAATTCGCAACAGTTTGGTACGAGGAATGATGTCCCGATACGCAAAGTGAATGAGGTAGAGATGTCTTCTATCCAGTAGCAGTTGACTGAGTTAAGGTCATTTGTTAGACAACTGGCTATGAGAAGTGTCTCACAAGCTAAGGTATGTGGGCTATGCACTGCCCTGAGTCATGCTACGGAGATGTGTCCGCTAGTGCAAGAAGAAAATGCAGAACACGTAAACATGGTTGGTCACGCGCCCGCACCAAGAAAGCCCTATGACCCATATTCAAGTACCTACAATTCCGGTTGGAGGGACCATCCCAACCTCAGCTATGGAGGGAACATACAGTCTAACTTTATGCCAAATAGACAACAAGGGTACCAACAGCAGTACCAACTCCGACCACCTCCGCCACTGAGCTCTAGTCCATCTTTGGAGGAAATGATGAAACAACCGATGGCTACCATCGCGCAACATCAACAAAAGACAGATTCTAAACTGCAGAACATAAGAAATCAATTGGGATAGATGCAAGCTATGCAGAGTCAGATGGCGATAGCAATCAACCGCCTAGAATCTCAAGTCCAGGGCAAATTGCCATCTCAATCTGATTTGAACCCGAAAAATATAAGTGTGATGACTTTAAGGAGCGGGAAGGAAATTCAGGGGCCCAGACTCACGGTTTCAAAGGACAAGGATGAGGAAAGGATCAAAAATGAGATTGAGAAGGAGGATAGCAAGGGCAAAAATCAAGTGGTACTCCCTGACCCAATCATTGAGGTTAAAACGCATCCAACTCCCTTTCCTAGCAGGTTGGAGAGATCGAAGAAATAGGATAAGGAAAAAGAGATCCTGAAAATGTTTCGCAAGGTAGAGATCAATATTCCCTTGTTAGACGCAATCAAACAAGTACCGAAGTATGCAAAATTTTTGAGGGACTTGTGCGTCAATCGAAGGAGGCTGAGGGGGGATGAGAGAGTCATTGTGGAGGAAAACATGTCCGCGGTCCTGTAGATGAAGCTCCCACCGAAATGCGGGGATCCGGGTAGGTTTACTGTCCCATGTAGGATAGGTAATATTTTGATTAGAAATACCATACTGGACTTAGGATCATCGATCAACGTAATACCTAAATCTATGTATGCTTCTCTAAACCTAGATCCATTAAAAGAAACTGAGATAATAATTCAATTAGCTGACCGAACAAATGTATACCCTGATGGATTGGTCGAGGATATGCTGGTTAGAGTTAATGAATTGGTATTTCCAGCGGACTTTTATGTACTTGATATGGATGATGACCATTCTCCCGACCCCTCGCCTTTGCTATTAGGTAGACCCTTTTTGGGCACAGTCCAGACAAAAATTGATGTTCATAAGGGTATATTGTATATGAAATTTGATGGAGAAATAGTCCCCTTTAATATTTTTGATATAATGAAACATCTTGTTAACTCTTACTCTGTGCTTGCTATTCATGCTATTAATCTTTCTGTGCAAGAATTTTCTGAGTTTGCTTGTAGGGATAAATTCAAAATTGCTGGGAACAAGTATCAGGGGATGAAAACAATTTATGAGGTGAAAATGAGTAGAAAATTAAGGAAGAATATTGCACTCAATGGCTATTTGGATCCCGGAGGAGGGCCATTGATTACAAGAAAAATTGAGTTACACCCAAATTAAAGAGTGGTGCTCAAATGTCTAGCTAAAAATATTAAAGAAAAGCGCTCATTGGGAGGCAACCCAATTTCTTTTAGTTGTTTGTTCTATTTTTTTTGATAGTTTAAATATGTTTTCCTTGAGTTTGACTGATTTCTGGCTTCCATTTTCGTTTTTGATAATTCGTAGGTATCTCTCTAGCATGACGCGCCCGCGTCACGTTGTATGGAGAGCTCATGGTCAAAAGGGTTTTCGCCCTTATGACGTGCCCGCGTGACGTCGTATGGAGAGCTCATGGTCAGAAGGATTCTTGCCTTCTTGACGTGCCTGCGTCACGTCGTATGAAAAACTCATGGTAAGTGCACAAACCTCGAGAAAAATTTTTAATTACCTGCTAATCTCTAATTTTTAATTTAAAAAATAAGTTTTGTTAATAATAATATGGTAAAAAAAGATTTAAATTAAAAAATAATAAAAACAAAAAAAACAAAAAGAAAAAAATATATTTTCGTTTAATCGTAGCTTGGATTTTCAAATTTCAAATTTTTAATTTTTTAAAAAAACCTATTTCTTTTTTCTTTTTCTTTCCTTTCTTTCCTTTTTCTTTCTTTCTTTCTTTCTTCTTCCCCAATCCCTTCTTCCATTTGTCTGCCGCCCATCTCCACCCACAGTGCATGCCGCCCGCTTCTTCTCCTCTCTTCCATCGCCGCCACCTCCTCATCCGCCACTCGTAGCCCACGGCCGGCCACCAAGCACGCGACCTCAGCCTTGGTAGCTCCTTCATCTCGCCACACGAGCGTGCGCCGCCTCCTGGCCACCACCTCGCCACTGTTCCTCTCACTCGGGCAACCACCGCAGCTCCCTCGCGCATCTCTCTCTCTCTCTCCCCCGCGGCCGCCGCCAACAGCCCCAGCAGCAGCAGTAGCCATTCACAGCGCGCTACCCGCACGCGCGTTGCTCTTTCGGGCGTCTCTGCCACCAGTCCACGACCGCACGCTTCTCTCCACCATAGCTCGCGCTGTCCCTTCTCGGCACCACTACCCGCTGTCGCTTTTCGTCACCACCGCCGTCATTCTCTACTAGCGCTTTTATTTGGCCATTTTCTACAGTGAAGGTATTTGACAATCGTCCCCCAATTTCTTTTTAATATTGTTTGATGTTGTTGGGTTTACCAGCAATTTTGATTCTGTGACCGATTGACTCGTTTCATTACTGTGGGGTGCACCAGTGGTACTGGTTGAGGTATTTTGACTAGCATTTGTTATTTCTAATTGGTTAGCTGCTTGTTTGAAAAGGAAGAACTTGTAATTGTGTGGTTATTGTCAAATTTCTAAACTACTATTGCTGGAATTGCCGATTTTGAGTTGAGATATTCACTGTACAATTGGAGACTTTGTTGAGATTTTGGATGGACAGAGTATTGCATTTGTTGGTTGAATTGAGTTGAGATGTCTCAGAACTTGGCCGCGTACTTCCATCACATAGGTTTCCCTCCACCGTTCCTACCTACCCCTTAGCTACTCGCGAGGAAAGTTTCGTTGTCTTCTTCGCTTTACTTGCTTTATTACCTCCATTGAGGACAATGTCAAGTTTAGGTGTGGGGAGATTGGATCAGCTGTGTGCTAGTTTTTCTAGTTTTTAGTTTTCAGATGTTTTTCTTTTATTTTTAGTTTGTTATTTGTTTAGTTTTCGCTTACTTTTTTGTCATTTATCTATCTAGCTCTCCTATGACTGTCAAAGTTTGATGTTGGATTGTTGCCTCTAATTCTACTATTGCCAAGTTTTAGTAATAAAAGTGTATTAAGTTAATGTGATCGAGTCCAAGAACATCTCTTTGGTAAATATCGGTGATTGCTTGACTCTTTTGATTTTTGGTTAACTTTTCTAGACGTAAGGGATGATTATTGGCAGTTTCATGTGAATTGGTCCAATTATTAACTTTAGTTCTCCATATTTGAAAAATGAGGCTAGCTGCTGTTTTTGTTTTCTTTTGCTATGTTATTTTGAGTTATCGTGTTATCTGGCTGTGAAATAAGATTGACTGTACTTCGCTATTTGTTACTACTAAGTATCCGGGGATCCTCACCTAAAGTGTCGATTTTCGCGTCAAAAGATAGTAATTTCTATGAGAACGTGGTCGTATGGCGAGATGAGTTGTGTAACCGAGCTCCTCCATCTGGCAAATGCTGGAGTTCGCGTCAAAAGGTTCCAATAGCTAGAGACTAAGTCTTTTGTGCTATTAAAAAAAATTAGAAACGTGAAAAACAAAAAAGTGAAGGTTGTGTTAGTGTGTGATAAAAATCAGTTTGTCGATTTATGCATTTAATGTTAAGATTTTGGTTAATAGTTGGACCGTTTGATGATAAATGTTATGCGCCATTCCTTTTTCTTAGATTAGTTAACCTGGAATTGAAGGAATTTGTGGTTTAGAAGCTAATTGGGGTGAAGTTTCTCGAATTTTGATCACTGATGCTTGATATATGTTTTTTTCTTAGTATTTTGGCAATATGGTAGATAGAGCAATAGCCATTGTCAAATATTAGTGTTTGTTTGCTATTATCATGCTTGAGGGCAAGCATGGTTTAGATGTGGGGAAAATTGATAGGTTGCGATTTTATCATTTATTTTATTATTAATTTTCCCTATTACCTGACCCGATATGGATTAATTATTAGATTCTACTCACTTTTAGAAATTTGCACTTATTACAGGGAGTAGAACAAAAATACCATAACAAGTGCCAATTTGACAATCATCAGGAAAGAGTTCAAGTAGCGAGCATCCAGGGACATTTTTGGAATATCAAGACGCGACCCTTCTTGGTAATTTGGCCGAAGATAGCATTCAAAAAGAAAGGGCTGGAGTCTTCTTCTTCTCGAGGCTGGGCGCCGCAAAGTAGCATTAGAGTAGGATTGGATAGAAACTAGAAATTGCAGAGAACTGGCATTACTTTGGAGTTGCTTTGTTTGACTTTTCCTTCTTAGCTTTTGGGTAGTGATAGTTCTCCCTCGTATGTGAGGAGAAATTAGGATCTTTTGATTTTTCTTCGCATGAGCTTTTAGTAGTTTCTTTTCCTTCTTCGTATGTCAATTTCGAATCCTTCTTCGTATCACTACTTCAGACGAATTGAATTTTCCCAATTTCAAAGGACAATGGCCGCTGTTTTCTTTACAATTTTGTGTGGGTCTCTCGTGTTAGGGATGAACTAAATCCCTTTTTCTAGTCAAGAAACAACGGATGCTTTGCGTCGCCTAAAATTGTGAGATCGATTTAATTTTATCTTTTCCTCTTATTTATTGGTATTTACATATTTTTCGATTGTAGTGCTTATGGTTATTTAATTAATTGATTATCTTGGATCCGGATAGTGAATTGATTTAGTAACCTATTGTCAATTAGGGCATTAAATCCGTAATTGTTTAATTGCCTTGAAATAATGACAACTGGCATGATTGGATTTGTGTCAGAAGAATACGCGAGCTAAACTGAAATAACCCTGGTAGTGTGTTATTTGGTTAGAATAGAGCTCCTCTAAAACGTAAGGCAATTGGGGAATTAAATCTTACGGGCGTACCTATGATTATTTTTCAATTAGGGCAGTGATTAACGGGCGTACCTTTATTACCGACACAGTAAGAAGGGATTGACTGTCATGACTTGTTTGACAGTTATAACCTATTTATTAGTAAATATTGGAATTGCCTTTGTGTCGATGATCAATTAGGTGAACCATTGGTGAATTATTTCTTGGCTAGACATTTAATTATTATTATTCGGATTTTAGTGAATTGTCATTTAATTTTTAGTAGCTTCTTGGATTTTATCTGAATTTCTTTGACTGTCACCTTCTACGCAAAAAAAATCCCCTTTTATTGGTTTGAATTTTGAAAAGAAACAGTTACTCCCAATCCCTGTTGATTCTACCCTACTTACCACTATTTACAAAAATTAACTTTAATTGAGCAAGTTTTTATTATTACATGAGCTCGACAACCTGTCACTGGGCAAGCAAGAGTCTTACATATTTCCCTATCTTCTGCTGTTGGCATTATTCTTTGCCTCTTATCGGATATAACCATATATTGCAATCTGATAGGACATCATAAAAAATCAAATTGAACTTAGGGACACCAAAAAAAAAAAAATTTCTCTAGGAAAGGGCTTTTAGAGTTCCTTCCCGATATTAAGTTTAAAGTTGAAATTCTGGATCTAATAGTTGAGAGCATAAAGGGTATAAGAGAAGTGGAAGGGTTAAAAAGAAAAATACCGTTGATACGTTATTCTTTTCTTTCGTTTCCATCATCTTTATTTTTTCTTTCATTTGTTAAAAAAAATCTCCACTTTTAGTATTGTCAATTCTAATTCTTATAGTTTCTCTTGAAGTTTGAATACTGCCCGGGTATGAGAAACATCAAGAGCAGGCCATCCTTCCAAACGTTCAAATATGTTATATGTGTAAAATCCATTCTGGCCACGTAACAATATGAACAATGGAGTTTTTAAGCATCCTCCGGAACTCCCCCATCATGGTCTCCATGTGCAATTTAATGTCCATGGTTTGGTCACCAACTCCACTAGACATGCTTAGGTAAACCTGCAAAAGACAAACAAACAAACAACTTCCTTTCCTTTTTTTTTTTGTTCTTTTTTTTTTGTCACCCACGCTTGTGTTTCACTCAAGTGTACTGCTATCTAATATCTCACCAAAAAAATTCCTTAGGCTTGCTTGATGCTCGAGTTAAACATGCTAGGAATCACCGTAAGGATAGTTTCTAGACTAGTCAACAAGTGACACGATTCACCGCTGAAATTGCTAGAAAACCTAGACAAGACTCTACCGAGGATTGACTTTTGCTGGAAATTTGAGCTGCGGTTTTCCTTGTGTTTTTGGCCAATACTTGCTGGGTATTTGGTACTGTTAGGGTGCTCACGGGATGTGTAGTTCAGCCCTTAAAATTCAGTCAATTCAGTTCACAATTTTCTGCTCAACCGATTCAAGAAGCACGAGCTATGTTGGTTCACAAGGGTGTGGCGGTTTGCTTGGTTTTTGGATGCTGACTTGGGTGTTAGGGGGGCTATTTAGGTCACTTGAAGGATGGTGAAGGTGTTTGAGGGTGATTTGGACTATGTGTGATGGTTTTCTTGGCTGACTCTAATCCAAAAAGAACTAGGATTAGTTGTAGTTCAAGGTTGGGACTTAGTTCACAATTAGGAAACTAGAGCCAATGTTTCTTCTTTCCTTTTTCTTTCTCTCTTTGTTTTTTCTTTCGTGGCTCAGCTAATTCTTTCAAGAAATGCGAATTCATTCCCAATAACTCCTTCAATTCACATCAAAATTCAAGATTTGCCAAGAGAAGGTTGAAGTTTGCTTCAAGTTTCAAGAAACCCTAGAGTTTGGAACAAGAGTTTCAAGAACTTCCAAATAAGCCTTTGGTAGTCCAAGAACTTCAAGAATTTCGTTCAAGAAGCTCAAGAACTTCCCAAAATATGTTTTGGTATTCAAGTTTTGCAAGAAACAACAAAAAAATTCAAATATCAATGGCAAAGAAAGTTCGGACAGCTCCAAGAGAATTTTCCAGCAATCGACTCAAGAAACAATGAGGTACGTAACATTTTTTTTTTGGCTGGGCAATTTTCACAACCAAAACAACACAATAATCAACAAGAATTATACTTCAATCTGAACAAAAACCAGTAGTATTTAATGACTAAAATTCTGGACAGATTTTGATACAAGAAACAATCCTACTTGAGACGCGACAAGAGCTAATTTATTAAGGTCCAATCCGACATTGAAGCTTGATCACTTGCATCTTCAATTGTTAGCAACATCTTGGTAGGCTTGCAAGAATTCTCCAAGTCAATTCCTTCAATGCTTGAGCACGGTTTTTCTTGAACTTGTACGGCATGAACTAAGGCTTGAAGGGACTCTTTGAACCTCTTAACTCATGCACGTGTCACTGGTCCTTATGGAACCTTCACAGAGTCTACGTAAACATCATGGCCAGCTTGCTCATTCGCATCATCGAACTAACGTAAAATTCTCAATAAATGTAGAAACACAGAACGTTATATGTGCATGAATCGATAGGAATCATAATCTCCAGTAATGCTGCCCAACATACTTGTGAATTTATGAACTGATAGTACTTGTCTTGGTGTAAAAACCGAGGGATTTTATGTCATTCATGAATACTATAGGAATTACAAACTCTAGTAATAGAGTAGCAACGTACTCGTGAAAGGGTTCATCGACAGAAATGTCTTCTTATTGTGGACCTTCAAATTGTGGATCAGTCCTTATTTCCTATTGTGAAGTAGAAATAAATAGTAGTACTAGTCTGACATAACATGTTATCAGAGTACCTGTGTAGACAAATGTTTTTTCTTTTCCATTTTCCATTGCTGAAATGTTTTAATCCAACTATTACTTTTGAGAAATTCTACTTGCGCACTGTTTTTTCAAGGAGAAAAAAAAAAGGGGGAAAATTCTGCATAAGCATAAACCAAGCCAACCCCAGTAACAATTTCCAGCAATCAAGATTACACCAAATCCAGAATTAATTTCAGAAAGTCACGTATTGTATTCGCTTGGTCTCGAGATGTTAGACAAATATTGTATTCAGAGGCCATGAGTACCATGTCTGGCCACGGCATTATCCTTTCCCAATTGGACCCGTTGTAAAGAGAGGAGCTACATTTCTGTTGTTGAATCGGACCTAATTATCAACAGCAATCACGCAAAAGAATCAGCACAAATTTTAATGGCCAAGCACGATAGAACTCATTGTTTAGTTTAAGCTTTTGCGGTGTCAAGTTAAATTCTGGTAAATGTACAAGTGAATACCCTAAAATAGTTTTCAAGGGAACTAAAGAATTATAGCAATAAATTACGTGCACCGCAGATTACCAAATTGTACTTAGAAACTCATCTAACCCATTCTAATTTTTCTTTTTTTTTTTTTCGTGTCAATATTTAATCAACCTACCGAGATCTTATCATTAACACTACATAAGATGTATACGAATTAATAGGGACAATTTTATCATTTCACCAAAATCCTCCTCCTCTTCCTCTTTTTCTCCCTTTAAAAAGAAAAAAAATACCGAGAAAGAGCACCATAGGAGCCTAGAGCTAATAAAAATTTAGTGCATATGCGTAATTATTATATTTCCATTTCAATTATACCAGTGCAGTAACAATTTTAATAACTCCAAATACTATATGCCTATAGTCATGGTCTCCACATATATAATGCATATCTATATATTGTAATTAATTAAATAAATATCATTCAAGTGATTTTTTTATTAACCCCACTATTCCTGATTGTTTTCTTTTATTGTAGGCAACGGTGGTGTTTGGATGACCAAGTATCATCTATCATGAAAATTCTCAAGCGAATGTAAAAACAAAATGAGCAAATTTAATCAGCTAAATCTTTTTGCTTATTTTTATTAGCCAAGTTTTGGTATATTATTATAATATTGGCCTTCCTTTTATTAGCCCAGTTTAGTAACACATTTGAGAACCATGCAACAGAATATATATCTATACTTGACTAACTTTTGGTGCCCTATCGATTTTGTGTATTTAGATATAACAACTTAATTTCATTGATTATGCAAAAAAAAAATTAAATTATAAAATACATTTTTAAGAACCGCTTTTGGACATCATTTTAATTTCTCACTGTGCTTGGGCATCATTTTAATTTCTCACCGCTTGCAAGCACGGTGTCCATCTTTTAGTCTATATTGATTCAAGTGTAGGCTCTACAGATTGACTTTCTGATCCAGCATTTGTTGTCTTGATTTTCATCTCCTTATTCTTTGCCAATAGGAAAGAATATATACCAACGATCATAAAACACATACCAAGTAAGCTGCAAAAATAATAATTACCAATTAATTCTAAAAAAGTTAAACTTTCACATGCGATTAATAATAAAGATGTGCTCCAATACTATAAATCAATGTTTACCCTCCAACACTCAATGCTTCGTTGAGGAAGACAACTTCTCCAATTGTCACAGAAAGCAGACGCAGTGGAGTGAACATCGCGGGATAAGTAGGCCCTCGTTCTGCTACAGCCCAAGAAATCACGCAAAAAGATAAAGCCGTAGCCAAAACTCCCTGAAATGATCGATTTTAATACCACACCTATCATTTTTTTCATATTCAAATTTTTAACACCAAATTAATTGATATTGACATACTATTTTTCATATTCAAACTTTTAACACCAAATTAATTCATATTGACATACTTTTTTTATATTTAAAAAGAAAGAATTTTAGAGTAAAAGTCTCGACTATTACCGAGAAAAAATTATTTGTATTTAAAAAGAGAGAATTTTGGAGTAAAACTTGAGATTATTACCGAGAAAAAGATTGTAAACAACTGTAGATTCCATCCCAATTGCCAAGCTTCCTTGGATCTGTCGATGCACAACCCTATAATTGCTTGTTGCACTGAGGCAATGGTGCAAGTATAAAACGTTGCCCAAAACTTATAAGGATATAGTTCGAATAACTTTCCCTATCAAACATCAATTTTAAGAAATAATCAGGTATGTGAACCAAATTATTATTATTTGTGAGGTTGCAGAGAAGTGAAACAAATACAATGTAGTTTCTATACTAACTAATTTCAAGTCCCAACTTAGATAAAGAACGAAACATAGAATCTACTGAAGACAGTGAATACCTGTGATATGAACCATAAAGCATTAGATAAGCAGCTGCCAATTAGAAATATGGTTCCACGAGTCCAGTTATGAGGCTTGACCTTTTCCATTACGATATGTTGCTCCCTACTGCTGTGGATGATGTGGAAGGCTTTCCCTTTATACAAAGCAATAACCAGTGCGCCAACAAGACACAGTATTGCACTCAAAGTCTTCATCTTGCCAACTATGGTATGTAGCTGCAATTTTTCCACTCTGAAAAATTCAATTGGAAGTAGATTCAAACAATTTATATTTAGAATGTGTTGGAATAGATTTTTTTTTTTTTTAAAGCACAGATATAAGATGAAAAAAACAAGATGTTCAAAAGACTAAGGAGATGATCATGACTACCTTAGAATTACGGACAAGAGAAAGGTGACCACAGGAATGAGGGTAAGGAAGTTTGTTGCATACGTCGCAGTGGTGTCTGCTAGGCCGTAACAAAAAAGTCCCAACGCAATGGTCATCCTGAACACAAAAACACAAAGCAATACATTCGGACA
The DNA here is from genome assembly GCF_036785885.1 of Coffea arabica. Classification (NCBI taxonomy): domain Eukaryota; kingdom Viridiplantae; phylum Streptophyta; class Magnoliopsida; order Gentianales; family Rubiaceae; genus Coffea; species Coffea arabica. The sequence goes on from NC_092315.1 coordinate 46,791,020, forward strand.
CTAATGCCCTCAACACTCTAGTACAGGCAGCTGCCATTTTGGCCGTGGTTTTATGTTTTGTGTTTGAGTGTAAAATATCAATCAATATCAAGAATTCGATTTTAAGTATTAATCCTCAACTGTTACAGAATTCAATTTTAAGTAATCCTGAACCATGACAAATTAACATGTCATAGAAAAGAGCGGTACTAGTAATTAATCCAAAAAGTATAAACTTTCAATTCTTAGTGGTGTTGGCTTGAATGATGGCTGAGAAGACAATAAACAATCAAACCATGTTTAATTTTCTATATCTAAATACCGACAAATAATACATCTTAAGTTTTTTTTTTTTTTTTTTTTGTTTATTCTCATCAAACCTAATTACCCGAGTTAACAATCTGTTGGATTGGCCAAACAAATAAAAATAAAAATGCTACCCTACTAGAAATTAAAAAAAAAAAATTAAAAGTGCTACTTCACTAAATGCCATATCGTGCACAAAAGGAGGAAAAATGGAATACCCGGTTAATCCATCCACGAAGAGCCAGAAGAAAATGCGCCAACTCAACTTCTTTCCACCATCTCTACATTAGAAACCATTAATTAACAGCATGCATAATCACACTATAGCAAAGGATGATTTAAATTACTGTACAATTCTACAAAATGGATAAAGAGGGCCACCAAATATTGAAAAAATATTCAAAATACGTAAGACAGACTTATCAACCTTTCGCGGTAGAGGGCAGGAGGAGCAGTACAAATTGCACCTACAACATGTCGATAAAACAAGTAAGCATAAACAAAGGCTCCTTGACTGAATATTACTCTAGCCAGAATTTGTAGTACGCCACTGATAAGTTGCACGATTAGCATTGCAAGCGCAAATCTTCCATCCTTAATCCATTTCTTCACAGCCACCATTGTGTTTCGTGCGTGCTTCGTCTGTCTTTCTCTCTTACTGCTTCGTCTGTCTTTATGCTTACCCAGAAAGTCGGATCAATATTATTCTGAGCATAAAACACGAAGAACATAAAATGCAGCAACCACGAAGAAAACATTCTGCAACTGAAACCATTTAGCAGCCCACGTAGCTCAGGAAAATTTGAGACAGAACTTTAACATGCAAACGAAAGAAAGCTATGAAACTAGCAAACTTGAACTCATTCATGGGTTCATTTCTGCAATGTTTCAGCTTCTATATGCGCAGGAAGACAGCCATGAACATGAACTCAAAAGAAACATGTAAGCCTGTCTACTAAATCCACAAGACTCAAACCATTAACATGCCAAACTCTAATGCAACGTTTGCTGAAGATTCAACAACGGAAACCCAACAGGACATACGACAACAAAATGGGGAAAACACTTCTGTAATGGCAAAAAACTGTCTGCAACTTCTAATGCTTTGAGAATTCCGTAAATTTTCAGCTATGTTATCACTCAGATTTATTGCACAATCAATACAGGGAAGGAAGGAAAACCATGGCATGCCATCTTAACAAGAAACAAACCATCTAGCAAGAACATCAACTACCCCAAATCTGGTAAACAAAATTTTCAGGACAAGAACATGCAAATCGGGTCTGACCGCCACCAAAAGAAAAAAAAAAAAAGAGAAAAAAAAAATGCAGCAAGAGTTTCTCTGCAAGCACCTTCTGCTGCGAATTTGCAGCTTATTCCATATAGACAGCTATTCAAATAAAAACCCATCAATCAAACTCACACAAACCCCCACGTTCTTATCCCCCAAAACCCAAGTGAAGCCCACAAATTTCTTAACCAAAACAGAAGTATAACTCAAACTTCCTCAAATACAAACCCAGACATGAAACCGAAAGTGTTGGATGAAACGCTACAAAGGACAGATGGCTCTTGGGTTAAAACAAATTTTAGAAACCAAATGATGACAAAAGCAACACCTTCAGACATGGCTATGAATATAGGTAAACTGCGAAGAAAAGAAACAACTTCAGCCTGTGAAATGCAAGTGAACGCAAGAAAACAGCATGCTGTCTCTCATCTTTCGGCTACATTCACAGGCTATGAATTTCGGGGTTTTCATGTCAAGAGATTCAAACAAGTACCAAACTTTACTCTAGCAATCAAGACACAGTATTTCAACATTTAAGCATGAGTAAGAGCCCAGAATCTCTGGTTACGCAGACCAGGTTTCATATGGAATGGAAGTGGACAAGAAAGAAAAAAAAAAAGAAAAGATTGAAGACTACCTATTCACCGCCTTTGGATCTGAAGCCTCAGCTTGAGTTTGATGAAGAATCAGCCCAGGCTTTGATGGAGAAACCTTGCCGTAGCTTTCTTACAACCTCAGCCGCAAAGTTCTTCCCTTTTCTCTTAGTTTCTCCTCTGCTTACTCTCAGTTACGAACCCCTTGCTTGCTGTTTCTCCTCCTCTCTCAGCCCGTCACTGCCCCCAGCCCCGTTTGGCCTCTCCTTACTCTGTTTCCTCGCTCTCTCGCTCTCTCCTCAATCCGCAGCCGCCAACTCTCTCGGTTTCTTTTTCTCAACCTTCCTTCCTAACCCCAGCCGTCACTCCTCCCCCCCAGATTTTTCTCTCGCTGCCCGAAGCTCTATCTCTCGCTCTAGCTCTCACTCTCACCAAGCTCTCCTTTCCTAAACCTAGCCGCCACCTCTTTTTTTTCATCAGCCGTCCCCCCTCTCCTTCTTGTTTTGTGGCCTTTTTATAGGCCCCGAATATCCCCAGAACCTAGCATCAATGGTGCTGTTTTTTTTCTGCATTTTTTCTGGTGATTATTAAGTAACAATCTTGATGTGAACGAAAATACCTTCTTCTTTCCTAAAAAATTTCGTCTGTCTTTATACTTACCCAGAAAGTCGGATCAATATCAATAATGAATTTCGTTTCTTTCATTCAACTAGAGACATGTTTTTGTTTCCTAAACAAACTGAAACTCCTAAGTATAAGAAAAATGAAAAATGTTCATACTGATCATCCGAACAACCAACTTAATTTGCTACCACTACAAGTTTGTTAGGATATGATATTTATTCAAGGTTTGTTTGGAGATATTTTCATCATAGATGTAAAAGGAGGCTTTTTAGGAGATTGAAATTTTTTAAAGTGAATAATGAAAAAGTGATGCTTAAATTTAAGGTTGTAAAGTAGATTTAGCCTTTGAGAAAAATGAACGTATTTGCCGCTAATTTCCCATCTATATTTGTATAGTCGTTTGTTTGTAGAATGTTGAAGACACCCTTTAAGCATGATTTGGTGTCTTGCACGGTTTGTGCTCACAAGAGATTCATGAAAAACTGTCCTATGTCCCAATAAATTGGAAACCGCCTTTGGCTTTCTTGCATGAAGCGAAAAGGTCGTCTCTCGCGTCTTGGATTGACCTTTTCTTAAATTATGTCTTGTTTTGTCGCTGAACCAAAATCTTTATTCTGTCAACTTTGGTATGAACCTGTAACTTTCAAAATAAATTCTGAACCACCCAATTGGAAGCTGATTCAGACAAATTAGAATTGGTAGGGACTGATGTTTTTCATGCACGAGTTAGATGAAAAACAAATACGTTTGAAAGATTGAAAGAGATCAGTGGCAATTTGAAGTCAGGCCTACGTTGTGCTAGTACAAAAAATCATGCAGCGGAAGATATTTGTATTTTGTAAACCAAGAATTTGTTGGTTAGATAGCACACAAACAAACAATGAACAAATATGATAAGTCGTGAGGCTATTTGAACATACTAGAAAAGGACGGAAAAGATCCCGAAGCCGGAAAACACACAGCTTGATAAGCTGGACTAATGAATATGAAGGCACAGGAGGATAAAGAAATTTATTCAACTAATTGATTCTCCTCAACTACAAACCTAGACTTAAGTCTTTAAATAGAGAAGCAAATGATAAAACCTATTTTGATTCTAATTCTTAAACAAAATTCAACTAGATTTTCAGAACAAACTATGACGCCAATTCTAATCTAATTACCAAATAAAAAATATACTTCTAAATATTGCTTGGTTTAATTATTCCAATATTGCTTCCCTTAGAATCAATCTTCCTCTTGCATTAAGTCCAACACAATCACAAACAATAATCTCCTTTGCAAATTGTGCTAATATCGGTTTGAATTCTTCATCTTCAAAAGTTTTTGTTGCTGTAATATTCCATGCACTTGGACAAATTTATCTCGCCGCTCAATTTTTCCTCAACTACAGTTTTTTGTTGCTATAATATTCCCCGCAACTGGACGAATTTATCTCGTCATTCAATTTTTCCTCAACTACAGTTTTTGTTGCTGAAAATTGCTCAGTTTTTTTTTTTCAACTATAGTTTTTGCTCAATTTTTTTCAACTATAGTTTAGTTTTTGTTGTTGTAATATTCCACACACTTGAACAAATTTATCTCGTCACTCAATTTTCCTCAACTACCAACCTAGGACTTCAAGTCCTTAAATAGAGAAACAAAATGATAAAACCTATTCTAATTCTAATTCTAATTCTTAAACACAATTCAACTAGATTTTCTGAACAAACTATGACACCAATTCTAATCTAATTACCAAATAAAAAAATATAATTCTAAATATTGCTTGATTTAATTCTTCTAACATTGCCTCCCTTAAATCACGTTTTTTCTTGAATTTAATCCAACACAATCACTAAGAGTGATCTCCTTTGCAAATTTTCCTAATATCAATTTGAATTTTTCATCTTCAAAAGTTTTTGTTGTTTTAATATTGCACGGGCAAATTTATATTTGACTAGGTAAAATAATCCAAACCTCTGGATAAACTATTTTCATTCCATAATTTGATGTCAATTCATTGACAACTCGTCACTTTACGATTTTGGTGACCACAACTCAAGATTCTTCTCCTATCTTTGTCGCAACACCGCAATCAATCTGACAATTCTTCTGAACCAATCTTATGGTCCAATCTTTACCAATTGGATACTCCATGACGAAAATTGTGGTCCAACTCAATCAATTAATTTTTTTTTATTACAATTCTTATGCTCCAACTTTGACATCAGGAGATGCTCAAGACTAAACTCGTGGTTGGGACAAATTTTCAATGTTCATAAGCACCCCAAGATCAATTTTTTGAAGTTAGGGCTCTGATACCAGATGTAGAATCCAAAATTTTGATCAAAAAATATATAGGCGATAAATTTCATAATACCAACTATTATATATTAATCACACACTAAAATAACAAGACCATCAAATTTTACTCTCCTCAGCTGACAATAACAATAAAACTCTCTATTTATTAATTAGATGATTTGGTAGTGTTACAACAACAAAAAATTTTCTAATAAAATACTAATTTCCAAAGAATAAAACTACTCTAACTTAATCCCAATAAAATTACCACAATTTTAACTTAACTAAAACACCGTTAAATAATAATATAGAAATTTTTTTTTGACTTGATTTAACATGCCAACACCTTACCATTGTTGACAAGAGAAAGGTGTACTATAGGAATGAGGGTAATGAAGTTGGTTGTGTATGTCACTGTTATATCCCCTAGGATGTAGTAAGAGAGTTCCATGGCCATGGATATCCTGAACACGTATAGCAGATTGTTGTAGAAAGCAATTAATGGAAGGCAAAAATCCTTGGAAATGGCGATACCTAAATTCATGCATATTTTTGGGGCATTGATGCCCAACCAATCCATGCTTAAGCTGCTGCTATTTCGGCAGTGGCCTTATTTTTAGAGTGTCAAAATTATCAATCAATGTAAAGAATGTGGGTCGCTTGAATAGGTATCTATCACCGTCCGGGCAGGCAAATGCAAGCACAATGAGCAAATGTGGGCCATTTAAACAAGAAGACAGAGATCGTCATGAGTGGAATTGATTCAATTAAGACTATTCAAAGGCTTTCTTAAACAGTGTATAGTAAACTTCATTAATTAAAAATATTAAACATATAATCTTTTAATTAGAAGACAAAAATATATATCATTATATGGTTGGAATCAGGTTACAGATGTTACAAGGCTCCTTTATTGAGGAATTGATTACTTACTAAAACTTCCTCATGTCACTTTAATGGGTTCACAAGACTGCCAAACAGCATGCACCGAGCAGGTCCTGGGACATAGGACAGTTTTTTCATGAATTCCTTGTGAACACAAATCGTGCGTTCAACATTCTATAAATAAACGACCATACAAATATAGATGGAAAATTAGAGACAAATACATTTATTTTTCTCAAGGACTAAATCTACTTTATACCCTTAAACTTATATCACTTCTTCACTGTTCACATTAAACTCTCAATTTTGTATATTTTACATTTTAAACGCTCAAATCAATGATAACATATTGAAAATGTTTAAAATGAATCAAGGAATCGCCGTTAAAATAAAATGATACATTATCATTAATTTGCATATCCTTTCTCATTAATTTTATTAACATTGTCATTAATTGGATTTAATCAAGAGTAAATTTTATATAAACTGTCAGTTTATACACTATCACGGTTGGATGGATTGACACATGAATAAATTTTAAATTTCAAATTCAAAATTTGCACGTGTTATATATCTAATACTGATAGTGTATACATTGGCAATGTATATAAGATTAATCCTTGATTTAAAGCAAACTTGAAAGTTTAGTTTGTATGTCCCAAATTGAGAATTTAAGATGTAACGTATCCAAAATGGTAAAGTTAAGTAATGCAAATTAGAATTAGTCCCTTTCCTAGCAAACATCTATATCTAAGTAAACGACATCTTTGTTTTATTTTATTTTTTCGATAGAAAGCAAAACTTTCATTAATTAAACAACAGACTCCATGATTTTTTGTCTCATTTTTTTTTGATTATTCAGTTGCCTCATTTGTTTCAAATTCCAAATGCATGGAGCCATTATTTTTTTCTTTAATCTTCTCATAATAGTTTTTAAAACTTTTGGCTCTGTTTGGATCCCCCGTTTTTGGGGTGTTTTTGAAAAACTAGTTTTTCAAATACAATAGGGTTCGTTTGGATTCCTTGTTTTTGCACCTGTTTTTGAAAAACTGTTTTTTACATTCCAAATGCTACAGTAAATGTGTATTTCAAAAACAATTCCAAAAACTAAAATTTTTAAAAAGTACTCTAAAAGATAATCTAAAAATTAGTTTAAATTTTTTTAAAATTTTAAAAAATATCTCAAAATATATTCTAAAAACTCTTCTATTTTTAAATATTCCAAAATATTTTTTAAAAATATTTCAAAATATACTCTAAAAACTCTGCTACAACAAATCTAGCCGTACTCATTTTTTTCCATTTAGCATTGCCCCTTAAAATGGCCAGATAATTCCCTATATATGAAATTTCACCTCTAAATTGATCTCTCTATTCCTATTGAAGCACTTCAACTAAATGTATAGCCGACAAATCTGATGTAAGAGACATCAAAGTCTATTCATTCAGCAAAGAATTTCCATTACCGTGAAGCAGTGGTGCACAAGACAGCTACGTTGATAGAGAAGTTTATTTTGTCGATGATATTATCACAAAAAAATTATTCATTGCTTTCTATATATTAGTTCAAGAACCAAACAAACCAAGTCATATTGTTTAAACATTCAGATGTGATTGATGCCAGTCAGAGAAAGTCTATTATTTGTCTCTGAAAAGACTATCCATTTTGTAACGTTAGAAGGTTTTAAGGGTTTATTTTACGTATTTTTAAATGCATTTTATTAGTTGATTTTGGGTTGATTATTTAGTTTTATAACTAAAATAAATAGGTTTTGGTAAAAATATATATTTTTTTGGTAAAAGTGGCTAATATTGCATTTCTATTGATTTTAGTGGTAAAAACTTCATTTTTATGCAGGATTAATGATTCAATCACCAAAGAATGTCAAGTGGGTGAAAAATAGATAATTGGTGATGAATTCAGGTGGTTAAAAGAAAAATGAAGTGAAAAACATTCAAGTGAGGAAATGCAATTCAAGACAATTTTGACACTCTTCGGTATTTCGACTATATCTAGAGCTACACTCATCGGATTGAGGTGATCTTTATACCATTTTAAAGCTACGAAAGAGACCTACAATTGGTATGAAGACATCAAAGTCCAATTCAGCCGTTGTCTTGGTCAAACAGTCGAAAAACATAAACTTATCTGGATGGTCGAAAGCTGAAACCCAGAATTGACCAGTCTATGGTATTTTGACCATGTCTCTGTCCAATGATCTCCAAATTTGATGCTTCTTGAAGCATTGGAACGCTAATTCAAAGGGCTACAACCTTTGTGTTTTGCATAACATCCAGTTCGGTGGCTATCATGGAGAAAAATACAGTTGAAGTGAGGTCAAAAGTGAAAACGCGTTTTGTAGCGGAAAATCTGCAATTTGCTCATCCATTTCTCTTGTGTTCATACCACTTTCCAGCTATAAGTTGCAAGGGAATTCAGTGCACATACTTCAGAAGACAAAAGGGCATACAATATGGCTTATTTTCAAGTAAAAAACATTGGTTATTGACTATCTTAACAAATTTCAGATTTGGGAATCAAAGGATGGAAAATTTGACCAGGAAAAATGAGTTTTGGACCAGCTTTTATGAAGAGACATTGGAGAGGTCAAGGGATGATATGTAGCAAGATTTTCTGATAGCAAAAACTCTCTCTAGCTAGGAAATTTTGCAGGAACACTTGGAAGCTTCATCTTGTAACCATCTAGTACAAGACATAGCAGATTTTTCGAGGGCTTCACCATTACTTGGCTAAGCTTTTCTTTATCTTTCTTGTACTTGTAAACTGAGATTTTTTTATTAATGAAGTTATGAATTTGATTATTATATCATCAATGAGTAGCTAAATTTCTATTCTAGGGAGTAGATGAAACTTATGGCCAAGTGATATGAATTGAATGTGATTTATACTTGTTGTATCTTGTATTAACTTGTCTACTTGTGTATGCTTGATTATTTGTTGTTGTTTGATCACCAATAGCAGGTTTATAGTTGTTATTACTCATTGAGAAATGGTAAAAACAATAGAATAACATGAGTGGAGTTTGAGTTGTTAATTCATGAGAATAGAATTACACTCAAGTGGATTAAATCTGCATTCCATGCATGAACAAGTGCAGTTTCGGTTTTCACCAAGAGATTAGGATAAACCAAACTGTTTTAGACCAATTTTATCATGAGAATGAAGTTTTGGCAATTTTGGAAATGAATCCCTGGTTAAACAAGAGTAGTAACAAGTGTTAAATTCATTCATTTGGATCATTTGTATCATAAGTGGAATCTACATCCCTAGATTCAAGTAATTAGTGAATTTTTTTCTCCATTTGTGATATTGCAATTATCTAGTTAAGGATTTTAGATAGTAAAAAGATTGTCGTCAGATTTAATTCTGAATTTTCTGCTCAAATATATTGTGAGTCTAAATAATAGAGTAAATTGGGATCTAGTAATTGTTTAAGTTGCTCCTCATGGGATCAACCCGATACATACCCTACATTACAATTTTGGCCTGTATACTTGCAGTCAAACAGGTATAAATTCGGATTTAACTTGCACTTGTATTAAAAACCCGTCAAGTTTTTGGCGCCGTTGTTGGGGAGCGGCAATATTAGAGCCTAATCATCTCTATTAATTTAGACATCTTTATTTTTTTTAGTTAAGCTGTCTATAGCTAATTTTACATTTGAATCAGCTTTTGATAAATAAAAGTTGCATAATCTCTCTTATTTCTGTTTGTAGTGTATGAACCGGATATCTCAAGAAGTAGCATCTTTCGATCCAGAAATTGAGAGGACATTACATAGACAAAGAAGGTATACACAATAACAAGAGGAACAAGAGGTTTGGCAACCAATAGAGGAAATCTTAATAGAGCTACCATTTGAAGAAGAGATGGCCGAAAATGAAACAAATAGGCGAGCTCTACGAGATTTTGCTCTACCGGGAATACAAGGATCTCAAACAAGCATAGCAAGGCCTACGGTAAATGCTAACAATTTTGAGATTAAACCATCACTTATTCAAATGGTTCAACAATCTCAATTTGGAGGTAATGCAGTAGAAGATCCTAATTCACACTTAGTTACATTCTTGGAAATATGTGATACCATTAAAATGAATGGAGTTAGTGATGATGCTATAAAGTTAAGGTTGTTCCCATTTTCTTTAAGAGATAAGGCAAAAATATGGCAGGTGAAATATTGGCATGATAAGCATATTATCCCTAAACAATTCCAGGTAAGGCAAAAAGTGCTTTTATTCAACTCACGCTTGAGATTATTTCCAGGGAAATTAAAGTCAAGGTGGTCGGGACCATTTGAAATTACTCAAGTATTTCCTTATGGAGCTGTTGAAGTGGCAAATTCAAGAAATGAAAGGTTTAAGGTCAATGGACAACGATTAAAACCCTACTTGGCAGGTGAAATCGTTCCAAAAGGACTTATATGTCTTTTGGGCGACTCATCTTCAATTTGAGAAGCCGAACCTGTGAGTCGAGCCAACGACTATAAACAAAAGCGCTAATTGGGAGGCAACCCAATGTTTATGTTATATGTGTTAATTTGGTGTGATTTTGTGGTTTGAATAAGTGTTTTAGTTAATTTGTTGTTTTTGGGCTATAGGGTTGGCAAATGGAAGCAAGAATGACCATTTGAAGTGAAAAAGGCGAACTTTGATCAAGCAATTCAACCCCTTGATTTGTGTTAAAGGTGTAGTTGATCCGTTAAAAAGGGTTATTAGTTGCTTGTAAATGGTTGATCGGTCGATGGCTCGCGATTCAAGGATAAACTGGACCGCATCCATCTCAACTGGGGAGTAACTTGTTCTTACTTTTATGACTTTTCTTTTCTTTTCTTTCCCTTACACATTGAGGATAATGTGTATTTTAAGTGTGGGGGAGGAATTGTGTGGTACTTGTGATTTTGTTTAGTTGTGTTGTCAGTTGTGTTTGAAGTTGGATAAGTAGTTGGTTTAAATGTTGTTTATCTTGGGTTTGCTGGCAAGGAGTTTAGTCCACTTTTAAAGGGAGATTCTGTCAAAATTTTTCCAAAACCTTATACTTGTATATATAATAATCATAATAAATAAATAAAATTTTGTCAAATACTCTTTTGAAATAAATATACGTGGTTTTGAAACTTCTTTTGCTCATTTAATTTGGAAATGACTATTATGTCATTATAATTTTTACATCTATAGGAAAGTATATCTAGTAAAGTAGAGAAGATTATGCCTACATTTTGCATATTTGATGAAAATTATTCTTTTTATCTGATTTTATAAGTTAAGAAATTAATATGGTCAATAAGTGTCATACTTTTCTCATATTATTCTTTAGAGGGAATTTTATTATTATTTCTCTATATATATATTTATATAAAAAAAGAGTTATTCTACTCCAATAGTTCTTGTACTTAGTAACTAGGAGTCTTCATCTACAAATATCGACTTTTGCGTAAAGCGGTACTTGAATTAAGAGTATGAAAAGCAACTTAAGTATGTGAAATGTTGAGTAATCGGCGATCTTCATCTAAAAATATCGATCTTCGCGTCAAAAGGCATTTTTCACAACTTAAGTAGTATTTAACTCTTAAAATATATAAAAAAAAGAAGAAAAAGAAAAAAGAAAATAAATCCCTCTTTAATAAAATAAGAAGTTGATCATGAGAATTAGTTAACATCTTTATTGACTATATGAGTTGCTTGCTTGTGAAATTGGGTAAAAATGAGAAATTGAGTTGAATTAGTAAAATTATGGTATACTTGGCTTTTCTTTGTTTGATATTATGAGTACTTGAAGTTAATGGAAAGATCACATAAGGGTTATTTACCTTGATTCAAGGAAATGAAGTTGAAATGCCACATATGTTTATTTTCAATCTTTGGATCATTGATGGTTGGAATTTCATATTGCTTGAGGATAAGCAATGGTTCAAGTGTGGGGGTATTTGATAAGGGTTTATTTTACGTATTTTTAAGTGCATTTTATTAGTTGATTTTGGTTTGATTATTTAGTTTTATAACTAAAATAAATAGGTTTTGGTAAAAATATACATTTTTTTGGTAAAAATGGCTAATATTGCATTTCTATTGATTAATGGATTTCAATCTTCTTAAGTTGGGCGCTTTAGACACCCCTCTAATATTCCATAATAGTGTATTAATCATCGCGAATTACCTGGAGAAAGTTATTGATCGAAGTTGAGGACCGTAGCTATCTGTCGGATTGAACTCGAACACAATCCCTTGCCCTTCATCTTTTTAGTATTCTTTCCATTCCCATCAAGGGGGTCGATGTTCAACTCCAAGAGCGTAGAGGGCTAATCCGGCTCCTGTATGACCACCAATCTTGGTGACACCAGAGGGAGTTTCACCTCTCTCCCTTCCTCACTCGCATCACTCTCCTCCATGTCCGTTACTGCTGCCCTCGCCCCCTACAACTCTATGGTCAGCTCATCTCCCATTTCCTCCAGGTGCAATTCGCTGCTGGGTTGCGAGTCCTCTGCACACCCGCGCAAGCTAGCAGGCTGGCCCTCCACCAGACGTTGCTGTGGTTGGGCCTCCTACGCTTGCCCCAGATGCTGCCGCACCAAGCTCTCCTTCAAGTTCCCCCTCTTCTGCCTATGTAGTCACACCCTCTCGTGCCTCCCTGTCCCTACCCAAACTCTCGCTACCCCCTCCTGCTTTGCCCCCCACCAGGTCTTCTTCTCCCAACTGTGATGGCCGCATGCCAGGACTATCCGTCCCAGTTGGAAGCGGCACCATCTCCCTCTTCGCCTGCACACTAGCCACGAACTGGATGTCCACTACCGCAGCAGAAGCTCCTCCACTAGAGCTACGGCCACGGCTAGCAGTGCGACCACTGCGGCCATATGCCCACCCACTACATCTTAGGCAGTCTCCTTGTGGTTGCGCACCTCCTCTGGCTGCAGGCGAAACTTCCCAGCTTTCTTACCCTCTGTTTTAGATACCCGGAGGTCTGGGTGCAAGATATGACACCCCTCCACTCCATGTCCATGCCGAAAACAATGGGAGCAGTATGGATGGAGATTTTCAAGTATGAAACTCTGCCAAAACACATCGTTGTCGCCGTTCCCAATCTATATTCGTGATGGCTGAGGCTTGAGCAGGTCAACCTCCATACAGACTCTCGCACAGCTTGGACGAGTCGTCTCCGACATTGCCGCATCCACCAACAGCGGAGTACCCAGCGTTGAGATGATCTGAAAGAGAACATCCTTATTGAAGTAGTGCACTGGCAGTTTTGGGAGTTGGAACCAAACGGGGGCTACAGCAGGCTCCTTATCCACATGGAACGCTGTCGACCACTTGAAGACTCTCATCGGAAAGCCATGGACATACCAGATGCTTCTGGCCTAGAGTCTATGAAAATCAACTTCATTCCCCAGCTTCATGAACACATGTCATGAGTCAAACAACCCCACCGAAGCTACTTCTCGTAAATCTAATGAGAAAAAGAACCTGCGTATCTCCTCCATTTTCGGTCTTCCCCTAGAGAATTTTCCCACCAGGGCATACTTGTAAGGAATGGCCAGCCGATTGAGATCCTCCTGTGAAAACATGAGAGTTGGTTCCCTCTCATGGGTCGCAGATGATGCATGGACGAATAGAGCCGGCTGTGAAGATCCGGCTGAGAAGAGAGCAGCAAAGGATTTGCGTTGGAAGGTTTGGGAAGGAGAGGGACACCCCCCAGCAGGTGGCTGGAGGGCAGCCATGGCCGTGGACGACAAGCAGCGAAAACCCTACTAGCGGCACTCAAGACGCAAACGGCGATGTTCCTATTTTCTAAAACTGTAAGAAATCTTTTTTAAATCGGTTTTCACTTGGACATTTTCTCAAACATGTGGAAGGCATGATTTTAGCTCACATGCTTCTTGAAATTTGGCCAAATATAAACCCCAAAAATTTTTGCCAACAATCAAAGGTTGAATTTTTTATCAAAAATTTTTTATAACTCCTATTCCTAGTGTCGCGCCCCATTTTTTGAAACAAAGAAGAATAAAAACGAATTTGGAAAAAATGGCTTTTTGAATCAATTTTTATTGAAAAATAAATTTTTGATTAAAAATGAAAAACTTGGGTCTAAATGGGACTTGTAATTGCGACGATTTGACCCAAAATATAGTTTAAAAAGGGTTTTTGATTGAAAATGGAGTCACCACTTGGTATAGGGTTAAGGTGTACCAAGTCACCTAAAAATGAATTTTTAAAAGAAAAGTGGAAAAACCCTTTTTAAACGACTCCAAGGCTACGCAAATCAAAGAAAAAGGTTCGGGAGTCACATTTGAAGAAAGGAAAGGCAAGGATAAGTATCCAAGGCACCCCTTCGACCTAGCCAAGGCTAGTTGCGCGATTTAGTCAAAAATTTTCCTTATTTAACCTAAAAATTTATCACATTTTGGATGTACTATATAAATGCAAACCCTAGACCTAGGGGATATCGAGGGGTCGAAATTTCTCTTCAAAACTCACTTGGTACCAATCACATTAATTGTGACGCCCAATCAAGATTCTTTGAAGAAGTCACTAATAATGCAAGACATGAGACTCAAAAGAAAGAAAAAAGTAAAGAAAATATAATAATATACAAATGTGTATGTCCTAAGGGAATGCATCATAATGGGTGCGGGGAATTTTATACTCGTGACTTCAATGTTCCCTTTAATAGAGAGAATACGAGCGTGCTAAGACTAGAAAAGCCAAACTCGTCCATATCCCATATCCAAGGGGTTATTTCCCTATCTAATCAAGCAAAAATGCACTAATCTACCCCCCTAATTTCCTAAATGAGATGCAATGTCTAAGTGTTGTATACATAGGGGTAAGGGATATTTTATTAGGGGAAATATTATGAGAAAATGATAAAATCCTAAAAATAGAAAAAATATGCATGAAGTGGAATGTAATCATACAAACATGACCTAACGCTTAAGGGGCTCCTAAGGGTCTAGCGTTGGACTAGCCCATGTCTATGAGTTCTCACTAGACTAGTGGAAAACGGGATAATAAGCCACAACTAGCGTTGGACTAGTGTGGTGACGTGCATTCATCCATCATATTCATCTACGACTATAGAAAGCAAGTAGACATGCCAATCACCTATAAACACGTAGCACATAACACTTAGCATGCTCGACTAAATGCAAGAGCCTAATAAAGCAAATTAACACGTAGCAACAAGCATGCAAATAATCACACAAAGCAAGAAGAGAAAGCGAATAAAAACCTAACTATTACATTTGAAGGGGGGCCTACTATCTAAGGGGAAGACTTAGAAAAGTAAATCCTAACTATTACATTGGCTAACTAAAACAAATGGGGAAGGGGAAAAATGAACAAAAATGCTCTCCAAACCCTATCTATTACAAGCCAAGAGGTGTACACATATCCCATAAAAGAATAACTTAATAAAAGCAAAAGTAAATGAAATAAATAAAAGGAATTAAAGAAAGGCAAGGAAAGCAAAGTAGACATGTAATTCTCACTTAACACGTTGGATCACATAGAGGAGAGACCAAAAAAAAAAGATAAAAGAAACTATACCTCCCTTGAATTGGGGTCCTAATGGAGTGAAACCACTTATTTACCCTCCAAAATAAAAGAAAGGGTCAAGGCACCACTTTAATTCATAAAGAATCACAAAAGATAAAATAAACATGAAATTGAATCAATTAAATCATATAAACAACCCACATTCAAGAGGTCAAAAGAAGAAAGGACTTGATTACAAAAATTAACAAAGTTACGGGGTCAAAATTAAAGAAAAAATAAAGTTTATGGGCCTATTTGCAATTAATTTAGGGACCCAATTGAAAGTAATGAAAGCTTGCAGGGCCATAGCGAAATTAAAGAGAAGTACAGGGACTGATTTGCGAATTCATTTCTCTGGCTTCGTAATGGATTAAACCACTGGGCTATTTTATTTATTTGTTTATGCCCAAAGATCATTCGGCCCAATCGGAAGTCCAAGGAAAACAATCTGGCTAGCCCATCATTTTCACTAATCTAGCTCATACAAAATTAAGGGCCTCAAGTTTCCAAGCCCAAATCATAAACCCAGAAGAAGCAAACCAAAATCCATTAGTCCAACCCAACTAAGTATTATTACCCAAAAATCTAAACCATAACTAAAACCCAACAAGAGTAGTAAATTAACTAAAATTATTAAGCCACAATTATGATCTAAATCCCCGAATTAATTTATCCCAAAAAGTCACATAAAATGGGCAAACATAGGATTAAGCTTAAGAGGGCGAAATTAGTTCAGCTTTTCCAATTTTTGGGGTCACCTCAGAACAGGGGGAAACTTGAGGGGTTCATATGCAACAAAAACAGGGATCTAATTGAAGGAATTACAACAGTTTCGGGGGGGGCAAATTATGAAGTTCAAAACTCTTGGGGTTATATTCCAGAGGAAGCAAAAATGTATGGGCTGAGAATGCCATTTTTAGACAATTGATTGTCTTCTCCAACGAGCTTAACATCAGTTTAGCATTTTAGATCCCTTTTTGGTCAGCAATACCAGAACATCTGGTTTCAATTCCAATTATTTCCAACAATCAATGAAACTCCAACAACACTTCCTCTCACAACATTTATTCGGATTCAAGCATAGAGATATGAGAATTCATACGTAAAATGCGGGCGAAATCCTCTTCAAATAGAATGTTCATTCGGGCATTTTAATAAACAGCAAATGGGCATGAAAAAATTCAACAGATTTTTGCTCAATTTATGTTGTAACTGGCCCCAAAATTATCAGAAACACACAAGGTTTCAATCCAATCAACCCGCGAACATGTATATTCAAGATCATGTATGATCACAGAAACATTATTAGGAACCAATCTTCGAAATACATGTCTCTGAAATTTCAAGAGTCTATGCTTAGAAAAGGGAAAAGGAAAAAGAAAAGGGTTGCTTACAGCTCCCTCTTGAGCGGTGGTGACTTGCTGATGGCGGTGGAGGATTCCATCGAGATGGTAGCTGCGAAAAATTCTGGAGCGGCCAGCAAGATGTAATTCCTCCGCTCAGTTTTTCTGCTTGCCTGAAATTCCTTTTCTTCTTGCTCGGTTTTTTGCAACTCCCTTTTCTTGCTCTGTTTCTGTTTGCAGCCGCGGCCCTTTTCTCTATTTTTCCTTGGCTTTTCACCAATTCTTTTCCTCACTTAGTTCCTCCAGCCCGCAGCCTTTTGCTTTTTCCTTGTTTTCCCTTTTCCTCCCCTGCCGAAACCTCCCCTGTTTTTCCTTTTGTTGCTCCGTTCTTTTTTCAGTTCTCTTCTTCAACCAAGAGCCTCCCTCTCTGTTTTTTTTTTGTTTTCCCCCAAAAGGTCTCCGCCGCCACCTTCTTTTTCTTCCCTTATTTTTTTTACTCTCTCTCGCTCATTTTTCTCTTCCCGGAAAACCTCCCCCAATCTTTTCAGATTTTCCCTTTTGATCTTGCTCTCTGTGTTTTTCCAGCCCCTTCGTCTACTGCCAACTTCTCTCTGCTCTCTCTCCTCTGCTGCGGCCCTCTCATCCGTGGCTTCCTCAATCCTTTTTTTTTTTTTTAAGCTAAACAAGTGTCCCCCTAAATGTTGTGTTGTCAAAATAAGCAAAGGGACACTTGTCCCCCATATTCCTTAACCACTTGTCCAACCGTCCCTAATACACTTTTCCCTTTTTTTTCTTTTTTTTTTTCCGAAAATTTAGTGCAAAAAACCCTTAACTCAATTAAAATAAAACAGGGGACACGAATCAAAAAAAAAATAAAATAAAAATCTAAAATCGAAACAAATAAAATAAAAATTGAATAAAGTTTAAAATCAAAATTTGGTGTCTACAGTTTGCCCCTCTTTGTCTGAGTTTTGGAAAAACCTGAGACAAAGAAGTAGACACCAAATACTTACCTGTGTCTTTGGCTGCAGCTGCTCGAATGACTGTCATTATTGAAACGAGGACTGACCTCTTTAATGAAACTTTAAAATGGGAATTGACCCGAACAAGAAATTTAAAATCATGGGACTGACCCGAATAAAACGAAAATCATGGGACTGACCCGAATAAAATTTAAAATCAAGAGATGCACGCTAGTGGGACTGACCCACGGCTAGCGGCGGGGTAAAATGAAAGGCGCACTAGTGGGACTGACCCAACGGCTAGTGACGATGCAAAATGAAATGCACACTGGCGGGACTAACCCATGCTCCAATGGCTGTGAAAATGAAATGCTTACTGGCGGGACTGACCCACGTTCCAATGGTAGTAAAATGAAATGCTCACTGGCGGGACTAACCTCACGCTCCAGTGGCTGTGAAAATGAAATGCTCACTGGCGGGACTAACCTCACGTTCCAGTAGCGGTGAAAATGAAATGCACACTGGCGGGACTAACCCACGCTCCAGTAGCTGTGAAAATGAAATGCACACTGGCGGGACTAACCCACGCTCCAGTGGTAATATAAATGGAATACCTTGACAATCGGACAGTGGAATCAAACCCGAGCCTGCCGTGATAACTGGTCGGTCAGTGGGATAACACCCGAGCCTGCCGAGGTAACCGGTCGGTCAGTGGGATTAAACCCGAGCCTGCCGAGGTCGGAGGGATAAAACCCATGCCCAACGAAAATAAAAGCGGTCCCAATGTGATAGAGGCTAAACACACACGTTAGTGAGATAAATTCGATGCTAACGGTGGTAGAGTAGAATAAAACGCACACGTTAGTGAGATAGACTCGATGCTAACGGTGGTGGAATGAAAATACACGCGTTAGTGAGATAGACTCGATGCTAACGGTGGTGGAATGAAAACGCACGCGTTAGTGCGATAGACTCGATGCTAACGGTGGTGGAATGAATTAAGGGTGGTTGTCAAGAAAAGGGGTAGAAGGGTGCGCGGCATATGCTGAAACTTCGCGCACAAGAAATTTTGATTTTTGATTTTTGATTTTTTGATGATTTTTTTTTTGAAAGAGAATCTCTTCAAAAATAATTTGCCCTAGTGTGGGGTCTTTTTCTTTCTTTCTTCTTGTTTCTCTTTTTCCATTATCGGCCTTCCACATCATTGGATGCTTCTTCATTATGTTCAGCCATGAATACCTGCACAGGGGCTTACCGAAATACAATATGCACTTAAATTTCTTATTTTGAAAATTAATGCAACTACTACTCATGAAAAGAGCAGCGTGATTGATTCGAAATCCTCAAATGTATTGTAAAAAATTTGCCTCGGTATGGGCTTATTTTGTGAAATGTCACAAATAAAAGAATTTGCCCCAGTTTGGGCCTATTTTGCAAAATCTCTCAAATGAAAATTTGCCCAATGTGGGCCCATTTAATTGCAAAGATTTGTTCGGATGACTCTCCATTTATTTGAACATATTAAGAAACTATGTTTTCTAACAGAAAATTTCATGATGAATTTATCAAAATAATACCAAATTACAAATGATTCTTTCCTCATTTTAGCATTGATGCTTAGGGTAAAGGGTCACCACTTCTTGTTAGCTCATCCTTCAGGACTAATCAAGTAGGTGTTATTTCTGCTTTTGAGGTGGCTAAGGAAAATGAGAAATCAAGATTTGTCTTGTTCTTATGCCCAAATTTGTTTGTAATCCATTCAACATCATATCTTAGTGAAAGCAAATAGTATGTCACCCCTATTTCTTAAGAAAATTTAGTCAACATAGATGCTTTGAGCCTGCAATATATGGGTAGAAACGATGTGGAATCAGGTTATACCCTTTTGATCACAAATGATTGAGAGATTCCTTAGAAGCATAATCCTCACTTTGAGTTGTCATGAGAGATAAGTCAACGATGGACTTTATGAGCTTGTAATGTGGCTTGAAAACGATAGTTAAAGAATAAGACTTTCAAGGACATTGCACCGAAGATCGCATTTCCAAAAATTGGCCCAATTTGAATTCGAAGATTTTCGACTTTTATCACCACTCAACAGGGAATTCACTATCGAAATTTCTTTTGCATTTACTTTTCTCACTTTCTCTCTCTTCTTTCCTCAAAGGTGTCCCGCGGGTTTTCATATGATGAACACTGTCCACCTCACAGCTAATCAATGCAGAAATACATTTAAAAAAATTCTTGGCATCAGTATAGGAGCATCACCTGCCAATTAGAAAATTTCTTGACAGAGATATGGCAAAGAACAGAAGTCAGGGCTTCCGACTTTTGTAATGGGGTCAGGTGGGGTGCTTAGAAAGGTTAGGGCTTGAAAGCAAATTTTCTGAAAATGGTTTAAATGACCTGAGATCGCATTATTGTATCAACCCTTTTCTTAGGGTTAAATCAGAACGTGCCCCAGTTGATTCTCAATTGAGGCACTTTTTCCTTTCATTTGTTTTTTTTTTCTCGACCTCTTGCCATTCTTTTGAATTTTCAAAATTTGCCCAGTCTATTTTTGAACTGAGGTTCTCTTTTCTTCTTTTGCCCTTTTGCTTTTGTTGTTTTTCACCTCTTGAGACTTTTCTTTCTTTTTTCAACTCAAACTTGCCCCCAGTGTGGGGTCTGCGATTCTCAGGGGTTGCCAAACGAAATATTTTATTCTGAAGGCTCAAAAGGGGTAACTAGGGATAGAATGTTGGATTGGAAAAGAAGAGGGCCTGACTTGTATTCCGTTCCTTACATTAGCTCTGAAAGGAAACTTTCATTAATGCGAAATTTTTTTTGCATGCATCTGAATTAATTGACTGAGGAAAACTTCTGTTCATCCATATCTGTGAAACATAAGGGATTTGCGGACACTCCTTCTTCTTTTTCTTTTCTTCTTCTTTTTTCAAAATTGAAGCCCAGGTAGAACCAAATTTTTCCCATTTAGGGTTCTCTCTTTTTGGTTTCAGCATTTTTTCTTTTTTCCTTTCCCCTTTCTTTCGAAAAAAATCTCCAATCTCCTTCCCCAAGGTGGGGTGCGATCATAAGTGCCTTTGAAAAGAACCACCCATTTTAGCTCAAACGAGGATGCAAGGGATAAATATTGTTTAGGTTGTAGAAACGATGGCCAAAGTATCATTCTTACACTTCATGACAACCAAAGTAATGAAATGCTCATTGAGAATCCATTCCCTTTTTTGATATTTGAAAATTTTCCAATGTAGGGCAGTGATCATTAAGGCTCTTATTTGAAACGAATTTATTCTTTCAAAGGCTCAAATGGGAGAGCAAATGATAAAATTTGTATGGATAGAGAATCGAACGCTTGAAATATCATTCCAAATTTTCAAAATAAACAAAGATAATGCACCATTTTGCTTTCACTTAGATGTGAATTGAATATAATTAGACACAGTGAACATTTTTCAAGCAAGGATTGCCCCAATTTGCAATTTATCAATCAATGTGACTGATTTTATTTTGGGGTTAAGTGAAGGAGAAAAAGTATCTGATAGGGTCCTTTTGAGTGACTGTTCACCCTTTTTATTCTGAGCACTTTTATTGTATAGCTCGGATCCCCAATCAAGTGTACGTAAGGATTTCAGAAAGCATACATTTGTGAATTTCAGGCTGGAAGTTGAGAAATTCTCAATTTGGTCTTATTTCTTAAAATTCATCATGAAATCTCCGAAAAAATAAAGAATGAAATGTACATGAATATACATAAAACAATAATTGTCCAAAACTTTATTGCTGAAAAAGTTTACAACAAAATTTCTCGTTCAATTATAATACAAATGAGAAGAGAAAACTTCTAAAAAGCTTCACATATATACATTTTTGTCTCCCTTTCTTTTTGAACAAAATGTATCAACAAATCAAATAAACAGAATTTGCCTTTGAAAAACAATTATAAAGTCTCTCAGAGGCTTTAGCCTAGCGCTTTCGGATAGATCTTTCATGTTTTCATTGCAAGGCTTGCCCAAGAATCAAGTGATACTTGAAATTTTCAAATTAAAATATTTACACCTCATTAAAACATTTTATGAATGCAGGGGAGGGGGAAAAAATAAAAGAAAAATAACCAGAGTTAGTAAGCAAGACTGCAAAATGAGTATGCATGTCCTATGGGGGAACCCTTTTATGCTAAGGGTAGGCCTAGCATGAAAATGCAATCCTCTGGGGTAGGCACCATACATTACCTGATGAATCCGATCAACTGATCGAGTGAAAAAAGATGTTTTGAAAAAATTTGGCCAATTGAAATGAGAAAAGGACATCTGTCCAAAAGATGAGAACAAAGTCCGAATGGATTGCTTGCTTTGATCAACACAAAATGATGCGTAAAAGATATTGCAATGTCTCGATTAATTTATTCAGTGAACCTTAGACTTATTGATGATCTATTCAAAAAAATCGACCGGATCACCCTAAAAAGGGTAAATTGGACAAATGAATTGAATGAAATTGCTGATTTTTTCAAAAATCGACCAGATCATCCTAAAAAGGGTAAATTGGACAAATGAAATTGCTGATTTATTCAAAAATCGACCAGATCACCCTAAAAAGGGTAAATTGGACAAATGAATTGAATGAAATTGCTGATTTATTCAAAATCGATTCGATTGCCCTAAAAATGATAAATTGGACAAATGAATTGAATGAAATTTGATTTATTCAAAATCGATTCGATTGCCCTAAAAATGATAAATTGGACAAATGAATTGAATGAAATTTGATTTATTCAAAATCGATTCGATTGCCCTAAAAATGAGTGAATTGGCCAAATGAATGAAATGAAGTTATGATTTATTCACATTTGATTGATTGAGTGAATTAACAAAATGGATTGGATGAAATTAAGGAATAAAATGATCCAATGGATTGAATGAAATTGATAGTAAAAAATCGATTGAATCATAGCAATGCATTAGTCTATGAGCCTCCCAAAAATCAAAATTTGGCCTCAATACATTTATCGTTTCAACAAGGAGGAATTACTTGTGAATTTCTTCAAATTAGTGTCCTTTACGCAAGGGATTTTTACCAATTTTTGATAAAGTGACCAAAAAGTGATAATTAGCTGCTCATATTCTAATGTGCAAAAAATTGCTGCCGTCTTTAAAAAGATCAGATCCTACCTTACCTCGTGCACTACCCCTTTGGATGGTACAAGAAATGTAAACGTGCAAGTCTCATTGGATTATATATCCGATACACACAGGGCGGTTTATTCCTAGTACGGGATCCCCTATGTGGCATTCCCTTCTAAGGTGGATGCATGATGCTATTTATTAAAGCGATGTAAATATGTGACAAATATAGCCTAAGGGACATAAATAATGCATTGGGGGGAAAAGGTCTAAAATGAAATGTACTTGTTGAAAATTAAGTGTAAAAATTGAAATTTAAACATGTGAGTTATCTAGTGGGTAAGTCACTAAAAGAGTGCCAAAGAGGCCTCTTATTGCTAAGGCACATGAATGCAAGCCAAGAAAACAAAAAATGGTTAGTGCAATTGATAGTACACATAACATATTGGGAACAATTAAGAAAAGAAATACAATAAAAGCAAGTAAAAGGGGTGGAACCCCTTCCCTCGTGCCTAATGAGCTTAAAAAAGGTGAGGCTGACTCTAACCTAGGAAAATTCCAACATGAATGCATGAGGCTGGGGCTCACTAATGCGACTAGACTCGATAAGGTCTAAAAAGGTCCCCAAGCCTTCAGACCTAAGGGAATGGGTCATCAATCCCAAGACCCTCGGTCGGTGGCTCGAGCGATCCCCTAGGTATTGCTATGGGCACAGGGCACACCATCCACATACCTAGAGAAATCATTCCTAGTCCTACAAGGCGGTGTGGGAAAGAGCCCACGAAAATAAAATAAAATGGGATAACAGTAAATAAACGTGCACGTATGAGGTGTTCCCTATTTTGAGGGAATGGGTTGAGAACCAACGCGAGACTCTAAAGGTGACACACACCCCCCCCAAATGCAATGCAAAGCGCGAAACACAAAAAAACCATTCATCCATCAAAGCAATCATACACAAATGTGAGGTCGTGAGTTGATACGCGCGAATATGCAAAAAATCCTAAAAAAAAGGAAAATGCAACCCTAACATCCAAATGCGATATATGAAAAATGTTAAAAGAAGAAAAAGGTTGACTAAATCGAATGCTCGGACTCTCTAAGTCCCCAGTGGAGTCGCCAACTGTCGCGCCCCATTTTTTGAAACAAAGAAGAATAAAAACGAATTTGGAAAAAATGGCTTTTTGAATCAATTTTTATTGAAAAATAAATTTTTGATTAAAAATGAAAAACTTGGGTCTAAATGGGACTTGTAATTGCGACGATTTGACCCAAAATATAGTTTCAAAAGGATTTTTGATTGAAAATGGAGTCGCCACTTGGTATAGGGTTAAGGTGTACCAAGTCACCTAAAATGAATTTTTAAAAGAAAAGTGGAAAAACCCTTTTTAAACGACTCCAAGGCTACGCAAATCAAAGAAAAAGGTTCGTGAGTCACATTTGAAGAAAGGGAAGGCAAGGATAAGTATCCAAAGCACCCCTTCGATCTAGCCAAGGTTAGTTGCGCGATTTAGTCAAAAATTTTTCTTATTTAACCTAAAAATTTATCGCATTTTGGATGTACTATATGAATGCAAACCCTAGACCTAGGGGGTATCGAGGGGTCGAAATTTCTCTTCAAAGCTTACTTGGTACCAATCACATTAATTGTGACGCCCAATCAAGATTCTTTGAAGAAGTCACTAATAATGCAAGACATGAGACTCTAAAGAAAGAAAAAAGTAAAGAAAATATAATAATATACAAATGTGTATGTCCTAAGGGAATGCATCATAATGGGTGCGGGGAATTTTATACTCGTGACTTCAATGTTCCCTTTAATAGAGAGAATACGAGCGTGCTAAGGCTAGAAAAGCCAAACTCGTCCATATCCCATATCCAAGGGGTTATTTCCCTATCTAATCAAGCAAAAATGCACTAATCTACCCCCCTAATTTCCTAAATGAGATGCAATATCTAAGTGTTGTATACATAGGGGTAAGGGATATTTTATTAGGGAAAATATTATGTGAAAATGATAAAAATCCTAAAAATAGAAAAAATATGCATGAAGTGGAATGTAATCATACAAACATGACCTAACGCTTAAGGGGCTCCTAAGGGTCTAGCGTTGGACTAGCCCATGTCTATGAGTTCTCACTAGACTAGTGGAAAATGGGATAATAAGCCACAACTAGCGTTGGACTAGTGTGGTGACGTGCATTCATCCATCATATTCATTTACGACTATAGAAAGCAAGTAGACATGCCAATCACCTATAAACACGTAGCACATAACACTTAGCATGCTCGACTAAATGCAAGAGCCTAATAAAGCAAATTAACACATAACAACAAGCATGCAAATAATCACACAAAGCAAGAAGAGAAAGCGAATAAAAACCTAACTATTACATTTGAATGGGGGCCTACTATCTAAGGGGAAGACTTAGAAAAGTAAATCCTAACTATTACATTGGCTAACTAAAACAAATGGGGAAGAGGAAAAATGAACAAAAATGCTCTCCAAGCCCTATCTATTACAAGCCAAGATGTGTACACATACCCCATAAAAGAATAACTTAATAAAAGCAAAAGTAAATGAAATAAATAAAAGGAATTAAAGAAAGGCAAGGAAAGCAAAGTAGACATGCAATTCTCACTTAACACGTTGGATCACATAGAGGAGAGACAAAAAAAAAAGGGATAAAAGAAACTATACCTCCCTTGAATTGGAGTCCTAATGGAGTGAGACCACTTATTTACCCTCCAAAATAAAAGAAAGGGTCAAGGCACCACTTTAATTAATAAAGAATCACAAAAGATAAAATAAACATGAAATTGAATCAATTAAATCATATAAACAACCCACATTCAAGAGGTCAAAAGAAGAAAGGACTTGATTGCAAAAATTAACAAAGTTGTGGGGTCAAAATTAAAGAAAAAATAAAGTTTAAGGGCCTATTTGCAATTAATTTAGGGACCCAATTGAAAGTAATGAAAGCTTGCAGGGCCATAGCAAAATTAAAGAGAAGTACAGGGACTGATCTGCGAATTCATTTCTCTGGCTTCGTAATGGATTAAACCACTGGCTATTTTATTTATTTGTTTATGCCCAAAGATCATTCGGCCCAATCGGAAGTCCAAGGAAAACAATCTGGCTAGCCCATCATTTTCACTAATCTAGCTCATACAAAATTAAGGGCCTCAAGTTTCCAAGCCCAAATCATAAACCCAGAAGAAGCAAACCAAAATCCATTAGTCCAACCCAACTAAGTATTATTACCCAAAAATCTAAACCATAACTAAAACCCAACAAGAGTAGTAAATTAACTAAAATTATTAAGCCACAATTATGATCTAAATCCCCGAATTAATTTATCCCAAAAAGTCACATAAAATGGGCAAACATAGGATTAAGCTTAAGAGGGCGAAATTAGTTCAGCTTTTCCAATTTTTGGGGTCACCTTAGAACAGGGGGAAACTTGAGGGGTTCATATGCAACAAAAACAGGGATCTAATTGAAGGAATTACAACAGTTTCGGGGGGGGGGCAAATTATGAAGTTCAAAACTCTTGGGGTTATATTCCAGAGGAAGCAAAAATGTATGGGCTGAGAATGCAATTTTTAGACAATTGATTGTCTTCTCCAACGAGCTTAACATCAGTTTAGCATTTTAGATCCCTTTTTGGTCAGCAATACCAGAACATCTGGTTTCAATTCCAATTATTTCCAACAATCAATGAAACTCCAACAACACTCCCTCTCACAACATCTATTCGGATTCAAGCATAGAGATATGAGAATTCATACGTAAAATGCGGGCGAAATCCTCTTCAAATAGAATGTTCATTCGGGCATTTTAATAAACAGCAAATGGGCATGAAAAAATTCAACAGATTTTTGCTCAATTTATGTTGTAACTGGCCCCAAAATTATCAGAAACACACAAGGTTTCAATCCAATCAACCCGCGAACATGTATATTCAAGATCATGTATGATCACAGAAACATTATTAGGAACCAATCTTCGAAATACATGTCTCTGAATTTTCAAGAGTCTATGCTTAGAAAAGGGAAAAGGAAAAAGAAAAGGGTTGCTTACAGCTCCCTCTTGAGCGGTGGTGACTTGCTGATGGCGGTGGAGGATTCCATCGAAATGGTAGCTGCGAAAAATTCTGGAGCGGCCAGCAAGATGCAATTCCTCCGTTCAGTTTTTCTGCTTGCCCGAAATTCCTTTTCTTCTTGCTCGGTTTTTTGCAACTCCCTTTTCTTGCTCTGTTTCTGTTTGCAGCCGCGGCCCTTTTCTCTATTTTTCCTTGGCTTTTAACCAATTCTTTTCCTCACTTAGTTCCTCCAGCCCGCAGCCTTTTGCTTTTTCCTTGTTTTCCCTTTTCCTCCCCTGCCGAAACCTCCCATGTTTTTCCTTTTGTTGCTCTGTTCTTTTTTCAGTTCTCTTCTTCAACCAAGAGCCTCCCTCTCTGTTTTTTTTTTTTTGTTTTCCCCCAAAAGGTCTCCGCCGCCACCTTCTTTTTCTTCCCTTATTTTTTTTACTCTTTCTCGCTCGTTTTTCTCTTCCCGGAAAACCTCCCCCAATCTTTTCAGATTTTCCCTTTTGATCTTGCTCTCTGTGTTTTTCCAGCCCCTTCGTCTACTGCCAACTTCTCTCTGCTCTCTCTCCTCTGCTGCGGCCCTCTCATCTGTGGCTTCCTCAATCCTTTTTTTTTTTTTTTTAAGCTAAACAAGTGTCCCCCTAAATGTTGTGTTGTCAAAATAAGCAAAGGGACACTTGTCCCCCAAATTCCTTAACCACTTGTCTAACCGTCCCTAATACACTTTTCCCTTTTTTTTTTCTTTTTTTTTCCGAAAATTTGGTGCAAAAAACCCTTAACTCAATTAAAATAAAACAGGGGACACGAATCAAAACAAAAATAAAATAAAAATCTAAAATCGAAACAAATAAAATAAAAATTGAATAAAGTTTAAAATCAAAATTTGGTGTCTACACCTAGGTTTAAATTTTTTATCTCATTTCCTCTGCCTCGACCACCGCTCCTATTCTCATTAAACAACCATCCCTGCCAAGTCTTCTTTCCCTTGCAAAAGTTTTTCCCCTTTCTATCGTGAGCATCTATCCTTTCCTATGGGCAAAGAATAAGGAAATAAAAGTCTAGACTACAAACGTTAGTGGTGAAGTAGAAAATTTGCCTGTTGAATCAGCAACTGCATAGTGCATGTTTTACAGAGAATGTAATTGAATTAGTATTAAAAATGTACTTAGGTCAAATTTGTCAATTCTAAAATCTTTTTGTTCATAAATATTCTGTACAAAATAAAGTACACAGGAATCATGTGAATTTCTTTCTAGAAGCTGACATATCAAACTTAGCACTTAAACTTCTCATTGCACTCAAAAGCAATAGAGAACAAGAGGTTCAGGAAATGAGGAGGAGTGATGTGAAATCAGAATATCTTCGTCATTGTAGTCCCTTAGGCAATAGGAGCCTTGCCTGCTATCGCATAAGGAATAGTGGCAATTTTGGAAAATACAGCAAATCATTAAAAGACGATGAGAATTTTTGTCGAAAGGGTTGTTCCCAGAGATGTACACTTCTGCAGTTTCAAAGTTACACTTACCTAGTGAGGTGATCTTTTGAAATCATGGTAAGGTGGCCTCTATCTCAGAAAGACATGGGGAATGACGCATCAAGCACGACTGGCCAAGGGGGTCTAAGACTCCAAATATATTTTTTCTCAAGTAAAATGCTAAGTTTGTGCAATAACATGGTAAGCTATAGTCATGTATAAAATTTAAATTTTTATTGCACAAACTTACCCTTTGTCTCCTAAAATTTACTATTACTCTTAAGGATTTTTCTAATGGATGCTCAGTAGGTACTTGTTAACATACCTAAATTATATATAAGTTATGATGTTGATACACAGAGTTACAATTAATGCACTCTCCCCCCGGCCTCTCGTATTTAGACATTTTCACGAGTTAGCTAACGCCTAAAAGTCTAAACCCACTATAATTGAGTGCTTATTGGATACCTATTAGCCGAACCATTACTGCTAGCGAATCCAGTTATATGTAAATTTCTCAAATAAAGTAATAAGTTTGTGCAATAAACAGTAAGTTTTAGTCATTCATAAAATTTACCATTTTACTACATAAACTTACCATTCATCTTCCAAAACTTACTATTATTCAGTCGAACTTACTTATCTAGTTATTTGTAAGTTTCTCAAACAAAATGGTAAGTTTTTAAAATTTAGTAAGTTTTTATCACTCATTAAATTGTCTATTTTATTATGCAAACTTACTATTTGACTTCCAAAACTTACCATTGTAAAAATTATAACTTACTATATATTTCCTCGTAGAAATTAAAAATTTTGATAAAAATTGAAAACCAAAATGATCATGTCGGATTCCTAAAAAAATTTCATGTTCAATTATTTGACATTTTCATTTGAAAAATAAGTCAAACCATTTATTAAGTTAAAGATATGGTACCACAACAAAGGGAAATGGCACAAAGTTGTTGGGGTCAGTAACTACCGTATTTTTTTCCTATGTCACGGTTGGGTCAGAGTCGTTTGACGTAAAACTAGGTAAGACTCGTTTATAGAAACCTTTGGTACAACATTTTTAAGCTTCACCTTCCATATTTGATTCTTACTAAAAATTAAGTTGCAAGAAGTTTCCATATCCGGTGTTACAGTGACTGTGCGAAATTGGGAACGTGGAATGAAATGGCAACACTGTGTACTAAGGTTCGACATTGTAGCGTCTTTGTTTCTTTAAACTTATTATCTAAGCGTTGCTGCTTCTTTTCTTCTCCTATCAAGAAATCTTGGTAAATTGAATCTATTGTACATGACAAAGTCGTCAAAGAATGGAAGTCAGGGGTGAAGAACACTTTTACTTCCTCGTCTGGAATCCATCCAAAGGATGAACCATACGAATGGATGACTAGTTCATAGTATGACCCCAATACGAGGTAGTATGAAGAGTACAGCAGAAAGCCGGAGGATTCAGGCTTGGAATAGGATTCAGAGTCTGATGAGAAGTCTCCGGAGGTGAAATGGGAGGCAGACTATGATGAGAATAAGCATGTTTACTACGACCAAGGGATGGATATTGCAGTTGGTCGAGCCGGATAGTGAAACTGAGGAGGAAGAGCAGAAGCAAAAGGCTCCAGAGGAGTCTGCCCATAATAGTTATTGGGGGAATCAGCAAACTACGCACCATGGGAATTGAGAGGTGTCGCCCCATTTTTGAAAATAAAAATAAATAAATGGCGTTTATGAAAAAATGAATTTTGATTCAATTTTTGATTGGAAAAAGATTTTTGGTTTAAAAGAAAAATAAGTAAAGAAAAATGATGAGGGCCTAAATGGGGTTTGAAAGTGCGACGATTTTGGCCCAAATTGATAGTTTAAAAAGGGTTTTATAAAAAAATCGGAGTCGTCACTTGGTATCGAGTTAAGGTGTAGCAATTCACCTAAAAATGAATTTTCTAAAGAAAAAAGTAGAAAACCCTTTTTAAATGACTCCTAGTCTATCAAAATAAAAAAAAAAAAGGTTCGGGAGTCACATTTGAAGAAAGGGAAGGCAAGGATAAAAATCCGAGTCACCCTTTCGACCTAACCAAGGCTAGTTGCATGATTCAGTCAAAGATTTCCTTATTTTAACCTAAGAATTTATCACATTTGGATGTACTATATGAATACAAACCCTAGGCCTAAGGGGGGTATTGGGGGGTCAAAATATCTCTTCAAAGTTTAATTGGTGCCAATCACATTAATTGTGATGCCCAATAGGTATTCTTTGAAGAAGTCACGAATAATGCAAAAATATGAGATTCTAAGAAAAGAAAGGAAAAAATAATTATATAAATACAAATATACATGACCTAAAGGAATCATCATGTCGGGTACGGGGGACTAGTGTTCGTGACTCAATTTTCCCTTTAATAGAGGGAATACGAGCGTGCTAAGGTTAGAAAGCCAAACTCGTCCATATCCTATATTTAAGGGGTTTTCCCTAATCTAATCAAGTAAATGCGCTACCCTAATTCTAATTCTTAAATAAAATGCAAGTCCAATATTATGTATCACACATAGGGATATATATATATATATATATAGGAAAATTTAGGATAAGGGGTATACATATAAGGGGAATATGGGGGAAAAATACATATATAAGGGAAGTATGGGATAAGAGTTATATGTATAAGGGGAACATGCAAAAAATGATAAAAGACCCTAGAAAGTGAAAAATATGCATGAAATGAAGTGATTTTATCACACAATCATGATCTAACGCTTAAAGGGCTCCTAAAGGTCTAGCATTGGACTAGCCCACACTTATGAATTTTCACTAGCATTGGACTAGTGGAAAATCGGAACAGAGGGGCCAGAACTAGTGTGGATTAGGGAAATGGCCCACAACTAGCGTTGGACTAGTGATGTGACGTCACACATTGATTATAACTAAACAAATAATATAAAACATAATAAAGCAAGTAAACACATAATATCACATAAACACATAACACATAATCATGATATCTAAATGTCAGACCCTAAGAAAGCGGTAACACATAACACATAAGCATGCAAAACATATCAAGCAAATAAAGCAAATAAGCCCAAACTATTACATTAGGGGGGGCCCTACTACAATCTAAAGGGGAAATGAAAATAAATAATTAAAATACCTAACTATTACAATTGTGGCATTTCATTGCCTTCCCAAATAATTACAAATTAAATTAAAATAAATAAACTAAATTAAAACAAATAAAGTGACTAAATAAAATAAGTAAAATAAAATAAAATAAAAAATATTCAAAAGCATGCAATTAATCACATAAAGTCACATAATTGCACATAGGGTCAAATAAAGTAAAAATAAAGGATAGAGTGTACCTCCCTTGAGTTGGGGCTCTAATGACACGAATTTACTTATTTACCCTCCAAAATAATAAAAAGGGGTCAAGGTATCACTTTAATTAACAATTACTTATATGAAACGAAAATTAAACACACAAATGAAAATTAAAGATGAAATGAAAATTAAACACAAAATGGAATGAGTTAAAGCATTTTATAAAAGAAATCATCTATATGCAAGAAATTAGAATAGAAAAGAACCTAATTGAAATGATTAAAAAATTCTAAGATGAGGTACTAAAAATGAAATAAATTAAAATTAAAGGCTTAATATGAAATCTATCAAAATTAAACTAAAATTCACAACAAATACATAAAAAAAAAACACTTTGCTACGCTTAAGCCACAAAACATCAAAATTCCACCAAAAATCTAATTAAAACCATAAATCTAAAAAAAAATTACTAAACCTTCAAATTCATCCTAAAGTTTATAAGAAATCTATCCAAAAAATCATGTTAAGACATATTAAGGAGAAAAGGCTTGTTAAGGGGATAAAAATTGATTAAGTTACTCAATTAGTTGGGCCATAGTAAAATAAGGGGAAGCTTAGGGGGTTAAGAGGCAATTTTTGAAAGTTTTCATGCAACTTTCATGCAAAGTTACGAAGCTTATGCTTCTGCAATTTCCAGCCCTTCTGCAATTTGCTTAAGAAGCCGAAGCATGCTTGTGAAACAATGCAAATAAGTCTATAGATTTACCCACCAAACCCCCCAGTGCCATGACCTCCAACTCATGTTGTTAACCTCAAACACAATCATCTATACCCCAAAAGATCTACTCAAAACAACCGAGCATAAAATGCAGCAACCACGAAGAAAACATTCTGCAACTGAAACCATTTAGCAGCCCACGTAGCTCAGGAAAATTTGAGACAGAACTTTAACATGCAAACGAGAGAAAGCTATGAAACTAGCAAACTTGAACTCATTCATGGGTTCATTTCTGCAATGTTTCAGCTTCTATATGCGCAGGAAGACAGCCATGAACATGAACTCAGAAGAAACATGTAAGCCTGTCTACTAAATCCACAAGACTCAAACCATTAACATGCCAAACTCTAATGCAACGTTTGCTGAAGATTCAACAACGGAAACCCAACAGGACATACGACAACAAAATGGGGAAAACACTTCTGTAATGGCAAAAAACTGTCTGCAACTTCTAATGCTTTGAGAATTCCGCAAATTTTCAGCTATGTTATCACTCAGATTTATTGCACAATCAATACAGGGAAGGAAGGAAAACCATGGCATGCCATCTTAACAAGAACCAAACCTTCTAGCAAGAACATCAACTACCCCAAATCTGGTAAACAAAATTTCCAGGACAAGAACATGCAAATCGGGTCTGACCGCCACCAAAAGAAAAAAAAAAAAAGAGAAAAAAAAAATGCAGCAAGAGCTTCTCTGCAAGCACCTTCTGCTGCGAATTTGCAGCTTATTCCATATAGACAGCTATTCAAATAAAAACCC
Source organism: Coffea arabica (assembly GCF_036785885.1). Classification (NCBI taxonomy): domain Eukaryota; kingdom Viridiplantae; phylum Streptophyta; class Magnoliopsida; order Gentianales; family Rubiaceae; genus Coffea; species Coffea arabica. The sequence goes on from NC_092315.1 coordinate 46,824,382, forward strand.
ATCAATCAAACTCACACAAACCCCCACGTTCTTATCCCCCAAAACCCAAGTGAAGCCCACAAATTTCTTAACCAAAACAGAAGTATAACTCAAACTTCCTCAAATACAAACTCAGACATGAAACCGAAAGTGTTGGATGAAACGCTACAAAGGACAGATGGCTCTTGGGTTAAAACAAATTTTAGAAACCAAATGATGACAAAAGCAGACCTTCAGACATGGCTATGCCTGGAATATAGGTAAACAGCGAAGAAAAGAAACAACTTCAGCCTGTGAAATAAAGCATATTTTTGTGAACAATTTTCTTTTTCTGACAAATTTTAATACTAAAATGTCAAAAAAATAAAAATTAAGATACTAATGAGCCAAAATGAATAATAATTATCATTTAATCCATAAAAATGAAAATAATAATAGATAAAGCTAAATTAAAAATTTGGTATCTAAAATGCTAAAAAATGTCTAAAAACAAAATCATTAGATTAATAAATAAAAATAGATAATAATTATCAATAAAAATAAAAATAAAATGAAATAAAGATAAATTAAAATTTTGGTATCTACAACAGGATCACCAGCATGGACAAATGCAATATTCTTATAATCAGTGGGAAGAAACCTTTGCCCGTGAATATAATCAGCACATTTGTATTGGCTCTCCCAAGAATTCTAATTATGAGTATTGATGGAACAAAAGTTAATGTTTTCCTGTGATTCCATGTTCTATTTTTGGTAATTTTGGTTTTTTAGACTCTTTTGGTTGCTTAGATAAGTAAAATTTTGGTACTCAGAATGAGTATTTTGTGTGTGTGTGTGTGTGTGTATTTTTGGTGTGGTTTGTTTAGCAAGAACTTGATTCTATTATTTTTCACCTACAAGTTGGTCGTGCTTCAAATTGAGAGGTTTGCTTCGTTATTGTTACTATTAAAAATCATTAGTATTATCAAGCTCTTGAATTCACGGTCCTTGTGTTCTTGGAATATAAATTACATGATTTATTTTTCAATATGGGATGCGAACATCCTATAACACTATAACATCAAAATACATAATCTTATATCTGGACAAATTGAATCTTGTCTTTTCCACGATGAGCTTTTGAGTAAAAATGTGTTGCGTACTCCGAGTAGAGACACTCTTTATAGAGTGGTTCTTCTCCGGTGCTCTCAAGCACTTCTTCAAAAGGTCCGATAATTGCACAAGGTGTTGGACCTGCAAAAAATGGCATTGAAATCCTATTGTGATTTTTACTAACAGTCACAAAATGCTCGATACTCTTGTAGCGCCCATTGCTCATGATTTCTAGAGCATCACCAACATTTATCACTAAAGCTCCATTTATTGGAGCGACATGTATCCACGGATCACTTTCTGATTTCCGAACCCAAAGACCTCCGATCACACCTTGAGGAAGGATAGTGATAGTTGATGAGTCGGAGTGACGGCCTATGCCAATAGCAAGCTCAGGTTGGGGACATTTTGGATAATAATTTAAATTGACTCTTTTTGTCCCCATAAGCATTGAGTGTTTTGTTTCTTCAATCTCTTTCACATTCAACCGCTTCAGGAGGATTTTTAGTAACTTTTTAGTAAGTACTTCGCATGATTTTATATATTCCAACACTTCTTTCCTGAAACCCAACAAAAAGGACAACTTTATATAAGAATTATTAGGGCAATATCTAATAATATACTGCCAAATTGTGATTGTAAAATCTATATGAAAAATCATTTAGAAATTTACTTTTTTTGAAGTAAAGGAATCCAAATGAGTAAGTTCAAGAATCCAATACCATGAGAGGCAAAGAGGTAAAGTATATAGGAAAAGTTTCCATTCTATGTATAATACCTGCAAATTGGAGGCCAAAGCCCCAAGGCCTCTTCATCAGAAACATATGTAAATGTAAGTTTGTCATGCCACTCATGAATCTTCTCAATTTCTGGGAGAAAGCTTGTTCGAAGAGAAACATTTTTGCTTGGAGAGTTGTTTATGGTATATTTCAATTTCTCAGTTGGTGGCCATTCAAAGAATTCACGAGCTGCATTCCTTAAATTTGAAAGTACCTCAGTAGAAATCCCATGATTAACAAGTCGGATCAATCCCCATTCCTCCGCTGCATCACACACCATATTCTCAATGTTAGGGTCACTCCAATTTGATATATCGATCACGGGTACGTATTCTTCCAAAGTATTGTCAACATTGAACCGTTCTTCAAGTGGTTGAATGAATTCCTGTGGCAGAATTTCAAGGTCCATTTCAGACAGGCCCTTGACCCCATGACCTTCATTTATTAGTGCTTTGATATTATTTGAATTCAAAGCAATTGCCGTCTTTTTCGAATCGGCCATTGGAATTTATAAAGCTAGAATGGTACTCGTCACTAGCTTATCTGCAAATGAATAGTAATTGCTTCAGAAGTTGTAGATAGTCAAGTTTTAGTTATTAACAATGACCCATAGTGAATAATGATTAATCACCGGTGAGTCCCAAATGTAGCTGGAGTTATAACTCCATTGTAAAGTTATATTGCAAATCAATAAAAAGTGACATTTTCCCCAAAAAAAAAAAAAGCACCACAGCACTTACCAAACCGTCAATGTCTAAAAATGTCTGTTCCTTTTTCACTTGCAAGAGCCTATTTGGACCTGTTAAGAGACACACAAGTTAAAAAATAATAGTTAAAAAATATTAGTCATGACAAAAGCAGACCTTCAGACATGGCTATGCCTGGAATATAGGTAAACAGCGAAGAAAAGAAACAACTTCAGCCTGTGAAATGCAAGTGAACGCAAGAAAACAGCATGCTGTCTCTCATCTTTCGGCTACATTCACAGGCTATGAATTTCGGGGTTTTCATGTCAAGAGATTCAAACAAGTACCAAACTTTACTCTAGCAATCAAGCCACAGTATTTCAACATTTAAGCATGAGTAAGAGCCCAGAATCAATGGTTACGCAGACCAGGTTTCATATGGAATGGAAGTGGACAAGAAAGAAAAAAAAAAAAAAGAAAAGATTGAAGACTACCTATTCACCGCCTTTGGATCTGAAGCTCAGCTTGAGTTTGATGAAGAATCAACCCAGGCTTTGATGGAGAAACCTTGCCGTAGCTTTCTTACAACCTCAGCCGCAAAGTTCTTCCCTTTTCTCTTAGTTTCTCCTCTGCTTACTCTCAGTTACGAACCCTTGCTTGCTGTTTCTCCTCCTCTCTCAGCCCGTCACTGCCCCCAGCCCCGTATGGTCGTTTATTTATAGAATGTTGAACGCACGATTTGTGTTCACAAGGAATTCATGAAAAAACTGTCCTATGTCCCAGGACCTGCTCGGTGCATGCTGTTTGGCAGTCTTGTGAACGGTGAACCCATTAAAGTGACATGAGGAAGTTTTAGTAAGTCATCAATTCCTCAATAAAGGAGCCTTGTAACATCTGTAACCTGATTCCAACCATATAACGATATATATTTTTGTCTTCTAATTAAAAGATTATATGTTTAATATTTTTAATTAATGAAGTTTACTATACACTGTTTAAGAAAGCCTTTGAATAGTCTTAATTGAATCAATTCCACTCATGACGATCTCTGTCTTCTTGTTTAAATGGCCCACATTTGCTCATTGTGCTTGCATTTGCCTGCCCGGACGGTGATAGATACCTATTCAAGCGACCCACATTCTTTACATTGATTGATAATTTTGACACTCTAAAAATAAGGCCACTGCCGAAATAGCAGCAGCTTATAATTAAGCATGGATTGGTTGGGCATCAATGCCCCAAAAATATGCATGAATTTAGGTATCGCCATTTCCAAGGATTTTTGCCTTCCATTAATTGCTTTCTACAACAATCTGCTATACGTGTTCAGGATATCCATGGCCATGGAACTCTCTTACTACATCCTAGGGGATATAACAGTGACATACACAACCAACTTCATTACCCTCATTCCTATAGTACACCTTTCTCTTGTCAACAATGGTAAGGTGTTGGCATGTTAAATCAAGTCAAAAAAAAATTCTATATTATTATTTAACGGTGTTTTAGTTAAGTTAAAATTGTGGTAATTTTATTGGGATTAAGTTAGAGTAGTTTTATTCTTTGGAAATTAGTATTTTATTAGAAAATTTTTTGTTGTTGTAACACTACCAAATCATCTAATTAATAAATAGAGAGTTTTATTGTTATTGTCAGCTGAGGAGAGTAAAATTTGATGGTCTTGTTATTTTAGTGTGTGATTAATATATAATAGTTGGTATTATGAAATTTATCGCCTATATATTTTTTGATCAAAATTTTGGATTCTACATCTGGTATCAGAGCCCTAACTTCAAAAAATTGATCTTGGGGTGCTTATGAACATTGAAAATTTGTCCCAACCACGAGTTTAGTCTTGAGCGTCTCCTGATGTCAAAGTTGGAGCATAAGAATTGTAATAAAAAAAAATTAATTGATTGAGTTGGACCACAATTTTCGTCATGGAGTATCCAATTGGTAAAGATTGGACCATAAGATTGGTTCAGAAGAATTGTCAGATTGATTGCGGTGTTGCGACAAAGATAGGAGAAGAATCTTGAGTTGTGGTCACCAAAATCGTAAAGTGACGAGTTGTCAATGAATTGACATCAAATTATGGAATGAAAATAGTTTATCCAGAGGTTTGGATTATTTTACCTAGTCAAATATAAATTTGCCCGTGCAATATTAAAACAACAAAAACTTTTGAAGATGAAAAATTCAAATTGATATTAGGAAAATTTGCAAAGGAGATCACTCTTAGTGATTGTGTTGGATTAAATTCAAGAAAAAACGTGATTTAAGGGAGGCAATGTTAGAAGAATTAAATCAAGCAATATTTAGAATTATATTTTTTTATTTGGTAATTAGATTAGAATTGGTGTCATAGTTTGTTCAGAAAATCTAGTTGAATTGTGTTTAAGAATTAGAATTAGAATTAGAATAGGTTTTATCATTTTGTTTCTCTATTTAAGGACTTGAAGTCCTAGGTTGGTAGTTGAGGAAAATTGAGTGACGAGATAAATTTGTTCAAGTGTGTGGAATATTACAACAACAAAAACTAAACTATAGTTGAAAAAAATTGAGCAAAAACTATAGTTGAAAAAAAAAAACTGAGCAATTTTCAGCAACAAAAACTGTAGTTGAGGAAAAATTGAATGACGAGATAAATTCGTCCAGTTGCGGGGAATATTATAGCAACAAAAAACTGTAGTTGAGGAAAAATTGAGCGGCGAGATAAATTTGTCCAAGTGCATGGAATATTACAGCAACAAAAACTTTTGAAGATGAAGAATTCAAACCGATATTAGCACAATTTGCAAAGGAGATTATTGTTTGTGATTGTGTTGGACTTAATGCAAGAGGAAGATTGATTCTAAGGGAAGCAATATTGGAATAATTAAACCAAGCAATATTTAGAAGTATATTTTTTATTTGGTAATTAGATTAGAATTGGCGTCATAGTTTGTTCTGAAAATCTAGTTGAATTTTGTTTAAGAATTAGAATCAAAATAGGTTTTATCATTTGCTTCTCTATTTAAAGACTTAAGTCTAGGTTTGTAGTTGAGGAGAATCAATTAGTTGAATAAATTTCTTTATCCTCCTGTGCCTTCATATTCATTAGTCCAGCTTATCAAGCTGTGTGTTTTCCGGCTTCGGGATCTTTTCCGTCCTTTTCTAGTATGTTCAAATAGCCTCACGACTTATCATATTTGTTCATTGTTTGTTTGTGTGCTATCTAACCAACAAATTCTTGGTTTACAAAATACAAATATCTTCCGCTGCATGATTTTTTGTACTAGCACAACGTAGGCCTGACTTCAAATTGCCACTGATCTCTTTCAATCTTTCAAACGTATTTGTTTTTCATCTAACTCGTGCATGAAAAACATCAGTCCCTACCAATTCTAATTTGTCTGAATCAGCTTCCAATTGGGTGGTTCAGAATTTATTTTGAAAGTTACAGGTTCATACCAAAGTTGACAGAATAAAGATTTTGGTTCAGCGACAAAACAAGACATAATTTAAGAAAAGGTCAATCCAAGACGCGAGAGACGACCTTTTCGCTTCATGCAAGAAAGCCAAAGGCGGTTTCCAATTTATTGGGACATAGGACAGCTTTTCATGAATCTCTTGTGAGCACAAACCGTGCAAGACACCAAATCATGCTTAAAGGGTGTCTTCAACATTCTACAAACAAACGACTATACAAATATAGATGGGAAATTAGCGGCAAATACGTTCATTTTTCTCAAAGGCTAAATCTACTTTACAACCTTAAATTTAAGCATCACTTTTTCATTATTCACTTTAAACTCTCAATTTTGGATGCATTTCAAACTCTGAAATCAATGATAACATGTTGAAAATGTTTAGAACGAGTCAAAATATCACAGTTAAAATAAAACGATACATTATCATTAATTTGCATATCTTTTCTCATTAATTTTACCAACATTATCATTAATTGGATTTAAATAAAACAGGCTTCAAATCGGTCGGACTGCATTCACCAGAAAATTTGATTTTTTTTTTTCCTGAAATTGGGGGAGAATGAGACCCATTTCTTAACCGGGTCGGATCATGTTCTTTTTCAAAGGGGTCGGATCTAGTCAAATCGGTGAAGCTTATGTTTGGACTTTTCTAAAATGAGCTTTAAACTGAAAAGACTTGGGCCGGATTGGTTCTTCTAATGATATTAAATAAAGGCCTTTACAAATCAAATGTCTACTGGGCACTATTGAGTCAATCAAAATGGACTTGTGAATTGAAAAAAATACCTTGGGCCATATGGCTTGTTGGGCTTGTTAAAAGTCCTAGTCAAATAGCCTTTCCAGATGAAACCTTTCCCAGTCCTAGCCTTTCCAAAATAGTGCAATATTCTATATGGGATATCGAAGCACTTCTCTTATAAATTGCTGCACCTTCCCGTGGTAATGGTCCCTCCTCCTCATCTTCCACCATTTCTCCAAGCTCTTCTACTTGACCATCATCCCACTCGAAACCCCTTGTCACTGCACTTTCCTCAGCAACCACATTACTACTATTCTTGCTGCTTCCAGCTCTCAACCGCCCACTTTGTAAAATGATTCTTGGCTTTTGTTGCAGCCCGAAGCCAGATAAGTTGAACATTTACGAGGAACAAATTCGAGGGATGGACGTAAAACAGACACATTTTGGATTTTCAGGTTGCAGAATTGAAGTGGGATGACGTTCGATGACACCACAGAGTATGAAGAATAAATAGGCATTTCGTCGAACAATTGGTATCCACAAAACAAAATTTAGAAAACAACAGGACCAAAGGAGAACCTATAAATCTTCATGGGATAGAGGGTATTATTTGGAAATGTCAAGTCCCCGGTAGCATCTGCAAGAACAACAATTTATATACAAGAAAAAATTAATAATCAGAAAAAATGAATATGAGATAGAAAAGTGAAAATAAGGAACCAAATTTTGATACTTGCTAGTAATTTCCAAATAGTGAAGAAAGAAAAAAAGTAGCCCACCAGTTCTGAATTTTTGTAGCACCTCCTTTTCTTGTTGAGCTACGATAAGTTTGCTGGTGCTTCAGGGGAAAAGGCAGAAGCTATTCTCATTGCCAGAAGAAATAGCTATCCATTGGTTTAAACACAGCATATGTACAATACATGAAGCACATCGTACAAGCCAGTAACGTAAGGAACGCAAACGAGTTTAATTGAACGAAATATTAGTTATTTATAGCTTTTTCTTTTGGGTTCTAATATTATTTCTTTTTTGTTCAAGAGTATGGTAAATTTGTTAAGCAACTAGAAATTTGTAATTTGTTGCTTTTATCGAGTTGACTTTTTTTTCAATTCAAGAAATTTCGAATATTATGAGAGAAAGAAGAAAAAGGGAGAATTTGATTCGAGTTGAAATAAAACGGTTGATAATTACTAAATGTTGTTTGAGTTTATTTAGTGGCAACCAATGAATGTAGACTGAAATTCTATGAACAAGTCACAAGTATGCACATGAACACAAAAAAATTGATAGTCCTTTAAATTTTGAGTATCGGGCAATTAATTTTCTTTAATCTATTATATTATGGTTTTTCAATTGAATGAAGTCAACATTTTAATTTATCGAAAAAGTTATTTTTTTTTTCATTGGTGTATGAGTCTTATAGATTGAGAGGGTGTGCATTGCACAAGCAAAAAGAAATTGGAACATTTTGTTACAAGGTATCTCTAGCATGTTACTTTCTTTTATTTTTTATTTATCTATTTCAAAGTCCCCCATTCTTCCTTTATAGGCCAAGCATAAAAGCAAGCAAGAGCTCATCCGTTTGACCAAAAGGGTTATTAACATCCCATTTGATAACCCAATTCAACATTTAAATTTAATGGATTCAAATCTTAATATGTTAAGATGCGTTTGATAATAAAAATTAAACATCTGAATTAATTATTTAGCACTGAATTTCCTAGGCAAAACTTGTTTCCAAAAATAAGTGATAAGCTAATTACTTATTAATGAATGTAATATACATTCAAATTTATTTGATTTAATATTTAACAATTCAATAATTTAATGAATTCAAACTTCAGATTTTATATTCTTCACTTTTATGAAACGCACCCTAAAGTTCCTTTTTTTTTTTGTATTTTATATAATTTTGCAACCTTTTTAGTTAAAAATGAGATATTTGAGTAATTTATGTAAGTGCCCGGTGCAACCCAATGAGTACAAACAAATTCACAATGATGCACAAAGATATATCAAATTTAAGCACAATAAAGAAAACTTAATTAAAGATAAAGGATAAGAAATGCAAACCAAATATCAAACCAATAGCCTCTTCAATTGATGGCGATGCTAACCAAGATGTACAAGTGAAGGCTCACTCCTTCCTCACCCCAAACACACTTTGGTTGAGCCAAGGAGTTTTACAACAATTCTAGTTAACCCTCAACAACCTACACTTGAAAGATCACTCACCCAATTAAGAACTATTTTATACAAATGAGGCAACCTTCACCAAGGTTTTACCACTTCAAGTGATAGGTTCACCTTCACCAAGGTTTTACTCCTCCTAGAGAATAACCTTCACTTGAGCAACCTCACAACCCAACTTCCCCAACCCCTTATACAACCAACAAAGAATCTTTCTACTCAAAAATCTCACTTGTAAGCTTGTATTTTGTGTTGGCAAAAGTCTAGTGTCTTCTTGTGCTTTGGGGTGTTTATAGAAGGTGAGAAATGGCTCCAAAAGGCTCTCCAACGGTCAAATATTAAATGCTGTCAAAACTAGCCGTTGGCCTGTCGGACGTCCGAACCCTGTGTCCAAACCACCTGTCGGACATCCGAACCCTGCGTCCGAACCCTGCGTCCGAACGTCGTCAGAGAGTCATCAAATCTTTGCGAAATTTCTCGGACGTCCGATGCGATCGATGTGCGTCCGAGGCGTGCGTCCGATCCTTCCGGACGTCCGATGCTTCCTCACGAGCGTCCGACAGAGTTTCCTTCTTGATGTTCTTCATCCTTTCGGACGTCCGATAGCTTCCTTTCGGACGTCCGACATGAGTGTCCTGTTTTTGCTTCTTCTTTTGTGCCACAAGAATCTGTTCTAACAAATTGCTCACATAAAAACATTAGCCCAAATCTACATTTTGGTTTGTTAATCATCAAAACCAAGGATTGATCGACCAAGGTCAACAATTTAGTTGATTATTCTTGGTATCAATTGCAAATCTTTTAAGCCAAAAGTTTGAAAGACTCTTTTGCTCCTCAAAACTCAGAGTAGAACCCTCAATCACCGAATTTTCATTCCTTATTTGCATAGTCAATAATATTGTGGCGGCCCCACTTCTCCCTAAGGCGAACCAGAGGGTTGGCGGGTCGCCTGCCTAACTCTCGCCAGGACTCACGCAAGCAATCTAGTCCAAATCCTTCCGAAGAATAACCTAAGCTATTGCAACACCGTTTCCTTCCAAATAGGCTGATGACGAAATCCACATTAACTTCAGAGATAACAGCATCTTCAAGATAGCCAATCGTCGACTCTTAAATACCTCACGCGTTATTTACAAGGAGTAAAGTCATACCATCACAAAAACATATAAACTCATACAACGCAAATATATACATACAAACCAGATACCAGAATTAGAGTTTACACTTTTCCAACTTCAAGTGGCAACCCAAAATAAAAGATATATAGTCGATTCAACACAACAGTTACAAAAGCTAAAAGCAGACTTCAAAACTTCCGAATGCCAAAACCTGTTAAGGAAAACAAATATCGTGGGGTGAGCTAAAGCTCAATGGTGCCCCAAAACATGCAGTCAAATAAAGCAAGTAGCAAGTATTAAAGTTCAACACTTAGGAAAGCGTATAACAGCACAAGGTAGGATACATGGGCTCTCAGGAGCCATTCTCCTCGCTTGATCAGAAATTACCGTAGTTGACCCTCCGTCAACTCTCACTACTTAAGGTCCATGTAGATACTTTTATTTCTCCTAACCCGACACCAAACATACCCCTGTCCCTTTTAATAGTCTAATACTACTTGCTAGCCTATGTCCTGCTCCTTTTAAATTCAACATTTTGCAACGAAGCTATTCTTTACCAACTCCCGAAGACCCAAACTGCATACTACTTAATTAACCGCAGAAATTTTTAAAATAAAACCATATAGCCTTACTCCAGTGTTTTTAAGCACGATCATTTCTTAGATAGCCATACCTTAAAATGAAAAAAAAAAATTTGAGATTATAAAAAATTTAGATCATTCTAACTAGCGTTCATACACGGACGTATATAATTACAATTATTATATCCCTTATTTAGATTTTTCTAAATTAAATAAATTTTTGGAGGAAAAAAAAACTAACTTCCGGAACCCTTTTTTTTAAGTAGATGGAAAAAATAATACCTGATTCGTTCATCTACCGCAGTTTTCACACTCCTCTGATCTCACTAATTTACATTAACTCATATCTAATTGTTCATAGGAAGACGAAGATACATGACTCGATCAATCTACGAAACGAATGCAATAATACACTATTTCTAGTCATTAGTGTCAACATTTTGGAGCTTATACCAAGGCGCACTTGCCGCGACAACGGCCGGCCGCGTATCGTACCGATGCAATCAAGGCGCAACAACAACTACAGCTAAACTCAGGCCACTAATTTGAAGGAACACGAAAAATCCATGAGCAGAAAAGAAGCACTAATAAAACTGAACAACGCACAGCTCAAATACACTCCAGCGCAAATGAGGCAACTGAATCACCAACAAAATAGAGACCGAAAATCATGGAGTCTGTTGTTTAATAAATGAAAGTTTTGCTTTCTATCAAAAAAATAAAATAAACATTGCTCCAAGTCATTGAAGCTAATTTATTAAGGTCCAATCCGACATTGAAGCTTGATCACTTGCATCTTCAATTGTTAGCAACATCTTGGTAGGCTTGCAAGAATTCTCCAAGTCAATTCCTTCAATGCTTGAGCACGGTTTTTCTTGAACTTGTACGGCATGAACTAAGGCTTGAAGGGACTCTTTGAACCTCTTAACTCATGCACGTGTCACTGGTCCTTATGGAACCTTCACAGAGTCTACGTAAACATCATGGCCAGCTTGCTCATTCGCATCATCGAACTAACGTAAAATTCTCAATAAATGTAGAAACACAGAACGTTATATGTGCATGAATCGATAGGAATCATAATCTCCAGTAATGCTGCCCAACATACTTGTGAATTTATGAACTGATAGTACTTGTCTTGGTGTAAAAACCGAGGGATTTTATGTCATTCATGAATACTATAGGAATTACAAACTCTAGTAATAGAGTAGCAACGTACTCGTGAAAGGGTTCATCGACAGAAATGTCTTCTTATTGTGGACCTTCAAATTGTGGATCAGTCCTTATTTCCTATTGTGAAGTAGAAATAAATAGTAGTACTAGTCTGACATAACATGTTATCAGAGTACCTGTGTAGACAAATGTTTTTTCTTTTCCATTTTCCATTGCTGAAATGTTTTAATCCAACTATTACTTTTGAGAAATTCTACTTGCGCACTGTTTTTTCAAGGAGAAAAAAAAAAGGGGGAAAATTCTGCATAAGCATAAACCAAGCCAACCCCAGTAACAATTTCCAGCAATCAAGATTACACCAAATCCAGAATTAATTTCAGAAAGTCACGTATTGTATTCGCTTGGTCTCGAGATGTTAGACAAATATTGTATTCAGAGGCCATGAGTACCATGTCTGGCCACGGCATTATCCTTTCCCAATTGGACCCGTTGTAAAGAGAGGAGCTACATTTCTGTTGTTGAATCGGACCTAATTATCAACAGCAATCACGCAAAAGAATCAGCACAAATTTTAATGGCCAAGCACGATAGAACTCATTGTTTAGTTTAAGCTTTTGCGGTGTCAAGTTAAATTCTGGTAAATGTACAAGTGAATACCCTAAAATAGTTTTCAAGGGAACTAAAGAATTATAGCAATAAATTACGTGCACCGCAGATTACCAAATTGTACTTAGAAACTCATCTAACCCATTCTAATTTTTCTTTTTTTTTTTTCGTGTCAATATTTAATCAACCTACCGAGATCTTATCATTAACACTACATAAGATGTATACGAATTAATAGGGACAATTTTATCATTTCACCAAAATCCTCCTCCTCTTCCTCTTTTTCTCCCTTTAAAAAGAAAAAAAATACCGAGAAAGAGCACCATAGGAGCCTAGAGCTAATAAAAATTTAGTGCATATGCGTAATTATTATATTTCCATTTCAATTATACCAGTGCAGTAACAATTTTAATAACTCCAAATACTATATGCCTATAGTCATGGTCTCCACATATATAATGCATATCTATATATTGTAATTAATTAAATAAATATCATTCAAGTGATTTTTTTATTAACCCCACTATTCCTGATTGTTTTCTTTTATTGTAGGCAACGGTGGTGTTTGGATGACCAAGTATCATCTATCATGAAAATTCTCAAGCGAATGTAAAAACAAAATGAGCAAATTTAATCAGCTAAATCTTTTTGCTTATTTTTATTAGCCAAGTTTTGGTATATTATTATAATATTGGCCTTCCTTTTATTAGCCCAGTTTAGTAACACATTTGAGAACCATGCAACAGAATATATATCTATACTTGACTAACTTTTGGTGCCCTATCGATTTTGTGTATTTAGATATAACAACTTAATTTCATTGATTATGCAAAAAAAAAATTAAATTATAAAATACATTTTTAAGAACCGCTTTTGGACATCATTTTAATTTCTCACTGTGCTTGGGCATCATTTTAATTTCTCACCGCTTGCAAGCACGGTGTCCATCTTTTAGTCTATATTGATTCAAGTGTAGGCTCTACAGATTGACTTTCTGATCCAGCATTTGTTGTCTTGATTTTCATCTCCTTATTCTTTGCCAATAGGAAAGAATATATACCAACGATCATAAAACACATACCAAGTAAGCTGCAAAAATAATAATTACCAATTAATTCTAAAAAAGTTAAACTTTCACATGCGATTAATAATAAAGATGTGCTCCAATACTATAAATCAATGTTTACCCTCCAACACTCAATGCTTCGTTGAGGAAGACAACTTCTCCAATTGTCACAGAAAGCAGACGCAGTGGAGTGAACATCGCGGGATAAGTAGGCCCTCGTTCTGCTACAGCCCAAGAAATCACGCAAAAAGATAAAGCCGTAGCCAAAACTCCCTGAAATGATCGATTTTAATACCACACCTATCATTTTTTTCATATTCAAATTTTTAACACCAAATTAATTGATATTGACATACTATTTTTCATATTCAAACTTTTAACACCAAATTAATTCATATTGACATACTTTTTTTATATTTAAAAAGAAAGAATTTTAGAGTAAAAGTCTCGACTATTACCGAGAAAAAATTATTTGTATTTAAAAAGAGAGAATTTTGGAGTAAAACTTGAGATTATTACCGAGAAAAAGATTGTAAACAACTGTAGATTCCATCCCAATTGCCAAGCTTCCTTGGATCTGTCGATGCACAACCCTATAATTGCTTGTTGCACTGAGGCAATGGTGCAAGTATAAAACGTTGCCCAAAACTTATAAGGATATAGTTCGAATAACTTTCCCTATCAAACATCAATTTTAAGAAATAATCAGGTATGTGAACCAAATTATTATTATTTGTGAGGTTGCAGAGAAGTGAAACAAATACAATGTAGTTTCTATACTAACTAATTTCAAGTCCCAACTTAGATAAAGAACGAAACATAGAATCTACTGAAGACAGTGAATACCTGTGATATGAACCATAAAGCATTAGATAAGCAGCTGCCAATTAGAAATATGGTTCCACGAGTCCAGTTATGAGGCTTGACCTTTTCCATTACGATATGTTGCTCCCTACTGCTGTGGATGATGTGGAAGGCTTTCCCTTTATACAAAGCAATAACCAGTGCGCCAACAAGACACAGTATTGCACTCAAAGTCTTCATCTTGCCAACTATGGTATGTAGCTGCAATTTTTCCACTCTGAAAAATTCAATTGGAAGTAGATTCAAACAATTTATATTTAGAATGTGTTGGAATAGATTTTTTTTTTTTTTAAAGCACAGATATAAGATGAAAAAAACAAGATGTTCAAAAGACTAAGGAGATGATCATGACTACCTTAGAATTACGGACAAGAGAAAGGTGACCACAGGAATGAGGGTAAGGAAGTTTGTTGCATACGTCGCAGTGGTGTCTGCTAGGCCGTAACAAAAAAGTCCCAACGCAATGGTCATCCTGAACACAAAAACACAAAGCAATACATTCGGACACTAATGCCCTCAACACTCTAGTACAGGCAGCTGCCATTTTGGCCGTGGTTTTATGTTTTGTGTTTGAGTGTAAAATATCAATCAATATCAAGAATTCGATTTTAAGTATTAATCCTCAACTGTTACAGAATTCAATTTTAAGTAATCCTGAACCATGACAAATTAACATGTCATAGAAAAGAGCGGTACTAGTAATTAATCCAAAAAGTATAAACTTTCAATTCTTAGTGGTGTTGGCTTGAATGATGGCTGAGAAGACAATAAACAATCAAACCATGTTTAATTTTCTATATCTAAATACCGACAAATAATACATCTTAAGTTTTTTTTTTTTTTTTTTTTTGTTTATTCTCATCAAACCTAATTACCCGAGTTAACAATCTGTTGGATTGGCCAAACAAATAAAAATAAAAATGCTACCCTACTAGAAATTAAAAAAAAAAAATTAAAAGTGCTACTTCACTAAATGCCATATCGTGCACAAAAGGAGGAAAAATGGAATACCCGGTTAATCCATCCACGAAGAGCCAGAAGAAAATGCGCCAACTCAACTTCTTTCCACCATCTCTACATTAGAAACCATTAATTAACAGCATGCATAATCACACTATAGCAAAGGATGATTTAAATTACTGTACAATTCTACAAAATGGATAAAGAGGGCCACCAAATATTGAAAAAATATTCAAAATACGTAAGACAGACTTATCAACCTTTCGCGGTAGAGGGCAGGAGGAGCAGTACAAATTGCACCTACAACATGTCGATAAAACAAGTAAGCATAAACAAAGGCTCCTTGACTGAATATTACTCTAGCCAGAATTTGTAGTACGCCACTGATAAGTTGCACGATTAGCATTGCAAGCGCAAATCTTCCATCCTTAATCCATTTCTTCACAGCCACCATTGTGTTTCGTGCGTGCTTCGTCTGTCTTTCTCTCTTACTGCTTCGTCTGTCTTTATGCTTACCCAGAAAGTCGGATCAATATTATTCTGAGCATAAAACACGAAGAACATAAAATGCAGCAACCACGAAGAAAACATTCTGCAACTGAAACCATTTAGCAGCCCACGTAGCTCAGGAAAATTTGAGACAGAACTTTAACATGCAAACGAAAGAAAGCTATGAAACTAGCAAACTTGAACTCATTCATGGGTTCATTTCTGCAATGTTTCAGCTTCTATATGCGCAGGAAGACAGCCATGAACATGAACTCAAAAGAAACATGTAAGCCTGTCTACTAAATCCACAAGACTCAAACCATTAACATGCCAAACTCTAATGCAACGTTTGCTGAAGATTCAACAACGGAAACCCAACAGGACATACGACAACAAAATGGGGAAAACACTTCTGTAATGGCAAAAAACTGTCTGCAACTTCTAATGCTTTGAGAATTCCGTAAATTTTCAGCTATGTTATCACTCAGATTTATTGCACAATCAATACAGGGAAGGAAGGAAAACCATGGCATGCCATCTTAACAAGAAACAAACCATCTAGCAAGAACATCAACTACCCCAAATCTGGTAAACAAAATTTTCAGGACAAGAACATGCAAATCGGGTCTGACCGCCACCAAAAGAAAAAAAAAAAAAAGAGAAAAAAAAATGCAGCAAGAGTTTCTCTGCAAGCACCTTCTGCTGCGAATTTGCAGCTTATTCCATATAGACAGCTATTCAAATAAAAACCCATCAATCAAACTCACACAAACCCCCACGTTCTTATCCCCCAAAACCCAAGTGAAGCCCACAAATTTCTTAACCAAAACAGAAGTATAACTCAAACTTCCTCAAATACAAACCCAGACATGAAACCGAAAGTGTTGGATGAAACGCTACAAAGGACAGATGGCTCTTGGGTTAAAACAAATTTTAGAAACCAAATGATGACAAAAGCAACACCTTCAGACATGGCTATGAATATAGGTAAACTGCGAAGAAAAGAAACAACTTCAGCCTGTGAAATGCAAGTGAACGCAAGAAAACAGCATGCTGTCTCTCATCTTTCGGCTACATTCACAGGCTATGAATTTCGGGGTTTTCATGTCAAGAGATTCAAACAAGTACCAAACTTTACTCTAGCAATCAAGACACAGTATTTCAACATTTAAGCATGAGTAAGAGCCCAGAATCTCTGGTTACGCAGACCAGGTTTCATATGGAATGGAAGTGGACAAGAAAGAAAAAAAAAAGAAAAGATTGAAGACTACCTATTCACCGCCTTTGGATCTGAAGCCTCAGCTTGAGTTTGATGAAGAATCAGCCCAGGCTTTGATGGAGAAACCTTGCCGTAGCTTTCTTACAACCTCAGCCGCAAAGTTCTTCCCTTTTCTCTTAGTTTCTCCTCTGCTTACTCTCAGTTACGAACCCCTTGCTTGCTGTTTCTCCTCCTCTCTCAGCCCGTCACTGCCCCCAGCCCCGTTTGGCCTCTCCTTACTCTGTTTCCTCGCTCTCTCGCTCTCTCCTCAATCCGCAGCCGCCAACTCTCTCGGTTTCTTTTTCTCAACCTTCCTTCCTAACCCCAGCCGTCACTCCTCCCCCCCAGATTTTTCTCTCGCTGCCCGAAGCTCTATCTCTCGCTCTAGCTCTCACTCTCACCAAGCTCTCCTTTCCTAAACCTAGCCGCCACCTCTTTTTTTTCATCAGCCGTCCCCCCTCTCCTTCTTGTTTTGTGGCCTTTTTATAGGCCCCGAATATCCCCAGAACCTAGCATCAATGGTGCTGTTTTTTTTCTGCATTTTTTCTGGTGATTATTAAGTAACAATCTTGATGTGAACGAAAATACCTTCTTCTTTCCTAAAAAATTTCGTCTGTCTTTATACTTACCCAGAAAGTCGGATCAATATCAATAATGAATTTCGTTTCTTTCATTCAACTAGAGACATGTTTTTGTTTCCTAAACAAACTGAAACTCCTAAGTATAAGAAAAATGAAAAATGTTCATACTGATCATCCGAACAACCAACTTAATTTGCTACCACTACAAGTTTGTTAGGATATGATATTTATTCAAGGTTTGTTTGGAGATATTTTCATCATAGATGTAAAAGGAGGCTTTTTAGGAGATTGAAATTTTTTAAAGTGAATAATGAAAAAGTGATGCTTAAATTTAAGGTTGTAAAGTAGATTTAGCCTTTGAGAAAAATGAACGTATTTGCCGCTAATTTCCCATCTATATTTGTATAGTCGTTTGTTTGTAGAATGTTGAAGACACCCTTTAAGCATGATTTGGTGTCTTGCACGGTTTGTGCTCACAAGAGATTCATGAAAAACTGTCCTATGTCCCAATAAATTGGAAACCGCCTTTGGCTTTCTTGCATGAAGCGAAAAGGTCGTCTCTCGCGTCTTGGATTGACCTTTTCTTAAATTATGTCTTGTTTTGTCGCTGAACCAAAATCTTTATTCTGTCAACTTTGGTATGAACCTGTAACTTTCAAAATAAATTCTGAACCACCCAATTGGAAGCTGATTCAGACAAATTAGAATTGGTAGGGACTGATGTTTTTCATGCACGAGTTAGATGAAAAACAAATACGTTTGAAAGATTGAAAGAGATCAGTGGCAATTTGAAGTCAGGCCTACGTTGTGCTAGTACAAAAAATCATGCAGCGGAAGATATTTGTATTTTGTAAACCAAGAATTTGTTGGTTAGATAGCACACAAACAAACAATGAACAAATATGATAAGTCGTGAGGCTATTTGAACATACTAGAAAAGGACGGAAAAGATCCCGAAGCCGGAAAACACACAGCTTGATAAGCTGGACTAATGAATATGAAGGCACAGGAGGATAAAGAAATTTATTCAACTAATTGATTCTCCTCAACTACAAACCTAGACTTAAGTCTTTAAATAGAGAAGCAAATGATAAAACCTATTTTGATTCTAATTCTTAAACAAAATTCAACTAGATTTTCAGAACAAACTATGACGCCAATTCTAATCTAATTACCAAATAAAAAATATACTTCTAAATATTGCTTGGTTTAATTATTCCAATATTGCTTCCCTTAGAATCAATCTTCCTCTTGCATTAAGTCCAACACAATCACAAACAATAATCTCCTTTGCAAATTGTGCTAATATCGGTTTGAATTCTTCATCTTCAAAAGTTTTTGTTGCTGTAATATTCCATGCACTTGGACAAATTTATCTCGCCGCTCAATTTTTCCTCAACTACAGTTTTTTGTTGCTATAATATTCCCCGCAACTGGACGAATTTATCTCGTCATTCAATTTTTCCTCAACTACAGTTTTTGTTGCTGAAAATTGCTCAGTTTTTTTTTTTCAACTATAGTTTTTGCTCAATTTTTTTCAACTATAGTTTAGTTTTTGTTGTTGTAATATTCCACACACTTGAACAAATTTATCTCGTCACTCAATTTTCCTCAACTACCAACCTAGGACTTCAAGTCCTTAAATAGAGAAACAAAATGATAAAACCTATTCTAATTCTAATTCTAATTCTTAAACACAATTCAACTAGATTTTCTGAACAAACTATGACACCAATTCTAATCTAATTACCAAATAAAAAAATATAATTCTAAATATTGCTTGATTTAATTCTTCTAACATTGCCTCCCTTAAATCACGTTTTTTCTTGAATTTAATCCAACACAATCACTAAGAGTGATCTCCTTTGCAAATTTTCCTAATATCAATTTCAATTTTTCATCTTCAAAAGTTTTTGTTGTTTTAATATTGCACGGGCAAATTTATATTTGACTAGGTAAAATAATCCAAACCTCTGGATAAACTATTTTCATTCCACAATTTGATGTCAATTCATTGACAACTCGTCACTTTACGATTTTGGTGACCACAACTCAAGATTCTTCTCCTATCTTTGTCGCAACACCGCAATCAATCTGACAATTCTTCTGAACCAATCTTATGGTCCAATCTTTACCAATTGGATACTCCATGACGAAAATTGTGGTCCAACTCAATCAATTAATTTTTTTTTATTACAATTCTTATGCTCCAACTTTGACATCAGGAGACGCTCAAGACTAAACTCGTGGTTGGGACAAATTTTCAATGTTCATAAGCACCCCAAGATCAATTTTTTGAAGTTAGGGCTCTGATACCAGATGTAGAATCCAAAATTTTGATCAAAAAATATATAGGCGATAAATTTCATAATACCAACTATTATATATTAATCACACACTAAAATAACAAGACCATCAAATTTTACTCTCCTCAGCTGACAATAACAATAAAACTCTCTATTTATTAATTAGATGATTTGGTAGTGTTACAACAACAAAAAATTTTCTAATAAAATACTAATTTCCAAAGAATAAAACTACTCTAACTTAATCCCAATAAAATTACCACAATTTTAACTTAACTAAAACACCGTTAAATAATAATATAGAATTTTTTTTTGACTTGATTTAACATGCCAACACCTTACCATTGTTGACAAGAGAAAGGTGTACTATAGGAATGAGGGTAATGAAGTTGGTTGTGTATGTCACTGTTATATCCCCTAGGATGTAGTAAGAGAGTTCCATGGCCATGGATATCCTGAACACGTATAGCAGATTGTTGTAGAAAGCAATTAATGGAAGGCAAAAATCCTTGGAAATGGCGATACCTAAATTCATGCATATTTTTGGGGCATTGATGCCCAACCAATCCATGCTTAATTATAAGCTGCTGCTATTTCGGCAGTGGCCTTATTTTTAGAGTGTCAAAATTATCAATCAATGTAAAGAATGTGGGTCGCTTGAATAGGTATCTATCACCGTCCGGGCAGGCAAATGCAAGCACAATGAGCAAATGTGGGCCATTTAAACAAGAAGACAGAGATCGTCATGAGTGGAATTGATTCAATTAAGACTATTCAAAGGCTTTCTTAAACAGTGTATAGTAAACTTCATTAATTAAAAATATTAAACATATAATCTTTTAATTAGAAGACAAAAATATATATCGTTATATGGTTGGAATCAGGTTACAGATGTTACAAGGCTCCTTTATTGAGGAATTGATGACTTACTAAAACTTCCTCATGTCACTTTAATGGGTTCACCGTTCACAAGACTGCCAAACAGCATGCACCGAGCAGGTCCTGGGACATAGGACAGTTTTTTCATGAATTCCTTGTGAACACAAATCGTGCGTTCAACATTCTATAAATAAACGACCATACGGGGCTGGGGGCAGTGACGGGCTGAGAGAGGAGGAGAAACAGCAAGCAAGGGTTCGTAACTGAGAGTAAGCAGAGGAGAAACTAAGAGAAAAGGGAAGAACTTTGCGGCTGAGGTTGTAAGAAAGCTACGGCAAGGTTTCTCCATCAAAGCCTGGGTTGATTCTTCATCAAACTCAAGCTGAGCTTCAGATCCAAAGGCGGTGAATAGGTAGTCTTCAATCTTTTCTTTTTTTTTTTTTTCTTTCTTGTCCACTTCCATTCCATATGAAACCTGGTCTGCGTAACCAGAGATTCTGGGCTCTTACTCATGCTTAAATGTTGAAATACTGTGGCTTGATTGCTAGAGTAAAGTTTGGTACTTGTTTGAATCTCTTGACATGAAAACCCCGAAATTCATAGCCTGTGAATGTAGCCGAAAGATGAGAGACAGCATGCTGTTTTCTTGCGTTCACTTGCATTTCACAGGCTGAAGTTGTTTCTTTTCTTCGCTGTTTACCTATATTCCAGGCATAGCCATGTCTGAAGGTCTGCTTTTGTCATGACTAATATTTTTTAACTATTATTTTTTAACTTGTGTGTCTCTTAACAGGTCCAAATAGGCTCTTGCAAGTGAAAAAGGAACAGACATTTTTAGACATTGACGGTTTGGTAAGTGCTGTGGTGCTTTTTTTTTTTTTGGGGAAAATGTCACTTTTTATTGATTTGCAATATAACTTTACAATGGAGTTATAACTCCAGCTACATTTGGGACTCACCGGTGATTAATCATTATTCACTATGGGTCATTGTTAATAACTAAAACTTGACTATCTACAACTTCTGAAGCAATTACTATTCATTTGCAGATAAGCTAGTGACGAGTACCATTCTAGCTTTATAAATTCCAATGGCCGATTCGAAAAAGACGGCAATTGCTTTGAATTCAAATAATATCAAAGCACTAATAAATGAAGGTCATGGGGTCAAGGGCCTGTCTGAAATGGACCTTGAAATTCTGCCACAGGAATTCATTCAACCACTTGAAGAACGGTTCAATGTTGACAATACTTTGGAAGAATACGTACCCGTGATCGATATATCAAATTGGAGTGACCCTAACATTGAGAATATGGTGTGTGATGCAGCGGAGGAATGGGGATTGATCCGACTTGTTAATCATGGGATTTCTACTGAGGTACTTTCAAATTTAAGGAATGCAGCTCGTGAATTCTTTGAATGGCCACCAACTGAGAAATTGAAATATACCATAAACAACTCTCCAAGCAAAAATGTTTCTCTTCGAACAAGCTTTCTCCCAGAAATTGAGAAGATTCATGAGTGGCATGACAAACTTACATTTACATATGTTTCTGATGAAGAGGCCTTGGGGCTTTGGCCTCCAATTTGCAGGTATTATACATAGAATGGAAACTTTTCCTATATACTTTACCTCTTTGCCTCTCATGGTATTGGATTCTTGAACTTACTCATTTGGATTCCTTTACTTCAAAAAAAGTAAATTTCTAAATGATTTTTCATATAGATTTTACAATCACAATTTGGCAGTATATTATTAGATATTGCCCTAATAATTCTTATATAAAGTTGTCCTTTTTGTTGGGTTTCAGGAAAGAAGTGTTGGAATATATAAAATCATGCGAAGTACTTACTAAAAAGTTACTAAAAATCCTCCTGAAGCGGTTGAATGTGAAAGAGATTGAAGAAACAAAACACTCAATGCTTATGGGGACAAAAAGAGTCAATTTAAATTATTATCCAAAATGTCCCCAACCTGAGCTTGCTATTGGCATAGGCCGTCACTCCGACTCATCAACTATCACTATCCTTCCTCAAGGTGTGATCGGAGGTCTTTGGGTTCGGAAATCAGAAAGTGATCCGTGGATACATGTCGCTCCAATAAATGGAGCTTTAGTGATAAATGTTGGTGATGCTCTAGAAATCATGAGCAATGGGCGCTACAAGAGTATCGAGCATTTTGTGACTGTTAGTAAAAATCACAATAGGATTTCAATGCCATTTTTTGCAGGTCCAACACCTTGTGCAATTATCGGACCTTTTGAAGAAGTGCTTGAGAGCACCGGAGAAGAACCACTCTATAAAGAGTGTCTCTACTCGGAGTACGCAACACATTTTTACTCAAAAGCTCATCGTGGAAAAGACAAGATTCAATTTGTCCAGATATAAGATTATGTATTTTGATGTTATAGTGTTATAGGATGTTCGCATCCCATATTGAAAAATAAATCATGTAATTTATATTCCAAGAACACAAGGACCGTGAATTCAAGAGCTTGATAATACTAATGATTTTTAATAGTAACAATAACGAAGCAAACCTCTCAATTTGAAGCACGACCAACTTGTAGGTGAAAAATAATAGAATCAAGTTCTTGCTAAACAAACCACACCAAAAATACACACACACACACACACACAAAATACTCATTCTGAGTACCAAAATTTTACTTATCTAAGCAACCAAAAGAGTCTAAAAAACCAAAATTACCAAAAATAGAACATGGAATCACAGGAAAACATTAACTTTTGTTCCATCAATACTCATAATTAGAATTCTTGGGAGAGCCAATACAAATGTGCTGATTATATTCACGGGCAAAGGTTTCTTCCCACTGATTATAAGAATATTGCATTTGTCCATGCTGGTGATCCTGTTGTAGATACCAAAATTTTAATTTATCTTTATTTCATTTTATTTTTATTTTTATTGATAATTATTATCTATTTTTATTTATTAATCTAATGATTTTGTTTTTAGACATTTTTTAGCATTTTAGATACCAAATTTTTAATTTAGCTTTATCTATTATTATTTTCATTTTTATGGATTAAATGATAATTATTATTCATTTTGGCTCATTAGTATCTTAATTTTTATTTTTTTGACATTTTAGTATTAAAATTTGTCAGAAAAAGAAAATTGTTCACAAAAATATGCTTTATTTCACAGGCTGAAGTTGTTTCTTTTCTTCGCTGTTTACCTATATTCCAGGCATAGCCATGTCTGAAGGTCTGCTTTTGTCATCATTTGGTTTCTAAAATTTGTTTTAACCCAAGAGCCATCTGTCCTTTGTAGCGTTTCATCCAACACTTTCGGTTTCATGTCTGAGTTTGTATTTGAGGAAGTTTGAGTTATACTTCTGTTTTGGTTAAGAAATTTGTGGGCTTCACTTGGGTTTTGGGGGATAAGAACGTGGGGGTTTGTGTGAGTTTGATTGATGGGTTTTTATTTGAATAGCTGTCTATATGGAATAAGCTGCAAATTCGCAGCAGAAGGTGCTTGCAGAGAAGCTCTTGCTGCATTTTTTTTTTCTCTTTTTTTTTTTTTCTTTTGGTGGCGGTCAGACCCGATTTGCATGTTCTTGTCCTGGAAATTTTGTTTACCAGATTTGGGGTAGTTGATGTTCTTGCTAGAAGGTTTGGTTCTTGTTAAGATGGCATGCCATGGTTTTCCTTCCTTCCCTGTATTGATTGTGCAATAAATCTGAGTGATAACATAGCTGAAAATTTGCGGAATTCTCAAAGCATTAGAAGTTGCAGACAGTTTTTTGCCATTACAGAAGTGTTTTCCCCATTTTGTTGTCGTATGTCCTGTTGGGTTTCCGTTGTTGAATCTTCAGCAAACGTTGCATTAGAGTTTGGCATGTTAATGGTTTGAGTCTTGTGGATTTAGTAGACAGGCTTACATGTTTCTTCTGAGTTCATGTTCATGGCTGTCTTCCTGCGCATATAGAAGCTGAAACATTGCAGAAATGAACCCATGAATGAGTTCAAGTTTGCTAGTTTCATAGCTTTCTCTCGTTTGCATGTTAAAGTTCTGTCTCAAATTTTCCTGAGCTACGTGGGCTGCTAAATGGTTTCAGTTGCAGAATGTTTTCTTCGTGGTTGCTGCATTTTATGCTCGGTTGTTTTGAGTAGATCTTTTGGGGTATAGATGATTGTGTTTGAGGTTAACAACATGAGTTGGAGGTCATGGCACTGGGGGGTTTGGTGGGTAAATCTATAGACTTATTTGCATTGTTTCACAAGCATGCTTCGGCTTCTTAAGCAAATTGCAGAAGGGCTGGAAATTGCAGAAGCATAAGCTTCGTAACTTTGCATGAAAGTTGCATGAAAACTTTCAAAAATTGCCTCTTAACCCCCTAAGCTTCCCCTTATTTTACTATGGCCCAACTAATTGAGTAACTTAATCAATTTTTATCCCCTTAACAAGCCTTTTCTCCTTAATATGTCTTAACATGATTTTTTGGATAGATTTCTTATAAACTTTAGGATGAATTTGAAGGTTTAGTAATTTTTTTTTAGATTTATGGTTTTAATTAGATTTTTGGTGGAATTTTGATGTTTTGTGGCTTAAGCGTAGCAAAGTGTTTTTTTTTTATGTATTTGTTGTGAATTTTAGTTTAATTTTGATAGATTTCATATTAAGCCTTTAATTTTAATTTATTTCATTTTTAGTACCTCATCTTAGAATTTTTTAATCATTTCAATTAGGTTCTTTTCTATTCTAATTTCTTGCATATAGATGATTTCTTTTATAAAATGCTTTAACTCATTCCATTTTGTGTTTAATTTTCATTTCATCTTTAATTTTCATTTGTGTGTTTAATTTTCGTTTCATATAAGTAATTGTTAATTAAAGTGATACCTTGACCCCTTTTTATTATTTTGGAGGGTAAATAAGTAAATTCGTGTCATTAGAGCCCCAACTCAAGGGAGGTACACTCTATCCTTTATTTTTACTTTATTTGACCCTATGTGCAATTATGTGACTTTATGTGATTAATTGCATGCTTTTGAATATTTTTTATTTTATTTTATTTTACTTATTTTATTTAGTCACTTTATTTGTTTTAATTTAGTTTATTTATTTTAATTTAATTTGTAATTATTTGGGAAGGCAATGAAATGCCACAATTGTAATAGTTAGGTATTTTAATTATTTATTTTCATTTCCCCTTTAGATTGTAGTAGGGCCCCCCCTAATGTAATAGTTTGGGCTTATTTGCTTTATTTGCTTGATATGTTTTGCATGCTTATGTGTTATGTGTTACCGCTTTCTTAGGGTCTGACATTTAGATATCATGATTATGTGTTATGTGTTTATGTGATATTATGTGTTTACTTGCTTTATTATGTTTTATATTATTTGTTTAGTTATAATCAATGTGTGACGTCACATCACTAGTCCAACGCTAGTTGTGGGCCATTTCCCTAATCCACACTAGTTCTGGCCCCTCTGTTCCGATTTTCCACTAGTCCAATGCTAGTGAAAATTCATAAGTGTGGGCTAGTCCAATGCTAGACCTTTAGGAGCCCTTCAAGCGTTAGATCATGATTGTGTGATAAAATCACTTCATTTCATGCATATTTTTCACTTTCTAGGGTCTTTTATCATTTTTTGCATGTTCCCCTTATACATATAACTCTTATCCCATACTTCCCTTATATATGTATTTTTCCCCCATATTCCCCTTATATGTATACCCCTTATCCTAAATTTTCCTATATATATATATATATATATCCCTATGTGTGATACATAATATTGGACTTGCATTTTATTTAAGAATTAGAATTAGGGTAGCGCATTTACTTGATTAGATTAGGGAAAACCCCTTAAATATAGGATATGGACGAGTTTGGCTTTCTAACCTTAGCACGCTCGTATTCCCTCTATTAAAGGGAAAATTGAGTCACGAACACTAGTCCCCCGTACCCGACATGATGATTCCTTTAGGTCATGTATATTTGTATTTATATAATTATTTTTTCCTTTCTTTTCTTAGAATCTCATATTTTTGCATTATTCGTGACTTCTTCAAAGAATACCTATTGGGCATCACAATTAATGTGATTGGCACCAATTAAACTTTGAAGAGATATTTTGACCCCCCAATACCCCCCTTAGGCCTAGGGTTTGTATTCATATAGTACATCCAAATGTGATAAATTCTTAGGTTAAAATAAGGAAATCTTTGACTGAATCATGCAACTAGCCTTGGTTAGGTCGAAAGGGTGACTCGGATTTTTATCCTTGCCTTCCCTTTCTTCAAATGTGACTCCCGAACCTTTTTTTTTTTTATTTTGATAGACTAGGAGTCATTTAAAAAGGGTTTTCTACTTTTTTCTTTAGAAAATTCATTTTTAGGTGAATTGCTACACCTTAACTCGATACCAAGTGACGACTCCGATTTTTTTATAAAACCCTTTTTAAACTATCAATTTGGGTCAAAATCGTCGCACTTTCAAACCCCATTTAGGCCCTCATCATTTTTCTTTACTTATTTTTCTTTTAAACCAAAAATCTTTTTCCAATCAAAAATTGAATCAAAATTCATTTTTTCATAAACGCCATTTATTTATTTTTATTTTCAAAAATGGGGCGACACCTCTCAATTCCCATGGTGCGTAGTTTGCTGATTCCCCCAATAACTATTATGGGCAGACTCCTCTGGAGCCTTTTGCTTCTGCTCTTCCTCCTCAGTTTCACTATCCGGCTCGACCAACTGCAATATCCATCCCTTGGTCGTAGTAAACATGCTTATTCTCATCATAGTCTGCCTCCCATTTCACCTCCGGAGACTTCTCATCAGACTCTGAATCCTATTCCAAGCCTGAATCCTCCGGCTTTCTGCTGTACTCTTCATACTACCTCGTATTGGGGTCATACTATGAACTAGTCATCCGTTCGTATGGTTCATCCTTTGGATGGATTCCAGACGAGGAAGTAAAAGTGTTCTTCACCCCTGACTTCCATTCTTTGACGACTTTGTCATGTACAATAGATTCAATTTACCAAGATTTCTTGATAGGAGAAGAAAAGAAGCAGCAACGCTTAGATAATAAGTTTAAAGAAACAAAGACGCTACAATGTCGAACCTTAGTACACAGTGTTGCCATTTCATTCCACGTTCCCAATTTCGCACAGTCACTGTAACACCGGATATGGAAACTTCTTGCAACTTAATTTTTAGTAAGAATCAAATATGGAAGGTGAAGCTTAAAAATGTTGTACCAAAGGTTTCTATAAACGAGTCTTACCTAGTTTTACGTCAAACGACTCTGACCCAACCGTGACATAGGAAAAAAATACGGTAGTTACTGACCCCAACAACTTTGTGCCATTTCCCTTTGTTGTGGTACCATATCTTTAACTTAATAAATGGTTTGACTTATTTTTCAAATGAAAATGTCAAATAATTGAACATGAAATTTTTTTAGGAATCCGACATGATCATTTTGGTTTTCAATTTTTATCAAAATTTTTAATTTCTACGAGGAAATATATAGTAAGTTATAATTTTTACAATGGTAAGTTTTGGAAGTCAAATAGTAAGTTTGCGTAATAAAATAGACAATTTAATGAGTGATAAAAACTTACTAAATTTTAAAAACTTACCATTTTGTTTGAGAAACTTACAAATAACTAGATAAGTAAGTTCGACTGAATAATAGTAAGTTTTGGAAGATGAATGGTAAGTTTATGTAGTAAAATGGTAAATTTTATGAATGACTAAAACTTACTGTTTATTGCACAAACTTATTACTTTATTTGAGAAATTTACATATAACTGGATTCGCTAGCAGTAATGGTTCGGCTAATAGGTATCCAATAAGCACTCAATTATAGTGGGTTTAGACTTTTAGGCGTTAGCTAACTCGTGAAAATGTCTAAATACGAGAGGCCGGGGGGAGAGTGCATTAATTGTAACTCTGTGTATCAACATCATAACTTATATATAATTTAGGTATGTTAACAAGTACCTACTGAGCATCCATTAGAAAAATCCTTAAGAGTAATAGTAAATTTTAGGAGACAAAGGGTAAGTTTGTGCAATAAAAATTTAAATTTTATACATGACTATAGCTTACCATGTTATTGCACAAACTTAGTGATAAGTGACTAATTTACGTAATAATTGTATGATATTTTATATTATTTTTAGTCACTTTGGGTATATTATTGGAAGAAAATGATTTATTTTGGCTATAATTGGTATAAAATGCTTTTGTTCAATTAAATGAGGTTTTTATCACTTTTTACTTGGATTTTGTGTATTTTGACAGTTTTGACACATTTTCGTATTTCGGCTATAACTTGAGCTACAATGATCGGATTGAGATGATTCTTGAACCCATTTGAAGATAAGAGATATATCTACAACTTTGGTGAAGACATCTAAATCCAGTTTAAAGGTTTTCTAGGTCAAAATGCCGAATTACAATAGCAAATTTCTACTGGTCGAAACTGGAACAGGGCAATGAGCAGGTAAGGGTATTCCGGTCATTTCTCAGCCTACACAGATCCAAATGAGGTGATTCTTGATGCATTGGAAAGCTAACTCAAAGGGCTACAAGTTTCATGTTTTGGTAAAGAGCTAAATCAGCTTTTATCATCAAGAAAAGTTCAGTGGAAGTTGATGCAAAATCGGAGCAGAGCTGGAAATTGAACCAGAAGTGACCAAATGGTCACTGTAGCAATCCGGCCGGAATTTGGCCGGATTTGTGGCCGGATTCCTGGCCGGATTGTGGTCAGAAAAGGCTGCTTTGTACGCGTAAAACTCAATTTCACCTCCACCAACTCACATGCGTTGCTAGACATGTGAGAAACATCTCCAGCTGTAAAAGGAAGGTGGAGGCCTCATTTCTTGACCATCTTTCATCATAAAATAGCCAAGATTGCAAGAAGGAGAGATTGGAGTTCATAGCAGGAAAAATAGAGAGTGAGCTACGGGAGAGAGCTTGAAGTTGCAGAAATGTAGCTCTTTCATCTCCCTAGTGTTAGTTTAGCTTAGTATAGAGTAGTGTAGCTTTTCCATTCTTGTTTATTATCTAGATTAGGATGAAGATGAAGGATGAAGAAGGCAAGGAAGAAAGCTCATGTGACAAGGGTTGTATTCCTTCCAAACTCTTTATCTTTTGTACTTGATTCCAAGTTTAGTTAATATACAAGTTCTGGATTTTGTGTTTAATATGTGTATCTAAAGTTTAAGCCTTGGGTTTGGTTGAACTTTCTATAATTGTTAGTGTTTATTATTTGGTTATTTGACTGCTATGATTTGAGCAAGTTATTTAGCACTTTAGCTCTTGAAATCATGATTAATCTGGTACCATTAATTGTGATTATCTAAGGTGTTGTTTCTGCAATGAAAATTGAGATTTAACACTAGTTCAAGAAGTGCTAAACATAGGGAGTACACTCACGAAAGTAGAGGTGCACTTATGTGGTTTTTAGTGATTCATTTCATGTAATTTCATTGAAGAAATGAACTTGTAGCTAATTTCATAACCATGAAAATAGGTATGGATTAGTTATGAGTATAATTGATTCACTACGAAAGTAGGATTCAAATGCATAAGGAAATTACACCATAATTAGCCTAGATGTAGTATTCAATGATCCAAATATAGCACTTGCATGAGTAGTTAGGGATACCACAACCCAAGGAGCTTTCATTTGTTATTTTGTATAATTTCAGTAGGTTTAATTTGTTATAATTCATTGATAGTCTAAATAATAGAGAAGCTTTAGTAGTACCGGTAATTGCAATCTTCCCTGTGGGATCGACCCTTAATACCCTATACTCGCTCACGATTCGTATACTTGCGATAAATCGCGTGTGGGGTATTTAGGAGTTTATAAATGTAAAACTTGATTAGGATGAGCTTAATTGTATATGTATACTCCGCGCACGTCAAGTTTTTGGCGCCGTTGCCGGGGAAGATTTGGCAATATCGGTGTGAAGAGCAACTTTATTAGTTTAGACATAATATTAGTTATATTGTGAATGTTATTTTCTGTTATTTTAGTATTTTATATGTGTATGTGTTTTATCACCTAGTCTTCTTACTAATTTTGCTCTTAAGTTGTTTAAAAGCAATTTTAGGTAATGAGGAGGGTAGGTCAATTTGGAGGACAATGCTTGAAAAGTGGAAGATTGGCAATGGATGGTTACCAAGTGCAAAGCTCCTTCAACAGAGGTAACCAAGAATTTACTGATTGTATGTCTTGTGAAGATGGTTTAAGGTGCTTAAAGGCAAAATTTGATGTTATGATGTTACAAGTTCAAATGGACACAATTATGCATGAAATTGAGCAAGGGAGGAATGTTAATGATTTTAATTCTTATCATGTGATTTGTGACTTGTGTGGAGGTTATCATGCTGCTAATACATGTATGCAAGTACAAAATGTGGATTATTATGATGAATTAGAGCATTACAATCCTTGCTTTGATCGATATAGTGCTAATTTGAGCAATTCTTCTGCTTATGGTTGGAATAATCAATGTATTTATAGTAATTCTTCATATTTTTACGATTACCAACCGGAATGTGTCCAATATGAATCAAAACCATCTTGGGAGTTAGCAATAGAAAGAGTAGCTAATGATTTTAAACCATCTTGGGAGTTAGCTTTAGAAAAATTAGCTAATGTGACTTCTGACCGTTTTGATAGGATTGAGAAAAGAATAGATGAATTAACTTCTCACTTTGGCAGAATAAATGAGCAATTGAATGCATTGTGTGAGGTTATTTCTTCTAATAAATTGCAAAATGATCCTAGCATGAATGGTAGGAATGTTGTATGTGAAAATGGATTGCATGTTGATGAAAATGATGAATCTCAATTGTGTTTCAATGAGCAAATGTCCATTTCACAAGATAATATCTTTGGAACTAACTTTGAGCCTCAAGAGGTGAGTTTTAATGACTCATTTTTCACCCCTCTTGAGGAGTGCATTGAAAGTATAGGTTCTAAGGGTATTGCTGCCCAAGATACTCTCATGACATTTCCTTTGGTAAGTTCTCAAGTGGTGCATATTCAAGGTAATATCTATGAAACACTTGGGATAGGTAAGTCACTTTCATTTCTCACATCATTAGATCATGTGGCTTTGGCTATAAAGTCACCATTTAATGATCCACCACGGCCTAAAATGGTGGATTATTCATTAACTAAACCTCCTTGAAAAATGAGGAGAAATAGTCCAGCTATTGACTTTAAAGAAGCGCTTATTGGGAGGCAACCCAATGTTTGTTTAAGTTGCTGTTACTTTGGAGTGATTTTATGTTTAAAGTATAAGTTTGAGTAATTTTGTCATTTTTCATTTGTAGGTTTTGGAAAAGTGACCAAATGAGGCAAAAAAGGCAAAATTTGATCAAAGATCTCAATACCTCAAATTCAGTAATTGTGGTTTTTGATGCATTAAAGAGGTTTAGAATGCATGTTTAGATCATTTTACATGTGCGTGAATGGTTTATTTTGACATAGAAATAATCTATGATGCATTTTGGGAAATTGGGGTATCATTTGTAATTATTCAAAAGTTGAATTTCTGCTAAATTTTGCAGCAGAAAACGCGTTTTTCAATGAAACGCGCCACTGAATCGCGTTTTCATAGAATCGCGTTTTCAAATCTGCGCCTATAATTAAGAAAACGCGCCTTCAAAACGCGACAGGAAGTCGCGTTTTCTACCAATTCGCGTTTTCCAGCCTGTTCAGAAACCAAAAACGCGCCTTCAAATACGCGACTTAAAGTCGCGTTTTCTCACGTAGTCGCGTTTTCAATGCTGCAAATTTGGTGAAGAAACGCGACTTCACAAAACGCACCTTGAGGCGCGTTTTCTTGAGCCGCGTTTTCTGAGCACAATGATCTGACCTCGGATCCTTTCAAAAACGACCTCGGATCCTTTTAAAAACGAAGGCTTGGATCACTTTTCAACTCTACTTTTCTTCATGTTGGCTTGTTTTTAGTAAGTTTTAGTTCTTCGATTAATGTTTTTGTGTGTTTTGTAGGTGGCAATGGCAAGAGTTCATGCAAATGATCTCAATTGCAAGGGTGTTTATATTAAGGCAAAAAGGGAGTTTTCATGTTCAATTGCTGCATTTCATGCATTTAAAGTGTTTCATGTTTAAGTTATATTCATGCATGATCATGTTAAATTTGAATTTTATTCAAAGAACATGAAGTAGGTTGAATGTGGAAGGTTGGCCAAGCAAATTTGGAGGAAAAACTGCAGAAAACAGCTTTTTCTGCAGCAAATCCGGCCATAAATCCGGCCAAATGTTGGCCGGATTGAAGGCCGGATAGTCAGGGGAGAAAAGAAAATTTTTTCGCAGCTACTGCCTAATATCCGGCCGAAAATCCGGCCTGAAATCCGGCCAAAAACTGGCCGGATTGTAAAAAAAAAAAAAATCCACTGTAGCAAATCCGGCCAACAATCCGGCCGTAAATCCGGCCAGAAAGTGGCCGGATATGCAACAGTAAAAAAAAAAAAAAAAAAAAAAAAAAAAATTTCTGCCCAGAATCCCTCCAACAATCTCTCCATGAATCCCTCCAATTTCTGGCCGGATTGTGAACAGTAACCAGCGTAAGATGAAGCCGTTTCACGGATTCCTCACAATTTTTCTCCCTTCTTCTTCAACCTACACACACACTCACACCTCAAACACACACCACTCACTAAAACATCACTTTTCACCATTTAATCTTCAAATAACCTTCACCAAATCACTTTCTCCCATCTTTTAGAGTGAATTTCATAGTACATATTCTTTCAAAAACAACTCTAAAGTGGATTCAACCTTACCAATAGTTAGGGTTGTACTTTCTTGAATCACTCAATTGAGGTCATATTGGAGTAAGTTTCTTGGGGGTTTTCACATCATATTCATCTCTAAACATCACCAAACCACCTTGAGGTAACAATTCTTCACCTAACTTTGTTATTTGAATTTTGCCATGAATGAATATTTTCTATTTTTAGGCAATTTTTAATATGTGAAGTTAGGTGCATTTATTTCAGCTTATTGATGCTATTGGTGATTGTTAGTGATAAATATATTTTGTGATTTGCATTTATTGTATTTATTTGGTGAATTCTTGCTAGTTTTATGCTTAATTTGGCTTGGTAACGAAGTTGCATATTAAGTAGCCAAATGTAGCATTTTAATTAGCTTAGTGGGAGTTTTTGATATTCATGTGAGTAATTTAGATTATCTAATGAATGAAAAGGTGCTTGATTGAATGATTTTGTGAATTCTTAGGTAATTCTAAAAGAAGAGGTGAATTGAAGATGACCTTAATTGATGAAATTCATAAATGCACGTACAATTTTTGTGGTTCAATAGTTTTTAGTATTTCATGAATTCTCACGAAGGTCATGTATATTTTGGTTTGGTGTGTTTGCCTCCATTTTGAGATTACTTTTGTACTTGAAGGGATTTGATCATTGATGACAAAATGTATAAATGGAACTTATTTTGTTCATGATTGTGGATTTTTTGTGTGAAATTAGCTTCCCTTTGCTTTGGATACTAATGCATATATTTCATTAGCAAAGATTAGCTCATTTCATGTTTTTATCCCATGAACATTGTATGGTTCCACATGCTCGATCATTTTTCCTTTTTCCTTGACTTGCATGTTTACTTCTTGTTGATTGCAACCGTTTATTTTTAAGAAATTTATTTGTTTTGATTTTGTCTTTTTCAGGGTGCAATAAGTGAACTCTCCATTCTTTCTCAAATACGGTTGGAAATTCATCACATTGCCATGGATTTGGATCGCGCAAGTCATGAGGGGAGTATTTTCTTTTACTCTTTATTTATTTTCCTTTTCTCACATTGAGGACAATGTGAAGTTTAAGTGTGGGGGAGGAAATATTTGAACTTGCAAATACTTTCTATGTGATGATATTTTGTGGATTTAAATGCTTAGAAATGTTAGAATTGTGTTTGAATTATTTGCCATGTGGATAATTTGATTGAAATTGGGTTTGTTGGCAGGGAGTTTTCTTCCATTTATATGGGGAAACTCCGTCAAAATTTTTCTAACATCTTGTCCAATATTTCACTATGGCCCAAAAGTTCTTCAATTTTTTCATTTTTATTTCAAAAAGGGCCAAAGTATTCCAACCTTAAGTGTTTAATTCTTCCAATTGTTGAAACTTTATATGTATTTTGGAAAGTTTAGTCCTCATTTAACTTGAAAATGGTTATTATGCAATTAGGATTTTTGCATTTTAGAAAGTATATTTGGTAAAGTGAGGAAAATTATGCCTATAATTTTATATGTTTAATGAAATTTCTTCTCTTTACTTAATTTTATAAGTAAGTGATTGATATAGTTGATAAAAGGTTATACTCCTCCTTTGATTGTTCTTATATATTTTCTAAGAGGGAATATCTATTTATTGTCCTTTATTTCTGAAAAAAAAAAGTAGAAAAGAAAAAAGAAAAGTAAAAAAAAAAAAAAAAAAAAAGAGAAAAGAAAAGAAAGTAAATAAAAATTGTTCTACTCCAATGATTCTCGTACCAAGTAACCGGGGGTTGGTATCTACAAATGTCGACATTCGCGTAAAAAGGTACTTGAATTAAGAGTATGCATAGCAACTTGAATAAGTGAAATGTTGAGTAACCGGGGATCTTCACCTAAAAGTGTCGATTTTCGCGTAAAAAGACATTCTCACTATTTAAGTAAAACCAGTATGAATAAATCCCTCTTAGTTGTAAAATTTTGAGAAAAAGATGATTATAGGAGGAGGAAGGCTATAAATCGACTATGTGATTTGCTTATTTGTGAAATTAGGTTAGGGTAAGAGATTACGTTTAACTTGTTGAATTAAGGTATACTTATCTTTCCTTTACTTGATATTATGAGTATTTAATGTAATTTGAATAATTGTATAATGATTATTTTTTCAGGTCATGAGGAATTAAATTTGACAAAAGTGCATATATTGTTTCACCTCTTAAATCATTGTAGTTGATTATGTGTGGATTGCTTGAGGACAAGCAATGATTTAAGTGTGGGGGAGTTTGATAAGTGACTAATTTACGTAATAATTGTATGATATTTTATATTATTTTTAGTCACTTTGGGTATATTATTGGAAGAAAATGATTTATTTTGGCTATAATTGGTATAAAATGCTTTTGTTCAATTAAATGAGGTTTTTATCACTTTTTACTTGGATTTTGTGTATTTTGACAGTTTTGACACATTTTCGTATTTCGGCTATAACTTGAGCTACAATGATCGGATTGAGATGATTCTTGAACCCATTTGAAGATAAGAGATATATCTACAACTTTGGTGAAGACATCTAAATCCAGTTTAAAGGTTTTCTAGGTCAAAATGCCGAATTACAATAGCAAATTTCTACTGGTCGAAACTGGAACAGGGCAATGAGCAGGTAAGGGTATTCCGGTCATTTCTCAGCCTACACAGATCCAAATGAGGTGATTCTTGATGCATTGGAAAGCTAACTCAAAGGGCTACAAGTTTCATGTTTTGGTAAAGAGCTAAATCAGCTTTTATCATCAAGAAAAGTTCAGTGGAAGTTGATGCAAAATCGGAGCAGAGCTGGAAATTGAACCAGAAGTGACCAAATGGTCACTGTAGCAATCCGGCCGGAATTTGGCCGGATTTGTGGCCGGATTCCTGGCCGGATTGTGGTCAGAAAAGGCTGCTTTGTACGCGTAAAACTCAATTTCACCTCCACCAACTCACATGCGTTGCTAGACATGTGAGAAACATCTCCAGCTGTAAAAGGAAGGTGGAGGCCTCATTTCTTGACCATCTTTCATCATAAAATAGCCAAGATTGCAAGAAGGAGAGATTGGAGTTCATAGCAGGAAAAATAGAGAGTGAGCTACGGGAGAGAGCTTGAAGTTGCAGAAATGTAGCTCTTTCATCTCCCTAGTGTTAGTTTAGCTTAGTATAGAGTAGTGTAGCTTTTCCATTCTTGTTTATTATCTAGATTAGGATGAAGATGAAGGATGAAGAAGGCAAGGAAGAAAGCTCATGTGACAAGGGTTGTATTCCTTCCAAACTCTTTATCTTTTGTACTTGATTCCAAGTTTAGTTAATATACAAGTTCTGGATTTTGTGTTTAATATGTGTATCTAAAGTTTAAGCCTTGGGTTTGGTTGAACTTTCTATAATTGTTAGTGTTTATTATTTGGTTATTTGACTGCTATGATTTGAGCAAGTTATTTAGCACTTTAGCTCTTGAAATCATGATTAATCTGGTACCATTAATTGTGATTATCTAAGGTGTTGTTTCTGCAATGAAAATTGAGATTTAACACTAGTTCAAGAAGTGCTAAACATAGGGAGTACACTCACGAAAGTAGAGGTGCACTTATGTGGTTTTTAGTGATTCATTTCATGTAATTTCATTGAAGAAATGAACTTGTAGCTAATTTCATAACCATGAAAATAGGTATGGATTAGTTATGAGTATAATTGATTCACTACGAAAGTAGGATTCAAATGCATAAGGAAATTACACCATAATTAGCCTAGATGTAGTATTCAATGATCCAAATATAGCACTTGCATGAGTAGTTAGGGATACCACAACCCAAGGAGCTTTCATTTGTTATTTTGTATAATTTCAGTAGGTTTAATTTGTTATAATTCATTGATAGTCTAAATAATAGAGAAGCTTTAGTAGTACCGGTAATTGCAATCTTCCCTGTGGGATCGACCCTTAATACCCTATACTCGCTCACGATTCGTATACTTGCGATAAATCGCGTGTGGGGTATTTAGGAGTTTATAAATGTAAAACTTGATTAGGATGAGCTTAATTGTATATGTATACTCCGCGCACGTCACTTAGCATTTTACTTGAGAAAAAATATATTTGGAGTCTTAGACCCCCTTGGCCAGTCGTGCTTGATGCGTCATTCCCCATGTCTTTCTGAGATAGAGGCCACCTTACCATGATTTCAAAAGATCACCTCACTAGGTAAGTGTAACTTTGAAACTGCAGAAGTGTACATCTCTGGGAACAACCCTTTCGACAAAAATTCTCATCGTCTTTTAATGATTTGCTGTATTTTCCAAAATTGCCACTATTCCTTATGTGATAGCAGGCAAGGCTCCTATTGCCTAAGGGACTACAATGACGAAGATATTCTGATTTCACATCACTCCTCCTCATTTCCTGAACCTCTTGTTCTCTATTGCTTTTGAGTGCAATGAGAAGTTTAAGTGCTAAGTTTGATATGTCAGCTTCTAGAAAGAAATTCACATGATTCCTGTGTACTTTATTTTGTACAGAATATTTATGAACAAAAAGATTTTAGAATTGACAAATTTGACCTAAGTACATTTTTAATACTAATTCAATTACATTCTCTGTAAAACATGCACTATGCAGTTGCTGATTCAACAGGCAAATTTTCTACTTCACCACTAACGTTTGTAGTCTAGACTTTTATTTCCTTATTCTTTGCCCATAGGAAAGGATAGATGCTCACGATAGAAAGGGGAAAAACTTTTGCAAGGGAAAGAAGACTTGGCAGGGATGGTTGTTTAATGAGAATAGGAGCGGTGGTCGAGGCAGAGGAAATGAGATAAAAAATTTAAACCTAGGTGTAGACACCAAATTTTGATTTTAAACTTTATTCAATTTTTATTTTATTTGTTTCGATTTTAGATTTTTATTTTATTTTTGTTTTGATTCGTGTCCCCTGTTTTATTTTAATTGAGTTAAGGGTTTTTTGCACCAAATTTTCGGAAAAAAAAAGAAAAAAAAAAGGGAAAAGTGTATTAGGGACGGTTAGACAAGTGGTTAAGGAATTTGGGGGACAAGTGTCCCTTTGCTTATTTTGACAACACAACATTTAGGGGGACACTTGTTTAGCTTAAAAAAAAAAAAAAAAGGATTGAGGAAGCCACGGATGAGAGGGCCGCAGCAGAGGAGAGAGAGCAGAGAGAAGTTGGCAGTAGACGAAGGGGCTGGAAAAACACAGAGAGCAAGATCAAAAGGGAAAATCTGAAAAGATTGGGGGAGGTTTTCCGGGAAGAGAAAAACGAGCGAGAAAGAGTAAAAAAAATAAGGGAAGAAAAAGAAGGTGGCGGCGGAGACCTTTTGGGGGAAAACAAAAAAAAAAAACAGAGAGGGAGGCTCTTGGTTGAAGAAGAGAACTGAAAAAAGAACAGAGCAACAAAAGGAAAAACATGGGAGGTTTCGGCAGGGGAGGAAAAGGGAAAACAAGGAAAAAGCAAAAGGCTGCGGGCTGGAGGAACTAAGTGAGGAAAAGAATTGGTTAAAAGCCAAGGAAAAATAGAGAAAAGGGCCGCGGCTGCAAACAGAAACAGAGCAAGAAAAGGGAGTTGCAAAAAACCGAGCAAGAAGAAAAGGAATTTCGGGCAAGCAGAAAAACTGAGCGGAGGAATTGCATCTTGCTGGCCGCTCCAGAATTTTTCGCAGCTACCATTTCGATGGAATCCTCCACCGCCATCAGCAAGTCACCACCGCTCAAGAGGGAGCTGTAAGCAACCCTTTTCTTTTTCCTTTTCCCTTTTCTAAGCATAGACTCTTGAAAATTCAGAGACATGTATTTCGAAGATTGGTTCCTAATAATGTTTCTGTGATCATACATGATCTTGAATATACATGTTCGCGGGTTGATTGGATTGAAACCTTGTGTGTTTCTGATAATTTTGGGGCCAGTTACAACATAAATTGAGCAAAAATCTGTTGAATTTTTTCATGCCCATTTGCTGTTTATTAAAATGCCCGAATGAACATTCTATTTGAAGAGGATTTCGCCCGCATTTTACGTATGAATTCTCATATCTCTATGCTTGAATCCGAATAGATGTTGTGAGAGGGAGTGTTGTTGGAGTTTCATTGATTGTTGGAAATAATTGGAATTGAAACCAGATGTTCTGGTATTGCTGACCAAAAAGGGATCTAAAATGCTAAACTGATGTTAAGCTCGTTGGAGAAGACAATCAATTGTCTAAAAATTGCATTCTCAGCCCATACATTTTTGCTTCCTCTGGAATATAACCCCAAGAGTTTTGAACTTCATAATTTGCCCCCCCCCCGAAACTGTTGTAATTCCTTCAATTAGATCCCTGTTTTTGTTGCATATGAACCCCTCAAGTTTCCCCCTGTTCTAAGGTGACCCCAAAAATTGGAAAAGCTGAACTAATTTCGCCCTCT
Source organism: Coffea arabica (assembly GCF_036785885.1). NCBI lineage: Eukaryota > Viridiplantae > Streptophyta > Magnoliopsida > Gentianales > Rubiaceae > Coffea > Coffea arabica. The sequence goes on from NC_092315.1 coordinate 46,864,401, forward strand.
TAAGCTTAATCCTATGTTTGCCCATTTTATGTGACTTTTTGGGATAAATTAATTCGGGGATTTAGATCATAATTGTGGCTTAATAATTTTAGTTAATTTACTACTCTTGTTGGGTTTTAGTTATGGTTTAGATTTTTGGGTAATAATACTTAGTTGGGTTGGACTAATGGATTTTGGTTTGCTTCTTCTGGGTTTATGATTTGGGCTTGGAAACTTGAGGCCCTTAATTTTGTATGAGCTAGATTAGTGAAAATGATGGGCTAGCCAGATTGTTTTCCTTGGACTTCCGATTGGGCCGAATGATCTTTGGGCATAAACAAATAAATAAAATAGCCAGTGGTTTAATCCATTACGAAGCCAGAGAAATGAATTCGCAGATCAGTCCCTGTACTTCTCTTTAATTTTGCTATGGCCCTGCAAGCTTTCATTACTTTCAATTGGGTCCCTAAATTAATTGCAAATAGGCCCTTAAACTTTATTTTTTCTTTAATTTTGACCCCACAACTTTGTTAATTTTTGCAATCAAGTCCTTTCTTCTTTTGACCTCTTGAATGTGGGTTGTTTATATGATTTAATTGATTCAATTTCATGTTTATTTTATCTTTTGTGATTCTTTATTAATTAAAGTGGTGCCTTGACCCTTTCTTTTATTTTGGAGGGTAAATAAGTGGTCTCACTCCATTAGGACTCCAATTCAAGGGAGGTATAGTTTCTTTTATCCCTTTTTTTTTTGTCTCTCCTCTATGTGATCCAACGTGTTAAGTGAGAATTGCATGTCTACTTTGCTTTCCTTGCCTTTCTTTAATTCCTTTTATTTATTTCATTTACTTTTGCTTTTATTAAGTTATTCTTTTATGGGGTATGTGTACACATCTTGGCTTGTAATAGATAGGGCTTGGAGAGCATTTTTGTTCATTTTTCCTCTTCCCCATTTGTTTTAGTTAGCCAATGTAATAGTTAGGATTTACTTTTCTAAGTCTTCCCCTTAGATAGTAGGCCCCCATTCAAATGTAATAGTTAGGTTTTTATTCGCTTTCTCTTCTTGCTTTGTGTGATTATTTGCATGCTTGTTGTTATGTGTTAATTTGCTTTATTAGGCTCTTGCATTTAGTCGAGCATGCTAAGTGTTATGTGCTACGTGTTTATAGGTGATTGGCATGTCTACTTGCTTTCTATAGTCGTAAATGAATATGATGGATGAATGCACGTCACCACACTAGTCCAACGCTAGTTGTGGCTTATTATCCCATTTTCCACTAGTCTAGTGAGAACTCATAGACATGGGCTAGTCCAACGCTAGACCCTTAGGAGCCCCTTAAGCGTTAGGTCATGTTTGTATGATTACATTCCACTTCATGCATATTTTTTCTATTTTTAGGATTTTTATCATTTTCACATAATATTTTCCCTAATAAAATATCCCTTACCCCTATGTATACAACACTTAGATATTGCATCTCATTTAGGAAATTAGGGGGGTAGATTAGTGCATTTTTGCTTGATTAGATAGGGAAATAACCCCTTGGATATGGGATATGGACGAGTTTGGCTTTTCTAGCCTTAGCACGCTCGTATTCTCTCTATTAAAGGGAACATTGAAGTCACGAGTATAAAATTCCCCGCACCCATTATGATGCATTCCCTTAGGACATACACATTTGTATATTATTATATTTTCTTTACTTTTTTCTTTCTTTAGAGTCTCATGTCTTGCATTATTAGTGACTTCTTCAAAGAATCTTGATTGGGCGTCACAATTAATGTGATTGGTACCAAGTAAGCTTTGAAGAGAAATTTCGACCCCTCGATACCCCCTAGGTCTAGGGTTTGCATTCATATAGTACATCCAAAATGCGATAAATTTTTAGGTTAAATAAGAAAAATTTTTGACTAAATCGCGCAACTAACCTTGGCTAGATCGAAGGGGTGCTTTGGATACTTATCCTTGCCTTCCCTTTCTTCAAATGTGACTCACGAACCTTTTTCTTTGATTTGCGTAGCCTTGGAGTCGTTTAAAAAGGGTTTTTCCACTTTTCTTTTAAAAATTCATTTTAGGTGACTTGGTACACCTTAACCCTATACCAAGTGGCGACTCCATTTTCAATCAAAAATCCTTTTGAAACTATATTTTGGGTCAAATCGTCGCAATTACAAGTCCCATTTAGACCCAAGTTTTTCATTTTTAATCAAAAATTTATTTTTCAATAAAAATTGATTCAAAAAGCCATTTTTTCCAAATTCGTTTTTATTCTTCTTTGTTTCAAAAAATGGGGCGCGACAGTTGGCGACTCCACTGGGGACTTAGAGAGTCCGAGCATTCGATTTAGTCAACCTTTTTCTTCTTTTAACATTTTTCATATATCGCATTTGGATGTTAGGGTTGCATTTTCCTTTTTTTTTTAGGATTTTTTGCATATTCGCGCGTATCAACTCACGACCTCACATTTGTGTATGATTGCTTTGATGGATGAATGGTTTTTTTGTGTTTCGCGCTTTGCATTGCATTTGGGGGGGGTGTGTGTCACCTTTAGAGTCTCGCGTTGGTTCTCAACCCATTCCCTCAAAATAGGGAACACCTCATACGTGCACGTTTATTTACTGTTATCCCATTTTATTTTATTTTCGTGGGCTCTTTCCCACACCGCCTTGTAGGACTAGGAATGATTTCTCTAGGTATGTGGATGGTGTGCCCTGTGCCCATAGCAATACCTAGGGGATCGCTCGAGCCACCGACCGAGGGTCTTGGGATTGATGACCCATTCCCTTAGGTCTGAAGGCTTGGGGACCTTTTTAGACCTTATCGAGTCTAGTCGCATTAGTGAGCCCCAGCCTCATGCATTCATGTTGGAATTTTCCTAGGTTAGAGTCAGCCTCACCTTTTTTAAGCTCATTAGGCACGAGGGAAGGGGTTCCACCCCTTTTACTTGCTTTTATTGTATTTCTTTTCTTAATTGTTCCCAATATGTTATGTGTACTATCAATTGCACTAACCATTTTTTGTTTTCTTGGCTTGCATTCATGTGCCTTAGCAATAAGAGGCCTCTTTGGCACTCTTTTAGTGACTTACCCACTAGATAACTCACATGTTTAAATTTCAATTTTTACACTTAATTTTCAACAAGTACATTTCATTTTAGACCTTTTCCCCCCAATGCATTATTTATATCCCTTAGGCTATATTTGTCACATATTTACATCGCTTTAATAAATAGCATCATGCATCCACCTTAGAAGGGAATGCCACATAGGGGATCCCGTACTAGGAATAAACCGCCCTGTGTGTATCGGATATATAATCCAATGAGACTTGCACGTTTACATTTCTTGTACCATCCAAAGGGGTAGTGCACGAGGTAAGGTAGGATCTGATCTTTTTAAAGACGGCAGCAATTTTTTGCACATTAGAATATGAGCAGCTAATTATCACTTTTTGGTCACTTTATCAAAAATTGGTAAAAATCCCTTGCGTAAAGGACACTAATTTGAAGAAATTCACAAGTAATTCCTCCTTGTTGAAACGATAAATGTATTGAGGCCAAATTTTGATTTTTGGGAGGCTCATAGACTAATGCATTGCTATGATTCAATCGATTTTTTACTATCAATTTCATTCAATCCATTGGATCATTTTATTCCTTAATTTCATCCAATCCATTTTGTTAATTCACTCAATCAATCAAATGTGAATAAATCATAACTTCATTTCATTCATTTGGCCAATTCACTCATTTTTAGGGCAATCGAATCGATTTTGAATAAATCAAATTTCATTCAATTCATTTGTCCAATTTATCATTTTTAGGGCAATCGAATCGATTTTGAATAAATCAAATTTCATTCAATTCATTTGTCCAATTTATCATTTTTAGGGCAATCGAATCGATTTTGAATAAATCAGCAATTTCATTCAATTCATTTGTCCAATTTACCCTTTTTAGGGTGATCTGGTCGATTTTTGAATAAATCAGCAATTTCATTTGTCCAATTTACCCTTTTTAGGATGATCTGGTCGATTTTTGAAAAAATCAGCAATTTCATTCAATTCATTTGTCCAATTTACCCTTTTTAGGGTGATCCGGTCGATTTTTTTGAATAGATCATCAATAAGTCTAAGGTTCACTGAATAAATTAATCGAGACATTGCAATATCTTTTACGCATCATTTTGTGTTGATCAAAGCAAGCAATCCATTCGGACTTTGTTCTCATCTTTTGGACAGATGTCCTTTTCTCATTTCAATTGGCCAAATTTTTTCAAAACATCTTTTTTCACTCGATCAGTTGATCGGATTCATCAGGTAATGTATGGTGCCTACCCCAGAGGATTGCATTTTCATGCTAGGCCTACCCTTAGCATAAAAGGGTTCCCCCATAGGACATGCATACTCATTTTGCAGTCTTGCTTACTAACTCTGGTTATTTTTCTTTTATTTTTTCCCCCTCCCCTGCATTCATAAAATGTTTTAATGAGGTGTAAATATTTTAATTTGAAAATTTCAAGTATCACTTGATTCTTGGGCAAGCCTTGCAATGAAAACATGAAAGATCTATCCGAAAGCGCTAGGCTAAAGCCTCTGAGAGACTTTATAATTGTTTTTCAAAGGCAAATTCTGTTTATTTGATTTGTTGATACATTTTGTTCAAAAAGAAAGGGAGACAAAAATGTATATATGTGAAGCTTTTTAGAAGTTTTCTCTTCTCATTTGTATTATAATTGAACGAGAAATTTTGTTGTAAACTTTTTCAGCAATAAAGTTTTGGACAATTATTGTTTTATGTATATTCATGTACATTTCATTCTTTATTTTTTCGGAGATTTCATGATGAATTTTAAGAAATAAGACCAAATTGAGAATTTCTCAACTTCCAGCCTGAAATTCACAAATGTATGCTTTCTGAAATCCTTACGTACACTTGATTGGGGATCCGAGCTATACAATAAAAGTGCTCAGAATAAAAAGGGTGAACAGTCACTCAAAAGGACCCTATCAGATACTTTTTCTCCTTCACTTAACCCCAAAATAAAATCAGTCACATTGATTGATAAATTGCAAATTGGGGCAATCCTTGCTTGAAAAATGTTCACTGTGTCTAATTATATTCAATTCACATCTAAGTGAAAGCAAAATGGTGCATTATCTTTGTTTATTTTGAAAATTTGGAATGATATTTCAAGCGTTCGATTCTCTATCCATACAAATTTTATCATTTGCTCTCCCATTTGAGCCTTTGAAAGAATAAATTCGTTTCAAATAAGAGCCTTAATGATCACTGCCCTACATTGGAAAATTTTCAAATATCAAAAAAGGGAATGGATTCTCAATGAGCATTTCATTACTTTGGTTGTCATGAAGTGTAAGAATGATACTTTGGCCATCGTTTCTACAACCTAAACAATATTTATCCCTTGCATCCTCGTTTGAGCTAAAATGGGTGGTTCTTTTCAAAGGCACTTATGATCGCACCCCACCTTGGGGAAGGAGATTGGAGATTTTTTTCGAAAGAAAGGGGAAAGGAAAAAAGAAAAAATGCTGAAACCAAAAAGAGAGAACCCTAAATGGGAAAAATTTGGTTCTACCTGGGCTTCAATTTTGAAAAAAGAAGAAGAAAAGAAAAAGAAGAAGGAGTGTCCGCAAATCCCTTATGTTTCACAGATATGGATGAACAGAAGTTTTCCTCAGTCAATTAATTCAGATGCATGCAAAAAAAATTTCGCATTAATGAAAGTTTCCTTTCAGAGCTAATGTAAGGAACGGAATACAAGTCAGGCCCTCTTCTTTTCCAATCCAACATTCTATCCCTAGTTACCCCTTTTGAGCCTTCAGAATAAAATATTTCGTTTGGCAACCCCTGAGAATCGCAGACCCCACACTGGGGGCAAGTTTGAGTTGAAAAAAGAAAGAAAAGTCTCAAGAGGTGAAAAACAACAAAAGCAAAAGGGCAAAAGAAGAAAAGAGAACCTCAGTTCAAAAATAGACTGGGCAAATTTTGAAAATTCAAAAGAATGGCAAGAGGTCGAGAAAAAAAAAACAAATGAAAGGAAAAAGTGCCTCAATTGAGAATCAACTGGGGCACGTTCTGATTTAACCCTAAGAAAAGGGTTGATACAATAATGCGATCTCAGGTCATTTAAACCATTTTCAGAAAATTTGCTTTCAAGCCCTAACCTTTCTAAGCACCCCACCTGACCCCATTACAAAAGTCGGAAGCCCTGACTTCTGTTCTTTGCCATATCTCTGTCAAGAAATTTTCTAATTGGCAGGTGATGCTCCTATACTGATGCCAAGAATTTTTTTAAATGTATTTCTGCATTGATTAGCTGTGAGGTGGACAGTGTTCATCATATGAAAACCCGCGGGACACCTTTGAGGAAAGAAGAGAGAGAAAGTGAGAAAAGTAAATGCAAAAGAAATTTCGATAGTGAATTCCCTGTTGAGTGGTGATAAAAGTCGAAAATCTTCGAATTCAAATTGGGCCAATTTTTGGAAATGCGATCTTCGGTGCAATGTCCTTGAAAGTCTTATTCTTTAACTATCGTTTTCAAGCCACATTACAAGCTCATAAAGTCCATCGTTGACTTATCTCTCATGACAACTCAAAGTGAGGATTATGCTTCTAAGGAATCTCTCAATCATTTGTGATCAAAAGGGTATAACCTGATTCCACATCGTTTCTACCCATATATTGCAGGCTCAAAGCATCTATGTTGACTAAATTTTCTTAAGAAATAGGGGTGACATACTATTTGCTTTCACTAAGATATGATGTTGAATGGATTACAAACAAATTTGGGCATAAGAACAAGACAAATCTTGATTTCTCATTTTCCTTAGCCACCTCAAAAGCAGAAATAACACCTACTTGATTAGTCCTGAAGGATGAGCTAACAAGAAGTGGTGACCCTTTACCCTAAGCATCAATGCTAAAATGAGGAAAGAATCATTTGTAATTTGGTATTATTTTGATAAATTCATCATGAAATTTTCTGTTAGAAAACATAGTTTCTTAATATGTTCAAATAAATGGAGAGTCATCCGAACAAATCTTTGCAATTAAATGGGCCCACATTGGGCAAATTTTCATTTGAGAGATTTTGCAAAATAGGCCCAAACTGGGGCAAATTCTTTTATTTGTGACATTTCACAAAATAAGCCCATACCGAGGCAAATTTTTTACAATACATTTGAGGATTTCGAATCAATCACGCTGCTCTTTTCATGAGTAGTAGTTGCATTAATTTTCAAAATAAGAAATTTAAGTGCATATTGTATTTCGGTAAGCCCCTGTGCAGGTATTCATGGCTGAACATAATGAAGAAGCATCCAATGATGTGGAAGGCCGATAATGGAAAAAGAGAAACAAGAAGAAAGAAAGAAAAAGACCCCACACTAGGGCAAATTATTTTTGAAGAGATTCTCTTTCAAAAAAAAAATCATCAAAAAATCAAAAATCAAAAATCAAAATTTCTTGTGCGCGAAGTTTCAGCATATGCCGCGCACCCTTCTACCCCTTTTCTTGACAACCACCCTTAATTCATTCCACCACCGTTAGCATCGAGTCTATCGCACTAACGCGTGCGTTTTCATTCCACCACCGTTAGCATCGAGTCTATCTCACTAACGCGTGTATTTTCATTCCACCACCGTTAGCATCGAGTCTATCTCACTAACGTGTGCGTTTTATTCTACTCTACCACCGTTAGCATCGAATTTATCTCACTAACGTGTGTGTTTAGCCTCTATCACATTGGGACCGCTTTTATTTTCGTTGGGCATGGGTTTTATCCCTCCGACCTCGGCAGGCTCGGGTTTAATCCCACTGACCGACCGGTTACCTCGGCAGGCTCGGGTGTTATCCCACTGACCGACCAGTTATCACGGCAGGCTCGGGTTTGATTCCACTGTCCGATTGTCAAGGTATTCCATTTATATTACCACTGGAGCGTGGGTTAGTCCCGCCAGTGTGCATTTCATTTTCACAGCTACTGGAGCGTGGGTTAGTCCCGCCAGTGTGCATTTCATTTTCACCGCTACTGGAACGTGAGGTTAGTCCCGCCAGTGAGCATTTCATTTTCACAGCCACTGGAGCGTGAGGTTAGTCCCGCCAGTGAGCATTTCATTTTACTACCATTGGAACGTGGGTCAGTCCCGCCAGTAAGCATTTCATTTTCACAGCCATTGGAGCATGGGTTAGTCCCGCCAGTGTGCATTTCATTTTGCATCGTCACTAGCCGTTGGGTCAGTCCCACTAGTGCGCCTTTCATTTTACCCCGCCGCTAGCCGTGGGTCAGTCCCACTAGCGTGCATCTCTTGATTTTAAATTTTATTCGGGTCAGTCCCATGATTTTCGTTTTATTCGGGTCAGTCCCATGATTTTAAATTTCTTGTTCGGGTCAATTCCCATTTTAAAGTTTCATTAAAGAGGTCAGTCCTCGTTTCAATAATGACAGTCATTCGAGCAGCTGCAGCCAAAGACACAGGTAAGTATTTGGTGTCTACTTCTTTGTCTCAGGTTTTTCCAAAACTCAGACAAAGAGGGGCAAACTGTAGACACCAAATTTTGATTTTAAACTTTATTCAATTTTTATTTTATTTGTTTCGATTTTAGATTTTTATTTTATTTTTTTTTTGATTCGTGTCCCCTGTTTTATTTTAATTGAGTTAAGGGTTTTTTGCACTAAATTTTCGGAAAAAAAAAAAGAAAAAAAAGGGAAAAGTGTATTAGGGACGGTTGGACAAGTGGTTAAGGAATATGGGGGACAAGTGTCCCTTTGCTTATTTTGACAACACAACATTTAGGGGGACACTTGTTTAGCTTAAAAAAAAAAAAAAGGATTGAGGAAGCCACGGATGAGAGGGCCGCAGCAGAGGAGAGAGAGCAGAGAGAAGTTGGCAGTAGACGAAGGGGCTGGAAAAACACAGAGAGCAAGATCAAAAGGGAAAATCTGAAAAGATTGGGGGAGGTTTTCCGGGAAGAGAAAAATGAGCGAGAGAGAGTAAAAAAAATAAGGGAAGAAAAAGAAGGTGGCGGCGGAGACCTTTTGGGGGAAAACAAAAAAAAAACAGAGAGGGAGGCTCTTGGTTGAAGAAGAGAACTGAAAAAAGAACGGAGCAACAAAAGGAAAAACAGGGGAGGTTTCGGCAGGGGAGGAAAAGGGAAAACAAGGAAAAAGCAAAAGGCTGCGGGCTGGAGGAACTAAGTGAGGAAAAGAATTGGTGAAAAGCCAAGGAAAAATAGAGAAAAGGGCCGCGGCTGCAAACAGAAACAGAGCAAGAAAAGGGAGTTGCAAAAAACCGAGCAAGAAGAAAAGGAATTTCAGGCAAGCAGAAAAACTGAGCGGAGGAATTACATCTTGCTGGCCGCTCCAGAATTTTTCGCAGCTACCATCTCGATGGAATCCTCCACCGCCATCAGCAAGTCACCACCGCTCAAGAGGGAGCTGTAAGCAACCCTTTTCTTTTTCCTTTTCCCTTTTCTAAGCATAGACTCTTGAAATTTCAGAGACATGTATTTCGAAGATTGGTTCCTAATAATGTTTCTGTGATCATACATGATCTTGAATATACATGTTCGCGGGTTGATTGGATTGAAACCTTGTGTGTTTCTGATAATTTTGGGGCCAGTTACAACATAAATTGAGCAAAAATCTGTTGAATTTTTTCATGCCCATTTGCTGTTTATTAAAATGCCCGAATGAACATTCTATTTGAAGAGGATTTCGCCCGCATTTTACGTATGAATTCTCATATCTCTATGCTTGAATCCGAATAAATGTTGTGAGAGGAAGTGTTGTTGGAGTTTCATTGATTGTTGGAAATAATTGGAATTGAAACCAGATGTTCTGGTATTGCTGACCAAAAAGGGATCTAAAATGCTAAACTGATGTTAAGCTCGTTGGAGAAGACAATCAATTGTCTAAAAATGGCATTCTCAGCCCATACATTTTTGCTTCCTCTGGAATATAACCCCAAGAGTTTTGAACTTCATAATTTGCCCCCCCCGAAACTGTTGTAATTCCTTCAATTAGATCCCTGTTTTTGTTGCATATGAACCCCTCAAGTTTCCCCCTGTTCTGAGGTGACCCCAAAAATTGGAAAAGCTGAACTAATTTCGCCCTCTTAAGCTTAATCCTATGTTTGCCCATTTTATGTGACTTTTTGGGATAAATTAATTCGGGGATTTAGATCATAATTGTGGCTTAATAATTTTAGTTAATTTACTACTCTTGTTGGGTTTTAGTTATGGTTTAGATTTTTGGGTAATAATACTTAGTTGGGTTGGACTAATGGATTTTGGTTTGCTTCTTCTGGGTTTATGATTTGGGCTTGGAAACTTGAGGCCCTTAATTTTGTATGAGCTAGATTAGTGAAAATGATGGGCTAGCCAGATTGTTTTCCTTGGACTTCCGATTGGGCCGAATGATCTTTGGGCATAAACAAATAAATAAAATAGCCCAGTGGTTTAATCCATTACGAAGCCAGAGAAATGAATTCGCAAATCAGTCCCTGTACTTCTCTTTAATTTCGCTATGGCCCTGCAAGCTTTCATTACTTTCAATTGGGTCCCTAAATTAATTGCAAATAGGCCCATAAACTTTATTTTTTCTTTAATTTTGACCCCGTAACTTTGTTAATTTTTGTAATCAAGTCCTTTCTTCTTTTGACCTCTTGAATGTGGGTTGTTTATATGATTTAATTGATTCAATTTCATGTTTATTTTATCTTTTGTGATTCTTTATGAATTAAAGTGGTGCCTTGACCCTTTCTTTTATTTTGGAGGGTAAATAAGTGGTTTCACTCCATTAGGACCCCAATTCAAGGGAGGTATAGTTTCTTTTATCTTTTTTTTTTGGTCTCTCCTCTATGTGATCCAACGTGTTAAGTGAGAATTACATGTCTACTTTGCTTTCCTTGCCTTTCTTTAATTCCTTTTATTTATTTCATTTACTTTTGCTTTTATTAAGTTATTCTTTTATGGGATATGTGTACACCTCTTGGCTTGTAATAGATAGGGTTTGGAGAGCATTTTTGTTCATTTTTCCCCTTCCCCATTTGTTTTAGTTAGCCAATGTAATAGTTAGGATTTACTTTTCTAAGTCTTCCCCTTAGATAGTAGGCCCCCCTTCAAATGTAATAGTTAGGTTTTTATTCGCTTTCTCTTCTTGCTTTGTGTGATTATTTGCATGCTTGTTGCTACGTGTTAATTTGCTTTATTAGGCTCTTGCATTTAGTCGAGCATGCTAAGTGTTATGTGCTACGTGTTTATAGGTGATTGGCATGTCTACTTGCTTTCTATAGTCGTAGATGAATATGATGGATGAATGCACGTCACCACACTAGTCCAACGCTAGTTGTGGCTTATTATCCCGTTTTCCACTAGTCTAGTGAGAACTCATAGACATGGGCTAGTCCAACGCTAGACCCTTAGGAGCCCCTTAAGCGTTAGGTCATGTTTGTATGATTACATTCCACTTCATGCATATTTTTTCTATTTTTAGGATTTTATCATTTTCTCATAATATTTCCCCTAATAAAATATCCCTTACCCCTATGTATACAACACTTAGACATTGCATCTCATTTAGGAAATTAGGGGGGTAGATTAGTGCATTTTTGCTTGATTAGATAGGGAAATAACCCCTTGGATATGGGATATGGACGAGTTTGGCTTTTCTAGTCTTAGCACGCTCGTATTCTCTCTATTAAAGGGAACATTGAAGTCACGAGTATAAAATTCCCCGCACCCATTATGATGCATTCCCTTAGGACATACACATTTGTATATTATTATATTTTCTTTACTTTTTTCTTTCTTTTGAGTCTCATGTCTTGCATTATTAGTGACTTCTTCAAAGAATCTTGATTGGGCGTCACAATTAATGTGATTGGTACCAAGTGAGTTTTGAAGAGAAATTTCGACCCCTCGATATCCCCTAGGTCTAGGGTTTGCATTTATATAGTACATCCAAAATGTGATAAATTTTTAGGTTAAATAAGGAAAATTTTTGACTAAATCGCGCAACTAGCCTTGGCTAGGTCGAAGGGGTGCCTTGGATACTTATCCTTGCCTTTCCTTTCTTCAAATGTGACTCCCGAACCTTTTTCTTTGATTTGCGTAGCCTTGGAGTCGTTTAAAAAGGGTTTTTCCACTTTTCTTTTAAAAATTCATTTTTAGGTGACTTGGTACACCTTAACCCTATACCAAGTGGTGACTCCATTTTCAATCAAAAACCCTTTTTAAACTATATTTTGGGTCAAATCGTCGCAATTACAAGTCCCATTTAGACCCAAGTTTTTCATTTTTAATCAAAAATTTATTTTTCAATAAAAATTGATTCAAAAAGCCATTTTTTCCAAATTCGTTTTTATTCTTCTTTGTTTCAAAAAATGGGGCGCGACACTAGGAATAGGAGTTATAAAAAATTTTTGATAAAAAATTCAACCTTTGATTGTTGGCAAAAATTTTTGGGGTTTATATTTGGCCAAATTTCAAGAAGCATGTGAGCTAAAATCATGCCTTCCACATGTTTGAGAAAATGTCCAAGTGAAAACCGATTTAAAAAAGATTTCTTACAGTTTTAGAAAATAGGAACATCGCCGTTTGCGTCTTGAGTGCCGCTAGTAGGGTTTTCGCTGCTTGTCGTCCACGGCCATGGCTGCCCTCCAGCCACCTGCTGGGGGGTGTCCCTCTCCTTCCCAAACCTTCCAACGCAAATCCTTTGCTGCTCTCTTCTCAGCCGGATCTTCACAGCCGGCTCTATTCGTCCATGCATCATCTGCGACCCATGAGAGGGAACCAACTCTCATGTTTTCACAGGAGGATCTCAATCGGCTGGCCATTCCTTACAAGTATGCCCTGGTGGGAAAATTCTCTAGGGGAAGACCGAAAATGGAGGAGATACGCAGGTTCTTTTTCTCATTAGATTTACGAGAAGTAGCTTCGGTGGGGTTGTTTGACTCATGACATGTGTTCATGAAGCTGGGGAATGAAGTTGATTTTCATAGACTCTAGGCCAGAAGCATCTGGTATGTCCATGGCTTTCCGATGAGAGTCTTCAAGTGGTCGACAGCGTTCCATGTGGATAAGGAGCCTGCTGTAGCCCCCGTTTGGTTCCAACTCCCAAAACTGCCAGTGCACTACTTCAATAAGGATGTTCTCTTTCAGATCATCTCAACGCTGGGTACTCCGCTGTTGGTGGATGCGGCAATGTCGGAGACGACTCGTCCAAGCTGTGCGAGAGTCTGTATGGAGGTTGACCTGCTCAAGCCTCAGCCATCACGAATATAGATTGGGAACGGCGACAACGATGTGTTTTGGCAGAGTTTCATACTTGAAAATCTCCATCCATACTGCTCCCATTGTTTTCGGCATGGACATGGAGTGGAGGGGTGTCATATCTTGCACCCAGACCTCCGGGTATCTAAAACAGAGGGTAAGAAAGCTGGGAAGTTTCGCCTGCAGCCAGAGGAGGTGCGCAACCACAAGGAGACTGCCTAAGATGTAGTGGGTGGGCATATGGCCGCAGTGGTCGCACTGCTAGCCGTGGCCGTAGCTCTAGTGGAGGAGCTTCTGCTGCGGTAGTGGACATCCAGTTCGTGGCTAGTGTGCAGGCGAAGAGGGAGATGGTGCCGCTTCCAACTGGGACGGATAGTCCTGGCATGCGGCCATCACAGTTGGGAGAAGAAGACCTGGTGGGGGGCAAAGCAGGAGGGGGTAGCGAGAGTTTGGGTAGGGACAGGGAGGCACGAGAGGGTGTGACTACATAGGCAGAAGAGGGGGAACTTGAAGGAGAGCTTGGTGCGGCAGCATCTGGGGCAAGCGTAGGAGGCCCAACCACAGCAACGTCTGGTGGAGGGCCAGCCTGCTAGCTTGCGCGGGTGTGCAGAGGACTCGCAACCCAGCAGCGAATTGCACCTGGAGGAAATGGGAGATGAGCTGACCATAGAGTTGTAGGGGGCGAGGGCAGCAGTAACGGACATGGAGGAGAGTGATGCGAGTGAGGAAGGGAGAGAGGTGAAACTCCCTCTGGTGTCACCAAGATTGGTGGTCATACAGGAGCCGGATTAGCCCTCTACGCTCTTGGAGTTGAACATCGACCCCCTTGATGGGAATGGAAAGAATACTAAAAAGATGAAGGGCAAGGGATTGTGTTCGAGTTCAATCCGACAGATAGCTACGGTCCTCAACTTCGATCAATAACTTTCTCCAGGTAATTCGCGATGATTAATACACTATTATGGAATATTAGAGGGGTGTCTAAAGCGCCCAACTTAAGAAGATTGAAATCCATTAATCAATAGAAATGCAATATTAGCCATTTTTACCAAAAAAATGTATATTTTTACCAAAACCTATTTATTTTAGTTATAAAACTAAATAATCAAACCAAAATCAACTAATAAAATGCACTTAAAAATACGTAAAATAAACCCTTATCAAATACCCCCACACTTGAACCATTGCTTATCCTCAAGCAATATGAAATTCCAACCATCAATGATCCAAAGATTGAAAATAAACATATGTGGCATTTCAACTTCATTTCCTTGAATCAAGGTAAATAACCCTTATGTGATCTTTCCATTAACTTCAAGTACTCATAATATCAAACAAAGAAAAGCCAAGTATACCATAATTTTACTAATTCAACTCAATTTCTCATTTTTACCCAATTTCACAAGCAAGCAACTCATATAGTCAATAAAGATGTTAACTAATTCTCATGATCAACTTCTTATTTTATTAAAGAGGGATTTATTTTCTTTTTTCTTTTTCTTCTTTTTTTTATATATTTTAAGAGTTAAATACTACTTAAGTTGTGAAAAATGCCTTTTGACGCGAAGATCGATATTTTTAGATGAAGATCGCCGATTACTCAACATTTCACATACTTAAGTTGCTTTTCATACTCTTAATTCAAGTACCGCTTTACGCAAAAGTCGATATTTGTAGATGAAGACTCCTAGTTACTAAGTACAAGAACTATTGGAGTAGAATAACTCTTTTTTTATATAAATATATATATAGAGAAATAATAATAAAATTCCCTCTAAAGAATAATATGAGAAAAGTATGACACTTATTGACCATATTAATTTCTTAACTTATAAAATCAGATAAAAAGAATAATTTTCATCAAATATGCAAAATGTAGGCATAATCTTCTCTACTTTACTAGATATACTTTCCTATAGATGTAAAAATTATAATGACATAATAGTCATTTCCAAATTAAATGAGCAAAAGAAGTTTCAAAACCACGTATATTTATTTCAAAAGAGTATTTGACAAAATTTTATTTATTTATTATGATTATTATATATACAAGTATAAGGTTTTGGAAAAATTTTGACAGAATCTCCCTTTAAAAGTGGACTAAACTCCTTGCCAGCAAACCCAAGATAAACAACATTTAAACCAACTACTTATCCAACTTCAAACACAACTGACAACACAACTAAACAAAATCACAAGTACCACACAATTCCTCCCCCACACTTAAAATACACATTATCCTCAATGTGTAAGGGAAAGAAAAGAAAAGAAAAGTCATAAAAGTAAGAACAAGTTACTCCCCAGTTGAGATGGATGCGGTCCAGTTTATCCTTGAATCGCGAGCCATCGACCGATCAACCATTTACAAGCAACTAATAACCCTTTTTAACGGATCAACTACACCTTTAACACAAATCAAGGGGTTGAATTGCTTGATCAAAGTTCGCCTTTTTCACTTCAAATGGTCATTCTTGCTTCCATTTGCCAACCCTATAGCCCAAAAACAACAAATTAACTAAAACACTTATTCAAACCACAAAATCACACCAAATTAACACATATAACATAAACATTGGGTTGCCTCCCAATTAGCGCTTTTGTTTATAGTCGTTGGCTCGACTCACAGGTTCGGCTTCTCAAATTGAAGATGAGTCGCCCAAAAGACATATAAGTCCTTTTGGAACGATTTCACCTGCCAAGTAGGGTTTTAATCGTTGTCCATTGACCTTAAACCTTTCATTTCTTGAATTTGCCACTTCAACAGCTCCATAAGGAAATACTTGAGTAATTTCAAATGGTCCCGACCACCTTGACTTTAATTTCCCTGGAAATAATCTCAAGCGTGAGTTGAATAAAAGCACTTTTTGCCTTACCTGGAATTGTTTAGGGATAATATGCTTATCATGCCAATATTTCACCTGCCATATTTTTGCCTTATCTCTTAAAGAAAATGGGAACAACCTTAACTTTATAGCATCATCACTAACTCCATTCATTTTAATGGTATCACATATTTCCAAGAATGTAACTAAGTGTGAATTAGGATCTTCTACTGCATTACCTCCAAATTGAGATTGTTGAACCATTTGAATAAGTGATGGTTTAATCTCAAAATTGTTAGCATTTACCGTAGGCCTTGCTATGCTTGTTTGAGATCCTTGTATTCCCGGTAGAGCAAAATCTCGTAGAGCTCGCCTATTTGTTTCATTTTCGGCCATCTCTTCTTCAAATGGTAGCTCTATTAAGATTTCCTCTATTGGTTGCCAAACCTCTTGTTCCTCTTGTTATTGTGTATACCTTCTTTGTCTATGTAATGTCCTCTCAATTTCTGGATCGAAAGATGCTACTTCTTGAGATATCCGGTTCATACACTACAAACAGAAATAAGAGAGATTATGCAACTTTTATTTATCAAAAGCTGATTCAAATGTAAAATTAGCTATAGACAGCTTAACTAAAAAAAATAAAGATGTCTAAATTAATAGAGATGATTAGGCTCTAATATTGCCGCTCCCCAACAACGGCGCCAAAAACTTGACGGGTTTTTAATACAAGTGCAAGTTAAATCCGAATTTATACCTGTTTGACTGCAAGTATACAGGCCAAAATTGTAATGTAGGGTATGTATCGGGTTGATCCCATGAGGAGCAACTTAAACAATTACTAGATCCCAATTTACTCTATTATTTAGACTCACAATATATTTGAGCAGAAAATTCAGAATTAAATCTGACGACAATCTTTTTACTATCTAAAATCCTTAACTAGATAATTGCAATATCACAAATGGAGAAAAAAATTCACTAATTACTTGAATCTAGGGATGTAGATTCCACTTATGATACAAATGATCCAAATGAATGAATTTAACACTTGTTACTACTCTTGTTTAACCAGGGATTCATTTCCAAAATTGCCAAAACTTCATTCTCATGATAAAATTGGTCTAAAACAGTTTGGTTTATCCTAATCTCTTGGTGAAAACCGAAACTGCACTTGTTCATGCATGGAATGCAGATTTAATCCACTTGAGTGTAATTCTATTCTCATGAATTAACAACTCAAACTCCACTCATGTTATTCTATTGTTTTTACCATTTCTCAATGAGTAATAACAACTATAAACCTGCTATTGGTGATCAAACAACAACAAATAATCAAGCATACACAAGTAGACAAGTTAATACAAGATACAACAAGTATAAATCACATTCAATTCATATCACTTGGCCATAAGTTTCATCTACTCCCTAGAATAGAAATTTAGCTACTCATTGATGATATAATAATCAAATTCATAACTTCATTAATAAAAAAATCTCAGTTTACAAGTACAAGAAAGATAAAGAAAAGCTTAGCCAAGTAATGGTGAAGCCCTCGAAAAATCTGCTATGTCTTGTACTAGATGGTTACAAGATGAAGCTTCCAAGTGTTCCTGCAAAATTTCCTAGCTAGAGAGAGTTTTTGCTATCAGAAAATCTTGCTACATATCATCCCTTGACCTCTCCAATGTCTCTTCATAAAAGCTGGTCCAAAACTCATTTTTCCTGGTCAAATTTTCCATCCTTTGATTCCCAAATCTGAAATTTGTTAAGATAGTCAATAACCAATGTTTTTTACTTGAAAATAAGCCATATTGTATGCCCTTTTGTCTTCTGAAGTATGTGCACTGAATTCCCTTGCAACTTATAGCTGGAAAGTGGTATGAACACAAGAGAAATGGATGAGCAAATTGCAGATTTTCCGCTACAAAACGCGTTTTCACTTTTGACCTCACTTCAACTGTATTTTTCTCCATGATAGCCACCGAACTGGATGTTATGCAAAACACAAAGGTTGTAGCCCTTTGAATTAGCGTTCCAATGCTTCAAGAAGCATCAAATTTGGAGATCATTGGACAGAGACATGGTCAAAATACCATAGACTGGTCAATTCTGGGTTTCAGCTTTCGACCATCCAGATAAGTTTATGTTTTTCGACTGTTTGACCAAGACAACGGCTGAATTGGACTTTGATGTCTTCATACCAATTGTAGGTCTCTTTCGTAGCTTTAAAATGGTATAAAGATCACCTCAATCCGATGAGTGTAGCTCTAGATATAGTCGAAATACCGAAGAGTGTCAAAATTGTCTTGAATTGCATTTCCTCACTTGAATGTTTTTCACTTCATTTTTCTTTTAACCACCTGAATTCATCACCAATTATCTATTTTTCACCCACTTGACATTCTTTGGTGATTGAATCATTAATCCTGCATAAAAATGAAGTTTTTACCACTAAAATCAATAGAAATGCAATATTAGCCACTTTTACCAAAAAAATATATATTTTTACCAAAACCTATTTATTTTAGTTATAAAACTAAATAATCAACCCAAAATCAACTAATAAAATGCATTTAAAAATACGTAAAATAAACCCTTAAAACCTTCTAACGTTACAAAATGGATAGTCTTTTCAGAGACAAATAATAGACTTTCTCTGACTGGCATCAATCACATCTGAATGTTTAAACAATATGACTTGGTTTGTTTGGTTCTTGAACTAATATATAGAAAGCAATGAATAATTTTTTTGTGATAATATCATCGACAAAATAAACTTCTCTATCAACGTAGCTGTCTTGTGCACCACTGCTTCACGGTAATGGAAATTCTTTGCTGAATGAATAGACTTTGATGTCTCTTACATCAGATTTGTCGGCTATACATTTAGTTGAAGTGCTTCAATAGGAATAGAGAGATCAATTTAGAGGTGAAATTTCATATATAGGGAATTATCTGGCCATTTTAAGGGGCAATGCTAAATGGAAAAAAATGAGTACGGCTAGATTTGTTGTAGCAGAGTTTTTAGAGTATATTTTGAAATATTTTTAAAAAATATTTTGGAATATTTAAAAATAGAAGAGTTTTTAGAATATATTTTGAGATATTTTTTAAAATTTTAAAAAAATTTAAACTAATTTTTAGATTATCTTTTAGAGTACTTTTTAAAAATTTTAGTTTTTGGAATTGTTTTTGAAATACACATTTACTGTAGCATTTGGAATGTAAAAAACAGTTTTTCAAAAACAGGTGCAAAAACAAGGAATCCAAACGAACCCTATTGTATTTGAAAAACTAGTTTTTCAAAAACACCCCAAAAACGGGGGATCCAAACAGAGCCAAAAGTTTTAAAAACTATTATGAGAAGATTAAAGAAAAAAATAATGGCTCCATGCATTTGGAATTTGAAACAAATGAGGCAACTGAATAATCAAAAAAAAATGAGACAAAAAATCATGGAGTCTGTTGTTTAATTAATGAAAGTTTTGCTTTCTATCGAAAAAATAAAATAAAACAAAGATGTCGTTTACTTAGATATAGATGTTTGCTAGGAAAGGGACTAATTCTAATTTGCATTACTTAACTTTACCATTTTGGATACGTTACATCTTAAATTCTCAATTTGGGACATACAAACTAAACTTTCAAGTTTGCTTTAAATCAAGGATTAATCTTATATACATTGCCAATGTATACACTATCAGTATTAGATATATAACACGTGCAAATTTTGAATTTGAAATTTAAAATTTATTCATGTGTCAATCCATCCAACCGTGATAGTGTATAAACTGACAGTTTATATAAAATTTACTCTTGATTAAATCCAATTAATGACAATGTTAATAAAATTAATGAGAAAGGATATGCAAATTAATGATAATGTATCATTTTATTTTAACGGCGATTCCTTGATTCATTTTAAACATTTTCAATATGTTATCATTGATTTGAGCGTTTAAAATGTAAAATATACAAAATTGAGAGTTTAATGTGAACAGTGAAGAAGTGATATAAGTTTAAGGGTATAAAGTAGATTTAGTCCTTGAGAAAAATAAATGTATTTGTCTCTAATTTTCCATCTATATTTGTATGGTCGTTTATTTATAGAATGTTGAACGCACGATTTGTGTTCACAAGGAATTCATGAAAAAACTGTCCTATGTCCCAGGACCTGCTCGGTGCATGCTGTTTGGCAGTCTTGTGAACCCATTAAAGTGACATGAGGAAGTTTTAGTAAGTAATCAATTCCTCAATAAAGGAGCCTTGTAACATCTGTAACCTGATTCCAACCATATAATGATATATATTTTTGTCTTCTAATTAAAAGATTATATGTTTAATATTTTTAATTAATGAAGTTTACTATACACTGTTTAAGAAAGCCTTTGAATAGTCTTAATTGAATCAATTCCACTCATGACGATCTCTGTCTTCTTGTTTAAATGGCCCACATTTGCTCATTGTGCTTGCATTTGCCTGCCCGGACGGTGATAGATACCTATTCAAGCGACCCACATTCTTTACATTGATTGATAATTTTGACACTCTAAAAATAAGGCCACTGCCGAAATAGCAGCAGCTTAAGCATGGATTGGTTGGGCATCAATGCCCCAAAAATATGCATGAATTTAGGTATCGCCATTTCCAAGGATTTTTGCCTTCCATTAATTGCTTTCTACAACAATCTGCTATACGTGTTCAGGATATCCATGGCCATGGAACTCTCTTACTACATCCTAGGGGATATAACAGTGACATACACAACCAACTTCATTACCCTCATTCCTATAGTACACCTTTCTCTTGTCAACAATGGTAAGGTGTTGGCATGTTAAATCAAGTCAAAAAAAAATTTCTATATTATTATTTAACGGTGTTTTAGTTAAGTTAAAATTGTGGTAATTTTATTGGGATTAAGTTAGAGTAGTTTTATTCTTTGGAAATTAGTATTTTATTAGAAAATTTTTTGTTGTTGTAACACTACCAAATCATCTAATTAATAAATAGAGAGTTTTATTGTTATTGTCAGCTGAGGAGAGTAAAATTTGATGGTCTTGTTATTTTAGTGTGTGATTAATATATAATAGTTGGTATTATGAAATTTATCGCCTATATATTTTTTGATCAAAATTTTGGATTCTACATCTGGTATCAGAGCCCTAACTTCAAAAAATTGATCTTGGGGTGCTTATGAACATTGAAAATTTGTCCCAACCACGAGTTTAGTCTTGAGCATCTCCTGATGTCAAAGTTGGAGCATAAGAATTGTAATAAAAAAAAATTAATTGATTGAGTTGGACCACAATTTTCGTCATGGAGTATCCAATTGGTAAAGATTGGACCATAAGATTGGTTCAGAAGAATTGTCAGATTGATTGCGGTGTTGCGACAAAGATAGGAGAAGAATCTTGAGTTGTGGTCACCAAAATCGTAAAGTGACGAGTTGTCAATGAATTGACATCAAATTATGGAATGAAAATAGTTTATCCAGAGGTTTGGATTATTTTACCTAGTCAAATATAAATTTGCCCGTGCAATATTAAAACAACAAAAACTTTTGAAGATGAAAAATTCAAATTGATATTAGGAAAATTTGCAAAGGAGATCACTCTTAGTGATTGTGTTGGATTAAATTCAAGAAAAAACGTGATTTAAGGGAGGCAATGTTAGAAGAATTAAATCAAGCAATATTTAGAATTATATTTTTTTATTTGGTAATTAGATTAGAATTGGTGTCATAGTTTGTTCAGAAAATCTAGTTGAATTGTGTTTAAGAATTAGAATTAGAATTAGAATAGGTTTTATCATTTTGTTTCTCTATTTAAGGACTTGAAGTCCTAGGTTGGTAGTTGAGGAAAATTGAGTGACGAGATAAATTTGTTCAAGTGTGTGGAATATTACAACAACAAAAACTAAACTATAGTTGAAAAAAATTGAGCAAAAACTATAGTTGAAAAAAAAAAACTGAGCAATTTTCAGCAACAAAAACTGTAGTTGAGGAAAAATTGAATGACGAGATAAATTCGTCCAGTTGCGGGGAATATTATAGCAACAAAAAACTGTAGTTGAGGAAAAATTGAGCGGCGAGATAAATTTGTCCAAGTGCATGGAATATTACAGCAACAAAAACTTTTGAAGATGAAGAATTCAAACCGATATTAGCACAATTTGCAAAGGAGATTATTGTTTGTGATTGTGTTGGACTTAATGCAAGAGGAAGATTGATTCTAAGGGAAGCAATATTGGAATAATTAAACCAAGCAATATTTAGAAGTATATTTTTTATTTGGTAATTAGATTAGAATTGGCGTCATAGTTTGTTCTGAAAATCTAGTTGAATTTTGTTTAAGAATTAGAATCAAAATAGGTTTTATCATTTGCTTCTCTATTTAAAGACTTAAGTCTAGGTTTGTAGTTGAGGAGAATCAATTAGTTGAATAAATTTCTTTATCCTCCTGTGCCTTCATATTCATTAGTCCAGCTTATCAAGCTGTGTGTTTTCCGGCTTCGGGATCTTTTCCGTCCTTTTCTAGTATGTTCAAATAGCCTCACGACTTATCATATTTGTTCATTGTTTGTTTGTGTGCTATCTAACCAACAAATTCTTGGTTTACAAAATACAAATATCTTCCGCTGCATGATTTTTTGTACTAGCACAACGTAGGCCTGACTTCAAATTGCCACTGATCTCTTTCAATCTTTCAAACGTATTTGTTTTTCATCTAACTCGTGCATGAAAAACATCAGTCCCTACCAATTCTAATTTGTCTGAATCAGCTTCCAATTGGGTGGTTCAGAATTTATTTTGAAAGTTACAGGTTCATACCAAAGTTGACAGAATAAAGATTTTGGTTCAGCGACAAAACAAGACATAATTTAAGAAAAGGTCAATCCAAGACGCGAGAGACGACCTTTTCGCTTCATGCAAGAAAGCCAAAGGCGGTTTCCAATTTATTGGGACATAGGACAGTTTTTCATGAATCTCTTGTGAGCACAAACCGTGCAAGACACCAAATCATGCTTAAAGGGTGTCTTCAACATTCTACAAACAAACGACTATACAAATATAGATGGGAAATTAGCGGCAAATACGTTCATTTTTCTCAAAGGCTAAATCTACTTTACAACCTTAAATTTAAGCATCACTTTTTCATTATTCACTTTAAAAAATTTCAATCTCCTAAAAAGCCTCCTTTTACATCTATGATGAAAATATCTCCAAACAAACCTTGAATAAATATCATATCCTAACAAACTTGTAGTGGTAGCAAATTAAGTTGGTTGTTCGGATGATCAGTATGAACATTTTTCATTTTTCTTATACTTAGGAGTTTCAGTTTGTTTAGGAAACAAAAACATGTCTCTAGTTGAATGAAAGAAACGAAATTCATTATTGATATTGATCCGACTTTCTGGGTAAGTATAAAGACAGACGAAATTTTTTAGGAAAGAAGAAGGTATTTTCGTTCACATCAAGATTGTTACTTAATAATCACCAGAAAAAATGCAGAAAAAAAACAGCACCATTGATGCTAGGTTCTGGGGATATTCGGGGCCTATAAAAAGGCCACAAAACAAGAAGGAGAGGGGGGACGGCTGATGAAAAAAAAGAGGTGGCGGCTAGGTTTAGGAAAGGAGAGCTTGGTGAGAGTGAGAGCTAGAGCGAGAGATAGAGCTTCGGGCAGCGAGAGAAAAATCTGGGGGGGAGGAGTGACGGCTGGGGTTAGGAAGGAAGGTTGAGAAAAAGAAACCGAGAGAGTTGGCGGCTGCGGATTGAGGAGAGAGCGAGAGAGCGAGGAAACAGAGTAAGGAGAGGCCAAACGGGGCTGGGGGCAGTGACGGGCTGAGAGAGGAGGAGAAACAGCAAGCAAGGGGTTCGTAACTGAGAGTAAGCAGAGGAGAAACTAAGAGAAAAGGGAAGAACTTTGCGGCTGAGGTTGTAAGAAAGCTACGGCAAGGTTTCTCCATCAAAGCCTGGGCTGATTCTTCATCAAACTCAAGCTGAGGCTTCAGATCCAAAGGCGGTGAATAGGTAGTCTTCAATCTTTTCTTTTTTTTTTTCTTTCTTGTCCACTTCCATTCCATATGAAACCTGGTCTGCGTAACCAGAGATTCTGGGCTCTTACTCATGCTTAAATGTTGAAATACTGTGTCTTGATTGCTAGAGTAAAGTTTGGTACTTGTTTGAATCTCTTGACATGAAAACCCCGAAATTCATAGCCTGTGAATGTAGCCGAAAGATGAGAGACAGCATGCTGTTTTCTTGCGTTCACTTGCATTTCACAGGCTGAAGTTGTTTCTTTTCTTCGCAGTTTACCTATATTCATAGCCATGTCTGAAGGTGTTGCTTTTGTCATCATTTGGTTTCTAAAATTTGTTTTAACCCAAGAGCCATCTGTCCTTTGTAGCGTTTCATCCAACACTTTCGGTTTCATGTCTGGGTTTGTATTTGAGGAAGTTTGAGTTATACTTCTGTTTTGGTTAAGAAATTTGTGGGCTTCACTTGGGTTTTGGGGGATAAGAACGTGGGGGTTTGTGTGAGTTTGATTGATGGGTTTTTATTTGAATAGCTGTCTATATGGAATAAGCTGCAAATTCGCAGCAGAAGGTGCTTGCAGAGAAACTCTTGCTGCATTTTTTTTTCTCTTTTTTTTTTTTTCTTTTGGTGGCGGTCAGACCCGATTTGCATGTTCTTGTCCTGAAAATTTTGTTTACCAGATTTGGGGTAGTTGATGTTCTTGCTAGATGGTTTGTTTCTTGTTAAGATGGCATGCCATGGTTTTCCTTCCTTCCCTGTATTGATTGTGCAATAAATCTGAGTGATAACATAGCTGAAAATTTACGGAATTCTCAAAGCATTAGAAGTTGCAGACAGTTTTTTGCCATTACAGAAGTGTTTTCCCCATTTTGTTGTCGTATGTCCTGTTGGGTTTCCGTTGTTGAATCTTCAGCAAACGTTGCATTAGAGTTTGGCATGTTAATGGTTTGAGTCTTGTGGATTTAGTAGACAGGCTTACATGTTTCTTTTGAGTTCATGTTCATGGCTGTCTTCCTGCGCATATAGAAGCTGAAACATTGCAGAAATGAACCCATGAATGAGTTCAAGTTTGCTAGTTTCATAGCTTTCTTTCGTTTGCATGTTAAAGTTCTGTCTCAAATTTTCCTGAGCTACGTGGGCTGCTAAATGGTTTCAGTTGCAGAATGTTTTCTTCGTGGTTGCTGCATTTTATGTTCTTCGTGTTTTATGCTCAGAATAATATTGATCCGACTTTCTGGGTAAGCATAAAGACAGACGAAGCAGTAAGAGAGAAAGACAGACGAAGCACGCACGAAACACAATGGTGGCTGTGAAGAAATGGATTAAGGATGGAAGATTTGCGCTTGCAATGCTAATCGTGCAACTTATCAGTGGCGTACTACAAATTCTGGCTAGAGTAATATTCAGTCAAGGAGCCTTTGTTTATGCTTACTTGTTTTATCGACATGTTGTAGGTGCAATTTGTACTGCTCCTCCTGCCCTCTACCGCGAAAGGTTGATAAGTCTGTCTTACGTATTTTGAATATTTTTTCAATATTTGGTGGCCCTCTTTATCCATTTTGTAGAATTGTACAGTAATTTAAATCATCCTTTGCTATAGTGTGATTATGCATGCTGTTAATTAATGGTTTCTAATGTAGAGATGGTGGAAAGAAGTTGAGTTGGCGCATTTTCTTCTGGCTCTTCGTGGATGGATTAACCGGGTATTCCATTTTTCCTCCTTTTGTGCACGATATGGCATTTAGTGAAGTAGCACTTTTAATTTTTTTTTTTTAATTTCTAGTAGGGTAGCATTTTTATTTTTATTTGTTTGGCCAATCCAACAGATTGTTAACTCGGGTAATTAGGTTTGATGAGAATAAACAAAAACAAAAAAAAAAAAAAACTTAAGATGTATTATTTGTCGGTATTTAGATATAGAAAATTAAACATGGTTTGATTGTTTATTGTCTTCTCAGCCATCATTCAAGCCAACACCACTAAGAATTGAAAGTTTATACTTTTTGGATTAATTACTAGTACCGCTCTTTTCTATGACATGTTAATTTGTCATGGTTCAGGATTACTTAAAATTGAATTCTGTAACAGTTGAGGATTAATACTTAAAATCGAATTCTTGATATTGATTGATATTTTACACTCAAACACAAAACATAAAACCACGGCCAAAATGGCAGCTGCCTGTACTAGAGTGTTGAGGGCATTAGTGTCCGAATGTATTGCTTTGTGTTTTTGTGTTCAGGATGACCATTGCGTTGGGACTTTTTTGTTACGGCCTAGCAGACACCACTGCGACGTATGCAACAAACTTCCTTACCCTCATTCCTGTGGTCACCTTTCTCTTGTCCGTAATTCTAAGGTAGTCATGATCATCTCCTTAGTCTTTTGAACATCTTGTTTTTTTCATCTTATATCTGTGCTTTAAAAAAAAAAAAAATCTATTCCAACACATTCTAAATATAAATTGTTTGAATCTACTTCCAATTGAATTTTTCAGAGTGGAAAAATTGCAGCTACATACCATAGTTGGCAAGATGAAGACTTTGAGTGCAATACTGTGTCTTGTTGGCGCACTGGTTATTGCTTTGTATAAAGGGAAAGCCTTCCACATCATCCACAGCAGTAGGGAGCAACATATCGTAATGGAAAAGGTCAAGCCTCATAACTGGACTCGTGGAACCATATTTCTAATTGGCAGCTGCTTATCTAATGCTTTATGGTTCATATCACAGGTATTCACTGTCTTCAGTAGATTCTATGTTTCGTTCTTTATCTAAGTTGGGACTTGAAATTAGTTAGTATAGAAACTACATTGTATTTGTTTCACTTCTCTGCAACCTCACAAATAATAATAATTTGGTTCACATACCTGATTATTTCTTAAAATTGATGTTTGATAGGGAAAGTTATTCGAACTATATCCTTATAAGTTTTGGGCAACGTTTTATACTTGCACCATTGCCTCAGTGCAACAAGCAATTATAGGGTTGTGCATCGACAGATCCAAGGAAGCTTGGCAATTGGGATGGAATCTACAGTTGTTTACAATCTTTTTCTCGGTAATAATCTCAAGTTTTACTCCAAAATTCTCTCTTTTTAAATACAAATAATTTTTTCTCGGTAATAGTCGAGACTTTTACTCTAAAATTCTTTCTTTTTAAATATAAAAAAAGTATGTCAATATGAATTAATTTGGTGTTAAAAGTTTGAATATGAAAAATAGTATGTCAATATCAATTAATTTGGTGTTAAAAATTTGAATATGAAAAAAATGATAGGTGTGGTATTAAAATCGATCATTTCAGGGAGTTTTGGCTACGGCTTTATCTTTTTGCGTGATTTCTTGGGCTGTAGCAGAACGAGGGCCTACTTATCCCGCGATGTTCACTCCACTGCGTCTGCTTTCTGTGACAATTGGAGAAGTTGTCTTCCTCAACGAAGCATTGAGTGTTGGAGGGTAAACATTGATTTATAGTATTGGAGCACATCTTTATTATTAATCGCATGTGAAAGTTTAACTTTTTTAGAATTAATTGGTAATTATTATTTTTGCAGCTTACTTGGTATGTGTTTTATGATCGTTGGTATATATTCTTTCCTATTGGCAAAGAATAAGGAGATGAAAATCAAGACAACAAATGCTGGATCAGAAAGTCAATCTGTAGAGCCTACACTTGAATCAATATAGACTAAAAGATGGACACCGTGCTTGCAAGCGGTGAGAAATTAAAATGATGCCCAAGCACAGTGAGAAATTAAAATGATGTCCAAAAGCGGTTCTTAAAAATGTATTTTATAATTTAATTTTTTTTTTGCATAATCAATGAAATTAAGTTGTTATATCTAAATACACAAAATCGATAGGGCACCAAAAGTTAGTCAAGTATAGATATATATTCTGTTGCATGGTTCTCAAATGTGTTACTAAACTGGGCTAATAAAAGGAAGGCCAATATTATAATAATATACCAAAACTTGGCTAATAAAAATAAGCAAAAAGATTTAGCTGATTAAATTTGCTCATTTTGTTTTTACATTCGCTTGAGAATTTTCATGATAGATGATACTTGGTCATCCAAACACCACCGTTGCCTACAATAAAAGAAAACAATCAGGAATAGTGGGGTTAATAAAAAAATCACTTGAATGATATTTATTTAATTAATTACAATATATAGATATGCATTATATATGTGGAGACCATGACTATAGGCATATAGTATTTGGAGTTATTAAAATTGTTACTGCACTGGTATAATTGAAATGGAAATATAATAATTACGCATATGCACTAAATTTTTATTAGCTCTAGGCTCCTATGGTGCTCTTTCTCGGTATTTTTTTTCTTTTTAAAGGGAGAAAAAGAGGAAGAGGAGGAGGATTTTGGTGAAATGATAAAATTGTCCCTATTAATTCGTATACATCTTATGTAGTGTTAATGATAAGATCTCGGTAGGTTGATTAAATATTGACACGAAAAAAAAAAAAGAAAAATTAGAATGGGTTAGATGAGTTTCTAAGTACAATTTGGTAATCTGCGGTGCACGTAATTTATTGCTATAATTCTTTAGTTCCCTTGAAAACTATTTTAGGGTATTCACTTGTACATTTACCAGAATTTAACTTGACACCGCAAAAGCTTAAACTAAACAATGAGTTCTATCGTGCTTGGCCATTAAAATTTGTGCTGATTCTTTTGCGTGATTGCTGTTGATAATTAGGTCCGATTCAACAACAGAAATGTAGCTCCTCTCTTTACAACGGGTCCAATTGGGAAAGGATAATGCCGTGGCCAGACATGGTACTCATGGCCTCTGAATACAATATTTGTCTAACATCTCGAGACCAAGCGAATACAATACGTGACTTTCTGAAATTAATTCTGGATTTGGTGTAATCTTGATTGCTGGAAATTGTTACTGGGGTTGGCTTGGTTTATGCTTATGCAGAATTTTCCCCCTTTTTTTTTTCTCCTTGAAAAAACAGTGCGCAAGTAGAATTTCTCAAAAGTAATAGTTGGATTAAAACATTTCAGCAATGGAAAATGGAAAAGAAAAAACATTTGTCTACACAGGTACTCTGATAACATGTTATGTCAGACTAGTACTACTATTTATTTCTACTTCACAATAGGAAATAAGGACTGATCCACAATTTGAAGGTCCACAATAAGAAGACATTTCTGTCGATGAACCCTTTCACGAGTACGTTGCTACTCTATTACTAGAGTTTGTAATTCCTATAGTATTCATGAATGACATAAAATCCCTCGGTTTTTACACCAAGACAAGTACTATCAGTTCATAAATTCACAAGTATGTTGGGCAGCATTACTGGAGATTATGATTCCTATCGATTCATGCACATATAACGTTCTGTGTTTCTACATTTATTGAGAATTTTACGTTAGTTCGATGATGCGAATGAGCAAGCTGGCCATGATGTTTACGTAGACTCTGTGAAGGTTCCATAAGGACCAGTGACACGTGCATGAGTTAAGAGGTTCAAAGAGTCCCTTCAAGCCTTAGTTCATGCCGTACAAGTTCAAGAAAAACCGTGCTCAAGCATTGAAGGAATTGACTTGGAGAATTCTTGCAAGCCTACCAAGATGTTGCTAACAATTGAAGATGCAAGTGATCAAGCTTCAATGTCGGATTGGACCTTAATAAATTAGCTTCAATGACTTGGAGCAATGTTTATTTTATTTTTTTGATAGAAAGCAAAACTTTCATTTATTAAACAACAGACTCCATGATTTTCGGTCTCTATTTTGTTGGTGATTCAGTTGCCTCATTTGCGCTGGAGTGTATTTGAGCTGTGCGTTGTTCAGTTTTATTAGTGCTTCTTTTCTGCTCATGGATTTTTCGTGTTCCTTCAAATTAGTGGCCTGAGTTTAGCTGTAGTTGTTGTTGCGCCTTGATTGCATCGGTACGATACGCGGCCGGCCGTTGTCGCGGCAAGTGCGCCTTGGTATAAGCTCCAAAATGTTGACACTAATGACTAGAAATAGTGTATTATTGCATTCGTTTCGTAGATTGATCGAGTCATGTATCTTCGTCTTCCTATGAACAATTAGATATGAGTTAATGTAAATTAGTGAGATCAGAGGAGTGTGAAAACTGCGGTAGATGAACGAATCAGGTATTATTTTTTCCATCTACTTAAAAAAAAGGGTTCCGGAAGTTAGTTTTTTTTTCCTCCAAAAATTTATTTAATTTAGAAAAATCTAAATAAGGGATATAATAATTGTAATTATATACGTCCGTGTATGAACGCTAGTTAGAATGATCTAAATTTTTTATAATCTCAAATTTTTTTTTTTCATTTTAAGGTATGGCTATCTAAGAAATGATCGTGCTTAAAAACACTGGAGTAAGGCTATATGGTTTTATTTTAAAAATTTCTGCGGTTAATTAAGTAGTATGCAGTTTGGGTCTTCGGGAGTTGGTAAAGAATAGCTTCGTTGCAAAATGTTGAATTTAAAAGGAGCAGGACATAGGCTAGCAAGTAGTATTAGACTATTAAAAGGGACAGGGGTATGTTTGGTGTCGGGTTAGGAGAAATAAAAGTATCTACATGGACCTTAAGTAGTGAGAGTTGACGGAGGGTCAACTACGGTAATTTCTGATCAAGCGAGGAGAATGGCTCCTGAGAGCCCATGTATCCTACCTTGTGCTGTTATACGCTTTCCTAAGTGTTGAACTTTAATACTTGCTACTTGCTTTATTTGACTGCATGTTTTGGGGCACCATTGAGCTTTAGCTCACCCCACGATATTTGTTTTCCTTAACAGGTTTTGGCATTCGGAAGTTTTGAAGTCTGCTTTTAGCTTTTGTAACTGTTGTGTTGAATCGACTATATATCTTTTATTTTGGGTTGCCACTTGAAGTTGGAAAAGTGTAAACTCTAATTCTGGTATCTGGTTTGTATGTATATATTTGCGTTGTATGAGTTTATATGTTTTTGTGATGGTATGACTTTACTCCTTGTAAATAACGCGTGAGGTATTTAAGAGTCGACGATTGGCTATCTTGAAGATGCTGTTATCTCTGAAGTTAATGTGGATTTCGTCATCAGCCTATTTGGAAGGAAACGGTGTTGCAATAGCTTAGGTTATTCTTCGGAAGGATTTGGACTAGATTGCTTGCGTGAGTCCTGGCGAGAGTTAGGCAGGCGACCCGCCAACCCTCTGGTTCGCCTTAGGGAGAAGTGGGGCCGCCACAATATTATTGACTATGCAAATAAGGAATGAAAATTCGGTGATTGAGGGTTCTACTCTGAGTTTTGAGGAGCAAAAGAGTCTTTCAAACTTTTGGCTTAAAAGATTTGCAATTGATACCAAGAATAATCAACTAAATTGTTGACCTTGGTCGATCAATCCTTGGTTTTGATGATTAACAAACCAAAATGTAGATTTGGGCTAATGTTTTTATGTGAGCAATTTGTTAGAACAGATTCTTGTGGCACAAAAGAAGAAGCAAAAACAGGACACTCATGTCGGACGTCCGAAAGGAAGCTATCGGACGTCCGAAAGGATGAAGAACATCAAGAAGGAAACTCTGTCGGACGCTCGTGAGGAAGCATCGGACGTCCGGAAGGATCGGACGCACGCCTCGGACGCACATCGATCGCATCGGACGTCCGAGAAATTTCGCAAAGATTTGATGACTCTCTGACGACGTTCGGACGCAGGGTTCGGACGCAGGGTTCGGATGTCCGACAGGTGGTTTGGACACAGGGTTCGGACGTCCGACAGGCCAACGGCTAGTTTTGACAGCATTTAATATTTGACCGTTGGAGAGCCTTTTGGAGCCATTTCTCACCTTCTATAAACACCCCAAAGCACAAGAAGACACTAGACTTTTGCCAACACAAAATACAAGCTTACAAGTGAGATTTTTGAGTAGAAAGATTCTTTGTTGGTTGTATAAGGGGTTGGGGAAGTTGGGTTGTGAGGTTGCTCAAGTGAAGGTTATTCTCTAGGAGGAGTAAAACCTTGGTGAAGGTGAACCTATCACTTGAAGTGGTAAAACCTTGGTGAAGGTTGCCTCATTTGTATAAAATAGTTCTTAATTGGGTGAGTGATCTTTCAAGTGTAGGTTGTTGAGGGTTAACTAGAATTGTTGTAAAACTCCTTGGCTCAACCAAAGTGTGTTTGGGGTGAGGAAGGAGTGAGCCTTCACTTGTACATCTTGGTTAGCATCGCCATCAATTGAAGAGGCTATTGGTTTGATATTTGGTTTGCATTTCTTATCCTTTATCTTTAATTAAGTTTTCTTTATTGTGCTTAAATTTGATATATCTTTGTGCATCATTGTGAATTTGTTTGTACTCATTGGGTTGCACCGGGCACTTACATAAATTACTCAAATATCTCATTTTTAACTAAAAAGGTTGCAAAATTATATAAAATACAAAAAAAAAAAGGAACTTTAGGGTGCGTTTCATAAAAGTGAAGAATATAAAATCTGAAGTTTGAATTCATTAAATTATTGAATTGTTAAATATTAAATCAAATAAATTTGAATGTATATTACATTCATTAATAAGTAATTAGCTTATCACTTATTTTTGGAAACAAGTTTTGCCTAGGAAATTCAGTGCTAAATAATTAATTCAGATGTTTAATTTTTATTATCAAACGCATCTTAACATATTAAGATTTGAATC
Organism: Coffea arabica; assembly: GCF_036785885.1. NCBI lineage: Eukaryota > Viridiplantae > Streptophyta > Magnoliopsida > Gentianales > Rubiaceae > Coffea > Coffea arabica. The sequence goes on from NC_092315.1 coordinate 46,897,211, forward strand.
CATTAAATTTAAATGTTGAATTGGGTTATCAAATGGGATGTTAATAACCCTTTTGGTCAAACGGATGAGCTCTTGCTTGCTTTTATGCTTGGCCTATAAAGGAAGAATGGGGGACTTTGAAATAGATAAATAAAAAATAAAAGAAAGTAACATGCTAGAGATACCTTGTAACAAAATGTTCCAATTTCTTTTTGCTTGTGCAATGCACACCCTCTCAATCTATAAGACTCATACACCAATGAAAAAAAAAATAACTTTTTCGATAAATTAAAATGTTGACTTCATTCAATTGAAAAACCATAATATAATAGATTAAAGAAAATTAATTGCCCGATACTCAAAATTTAAAGGACTATCAATTTTTTTGTGTTCATGTGCATACTTGTGACTTGTTCATAGAATTTCAGTCTACATTCATTGGTTGCCACTAAATAAACTCAAACAACATTTAGTAATTATCAACCGTTTTATTTCAACTCGAATCAAATTCTCCCTTTTTCTTCTTTCTCTCATAATATTCGAAATTTCTTGAATTGAAAAAAAAGTCAACTCGATAAAAGCAACAAATTACAAATTTCTAGTTGCTTAACAAATTTACCATACTCTTGAACAAAAAAGAAATAATATTAGAACCCAAAAGAAAAAGCTATAAATAACTAATATTTCGTTCAATTAAACTCGTTTGCGTTCCTTACGTTACTGGCTTGTACGATGTGCTTCATGTATTGTACATATGCTGTGTTTAAACCAATGGATAGCTATTTCTTCTGGCAATGAGAATAGCTTCTGCCTTTTCCCCTGAAGCACCAGCAAACTTATCGTAGCTCAACAAGAAAAGGAGGTGCTACAAAAATTCAGAACTGGTGGGCTACTTTTTTTCTTTCTTCACTATTTGGAAATTACTAGCAAGTATCAAAATTTGGTTCCTTATTTTCACTTTTCTATCTCATATTCATTTTTTCTGATTATTAATTTTTTCTTGTATATAAATTGTTGTTCTTGCAGATGCTACCGGGGACTTGACATTTCCAAATAATACCCTCTATCCCATGAAGATTTATAGGTTCTCCTTTGGTCCTGTTGTTTTCTAAATTTTGTTTTGTGGATACCAATTGTTCGACGAAATGCCTATTTATTCTTCATACTCTGTGGTGTCATCGAACGTCATCCCACTTCAATTCTGCAACCTGAAAATCCAAAATGTGTCTGTTTTACGTCCATCCCTCGAATTTGTTCCTCGTAAATGTTCAACTTATCTGGCTTCGGGCTGCAACAAAAGCCAAGAATCATTTTACAAAGTGGGCGGTTGAGAGCTGGAAGCAGCAAGAATAGTAGTAATGTGGTTGCTGAGGAAAGTGCAGTGACAAGGGGTTTCGAGTGGGATGATGGTCAAGTAGAAGAGCTTGGAGAAATGGTGGAAGATGAGGAGGAGGGACCATTACCACGGGAAGGTGCAGCAATTTATAAGAGAAGTGCTTCGATATCCCATATAGAATATTGCACTATTTTGGAAAGGCTAGGACTGGGAAAGGTTTCATCTGGAAAGGCTATTTGACTAGGACTTTTAACAAGCCCAACAAGCCATATGGCCCAAGGTATTTTTTTCAATTCACAAGTCCATTTTGATTGACTCAATAGTGCCCAGTAGACATTTGATTTGTAAAGGCCTTTATTTAATATCATTAGAAGAACCAATCCGGCCCAAGTCTTTTCAGTTTAAAGCTCATTTTAGAAAAGTCCAAACATAAGCTTCACCGATTTGACTAGATCCGACCCCTTTGAAAAAGAACATGATCCGACCCGGTTAAGAAATGGGTCTCATTCTCCCCCAATTTCAGGAAAAAAAAAAATCAAATTTTCTGGTGAATGCAGTCCGACCGATTTGAAGCCTGTTTTATTTAAATCCAATTAATGATAATGTTGGTAAAATTAATGAGAAAAGATATGCAAATTAATGATAATGTATCGTTTTATTTTAACTGTGATATTTTGACTCGTTCTAAACATTTTCAACATGTTATCATTGATTTCAGAGTTTGAAATGCATCCAAAATTGAGAGTTTAAAGTGAATAATGAAAAAGTGATGCTTAAATTTAAGGTTGTAAAGTAGATTTAGCCTTTGAGAAAAATGAACGTATTTGCCGCTAATTTCCCATCTATATTTGTATAGTCGTTTGTTTGTAGAATGTTGAAGACACCCTTTAAGCATGATTTGGTGTCTTGCACGGTTTGTGCTCACAAGAGATTCATGAAAAGCTGTCCTATGTCCCAATAAATTGGAAACCGCCTTTGGCTTTCTTGCATGAAGCGAAAAGGTCGTCTCTCGCGTCTTGGATTGACCTTTTCTTAAATTATGTCTTGTTTTGTCGCTGAACCAAAATCTTTATTCTGTCAACTTTGGTATGAACCTGTAACTTTCAAAATAAATTCTGAACCACCCAATTGGAAGCTGATTCAGACAAATTAGAATTGGTAGGGACTGATGTTTTTCATGCACGAGTTAGATGAAAAACAAATACGTTTGAAAGATTGAAAGAGATCAGTGGCAATTTGAAGTCAGGCCTACGTTGTGCTAGTACAAAAAATCATGCAGCGGAAGATATTTGTATTTTGTAAACCAAGAATTTGTTGGTTAGATAGCACACAAACAAACAATGAACAAATATGATAAGTCGTGAGGCTATTTGAACATACTAGAAAAGGACGGAAAAGATCCCGAAGCCGGAAAACACACAGCTTGATAAGCTGGACTAATGAATATGAAGGCACAGGAGGATAAAGAAATTTATTCAACTAATTGATTCTCCTCAACTACAAACCTAGACTTAAGTCTTTAAATAGAGAAGCAAATGATAAAACCTATTTTGATTCTAATTCTTAAACAAAATTCAACTAGATTTTCAGAACAAACTATGACGCCAATTCTAATCTAATTACCAAATAAAAAATATACTTCTAAATATTGCTTGGTTTAATTATTCCAATATTGCTTCCCTTAGAATCAATCTTCCTCTTGCATTAAGTCCAACACAATCACAAACAATAATCTCCTTTGCAAATTGTGCTAATATCGGTTTGAATTCTTCATCTTCAAAAGTTTTTGTTGCTGTAATATTCCATGCACTTGGACAAATTTATCTCGCCGCTCAATTTTTCCTCAACTACAGTTTTTTGTTGCTATAATATTCCCCGCAACTGGACGAATTTATCTCGTCATTCAATTTTTCCTCAACTACAGTTTTTGTTGCTGAAAATTGCTCAGTTTTTTTTTTTCAACTATAGTTTTTGCTCAATTTTTTTCAACTATAGTTTAGTTTTTGTTGTTGTAATATTCCACACACTTGAACAAATTTATCTCGTCACTCAATTTTCCTCAACTACCAACCTAGGACTTCAAGTCCTTAAATAGAGAAACAAAATGATAAAACCTATTCTAATTCTAATTCTAATTCTTAAACACAATTCAACTAGATTTTCTGAACAAACTATGACACCAATTCTAATCTAATTACCAAATAAAAAAATATAATTCTAAATATTGCTTGATTTAATTCTTCTAACATTGCCTCCCTTAAATCACGTTTTTTCTTGAATTTAATCCAACACAATCACTAAGAGTGATCTCCTTTGCAAATTTTCCTAATATCAATTTGAATTTTTCATCTTCAAAAGTTTTTGTTGTTTTAATATTGCACGGGCAAATTTATATTTGACTAGGTAAAATAATCCAAACCTCTGGATAAACTATTTTCATTCCATAATTTGATGTCAATTCATTGACAACTCGTCACTTTACGATTTTGGTGACCACAACTCAAGATTCTTCTCCTATCTTTGTCGCAACACCGCAATCAATCTGACAATTCTTCTGAACCAATCTTATGGTCCAATCTTTACCAATTGGATACTCCATGACGAAAATTGTGGTCCAACTCAATCAATTAATTTTTTTTTATTACAATTCTTATGCTCCAACTTTGACATCAGGAGACGCTCAAGACTAAACTCGTGGTTGGGACAAATTTTCAATGTTCATAAGCACCCCAAGATCAATTTTTTGAAGTTAGGGCTCTGATACCAGATGTAGAATCCAAAATTTTGATCAAAAAATATATAGGCGATAAATTTCATAATACCAACTATTATATATTAATCACACACTAAAATAACAAGACCATCAAATTTTACTCTCCTCAGCTGACAATAACAATAAAACTCTCTATTTATTAATTAGATGATTTGGTAGTGTTACAACAACAAAAAATTTTCTAATAAAATACTAATTTCCAAAGAATAAAACTACTCTAACTTAATCCCAATAAAATTACCACAATTTTAACTTAACTAAAACACCGTTAAATAATAATATAGAATTTTTTTTTGACTTGATTTAACATGCCAACACCTTACCATTGTTGACAAGAGAAAGGTGTACTATAGGAATGAGGGTAATGAAGTTGGTTGTGTATGTCACTGTTATATCCCCTAGGATGTAGTAAGAGAGTTCCATGGCCATGGATATCCTGAACACGTATAGCAGATTGTTGTAGAAAGCAATTAATGGAAGGCAAAAATCCTTGGAAATGGCGATACCTAAATTCATGCATATTTTTGGGGCATTGATGCCCAACCAATCCATGCTTAATTATAAGCTGCTGCTATTTCGGCAGTGGCCTTATTTTTAGAGTGTCAAAATTATCAATCAATGTAAAGAATGTGGGTCGCTTGAATAGGTATCTATCACCGTCCGGGCAGGCAAATGCAAGCACAATGAGCAAATGTGGGCCATTTAAACAAGAAGACAGAGATCGTCATGAGTGGAATTGATTCAATTAAGACTATTCAAAGGCTTTCTTAAACAGTGTATAGTAAACTTCATTAATTAAAAATATTAAACATATAATCTTTTAATTAGAAGACAAAAATATATATCGTTATATGGTTGGAATCAGGTTACAGATGTTACAAGGCTCCTTTATTGAGGAATTGATGACTTACTAAAACTTCCTCATGTCACTTTAATGGGTTCACCGTTCACAAGACTGCCAAACAGCATGCACCGAGCAGGTCCTGGGACATAGGACAGTTTTTTCATGAATTCCTTGTGAACACAAATCGTGCGTTCAACATTCTATAAATAAACGACCATACGGGGCTGGGGGCAGTGACGGGCTGAGAGAGGAGGAGAAACAGCAAGCAAGGGTTCGTAACTGAGAGTAAGCAGAGGAGAAACTAAGAGAAAAGGGAAGAACTTTGCGGCTGAGGTTGTAAGAAAGCTACGGCAAGGTTTCTCCATCAAAGCCTGGGTTGATTCTTCATCAAACTCAAGCTGAGCTTCAGATCCAAAGGCGGTGAATAGGTAGTCTTCAATCTTTTCTTTTTTTTTTTTTTCTTTCTTGTCCACTTCCATTCCATATGAAACCTGGTCTGCGTAACCATTGATTCTGGGCTCTTACTCATGCTTAAATGTTGAAATACTGTGGCTTGATTGCTAGAGTAAAGTTTGGTACTTGTTTGAATCTCTTGACATGAAAACCCCGAAATTCATAGCCTGTGAATGTAGCCGAAAGATGAGAGACAGCATGCTGTTTTCTTGCGTTCACTTGCATTTCACAGGCTGAAGTTGTTTCTTTTCTTCGCTGTTTACCTATATTCCAGGCATAGCCATGTCTGAAGGTCTGCTTTTGTCATGACTAATATTTTTTAACTATTATTTTTTAACTTGTGTGTCTCTTAACAGGTCCAAATAGGCTCTTGCAAGTGAAAAAGGAACAGACATTTTTAGACATTGACGGTTTGGTAAGTGCTGTGGTGCTTTTTTTTTTTTTGGGGAAAATGTCACTTTTTATTGATTTGCAATATAACTTTACAATGGAGTTATAACTCCAGCTACATTTGGGACTCACCGGTGATTAATCATTATTCACTATGGGTCATTGTTAATAACTAAAACTTGACTATCTACAACTTCTGAAGCAATTACTATTCATTTGCAGATAAGCTAGTGACGAGTACCATTCTAGCTTTATAAATTCCAATGGCCGATTCGAAAAAGACGGCAATTGCTTTGAATTCAAATAATATCAAAGCACTAATAAATGAAGGTCATGGGGTCAAGGGCCTGTCTGAAATGGACCTTGAAATTCTGCCACAGGAATTCATTCAACCACTTGAAGAACGGTTCAATGTTGACAATACTTTGGAAGAATACGTACCCGTGATCGATATATCAAATTGGAGTGACCCTAACATTGAGAATATGGTGTGTGATGCAGCGGAGGAATGGGGATTGATCCGACTTGTTAATCATGGGATTTCTACTGAGGTACTTTCAAATTTAAGGAATGCAGCTCGTGAATTCTTTGAATGGCCACCAACTGAGAAATTGAAATATACCATAAACAACTCTCCAAGCAAAAATGTTTCTCTTCGAACAAGCTTTCTCCCAGAAATTGAGAAGATTCATGAGTGGCATGACAAACTTACATTTACATATGTTTCTGATGAAGAGGCCTTGGGGCTTTGGCCTCCAATTTGCAGGTATTATACATAGAATGGAAACTTTTCCTATATACTTTACCTCTTTGCCTCTCATGGTATTGGATTCTTGAACTTACTCATTTGGATTCCTTTACTTCAAAAAAAGTAAATTTCTAAATGATTTTTCATATAGATTTTACAATCACAATTTGGCAGTATATTATTAGATATTGCCCTAATAATTCTTATATAAAGTTGTCCTTTTTGTTGGGTTTCAGGAAAGAAGTGTTGGAATATATAAAATCATGCGAAGTACTTACTAAAAAGTTACTAAAAATCCTCCTGAAGCGGTTGAATGTGAAAGAGATTGAAGAAACAAAACACTCAATGCTTATGGGGACAAAAAGAGTCAATTTAAATTATTATCCAAAATGTCCCCAACCTGAGCTTGCTATTGGCATAGGCCGTCACTCCGACTCATCAACTATCACTATCCTTCCTCAAGGTGTGATCGGAGGTCTTTGGGTTCGGAAATCAGAAAGTGATCCGTGGATACATGTCGCTCCAATAAATGGAGCTTTAGTGATAAATGTTGGTGATGCTCTAGAAATCATGAGCAATGGGCGCTACAAGAGTATCGAGCATTTTGTGACTGTTAGTAAAAATCACAATAGGATTTCAATGCCATTTTTTGCAGGTCCAACACCTTGTGCAATTATCGGACCTTTTGAAGAAGTGCTTGAGAGCACCGGAGAAGAACCACTCTATAAAGAGTGTCTCTACTCGGAGTACGCAACACATTTTTACTCAAAAGCTCATCGTGGAAAAGACAAGATTCAATTTGTCCAGATATAAGATTATGTATTTTGATGTTATAGTGTTATAGGATGTTCGCATCCCATATTGAAAAATAAATCATGTAATTTATATTCCAAGAACACAAGGACCGTGAATTCAAGAGCTTGATAATACTAATGATTTTTAATAGTAACAATAACGAAGCAAACCTCTCAATTTGAAGCACGACCAACTTGTAGGTGAAAAATAATAGAATCAAGTTCTTGCTAAACAAACCACACCAAAAATACACACACACACACACACACAAAATACTCATTCTGAGTACCAAAATTTTACTTATCTAAGCAACCAAAAGAGTCTAAAAAACCAAAATTACCAAAAATAGAACATGGAATCACAGGAAAACATTAACTTTTGTTCCATCAATACTCATAATTAGAATTCTTGGGAGAGCCAATACAAATGTGCTGATTATATTCACGGGCAAAGGTTTCTTCCCACTGATTATAAGAATATTGCATTTGTCCATGCTGGTGATCCTGTTGTAGATACCAAAATTTTAATTTATCTTTATTTCATTTTATTTTTATTTTTATTGATAATTATTATCTATTTTTATTTATTAATCTAATGATTTTGTTTTTAGACATTTTTTAGCATTTTAGATACCAAATTTTTAATTTAGCTTTATCTATTATTATTTTCATTTTTATGGATTAAATGATAATTATTATTCATTTTGGCTCATTAGTATCTTAATTTTTATTTTTTTGACATTTTAGTATTAAAATTTGTCAGAAAAAGAAAATTGTTCACAAAAATATGCTTTATTTCACAGGCTGAAGTTGTTTCTTTTCTTCGCTGTTTACCTATATTCCAGGCATAGCCATGTCTGAAGGTCTGCTTTTGTCATCATTTGGTTTCTAAAATTTGTTTTAACCCAAGAGCCATCTGTCCTTTGTAGCGTTTCATCCAACACTTTCGGTTTCATGTCTGAGTTTGTATTTGAGGAAGTTTGAGTTATACTTCTGTTTTGGTTAAGAAATTTGTGGGCTTCACTTGGGTTTTGGGGGATAAGAACGTGGGGGTTTGTGTGAGTTTGATTGATGGGTTTTTATTTGAATAGCTGTCTATATGGAATAAGCTGCAAATTCGCAGCAGAAGGTGCTTGCAGAGAAGCTCTTGCTGCATTTTTTTTTTCTCTTTTTTTTTTTTTCTTTTGGTGGCGGTCAGACCCGATTTGCATGTTCTTGTCCTGGAAATTTTGTTTACCAGATTTGGGGTAGTTGATGTTCTTGCTAGAAGGTTTGGTTCTTGTTAAGATGGCATGCCATGGTTTTCCTTCCTTCCCTGTATTGATTGTGCAATAAATCTGAGTGATAACATAGCTGAAAATTTGCGGAATTCTCAAAGCATTAGAAGTTGCAGACAGTTTTTTGCCATTACAGAAGTGTTTTCCCCATTTTGTTGTCGTATGTCCTGTTGGGTTTCCGTTGTTGAATCTTCAGCAAACGTTGCATTAGAGTTTGGCATGTTAATGGTTTGAGTCTTGTGGATTTAGTAGACAGGCTTACATGTTTCTTCTGAGTTCATGTTCATGGCTGTCTTCCTGCGCATATAGAAGCTGAAACATTGCAGAAATGAACCCATGAATGAGTTCAAGTTTGCTAGTTTCATAGCTTTCTCTCGTTTGCATGTTAAAGTTCTGTCTCAAATTTTCCTGAGCTACGTGGGCTGCTAAATGGTTTCAGTTGCAGAATGTTTTCTTCGTGGTTGCTGCATTTTATGCTCGGTTGTTTTGAGTAGATCTTTTGGGGTATAGATGATTGTGTTTGAGGTTAACAACATGAGTTGGAGGTCATGGCACTGGGGGGTTTGGTGGGTAAATCTATAGACTTATTTGCATTGTTTCACAAGCATGCTTCGGCTTCTTAAGCAAATTGCAGAAGGGCTGGAAATTGCAGAAGCATAAGCTTCGTAACTTTGCATGAAAGTTGCATGAAAACTTTCAAAAATTGCCTCTTAACCCCCTAAGCTTCCCCTTATTTTACTATGGCCCAACTAATTGAGTAACTTAATCAATTTTTATCCCCTTAACAAGCCTTTTCTCCTTAATATGTCTTAACATGATTTTTTGGATAGATTTCTTATAAACTTTAGGATGAATTTGAAGGTTTAGTAATTTTTTTTTAGATTTATGGTTTTAATTAGATTTTTGGTGGAATTTTGATGTTTTGTGGCTTAAGCGTAGCAAAGTGTTTTTTTTTTATGTATTTGTTGTGAATTTTAGTTTAATTTTGATAGATTTCATATTAAGCCTTTAATTTTAATTTATTTCATTTTTAGTACCTCATCTTAGAATTTTTTAATCATTTCAATTAGGTTCTTTTCTATTCTAATTTCTTGCATATAGATGATTTCTTTTATAAAATGCTTTAACTCATTCCATTTTGTGTTTAATTTTCATTTCATCTTTAATTTTCATTTGTGTGTTTAATTTTCGTTTCATATAAGTAATTGTTAATTAAAGTGATACCTTGACCCCTTTTTATTATTTTGGAGGGTAAATAAGTAAATTCGTGTCATTAGAGCCCCAACTCAAGGGAGGTACACTCTATCCTTTATTTTTACTTTATTTGACCCTATGTGCAATTATGTGACTTTATGTGATTAATTGCATGCTTTTGAATATTTTTTATTTTATTTTATTTTACTTATTTTATTTAGTCACTTTATTTGTTTTAATTTAGTTTATTTATTTTAATTTAATTTGTAATTATTTGGGAAGGCAATGAAATGCCACAATTGTAATAGTTAGGTATTTTAATTATTTATTTTCATTTCCCCTTTAGATTGTAGTAGGGCCCCCCCTAATGTAATAGTTTGGGCTTATTTGCTTTATTTGCTTGATATGTTTTGCATGCTTATGTGTTATGTGTTACCGCTTTCTTAGGGTCTGACATTTAGATATCATGATTATGTGTTATGTGTTTATGTGATATTATGTGTTTACTTGCTTTATTATGTTTTATATTATTTGTTTAGTTATAATCAATGTGTGACGTCACATCACTAGTCCAACGCTAGTTGTGGGCCATTTCCCTAATCCACACTAGTTCTGGCCCCTCTGTTCCGATTTTCCACTAGTCCAATGCTAGTGAAAATTCATAAGTGTGGGCTAGTCCAATGCTAGACCTTTAGGAGCCCTTTAAGCGTTAGATCATGATTGTGTGATAAAATCACTTCATTTCATGCATATTTTTCACTTTCTAGGGTCTTTTATCATTTTTTGCATGTTCCCCTTATACATATAACTCTTATCCCATACTTCCCTTATATATGTATTTTTCCCCCATATTCCCCTTATATGTATACCCCTTATCCTAAATTTTCCTATATATATATATATATATATCCCTATGTGTGATACATAATATTGGACTTGCATTTTATTTAAGAATTAGAATTAGGGTAGCGCATTTACTTGATTAGATTAGGGAAAACCCCTTAAATATAGGATATGGACGAGTTTGGCTTTCTAACCTTAGCACGCTCGTATTCCCTCTATTAAAGGGAAAATTGAGTCACGAACACTAGTCCCCCGTACCCGACATGATGATTCCTTTAGGTCATGTATATTTGTATTTATATAATTATTTTTTCCTTTCTTTTCTTAGAATCTCATATTTTTGCATTATTCGTGACTTCTTCAAAGAATACCTATTGGGCATCACAATTAATGTGATTGGCACCAATTAAACTTTGAAGAGATATTTTGACCCCCCAATACCCCCCTTAGGCCTAGGGTTTGTATTCATATAGTACATCCAAATGTGATAAATTCTTAGGTTAAAATAAGGAAATCTTTGACTGAATCATGCAACTAGCCTTGGTTAGGTCGAAAGGGTGACTCGGATTTTTATCCTTGCCTTCCCTTTCTTCAAATGTGACTCCCGAACCTTTTTTTTTTTTATTTTGATAGACTAGGAGTCATTTAAAAAGGGTTTTCTACTTTTTTCTTTAGAAAATTCATTTTTAGGTGAATTGCTACACCTTAACTCGATACCAAGTGACGACTCCGATTTTTTTATAAAACCCTTTTTAAACTATCAATTTGGGCCAAAATCGTCGCACTTTCAAACCCCATTTAGGCCCTCATCATTTTTCTTTACTTATTTTTCTTTTAAACCAAAAATCTTTTTCCAATCAAAAATTGAATCAAAATTCATTTTTTCATAAACGCCATTTATTTATTTTTATTTTCAAAAATGGGGCGACACCTCTCAATTCCCATGGTGCGTAGTTTGCTGATTCCCCCAATAACTATTATGGGCAGACTCCTCTGGAGCCTTTTGCTTCTGCTCTTCCTCCTCAGTTTCACTATCCGGCTCGACCAACTGCAATATCCATCCCTTGGTCGTAGTAAACATGCTTATTCTCATCATAGTCTGCCTCCCATTTCACCTCCGGAGACTTCTCATCAGACTCTGAATCCTATTCCAAGCCTGAATCCTCCGGCTTTCTGCTGTACTCTTCATACTACCTCGTATTGGGGTCATACTATGAACTAGTCATCCATTCGTATGGTTCATCCTTTGGATGGATTCCAGACGAGGAAGTAAAAGTGTTCTTCACCCCTGACTTCCATTCTTTGACGACTTTGTCATGTACAATAGATTCAATTTACCAAGATTTCTTGATAGGAGAAGAAAAGAAGCAGCAACGCTTAGATAATAAGTTTAAAGAAACAAAGACGCTACAATGTCGAACCTTAGTACACAGTGTTGCCATTTCATTCCACGTTCCCAATTTCGCACAGTCACTGTAACACCGGATATGGAAACTTCTTGCAACTTAATTTTTAGTAAGAATCAAATATGGAAGGTGAAGCTTAAAAATGTTGTACCAAAGGTTTCTATAAACGAGTCTTACCTAGTTTTACGTCAAACGACTCTGACCCAACCGTGACATAGGAAAAAAATACGGTAGTTACTGACCCCAACAACTTTGTGCCATTTCCCTTTGTTGTGGTACCATATCTTTAACTTAATAAATGGTTTGACTTATTTTTCAAATGAAAATGTCAAATAATTGAACATGAAATTTTTTTAGGAATCCGACATGATCATTTTGGTTTTCAATTTTTATCAAAATTTTTAATTTCTACGAGGAAATATATAGTAAGTTATAATTTTTACAATGGTAAGTTTTGGAAGTCAAATAGTAAGTTTGCATAATAAAATAGACAATTTAATGAGTGATAAAAACTTACTAAATTTTAAAAACTTACCATTTTGTTTGAGAAACTTACAAATAACTAGATAAGTAAGTTCGACTGAATAATAGTAAGTTTTGGAAGATGAATGGTAAGTTTATGTAGTAAAATGGTAAATTTTATGAATGACTAAAACTTACTGTTTATTGCACAAACTTATTACTTTATTTGAGAAATTTACATATAACTGGATTCGCTAGCAGTAATGGTTCGGCTAATAGGTATCCAATAAGCACTCAATTATAGTGGGTTTAGACTTTTAGGCGTTAGCTAACTCGTGAAAATGTCTAAATACGAGAGGCCGGGGGGAGAGTGCATTAATTGTAACTCTGTGTATCAACATCATAACTTATATATAATTTAGGTATGTTAACAAGTACCTACTGAGCATCCATTAGAAAAATCCTTAAGAGTAATAGTAAATTTTAGGAGACAAAGGGTAAGTTTGTGCAATAAAAATTTAAATTTTATACATGACTATAGCTTACCATGTTATTGCACAAACTTAGCATTTTACTTGAGAAAAAATATATTTGGAGTCTTAGACCCCCTTGGCCAGTCGTGCTTGATGCGTCATTCCCCATGTCTTTCTGAGATAGAGGCCACCTTACCATGATTTCAAAAGATCACCTCACTAGGTAAGTGTAACTTTGAAACTGCAGAAGTGTACATCTCTGGGAACAACCCTTTCGACAAAAATTCTCATCGTCTTTTAATGATTTGCTGTATTTTCCAAAATTGCCACTATTCCTTATGCGATAGCAGGCAAGGCTCCTATTGCCTAAGGGACTACAATGACGAAGATATTCTGATTTCACATCACTCCTCCTCATTTCCTGAACCTCTTGTTCTCTATTGCTTTTGAGTGCAATGAGAAGTTTAAGTGCTAAGTTTGATATGTCAGCTTCTAGAAAGAAATTCACATGATTCCTGTGTACTTTATTTTGTACAGAATATTTATGAACAAAAAGATTTTAGAATTGACAAATTTGACCTAAGTACATTTTTAATACTAATTCAATTACATTCTCTGTAAAACATGCACTATGCAGTTGCTGATTCAACAGGCAAATTTTCTACTTCACCACTAACGTTTGTAGTCTAGACTTTTATTTCCTTATTCTTTGCCCATAGGAAAGGATAGATGCTCACGATAGAAAGGGGAAAAACTTTTGCAAGGGAAAGAAGACTTGGCAGGGATGGTTGTTTAATGAGAATAGGAGCGGTGGTCGAGGCAGAGGAAATGAGATAAAAAATTTAAACCTAGGTGTAGACACCAAATTTTGATTTTAAACTTTATTCAATTTTTATTTTATTTGTTTCGATTTTAGATTTTTATTTTATTTTTGTTTTGATTCGTGTCCCCTGTTTTATTTTAATTGAGTTAAGGGTTTTTTGCACCAAATTTTCGGAAAAAAAAAGAAAAAAAAAAGGGAAAAGTGTATTAGGGACGGTTAGACAAGTGGTTAAGGAATTTGGGGGACAAGTGTCCCTTTGCTTATTTTGACAACACAACATTTAGGGGGACACTTGTTTAGCTTAAAAAAAAAAAAAAAAGGATTGAGGAAGCCACAGATGAGAGGGCCGCAGCAGAGGAGAGAGAGCAGAGAGAAGTTGGCAGTAGACGAAGGGGCTGGAAAAACACAGAGAGCAAGATCAAAAGGGAAAATCTGAAAAGATTGGGGGAGGTTTTCCGGGAAGAGAAAAACGAGCGAGAAAGAGTAAAAAAAATAAGGGAAGAAAAAGAAGGTGGCGGCGGAGACCTTTTGGGGGAAAACAAAAAAAAAAAAACAGAGAGGGAGGCTCTTGGTTGAAGAAGAGAACTGAAAAAAGAACAGAGCAACAAAAGGAAAAACATGGGAGGTTTCGGCAGGGGAGGAAAAGGGAAAACAAGGAAAAAGCAAAAGGCTGCGGGCTGGAGGAACTAAGTGAGGAAAAGAATTGGTTAAAAGCCAAGGAAAAATAGAGAAAAGGGCCGCGGCTGCAAACAGAAACAGAGCAAGAAAAGGGAGTTGCAAAAAACCGAGCAAGAAGAAAAGGAATTTCGGGCAAGCAGAAAAACTGAGCGGAGGAATTGCATCTTGCTGGCCGCTCCAGAATTTTTCGCAGCTACCATTTCGATGGAATCCTCCACCGCCATCAGCAAGTCACCACCGCTCAAGAGGGAGCTGTAAGCAACCCTTTTCTTTTTCCTTTTCCCTTTTCTAAGCATAGACTCTTGAAAATTCAGAGACATGTATTTCGAAGATTGGTTCCTAATAATGTTTCTGTGATCATACATGATCTTGAATATACATGTTCGCGGGTTGATTGGATTGAAACCTTGTGTGTTTCTGATAATTTTGGGGCCAGTTACAACATAAATTGAGCAAAAATCTGTTGAATTTTTTCATGCCCATTTGCTGTTTATTAAAATGCCCGAATGAACATTCTATTTGAAGAGGATTTCGCCCGCATTTTACGTATGAATTCTCATATCTCTATGCTTGAATCCGAATAGATGTTGTGAGAGGGAGTGTTGTTGGAGTTTCATTGATTGTTGGAAATAATTGGAATTGAAACCAGATGTTCTGGTATTGCTGACCAAAAAGGGATCTAAAATGCTAAACTGATGTTAAGCTCGTTGGAGAAGACAATCAATTGTCTAAAAATTGCATTCTCAGCCCATACATTTTTGCTTCCTCTGGAATATAACCCCAAGAGTTTTGAACTTCATAATTTGCCCCCCCCCCGAAACTGTTGTAATTCCTTCAATTAGATCCCTGTTTTTGTTGCATATGAACCCCTCAAGTTTCCCCCTGTTCTAAGGTGACCCCAAAAATTGGAAAAGCTGAACTAATTTCGCCCTCTTAAGCTTAATCCTATGTTTGCCCATTTTATGTGACTTTTTGGGATAAATTAATTCGGGGATTTAGATCATAATTGTGGCTTAATAATTTTAGTTAATTTACTACTCTTGTTGGGTTTTAGTTATGGTTTAGATTTTTGGGTAATAATACTTAGTTGGGTTGGACTAATGGATTTTGGTTTGCTTCTTCTGGGTTTATGATTTGGGCTTGGAAACTTGAGGCCCTTAATTTTGTATGAGCTAGATTAGTGAAAATGATGGGCTAGCCAGATTGTTTTCCTTGGACTTCCGATTGGGCCGAATGATCTTTGGGCATAAACAAATAAATAAAATAGCCAGTGGTTTAATCCATTACGAAGCCAGAGAAATGAATTCGCAGATCAGTCCCTGTACTTCTCTTTAATTTTGCTATGGCCCTGCAAGCTTTCATTACTTTCAATTGGGTCCCTAAATTAATTGCAAATAGGCCCTTAAACTTTATTTTTTCTTTAATTTTGACCCCACAACTTTGTTAATTTTTGCAATCAAGTCCTTTCTTCTTTTGACCTCTTGAATGTGGGTTGTTTATATGATTTAATTGATTCAATTTCATGTTTATTTTATCTTTTGTGATTCTTTATTAATTAAAGTGGTGCCTTGACCCTTTCTTTTATTTTGGAGGGTAAATAAGTGGTCTCACTCCATTAGGACTCCAATTCAAGGGAGGTATAGTTTCTTTTATCCCTTTTTTTTTTGTCTCTCCTCTATGTGATCCAACGTGTTAAGTGAGAATTGCATGTCTACTTTGCTTTCCTTGCCTTTCTTTAATTCCTTTTATTTATTTCATTTACTTTTGCTTTTATTAAGTTATTCTTTTATGGGGTATGTGTACACATCTTGGCTTGTAATAGATAGGGCTTGGAGAGCATTTTTGTTCATTTTTCCTCTTCCCCATTTGTTTTAGTTAGCCAATGTAATAGTTAGGATTTACTTTTCTAAGTCTTCCCCTTAGATAGTAGGCCCCCATTCAAATGTAATAGTTAGGTTTTTATTCGCTTTCTCTTCTTGCTTTGTGTGATTATTTGCATGCTTGTTGTTATGTGTTAATTTGCTTTATTAGGCTCTTGCATTTAGTCGAGCATGCTAAGTGTTATGTGCTACGTGTTTATAGGTGATTGGCATGTCTACTTGCTTTCTATAGTCGTAAATGAATATGATGGATGAATGCACGTCACCACACTAGTCCAACGCTAGTTGTGGCTTATTATCCCATTTTCCACTAGTCTAGTGAGAACTCATAGACATGGGCTAGTCCAACGCTAGACCCTTAGGAGCCCCTTAAGCGTTAGGTCATGTTTGTATGATTACATTCCACTTCATGCATATTTTTTCTATTTTTAGGATTTTTATCATTTTCACATAATATTTTCCCTAATAAAATATCCCTTACCCCTATGTATACAACACTTAGATATTGCATCTCATTTAGGAAATTAGGGGGGTAGATTAGTGCATTTTTGCTTGATTAGATAGGGAAATAACCCCTTGGATATGGGATATGGACGAGTTTGGCTTTTCTAGCCTTAGCACGCTCGTATTCTCTCTATTAAAGGGAACATTGAAGTCACGAGTATAAAATTCCCCGCACCCATTATGATGCATTCCCTTAGGACATACACATTTGTATATTATTATATTTTCTTTACTTTTTTCTTTCTTTAGAGTCTCATGTCTTGCATTATTAGTGACTTCTTCAAAGAATCTTGATTGGGCGTCACAATTAATGTGATTGGTACCAAGTAAGCTTTGAAGAGAAATTTCGACCCCTCGATACCCCCTAGGTCTAGGGTTTGCATTCATATAGTACATCCAAAATGCGATAAATTTTTAGGTTAAATAAGAAAAATTTTTGACTAAATCGCGCAACTAACCTTGGCTAGATCGAAGGGGTGCTTTGGATACTTATCCTTGCCTTCCCTTTCTTCAAATGTGACTCACGAACCTTTTTCTTTGATTTGCGTAGCCTTGGAGTCGTTTAAAAAGGGTTTTTCCACTTTTCTTTTAAAAATTCATTTTAGGTGACTTGGTACACCTTAACCCTATACCAAGTGGCGACTCCATTTTCAATCAAAAATCCTTTTGAAACTATATTTTGGGTCAAATCGTCGCAATTACAAGTCCCATTTAGACCCAAGTTTTTCATTTTTAATCAAAAATTTATTTTTCAATAAAAATTGATTCAAAAAGCCATTTTTTCCAAATTCGTTTTTATTCTTCTTTGTTTCAAAAAATGGGGCGCGACAGTTGGCGACTCCACTGGGGACTTAGAGAGTCCGAGCATTCGATTTAGTCAACCTTTTTCTTCTTTTAACATTTTTCATATATCGCATTTGGATGTTAGGGTTGCATTTTCCTTTTTTTTAGGATTTTTTGCATATTCGCGCGTATCAACTCACGACCTCACATTTGTGTATGATTGCTTTGATGGATGAATGGTTTTTTTGTGTTTCGCGCTTTGCATTGCATTTGGGGGGGGTGTGTGTCACCTTTAGAGTCTCGCGTTGGTTCTCAACCCATTCCCTCAAAATAGGGAACACCTCATACGTGCACGTTTATTTACTGTTATCCCATTTTATTTTATTTTCGTGGGCTCTTTCCCACACCGCCTTGTAGGACTAGGAATGATTTCTCTAGGTATGTGGATGGTGTGCCCTGTGCCCATAGCAATACCTAGGGGATCGCTCGAGCCACCGACCGAGGGTCTTGGGATTGATGACCCATTCCCTTAGGTCTGAAGGCTTGGGGACCTTTTTAGACCTTATCGAGTCTAGTCGCATTAGTGAGCCCCAGCCTCATGCATTCATGTTGGAATTTTCCTAGGTTAGAGTCAGCCTCACCTTTTTTAAGCTCATTAGGCACGAGGGAAGGGGTTCCACCCCTTTTACTTGCTTTTATTGTATTTCTTTTCTTAATTGTTCCCAATATGTTATGTGTACTATCAATTGCACTAACCATTTTTTGTTTTCTTGGCTTGCATTCATGTGCCTTAGCAATAAGAGGCCTCTTTGGCACTCTTTTAGTGACTTACCCACTAGATAACTCACATGTTTAAATTTCAATTTTTACACTTAATTTTCAACAAGTACATTTCATTTTAGACCTTTTCCCCCCAATGCATTATTTATGTCCCTTAGGCTATATTTGTCACATATTTACATCGCTTTAATAAATAGCATCATGCATCCACCTTAGAAGGGAATGCCACATAGGGGATCCCGTACTAGGAATAAACCGCCCTGTGTGTATCGGATATATAATCCAATGAGACTTGCACGTTTACATTTCTTGTACCATCCAAAGGGGTAGTGCACGAGGTAAGGTAGGATCTGATCTTTTTAAAGACGGCAGCAATTTTTTGCACATTAGAATATGAGCAGCTAATTATCACTTTTTGGTCACTTTATCAAAAATTGGTAAAAATCCCTTGCGTAAAGGACACTAATTTGAAGAAATTCACAAGTAATTCCTCCTTGTTGAAACGATAAATGTATTGAGGCCAAATTTTGATTTTTGGGAGGCTCATAGACTAATGCATTGCTATGATTCAATCGATTTTTTACTATCAATTTCATTCAATCCATTGGATCATTTTATTCCTTAATTTCATCCAATCCATTTTGTTAATTCACTCAATCAATCAAATGTGAATAAATCATAACTTCATTTCATTCATTTGGCCAATTCACTCATTTTTAGGGCAATCGAATCGATTTTGAATAAATCAAATTTCATTCAATTCATTTGTCCAATTTATCATTTTTAGGGCAATCGAATCGATTTTGAATAAATCAAATTTCATTCAATTCATTTGTCCAATTTATCATTTTTAGGGCAATCGAATCGATTTTGAATAAATCAGCAATTTCATTCAATTCATTTGTCCAATTTACCCTTTTTAGGGTGATCTGGTCGATTTTTGAATAAATCAGCAATTTCATTTGTCCAATTTACCCTTTTTAGGATGATCTGGTCGATTTTTGAAAAAATCAGCAATTTCATTCAATTCATTTGTCCAATTTACCCTTTTTAGGGTGATCCGGTCGATTTTTTTGAATAGATCATCAATAAGTCTAAGGTTCACTGAATAAATTAATCGAGACATTGCAATATCTTTTACGCATCATTTTGTGTTGATCAAAGCAAGCAATCCATTCGGACTTTGTTCTCATCTTTTGGACAGATGTCCTTTTCTCATTTCAATTGGCCAAATTTTTTCAAAACATCTTTTTTCACTCGATCAGTTGATCGGATTCATCAGGTAATGTATGGTGCCTACCCCAGAGGATTGCATTTTCATGCTAGGCCTACCCTTAGCATAAAAGGGTTCCCCCATAGGACATGCATACTCATTTTGCAGTCTTGCTTACTAACTCTGGTTATTTTTCTTTTATTTTTTCCCCCTCCCCTGCATTCATAAAATGTTTTAATGAGGTGTAAATATTTTAATTTGAAAATTTCAAGTATCACTTGATTCTTGGGCAAGCCTTGCAATGAAAACATGAAAGATCTATCCGAAAGCGCTAGGCTAAAGCCTCTGAGAGACTTTATAATTGTTTTTCAAAGGCAAATTCTGTTTATTTGATTTGTTGATACATTTTGTTCAAAAAGAAAGGGAGACAAAAATGTATATATGTGAAGCTTTTTAGAAGTTTTCTCTTCTCATTTGTATTATAATTGAACGAGAAATTTTGTTGTAAACTTTTTCAGCAATAAAGTTTTGGACAATTATTGTTTTATGTATATTCATGTACATTTCATTCTTTATTTTTTCGGAGATTTCATGATGAATTTTAAGAAATAAGACCAAATTGAGAATTTCTCAACTTCCAGCCTGAAATTCACAAATGTATGCTTTCTGAAATCCTTACGTACACTTGATTGGGGATCCGAGCTATACAATAAAAGTGCTCAGAATAAAAAGGGTGAACAGTCACTCAAAAGGACCCTATCAGATACTTTTTCTCCTTCACTTAACCCCAAAATAAAATCAGTCACATTGATTGATAAATTGCAAATTGGGGCAATCCTTGCTTGAAAAATGTTCACTGTGTCTAATTATATTCAATTCACATCTAAGTGAAAGCAAAATGGTGCATTATCTTTGTTTATTTTGAAAATTTGGAATGATATTTCAAGCGTTCGATTCTCTATCCATACAAATTTTATCATTTGCTCTCCCATTTGAGCCTTTGAAAGAATAAATTCGTTTCAAATAAGAGCCTTAATGATCACTGCCCTACATTGGAAAATTTTCAAATATCAAAAAAGGGAATGGATTCTCAATGAGCATTTCATTACTTTGGTTGTCATGAAGTGTAAGAATGATACTTTGGCCATCGTTTCTACAACCTAAACAATATTTATCCCTTGCATCCTCGTTTGAGCTAAAATGGGTGGTTCTTTTCAAAGGCACTTATGATCGCACCCCACCTTGGGGAAGGAGATTGGAGATTTTTTTCGAAAGAAAGGGGAAAGGAAAAAAGAAAAAATGCTGAAACCAAAAAGAGAGAACCCTAAATGGGAAAAATTTGGTTCTACCTGGGCTTCAATTTTGAAAAAAGAAGAAGAAAAGAAAAAGAAGAAGGAGTGTCCGCAAATCCCTTATGTTTCACAGATATGGATGAACAGAAGTTTTCCTCAGTCAATTAATTCAGATGCATGCAAAAAAAATTTCGCATTAATGAAAGTTTCCTTTCAGAGCTAATGTAAGGAACGGAATACAAGTCAGGCCCTCTTCTTTTCCAATCCAACATTCTATCCCTAGTTACCCCTTTTGAGCCTTCAGAATAAAATATTTCGTTTGGCAACCCCTGAGAATCGCAGACCCCACACTGGGGGCAAGTTTGAGTTGAAAAAAGAAAGAAAAGTCTCAAGAGGTGAAAAACAACAAAAGCAAAAGGGCAAAAGAAGAAAAGAGAACCTCAGTTCAAAAATAGACTGGGCAAATTTTGAAAATTCAAAAGAATGGCAAGAGGTCGAGAAAAAAAAAACAAATGAAAGGAAAAAGTGCCTCAATTGAGAATCAACTGGGGCACGTTCTGATTTAACCCTAAGAAAAGGGTTGATACAATAATGCGATCTCAGGTCATTTAAACCATTTTCAGAAAATTTGCTTTCAAGCCCTAACCTTTCTAAGCACCCCACCTGACCCCATTACAAAAGTCGGAAGCCCTGACTTCTGTTCTTTGCCATATCTCTGTCAAGAAATTTTCTAATTGGCAGGTGATGCTCCTATACTGATGCCAAGAATTTTTTTAAATGTATTTCTGCATTGATTAGCTGTGAGGTGGACAGTGTTCATCATATGAAAACCCGCGGGACACCTTTGAGGAAAGAAGAGAGAGAAAGTGAGAAAAGTAAATGCAAAAGAAATTTCGATAGTGAATTCCCTGTTGAGTGGTGATAAAAGTCGAAAATCTTCGAATTCAAATTGGGCCAATTTTTGGAAATGCGATCTTCGGTGCAATGTCCTTGAAAGTCTTATTCTTTAACTATCGTTTTCAAGCCACATTACAAGCTCATAAAGTCCATCGTTGACTTATCTCTCATGACAACTCAAAGTGAGGATTATGCTTCTAAGGAATCTCTCAATCATTTGTGATCAAAAGGGTATAACCTGATTCCACATCGTTTCTACCCATATATTGCAGGCTCAAAGCATCTATGTTGACTAAATTTTCTTAAGAAATAGGGGTGACATACTATTTGCTTTCACTAAGATATGATGTTGAATGGATTACAAACAAATTTGGGCATAAGAACAAGACAAATCTTGATTTCTCATTTTCCTTAGCCACCTCAAAAGCAGAAATAACACCTACTTGATTAGTCCTGAAGGATGAGCTAACAAGAAGTGGTGACCCTTTACCCTAAGCATCAATGCTAAAATGAGGAAAGAATCATTTGTAATTTGGTATTATTTTGATAAATTCATCATGAAATTTTCTGTTAGAAAACATAGTTTCTTAATATGTTCAAATAAATGGAGAGTCATCCGAACAAATCTTTGCAATTAAATGGGCCCACATTGGGCAAATTTTCATTTGAGAGATTTTGCAAAATAGGCCCAAACTGGGGCAAATTCTTTTATTTGTGACATTTCACAAAATAAGCCCATACCGAGGCAAATTTTTTACAATACATTTGAGGATTTCGAATCAATCACGCTGCTCTTTTCATGAGTAGTAGTTGCATTAATTTTCAAAATAAGAAATTTAAGTGCATATTGTATTTCGGTAAGCCCCTGTGCAGGTATTCATGGCTGAACATAATGAAGAAGCATCCAATGATGTGGAAGGCCGATAATGGAAAAAGAGAAACAAGAAGAAAGAAAGAAAAAGACCCCACACTAGGGCAAATTATTTTTGAAGAGATTCTCTTTCAAAAAAAAAATCATCAAAAAATCAAAAATCAAAAATCAAAATTTCTTGTGCGCGAAGTTTCAGCATATGCCGCGCACCCTTCTACCCCTTTTCTTGACAACCACCCTTAATTCATTCCACCACCGTTAGCATCGAGTCTATCGCACTAACGCGTGCGTTTTCATTCCACCACCGTTAGCATCGAGTCTATCTCACTAACGCGTGTATTTTCATTCCACCACCGTTAGCATCGAGTCTATCTCACTAACGTGTGCGTTTTATTCTACTCTACCACCGTTAGCATCGAATTTATCTCACTAACGTGTGTGTTTAGCCTCTATCACATTGGGACCGCTTTTATTTTCGTTGGGCATGGGTTTTATCCCTCCGACCTCGGCAGGCTCGGGTTTAATCCCACTGACCGACCGGTTACCTCGGCAGGCTCGGGTGTTATCCCACTGACCGACCAGTTATCACGGCAGGCTCGGGTTTGATTCCACTGTCCGATTGTCAAGGTATTCCATTTATATTACCACTGGAGCGTGGGTTAGTCCCGCCAGTGTGCATTTCATTTTCACAGCTACTGGAGCGTGGGTTAGTCCCGCCAGTGTGCATTTCATTTTCACCGCTACTGGAACGTGAGGTTAGTCCCGCCAGTGAGCATTTCATTTTCACAGCCACTGGAGCGTGAGGTTAGTCCCGCCAGTGAGCATTTCATTTTACTACCATTGGAACGTGGGTCAGTCCCGCCAGTAAGCATTTCATTTTCACAGCCATTGGAGCATGGGTTAGTCCCGCCAGTGTGCATTTCATTTTGCATCGTCACTAGCCGTTGGGTCAGTCCCACTAGTGCGCCTTTCATTTTACCCCGCCGCTAGCCGTGGGTCAGTCCCACTAGCGTGCATCTCTTGATTTTAAATTTTATTCGGGTCAGTCCCATGATTTTCGTTTTATTCGGGTCAGTCCCATGATTTTAAATTTCTTGTTCGGGTCAATTCCCATTTTAAAGTTTCATTAAAGAGGTCAGTCCTCGTTTCAATAATGACAGTCATTCGAGCAGCTGCAGCCAAAGACACAGGTAAGTATTTGGTGTCTACTTCTTTGTCTCAGGTTTTTCCAAAACTCAGACAAAGAGGGGCAAACTGTAGACACCAAATTTTGATTTTAAACTTTATTCAATTTTTATTTTATTTGTTTCGATTTTAGATTTTTATTTTATTTTTTTTTTGATTCGTGTCCCCTGTTTTATTTTAATTGAGTTAAGGGTTTTTTGCACTAAATTTTCGGAAAAAAAAAAAGAAAAAAAAGGGAAAAGTGTATTAGGGACGGTTGGACAAGTGGTTAAGGAATATGGGGGACAAGTGTCCCTTTGCTTATTTTGACAACACAACATTTAGGGGGACACTTGTTTAGCTTAAAAAAAAAAAAAAGGATTGAGGAAGCCACGGATGAGAGGGCCGCAGCAGAGGAGAGAGAGCAGAGAGAAGTTGGCAGTAGACGAAGGGGCTGGAAAAACACAGAGAGCAAGATCAAAAGGGAAAATCTGAAAAGATTGGGGGAGGTTTTCCGGGAAGAGAAAAATGAGCGAGAGAGAGTAAAAAAAATAAGGGAAGAAAAAGAAGGTGGCGGCGGAGACCTTTTGGGGGAAAACAAAAAAAAAACAGAGAGGGAGGCTCTTGGTTGAAGAAGAGAACTGAAAAAAGAACGGAGCAACAAAAGGAAAAACAGGGGAGGTTTCGGCAGGGGAGGAAAAGGGAAAACAAGGAAAAAGCAAAAGGCTGCGGGCTGGAGGAACTAAGTGAGGAAAAGAATTGGTGAAAAGCCAAGGAAAAATAGAGAAAAGGGCCGCGGCTGCAAACAGAAACAGAGCAAGAAAAGGGAGTTGCAAAAAACCGAGCAAGAAGAAAAGGAATTTCAGGCAAGCAGAAAAACTGAGCGGAGGAATTACATCTTGCTGGCCGCTCCAGAATTTTTCGCAGCTACCATCTCGATGGAATCCTCCACCGCCATCAGCAAGTCACCACCGCTCAAGAGGGAGCTGTAAGCAACCCTTTTCTTTTTCCTTTTCCCTTTTCTAAGCATAGACTCTTGAAATTTCAGAGACATGTATTTCGAAGATTGGTTCCTAATAATGTTTCTGTGATCATACATGATCTTGAATATACATGTTCGCGGGTTGATTGGATTGAAACCTTGTGTGTTTCTGATAATTTTGGGGCCAGTTACAACATAAATTGAGCAAAAATCTGTTGAATTTTTTCATGCCCATTTGCTGTTTATTAAAATGCCCGAATGAACATTCTATTTGAAGAGGATTTCGCCCGCATTTTACGTATGAATTCTCATATCTCTATGCTTGAATCCGAATAAATGTTGTGAGAGGAAGTGTTGTTGGAGTTTCATTGATTGTTGGAAATAATTGGAATTGAAACCAGATGTTCTGGTATTGCTGACCAAAAAGGGATCTAAAATGCTAAACTGATGTTAAGCTCGTTGGAGAAGACAATCAATTGTCTAAAAATGGCATTCTCAGCCCATACATTTTTGCTTCCTCTGGAATATAACCCCAAGAGTTTTGAACTTCATAATTTGCCCCCCCCGAAACTGTTGTAATTCCTTCAATTAGATCCCTGTTTTTGTTGCATATGAACCCCTCAAGTTTCCCCCTGTTCTGAGGTGACCCCAAAAATTGGAAAAGCTGAACTAATTTCGCCCTCTTAAGCTTAATCCTATGTTTGCCCATTTTATGTGACTTTTTGGGATAAATTAATTCGGGGATTTAGATCATAATTGTGGCTTAATAATTTTAGTTAATTTACTACTCTTGTTGGGTTTTAGTTATGGTTTAGATTTTTGGGTAATAATACTTAGTTGGGTTGGACTAATGGATTTTGGTTTGCTTCTTCTGGGTTTATGATTTGGGCTTGGAAACTTGAGGCCCTTAATTTTGTATGAGCTAGATTAGTGAAAATGATGGGCTAGCCAGATTGTTTTCCTTGGACTTCCGATTGGGCCGAATGATCTTTGGGCATAAACAAATAAATAAAATAGCCCAGTGGTTTAATCCATTACGAAGCCAGAGAAATGAATTCGCAAATCAGTCCCTGTACTTCTCTTTAATTTCGCTATGGCCCTGCAAGCTTTCATTACTTTCAATTGGGTCCCTAAATTAATTGCAAATAGGCCCATAAACTTTATTTTTTCTTTAATTTTGACCCCGTAACTTTGTTAATTTTTGTAATCAAGTCCTTTCTTCTTTTGACCTCTTGAATGTGGGTTGTTTATATGATTTAATTGATTCAATTTCATGTTTATTTTATCTTTTGTGATTCTTTATGAATTAAAGTGGTGCCTTGACCCTTTCTTTTATTTTGGAGGGTAAATAAGTGGTTTCACTCCATTAGGACCCCAATTCAAGGGAGGTATAGTTTCTTTTATCTTTTTTTTTTGGTCTCTCCTCTATGTGATCCAACGTGTTAAGTGAGAATTACATGTCTACTTTGCTTTCCTTGCCTTTCTTTAATTCCTTTTATTTATTTCATTTACTTTTGCTTTTATTAAGTTATTCTTTTATGGGATATGTGTACACCTCTTGGCTTGTAATAGATAGGGTTTGGAGAGCATTTTTGTTCATTTTTCCCCTTCCCCATTTGTTTTAGTTAGCCAATGTAATAGTTAGGATTTACTTTTCTAAGTCTTCCCCTTAGATAGTAGGCCCCCCTTCAAATGTAATAGTTAGGTTTTTATTCGCTTTCTCTTCTTGCTTTGTGTGATTATTTGCATGCTTGTTGCTACGTGTTAATTTGCTTTATTAGGCTCTTGCATTTAGTCGAGCATGCTAAGTGTTATGTGCTACGTGTTTATAGGTGATTGGCATGTCTACTTGCTTTCTATAGTCGTAGATGAATATGATGGATGAATGCACGTCACCACACTAGTCCAACGCTAGTTGTGGCTTATTATCCCGTTTTCCACTAGTCTAGTGAGAACTCATAGACATGGGCTAGTCCAACGCTAGACCCTTAGGAGCCCCTTAAGCGTTAGGTCATGTTTGTATGATTACATTCCACTTCATGCATATTTTTTCTATTTTTAGGATTTTATCATTTTCTCATAATATTTCCCCTAATAAAATATCCCTTACCCCTATGTATACAACACTTAGACATTGCATCTCATTTAGGAAATTAGGGGGGTAGATTAGTGCATTTTTGCTTGATTAGATAGGGAAATAACCCCTTGGATATGGGATATGGACGAGTTTGGCTTTTCTAGTCTTAGCACGCTCGTATTCTCTCTATTAAAGGGAACATTGAAGTCACGAGTATAAAATTCCCCGCACCCATTATGATGCATTCCCTTAGGACATACACATTTGTATATTATTATATTTTCTTTACTTTTTTCTTTCTTTTGAGTCTCATGTCTTGCATTATTAGTGACTTCTTCAAAGAATCTTGATTGGGCGTCACAATTAATGTGATTGGTACCAAGTGAGTTTTGAAGAGAAATTTCGACCCCTCGATATCCCCTAGGTCTAGGGTTTGCATTTATATAGTACATCCAAAATGTGATAAATTTTTAGGTTAAATAAGGAAAATTTTTGACTAAATCGCGCAACTAGCCTTGGCTAGGTCGAAGGGGTGCCTTGGATACTTATCCTTGCCTTTCCTTTCTTCAAATGTGACTCCCGAACCTTTTTCTTTGATTTGCGTAGCCTTGGAGTCGTTTAAAAAGGGTTTTTCCACTTTTCTTTTAAAAATTCATTTTTAGGTGACTTGGTACACCTTAACCCTATACCAAGTGGTGACTCCATTTTCAATCAAAAACCCTTTTTAAACTATATTTTGGGTCAAATCGTCGCAATTACAAGTCCCATTTAGACCCAAGTTTTTCATTTTTAATCAAAAATTTATTTTTCAATAAAAATTGATTCAAAAAGCCATTTTTTCCAAATTCGTTTTTATTCTTCTTTGTTTCAAAAAATGGGGCGCGACACTAGGAATAGGAGTTATAAAAAATTTTTGATAAAAAATTCAACCTTTGATTGTTGGCAAAAATTTTTGGGGTTTATATTTGGCCAAATTTCAAGAAGCATGTGAGCTAAAATCATGCCTTCCACATGTTTGAGAAAATGTCCAAGTGAAAACCGATTTAAAAAAGATTTCTTACAGTTTTAGAAAATAGGAACATCGCCGTTTGCGTCTTGAGTGCCGCTAGTAGGGTTTTCGCTGCTTGTCGTCCACGGCCATGGCTGCCCTCCAGCCACCTGCTGGGGGGTGTCCCTCTCCTTCCCAAACCTTCCAACGCAAATCCTTTGCTGCTCTCTTCTCAGCCGGATCTTCACAGCCGGCTCTATTCGTCCATGCATCATCTGCGACCCATGAGAGGGAACCAACTCTCATGTTTTCACAGGAGGATCTCAATCGGCTGGCCATTCCTTACAAGTATGCCCTGGTGGGAAAATTCTCTAGGGGAAGACCGAAAATGGAGGAGATACGCAGGTTCTTTTTCTCATTAGATTTACGAGAAGTAGCTTCGGTGGGGTTGTTTGACTCATGACATGTGTTCATGAAGCTGGGGAATGAAGTTGATTTTCATAGACTCTAGGCCAGAAGCATCTGGTATGTCCATGGCTTTCCGATGAGAGTCTTCAAGTGGTCGACAGCGTTCCATGTGGATAAGGAGCCTGCTGTAGCCCCCGTTTGGTTCCAACTCCCAAAACTGCCAGTGCACTACTTCAATAAGGATGTTCTCTTTCAGATCATCTCAACGCTGGGTACTCCGCTGTTGGTGGATGCGGCAATGTCGGAGACGACTCGTCCAAGCTGTGCGAGAGTCTGTATGGAGGTTGACCTGCTCAAGCCTCAGCCATCACGAATATAGATTGGGAACGGCGACAACGATGTGTTTTGGCAGAGTTTCATACTTGAAAATCTCCATCCATACTGCTCCCATTGTTTTCGGCATGGACATGGAGTGGAGGGGTGTCATATCTTGCACCCAGACCTCCGGGTATCTAAAACAGAGGGTAAGAAAGCTGGGAAGTTTCGCCTGCAGCCAGAGGAGGTGCGCAACCACAAGGAGACTGCCTAAGATGTAGTGGGTGGGCATATGGCCGCAGTGGTCGCACTGCTAGCCGTGGCCGTAGCTCTAGTGGAGGAGCTTCTGCTGCGGTAGTGGACATCCAGTTCGTGGCTAGTGTGCAGGCGAAGAGGGAGATGGTGCCGCTTCCAACTGGGACGGATAGTCCTGGCATGCGGCCATCACAGTTGGGAGAAGAAGACCTGGTGGGGGGCAAAGCAGGAGGGGGTAGCGAGAGTTTGGGTAGGGACAGGGAGGCACGAGAGGGTGTGACTACATAGGCAGAAGAGGGGGAACTTGAAGGAGAGCTTGGTGCGGCAGCATCTGGGGCAAGCGTAGGAGGCCCAACCACAGCAACGTCTGGTGGAGGGCCAGCCTGCTAGCTTGCGCGGGTGTGCAGAGGACTCGCAACCCAGCAGCGAATTGCACCTGGAGGAAATGGGAGATGAGCTGACCATAGAGTTGTAGGGGGCGAGGGCAGCAGTAACGGACATGGAGGAGAGTGATGCGAGTGAGGAAGGGAGAGAGGTGAAACTCCCTCTGGTGTCACCAAGATTGGTGGTCATACAGGAGCCGGATTAGCCCTCTACGCTCTTGGAGTTGAACATCGACCCCCTTGATGGGAATGGAAAGAATACTAAAAAGATGAAGGGCAAGGGATTGTGTTCGAGTTCAATCCGACAGATAGCTACGGTCCTCAACTTCGATCAATAACTTTCTCCAGGTAATTCGCGATGATTAATACACTATTATGGAATATTAGAGGGGTGTCTAAAGCGCCCAACTTAAGAAGATTGAAATCCATTAATCAATAGAAATGCAATATTAGCCATTTTTACCAAAAAAATGTATATTTTTACCAAAACCTATTTATTTTAGTTATAAAACTAAATAATCAAACCAAAATCAACTAATAAAATGCACTTAAAAATACGTAAAATAAACCCTTATCAAATACCCCCACACTTGAACCATTGCTTATCCTCAAGCAATATGAAATTCCAACCATCAATGATCCAAAGATTGAAAATAAACATATGTGGCATTTCAACTTCATTTCCTTGAATCAAGGTAAATAACCCTTATGTGATCTTTCCATTAACTTCAAGTACTCATAATATCAAACAAAGAAAAGCCAAGTATACCATAATTTTACTAATTCAACTCAATTTCTCATTTTTACCCAATTTCACAAGCAAGCAACTCATATAGTCAATAAAGATGTTAACTAATTCTCATGATCAACTTCTTATTTTATTAAAGAGGGATTTATTTTCTTTTTTCTTTTTCTTCTTTTTTTTATATATTTTAAGAGTTAAATACTACTTAAGTTGTGAAAAATGCCTTTTGACGCGAAGATCGATATTTTTAGATGAAGATCGCCGATTACTCAACATTTCACATACTTAAGTTGCTTTTCATACTCTTAATTCAAGTACCGCTTTACGCAAAAGTCGATATTTGTAGATGAAGACTCCTAGTTACTAAGTACAAGAACTATTGGAGTAGAATAACTCTTTTTTTATATAAATATATATATAGAGAAATAATAATAAAATTCCCTCTAAAGAATAATATGAGAAAAGTATGACACTTATTGACCATATTAATTTCTTAACTTATAAAATCAGATAAAAAGAATAATTTTCATCAAATATGCAAAATGTAGGCATAATCTTCTCTACTTTACTAGATATACTTTCCTATAGATGTAAAAATTATAATGACATAATAGTCATTTCCAAATTAAATGAGCAAAAGAAGTTTCAAAACCACGTATATTTATTTCAAAAGAGTATTTGACAAAATTTTATTTATTTATTATGATTATTATATATACAAGTATAAGGTTTTGGAAAAATTTTGACAGAATCTCCCTTTAAAAGTGGACTAAACTCCTTGCCAGCAAACCCAAGATAAACAACATTTAAACCAACTACTTATCCAACTTCAAACACAACTGACAACACAACTAAACAAAATCACAAGTACCACACAATTCCTCCCCCACACTTAAAATACACATTATCCTCAATGTGTAAGGGAAAGAAAAGAAAAGAAAAGTCATAAAAGTAAGAACAAGTTACTCCCCAGTTGAGATGGATGCGGTCCAGTTTATCCTTGAATCGCGAGCCATCGACCGATCAACCATTTACAAGCAACTAATAACCCTTTTTAACGGATCAACTACACCTTTAACACAAATCAAGGGGTTGAATTGCTTGATCAAAGTTCGCCTTTTTCACTTCAAATGGTCATTCTTGCTTCCATTTGCCAACCCTATAGCCCAAAAACAACAAATTAACTAAAACACTTATTCAAACCACAAAATCACACCAAATTAACACATATAACATAAACATTGGGTTGCCTCCCAATTAGCGCTTTTGTTTATAGTCGTTGGCTCGACTCACAGGTTCGGCTTCTCAAATTGAAGATGAGTCGCCCAAAAGACATATAAGTCCTTTTGGAACGATTTCACCTGCCAAGTAGGGTTTTAATCGTTGTCCATTGACCTTAAACCTTTCATTTCTTGAATTTGCCACTTCAACAGCTCCATAAGGAAATACTTGAGTAATTTCAAATGGTCCCGACCACCTTGACTTTAATTTCCCTGGAAATAATCTCAAGCGTGAGTTGAATAAAAGCACTTTTTGCCTTACCTGGAATTGTTTAGGGATAATATGCTTATCATGCCAATATTTCACCTGCCATATTTTTGCCTTATCTCTTAAAGAAAATGGGAACAACCTTAACTTTATAGCATCATCACTAACTCCATTCATTTTAATGGTATCACATATTTCCAAGAATGTAACTAAGTGTGAATTAGGATCTTCTACTGCATTACCTCCAAATTGAGATTGTTGAACCATTTGAATAAGTGATGGTTTAATCTCAAAATTGTTAGCATTTACCGTAGGCCTTGCTATGCTTGTTTGAGATCCTTGTATTCCCGGTAGAGCAAAATCTCGTAGAGCTCGCCTATTTGTTTCATTTTCGGCCATCTCTTCTTCAAATGGTAGCTCTATTAAGATTTCCTCTATTGGTTGCCAAACCTCTTGTTCCTCTTGTTATTGTGTATACCTTCTTTGTCTATGTAATGTCCTCTCAATTTCTGGATCGAAAGATGCTACTTCTTGAGATATCCGGTTCATACACTACAAACAGAAATAAGAGAGATTATGCAACTTTTATTTATCAAAAGCTGATTCAAATGTAAAATTAGCTATAGACAGCTTAACTAAAAAAAATAAAGATGTCTAAATTAATAGAGATGATTAGGCTCTAATATTGCCGCTCCCCAACAACGGCGCCAAAAACTTGACGGGTTTTTAATACAAGTGCAAGTTAAATCCGAATTTATACCTGTTTGACTGCAAGTATACAGGCCAAAATTGTAATGTAGGGTATGTATCGGGTTGATCCCATGAGGAGCAACTTAAACAATTACTAGATCCCAATTTACTCTATTATTTAGACTCACAATATATTTGAGCAGAAAATTCAGAATTAAATCTGACGACAATCTTTTTACTATCTAAAATCCTTAACTAGATAATTGCAATATCACAAATGGAGAAAAAAATTCACTAATTACTTGAATCTAGGGATGTAGATTCCACTTATGATACAAATGATCCAAATGAATGAATTTAACACTTGTTACTACTCTTGTTTAACCAGGGATTCATTTCCAAAATTGCCAAAACTTCATTCTCATGATAAAATTGGTCTAAAACAGTTTGGTTTATCCTAATCTCTTGGTGAAAACCGAAACTGCACTTGTTCATGCATGGAATGCAGATTTAATCCACTTGAGTGTAATTCTATTCTCATGAATTAACAACTCAAACTCCACTCATGTTATTCTATTGTTTTTACCATTTCTCAATGAGTAATAACAACTATAAACCTGCTATTGGTGATCAAACAACAACAAATAATCAAGCATACACAAGTAGACAAGTTAATACAAGATACAACAAGTATAAATCACATTCAATTCATATCACTTGGCCATAAGTTTCATCTACTCCCTAGAATAGAAATTTAGCTACTCATTGATGATATAATAATCAAATTCATAACTTCATTAATAAAAAAATCTCAGTTTACAAGTACAAGAAAGATAAAGAAAAGCTTAGCCAAGTAATGGTGAAGCCCTCGAAAAATCTGCTATGTCTTGTACTAGATGGTTACAAGATGAAGCTTCCAAGTGTTCCTGCAAAATTTCCTAGCTAGAGAGAGTTTTTGCTATCAGAAAATCTTGCTACATATCATCCCTTGACCTCTCCAATGTCTCTTCATAAAAGCTGGTCCAAAACTCATTTTTCCTGGTCAAATTTTCCATCCTTTGATTCCCAAATCTGAAATTTGTTAAGATAGTCAATAACCAATGTTTTTTACTTGAAAATAAGCCATATTGTATGCCCTTTTGTCTTCTGAAGTATGTGCACTGAATTCCCTTGCAACTTATAGCTGGAAAGTGGTATGAACACAAGAGAAATGGATGAGCAAATTGCAGATTTTCCGCTACAAAACGCGTTTTCACTTTTGACCTCACTTCAACTGTATTTTTCTCCATGATAGCCACCGAACTGGATGTTATGCAAAACACAAAGGTTGTAGCCCTTTGAATTAGCGTTCCAATGCTTCAAGAAGCATCAAATTTGGAGATCATTGGACAGAGACATGGTCAAAATACCATAGACTGGTCAATTCTGGGTTTCAGCTTTCGACCATCCAGATAAGTTTATGTTTTTCGACTGTTTGACCAAGACAACGGCTGAATTGGACTTTGATGTCTTCATACCAATTGTAGGTCTCTTTCGTAGCTTTAAAATGGTATAAAGATCACCTCAATCCGATGAGTGTAGCTCTAGATATAGTCGAAATACCGAAGAGTGTCAAAATTGTCTTGAATTGCATTTCCTCACTTGAATGTTTTTCACTTCATTTTTCTTTTAACCACCTGAATTCATCACCAATTATCTATTTTTCACCCACTTGACATTCTTTGGTGATTGAATCATTAATCCTGCATAAAAATGAAGTTTTTACCACTAAAATCAATAGAAATGCAATATTAGCCACTTTTACCAAAAAAATATATATTTTTACCAAAACCTATTTATTTTAGTTATAAAACTAAATAATCAACCCAAAATCAACTAATAAAATGCATTTAAAAATACGTAAAATAAACCCTTAAAACCTTCTAACGTTACAAAATGGATAGTCTTTTCAGAGACAAATAATAGA
Source organism: Coffea arabica (assembly GCF_036785885.1). NCBI lineage: Eukaryota > Viridiplantae > Streptophyta > Magnoliopsida > Gentianales > Rubiaceae > Coffea > Coffea arabica. The sequence continues at coordinate 46,931,365 of NC_092315.1, forward strand.
CTTTCTCTGACTGGCATCAATCACATCTGAATGTTTAAACAATATGACTTGGTTTGTTTGGTTCTTGAACTAATATATAGAAAGCAATGAATAATTTTTTTGTGATAATATCATCGACAAAATAAACTTCTCTATCAACGTAGCTGTCTTGTGCACCACTGCTTCACGGTAATGGAAATTCTTTGCTGAATGAATAGACTTTGATGTCTCTTACATCAGATTTGTCGGCTATACATTTAGTTGAAGTGCTTCAATAGGAATAGAGAGATCAATTTAGAGGTGAAATTTCATATATAGGGAATTATCTGGCCATTTTAAGGGGCAATGCTAAATGGAAAAAAATGAGTACGGCTAGATTTGTTGTAGCAGAGTTTTTAGAGTATATTTTGAAATATTTTTAAAAAATATTTTGGAATATTTAAAAATAGAAGAGTTTTTAGAATATATTTTGAGATATTTTTTAAAATTTTAAAAAAATTTAAACTAATTTTTAGATTATCTTTTAGAGTACTTTTTAAAAATTTTAGTTTTTGGAATTGTTTTTGAAATACACATTTACTGTAGCATTTGGAATGTAAAAAACAGTTTTTCAAAAACAGGTGCAAAAACAAGGAATCCAAACGAACCCTATTGTATTTGAAAAACTAGTTTTTCAAAAACACCCCAAAAACGGGGGATCCAAACAGAGCCAAAAGTTTTAAAAACTATTATGAGAAGATTAAAGAAAAAAATAATGGCTCCATGCATTTGGAATTTGAAACAAATGAGGCAACTGAATAATCAAAAAAAAATGAGACAAAAAATCATGGAGTCTGTTGTTTAATTAATGAAAGTTTTGCTTTCTATCGAAAAAATAAAATAAAACAAAGATGTCGTTTACTTAGATATAGATGTTTGCTAGGAAAGGGACTAATTCTAATTTGCATTACTTAACTTTACCATTTTGGATACGTTACATCTTAAATTCTCAATTTGGGACATACAAACTAAACTTTCAAGTTTGCTTTAAATCAAGGATTAATCTTATATACATTGCCAATGTATACACTATCAGTATTAGATATATAACACGTGCAAATTTTGAATTTGAAATTTAAAATTTATTCATGTGTCAATCCATCCAACCGTGATAGTGTATAAACTGACAGTTTATATAAAATTTACTCTTGATTAAATCCAATTAATGACAATGTTAATAAAATTAATGAGAAAGGATATGCAAATTAATGATAATGTATCATTTTATTTTAACGGCGATTCCTTGATTCATTTTAAACATTTTCAATATGTTATCATTGATTTGAGCGTTTAAAATGTAAAATATACAAAATTGAGAGTTTAATGTGAACAGTGAAGAAGTGATATAAGTTTAAGGGTATAAAGTAGATTTAGTCCTTGAGAAAAATAAATGTATTTGTCTCTAATTTTCCATCTATATTTGTATGGTCGTTTATTTATAGAATGTTGAACGCACGATTTGTGTTCACAAGGAATTCATGAAAAAACTGTCCTATGTCCCAGGACCTGCTCGGTGCATGCTGTTTGGCAGTCTTGTGAACCCATTAAAGTGACATGAGGAAGTTTTAGTAAGTAATCAATTCCTCAATAAAGGAGCCTTGTAACATCTGTAACCTGATTCCAACCATATAATGATATATATTTTTGTCTTCTAATTAAAAGATTATATGTTTAATATTTTTAATTAATGAAGTTTACTATACACTGTTTAAGAAAGCCTTTGAATAGTCTTAATTGAATCAATTCCACTCATGACGATCTCTGTCTTCTTGTTTAAATGGCCCACATTTGCTCATTGTGCTTGCATTTGCCTGCCCGGACGGTGATAGATACCTATTCAAGCGACCCACATTCTTTACATTGATTGATAATTTTGACACTCTAAAAATAAGGCCACTGCCGAAATAGCAGCAGCTTAAGCATGGATTGGTTGGGCATCAATGCCCCAAAAATATGCATGAATTTAGGTATCGCCATTTCCAAGGATTTTTGCCTTCCATTAATTGCTTTCTACAACAATCTGCTATACGTGTTCAGGATATCCATGGCCATGGAACTCTCTTACTACATCCTAGGGGATATAACAGTGACATACACAACCAACTTCATTACCCTCATTCCTATAGTACACCTTTCTCTTGTCAACAATGGTAAGGTGTTGGCATGTTAAATCAAGTCAAAAAAAAATTTCTATATTATTATTTAACGGTGTTTTAGTTAAGTTAAAATTGTGGTAATTTTATTGGGATTAAGTTAGAGTAGTTTTATTCTTTGGAAATTAGTATTTTATTAGAAAATTTTTTGTTGTTGTAACACTACCAAATCATCTAATTAATAAATAGAGAGTTTTATTGTTATTGTCAGCTGAGGAGAGTAAAATTTGATGGTCTTGTTATTTTAGTGTGTGATTAATATATAATAGTTGGTATTATGAAATTTATCGCCTATATATTTTTTGATCAAAATTTTGGATTCTACATCTGGTATCAGAGCCCTAACTTCAAAAAATTGATCTTGGGGTGCTTATGAACATTGAAAATTTGTCCCAACCACGAGTTTAGTCTTGAGCATCTCCTGATGTCAAAGTTGGAGCATAAGAATTGTAATAAAAAAAAATTAATTGATTGAGTTGGACCACAATTTTCGTCATGGAGTATCCAATTGGTAAAGATTGGACCATAAGATTGGTTCAGAAGAATTGTCAGATTGATTGCGGTGTTGCGACAAAGATAGGAGAAGAATCTTGAGTTGTGGTCACCAAAATCGTAAAGTGACGAGTTGTCAATGAATTGACATCAAATTATGGAATGAAAATAGTTTATCCAGAGGTTTGGATTATTTTACCTAGTCAAATATAAATTTGCCCGTGCAATATTAAAACAACAAAAACTTTTGAAGATGAAAAATTCAAATTGATATTAGGAAAATTTGCAAAGGAGATCACTCTTAGTGATTGTGTTGGATTAAATTCAAGAAAAAACGTGATTTAAGGGAGGCAATGTTAGAAGAATTAAATCAAGCAATATTTAGAATTATATTTTTTTATTTGGTAATTAGATTAGAATTGGTGTCATAGTTTGTTCAGAAAATCTAGTTGAATTGTGTTTAAGAATTAGAATTAGAATTAGAATAGGTTTTATCATTTTGTTTCTCTATTTAAGGACTTGAAGTCCTAGGTTGGTAGTTGAGGAAAATTGAGTGACGAGATAAATTTGTTCAAGTGTGTGGAATATTACAACAACAAAAACTAAACTATAGTTGAAAAAAATTGAGCAAAAACTATAGTTGAAAAAAAAAAAACTGAGCAATTTTCAGCAACAAAAACTGTAGTTGAGGAAAAATTGAATGACGAGATAAATTCGTCCAGTTGCGGGGAATATTATAGCAACAAAAAACTGTAGTTGAGGAAAAATTGAGCGGCGAGATAAATTTGTCCAAGTGCATGGAATATTACAGCAACAAAAACTTTTGAAGATGAAGAATTCAAACCGATATTAGCACAATTTGCAAAGGAGATTATTGTTTGTGATTGTGTTGGACTTAATGCAAGAGGAAGATTGATTCTAAGGGAAGCAATATTGGAATAATTAAACCAAGCAATATTTAGAAGTATATTTTTTATTTGGTAATTAGATTAGAATTGGCGTCATAGTTTGTTCTGAAAATCTAGTTGAATTTTGTTTAAGAATTAGAATCAAAATAGGTTTTATCATTTGCTTCTCTATTTAAAGACTTAAGTCTAGGTTTGTAGTTGAGGAGAATCAATTAGTTGAATAAATTTCTTTATCCTCCTGTGCCTTCATATTCATTAGTCCAGCTTATCAAGCTGTGTGTTTTCCGGCTTCGGGATCTTTTCCGTCCTTTTCTAGTATGTTCAAATAGCCTCACGACTTATCATATTTGTTCATTGTTTGTTTGTGTGCTATCTAACCAACAAATTCTTGGTTTACAAAATACAAATATCTTCCGCTGCATGATTTTTTGTACTAGCACAACGTAGGCCTGACTTCAAATTGCCACTGATCTCTTTCAATCTTTCAAACGTATTTGTTTTTCATCTAACTCGTGCATGAAAAACATCAGTCCCTACCAATTCTAATTTGTCTGAATCAGCTTCCAATTGGGTGGTTCAGAATTTATTTTGAAAGTTACAGGTTCATACCAAAGTTGACAGAATAAAGATTTTGGTTCAGCGACAAAACAAGACATAATTTAAGAAAAGGTCAATCCAAGACGCGAGAGACGACCTTTTCGCTTCATGCAAGAAAGCCAAAGGCGGTTTCCAATTTATTGGGACATAGGACAGCTTTTCATGAATCTCTTGTGAGCACAAACCGTGCAAGACACCAAATCATGCTTAAAGGGTGTCTTCAACATTCTACAAACAAACGACTATACAAATATAGATGGGAAATTAGCGGCAAATACGTTCATTTTTCTCAAAGGCTAAATCTACTTTACAACCTTAAATTTAAGCATCACTTTTTCATTATTCACTTTAAACTCTCAATTTTGGATGCATTTCAAACTCTGAAATCAATGATAACATGTTGAAAATGTTTAGAACGAGTCAAAATATCACAGTTAAAATAAAACGATACATTATCATTAATTTGCATATCTTTTCTCATTAATTTTACCAACATTATCATTAATTGGATTTAAATAAAACAGGCTTCAAATCGGTCGGACTGCATTCACCAGAAAATTTGATTTTTTTTTTTCCTGAAATTGGGGGAGAATGAGACCCATTTCTTAACCGGGTCGGATCATGTTCTTTTTCAAAGGGGTCGGATCTAGTCAAATCGGTGAAGCTTATGTTTGGACTTTTCTAAAATGAGCTTTAAACTGAAAAGACTTGGGCCGGATTGGTTCTTCTAATGATATTAAATAAAGGCCTTTACAAATCAAATGTCTACTGGGCACTATTGAGTCAATCAAAATGGACTTGTGAATTGAAAAAAATACCTTGGGCCATATGGCTTGTTGGGCTTGTTAAAAGTCCTAGTCAAATAGCCTTTCCAGATGAAACCTTTCCCAGTCCTAGCCTTTCCAAAATAGTGCAATATTCTATATGGGATATCGAAGCACTTCTCTTATAAATTGCTGCACCTTCCCGTGGTAATGGTCCCTCCTCCTCATCTTCCACCATTTCTCCAAGCTCTTCTACTTGACCATCATCCCACTCGAAACCCCTTGTCACTGCACTTTCCTCAGCAACCACATTACTACTATTCTTGCTGCTTCCAGCTCTCAACCGCCCACTTTGTAAAATGATTCTTGGCTTTTGTTGCAGCCCGAAGCCAGATAAGTTGAACATTTACGAGGAACAAATTCGAGGGATGGACGTAAAACAGACACATTTTGGATTTTCAGGTTGCAGAATTGAAGTGGGATGACGTTCGATGACACCACAGAGTATGAAGAATAAATAGGCATTTCGTCGAACAATTGGTATCCACAAAACAAAATTTAGAAAACAACAGGACCAAAGGAGAACCTATAAATCTTCATGGGATAGAGGGTATTATTTGGAAATGTCAAGTCCCCGGTAGCATCTGCAAGAACAACAATTTATATACAAGAAAAAATTAATAATCAGAAAAAATGAATATGAGATAGAAAAGTGAAAATAAGGAACCAAATTTTGATACTTGCTAGTAATTTCCAAATAGTGAAGAAAGAAAAAAAGTAGCCCACCAGTTCTGAATTTTTGTAGCACCTCCTTTTCTTGTTGAGCTACGATAAGTTTGCTGGTGCTTCAGGGGAAAAGGCAGAAGCTATTCTCATTGCCAGAAGAAATAGCTATCCATTGGTTTAAACACAGCATATGTACAATACATGAAGCACATCGTACAAGCCAGTAACGTAAGGAACGCAAACGAGTTTAATTGAACGAAATATTAGTTATTTATAGCTTTTTCTTTTGGGTTCTAATATTATTTCTTTTTTGTTCAAGAGTATGGTAAATTTGTTAAGCAACTAGAAATTTGTAATTTGTTGCTTTTATCGAGTTGACTTTTTTTTCAATTCAAGAAATTTCGAATATTATGAGAGAAAGAAGAAAAAGGGAGAATTTGATTCGAGTTGAAATAAAACGGTTGATAATTACTAAATGTTGTTTGAGTTTATTTAGTGGCAACCAATGAATGTAGACTGAAATTCTATGAACAAGTCACAAGTATGCACATGAACACAAAAAAATTGATAGTCCTTTAAATTTTGAGTATCGGGCAATTAATTTTCTTTAATCTATTATATTATGGTTTTTCAATTGAATGAAGTCAACATTTTAATTTATCGAAAAAGTTATTTTTTTTTTCATTGGTGTATGAGTCTTATAGATTGAGAGGGTGTGCATTGCACAAGCAAAAAGAAATTGGAACATTTTGTTACAAGGTATCTCTAGCATGTTACTTTCTTTTATTTTTTATTTATCTATTTCAAAGTCCCCCATTCTTCCTTTATAGGCCAAGCATAAAAGCAAGCAAGAGCTCATCCGTTTGACCAAAAGGGTTATTAACATCCCATTTGATAACCCAATTCAACATTTAAATTTAATGGATTCAAATCTTAATATGTTAAGATGCGTTTGATAATAAAAATTAAACATCTGAATTAATTATTTAGCACTGAATTTCCTAGGCAAAACTTGTTTCCAAAAATAAGTGATAAGCTAATTACTTATTAATGAATGTAATATACATTCAAATTTATTTGATTTAATATTTAACAATTCAATAATTTAATGAATTCAAACTTCAGATTTTAGATTCTTCACTTTTATGAAACGCACCCTAAAGTTCCTTTTTTTTTTGTATTTTATATAATTTTGCAACCTTTTTAGTTAAAAATGAGATATTTGAGTAATTTATGTAAGTGCCCGGTGCAACCCAATGAGTACAAACAAATTCACAATGATGCACAAAGATATATCAAATTTAAGCACAATAAAGAAAACTTAATTAAAGATAAAGGATAAGAAATGCAAACCAAATATCAAACCAATAGCCTCTTCAATTGATGGCGATGCTAACCAAGATGTACAAGTGAAGGCTCACTCCTTCCTCACCCCAAACACACTTTGGTTGAGCCAAGGAGTTTTACAACAATTCTAGTTAACCCTCAACAACCTACACTTGAAAGATCACTCACCCAATTAAGAACTATTTTATACAAATGAGGCAACCTTCACCAAGGTTTTACCACTTCAAGTGATAGGTTCACCTTCACCAAGGTTTTACTCCTCCTAGAGAATAACCTTCACTTGAGCAACCTCACAACCCAACTTCCCCAACCCCTTATACAACCAACAAAGAATCTTTCTACTCAAAAATCTCACTTGTAAGCTTGTATTTTGTGTTGGCAAAAGTCTAGTGTCTTCTTGTGCTTTGGGGTGTTTATAGAAGGTGAGAAATGGCTCCAAAAGGCTCTCCAACGGTCAAATATTAAATGCTGTCAAAACTAGCCGTTGGCCTGTCGGACGTCCGAACCACCTGTCGGACGTCCGAACCCTGTGTCCAAACCACCTGTCGGACGTCCGAACCCTGCGTCCGAACCCTGCGTCCGAACGTCGTCAGAGAGTCATCAAATCTTTGCGAAATTTCTCGGACGTCCGATGCGATCGATGTGCGTCCGAGGCGTGCGTCCGATCCTTCCGGACGTCCGATGCTTCCTCACGAGCGTCCGACAGAGTTTCCTTCTTGATGTTCTTCATCCTTTCGGACGTCCGATAGCTTCCTTTCGGACGTCCGACATGAGTGTCCTGTTTTTGCTTCTTCTTTTGTGCCACAAGAATCTGTTCTAACAAATTGCTCACATAAAAACATTAGCCCAAATCTACATTTTGGTTTGTTAATCATCAAAACCAAGGATTGATCGACCAAGGTCAACAATTTAGTTGATTATTCTTGGTATCAATTGCAAATCTTTTAAGCCAAAAGTTTGAAAGACTCTTTTGCTCCTCAAAACTCAGAGTAGAACCCTCAATCACCGAATTTTCATTCCTTATTTGCATAGTCAATAATATTGTGGCGGCCCCACTTCTCCCTAAGGCGAACCAGAGGGTTGGCGGGTCGCCTGCCTAACTCTCGCCAGGACTCACGCAAGCAATCTAGTCCAAATCCTTCCGAAGAATAACCTAAGCTATTGCAACACCGTTTCCTTCCAAATAGGCTGATGACGAAATCCACATTAACTTCAGAGATAACAGCATCTTCAAGATAGCCAATCGTCGACTCTTAAATACCTCACGCGTTATTTACAAGGAGTAAAGTCATACCATCACAAAAACATATAAACTCATACAACGCAAATATATACATACAAACCAGATACCAGAATTAGAGTTTACACTTTTCCAACTTCAAGTGGCAACCCAAAATAAAAGATATATAGTCGATTCAACACAACAGTTACAAAAGCTAAAAGCAGACTTCAAAACTTCCGAATGCCAAAACCTGTTAAGGAAAACAAATATCGTGGGGTGAGCTAAAGCTCAATGGTGCCCCAAAACATGCAGTCAAATAAAGCAAGTAGCAAGTATTAAAGTTCAACACTTAGGAAAGCGTATAACAGCACAAGGTAGGATACATGGGCTCTCAGGAGCCATTCTCCTCGCTTGATCAGAAATTACCGTAGTTGACCCTCCGTCAACTCTCACTACTTAAGGTCCATGTAGATACTTTTATTTCTCCTAACCCGACACCAAACATACCCCTGTCCCTTTTAATAGTCTAATACTACTTGCTAGCCTATGTCCTGCTCCTTTTAAATTCAACATTTTGCAACGAAGCTATTCTTTACCAACTCCCGAAGACCCAAACTGCATACTACTTAATTAACCGCAGAAATTTTTAAAATAAAACCATATAGCCTTACTCCAGTGTTTTTAAGCACGATCATTTCTTAGATAGCCATACCTTAAAATGAAAAAAAAAAATTTGAGATTATAAAAAATTTAGATCATTCTAACTAGCGTTCATACACGGACGTATATAATTACAATTATTATATCCCTTATTTAGATTTTTCTAAATTAAATAAATTTTTGGAGGAAAAAAAAACTAACTTCCGGAACCCTTTTTTTTAAGTAGATGGAAAAAATAATACCTGATTCGTTCATCTACCGCAGTTTTCACACTCCTCTGATCTCACTAATTTACATTAACTCATATCTAATTGTTCATAGGAAGACGAAGATACATGACTCGATCAATCTACGAAACGAATGCAATAATACACTATTTCTAGTCATTAGTGTCAACATTTTGGAGCTTATACCAAGGCGCACTTGCCGCGACAACGGCCGGCCGCGTATCGTACCGATGCAATCAAGGCGCAACAACAACTACAGCTAAACTCAGGCCACTAATTTGAAGGAACACGAAAAATCCATGAGCAGAAAAGAAGCACTAATAAAACTGAACAACGCACAGCTCAAATACACTCCAGCGCAAATGAGGCAACTGAATCACCAACAAAATAGAGACCGAAAATCATGGAGTCTGTTGTTTAATAAATGAAAGTTTTGCTTTCTATCAAAAAAATAAAATAAACATTGCTCCAAGTCATTGAAGCTAATTTATTAAGGTCCAATCCGACATTGAAGCTTGATCACTTGCATCTTCAATTGTTAGCAACATCTTGGTAGGCTTGCAAGAATTCTCCAAGTCAATTCCTTCAATGCTTGAGCACGGTTTTTCTTGAACTTGTACGGCATGAACTAAGGCTTGAAGGGACTCTTTGAACCTCTTAACTCATGCACGTGTCACTGGTCCTTATGGAACCTTCACAGAGTCTACGTAAACATCATGGCCAGCTTGCTCATTCGCATCATCGAACTAACGTAAAATTCTCAATAAATGTAGAAACACAGAACGTTATATGTGCATGAATCGATAGGAATCATAATCTCCAGTAATGCTGCCCAACATACTTGTGAATTTATGAACTGATAGTACTTGTCTTGGTGTAAAAACCGAGGGATTTTATGTCATTCATGAATACTATAGGAATTACAAACTCTAGTAATAGAGTAGCAACGTACTCGTGAAAGGGTTCATCGACAGAAATGTCTTCTTATTGTGGACCTTCAAATTGTGGATCAGTCCTTATTTCCTATTGTGAAGTAGAAATAAATAGTAGTACTAGTCTGACATAACATGTTATCAGAGTACCTGTGTAGACAAATGTTTTTTCTTTTCCATTTTCCATTGCTGAAATGTTTTAATCCAACTATTACTTTTGAGAAATTCTACTTGCGCACTGTTTTTTCAAGGAGAAAAAAAAAAGGGGGAAAATTCTGCATAAGCATAAACCAAGCCAACCCCAGTAACAATTTCCAGCAATCAAGATTACACCAAATCCAGAATTAATTTCAGAAAGTCACGTATTGTATTCGCTTGGTCTCGAGATGTTAGACAAATATTGTATTCAGAGGCCATGAGTACCATGTCTGGCCACGGCATTATCCTTTCCCAATTGGACCCGTTGTAAAGAGAGGAGCTACATTTCTGTTGTTGAATCGGACCTAATTATCAACAGCAATCACGCAAAAGAATCAGCACAAATTTTAATGGCCAAGCACGATAGAACTCATTGTTTAGTTTAAGCTTTTGCGGTGTCAAGTTAAATTCTGGTAAATGTACAAGTGAATACCCTAAAATAGTTTTCAAGGGAACTAAAGAATTATAGCAATAAATTACGTGCACCGCAGATTACCAAATTGTACTTAGAAACTCATCTAACCCATTCTAATTTTTCTTTTTTTTTTTCGTGTCAATATTTAATCAACCTACCGAGATCTTATCATTAACACTACATAAGATGTATACGAATTAATAGGGACAATTTTATCATTTCACCAAAATCCTCCTCCTCTTCCTCTTTTTCTCCCTTTAAAAAGAAAAAAAATACCGAGAAAGAGCACCATAGGAGCCTAGAGCTAATAAAAATTTAGTGCATATGCGTAATTATTATATTTCCATTTCAATTATACCAGTGCAGTAACAATTTTAATAACTCCAAATACTATATGCCTATAGTCATGGTCTCCACATATATAATGCATATCTATATATTGTAATTAATTAAATAAATATCATTCAAGTGATTTTTTTATTAACCCCACTATTCCTGATTGTTTTCTTTTATTGTAGGCAACGGTGGTGTTTGGATGACCAAGTATCATCTATCATGAAAATTCTCAAGCGAATGTAAAAACAAAATGAGCAAATTTAATCAGCTAAATCTTTTTGCTTATTTTTATTAGCCAAGTTTTGGTATATTATTATAATATTGGCCTTCCTTTTATTAGCCCAGTTTAGTAACACATTTGAGAACCATGCAACAGAATATATATCTATACTTGACTAACTTTTGGTGCCCTATCGATTTTGTGTATTTAGATATAACAACTTAATTTCATTGATTATGCAAAAAAAAAATTAAATTATAAAATACATTTTTAAGAACCGCTTTTGGACATCATTTTAATTTCTCACTGTGCTTGGGCATCATTTTAATTTCTCACCGCTTGCAAGCACGGTGTCCATCTTTTAGTCTATATTGATTCAAGTGTAGGCTCTACAGATTGACTTTCTGATCCAGCATTTGTTGTCTTGATTTTCATCTCCTTATTCTTTGCCAATAGGAAAGAATATATACCAACGATCATAAAACACATACCAAGTAAGCTGCAAAAATAATAATTACCAATTAATTCTAAAAAAGTTAAACTTTCACATGCGATTAATAATAAAGATGTGCTCCAATACTATAAATCAATGTTTACCCTCCAACACTCAATGCTTCGTTGAGGAAGACAACTTCTCCAATTGTCACAGAAAGCAGACGCAGTGGAGTGAACATCGCGGGATAAGTAGGCCCTCGTTCTGCTACAGCCCAAGAAATCACGCAAAAAGATAAAGCCGTAGCCAAAACTCCCTGAAATGATCGATTTTAATACCACACCTATCATTTTTTTCATATTCAAATTTTTAACACCAAATTAATTGATATTGACATACTATTTTTCATATTCAAACTTTTAACACCAAATTAATTCATATTGACATACTTTTTTTATATTTAAAAAGAAAGAATTTTAGAGTAAAAGTCTCGACTATTACCGAGAAAAAATTATTTGTATTTAAAAAGAGAGAATTTTGGAGTAAAACTTGAGATTATTACCGAGAAAAAGATTGTAAACAACTGTAGATTCCATCCCAATTGCCAAGCTTCCTTGGATCTGTCGATGCACAACCCTATAATTGCTTGTTGCACTGAGGCAATGGTGCAAGTATAAAACGTTGCCCAAAACTTATAAGGATATAGTTCGAATAACTTTCCCTATCAAACATCAATTTTAAGAAATAATCAGGTATGTGAACCAAATTATTATTATTTGTGAGGTTGCAGAGAAGTGAAACAAATACAATGTAGTTTCTATACTAACTAATTTCAAGTCCCAACTTAGATAAAGAACGAAACATAGAATCTACTGAAGACAGTGAATACCTGTGATATGAACCATAAAGCATTAGATAAGCAGCTGCCAATTAGAAATATGGTTCCACGAGTCCAGTTATGAGGCTTGACCTTTTCCATTACGATATGTTGCTCCCTACTGCTGTGGATGATGTGGAAGGCTTTCCCTTTATACAAAGCAATAACCAGTGCGCCAACAAGACACAGTATTGCACTCAAAGTCTTCATCTTGCCAACTATGGTATGTAGCTGCAATTTTTCCACTCTGAAAAATTCAATTGGAAGTAGATTCAAACAATTTATATTTAGAATGTGTTGGAATAGATTTTTTTTTTTTTTAAAGCACAGATATAAGATGAAAAAAACAAGATGTTCAAAAGACTAAGGAGATGATCATGACTACCTTAGAATTACGGACAAGAGAAAGGTGACCACAGGAATGAGGGTAAGGAAGTTTGTTGCATACGTCGCAGTGGTGTCTGCTAGGCCGTAACAAAAAAGTCCCAACGCAATGGTCATCCTGAACACAAAAACACAAAGCAATACATTCGGACACTAATGCCCTCAACACTCTAGTACAGGCAGCTGCCATTTTGGCCGTGGTTTTATGTTTTGTGTTTGAGTGTAAAATATCAATCAATATCAAGAATTCGATTTTAAGTATTAATCCTCAACTGTTACAGAATTCAATTTTAAGTAATCCTGAACCATGACAAATTAACATGTCATAGAAAAGAGCGGTACTAGTAATTAATCCAAAAAGTATAAACTTTCAATTCTTAGTGGTGTTGGCTTGAATGATGGCTGAGAAGACAATAAACAATCAAACCATGTTTAATTTTCTATATCTAAATACCGACAAATAATACATCTTAAGTTTTTTTTTTTTTTTTTTTTGTTTATTCTCATCAAACCTAATTACCCGAGTTAACAATCTGTTGGATTGGCCAAACAAATAAAAATAAAAATGCTACCCTACTAGAAATTAAAAAAAAAAAATTAAAAGTGCTACTTCACTAAATGCCATATCGTGCACAAAAGGAGGAAAAATGGAATACCCGGTTAATCCATCCACGAAGAGCCAGAAGAAAATGCGCCAACTCAACTTCTTTCCACCATCTCTACATTAGAAACCATTAATTAACAGCATGCATAATCACACTATAGCAAAGGATGATTTAAATTACTGTACAATTCTACAAAATGGATAAAGAGGGCCACCAAATATTGAAAAAATATTCAAAATACGTAAGACAGACTTATCAACCTTTCGCGGTAGAGGGCAGGAGGAGCAGTACAAATTGCACCTACAACATGTCGATAAAACAAGTAAGCATAAACAAAGGCTCCTTGACTGAATATTACTCTAGCCAGAATTTGTAGTACGCCACTGATAAGTTGCACGATTAGCATTGCAAGCGCAAATCTTCCATCCTTAATCCATTTCTTCACAGCCACCATTGTGTTTCGTGCGTGCTTCGTCTGTCTTTCTCTCTTACTGCTTCGTCTGTCTTTATGCTTACCCAGAAAGTCGGATCAATATTATTCTGAGCATAAAACACGAAGAACATAAAATGCAGCAACCACGAAGAAAACATTCTGCAACTGAAACCATTTAGCAGCCCACGTAGCTCAGGAAAATTTGAGACAGAACTTTAACATGCAAACGAAAGAAAGCTATGAAACTAGCAAACTTGAACTCATTCATGGGTTCATTTCTGCAATGTTTCAGCTTCTATATGCGCAGGAAGACAGCCATGAACATGAACTCAAAAGAAACATGTAAGCCTGTCTACTAAATCCACAAGACTCAAACCATTAACATGCCAAACTCTAATGCAACGTTTGCTGAAGATTCAACAACGGAAACCCAACAGGACATACGACAACAAAATGGGGAAAACACTTCTGTAATGGCAAAAAACTGTCTGCAACTTCTAATGCTTTGAGAATTCCGTAAATTTTCAGCTATGTTATCACTCAGATTTATTGCACAATCAATACAGGGAAGGAAGGAAAACCATGGCATGCCATCTTAACAAGAAACAAACCATCTAGCAAGAACATCAACTACCCCAAATCTGGTAAACAAAATTTTCAGGACAAGAACATGCAAATCGGGTCTGACCGCCACCAAAAGAAAAAAAAAAAAAAGAGAAAAAAAAATGCAGCAAGAGTTTCTCTGCAAGCACCTTCTGCTGCGAATTTGCAGCTTATTCCATATAGACAGCTATTCAAATAAAAACCCATCAATCAAACTCACACAAACCCCCACGTTCTTATCCCCCAAAACCCAAGTGAAGCCCACAAATTTCTTAACCAAAACAGAAGTATAACTCAAACTTCCTCAAATACAAACCCAGACATGAAACCGAAAGTGTTGGATGAAACGCTACAAAGGACAGATGGCTCTTGGGTTAAAACAAATTTTAGAAACCAAATGATGACAAAAGCAACACCTTCAGACATGGCTATGAATATAGGTAAACTGCGAAGAAAAGAAACAACTTCAGCCTGTGAAATGCAAGTGAACGCAAGAAAACAGCATGCTGTCTCTCATCTTTCGGCTACATTCACAGGCTATGAATTTCGGGGTTTTCATGTCAAGAGATTCAAACAAGTACCAAACTTTACTCTAGCAATCAAGACACAGTATTTCAACATTTAAGCATGAGTAAGAGCCCAGAATCTCTGGTTACGCAGACCAGGTTTCATATGGAATGGAAGTGGACAAGAAAGAAAAAAAAAAGAAAAGATTGAAGACTACCTATTCACCGCCTTTGGATCTGAAGCCTCAGCTTGAGTTTGATGAAGAATCAGCCCAGGCTTTGATGGAGAAACCTTGCCGTAGCTTTCTTACAACCTCAGCCGCAAAGTTCTTCCCTTTTCTCTTAGTTTCTCCTCTGCTTACTCTCAGTTACGAACCCCTTGCTTGCTGTTTCTCCTCCTCTCTCAGCCCGTCACTGCCCCCAGCCCCGTTTGGCCTCTCCTTACTCTGTTTCCTCGCTCTCTCGCTCTCTCCTCAATCCGCAGCCGCCAACTCTCTCGGTTTCTTTTTCTCAACCTTCCTTCCTAACCCCAGCCGTCACTCCTCCCCCCCAGATTTTTCTCTCGCTGCCCGAAGCTCTATCTCTCGCTCTAGCTCTCACTCTCACCAAGCTCTCCTTTCCTAAACCTAGCCGCCACCTCTTTTTTTTCATCAGCCGTCCCCCCTCTCCTTCTTGTTTTGTGGCCTTTTTATAGGCCCCGAATATCCCCAGAACCTAGCATCAATGGTGCTGTTTTTTTTCTGCATTTTTTCTGGTGATTATTAAGTAACAATCTTGATGTGAACGAAAATACCTTCTTCTTTCCTAAAAAATTTCGTCTGTCTTTATACTTACCCAGAAAGTCGGATCAATATCAATAATGAATTTCGTTTCTTTCATTCAACTAGAGACATGTTTTTGTTTCCTAAACAAACTGAAACTCCTAAGTATAAGAAAAATGAAAAATGTTCATACTGATCATCCGAACAACCAACTTAATTTGCTACCACTACAAGTTTGTTAGGATATGATATTTATTCAAGGTTTGTTTGGAGATATTTTCATCATAGATGTAAAAGGAGGCTTTTTAGGAGATTGAAATTTTTTAAAGTGAATAATGAAAAAGTGATGCTTAAATTTAAGGTTGTAAAGTAGATTTAGCCTTTGAGAAAAATGAACGTATTTGCCGCTAATTTCCCATCTATATTTGTATAGTCGTTTGTTTGTAGAATGTTGAAGACACCCTTTAAGCATGATTTGGTGTCTTGCACGGTTTGTGCTCACAAGAGATTCATGAAAAACTGTCCTATGTCCCAATAAATTGGAAACCGCCTTTGGCTTTCTTGCATGAAGCGAAAAGGTCGTCTCTCGCGTCTTGGATTGACCTTTTCTTAAATTATGTCTTGTTTTGTCGCTGAACCAAAATCTTTATTCTGTCAACTTTGGTATGAACCTGTAACTTTCAAAATAAATTCTGAACCACCCAATTGGAAGCTGATTCAGACAAATTAGAATTGGTAGGGACTGATGTTTTTCATGCACGAGTTAGATGAAAAACAAATACGTTTGAAAGATTGAAAGAGATCAGTGGCAATTTGAAGTCAGGCCTACGTTGTGCTAGTACAAAAAATCATGCAGCGGAAGATATTTGTATTTTGTAAACCAAGAATTTGTTGGTTAGATAGCACACAAACAAACAATGAACAAATATGATAAGTCGTGAGGCTATTTGAACATACTAGAAAAGGACGGAAAAGATCCCGAAGCCGGAAAACACACAGCTTGATAAGCTGGACTAATGAATATGAAGGCACAGGAGGATAAAGAAATTTATTCAACTAATTGATTCTCCTCAACTACAAACCTAGACTTAAGTCTTTAAATAGAGAAGCAAATGATAAAACCTATTTTGATTCTAATTCTTAAACAAAATTCAACTAGATTTTCAGAACAAACTATGACGCCAATTCTAATCTAATTACCAAATAAAAAATATACTTCTAAATATTGCTTGGTTTAATTATTCCAATATTGCTTCCCTTAGAATCAATCTTCCTCTTGCATTAAGTCCAACACAATCACAAACAATAATCTCCTTTGCAAATTGTGCTAATATCGGTTTGAATTCTTCATCTTCAAAAGTTTTTGTTGCTGTAATATTCCATGCACTTGGACAAATTTATCTCGCCGCTCAATTTTTCCTCAACTACAGTTTTTTGTTGCTATAATATTCCCCGCAACTGGACGAATTTATCTCGTCATTCAATTTTTCCTCAACTACAGTTTTTGTTGCTGAAAATTGCTCAGTTTTTTTTTTTCAACTATAGTTTTTGCTCAATTTTTTTCAACTATAGTTTAGTTTTTGTTGTTGTAATATTCCACACACTTGAACAAATTTATCTCGTCACTCAATTTTCCTCAACTACCAACCTAGGACTTCAAGTCCTTAAATAGAGAAACAAAATGATAAAACCTATTCTAATTCTAATTCTAATTCTTAAACACAATTCAACTAGATTTTCTGAACAAACTATGACACCAATTCTAATCTAATTACCAAATAAAAAAATATAATTCTAAATATTGCTTGATTTAATTCTTCTAACATTGCCTCCCTTAAATCACGTTTTTTCTTGAATTTAATCCAACACAATCACTAAGAGTGATCTCCTTTGCAAATTTTCCTAATATCAATTTCAATTTTTCATCTTCAAAAGTTTTTGTTGTTTTAATATTGCACGGGCAAATTTATATTTGACTAGGTAAAATAATCCAAACCTCTGGATAAACTATTTTCATTCCACAATTTGATGTCAATTCATTGACAACTCGTCACTTTACGATTTTGGTGACCACAACTCAAGATTCTTCTCCTATCTTTGTCGCAACACCGCAATCAATCTGACAATTCTTCTGAACCAATCTTATGGTCCAATCTTTACCAATTGGATACTCCATGACGAAAATTGTGGTCCAACTCAATCAATTAATTTTTTTTTATTACAATTCTTATGCTCCAACTTTGACATCAGGAGACGCTCAAGACTAAACTCGTGGTTGGGACAAATTTTCAATGTTCATAAGCACCCCAAGATCAATTTTTTGAAGTTAGGGCTCTGATACCAGATGTAGAATCCAAAATTTTGATCAAAAAATATATAGGCGATAAATTTCATAATACCAACTATTATATATTAATCACACACTAAAATAACAAGACCATCAAATTTTACTCTCCTCAGCTGACAATAACAATAAAACTCTCTATTTATTAATTAGATGATTTGGTAGTGTTACAACAACAAAAAATTTTCTAATAAAATACTAATTTCCAAAGAATAAAACTACTCTAACTTAATCCCAATAAAATTACCACAATTTTAACTTAACTAAAACACCGTTAAATAATAATATAGAATTTTTTTTTGACTTGATTTAACATGCCAACACCTTACCATTGTTGACAAGAGAAAGGTGTACTATAGGAATGAGGGTAATGAAGTTGGTTGTGTATGTCACTGTTATATCCCCTAGGATGTAGTAAGAGAGTTCCATGGCCATGGATATCCTGAACACGTATAGCAGATTGTTGTAGAAAGCAATTAATGGAAGGCAAAAATCCTTGGAAATGGCGATACCTAAATTCATGCATATTTTTGGGGCATTGATGCCCAACCAATCCATGCTTAATTATAAGCTGCTGCTATTTCGGCAGTGGCCTTATTTTTAGAGTGTCAAAATTATCAATCAATGTAAAGAATGTGGGTCGCTTGAATAGGTATCTATCACCGTCCGGGCAGGCAAATGCAAGCACAATGAGCAAATGTGGGCCATTTAAACAAGAAGACAGAGATCGTCAT
This sequence comes from Coffea arabica, assembly GCF_036785885.1. Classification (NCBI taxonomy): domain Eukaryota; kingdom Viridiplantae; phylum Streptophyta; class Magnoliopsida; order Gentianales; family Rubiaceae; genus Coffea; species Coffea arabica. The sequence goes on from NC_092315.1 coordinate 46,950,260, forward strand.
GAGTGGAATTGATTCAATTAAGACTATTCAAAGGCTTTCTTAAACAGTGTATAGTAAACTTCATTAATTAAAAATATTAAACATATAATCTTTTAATTAGAAGACAAAAATATATATCGTTATATGGTTGGAATCAGGTTACAGATGTTACAAGGCTCCTTTATTGAGGAATTGATGACTTACTAAAACTTCCTCATGTCACTTTAATGGGTTCACCGTTCACAAGACTGCCAAACAGCATGCACCGAGCAGGTCCTGGGACATAGGACAGTTTTTTCATGAATTCCTTGTGAACACAAATCGTGCGTTCAACATTCTATAAATAAACGACCATACGGGGCTGGGGGCAGTGACGGGCTGAGAGAGGAGGAGAAACAGCAAGCAAGGGTTCGTAACTGAGAGTAAGCAGAGGAGAAACTAAGAGAAAAGGGAAGAACTTTGCGGCTGAGGTTGTAAGAAAGCTACGGCAAGGTTTCTCCATCAAAGCCTGGGTTGATTCTTCATCAAACTCAAGCTGAGCTTCAGATCCAAAGGCGGTGAATAGGTAGTCTTCAATCTTTTCTTTTTTTTTTTTTTCTTTCTTGTCCACTTCCATTCCATATGAAACCTGGTCTGCGTAACCAGAGATTCTGGGCTCTTACTCATGCTTAAATGTTGAAATACTGTGGCTTGATTGCTAGAGTAAAGTTTGGTACTTGTTTGAATCTCTTGACATGAAAACCCCGAAATTCATAGCCTGTGAATGTAGCCGAAAGATGAGAGACAGCATGCTGTTTTCTTGCGTTCACTTGCATTTCACAGGCTGAAGTTGTTTCTTTTCTTCGCTGTTTACCTATATTCCAGGCATAGCCATGTCTGAAGGTCTGCTTTTGTCATGACTAATATTTTTTAACTATTATTTTTTAACTTGTGTGTCTCTTAACAGGTCCAAATAGGCTCTTGCAAGTGAAAAAGGAACAGACATTTTTAGACATTGACGGTTTGGTAAGTGCTGTGGTGCTTTTTTTTTTTTTGGGGAAAATGTCACTTTTTATTGATTTGCAATATAACTTTACAATGGAGTTATAACTCCAGCTACATTTGGGACTCACCGGTGATTAATCATTATTCACTATGGGTCATTGTTAATAACTAAAACTTGACTATCTACAACTTCTGAAGCAATTACTATTCATTTGCAGATAAGCTAGTGACGAGTACCATTCTAGCTTTATAAATTCCAATGGCCGATTCGAAAAAGACGGCAATTGCTTTGAATTCAAATAATATCAAAGCACTAATAAATGAAGGTCATGGGGTCAAGGGCCTGTCTGAAATGGACCTTGAAATTCTGCCACAGGAATTCATTCAACCACTTGAAGAACGGTTCAATGTTGACAATACTTTGGAAGAATACGTACCCGTGATCGATATATCAAATTGGAGTGACCCTAACATTGAGAATATGGTGTGTGATGCAGCGGAGGAATGGGGATTGATCCGACTTGTTAATCATGGGATTTCTACTGAGGTACTTTCAAATTTAAGGAATGCAGCTCGTGAATTCTTTGAATGGCCACCAACTGAGAAATTGAAATATACCATAAACAACTCTCCAAGCAAAAATGTTTCTCTTCGAACAAGCTTTCTCCCAGAAATTGAGAAGATTCATGAGTGGCATGACAAACTTACATTTACATATGTTTCTGATGAAGAGGCCTTGGGGCTTTGGCCTCCAATTTGCAGGTATTATACATAGAATGGAAACTTTTCCTATATACTTTACCTCTTTGCCTCTCATGGTATTGGATTCTTGAACTTACTCATTTGGATTCCTTTACTTCAAAAAAAGTAAATTTCTAAATGATTTTTCATATAGATTTTACAATCACAATTTGGCAGTATATTATTAGATATTGCCCTAATAATTCTTATATAAAGTTGTCCTTTTTGTTGGGTTTCAGGAAAGAAGTGTTGGAATATATAAAATCATGCGAAGTACTTACTAAAAAGTTACTAAAAATCCTCCTGAAGCGGTTGAATGTGAAAGAGATTGAAGAAACAAAACACTCAATGCTTATGGGGACAAAAAGAGTCAATTTAAATTATTATCCAAAATGTCCCCAACCTGAGCTTGCTATTGGCATAGGCCGTCACTCCGACTCATCAACTATCACTATCCTTCCTCAAGGTGTGATCGGAGGTCTTTGGGTTCGGAAATCAGAAAGTGATCCGTGGATACATGTCGCTCCAATAAATGGAGCTTTAGTGATAAATGTTGGTGATGCTCTAGAAATCATGAGCAATGGGCGCTACAAGAGTATCGAGCATTTTGTGACTGTTAGTAAAAATCACAATAGGATTTCAATGCCATTTTTTGCAGGTCCAACACCTTGTGCAATTATCGGACCTTTTGAAGAAGTGCTTGAGAGCACCGGAGAAGAACCACTCTATAAAGAGTGTCTCTACTCGGAGTACGCAACACATTTTTACTCAAAAGCTCATCGTGGAAAAGACAAGATTCAATTTGTCCAGATATAAGATTATGTATTTTGATGTTATAGTGTTATAGGATGTTCGCATCCCATATTGAAAAATAAATCATGTAATTTATATTCCAAGAACACAAGGACCGTGAATTCAAGAGCTTGATAATACTAATGATTTTTAATAGTAACAATAACGAAGCAAACCTCTCAATTTGAAGCACGACCAACTTGTAGGTGAAAAATAATAGAATCAAGTTCTTGCTAAACAAACCACACCAAAAATACACACACACACACACACACAAAATACTCATTCTGAGTACCAAAATTTTACTTATCTAAGCAACCAAAAGAGTCTAAAAAACCAAAATTACCAAAAATAGAACATGGAATCACAGGAAAACATTAACTTTTGTTCCATCAATACTCATAATTAGAATTCTTGGGAGAGCCAATACAAATGTGCTGATTATATTCACGGGCAAAGGTTTCTTCCCACTGATTATAAGAATATTGCATTTGTCCATGCTGGTGATCCTGTTGTAGATACCAAAATTTTAATTTATCTTTATTTCATTTTATTTTTATTTTTATTGATAATTATTATCTATTTTTATTTATTAATCTAATGATTTTGTTTTTAGACATTTTTTAGCATTTTAGATACCAAATTTTTAATTTAGCTTTATCTATTATTATTTTCATTTTTATGGATTAAATGATAATTATTATTCATTTTGGCTCATTAGTATCTTAATTTTTATTTTTTTGACATTTTAGTATTAAAATTTGTCAGAAAAAGAAAATTGTTCACAAAAATATGCTTTATTTCACAGGCTGAAGTTGTTTCTTTTCTTCGCTGTTTACCTATATTCCAGGCATAGCCATGTCTGAAGGTCTGCTTTTGTCATCATTTGGTTTCTAAAATTTGTTTTAACCCAAGAGCCATCTGTCCTTTGTAGCGTTTCATCCAACACTTTCGGTTTCATGTCTGAGTTTGTATTTGAGGAAGTTTGAGTTATACTTCTGTTTTGGTTAAGAAATTTGTGGGCTTCACTTGGGTTTTGGGGGATAAGAACGTGGGGGTTTGTGTGAGTTTGATTGATGGGTTTTTATTTGAATAGCTGTCTATATGGAATAAGCTGCAAATTCGCAGCAGAAGGTGCTTGCAGAGAAGCTCTTGCTGCATTTTTTTTTTCTCTTTTTTTTTTTTTCTTTTGGTGGCGGTCAGACCCGATTTGCATGTTCTTGTCCTGGAAATTTTGTTTACCAGATTTGGGGTAGTTGATGTTCTTGCTAGAAGGTTTGGTTCTTGTTAAGATGGCATGCCATGGTTTTCCTTCCTTCCCTGTATTGATTGTGCAATAAATCTGAGTGATAACATAGCTGAAAATTTGCGGAATTCTCAAAGCATTAGAAGTTGCAGACAGTTTTTTGCCATTACAGAAGTGTTTTCCCCATTTTGTTGTCGTATGTCCTGTTGGGTTTCCGTTGTTGAATCTTCAGCAAACGTTGCATTAGAGTTTGGCATGTTAATGGTTTGAGTCTTGTGGATTTAGTAGACAGGCTTACATGTTTCTTCTGAGTTCATGTTCATGGCTGTCTTCCTGCGCATATAGAAGCTGAAACATTGCAGAAATGAACCCATGAATGAGTTCAAGTTTGCTAGTTTCATAGCTTTCTCTCGTTTGCATGTTAAAGTTCTGTCTCAAATTTTCCTGAGCTACGTGGGCTGCTAAATGGTTTCAGTTGCAGAATGTTTTCTTCGTGGTTGCTGCATTTTATGCTCGGTTGTTTTGAGTAGATCTTTTGGGGTATAGATGATTGTGTTTGAGGTTAACAACATGAGTTGGAGGTCATGGCACTGGGGGGTTTGGTGGGTAAATCTATAGACTTATTTGCATTGTTTCACAAGCATGCTTCGGCTTCTTAAGCAAATTGCAGAAGGGCTGGAAATTGCAGAAGCATAAGCTTCGTAACTTTGCATGAAAGTTGCATGAAAACTTTCAAAAATTGCCTCTTAACCCCCTAAGCTTCCCCTTATTTTACTATGGCCCAACTAATTGAGTAACTTAATCAATTTTTATCCCCTTAACAAGCCTTTTCTCCTTAATATGTCTTAACATGATTTTTTGGATAGATTTCTTATAAACTTTAGGATGAATTTGAAGGTTTAGTAATTTTTTTTTAGATTTATGGTTTTAATTAGATTTTTGGTGGAATTTTGATGTTTTGTGGCTTAAGCGTAGCAAAGTGTTTTTTTTTTATGTATTTGTTGTGAATTTTAGTTTAATTTTGATAGATTTCATATTAAGCCTTTAATTTTAATTTATTTCATTTTTAGTACCTCATCTTAGAATTTTTTAATCATTTCAATTAGGTTCTTTTCTATTCTAATTTCTTGCATATAGATGATTTCTTTTATAAAATGCTTTAACTCATTCCATTTTGTGTTTAATTTTCATTTCATCTTTAATTTTCATTTGTGTGTTTAATTTTCGTTTCATATAAGTAATTGTTAATTAAAGTGATACCTTGACCCCTTTTTATTATTTTGGAGGGTAAATAAGTAAATTCGTGTCATTAGAGCCCCAACTCAAGGGAGGTACACTCTATCCTTTATTTTTACTTTATTTGACCCTATGTGCAATTATGTGACTTTATGTGATTAATTGCATGCTTTTGAATATTTTTTATTTTATTTTATTTTACTTATTTTATTTAGTCACTTTATTTGTTTTAATTTAGTTTATTTATTTTAATTTAATTTGTAATTATTTGGGAAGGCAATGAAATGCCACAATTGTAATAGTTAGGTATTTTAATTATTTATTTTCATTTCCCCTTTAGATTGTAGTAGGGCCCCCCCTAATGTAATAGTTTGGGCTTATTTGCTTTATTTGCTTGATATGTTTTGCATGCTTATGTGTTATGTGTTACCGCTTTCTTAGGGTCTGACATTTAGATATCATGATTATGTGTTATGTGTTTATGTGATATTATGTGTTTACTTGCTTTATTATGTTTTATATTATTTGTTTAGTTATAATCAATGTGTGACGTCACATCACTAGTCCAACGCTAGTTGTGGGCCATTTCCCTAATCCACACTAGTTCTGGCCCCTCTGTTCCGATTTTCCACTAGTCCAATGCTAGTGAAAATTCATAAGTGTGGGCTAGTCCAATGCTAGACCTTTAGGAGCCCTTCAAGCGTTAGATCATGATTGTGTGATAAAATCACTTCATTTCATGCATATTTTTCACTTTCTAGGGTCTTTTATCATTTTTTGCATGTTCCCCTTATACATATAACTCTTATCCCATACTTCCCTTATATATGTATTTTTCCCCCATATTCCCCTTATATGTATACCCCTTATCCTAAATTTTCCTATATATATATATATATATATCCCTATGTGTGATACATAATATTGGACTTGCATTTTATTTAAGAATTAGAATTAGGGTAGCGCATTTACTTGATTAGATTAGGGAAAACCCCTTAAATATAGGATATGGACGAGTTTGGCTTTCTAACCTTAGCACGCTCGTATTCCCTCTATTAAAGGGAAAATTGAGTCACGAACACTAGTCCCCCGTACCCGACATGATGATTCCTTTAGGTCATGTATATTTGTATTTATATAATTATTTTTTCCTTTCTTTTCTTAGAATCTCATATTTTTGCATTATTCGTGACTTCTTCAAAGAATACCTATTGGGCATCACAATTAATGTGATTGGCACCAATTAAACTTTGAAGAGATATTTTGACCCCCCAATACCCCCCTTAGGCCTAGGGTTTGTATTCATATAGTACATCCAAATGTGATAAATTCTTAGGTTAAAATAAGGAAATCTTTGACTGAATCATGCAACTAGCCTTGGTTAGGTCGAAAGGGTGACTCGGATTTTTATCCTTGCCTTCCCTTTCTTCAAATGTGACTCCCGAACCTTTTTTTTTTTTATTTTGATAGACTAGGAGTCATTTAAAAAGGGTTTTCTACTTTTTTCTTTAGAAAATTCATTTTTAGGTGAATTGCTACACCTTAACTCGATACCAAGTGACGACTCCGATTTTTTTATAAAACCCTTTTTAAACTATCAATTTGGGTCAAAATCGTCGCACTTTCAAACCCCATTTAGGCCCTCATCATTTTTCTTTACTTATTTTTCTTTTAAACCAAAAATCTTTTTCCAATCAAAAATTGAATCAAAATTCATTTTTTCATAAACGCCATTTATTTATTTTTATTTTCAAAAATGGGGCGACACCTCTCAATTCCCATGGTGCGTAGTTTGCTGATTCCCCCAATAACTATTATGGGCAGACTCCTCTGGAGCCTTTTGCTTCTGCTCTTCCTCCTCAGTTTCACTATCCGGCTCGACCAACTGCAATATCCATCCCTTGGTCGTAGTAAACATGCTTATTCTCATCATAGTCTGCCTCCCATTTCACCTCCGGAGACTTCTCATCAGACTCTGAATCCTATTCCAAGCCTGAATCCTCCGGCTTTCTGCTGTACTCTTCATACTACCTCGTATTGGGGTCATACTATGAACTAGTCATCCGTTCGTATGGTTCATCCTTTGGATGGATTCCAGACGAGGAAGTAAAAGTGTTCTTCACCCCTGACTTCCATTCTTTGACGACTTTGTCATGTACAATAGATTCAATTTACCAAGATTTCTTGATAGGAGAAGAAAAGAAGCAGCAACGCTTAGATAATAAGTTTAAAGAAACAAAGACGCTACAATGTCGAACCTTAGTACACAGTGTTGCCATTTCATTCCACGTTCCCAATTTCGCACAGTCACTGTAACACCGGATATGGAAACTTCTTGCAACTTAATTTTTAGTAAGAATCAAATATGGAAGGTGAAGCTTAAAAATGTTGTACCAAAGGTTTCTATAAACGAGTCTTACCTAGTTTTACGTCAAACGACTCTGACCCAACCGTGACATAGGAAAAAAATACGGTAGTTACTGACCCCAACAACTTTGTGCCATTTCCCTTTGTTGTGGTACCATATCTTTAACTTAATAAATGGTTTGACTTATTTTTCAAATGAAAATGTCAAATAATTGAACATGAAATTTTTTTAGGAATCCGACATGATCATTTTGGTTTTCAATTTTTATCAAAATTTTTAATTTCTACGAGGAAATATATAGTAAGTTATAATTTTTACAATGGTAAGTTTTGGAAGTCAAATAGTAAGTTTGCGTAATAAAATAGACAATTTAATGAGTGATAAAAACTTACTAAATTTTAAAAACTTACCATTTTGTTTGAGAAACTTACAAATAACTAGATAAGTAAGTTCGACTGAATAATAGTAAGTTTTGGAAGATGAATGGTAAGTTTATGTAGTAAAATGGTAAATTTTATGAATGACTAAAACTTACTGTTTATTGCACAAACTTATTACTTTATTTGAGAAATTTACATATAACTGGATTCGCTAGCAGTAATGGTTCGGCTAATAGGTATCCAATAAGCACTCAATTATAGTGGGTTTAGACTTTTAGGCGTTAGCTAACTCGTGAAAATGTCTAAATACGAGAGGCCGGGGGGAGAGTGCATTAATTGTAACTCTGTGTATCAACATCATAACTTATATATAATTTAGGTATGTTAACAAGTACCTACTGAGCATCCATTAGAAAAATCCTTAAGAGTAATAGTAAATTTTAGGAGACAAAGGGTAAGTTTGTGCAATAAAAATTTAAATTTTATACATGACTATAGCTTACCATGTTATTGCACAAACTTAGTGATAAGTGACTAATTTACGTAATAATTGTATGATATTTTATATTATTTTTAGTCACTTTGGGTATATTATTGGAAGAAAATGATTTATTTTGGCTATAATTGGTATAAAATGCTTTTGTTCAATTAAATGAGGTTTTTATCACTTTTTACTTGGATTTTGTGTATTTTGACAGTTTTGACACATTTTCGTATTTCGGCTATAACTTGAGCTACAATGATCGGATTGAGATGATTCTTGAACCCATTTGAAGATAAGAGATATATCTACAACTTTGGTGAAGACATCTAAATCCAGTTTAAAGGTTTTCTAGGTCAAAATGCCGAATTACAATAGCAAATTTCTACTGGTCGAAACTGGAACAGGGCAATGAGCAGGTAAGGGTATTCCGGTCATTTCTCAGCCTACACAGATCCAAATGAGGTGATTCTTGATGCATTGGAAAGCTAACTCAAAGGGCTACAAGTTTCATGTTTTGGTAAAGAGCTAAATCAGCTTTTATCATCAAGAAAAGTTCAGTGGAAGTTGATGCAAAATCGGAGCAGAGCTGGAAATTGAACCAGAAGTGACCAAATGGTCACTGTAGCAATCCGGCCGGAATTTGGCCGGATTTGTGGCCGGATTCCTGGCCGGATTGTGGTCAGAAAAGGCTGCTTTGTACGCGTAAAACTCAATTTCACCTCCACCAACTCACATGCGTTGCTAGACATGTGAGAAACATCTCCAGCTGTAAAAGGAAGGTGGAGGCCTCATTTCTTGACCATCTTTCATCATAAAATAGCCAAGATTGCAAGAAGGAGAGATTGGAGTTCATAGCAGGAAAAATAGAGAGTGAGCTACGGGAGAGAGCTTGAAGTTGCAGAAATGTAGCTCTTTCATCTCCCTAGTGTTAGTTTAGCTTAGTATAGAGTAGTGTAGCTTTTCCATTCTTGTTTATTATCTAGATTAGGATGAAGATGAAGGATGAAGAAGGCAAGGAAGAAAGCTCATGTGACAAGGGTTGTATTCCTTCCAAACTCTTTATCTTTTGTACTTGATTCCAAGTTTAGTTAATATACAAGTTCTGGATTTTGTGTTTAATATGTGTATCTAAAGTTTAAGCCTTGGGTTTGGTTGAACTTTCTATAATTGTTAGTGTTTATTATTTGGTTATTTGACTGCTATGATTTGAGCAAGTTATTTAGCACTTTAGCTCTTGAAATCATGATTAATCTGGTACCATTAATTGTGATTATCTAAGGTGTTGTTTCTGCAATGAAAATTGAGATTTAACACTAGTTCAAGAAGTGCTAAACATAGGGAGTACACTCACGAAAGTAGAGGTGCACTTATGTGGTTTTTAGTGATTCATTTCATGTAATTTCATTGAAGAAATGAACTTGTAGCTAATTTCATAACCATGAAAATAGGTATGGATTAGTTATGAGTATAATTGATTCACTACGAAAGTAGGATTCAAATGCATAAGGAAATTACACCATAATTAGCCTAGATGTAGTATTCAATGATCCAAATATAGCACTTGCATGAGTAGTTAGGGATACCACAACCCAAGGAGCTTTCATTTGTTATTTTGTATAATTTCAGTAGGTTTAATTTGTTATAATTCATTGATAGTCTAAATAATAGAGAAGCTTTAGTAGTACCGGTAATTGCAATCTTCCCTGTGGGATCGACCCTTAATACCCTATACTCGCTCACGATTCGTATACTTGCGATAAATCGCGTGTGGGGTATTTAGGAGTTTATAAATGTAAAACTTGATTAGGATGAGCTTAATTGTATATGTATACTCCGCGCACGTCAAGTTTTTGGCGCCGTTGCCGGGGAAGATTTGGCAATATCGGTGTGAAGAGCAACTTTATTAGTTTAGACATAATATTAGTTATATTGTGAATGTTATTTTCTGTTATTTTAGTATTTTATATGTGTATGTGTTTTATCACCTAGTCTTCTTACTAATTTTGCTCTTAAGTTGTTTAAAAGCAATTTTAGGTAATGAGGAGGGTAGGTCAATTTGGAGGACAATGCTTGAAAAGTGGAAGATTGGCAATGGATGGTTACCAAGTGCAAAGCTCCTTCAACAGAGGTAACCAAGAATTTACTGATTGTATGTCTTGTGAAGATGGTTTAAGGTGCTTAAAGGCAAAATTTGATGTTATGATGTTACAAGTTCAAATGGACACAATTATGCATGAAATTGAGCAAGGGAGGAATGTTAATGATTTTAATTCTTATCATGTGATTTGTGACTTGTGTGGAGGTTATCATGCTGCTAATACATGTATGCAAGTACAAAATGTGGATTATTATGATGAATTAGAGCATTACAATCCTTGCTTTGATCGATATAGTGCTAATTTGAGCAATTCTTCTGCTTATGGTTGGAATAATCAATGTATTTATAGTAATTCTTCATATTTTTACGATTACCAACCGGAATGTGTCCAATATGAATCAAAACCATCTTGGGAGTTAGCAATAGAAAGAGTAGCTAATGATTTTAAACCATCTTGGGAGTTAGCTTTAGAAAAATTAGCTAATGTGACTTCTGACCGTTTTGATAGGATTGAGAAAAGAATAGATGAATTAACTTCTCACTTTGGCAGAATAAATGAGCAATTGAATGCATTGTGTGAGGTTATTTCTTCTAATAAATTGCAAAATGATCCTAGCATGAATGGTAGGAATGTTGTATGTGAAAATGGATTGCATGTTGATGAAAATGATGAATCTCAATTGTGTTTCAATGAGCAAATGTCCATTTCACAAGATAATATCTTTGGAACTAACTTTGAGCCTCAAGAGGTGAGTTTTAATGACTCATTTTTCACCCCTCTTGAGGAGTGCATTGAAAGTATAGGTTCTAAGGGTATTGCTGCCCAAGATACTCTCATGACATTTCCTTTGGTAAGTTCTCAAGTGGTGCATATTCAAGGTAATATCTATGAAACACTTGGGATAGGTAAGTCACTTTCATTTCTCACATCATTAGATCATGTGGCTTTGGCTATAAAGTCACCATTTAATGATCCACCACGGCCTAAAATGGTGGATTATTCATTAACTAAACCTCCTTGAAAAATGAGGAGAAATAGTCCAGCTATTGACTTTAAAGAAGCGCTTATTGGGAGGCAACCCAATGTTTGTTTAAGTTGCTGTTACTTTGGAGTGATTTTATGTTTAAAGTATAAGTTTGAGTAATTTTGTCATTTTTCATTTGTAGGTTTTGGAAAAGTGACCAAATGAGGCAAAAAAGGCAAAATTTGATCAAAGATCTCAATACCTCAAATTCAGTAATTGTGGTTTTTGATGCATTAAAGAGGTTTAGAATGCATGTTTAGATCATTTTACATGTGCGTGAATGGTTTATTTTGACATAGAAATAATCTATGATGCATTTTGGGAAATTGGGGTATCATTTGTAATTATTCAAAAGTTGAATTTCTGCTAAATTTTGCAGCAGAAAACGCGTTTTTCAATGAAACGCGCCACTGAATCGCGTTTTCATAGAATCGCGTTTTCAAATCTGCGCCTATAATTAAGAAAACGCGCCTTCAAAACGCGACAGGAAGTCGCGTTTTCTACCAATTCGCGTTTTCCAGCCTGTTCAGAAACCAAAAACGCGCCTTCAAATACGCGACTTAAAGTCGCGTTTTCTCACGTAGTCGCGTTTTCAATGCTGCAAATTTGGTGAAGAAACGCGACTTCACAAAACGCACCTTGAGGCGCGTTTTCTTGAGCCGCGTTTTCTGAGCACAATGATCTGACCTCGGATCCTTTCAAAAACGACCTCGGATCCTTTTAAAAACGAAGGCTTGGATCACTTTTCAACTCTACTTTTCTTCATGTTGGCTTGTTTTTAGTAAGTTTTAGTTCTTCGATTAATGTTTTTGTGTGTTTTGTAGGTGGCAATGGCAAGAGTTCATGCAAATGATCTCAATTGCAAGGGTGTTTATATTAAGGCAAAAAGGGAGTTTTCATGTTCAATTGCTGCATTTCATGCATTTAAAGTGTTTCATGTTTAAGTTATATTCATGCATGATCATGTTAAATTTGAATTTTATTCAAAGAACATGAAGTAGGTTGAATGTGGAAGGTTGGCCAAGCAAATTTGGAGGAAAAACTGCAGAAAACAGCTTTTTCTGCAGCAAATCCGGCCATAAATCCGGCCAAATGTTGGCCGGATTGAAGGCCGGATAGTCAGGGGAGAAAAGAAAATTTTTTCGCAGCTACTGCCTAATATCCGGCCGAAAATCCGGCCTGAAATCCGGCCAAAAACTGGCCGGATTGTAAAAAAAAAAAAAATCCACTGTAGCAAATCCGGCCAACAATCCGGCCGTAAATCCGGCCAGAAAGTGGCCGGATATGCAACAGTAAAAAAAAAAAAAAAAAAAAAAAAAAAAATTTCTGCCCAGAATCCCTCCAACAATCTCTCCATGAATCCCTCCAATTTCTGGCCGGATTGTGAACAGTAACCAGCGTAAGATGAAGCCGTTTCACGGATTCCTCACAATTTTTCTCCCTTCTTCTTCAACCTACACACACACTCACACCTCAAACACACACCACTCACTAAAACATCACTTTTCACCATTTAATCTTCAAATAACCTTCACCAAATCACTTTCTCCCATCTTTTAGAGTGAATTTCATAGTACATATTCTTTCAAAAACAACTCTAAAGTGGATTCAACCTTACCAATAGTTAGGGTTGTACTTTCTTGAATCACTCAATTGAGGTCATATTGGAGTAAGTTTCTTGGGGGTTTTCACATCATATTCATCTCTAAACATCACCAAACCACCTTGAGGTAACAATTCTTCACCTAACTTTGTTATTTGAATTTTGCCATGAATGAATATTTTCTATTTTTAGGCAATTTTTAATATGTGAAGTTAGGTGCATTTATTTCAGCTTATTGATGCTATTGGTGATTGTTAGTGATAAATATATTTTGTGATTTGCATTTATTGTATTTATTTGGTGAATTCTTGCTAGTTTTATGCTTAATTTGGCTTGGTAACGAAGTTGCATATTAAGTAGCCAAATGTAGCATTTTAATTAGCTTAGTGGGAGTTTTTGATATTCATGTGAGTAATTTAGATTATCTAATGAATGAAAAGGTGCTTGATTGAATGATTTTGTGAATTCTTAGGTAATTCTAAAAGAAGAGGTGAATTGAAGATGACCTTAATTGATGAAATTCATAAATGCACGTACAATTTTTGTGGTTCAATAGTTTTTAGTATTTCATGAATTCTCACGAAGGTCATGTATATTTTGGTTTGGTGTGTTTGCCTCCATTTTGAGATTACTTTTGTACTTGAAGGGATTTGATCATTGATGACAAAATGTATAAATGGAACTTATTTTGTTCATGATTGTGGATTTTTTGTGTGAAATTAGCTTCCCTTTGCTTTGGATACTAATGCATATATTTCATTAGCAAAGATTAGCTCATTTCATGTTTTTATCCCATGAACATTGTATGGTTCCACATGCTCGATCATTTTTCCTTTTTCCTTGACTTGCATGTTTACTTCTTGTTGATTGCAACCGTTTATTTTTAAGAAATTTATTTGTTTTGATTTTGTCTTTTTCAGGGTGCAATAAGTGAACTCTCCATTCTTTCTCAAATACGGTTGGAAATTCATCACATTGCCATGGATTTGGATCGCGCAAGTCATGAGGGGAGTATTTTCTTTTACTCTTTATTTATTTTCCTTTTCTCACATTGAGGACAATGTGAAGTTTAAGTGTGGGGGAGGAAATATTTGAACTTGCAAATACTTTCTATGTGATGATATTTTGTGGATTTAAATGCTTAGAAATGTTAGAATTGTGTTTGAATTATTTGCCATGTGGATAATTTGATTGAAATTGGGTTTGTTGGCAGGGAGTTTTCTTCCATTTATATGGGGAAACTCCGTCAAAATTTTTCTAACATCTTGTCCAATATTTCACTATGGCCCAAAAGTTCTTCAATTTTTTCATTTTTATTTCAAAAAGGGCCAAAGTATTCCAACCTTAAGTGTTTAATTCTTCCAATTGTTGAAACTTTATATGTATTTTGGAAAGTTTAGTCCTCATTTAACTTGAAAATGGTTATTATGCAATTAGGATTTTTGCATTTTAGAAAGTATATTTGGTAAAGTGAGGAAAATTATGCCTATAATTTTATATGTTTAATGAAATTTCTTCTCTTTACTTAATTTTATAAGTAAGTGATTGATATAGTTGATAAAAGGTTATACTCCTCCTTTGATTGTTCTTATATATTTTCTAAGAGGGAATATCTATTTATTGTCCTTTATTTCTGAAAAAAAAAAGTAGAAAAGAAAAAAGAAAAGTAAAAAAAAAAAAAAAAAAAAAGAGAAAAGAAAAGAAAGTAAATAAAAATTGTTCTACTCCAATGATTCTCGTACCAAGTAACCGGGGGTTGGTATCTACAAATGTCGACATTCGCGTAAAAAGGTACTTGAATTAAGAGTATGCATAGCAACTTGAATAAGTGAAATGTTGAGTAACCGGGGATCTTCACCTAAAAGTGTCGATTTTCGCGTAAAAAGACATTCTCACTATTTAAGTAAAACCAGTATGAATAAATCCCTCTTAGTTGTAAAATTTTGAGAAAAAGATGATTATAGGAGGAGGAAGGCTATAAATCGACTATGTGATTTGCTTATTTGTGAAATTAGGTTAGGGTAAGAGATTACGTTTAACTTGTTGAATTAAGGTATACTTATCTTTCCTTTACTTGATATTATGAGTATTTAATGTAATTTGAATAATTGTATAATGATTATTTTTTCAGGTCATGAGGAATTAAATTTGACAAAAGTGCATATATTGTTTCACCTCTTAAATCATTGTAGTTGATTATGTGTGGATTGCTTGAGGACAAGCAATGATTTAAGTGTGGGGGAGTTTGATAAGTGACTAATTTACGTAATAATTGTATGATATTTTATATTATTTTTAGTCACTTTGGGTATATTATTGGAAGAAAATGATTTATTTTGGCTATAATTGGTATAAAATGCTTTTGTTCAATTAAATGAGGTTTTTATCACTTTTTACTTGGATTTTGTGTATTTTGACAGTTTTGACACATTTTCGTATTTCGGCTATAACTTGAGCTACAATGATCGGATTGAGATGATTCTTGAACCCATTTGAAGATAAGAGATATATCTACAACTTTGGTGAAGACATCTAAATCCAGTTTAAAGGTTTTCTAGGTCAAAATGCCGAATTACAATAGCAAATTTCTACTGGTCGAAACTGGAACAGGGCAATGAGCAGGTAAGGGTATTCCGGTCATTTCTCAGCCTACACAGATCCAAATGAGGTGATTCTTGATGCATTGGAAAGCTAACTCAAAGGGCTACAAGTTTCATGTTTTGGTAAAGAGCTAAATCAGCTTTTATCATCAAGAAAAGTTCAGTGGAAGTTGATGCAAAATCGGAGCAGAGCTGGAAATTGAACCAGAAGTGACCAAATGGTCACTGTAGCAATCCGGCCGGAATTTGGCCGGATTTGTGGCCGGATTCCTGGCCGGATTGTGGTCAGAAAAGGCTGCTTTGTACGCGTAAAACTCAATTTCACCTCCACCAACTCACATGCGTTGCTAGACATGTGAGAAACATCTCCAGCTGTAAAAGGAAGGTGGAGGCCTCATTTCTTGACCATCTTTCATCATAAAATAGCCAAGATTGCAAGAAGGAGAGATTGGAGTTCATAGCAGGAAAAATAGAGAGTGAGCTACGGGAGAGAGCTTGAAGTTGCAGAAATGTAGCTCTTTCATCTCCCTAGTGTTAGTTTAGCTTAGTATAGAGTAGTGTAGCTTTTCCATTCTTGTTTATTATCTAGATTAGGATGAAGATGAAGGATGAAGAAGGCAAGGAAGAAAGCTCATGTGACAAGGGTTGTATTCCTTCCAAACTCTTTATCTTTTGTACTTGATTCCAAGTTTAGTTAATATACAAGTTCTGGATTTTGTGTTTAATATGTGTATCTAAAGTTTAAGCCTTGGGTTTGGTTGAACTTTCTATAATTGTTAGTGTTTATTATTTGGTTATTTGACTGCTATGATTTGAGCAAGTTATTTAGCACTTTAGCTCTTGAAATCATGATTAATCTGGTACCATTAATTGTGATTATCTAAGGTGTTGTTTCTGCAATGAAAATTGAGATTTAACACTAGTTCAAGAAGTGCTAAACATAGGGAGTACACTCACGAAAGTAGAGGTGCACTTATGTGGTTTTTAGTGATTCATTTCATGTAATTTCATTGAAGAAATGAACTTGTAGCTAATTTCATAACCATGAAAATAGGTATGGATTAGTTATGAGTATAATTGATTCACTACGAAAGTAGGATTCAAATGCATAAGGAAATTACACCATAATTAGCCTAGATGTAGTATTCAATGATCCAAATATAGCACTTGCATGAGTAGTTAGGGATACCACAACCCAAGGAGCTTTCATTTGTTATTTTGTATAATTTCAGTAGGTTTAATTTGTTATAATTCATTGATAGTCTAAATAATAGAGAAGCTTTAGTAGTACCGGTAATTGCAATCTTCCCTGTGGGATCGACCCTTAATACCCTATACTCGCTCACGATTCGTATACTTGCGATAAATCGCGTGTGGGGTATTTAGGAGTTTATAAATGTAAAACTTGATTAGGATGAGCTTAATTGTATATGTATACTCCGCGCACGTCACTTAGCATTTTACTTGAGAAAAAATATATTTGGAGTCTTAGACCCCCTTGGCCAGTCGTGCTTGATGCGTCATTCCCCATGTCTTTCTGAGATAGAGGCCACCTTACCATGATTTCAAAAGATCACCTCACTAGGTAAGTGTAACTTTGAAACTGCAGAAGTGTACATCTCTGGGAACAACCCTTTCGACAAAAATTCTCATCGTCTTTTAATGATTTGCTGTATTTTCCAAAATTGCCACTATTCCTTATGTGATAGCAGGCAAGGCTCCTATTGCCTAAGGGACTACAATGACGAAGATATTCTGATTTCACATCACTCCTCCTCATTTCCTGAACCTCTTGTTCTCTATTGCTTTTGAGTGCAATGAGAAGTTTAAGTGCTAAGTTTGATATGTCAGCTTCTAGAAAGAAATTCACATGATTCCTGTGTACTTTATTTTGTACAGAATATTTATGAACAAAAAGATTTTAGAATTGACAAATTTGACCTAAGTACATTTTTAATACTAATTCAATTACATTCTCTGTAAAACATGCACTATGCAGTTGCTGATTCAACAGGCAAATTTTCTACTTCACCACTAACGTTTGTAGTCTAGACTTTTATTTCCTTATTCTTTGCCCATAGGAAAGGATAGATGCTCACGATAGAAAGGGGAAAAACTTTTGCAAGGGAAAGAAGACTTGGCAGGGATGGTTGTTTAATGAGAATAGGAGCGGTGGTCGAGGCAGAGGAAATGAGATAAAAAATTTAAACCTAGGTGTAGACACCAAATTTTGATTTTAAACTTTATTCAATTTTTATTTTATTTGTTTCGATTTTAGATTTTTATTTTATTTTTGTTTTGATTCGTGTCCCCTGTTTTATTTTAATTGAGTTAAGGGTTTTTTGCACCAAATTTTCGGAAAAAAAAAGAAAAAAAAAAGGGAAAAGTGTATTAGGGACGGTTAGACAAGTGGTTAAGGAATTTGGGGGACAAGTGTCCCTTTGCTTATTTTGACAACACAACATTTAGGGGGACACTTGTTTAGCTTAAAAAAAAAAAAAAAAGGATTGAGGAAGCCACGGATGAGAGGGCCGCAGCAGAGGAGAGAGAGCAGAGAGAAGTTGGCAGTAGACGAAGGGGCTGGAAAAACACAGAGAGCAAGATCAAAAGGGAAAATCTGAAAAGATTGGGGGAGGTTTTCCGGGAAGAGAAAAACGAGCGAGAAAGAGTAAAAAAAATAAGGGAAGAAAAAGAAGGTGGCGGCGGAGACCTTTTGGGGGAAAACAAAAAAAAAAAACAGAGAGGGAGGCTCTTGGTTGAAGAAGAGAACTGAAAAAAGAACAGAGCAACAAAAGGAAAAACATGGGAGGTTTCGGCAGGGGAGGAAAAGGGAAAACAAGGAAAAAGCAAAAGGCTGCGGGCTGGAGGAACTAAGTGAGGAAAAGAATTGGTTAAAAGCCAAGGAAAAATAGAGAAAAGGGCCGCGGCTGCAAACAGAAACAGAGCAAGAAAAGGGAGTTGCAAAAAACCGAGCAAGAAGAAAAGGAATTTCGGGCAAGCAGAAAAACTGAGCGGAGGAATTGCATCTTGCTGGCCGCTCCAGAATTTTTCGCAGCTACCATTTCGATGGAATCCTCCACCGCCATCAGCAAGTCACCACCGCTCAAGAGGGAGCTGTAAGCAACCCTTTTCTTTTTCCTTTTCCCTTTTCTAAGCATAGACTCTTGAAAATTCAGAGACATGTATTTCGAAGATTGGTTCCTAATAATGTTTCTGTGATCATACATGATCTTGAATATACATGTTCGCGGGTTGATTGGATTGAAACCTTGTGTGTTTCTGATAATTTTGGGGCCAGTTACAACATAAATTGAGCAAAAATCTGTTGAATTTTTTCATGCCCATTTGCTGTTTATTAAAATGCCCGAATGAACATTCTATTTGAAGAGGATTTCGCCCGCATTTTACGTATGAATTCTCATATCTCTATGCTTGAATCCGAATAGATGTTGTGAGAGGGAGTGTTGTTGGAGTTTCATTGATTGTTGGAAATAATTGGAATTGAAACCAGATGTTCTGGTATTGCTGACCAAAAAGGGATCTAAAATGCTAAACTGATGTTAAGCTCGTTGGAGAAGACAATCAATTGTCTAAAAATTGCATTCTCAGCCCATACATTTTTGCTTCCTCTGGAATATAACCCCAAGAGTTTTGAACTTCATAATTTGCCCCCCCCCCGAAACTGTTGTAATTCCTTCAATTAGATCCCTGTTTTTGTTGCATATGAACCCCTCAAGTTTCCCCCTGTTCTAAGGTGACCCCAAAAATTGGAAAAGCTGAACTAATTTCGCCCTCTTAAGCTTAATCCTATGTTTGCCCATTTTATGTGACTTTTTGGGATAAATTAATTCGGGGATTTAGATCATAATTGTGGCTTAATAATTTTAGTTAATTTACTACTCTTGTTGGGTTTTAGTTATGGTTTAGATTTTTGGGTAATAATACTTAGTTGGGTTGGACTAATGGATTTTGGTTTGCTTCTTCTGGGTTTATGATTTGGGCTTGGAAACTTGAGGCCCTTAATTTTGTATGAGCTAGATTAGTGAAAATGATGGGCTAGCCAGATTGTTTTCCTTGGACTTCCGATTGGGCCGAATGATCTTTGGGCATAAACAAATAAATAAAATAGCCAGTGGTTTAATCCATTACGAAGCCAGAGAAATGAATTCGCAGATCAGTCCCTGTACTTCTCTTTAATTTTGCTATGGCCCTGCAAGCTTTCATTACTTTCAATTGGGTCCCTAAATTAATTGCAAATAGGCCCTTAAACTTTATTTTTTCTTTAATTTTGACCCCACAACTTTGTTAATTTTTGCAATCAAGTCCTTTCTTCTTTTGACCTCTTGAATGTGGGTTGTTTATATGATTTAATTGATTCAATTTCATGTTTATTTTATCTTTTGTGATTCTTTATTAATTAAAGTGGTGCCTTGACCCTTTCTTTTATTTTGGAGGGTAAATAAGTGGTCTCACTCCATTAGGACTCCAATTCAAGGGAGGTATAGTTTCTTTTATCCCTTTTTTTTTTGTCTCTCCTCTATGTGATCCAACGTGTTAAGTGAGAATTGCATGTCTACTTTGCTTTCCTTGCCTTTCTTTAATTCCTTTTATTTATTTCATTTACTTTTGCTTTTATTAAGTTATTCTTTTATGGGGTATGTGTACACATCTTGGCTTGTAATAGATAGGGCTTGGAGAGCATTTTTGTTCATTTTTCCTCTTCCCCATTTGTTTTAGTTAGCCAATGTAATAGTTAGGATTTACTTTTCTAAGTCTTCCCCTTAGATAGTAGGCCCCCATTCAAATGTAATAGTTAGGTTTTTATTCGCTTTCTCTTCTTGCTTTGTGTGATTATTTGCATGCTTGTTGTTATGTGTTAATTTGCTTTATTAGGCTCTTGCATTTAGTCGAGCATGCTAAGTGTTATGTGCTACGTGTTTATAGGTGATTGGCATGTCTACTTGCTTTCTATAGTCGTAAATGAATATGATGGATGAATGCACGTCACCACACTAGTCCAACGCTAGTTGTGGCTTATTATCCCATTTTCCACTAGTCTAGTGAGAACTCATAGACATGGGCTAGTCCAACGCTAGACCCTTAGGAGCCCCTTAAGCGTTAGGTCATGTTTGTATGATTACATTCCACTTCATGCATATTTTTTCTATTTTTAGGATTTTTATCATTTTCACATAATATTTTCCCTAATAAAATATCCCTTACCCCTATGTATACAACACTTAGATATTGCATCTCATTTAGGAAATTAGGGGGGTAGATTAGTGCATTTTTGCTTGATTAGATAGGGAAATAACCCCTTGGATATGGGATATGGACGAGTTTGGCTTTTCTAGCCTTAGCACGCTCGTATTCTCTCTATTAAAGGGAACATTGAAGTCACGAGTATAAAATTCCCCGCACCCATTATGATGCATTCCCTTAGGACATACACATTTGTATATTATTATATTTTCTTTACTTTTTTCTTTCTTTAGAGTCTCATGTCTTGCATTATTAGTGACTTCTTCAAAGAATCTTGATTGGGCGTCACAATTAATGTGATTGGTACCAAGTAAGCTTTGAAGAGAAATTTCGACCCCTCGATACCCCCTAGGTCTAGGGTTTGCATTCATATAGTACATCCAAAATGCGATAAATTTTTAGGTTAAATAAGAAAAATTTTTGACTAAATCGCGCAACTAACCTTGGCTAGATCGAAGGGGTGCTTTGGATACTTATCCTTGCCTTCCCTTTCTTCAAATGTGACTCACGAACCTTTTTCTTTGATTTGCGTAGCCTTGGAGTCGTTTAAAAAGGGTTTTTCCACTTTTCTTTTAAAAATTCATTTTAGGTGACTTGGTACACCTTAACCCTATACCAAGTGGCGACTCCATTTTCAATCAAAAATCCTTTTGAAACTATATTTTGGGTCAAATCGTCGCAATTACAAGTCCCATTTAGACCCAAGTTTTTCATTTTTAATCAAAAATTTATTTTTCAATAAAAATTGATTCAAAAAGCCATTTTTTCCAAATTCGTTTTTATTCTTCTTTGTTTCAAAAAATGGGGCGCGACAGTTGGCGACTCCACTGGGGACTTAGAGAGTCCGAGCATTCGATTTAGTCAACCTTTTTCTTCTTTTAACATTTTTCATATATCGCATTTGGATGTTAGGGTTGCATTTTCCTTTTTTTTTTAGGATTTTTTGCATATTCGCGCGTATCAACTCACGACCTCACATTTGTGTATGATTGCTTTGATGGATGAATGGTTTTTTTGTGTTTCGCGCTTTGCATTGCATTTGGGGGGGGTGTGTGTCACCTTTAGAGTCTCGCGTTGGTTCTCAACCCATTCCCTCAAAATAGGGAACACCTCATACGTGCACGTTTATTTACTGTTATCCCATTTTATTTTATTTTCGTGGGCTCTTTCCCACACCGCCTTGTAGGACTAGGAATGATTTCTCTAGGTATGTGGATGGTGTGCCCTGTGCCCATAGCAATACCTAGGGGATCGCTCGAGCCACCGACCGAGGGTCTTGGGATTGATGACCCATTCCCTTAGGTCTGAAGGCTTGGGGACCTTTTTAGACCTTATCGAGTCTAGTCGCATTAGTGAGCCCCAGCCTCATGCATTCATGTTGGAATTTTCCTAGGTTAGAGTCAGCCTCACCTTTTTTAAGCTCATTAGGCACGAGGGAAGGGGTTCCACCCCTTTTACTTGCTTTTATTGTATTTCTTTTCTTAATTGTTCCCAATATGTTATGTGTACTATCAATTGCACTAACCATTTTTTGTTTTCTTGGCTTGCATTCATGTGCCTTAGCAATAAGAGGCCTCTTTGGCACTCTTTTAGTGACTTACCCACTAGATAACTCACATGTTTAAATTTCAATTTTTACACTTAATTTTCAACAAGTACATTTCATTTTAGACCTTTTCCCCCCAATGCATTATTTATATCCCTTAGGCTATATTTGTCACATATTTACATCGCTTTAATAAATAGCATCATGCATCCACCTTAGAAGGGAATGCCACATAGGGGATCCCGTACTAGGAATAAACCGCCCTGTGTGTATCGGATATATAATCCAATGAGACTTGCACGTTTACATTTCTTGTACCATCCAAAGGGGTAGTGCACGAGGTAAGGTAGGATCTGATCTTTTTAAAGACGGCAGCAATTTTTTGCACATTAGAATATGAGCAGCTAATTATCACTTTTTGGTCACTTTATCAAAAATTGGTAAAAATCCCTTGCGTAAAGGACACTAATTTGAAGAAATTCACAAGTAATTCCTCCTTGTTGAAACGATAAATGTATTGAGGCCAAATTTTGATTTTTGGGAGGCTCATAGACTAATGCATTGCTATGATTCAATCGATTTTTTACTATCAATTTCATTCAATCCATTGGATCATTTTATTCCTTAATTTCATCCAATCCATTTTGTTAATTCACTCAATCAATCAAATGTGAATAAATCATAACTTCATTTCATTCATTTGGCCAATTCACTCATTTTTAGGGCAATCGAATCGATTTTGAATAAATCAAATTTCATTCAATTCATTTGTCCAATTTATCATTTTTAGGGCAATCGAATCGATTTTGAATAAATCAAATTTCATTCAATTCATTTGTCCAATTTATCATTTTTAGGGCAATCGAATCGATTTTGAATAAATCAGCAATTTCATTCAATTCATTTGTCCAATTTACCCTTTTTAGGGTGATCTGGTCGATTTTTGAATAAATCAGCAATTTCATTTGTCCAATTTACCCTTTTTAGGATGATCTGGTCGATTTTTGAAAAAATCAGCAATTTCATTCAATTCATTTGTCCAATTTACCCTTTTTAGGGTGATCCGGTCGATTTTTTTGAATAGATCATCAATAAGTCTAAGGTTCACTGAATAAATTAATCGAGACATTGCAATATCTTTTACGCATCATTTTGTGTTGATCAAAGCAAGCAATCCATTCGGACTTTGTTCTCATCTTTTGGACAGATGTCCTTTTCTCATTTCAATTGGCCAAATTTTTTCAAAACATCTTTTTTCACTCGATCAGTTGATCGGATTCATCAGGTAATGTATGGTGCCTACCCCAGAGGATTGCATTTTCATGCTAGGCCTACCCTTAGCATAAAAGGGTTCCCCCATAGGACATGCATACTCATTTTGCAGTCTTGCTTACTAACTCTGGTTATTTTTCTTTTATTTTTTCCCCCTCCCCTGCATTCATAAAATGTTTTAATGAGGTGTAAATATTTTAATTTGAAAATTTCAAGTATCACTTGATTCTTGGGCAAGCCTTGCAATGAAAACATGAAAGATCTATCCGAAAGCGCTAGGCTAAAGCCTCTGAGAGACTTTATAATTGTTTTTCAAAGGCAAATTCTGTTTATTTGATTTGTTGATACATTTTGTTCAAAAAGAAAGGGAGACAAAAATGTATATATGTGAAGCTTTTTAGAAGTTTTCTCTTCTCATTTGTATTATAATTGAACGAGAAATTTTGTTGTAAACTTTTTCAGCAATAAAGTTTTGGACAATTATTGTTTTATGTATATTCATGTACATTTCATTCTTTATTTTTTCGGAGATTTCATGATGAATTTTAAGAAATAAGACCAAATTGAGAATTTCTCAACTTCCAGCCTGAAATTCACAAATGTATGCTTTCTGAAATCCTTACGTACACTTGATTGGGGATCCGAGCTATACAATAAAAGTGCTCAGAATAAAAAGGGTGAACAGTCACTCAAAAGGACCCTATCAGATACTTTTTCTCCTTCACTTAACCCCAAAATAAAATCAGTCACATTGATTGATAAATTGCAAATTGGGGCAATCCTTGCTTGAAAAATGTTCACTGTGTCTAATTATATTCAATTCACATCTAAGTGAAAGCAAAATGGTGCATTATCTTTGTTTATTTTGAAAATTTGGAATGATATTTCAAGCGTTCGATTCTCTATCCATACAAATTTTATCATTTGCTCTCCCATTTGAGCCTTTGAAAGAATAAATTCGTTTCAAATAAGAGCCTTAATGATCACTGCCCTACATTGGAAAATTTTCAAATATCAAAAAAGGGAATGGATTCTCAATGAGCATTTCATTACTTTGGTTGTCATGAAGTGTAAGAATGATACTTTGGCCATCGTTTCTACAACCTAAACAATATTTATCCCTTGCATCCTCGTTTGAGCTAAAATGGGTGGTTCTTTTCAAAGGCACTTATGATCGCACCCCACCTTGGGGAAGGAGATTGGAGATTTTTTTCGAAAGAAAGGGGAAAGGAAAAAAGAAAAAATGCTGAAACCAAAAAGAGAGAACCCTAAATGGGAAAAATTTGGTTCTACCTGGGCTTCAATTTTGAAAAAAGAAGAAGAAAAGAAAAAGAAGAAGGAGTGTCCGCAAATCCCTTATGTTTCACAGATATGGATGAACAGAAGTTTTCCTCAGTCAATTAATTCAGATGCATGCAAAAAAAATTTCGCATTAATGAAAGTTTCCTTTCAGAGCTAATGTAAGGAACGGAATACAAGTCAGGCCCTCTTCTTTTCCAATCCAACATTCTATCCCTAGTTACCCCTTTTGAGCCTTCAGAATAAAATATTTCGTTTGGCAACCCCTGAGAATCGCAGACCCCACACTGGGGGCAAGTTTGAGTTGAAAAAAGAAAGAAAAGTCTCAAGAGGTGAAAAACAACAAAAGCAAAAGGGCAAAAGAAGAAAAGAGAACCTCAGTTCAAAAATAGACTGGGCAAATTTTGAAAATTCAAAAGAATGGCAAGAGGTCGAGAAAAAAAAAACAAATGAAAGGAAAAAGTGCCTCAATTGAGAATCAACTGGGGCACGTTCTGATTTAACCCTAAGAAAAGGGTTGATACAATAATGCGATCTCAGGTCATTTAAACCATTTTCAGAAAATTTGCTTTCAAGCCCTAACCTTTCTAAGCACCCCACCTGACCCCATTACAAAAGTCGGAAGCCCTGACTTCTGTTCTTTGCCATATCTCTGTCAAGAAATTTTCTAATTGGCAGGTGATGCTCCTATACTGATGCCAAGAATTTTTTTAAATGTATTTCTGCATTGATTAGCTGTGAGGTGGACAGTGTTCATCATATGAAAACCCGCGGGACACCTTTGAGGAAAGAAGAGAGAGAAAGTGAGAAAAGTAAATGCAAAAGAAATTTCGATAGTGAATTCCCTGTTGAGTGGTGATAAAAGTCGAAAATCTTCGAATTCAAATTGGGCCAATTTTTGGAAATGCGATCTTCGGTGCAATGTCCTTGAAAGTCTTATTCTTTAACTATCGTTTTCAAGCCACATTACAAGCTCATAAAGTCCATCGTTGACTTATCTCTCATGACAACTCAAAGTGAGGATTATGCTTCTAAGGAATCTCTCAATCATTTGTGATCAAAAGGGTATAACCTGATTCCACATCGTTTCTACCCATATATTGCAGGCTCAAAGCATCTATGTTGACTAAATTTTCTTAAGAAATAGGGGTGACATACTATTTGCTTTCACTAAGATATGATGTTGAATGGATTACAAACAAATTTGGGCATAAGAACAAGACAAATCTTGATTTCTCATTTTCCTTAGCCACCTCAAAAGCAGAAATAACACCTACTTGATTAGTCCTGAAGGATGAGCTAACAAGAAGTGGTGACCCTTTACCCTAAGCATCAATGCTAAAATGAGGAAAGAATCATTTGTAATTTGGTATTATTTTGATAAATTCATCATGAAATTTTCTGTTAGAAAACATAGTTTCTTAATATGTTCAAATAAATGGAGAGTCATCCGAACAAATCTTTGCAATTAAATGGGCCCACATTGGGCAAATTTTCATTTGAGAGATTTTGCAAAATAGGCCCAAACTGGGGCAAATTCTTTTATTTGTGACATTTCACAAAATAAGCCCATACCGAGGCAAATTTTTTACAATACATTTGAGGATTTCGAATCAATCACGCTGCTCTTTTCATGAGTAGTAGTTGCATTAATTTTCAAAATAAGAAATTTAAGTGCATATTGTATTTCGGTAAGCCCCTGTGCAGGTATTCATGGCTGAACATAATGAAGAAGCATCCAATGATGTGGAAGGCCGATAATGGAAAAAGAGAAACAAGAAGAAAGAAAGAAAAAGACCCCACACTAGGGCAAATTATTTTTGAAGAGATTCTCTTTCAAAAAAAAAATCATCAAAAAATCAAAAATCAAAAATCAAAATTTCTTGTGCGCGAAGTTTCAGCATATGCCGCGCACCCTTCTACCCCTTTTCTTGACAACCACCCTTAATTCATTCCACCACCGTTAGCATCGAGTCTATCGCACTAACGCGTGCGTTTTCATTCCACCACCGTTAGCATCGAGTCTATCTCACTAACGCGTGTATTTTCATTCCACCACCGTTAGCATCGAGTCTATCTCACTAACGTGTGCGTTTTATTCTACTCTACCACCGTTAGCATCGAATTTATCTCACTAACGTGTGTGTTTAGCCTCTATCACATTGGGACCGCTTTTATTTTCGTTGGGCATGGGTTTTATCCCTCCGACCTCGGCAGGCTCGGGTTTAATCCCACTGACCGACCGGTTACCTCGGCAGGCTCGGGTGTTATCCCACTGACCGACCAGTTATCACGGCAGGCTCGGGTTTGATTCCACTGTCCGATTGTCAAGGTATTCCATTTATATTACCACTGGAGCGTGGGTTAGTCCCGCCAGTGTGCATTTCATTTTCACAGCTACTGGAGCGTGGGTTAGTCCCGCCAGTGTGCATTTCATTTTCACCGCTACTGGAACGTGAGGTTAGTCCCGCCAGTGAGCATTTCATTTTCACAGCCACTGGAGCGTGAGGTTAGTCCCGCCAGTGAGCATTTCATTTTACTACCATTGGAACGTGGGTCAGTCCCGCCAGTAAGCATTTCATTTTCACAGCCATTGGAGCATGGGTTAGTCCCGCCAGTGTGCATTTCATTTTGCATCGTCACTAGCCGTTGGGTCAGTCCCACTAGTGCGCCTTTCATTTTACCCCGCCGCTAGCCGTGGGTCAGTCCCACTAGCGTGCATCTCTTGATTTTAAATTTTATTCGGGTCAGTCCCATGATTTTCGTTTTATTCGGGTCAGTCCCATGATTTTAAATTTCTTGTTCGGGTCAATTCCCATTTTAAAGTTTCATTAAAGAGGTCAGTCCTCGTTTCAATAATGACAGTCATTCGAGCAGCTGCAGCCAAAGACACAGGTAAGTATTTGGTGTCTACTTCTTTGTCTCAGGTTTTTCCAAAACTCAGACAAAGAGGGGCAAACTGTAGACACCAAATTTTGATTTTAAACTTTATTCAATTTTTATTTTATTTGTTTCGATTTTAGATTTTTATTTTATTTTTTTTTTGATTCGTGTCCCCTGTTTTATTTTAATTGAGTTAAGGGTTTTTTGCACTAAATTTTCGGAAAAAAAAAAAGAAAAAAAAGGGAAAAGTGTATTAGGGACGGTTGGACAAGTGGTTAAGGAATATGGGGGACAAGTGTCCCTTTGCTTATTTTGACAACACAACATTTAGGGGGACACTTGTTTAGCTTAAAAAAAAAAAAAAGGATTGAGGAAGCCACGGATGAGAGGGCCGCAGCAGAGGAGAGAGAGCAGAGAGAAGTTGGCAGTAGACGAAGGGGCTGGAAAAACACAGAGAGCAAGATCAAAAGGGAAAATCTGAAAAGATTGGGGGAGGTTTTCCGGGAAGAGAAAAATGAGCGAGAGAGAGTAAAAAAAATAAGGGAAGAAAAAGAAGGTGGCGGCGGAGACCTTTTGGGGGAAAACAAAAAAAAAACAGAGAGGGAGGCTCTTGGTTGAAGAAGAGAACTGAAAAAAGAACGGAGCAACAAAAGGAAAAACAGGGGAGGTTTCGGCAG
Source organism: Coffea arabica (assembly GCF_036785885.1). Classification (NCBI taxonomy): domain Eukaryota; kingdom Viridiplantae; phylum Streptophyta; class Magnoliopsida; order Gentianales; family Rubiaceae; genus Coffea; species Coffea arabica. Next base: position 46,978,735 of record NC_092315.1, read on the forward strand.
GGGAGGAAAAGGGAAAACAAGGAAAAAGCAAAAGGCTGCGGGCTGGAGGAACTAAGTGAGGAAAAGAATTGGTGAAAAGCCAAGGAAAAATAGAGAAAAGGGCCGCGGCTGCAAACAGAAACAGAGCAAGAAAAGGGAGTTGCAAAAAACCGAGCAAGAAGAAAAGGAATTTCAGGCAAGCAGAAAAACTGAGCGGAGGAATTACATCTTGCTGGCCGCTCCAGAATTTTTCGCAGCTACCATCTCGATGGAATCCTCCACCGCCATCAGCAAGTCACCACCGCTCAAGAGGGAGCTGTAAGCAACCCTTTTCTTTTTCCTTTTCCCTTTTCTAAGCATAGACTCTTGAAATTTCAGAGACATGTATTTCGAAGATTGGTTCCTAATAATGTTTCTGTGATCATACATGATCTTGAATATACATGTTCGCGGGTTGATTGGATTGAAACCTTGTGTGTTTCTGATAATTTTGGGGCCAGTTACAACATAAATTGAGCAAAAATCTGTTGAATTTTTTCATGCCCATTTGCTGTTTATTAAAATGCCCGAATGAACATTCTATTTGAAGAGGATTTCGCCCGCATTTTACGTATGAATTCTCATATCTCTATGCTTGAATCCGAATAAATGTTGTGAGAGGAAGTGTTGTTGGAGTTTCATTGATTGTTGGAAATAATTGGAATTGAAACCAGATGTTCTGGTATTGCTGACCAAAAAGGGATCTAAAATGCTAAACTGATGTTAAGCTCGTTGGAGAAGACAATCAATTGTCTAAAAATGGCATTCTCAGCCCATACATTTTTGCTTCCTCTGGAATATAACCCCAAGAGTTTTGAACTTCATAATTTGCCCCCCCCGAAACTGTTGTAATTCCTTCAATTAGATCCCTGTTTTTGTTGCATATGAACCCCTCAAGTTTCCCCCTGTTCTGAGGTGACCCCAAAAATTGGAAAAGCTGAACTAATTTCGCCCTCTTAAGCTTAATCCTATGTTTGCCCATTTTATGTGACTTTTTGGGATAAATTAATTCGGGGATTTAGATCATAATTGTGGCTTAATAATTTTAGTTAATTTACTACTCTTGTTGGGTTTTAGTTATGGTTTAGATTTTTGGGTAATAATACTTAGTTGGGTTGGACTAATGGATTTTGGTTTGCTTCTTCTGGGTTTATGATTTGGGCTTGGAAACTTGAGGCCCTTAATTTTGTATGAGCTAGATTAGTGAAAATGATGGGCTAGCCAGATTGTTTTCCTTGGACTTCCGATTGGGCCGAATGATCTTTGGGCATAAACAAATAAATAAAATAGCCCAGTGGTTTAATCCATTACGAAGCCAGAGAAATGAATTCGCAAATCAGTCCCTGTACTTCTCTTTAATTTCGCTATGGCCCTGCAAGCTTTCATTACTTTCAATTGGGTCCCTAAATTAATTGCAAATAGGCCCATAAACTTTATTTTTTCTTTAATTTTGACCCCGTAACTTTGTTAATTTTTGTAATCAAGTCCTTTCTTCTTTTGACCTCTTGAATGTGGGTTGTTTATATGATTTAATTGATTCAATTTCATGTTTATTTTATCTTTTGTGATTCTTTATGAATTAAAGTGGTGCCTTGACCCTTTCTTTTATTTTGGAGGGTAAATAAGTGGTTTCACTCCATTAGGACCCCAATTCAAGGGAGGTATAGTTTCTTTTATCTTTTTTTTTTGGTCTCTCCTCTATGTGATCCAACGTGTTAAGTGAGAATTACATGTCTACTTTGCTTTCCTTGCCTTTCTTTAATTCCTTTTATTTATTTCATTTACTTTTGCTTTTATTAAGTTATTCTTTTATGGGATATGTGTACACCTCTTGGCTTGTAATAGATAGGGTTTGGAGAGCATTTTTGTTCATTTTTCCCCTTCCCCATTTGTTTTAGTTAGCCAATGTAATAGTTAGGATTTACTTTTCTAAGTCTTCCCCTTAGATAGTAGGCCCCCCTTCAAATGTAATAGTTAGGTTTTTATTCGCTTTCTCTTCTTGCTTTGTGTGATTATTTGCATGCTTGTTGCTACGTGTTAATTTGCTTTATTAGGCTCTTGCATTTAGTCGAGCATGCTAAGTGTTATGTGCTACGTGTTTATAGGTGATTGGCATGTCTACTTGCTTTCTATAGTCGTAGATGAATATGATGGATGAATGCACGTCACCACACTAGTCCAACGCTAGTTGTGGCTTATTATCCCGTTTTCCACTAGTCTAGTGAGAACTCATAGACATGGGCTAGTCCAACGCTAGACCCTTAGGAGCCCCTTAAGCGTTAGGTCATGTTTGTATGATTACATTCCACTTCATGCATATTTTTTCTATTTTTAGGATTTTATCATTTTCTCATAATATTTCCCCTAATAAAATATCCCTTACCCCTATGTATACAACACTTAGACATTGCATCTCATTTAGGAAATTAGGGGGGTAGATTAGTGCATTTTTGCTTGATTAGATAGGGAAATAACCCCTTGGATATGGGATATGGACGAGTTTGGCTTTTCTAGTCTTAGCACGCTCGTATTCTCTCTATTAAAGGGAACATTGAAGTCACGAGTATAAAATTCCCCGCACCCATTATGATGCATTCCCTTAGGACATACACATTTGTATATTATTATATTTTCTTTACTTTTTTCTTTCTTTTGAGTCTCATGTCTTGCATTATTAGTGACTTCTTCAAAGAATCTTGATTGGGCGTCACAATTAATGTGATTGGTACCAAGTGAGTTTTGAAGAGAAATTTCGACCCCTCGATATCCCCTAGGTCTAGGGTTTGCATTTATATAGTACATCCAAAATGTGATAAATTTTTAGGTTAAATAAGGAAAATTTTTGACTAAATCGCGCAACTAGCCTTGGCTAGGTCGAAGGGGTGCCTTGGATACTTATCCTTGCCTTTCCTTTCTTCAAATGTGACTCCCGAACCTTTTTCTTTGATTTGCGTAGCCTTGGAGTCGTTTAAAAAGGGTTTTTCCACTTTTCTTTTAAAAATTCATTTTTAGGTGACTTGGTACACCTTAACCCTATACCAAGTGGTGACTCCATTTTCAATCAAAAACCCTTTTTAAACTATATTTTGGGTCAAATCGTCGCAATTACAAGTCCCATTTAGACCCAAGTTTTTCATTTTTAATCAAAAATTTATTTTTCAATAAAAATTGATTCAAAAAGCCATTTTTTCCAAATTCGTTTTTATTCTTCTTTGTTTCAAAAAATGGGGCGCGACACTAGGAATAGGAGTTATAAAAAATTTTTGATAAAAAATTCAACCTTTGATTGTTGGCAAAAATTTTTGGGGTTTATATTTGGCCAAATTTCAAGAAGCATGTGAGCTAAAATCATGCCTTCCACATGTTTGAGAAAATGTCCAAGTGAAAACCGATTTAAAAAAGATTTCTTACAGTTTTAGAAAATAGGAACATCGCCGTTTGCGTCTTGAGTGCCGCTAGTAGGGTTTTCGCTGCTTGTCGTCCACGGCCATGGCTGCCCTCCAGCCACCTGCTGGGGGGTGTCCCTCTCCTTCCCAAACCTTCCAACGCAAATCCTTTGCTGCTCTCTTCTCAGCCGGATCTTCACAGCCGGCTCTATTCGTCCATGCATCATCTGCGACCCATGAGAGGGAACCAACTCTCATGTTTTCACAGGAGGATCTCAATCGGCTGGCCATTCCTTACAAGTATGCCCTGGTGGGAAAATTCTCTAGGGGAAGACCGAAAATGGAGGAGATACGCAGGTTCTTTTTCTCATTAGATTTACGAGAAGTAGCTTCGGTGGGGTTGTTTGACTCATGACATGTGTTCATGAAGCTGGGGAATGAAGTTGATTTTCATAGACTCTAGGCCAGAAGCATCTGGTATGTCCATGGCTTTCCGATGAGAGTCTTCAAGTGGTCGACAGCGTTCCATGTGGATAAGGAGCCTGCTGTAGCCCCCGTTTGGTTCCAACTCCCAAAACTGCCAGTGCACTACTTCAATAAGGATGTTCTCTTTCAGATCATCTCAACGCTGGGTACTCCGCTGTTGGTGGATGCGGCAATGTCGGAGACGACTCGTCCAAGCTGTGCGAGAGTCTGTATGGAGGTTGACCTGCTCAAGCCTCAGCCATCACGAATATAGATTGGGAACGGCGACAACGATGTGTTTTGGCAGAGTTTCATACTTGAAAATCTCCATCCATACTGCTCCCATTGTTTTCGGCATGGACATGGAGTGGAGGGGTGTCATATCTTGCACCCAGACCTCCGGGTATCTAAAACAGAGGGTAAGAAAGCTGGGAAGTTTCGCCTGCAGCCAGAGGAGGTGCGCAACCACAAGGAGACTGCCTAAGATGTAGTGGGTGGGCATATGGCCGCAGTGGTCGCACTGCTAGCCGTGGCCGTAGCTCTAGTGGAGGAGCTTCTGCTGCGGTAGTGGACATCCAGTTCGTGGCTAGTGTGCAGGCGAAGAGGGAGATGGTGCCGCTTCCAACTGGGACGGATAGTCCTGGCATGCGGCCATCACAGTTGGGAGAAGAAGACCTGGTGGGGGGCAAAGCAGGAGGGGGTAGCGAGAGTTTGGGTAGGGACAGGGAGGCACGAGAGGGTGTGACTACATAGGCAGAAGAGGGGGAACTTGAAGGAGAGCTTGGTGCGGCAGCATCTGGGGCAAGCGTAGGAGGCCCAACCACAGCAACGTCTGGTGGAGGGCCAGCCTGCTAGCTTGCGCGGGTGTGCAGAGGACTCGCAACCCAGCAGCGAATTGCACCTGGAGGAAATGGGAGATGAGCTGACCATAGAGTTGTAGGGGGCGAGGGCAGCAGTAACGGACATGGAGGAGAGTGATGCGAGTGAGGAAGGGAGAGAGGTGAAACTCCCTCTGGTGTCACCAAGATTGGTGGTCATACAGGAGCCGGATTAGCCCTCTACGCTCTTGGAGTTGAACATCGACCCCCTTGATGGGAATGGAAAGAATACTAAAAAGATGAAGGGCAAGGGATTGTGTTCGAGTTCAATCCGACAGATAGCTACGGTCCTCAACTTCGATCAATAACTTTCTCCAGGTAATTCGCGATGATTAATACACTATTATGGAATATTAGAGGGGTGTCTAAAGCGCCCAACTTAAGAAGATTGAAATCCATTAATCAATAGAAATGCAATATTAGCCATTTTTACCAAAAAAATGTATATTTTTACCAAAACCTATTTATTTTAGTTATAAAACTAAATAATCAAACCAAAATCAACTAATAAAATGCACTTAAAAATACGTAAAATAAACCCTTATCAAATACCCCCACACTTGAACCATTGCTTATCCTCAAGCAATATGAAATTCCAACCATCAATGATCCAAAGATTGAAAATAAACATATGTGGCATTTCAACTTCATTTCCTTGAATCAAGGTAAATAACCCTTATGTGATCTTTCCATTAACTTCAAGTACTCATAATATCAAACAAAGAAAAGCCAAGTATACCATAATTTTACTAATTCAACTCAATTTCTCATTTTTACCCAATTTCACAAGCAAGCAACTCATATAGTCAATAAAGATGTTAACTAATTCTCATGATCAACTTCTTATTTTATTAAAGAGGGATTTATTTTCTTTTTTCTTTTTCTTCTTTTTTTTATATATTTTAAGAGTTAAATACTACTTAAGTTGTGAAAAATGCCTTTTGACGCGAAGATCGATATTTTTAGATGAAGATCGCCGATTACTCAACATTTCACATACTTAAGTTGCTTTTCATACTCTTAATTCAAGTACCGCTTTACGCAAAAGTCGATATTTGTAGATGAAGACTCCTAGTTACTAAGTACAAGAACTATTGGAGTAGAATAACTCTTTTTTTATATAAATATATATATAGAGAAATAATAATAAAATTCCCTCTAAAGAATAATATGAGAAAAGTATGACACTTATTGACCATATTAATTTCTTAACTTATAAAATCAGATAAAAAGAATAATTTTCATCAAATATGCAAAATGTAGGCATAATCTTCTCTACTTTACTAGATATACTTTCCTATAGATGTAAAAATTATAATGACATAATAGTCATTTCCAAATTAAATGAGCAAAAGAAGTTTCAAAACCACGTATATTTATTTCAAAAGAGTATTTGACAAAATTTTATTTATTTATTATGATTATTATATATACAAGTATAAGGTTTTGGAAAAATTTTGACAGAATCTCCCTTTAAAAGTGGACTAAACTCCTTGCCAGCAAACCCAAGATAAACAACATTTAAACCAACTACTTATCCAACTTCAAACACAACTGACAACACAACTAAACAAAATCACAAGTACCACACAATTCCTCCCCCACACTTAAAATACACATTATCCTCAATGTGTAAGGGAAAGAAAAGAAAAGAAAAGTCATAAAAGTAAGAACAAGTTACTCCCCAGTTGAGATGGATGCGGTCCAGTTTATCCTTGAATCGCGAGCCATCGACCGATCAACCATTTACAAGCAACTAATAACCCTTTTTAACGGATCAACTACACCTTTAACACAAATCAAGGGGTTGAATTGCTTGATCAAAGTTCGCCTTTTTCACTTCAAATGGTCATTCTTGCTTCCATTTGCCAACCCTATAGCCCAAAAACAACAAATTAACTAAAACACTTATTCAAACCACAAAATCACACCAAATTAACACATATAACATAAACATTGGGTTGCCTCCCAATTAGCGCTTTTGTTTATAGTCGTTGGCTCGACTCACAGGTTCGGCTTCTCAAATTGAAGATGAGTCGCCCAAAAGACATATAAGTCCTTTTGGAACGATTTCACCTGCCAAGTAGGGTTTTAATCGTTGTCCATTGACCTTAAACCTTTCATTTCTTGAATTTGCCACTTCAACAGCTCCATAAGGAAATACTTGAGTAATTTCAAATGGTCCCGACCACCTTGACTTTAATTTCCCTGGAAATAATCTCAAGCGTGAGTTGAATAAAAGCACTTTTTGCCTTACCTGGAATTGTTTAGGGATAATATGCTTATCATGCCAATATTTCACCTGCCATATTTTTGCCTTATCTCTTAAAGAAAATGGGAACAACCTTAACTTTATAGCATCATCACTAACTCCATTCATTTTAATGGTATCACATATTTCCAAGAATGTAACTAAGTGTGAATTAGGATCTTCTACTGCATTACCTCCAAATTGAGATTGTTGAACCATTTGAATAAGTGATGGTTTAATCTCAAAATTGTTAGCATTTACCGTAGGCCTTGCTATGCTTGTTTGAGATCCTTGTATTCCCGGTAGAGCAAAATCTCGTAGAGCTCGCCTATTTGTTTCATTTTCGGCCATCTCTTCTTCAAATGGTAGCTCTATTAAGATTTCCTCTATTGGTTGCCAAACCTCTTGTTCCTCTTGTTATTGTGTATACCTTCTTTGTCTATGTAATGTCCTCTCAATTTCTGGATCGAAAGATGCTACTTCTTGAGATATCCGGTTCATACACTACAAACAGAAATAAGAGAGATTATGCAACTTTTATTTATCAAAAGCTGATTCAAATGTAAAATTAGCTATAGACAGCTTAACTAAAAAAAATAAAGATGTCTAAATTAATAGAGATGATTAGGCTCTAATATTGCCGCTCCCCAACAACGGCGCCAAAAACTTGACGGGTTTTTAATACAAGTGCAAGTTAAATCCGAATTTATACCTGTTTGACTGCAAGTATACAGGCCAAAATTGTAATGTAGGGTATGTATCGGGTTGATCCCATGAGGAGCAACTTAAACAATTACTAGATCCCAATTTACTCTATTATTTAGACTCACAATATATTTGAGCAGAAAATTCAGAATTAAATCTGACGACAATCTTTTTACTATCTAAAATCCTTAACTAGATAATTGCAATATCACAAATGGAGAAAAAAATTCACTAATTACTTGAATCTAGGGATGTAGATTCCACTTATGATACAAATGATCCAAATGAATGAATTTAACACTTGTTACTACTCTTGTTTAACCAGGGATTCATTTCCAAAATTGCCAAAACTTCATTCTCATGATAAAATTGGTCTAAAACAGTTTGGTTTATCCTAATCTCTTGGTGAAAACCGAAACTGCACTTGTTCATGCATGGAATGCAGATTTAATCCACTTGAGTGTAATTCTATTCTCATGAATTAACAACTCAAACTCCACTCATGTTATTCTATTGTTTTTACCATTTCTCAATGAGTAATAACAACTATAAACCTGCTATTGGTGATCAAACAACAACAAATAATCAAGCATACACAAGTAGACAAGTTAATACAAGATACAACAAGTATAAATCACATTCAATTCATATCACTTGGCCATAAGTTTCATCTACTCCCTAGAATAGAAATTTAGCTACTCATTGATGATATAATAATCAAATTCATAACTTCATTAATAAAAAAATCTCAGTTTACAAGTACAAGAAAGATAAAGAAAAGCTTAGCCAAGTAATGGTGAAGCCCTCGAAAAATCTGCTATGTCTTGTACTAGATGGTTACAAGATGAAGCTTCCAAGTGTTCCTGCAAAATTTCCTAGCTAGAGAGAGTTTTTGCTATCAGAAAATCTTGCTACATATCATCCCTTGACCTCTCCAATGTCTCTTCATAAAAGCTGGTCCAAAACTCATTTTTCCTGGTCAAATTTTCCATCCTTTGATTCCCAAATCTGAAATTTGTTAAGATAGTCAATAACCAATGTTTTTTACTTGAAAATAAGCCATATTGTATGCCCTTTTGTCTTCTGAAGTATGTGCACTGAATTCCCTTGCAACTTATAGCTGGAAAGTGGTATGAACACAAGAGAAATGGATGAGCAAATTGCAGATTTTCCGCTACAAAACGCGTTTTCACTTTTGACCTCACTTCAACTGTATTTTTCTCCATGATAGCCACCGAACTGGATGTTATGCAAAACACAAAGGTTGTAGCCCTTTGAATTAGCGTTCCAATGCTTCAAGAAGCATCAAATTTGGAGATCATTGGACAGAGACATGGTCAAAATACCATAGACTGGTCAATTCTGGGTTTCAGCTTTCGACCATCCAGATAAGTTTATGTTTTTCGACTGTTTGACCAAGACAACGGCTGAATTGGACTTTGATGTCTTCATACCAATTGTAGGTCTCTTTCGTAGCTTTAAAATGGTATAAAGATCACCTCAATCCGATGAGTGTAGCTCTAGATATAGTCGAAATACCGAAGAGTGTCAAAATTGTCTTGAATTGCATTTCCTCACTTGAATGTTTTTCACTTCATTTTTCTTTTAACCACCTGAATTCATCACCAATTATCTATTTTTCACCCACTTGACATTCTTTGGTGATTGAATCATTAATCCTGCATAAAAATGAAGTTTTTACCACTAAAATCAATAGAAATGCAATATTAGCCACTTTTACCAAAAAAATATATATTTTTACCAAAACCTATTTATTTTAGTTATAAAACTAAATAATCAACCCAAAATCAACTAATAAAATGCATTTAAAAATACGTAAAATAAACCCTTAAAACCTTCTAACGTTACAAAATGGATAGTCTTTTCAGAGACAAATAATAGACTTTCTCTGACTGGCATCAATCACATCTGAATGTTTAAACAATATGACTTGGTTTGTTTGGTTCTTGAACTAATATATAGAAAGCAATGAATAATTTTTTTGTGATAATATCATCGACAAAATAAACTTCTCTATCAACGTAGCTGTCTTGTGCACCACTGCTTCACGGTAATGGAAATTCTTTGCTGAATGAATAGACTTTGATGTCTCTTACATCAGATTTGTCGGCTATACATTTAGTTGAAGTGCTTCAATAGGAATAGAGAGATCAATTTAGAGGTGAAATTTCATATATAGGGAATTATCTGGCCATTTTAAGGGGCAATGCTAAATGGAAAAAAATGAGTACGGCTAGATTTGTTGTAGCAGAGTTTTTAGAGTATATTTTGAAATATTTTTAAAAAATATTTTGGAATATTTAAAAATAGAAGAGTTTTTAGAATATATTTTGAGATATTTTTTAAAATTTTAAAAAAATTTAAACTAATTTTTAGATTATCTTTTAGAGTACTTTTTAAAAATTTTAGTTTTTGGAATTGTTTTTGAAATACACATTTACTGTAGCATTTGGAATGTAAAAAACAGTTTTTCAAAAACAGGTGCAAAAACAAGGAATCCAAACGAACCCTATTGTATTTGAAAAACTAGTTTTTCAAAAACACCCCAAAAACGGGGGATCCAAACAGAGCCAAAAGTTTTAAAAACTATTATGAGAAGATTAAAGAAAAAAATAATGGCTCCATGCATTTGGAATTTGAAACAAATGAGGCAACTGAATAATCAAAAAAAAATGAGACAAAAAATCATGGAGTCTGTTGTTTAATTAATGAAAGTTTTGCTTTCTATCGAAAAAATAAAATAAAACAAAGATGTCGTTTACTTAGATATAGATGTTTGCTAGGAAAGGGACTAATTCTAATTTGCATTACTTAACTTTACCATTTTGGATACGTTACATCTTAAATTCTCAATTTGGGACATACAAACTAAACTTTCAAGTTTGCTTTAAATCAAGGATTAATCTTATATACATTGCCAATGTATACACTATCAGTATTAGATATATAACACGTGCAAATTTTGAATTTGAAATTTAAAATTTATTCATGTGTCAATCCATCCAACCGTGATAGTGTATAAACTGACAGTTTATATAAAATTTACTCTTGATTAAATCCAATTAATGACAATGTTAATAAAATTAATGAGAAAGGATATGCAAATTAATGATAATGTATCATTTTATTTTAACGGCGATTCCTTGATTCATTTTAAACATTTTCAATATGTTATCATTGATTTGAGCGTTTAAAATGTAAAATATACAAAATTGAGAGTTTAATGTGAACAGTGAAGAAGTGATATAAGTTTAAGGGTATAAAGTAGATTTAGTCCTTGAGAAAAATAAATGTATTTGTCTCTAATTTTCCATCTATATTTGTATGGTCGTTTATTTATAGAATGTTGAACGCACGATTTGTGTTCACAAGGAATTCATGAAAAAACTGTCCTATGTCCCAGGACCTGCTCGGTGCATGCTGTTTGGCAGTCTTGTGAACCCATTAAAGTGACATGAGGAAGTTTTAGTAAGTAATCAATTCCTCAATAAAGGAGCCTTGTAACATCTGTAACCTGATTCCAACCATATAATGATATATATTTTTGTCTTCTAATTAAAAGATTATATGTTTAATATTTTTAATTAATGAAGTTTACTATACACTGTTTAAGAAAGCCTTTGAATAGTCTTAATTGAATCAATTCCACTCATGACGATCTCTGTCTTCTTGTTTAAATGGCCCACATTTGCTCATTGTGCTTGCATTTGCCTGCCCGGACGGTGATAGATACCTATTCAAGCGACCCACATTCTTTACATTGATTGATAATTTTGACACTCTAAAAATAAGGCCACTGCCGAAATAGCAGCAGCTTAAGCATGGATTGGTTGGGCATCAATGCCCCAAAAATATGCATGAATTTAGGTATCGCCATTTCCAAGGATTTTTGCCTTCCATTAATTGCTTTCTACAACAATCTGCTATACGTGTTCAGGATATCCATGGCCATGGAACTCTCTTACTACATCCTAGGGGATATAACAGTGACATACACAACCAACTTCATTACCCTCATTCCTATAGTACACCTTTCTCTTGTCAACAATGGTAAGGTGTTGGCATGTTAAATCAAGTCAAAAAAAAATTTCTATATTATTATTTAACGGTGTTTTAGTTAAGTTAAAATTGTGGTAATTTTATTGGGATTAAGTTAGAGTAGTTTTATTCTTTGGAAATTAGTATTTTATTAGAAAATTTTTTGTTGTTGTAACACTACCAAATCATCTAATTAATAAATAGAGAGTTTTATTGTTATTGTCAGCTGAGGAGAGTAAAATTTGATGGTCTTGTTATTTTAGTGTGTGATTAATATATAATAGTTGGTATTATGAAATTTATCGCCTATATATTTTTTGATCAAAATTTTGGATTCTACATCTGGTATCAGAGCCCTAACTTCAAAAAATTGATCTTGGGGTGCTTATGAACATTGAAAATTTGTCCCAACCACGAGTTTAGTCTTGAGCATCTCCTGATGTCAAAGTTGGAGCATAAGAATTGTAATAAAAAAAAATTAATTGATTGAGTTGGACCACAATTTTCGTCATGGAGTATCCAATTGGTAAAGATTGGACCATAAGATTGGTTCAGAAGAATTGTCAGATTGATTGCGGTGTTGCGACAAAGATAGGAGAAGAATCTTGAGTTGTGGTCACCAAAATCGTAAAGTGACGAGTTGTCAATGAATTGACATCAAATTATGGAATGAAAATAGTTTATCCAGAGGTTTGGATTATTTTACCTAGTCAAATATAAATTTGCCCGTGCAATATTAAAACAACAAAAACTTTTGAAGATGAAAAATTCAAATTGATATTAGGAAAATTTGCAAAGGAGATCACTCTTAGTGATTGTGTTGGATTAAATTCAAGAAAAAACGTGATTTAAGGGAGGCAATGTTAGAAGAATTAAATCAAGCAATATTTAGAATTATATTTTTTTATTTGGTAATTAGATTAGAATTGGTGTCATAGTTTGTTCAGAAAATCTAGTTGAATTGTGTTTAAGAATTAGAATTAGAATTAGAATAGGTTTTATCATTTTGTTTCTCTATTTAAGGACTTGAAGTCCTAGGTTGGTAGTTGAGGAAAATTGAGTGACGAGATAAATTTGTTCAAGTGTGTGGAATATTACAACAACAAAAACTAAACTATAGTTGAAAAAAATTGAGCAAAAACTATAGTTGAAAAAAAAAAACTGAGCAATTTTCAGCAACAAAAACTGTAGTTGAGGAAAAATTGAATGACGAGATAAATTCGTCCAGTTGCGGGGAATATTATAGCAACAAAAAACTGTAGTTGAGGAAAAATTGAGCGGCGAGATAAATTTGTCCAAGTGCATGGAATATTACAGCAACAAAAACTTTTGAAGATGAAGAATTCAAACCGATATTAGCACAATTTGCAAAGGAGATTATTGTTTGTGATTGTGTTGGACTTAATGCAAGAGGAAGATTGATTCTAAGGGAAGCAATATTGGAATAATTAAACCAAGCAATATTTAGAAGTATATTTTTTATTTGGTAATTAGATTAGAATTGGCGTCATAGTTTGTTCTGAAAATCTAGTTGAATTTTGTTTAAGAATTAGAATCAAAATAGGTTTTATCATTTGCTTCTCTATTTAAAGACTTAAGTCTAGGTTTGTAGTTGAGGAGAATCAATTAGTTGAATAAATTTCTTTATCCTCCTGTGCCTTCATATTCATTAGTCCAGCTTATCAAGCTGTGTGTTTTCCGGCTTCGGGATCTTTTCCGTCCTTTTCTAGTATGTTCAAATAGCCTCACGACTTATCATATTTGTTCATTGTTTGTTTGTGTGCTATCTAACCAACAAATTCTTGGTTTACAAAATACAAATATCTTCCGCTGCATGATTTTTTGTACTAGCACAACGTAGGCCTGACTTCAAATTGCCACTGATCTCTTTCAATCTTTCAAACGTATTTGTTTTTCATCTAACTCGTGCATGAAAAACATCAGTCCCTACCAATTCTAATTTGTCTGAATCAGCTTCCAATTGGGTGGTTCAGAATTTATTTTGAAAGTTACAGGTTCATACCAAAGTTGACAGAATAAAGATTTTGGTTCAGCGACAAAACAAGACATAATTTAAGAAAAGGTCAATCCAAGACGCGAGAGACGACCTTTTCGCTTCATGCAAGAAAGCCAAAGGCGGTTTCCAATTTATTGGGACATAGGACAGTTTTTCATGAATCTCTTGTGAGCACAAACCGTGCAAGACACCAAATCATGCTTAAAGGGTGTCTTCAACATTCTACAAACAAACGACTATACAAATATAGATGGGAAATTAGCGGCAAATACGTTCATTTTTCTCAAAGGCTAAATCTACTTTACAACCTTAAATTTAAGCATCACTTTTTCATTATTCACTTTAAAAAATTTCAATCTCCTAAAAAGCCTCCTTTTACATCTATGATGAAAATATCTCCAAACAAACCTTGAATAAATATCATATCCTAACAAACTTGTAGTGGTAGCAAATTAAGTTGGTTGTTCGGATGATCAGTATGAACATTTTTCATTTTTCTTATACTTAGGAGTTTCAGTTTGTTTAGGAAACAAAAACATGTCTCTAGTTGAATGAAAGAAACGAAATTCATTATTGATATTGATCCGACTTTCTGGGTAAGTATAAAGACAGACGAAATTTTTTAGGAAAGAAGAAGGTATTTTCGTTCACATCAAGATTGTTACTTAATAATCACCAGAAAAAATGCAGAAAAAAAACAGCACCATTGATGCTAGGTTCTGGGGATATTCGGGGCCTATAAAAAGGCCACAAAACAAGAAGGAGAGGGGGGACGGCTGATGAAAAAAAAGAGGTGGCGGCTAGGTTTAGGAAAGGAGAGCTTGGTGAGAGTGAGAGCTAGAGCGAGAGATAGAGCTTCGGGCAGCGAGAGAAAAATCTGGGGGGGAGGAGTGACGGCTGGGGTTAGGAAGGAAGGTTGAGAAAAAGAAACCGAGAGAGTTGGCGGCTGCGGATTGAGGAGAGAGCGAGAGAGCGAGGAAACAGAGTAAGGAGAGGCCAAACGGGGCTGGGGGCAGTGACGGGCTGAGAGAGGAGGAGAAACAGCAAGCAAGGGGTTCGTAACTGAGAGTAAGCAGAGGAGAAACTAAGAGAAAAGGGAAGAACTTTGCGGCTGAGGTTGTAAGAAAGCTACGGCAAGGTTTCTCCATCAAAGCCTGGGCTGATTCTTCATCAAACTCAAGCTGAGGCTTCAGATCCAAAGGCGGTGAATAGGTAGTCTTCAATCTTTTCTTTTTTTTTTTCTTTCTTGTCCACTTCCATTCCATATGAAACCTGGTCTGCGTAACCAGAGATTCTGGGCTCTTACTCATGCTTAAATGTTGAAATACTGTGTCTTGATTGCTAGAGTAAAGTTTGGTACTTGTTTGAATCTCTTGACATGAAAACCCCGAAATTCATAGCCTGTGAATGTAGCCGAAAGATGAGAGACAGCATGCTGTTTTCTTGCGTTCACTTGCATTTCACAGGCTGAAGTTGTTTCTTTTCTTCGCAGTTTACCTATATTCATAGCCATGTCTGAAGGTGTTGCTTTTGTCATCATTTGGTTTCTAAAATTTGTTTTAACCCAAGAGCCATCTGTCCTTTGTAGCGTTTCATCCAACACTTTCGGTTTCATGTCTGGGTTTGTATTTGAGGAAGTTTGAGTTATACTTCTGTTTTGGTTAAGAAATTTGTGGGCTTCACTTGGGTTTTGGGGGATAAGAACGTGGGGGTTTGTGTGAGTTTGATTGATGGGTTTTTATTTGAATAGCTGTCTATATGGAATAAGCTGCAAATTCGCAGCAGAAGGTGCTTGCAGAGAAACTCTTGCTGCATTTTTTTTTCTCTTTTTTTTTTTTTTCTTTTGGTGGCGGTCAGACCCGATTTGCATGTTCTTGTCCTGAAAATTTTGTTTACCAGATTTGGGGTAGTTGATGTTCTTGCTAGATGGTTTGTTTCTTGTTAAGATGGCATGCCATGGTTTTCCTTCCTTCCCTGTATTGATTGTGCAATAAATCTGAGTGATAACATAGCTGAAAATTTACGGAATTCTCAAAGCATTAGAAGTTGCAGACAGTTTTTTGCCATTACAGAAGTGTTTTCCCCATTTTGTTGTCGTATGTCCTGTTGGGTTTCCGTTGTTGAATCTTCAGCAAACGTTGCATTAGAGTTTGGCATGTTAATGGTTTGAGTCTTGTGGATTTAGTAGACAGGCTTACATGTTTCTTTTGAGTTCATGTTCATGGCTGTCTTCCTGCGCATATAGAAGCTGAAACATTGCAGAAATGAACCCATGAATGAGTTCAAGTTTGCTAGTTTCATAGCTTTCTTTCGTTTGCATGTTAAAGTTCTGTCTCAAATTTTCCTGAGCTACGTGGGCTGCTAAATGGTTTCAGTTGCAGAATGTTTTCTTCGTGGTTGCTGCATTTTATGTTCTTCGTGTTTTATGCTCAGAATAATATTGATCCGACTTTCTGGGTAAGCATAAAGACAGACGAAGCAGTAAGAGAGAAAGACAGACGAAGCACGCACGAAACACAATGGTGGCTGTGAAGAAATGGATTAAGGATGGAAGATTTGCGCTTGCAATGCTAATCGTGCAACTTATCAGTGGCGTACTACAAATTCTGGCTAGAGTAATATTCAGTCAAGGAGCCTTTGTTTATGCTTACTTGTTTTATCGACATGTTGTAGGTGCAATTTGTACTGCTCCTCCTGCCCTCTACCGCGAAAGGTTGATAAGTCTGTCTTACGTATTTTGAATATTTTTTCAATATTTGGTGGCCCTCTTTATCCATTTTGTAGAATTGTACAGTAATTTAAATCATCCTTTGCTATAGTGTGATTATGCATGCTGTTAATTAATGGTTTCTAATGTAGAGATGGTGGAAAGAAGTTGAGTTGGCGCATTTTCTTCTGGCTCTTCGTGGATGGATTAACCGGGTATTCCATTTTTCCTCCTTTTGTGCACGATATGGCATTTAGTGAAGTAGCACTTTTAATTTTTTTTTTTTAATTTCTAGTAGGGTAGCATTTTTATTTTTATTTGTTTGGCCAATCCAACAGATTGTTAACTCGGGTAATTAGGTTTGATGAGAATAAACAAAAACAAAAAAAAAAAAAAACTTAAGATGTATTATTTGTCGGTATTTAGATATAGAAAATTAAACATGGTTTGATTGTTTATTGTCTTCTCAGCCATCATTCAAGCCAACACCACTAAGAATTGAAAGTTTATACTTTTTGGATTAATTACTAGTACCGCTCTTTTCTATGACATGTTAATTTGTCATGGTTCAGGATTACTTAAAATTGAATTCTGTAACAGTTGAGGATTAATACTTAAAATCGAATTCTTGATATTGATTGATATTTTACACTCAAACACAAAACATAAAACCACGGCCAAAATGGCAGCTGCCTGTACTAGAGTGTTGAGGGCATTAGTGTCCGAATGTATTGCTTTGTGTTTTTGTGTTCAGGATGACCATTGCGTTGGGACTTTTTTGTTACGGCCTAGCAGACACCACTGCGACGTATGCAACAAACTTCCTTACCCTCATTCCTGTGGTCACCTTTCTCTTGTCCGTAATTCTAAGGTAGTCATGATCATCTCCTTAGTCTTTTGAACATCTTGTTTTTTTCATCTTATATCTGTGCTTTAAAAAAAAAAAAAATCTATTCCAACACATTCTAAATATAAATTGTTTGAATCTACTTCCAATTGAATTTTTCAGAGTGGAAAAATTGCAGCTACATACCATAGTTGGCAAGATGAAGACTTTGAGTGCAATACTGTGTCTTGTTGGCGCACTGGTTATTGCTTTGTATAAAGGGAAAGCCTTCCACATCATCCACAGCAGTAGGGAGCAACATATCGTAATGGAAAAGGTCAAGCCTCATAACTGGACTCGTGGAACCATATTTCTAATTGGCAGCTGCTTATCTAATGCTTTATGGTTCATATCACAGGTATTCACTGTCTTCAGTAGATTCTATGTTTCGTTCTTTATCTAAGTTGGGACTTGAAATTAGTTAGTATAGAAACTACATTGTATTTGTTTCACTTCTCTGCAACCTCACAAATAATAATAATTTGGTTCACATACCTGATTATTTCTTAAAATTGATGTTTGATAGGGAAAGTTATTCGAACTATATCCTTATAAGTTTTGGGCAACGTTTTATACTTGCACCATTGCCTCAGTGCAACAAGCAATTATAGGGTTGTGCATCGACAGATCCAAGGAAGCTTGGCAATTGGGATGGAATCTACAGTTGTTTACAATCTTTTTCTCGGTAATAATCTCAAGTTTTACTCCAAAATTCTCTCTTTTTAAATACAAATAATTTTTTCTCGGTAATAGTCGAGACTTTTACTCTAAAATTCTTTCTTTTTAAATATAAAAAAAGTATGTCAATATGAATTAATTTGGTGTTAAAAGTTTGAATATGAAAAATAGTATGTCAATATCAATTAATTTGGTGTTAAAAATTTGAATATGAAAAAAATGATAGGTGTGGTATTAAAATCGATCATTTCAGGGAGTTTTGGCTACGGCTTTATCTTTTTGCGTGATTTCTTGGGCTGTAGCAGAACGAGGGCCTACTTATCCCGCGATGTTCACTCCACTGCGTCTGCTTTCTGTGACAATTGGAGAAGTTGTCTTCCTCAACGAAGCATTGAGTGTTGGAGGGTAAACATTGATTTATAGTATTGGAGCACATCTTTATTATTAATCGCATGTGAAAGTTTAACTTTTTTAGAATTAATTGGTAATTATTATTTTTGCAGCTTACTTGGTATGTGTTTTATGATCGTTGGTATATATTCTTTCCTATTGGCAAAGAATAAGGAGATGAAAATCAAGACAACAAATGCTGGATCAGAAAGTCAATCTGTAGAGCCTACACTTGAATCAATATAGACTAAAAGATGGACACCGTGCTTGCAAGCGGTGAGAAATTAAAATGATGCCCAAGCACAGTGAGAAATTAAAATGATGTCCAAAAGCGGTTCTTAAAAATGTATTTTATAATTTAATTTTTTTTTTGCATAATCAATGAAATTAAGTTGTTATATCTAAATACACAAAATCGATAGGGCACCAAAAGTTAGTCAAGTATAGATATATATTCTGTTGCATGGTTCTCAAATGTGTTACTAAACTGGGCTAATAAAAGGAAGGCCAATATTATAATAATATACCAAAACTTGGCTAATAAAAATAAGCAAAAAGATTTAGCTGATTAAATTTGCTCATTTTGTTTTTACATTCGCTTGAGAATTTTCATGATAGATGATACTTGGTCATCCAAACACCACCGTTGCCTACAATAAAAGAAAACAATCAGGAATAGTGGGGTTAATAAAAAAATCACTTGAATGATATTTATTTAATTAATTACAATATATAGATATGCATTATATATGTGGAGACCATGACTATAGGCATATAGTATTTGGAGTTATTAAAATTGTTACTGCACTGGTATAATTGAAATGGAAATATAATAATTACGCATATGCACTAAATTTTTATTAGCTCTAGGCTCCTATGGTGCTCTTTCTCGGTATTTTTTTTCTTTTTAAAGGGAGAAAAAGAGGAAGAGGAGGAGGATTTTGGTGAAATGATAAAATTGTCCCTATTAATTCGTATACATCTTATGTAGTGTTAATGATAAGATCTCGGTAGGTTGATTAAATATTGACACGAAAAAAAAAAAAGAAAAATTAGAATGGGTTAGATGAGTTTCTAAGTACAATTTGGTAATCTGCGGTGCACGTAATTTATTGCTATAATTCTTTAGTTCCCTTGAAAACTATTTTAGGGTATTCACTTGTACATTTACCAGAATTTAACTTGACACCGCAAAAGCTTAAACTAAACAATGAGTTCTATCGTGCTTGGCCATTAAAATTTGTGCTGATTCTTTTGCGTGATTGCTGTTGATAATTAGGTCCGATTCAACAACAGAAATGTAGCTCCTCTCTTTACAACGGGTCCAATTGGGAAAGGATAATGCCGTGGCCAGACATGGTACTCATGGCCTCTGAATACAATATTTGTCTAACATCTCGAGACCAAGCGAATACAATACGTGACTTTCTGAAATTAATTCTGGATTTGGTGTAATCTTGATTGCTGGAAATTGTTACTGGGGTTGGCTTGGTTTATGCTTATGCAGAATTTTCCCCCTTTTTTTTTTCTCCTTGAAAAAACAGTGCGCAAGTAGAATTTCTCAAAAGTAATAGTTGGATTAAAACATTTCAGCAATGGAAAATGGAAAAGAAAAAACATTTGTCTACACAGGTACTCTGATAACATGTTATGTCAGACTAGTACTACTATTTATTTCTACTTCACAATAGGAAATAAGGACTGATCCACAATTTGAAGGTCCACAATAAGAAGACATTTCTGTCGATGAACCCTTTCACGAGTACGTTGCTACTCTATTACTAGAGTTTGTAATTCCTATAGTATTCATGAATGACATAAAATCCCTCGGTTTTTACACCAAGACAAGTACTATCAGTTCATAAATTCACAAGTATGTTGGGCAGCATTACTGGAGATTATGATTCCTATCGATTCATGCACATATAACGTTCTGTGTTTCTACATTTATTGAGAATTTTACGTTAGTTCGATGATGCGAATGAGCAAGCTGGCCATGATGTTTACGTAGACTCTGTGAAGGTTCCATAAGGACCAGTGACACGTGCATGAGTTAAGAGGTTCAAAGAGTCCCTTCAAGCCTTAGTTCATGCCGTACAAGTTCAAGAAAAACCGTGCTCAAGCATTGAAGGAATTGACTTGGAGAATTCTTGCAAGCCTACCAAGATGTTGCTAACAATTGAAGATGCAAGTGATCAAGCTTCAATGTCGGATTGGACCTTAATAAATTAGCTTCAATGACTTGGAGCAATGTTTATTTTATTTTTTTGATAGAAAGCAAAACTTTCATTTATTAAACAACAGACTCCATGATTTTCGGTCTCTATTTTGTTGGTGATTCAGTTGCCTCATTTGCGCTGGAGTGTATTTGAGCTGTGCGTTGTTCAGTTTTATTAGTGCTTCTTTTCTGCTCATGGATTTTTCGTGTTCCTTCAAATTAGTGGCCTGAGTTTAGCTGTAGTTGTTGTTGCGCCTTGATTGCATCGGTACGATACGCGGCCGGCCGTTGTCGCGGCAAGTGCGCCTTGGTATAAGCTCCAAAATGTTGACACTAATGACTAGAAATAGTGTATTATTGCATTCGTTTCGTAGATTGATCGAGTCATGTATCTTCGTCTTCCTATGAACAATTAGATATGAGTTAATGTAAATTAGTGAGATCAGAGGAGTGTGAAAACTGCGGTAGATGAACGAATCAGGTATTATTTTTTCCATCTACTTAAAAAAAAGGGTTCCGGAAGTTAGTTTTTTTTTCCTCCAAAAATTTATTTAATTTAGAAAAATCTAAATAAGGGATATAATAATTGTAATTATATACGTCCGTGTATGAACGCTAGTTAGAATGATCTAAATTTTTTATAATCTCAAATTTTTTTTTTTCATTTTAAGGTATGGCTATCTAAGAAATGATCGTGCTTAAAAACACTGGAGTAAGGCTATATGGTTTTATTTTAAAAATTTCTGCGGTTAATTAAGTAGTATGCAGTTTGGGTCTTCGGGAGTTGGTAAAGAATAGCTTCGTTGCAAAATGTTGAATTTAAAAGGAGCAGGACATAGGCTAGCAAGTAGTATTAGACTATTAAAAGGGACAGGGGTATGTTTGGTGTCGGGTTAGGAGAAATAAAAGTATCTACATGGACCTTAAGTAGTGAGAGTTGACGGAGGGTCAACTACGGTAATTTCTGATCAAGCGAGGAGAATGGCTCCTGAGAGCCCATGTATCCTACCTTGTGCTGTTATACGCTTTCCTAAGTGTTGAACTTTAATACTTGCTACTTGCTTTATTTGACTGCATGTTTTGGGGCACCATTGAGCTTTAGCTCACCCCACGATATTTGTTTTCCTTAACAGGTTTTGGCATTCGGAAGTTTTGAAGTCTGCTTTTAGCTTTTGTAACTGTTGTGTTGAATCGACTATATATCTTTTATTTTGGGTTGCCACTTGAAGTTGGAAAAGTGTAAACTCTAATTCTGGTATCTGGTTTGTATGTATATATTTGCGTTGTATGAGTTTATATGTTTTTGTGATGGTATGACTTTACTCCTTGTAAATAACGCGTGAGGTATTTAAGAGTCGACGATTGGCTATCTTGAAGATGCTGTTATCTCTGAAGTTAATGTGGATTTCGTCATCAGCCTATTTGGAAGGAAACGGTGTTGCAATAGCTTAGGTTATTCTTCGGAAGGATTTGGACTAGATTGCTTGCGTGAGTCCTGGCGAGAGTTAGGCAGGCGACCCGCCAACCCTCTGGTTCGCCTTAGGGAGAAGTGGGGCCGCCACAATATTATTGACTATGCAAATAAGGAATGAAAATTCGGTGATTGAGGGTTCTACTCTGAGTTTTGAGGAGCAAAAGAGTCTTTCAAACTTTTGGCTTAAAAGATTTGCAATTGATACCAAGAATAATCAACTAAATTGTTGACCTTGGTCGATCAATCCTTGGTTTTGATGATTAACAAACCAAAATGTAGATTTGGGCTAATGTTTTTATGTGAGCAATTTGTTAGAACAGATTCTTGTGGCACAAAAGAAGAAGCAAAAACAGGACACTCATGTCGGACGTCCGAAAGGAAGCTATCGGACGTCCGAAAGGATGAAGAACATCAAGAAGGAAACTCTGTCGGACGCTCGTGAGGAAGCATCGGACGTCCGGAAGGATCGGACGCACGCCTCGGACGCACATCGATCGCATCGGACGTCCGAGAAATTTCGCAAAGATTTGATGACTCTCTGACGACGTTCGGACGCAGGGTTCGGACGCAGGGTTCGGATGTCCGACAGGTGGTTTGGACACAGGGTTCGGACGTCCGACAGGCCAACGGCTAGTTTTGACAGCATTTAATATTTGACCGTTGGAGAGCCTTTTGGAGCCATTTCTCACCTTCTATAAACACCCCAAAGCACAAGAAGACACTAGACTTTTGCCAACACAAAATACAAGCTTACAAGTGAGATTTTTGAGTAGAAAGATTCTTTGTTGGTTGTATAAGGGGTTGGGGAAGTTGGGTTGTGAGGTTGCTCAAGTGAAGGTTATTCTCTAGGAGGAGTAAAACCTTGGTGAAGGTGAACCTATCACTTGAAGTGGTAAAACCTTGGTGAAGGTTGCCTCATTTGTATAAAATAGTTCTTAATTGGGTGAGTGATCTTTCAAGTGTAGGTTGTTGAGGGTTAACTAGAATTGTTGTAAAACTCCTTGGCTCAACCAAAGTGTGTTTGGGGTGAGGAAGGAGTGAGCCTTCACTTGTACATCTTGGTTAGCATCGCCATCAATTGAAGAGGCTATTGGTTTGATATTTGGTTTGCATTTCTTATCCTTTATCTTTAATTAAGTTTTCTTTATTGTGCTTAAATTTGATATATCTTTGTGCATCATTGTGAATTTGTTTGTACTCATTGGGTTGCACCGGGCACTTACATAAATTACTCAAATATCTCATTTTTAACTAAAAAGGTTGCAAAATTATATAAAATACAAAAAAAAAAAGGAACTTTAGGGTGCGTTTCATAAAAGTGAAGAATATAAAATCTGAAGTTTGAATTCATTAAATTATTGAATTGTTAAATATTAAATCAAATAAATTTGAATGTATATTACATTCATTAATAAGTAATTAGCTTATCACTTATTTTTGGAAACAAGTTTTGCCTAGGAAATTCAGTGCTAAATAATTAATTCAGATGTTTAATTTTTATTATCAAACGCATCTTAACATATTAAGATTTGAATCCATTAAATTTAAATGTTGAATTGGGTTATCAAATGGGATGTTAATAACCCTTTTGGTCAAACGGATGAGCTCTTGCTTGCTTTTATGCTTGGCCTATAAAGGAAGAATGGGGGACTTTGAAATAGATAAATAAAAAATAAAAGAAAGTAACATGCTAGAGATACCTTGTAACAAAATGTTCCAATTTCTTTTTGCTTGTGCAATGCACACCCTCTCAATCTATAAGACTCATACACCAATGAAAAAAAAAATAACTTTTTCGATAAATTAAAATGTTGACTTCATTCAATTGAAAAACCATAATATAATAGATTAAAGAAAATTAATTGCCCGATACTCAAAATTTAAAGGACTATCAATTTTTTTGTGTTCATGTGCATACTTGTGACTTGTTCATAGAATTTCAGTCTACATTCATTGGTTGCCACTAAATAAACTCAAACAACATTTAGTAATTATCAACCGTTTTATTTCAACTCGAATCAAATTCTCCCTTTTTCTTCTTTCTCTCATAATATTCGAAATTTCTTGAATTGAAAAAAAAGTCAACTCGATAAAAGCAACAAATTACAAATTTCTAGTTGCTTAACAAATTTACCATACTCTTGAACAAAAAAGAAATAATATTAGAACCCAAAAGAAAAAGCTATAAATAACTAATATTTCGTTCAATTAAACTCGTTTGCGTTCCTTACGTTACTGGCTTGTACGATGTGCTTCATGTATTGTACATATGCTGTGTTTAAACCAATGGATAGCTATTTCTTCTGGCAATGAGAATAGCTTCTGCCTTTTCCCCTGAAGCACCAGCAAACTTATCGTAGCTCAACAAGAAAAGGAGGTGCTACAAAAATTCAGAACTGGTGGGCTACTTTTTTTCTTTCTTCACTATTTGGAAATTACTAGCAAGTATCAAAATTTGGTTCCTTATTTTCACTTTTCTATCTCATATTCATTTTTTCTGATTATTAATTTTTTCTTGTATATAAATTGTTGTTCTTGCAGATGCTACCGGGGACTTGACATTTCCAAATAATACCCTCTATCCCATGAAGATTTATAGGTTCTCCTTTGGTCCTGTTGTTTTCTAAATTTTGTTTTGTGGATACCAATTGTTCGACGAAATGCCTATTTATTCTTCATACTCTGTGGTGTCATCGAACGTCATCCCACTTCAATTCTGCAACCTGAAAATCCAAAATGTGTCTGTTTTACGTCCATCCCTCGAATTTGTTCCTCGTAAATGTTCAACTTATCTGGCTTCGGGCTGCAACAAAAGCCAAGAATCATTTTACAAAGTGGGCGGTTGAGAGCTGGAAGCAGCAAGAATAGTAGTAATGTGGTTGCTGAGGAAAGTGCAGTGACAAGGGGTTTCGAGTGGGATGATGGTCAAGTAGAAGAGCTTGGAGAAATGGTGGAAGATGAGGAGGAGGGACCATTACCACGGGAAGGTGCAGCAATTTATAAGAGAAGTGCTTCGATATCCCATATAGAATATTGCACTATTTTGGAAAGGCTAGGACTGGGAAAGGTTTCATCTGGAAAGGCTATTTGACTAGGACTTTTAACAAGCCCAACAAGCCATATGGCCCAAGGTATTTTTTTCAATTCACAAGTCCATTTTGATTGACTCAATAGTGCCCAGTAGACATTTGATTTGTAAAGGCCTTTATTTAATATCATTAGAAGAACCAATCCGGCCCAAGTCTTTTCAGTTTAAAGCTCATTTTAGAAAAGTCCAAACATAAGCTTCACCGATTTGACTAGATCCGACCCCTTTGAAAAAGAACATGATCCGACCCGGTTAAGAAATGGGTCTCATTCTCCCCCAATTTCAGGAAAAAAAAAAATCAAATTTTCTGGTGAATGCAGTCCGACCGATTTGAAGCCTGTTTTATTTAAATCCAATTAATGATAATGTTGGTAAAATTAATGAGAAAAGATATGCAAATTAATGATAATGTATCGTTTTATTTTAACTGTGATATTTTGACTCGTTCTAAACATTTTCAACATGTTATCATTGATTTCAGAGTTTGAAATGCATCCAAAATTGAGAGTTTAAAGTGAATAATGAAAAAGTGATGCTTAAATTTAAGGTTGTAAAGTAGATTTAGCCTTTGAGAAAAATGAACGTATTTGCCGCTAATTTCCCATCTATATTTGTATAGTCGTTTGTTTGTAGAATGTTGAAGACACCCTTTAAGCATGATTTGGTGTCTTGCACGGTTTGTGCTCACAAGAGATTCATGAAAAGCTGTCCTATGTCCCAATAAATTGGAAACCGCCTTTGGCTTTCTTGCATGAAGCGAAAAGGTCGTCTCTCGCGTCTTGGATTGACCTTTTCTTAAATTATGTCTTGTTTTGTCGCTGAACCAAAATCTTTATTCTGTCAACTTTGGTATGAACCTGTAACTTTCAAAATAAATTCTGAACCACCCAATTGGAAGCTGATTCAGACAAATTAGAATTGGTAGGGACTGATGTTTTTCATGCACGAGTTAGATGAAAAACAAATACGTTTGAAAGATTGAAAGAGATCAGTGGCAATTTGAAGTCAGGCCTACGTTGTGCTAGTACAAAAAATCATGCAGCGGAAGATATTTGTATTTTGTAAACCAAGAATTTGTTGGTTAGATAGCACACAAACAAACAATGAACAAATATGATAAGTCGTGAGGCTATTTGAACATACTAGAAAAGGACGGAAAAGATCCCGAAGCCGGAAAACACACAGCTTGATAAGCTGGACTAATGAATATGAAGGCACAGGAGGATAAAGAAATTTATTCAACTAATTGATTCTCCTCAACTACAAACCTAGACTTAAGTCTTTAAATAGAGAAGCAAATGATAAAACCTATTTTGATTCTAATTCTTAAACAAAATTCAACTAGATTTTCAGAACAAACTATGACGCCAATTCTAATCTAATTACCAAATAAAAAATATACTTCTAAATATTGCTTGGTTTAATTATTCCAATATTGCTTCCCTTAGAATCAATCTTCCTCTTGCATTAAGTCCAACACAATCACAAACAATAATCTCCTTTGCAAATTGTGCTAATATCGGTTTGAATTCTTCATCTTCAAAAGTTTTTGTTGCTGTAATATTCCATGCACTTGGACAAATTTATCTCGCCGCTCAATTTTTCCTCAACTACAGTTTTTTGTTGCTATAATATTCCCCGCAACTGGACGAATTTATCTCGTCATTCAATTTTTCCTCAACTACAGTTTTTGTTGCTGAAAATTGCTCAGTTTTTTTTTTTCAACTATAGTTTTTGCTCAATTTTTTTCAACTATAGTTTAGTTTTTGTTGTTGTAATATTCCACACACTTGAACAAATTTATCTCGTCACTCAATTTTCCTCAACTACCAACCTAGGACTTCAAGTCCTTAAATAGAGAAACAAAATGATAAAACCTATTCTAATTCTAATTCTAATTCTTAAACACAATTCAACTAGATTTTCTGAACAAACTATGACACCAATTCTAATCTAATTACCAAATAAAAAAATATAATTCTAAATATTGCTTGATTTAATTCTTCTAACATTGCCTCCCTTAAATCACGTTTTTTCTTGAATTTAATCCAACACAATCACTAAGAGTGATCTCCTTTGCAAATTTTCCTAATATCAATTTGAATTTTTCATCTTCAAAAGTTTTTGTTGTTTTAATATTGCACGGGCAAATTTATATTTGACTAGGTAAAATAATCCAAACCTCTGGATAAACTATTTTCATTCCATAATTTGATGTCAATTCATTGACAACTCGTCACTTTACGATTTTGGTGACCACAACTCAAGATTCTTCTCCTATCTTTGTCGCAACACCGCAATCAATCTGACAATTCTTCTGAACCAATCTTATGGTCCAATCTTTACCAATTGGATACTCCATGACGAAAATTGTGGTCCAACTCAATCAATTAATTTTTTTTTATTACAATTCTTATGCTCCAACTTTGACATCAGGAGACGCTCAAGACTAAACTCGTGGTTGGGACAAATTTTCAATGTTCATAAGCACCCCAAGATCAATTTTTTGAAGTTAGGGCTCTGATACCAGATGTAGAATCCAAAATTTTGATCAAAAAATATATAGGCGATAAATTTCATAATACCAACTATTATATATTAATCACACACTAAAATAACAAGACCATCAAATTTTACTCTCCTCAGCTGACAATAACAATAAAACTCTCTATTTATTAATTAGATGATTTGGTAGTGTTACAACAACAAAAAATTTTCTAATAAAATACTAATTTCCAAAGAATAAAACTACTCTAACTTAATCCCAATAAAATTACCACAATTTTAACTTAACTAAAACACCGTTAAATAATAATATAGAATTTTTTTTTGACTTGATTTAACATGCCAACACCTTACCATTGTTGACAAGAGAAAGGTGTACTATAGGAATGAGGGTAATGAAGTTGGTTGTGTATGTCACTGTTATATCCCCTAGGATGTAGTAAGAGAGTTCCATGGCCATGGATATCCTGAACACGTATAGCAGATTGTTGTAGAAAGCAATTAATGGAAGGCAAAAATCCTTGGAAATGGCGATACCTAAATTCATGCATATTTTTGGGGCATTGATGCCCAACCAATCCATGCTTAATTATAAGCTGCTGCTATTTCGGCAGTGGCCTTATTTTTAGAGTGTCAAAATTATCAATCAATGTAAAGAATGTGGGTCGCTTGAATAGGTATCTATCACCGTCCGGGCAGGCAAATGCAAGCACAATGAGCAAATGTGGGCCATTTAAACAAGAAGACAGAGATCGTCATGAGTGGAATTGATTCAATTAAGACTATTCAAAGGCTTTCTTAAACAGTGTATAGTAAACTTCATTAATTAAAAATATTAAACATATAATCTTTTAATTAGAAGACAAAAATATATATCGTTATATGGTTGGAATCAGGTTACAGATGTTACAAGGCTCCTTTATTGAGGAATTGATGACTTACTAAAACTTCCTCATGTCACTTTAATGGGTTCACCGTTCACAAGACTGCCAAACAGCATGCACCGAGCAGGTCCTGGGACATAGGACAGTTTTTTCATGAATTCCTTGTGAACACAAATCGTGCGTTCAACATTCTATAAATAAACGACCATACGGGGCTGGGGGCAGTGACGGGCTGAGAGAGGAGGAGAAACAGCAAGCAAGGGTTCGTAACTGAGAGTAAGCAGAGGAGAAACTAAGAGAAAAGGGAAGAACTTTGCGGCTGAGGTTGTAAGAAAGCTACGGCAAGGTTTCTCCATCAAAGCCTGGGTTGATTCTTCATCAAACTCAAGCTGAGCTTCAGATCCAAAGGCGGTGAATAGGTAGTCTTCAATCTTTTCTTTTTTTTTTTTTTCTTTCTTGTCCACTTCCATTCCATATGAAACCTGGTCTGCGTAACCATTGATTCTGGGCTCTTACTCATGCTTAAATGTTGAAATACTGTGGCTTGATTGCTAGAGTAAAGTTTGGTACTTGTTTGAATCTCTTGACATGAAAACCCCGAAATTCATAGCCTGTGAATGTAGCCGAAAGATGAGAGACAGCATGCTGTTTTCTTGCGTTCACTTGCATTTCACAGGCTGAAGTTGTTTCTTTTCTTCGCTGTTTACCTATATTCCAGGCATAGCCATGTCTGAAGGTCTGCTTTTGTCATGACTAATATTTTTTAACTATTATTTTTTAACTTGTGTGTCTCTTAACAGGTCCAAATAGGCTCTTGCAAGTGAAAAAGGAACAGACATTTTTAGACATTGACGGTTTGGTAAGTGCTGTGGTGCTTTTTTTTTTTTTGGGGAAAATGTCACTTTTTATTGATTTGCAATATAACTTTACAATGGAGTTATAACTCCAGCTACATTTGGGACTCACCGGTGATTAATCATTATTCACTATGGGTCATTGTTAATAACTAAAACTTGACTATCTACAACTTCTGAAGCAATTACTATTCATTTGCAGATAAGCTAGTGACGAGTACCATTCTAGCTTTATAAATTCCAATGGCCGATTCGAAAAAGACGGCAATTGCTTTGAATTCAAATAATATCAAAGCACTAATAAATGAAGGTCATGGGGTCAAGGGCCTGTCTGAAATGGACCTTGAAATTCTGCCACAGGAATTCATTCAACCACTTGAAGAACGGTTCAATGTTGACAATACTTTGGAAGAATACGTACCCGTGATCGATATATCAAATTGGAGTGACCCTAACATTGAGAATATGGTGTGTGATGCAGCGGAGGAATGGGGATTGATCCGACTTGTTAATCATGGGATTTCTACTGAGGTACTTTCAAATTTAAGGAATGCAGCTCGTGAATTCTTTGAATGGCCACCAACTGAGAAATTGAAATATACCATAAACAACTCTCCAAGCAAAAATGTTTCTCTTCGAACAAGCTTTCTCCCAGAAATTGAGAAGATTCATGAGTGGCATGACAAACTTACATTTACATATGTTTCTGATGAAGAGGCCTTGGGGCTTTGGCCTCCAATTTGCAGGTATTATACATAGAATGGAAACTTTTCCTATATACTTTACCTCTTTGCCTCTCATGGTATTGGATTCTTGAACTTACTCATTTGGATTCCTTTACTTCAAAAAAAGTAAATTTCTAAATGATTTTTCATATAGATTTTACAATCACAATTTGGCAGTATATTATTAGATATTGCCCTAATAATTCTTATATAAAGTTGTCCTTTTTGTTGGGTTTCAGGAAAGAAGTGTTGGAATATATAAAATCATGCGAAGTACTTACTAAAAAGTTACTAAAAATCCTCCTGAAGCGGTTGAATGTGAAAGAGATTGAAGAAACAAAACACTCAATGCTTATGGGGACAAAAAGAGTCAATTTAAATTATTATCCAAAATGTCCCCAACCTGAGCTTGCTATTGGCATAGGCCGTCACTCCGACTCATCAACTATCACTATCCTTCCTCAAGGTGTGATCGGAGGTCTTTGGGTTCGGAAATCAGAAAGTGATCCGTGGATACATGTCGCTCCAATAAATGGAGCTTTAGTGATAAATGTTGGTGATGCTCTAGAAATCATGAGCAATGGGCGCTACAAGAGTATCGAGCATTTTGTGACTGTTAGTAAAAATCACAATAGGATTTCAATGCCATTTTTTGCAGGTCCAACACCTTGTGCAATTATCGGACCTTTTGAAGAAGTGCTTGAGAGCACCGGAGAAGAACCACTCTATAAAGAGTGTCTCTACTCGGAGTACGCAACACATTTTTACTCAAAAGCTCATCGTGGAAAAGACAAGATTCAATTTGTCCAGATATAAGATTATGTATTTTGATGTTATAGTGTTATAGGATGTTCGCATCCCATATTGAAAAATAAATCATGTAATTTATATTCCAAGAACACAAGGACCGTGAATTCAAGAGCTTGATAATACTAATGATTTTTAATAGTAACAATAACGAAGCAAACCTCTCAATTTGAAGCACGACCAACTTGTAGGTGAAAAATAATAGAATCAAGTTCTTGCTAAACAAACCACACCAAAAATACACACACACACACACACACAAAATACTCATTCTGAGTACCAAAATTTTACTTATCTAAGCAACCAAAAGAGTCTAAAAAACCAAAATTACCAAAAATAGAACATGGAATCACAGGAAAACATTAACTTTTGTTCCATCAATAC
Source organism: Coffea arabica (assembly GCF_036785885.1). Classification (NCBI taxonomy): domain Eukaryota; kingdom Viridiplantae; phylum Streptophyta; class Magnoliopsida; order Gentianales; family Rubiaceae; genus Coffea; species Coffea arabica. The sequence goes on from NC_092315.1 coordinate 47,010,114, forward strand.
TCATAATTAGAATTCTTGGGAGAGCCAATACAAATGTGCTGATTATATTCACGGGCAAAGGTTTCTTCCCACTGATTATAAGAATATTGCATTTGTCCATGCTGGTGATCCTGTTGTAGATACCAAAATTTTAATTTATCTTTATTTCATTTTATTTTTATTTTTATTGATAATTATTATCTATTTTTATTTATTAATCTAATGATTTTGTTTTTAGACATTTTTTAGCATTTTAGATACCAAATTTTTAATTTAGCTTTATCTATTATTATTTTCATTTTTATGGATTAAATGATAATTATTATTCATTTTGGCTCATTAGTATCTTAATTTTTATTTTTTTGACATTTTAGTATTAAAATTTGTCAGAAAAAGAAAATTGTTCACAAAAATATGCTTTATTTCACAGGCTGAAGTTGTTTCTTTTCTTCGCTGTTTACCTATATTCCAGGCATAGCCATGTCTGAAGGTCTGCTTTTGTCATCATTTGGTTTCTAAAATTTGTTTTAACCCAAGAGCCATCTGTCCTTTGTAGCGTTTCATCCAACACTTTCGGTTTCATGTCTGAGTTTGTATTTGAGGAAGTTTGAGTTATACTTCTGTTTTGGTTAAGAAATTTGTGGGCTTCACTTGGGTTTTGGGGGATAAGAACGTGGGGGTTTGTGTGAGTTTGATTGATGGGTTTTTATTTGAATAGCTGTCTATATGGAATAAGCTGCAAATTCGCAGCAGAAGGTGCTTGCAGAGAAGCTCTTGCTGCATTTTTTTTTTCTCTTTTTTTTTTTTTCTTTTGGTGGCGGTCAGACCCGATTTGCATGTTCTTGTCCTGGAAATTTTGTTTACCAGATTTGGGGTAGTTGATGTTCTTGCTAGAAGGTTTGGTTCTTGTTAAGATGGCATGCCATGGTTTTCCTTCCTTCCCTGTATTGATTGTGCAATAAATCTGAGTGATAACATAGCTGAAAATTTGCGGAATTCTCAAAGCATTAGAAGTTGCAGACAGTTTTTTGCCATTACAGAAGTGTTTTCCCCATTTTGTTGTCGTATGTCCTGTTGGGTTTCCGTTGTTGAATCTTCAGCAAACGTTGCATTAGAGTTTGGCATGTTAATGGTTTGAGTCTTGTGGATTTAGTAGACAGGCTTACATGTTTCTTCTGAGTTCATGTTCATGGCTGTCTTCCTGCGCATATAGAAGCTGAAACATTGCAGAAATGAACCCATGAATGAGTTCAAGTTTGCTAGTTTCATAGCTTTCTCTCGTTTGCATGTTAAAGTTCTGTCTCAAATTTTCCTGAGCTACGTGGGCTGCTAAATGGTTTCAGTTGCAGAATGTTTTCTTCGTGGTTGCTGCATTTTATGCTCGGTTGTTTTGAGTAGATCTTTTGGGGTATAGATGATTGTGTTTGAGGTTAACAACATGAGTTGGAGGTCATGGCACTGGGGGGTTTGGTGGGTAAATCTATAGACTTATTTGCATTGTTTCACAAGCATGCTTCGGCTTCTTAAGCAAATTGCAGAAGGGCTGGAAATTGCAGAAGCATAAGCTTCGTAACTTTGCATGAAAGTTGCATGAAAACTTTCAAAAATTGCCTCTTAACCCCCTAAGCTTCCCCTTATTTTACTATGGCCCAACTAATTGAGTAACTTAATCAATTTTTATCCCCTTAACAAGCCTTTTCTCCTTAATATGTCTTAACATGATTTTTTGGATAGATTTCTTATAAACTTTAGGATGAATTTGAAGGTTTAGTAATTTTTTTTTAGATTTATGGTTTTAATTAGATTTTTGGTGGAATTTTGATGTTTTGTGGCTTAAGCGTAGCAAAGTGTTTTTTTTTTATGTATTTGTTGTGAATTTTAGTTTAATTTTGATAGATTTCATATTAAGCCTTTAATTTTAATTTATTTCATTTTTAGTACCTCATCTTAGAATTTTTTAATCATTTCAATTAGGTTCTTTTCTATTCTAATTTCTTGCATATAGATGATTTCTTTTATAAAATGCTTTAACTCATTCCATTTTGTGTTTAATTTTCATTTCATCTTTAATTTTCATTTGTGTGTTTAATTTTCGTTTCATATAAGTAATTGTTAATTAAAGTGATACCTTGACCCCTTTTTATTATTTTGGAGGGTAAATAAGTAAATTCGTGTCATTAGAGCCCCAACTCAAGGGAGGTACACTCTATCCTTTATTTTTACTTTATTTGACCCTATGTGCAATTATGTGACTTTATGTGATTAATTGCATGCTTTTGAATATTTTTTATTTTATTTTATTTTACTTATTTTATTTAGTCACTTTATTTGTTTTAATTTAGTTTATTTATTTTAATTTAATTTGTAATTATTTGGGAAGGCAATGAAATGCCACAATTGTAATAGTTAGGTATTTTAATTATTTATTTTCATTTCCCCTTTAGATTGTAGTAGGGCCCCCCCTAATGTAATAGTTTGGGCTTATTTGCTTTATTTGCTTGATATGTTTTGCATGCTTATGTGTTATGTGTTACCGCTTTCTTAGGGTCTGACATTTAGATATCATGATTATGTGTTATGTGTTTATGTGATATTATGTGTTTACTTGCTTTATTATGTTTTATATTATTTGTTTAGTTATAATCAATGTGTGACGTCACATCACTAGTCCAACGCTAGTTGTGGGCCATTTCCCTAATCCACACTAGTTCTGGCCCCTCTGTTCCGATTTTCCACTAGTCCAATGCTAGTGAAAATTCATAAGTGTGGGCTAGTCCAATGCTAGACCTTTAGGAGCCCTTTAAGCGTTAGATCATGATTGTGTGATAAAATCACTTCATTTCATGCATATTTTTCACTTTCTAGGGTCTTTTATCATTTTTTGCATGTTCCCCTTATACATATAACTCTTATCCCATACTTCCCTTATATATGTATTTTTCCCCCATATTCCCCTTATATGTATACCCCTTATCCTAAATTTTCCTATATATATATATATATATATCCCTATGTGTGATACATAATATTGGACTTGCATTTTATTTAAGAATTAGAATTAGGGTAGCGCATTTACTTGATTAGATTAGGGAAAACCCCTTAAATATAGGATATGGACGAGTTTGGCTTTCTAACCTTAGCACGCTCGTATTCCCTCTATTAAAGGGAAAATTGAGTCACGAACACTAGTCCCCCGTACCCGACATGATGATTCCTTTAGGTCATGTATATTTGTATTTATATAATTATTTTTTCCTTTCTTTTCTTAGAATCTCATATTTTTGCATTATTCGTGACTTCTTCAAAGAATACCTATTGGGCATCACAATTAATGTGATTGGCACCAATTAAACTTTGAAGAGATATTTTGACCCCCCAATACCCCCCTTAGGCCTAGGGTTTGTATTCATATAGTACATCCAAATGTGATAAATTCTTAGGTTAAAATAAGGAAATCTTTGACTGAATCATGCAACTAGCCTTGGTTAGGTCGAAAGGGTGACTCGGATTTTTATCCTTGCCTTCCCTTTCTTCAAATGTGACTCCCGAACCTTTTTTTTTTTTATTTTGATAGACTAGGAGTCATTTAAAAAGGGTTTTCTACTTTTTTCTTTAGAAAATTCATTTTTAGGTGAATTGCTACACCTTAACTCGATACCAAGTGACGACTCCGATTTTTTTATAAAACCCTTTTTAAACTATCAATTTGGGCCAAAATCGTCGCACTTTCAAACCCCATTTAGGCCCTCATCATTTTTCTTTACTTATTTTTCTTTTAAACCAAAAATCTTTTTCCAATCAAAAATTGAATCAAAATTCATTTTTTCATAAACGCCATTTATTTATTTTTATTTTCAAAAATGGGGCGACACCTCTCAATTCCCATGGTGCGTAGTTTGCTGATTCCCCCAATAACTATTATGGGCAGACTCCTCTGGAGCCTTTTGCTTCTGCTCTTCCTCCTCAGTTTCACTATCCGGCTCGACCAACTGCAATATCCATCCCTTGGTCGTAGTAAACATGCTTATTCTCATCATAGTCTGCCTCCCATTTCACCTCCGGAGACTTCTCATCAGACTCTGAATCCTATTCCAAGCCTGAATCCTCCGGCTTTCTGCTGTACTCTTCATACTACCTCGTATTGGGGTCATACTATGAACTAGTCATCCATTCGTATGGTTCATCCTTTGGATGGATTCCAGACGAGGAAGTAAAAGTGTTCTTCACCCCTGACTTCCATTCTTTGACGACTTTGTCATGTACAATAGATTCAATTTACCAAGATTTCTTGATAGGAGAAGAAAAGAAGCAGCAACGCTTAGATAATAAGTTTAAAGAAACAAAGACGCTACAATGTCGAACCTTAGTACACAGTGTTGCCATTTCATTCCACGTTCCCAATTTCGCACAGTCACTGTAACACCGGATATGGAAACTTCTTGCAACTTAATTTTTAGTAAGAATCAAATATGGAAGGTGAAGCTTAAAAATGTTGTACCAAAGGTTTCTATAAACGAGTCTTACCTAGTTTTACGTCAAACGACTCTGACCCAACCGTGACATAGGAAAAAAATACGGTAGTTACTGACCCCAACAACTTTGTGCCATTTCCCTTTGTTGTGGTACCATATCTTTAACTTAATAAATGGTTTGACTTATTTTTCAAATGAAAATGTCAAATAATTGAACATGAAATTTTTTTAGGAATCCGACATGATCATTTTGGTTTTCAATTTTTATCAAAATTTTTAATTTCTACGAGGAAATATATAGTAAGTTATAATTTTTACAATGGTAAGTTTTGGAAGTCAAATAGTAAGTTTGCATAATAAAATAGACAATTTAATGAGTGATAAAAACTTACTAAATTTTAAAAACTTACCATTTTGTTTGAGAAACTTACAAATAACTAGATAAGTAAGTTCGACTGAATAATAGTAAGTTTTGGAAGATGAATGGTAAGTTTATGTAGTAAAATGGTAAATTTTATGAATGACTAAAACTTACTGTTTATTGCACAAACTTATTACTTTATTTGAGAAATTTACATATAACTGGATTCGCTAGCAGTAATGGTTCGGCTAATAGGTATCCAATAAGCACTCAATTATAGTGGGTTTAGACTTTTAGGCGTTAGCTAACTCGTGAAAATGTCTAAATACGAGAGGCCGGGGGGAGAGTGCATTAATTGTAACTCTGTGTATCAACATCATAACTTATATATAATTTAGGTATGTTAACAAGTACCTACTGAGCATCCATTAGAAAAATCCTTAAGAGTAATAGTAAATTTTAGGAGACAAAGGGTAAGTTTGTGCAATAAAAATTTAAATTTTATACATGACTATAGCTTACCATGTTATTGCACAAACTTAGCATTTTACTTGAGAAAAAATATATTTGGAGTCTTAGACCCCCTTGGCCAGTCGTGCTTGATGCGTCATTCCCCATGTCTTTCTGAGATAGAGGCCACCTTACCATGATTTCAAAAGATCACCTCACTAGGTAAGTGTAACTTTGAAACTGCAGAAGTGTACATCTCTGGGAACAACCCTTTCGACAAAAATTCTCATCGTCTTTTAATGATTTGCTGTATTTTCCAAAATTGCCACTATTCCTTATGCGATAGCAGGCAAGGCTCCTATTGCCTAAGGGACTACAATGACGAAGATATTCTGATTTCACATCACTCCTCCTCATTTCCTGAACCTCTTGTTCTCTATTGCTTTTGAGTGCAATGAGAAGTTTAAGTGCTAAGTTTGATATGTCAGCTTCTAGAAAGAAATTCACATGATTCCTGTGTACTTTATTTTGTACAGAATATTTATGAACAAAAAGATTTTAGAATTGACAAATTTGACCTAAGTACATTTTTAATACTAATTCAATTACATTCTCTGTAAAACATGCACTATGCAGTTGCTGATTCAACAGGCAAATTTTCTACTTCACCACTAACGTTTGTAGTCTAGACTTTTATTTCCTTATTCTTTGCCCATAGGAAAGGATAGATGCTCACGATAGAAAGGGGAAAAACTTTTGCAAGGGAAAGAAGACTTGGCAGGGATGGTTGTTTAATGAGAATAGGAGCGGTGGTCGAGGCAGAGGAAATGAGATAAAAAATTTAAACCTAGGTGTAGACACCAAATTTTGATTTTAAACTTTATTCAATTTTTATTTTATTTGTTTCGATTTTAGATTTTTATTTTATTTTTGTTTTGATTCGTGTCCCCTGTTTTATTTTAATTGAGTTAAGGGTTTTTTGCACCAAATTTTCGGAAAAAAAAAGAAAAAAAAAAGGGAAAAGTGTATTAGGGACGGTTAGACAAGTGGTTAAGGAATTTGGGGGACAAGTGTCCCTTTGCTTATTTTGACAACACAACATTTAGGGGGACACTTGTTTAGCTTAAAAAAAAAAAAAAAAGGATTGAGGAAGCCACAGATGAGAGGGCCGCAGCAGAGGAGAGAGAGCAGAGAGAAGTTGGCAGTAGACGAAGGGGCTGGAAAAACACAGAGAGCAAGATCAAAAGGGAAAATCTGAAAAGATTGGGGGAGGTTTTCCGGGAAGAGAAAAACGAGCGAGAAAGAGTAAAAAAAATAAGGGAAGAAAAAGAAGGTGGCGGCGGAGACCTTTTGGGGGAAAACAAAAAAAAAAAAACAGAGAGGGAGGCTCTTGGTTGAAGAAGAGAACTGAAAAAAGAACAGAGCAACAAAAGGAAAAACATGGGAGGTTTCGGCAGGGGAGGAAAAGGGAAAACAAGGAAAAAGCAAAAGGCTGCGGGCTGGAGGAACTAAGTGAGGAAAAGAATTGGTTAAAAGCCAAGGAAAAATAGAGAAAAGGGCCGCGGCTGCAAACAGAAACAGAGCAAGAAAAGGGAGTTGCAAAAAACCGAGCAAGAAGAAAAGGAATTTCGGGCAAGCAGAAAAACTGAGCGGAGGAATTGCATCTTGCTGGCCGCTCCAGAATTTTTCGCAGCTACCATTTCGATGGAATCCTCCACCGCCATCAGCAAGTCACCACCGCTCAAGAGGGAGCTGTAAGCAACCCTTTTCTTTTTCCTTTTCCCTTTTCTAAGCATAGACTCTTGAAAATTCAGAGACATGTATTTCGAAGATTGGTTCCTAATAATGTTTCTGTGATCATACATGATCTTGAATATACATGTTCGCGGGTTGATTGGATTGAAACCTTGTGTGTTTCTGATAATTTTGGGGCCAGTTACAACATAAATTGAGCAAAAATCTGTTGAATTTTTTCATGCCCATTTGCTGTTTATTAAAATGCCCGAATGAACATTCTATTTGAAGAGGATTTCGCCCGCATTTTACGTATGAATTCTCATATCTCTATGCTTGAATCCGAATAGATGTTGTGAGAGGGAGTGTTGTTGGAGTTTCATTGATTGTTGGAAATAATTGGAATTGAAACCAGATGTTCTGGTATTGCTGACCAAAAAGGGATCTAAAATGCTAAACTGATGTTAAGCTCGTTGGAGAAGACAATCAATTGTCTAAAAATTGCATTCTCAGCCCATACATTTTTGCTTCCTCTGGAATATAACCCCAAGAGTTTTGAACTTCATAATTTGCCCCCCCCCCGAAACTGTTGTAATTCCTTCAATTAGATCCCTGTTTTTGTTGCATATGAACCCCTCAAGTTTCCCCCTGTTCTAAGGTGACCCCAAAAATTGGAAAAGCTGAACTAATTTCGCCCTCTTAAGCTTAATCCTATGTTTGCCCATTTTATGTGACTTTTTGGGATAAATTAATTCGGGGATTTAGATCATAATTGTGGCTTAATAATTTTAGTTAATTTACTACTCTTGTTGGGTTTTAGTTATGGTTTAGATTTTTGGGTAATAATACTTAGTTGGGTTGGACTAATGGATTTTGGTTTGCTTCTTCTGGGTTTATGATTTGGGCTTGGAAACTTGAGGCCCTTAATTTTGTATGAGCTAGATTAGTGAAAATGATGGGCTAGCCAGATTGTTTTCCTTGGACTTCCGATTGGGCCGAATGATCTTTGGGCATAAACAAATAAATAAAATAGCCAGTGGTTTAATCCATTACGAAGCCAGAGAAATGAATTCGCAGATCAGTCCCTGTACTTCTCTTTAATTTTGCTATGGCCCTGCAAGCTTTCATTACTTTCAATTGGGTCCCTAAATTAATTGCAAATAGGCCCTTAAACTTTATTTTTTCTTTAATTTTGACCCCACAACTTTGTTAATTTTTGCAATCAAGTCCTTTCTTCTTTTGACCTCTTGAATGTGGGTTGTTTATATGATTTAATTGATTCAATTTCATGTTTATTTTATCTTTTGTGATTCTTTATTAATTAAAGTGGTGCCTTGACCCTTTCTTTTATTTTGGAGGGTAAATAAGTGGTCTCACTCCATTAGGACTCCAATTCAAGGGAGGTATAGTTTCTTTTATCCCTTTTTTTTTTGTCTCTCCTCTATGTGATCCAACGTGTTAAGTGAGAATTGCATGTCTACTTTGCTTTCCTTGCCTTTCTTTAATTCCTTTTATTTATTTCATTTACTTTTGCTTTTATTAAGTTATTCTTTTATGGGGTATGTGTACACATCTTGGCTTGTAATAGATAGGGCTTGGAGAGCATTTTTGTTCATTTTTCCTCTTCCCCATTTGTTTTAGTTAGCCAATGTAATAGTTAGGATTTACTTTTCTAAGTCTTCCCCTTAGATAGTAGGCCCCCATTCAAATGTAATAGTTAGGTTTTTATTCGCTTTCTCTTCTTGCTTTGTGTGATTATTTGCATGCTTGTTGTTATGTGTTAATTTGCTTTATTAGGCTCTTGCATTTAGTCGAGCATGCTAAGTGTTATGTGCTACGTGTTTATAGGTGATTGGCATGTCTACTTGCTTTCTATAGTCGTAAATGAATATGATGGATGAATGCACGTCACCACACTAGTCCAACGCTAGTTGTGGCTTATTATCCCATTTTCCACTAGTCTAGTGAGAACTCATAGACATGGGCTAGTCCAACGCTAGACCCTTAGGAGCCCCTTAAGCGTTAGGTCATGTTTGTATGATTACATTCCACTTCATGCATATTTTTTCTATTTTTAGGATTTTTATCATTTTCACATAATATTTTCCCTAATAAAATATCCCTTACCCCTATGTATACAACACTTAGATATTGCATCTCATTTAGGAAATTAGGGGGGTAGATTAGTGCATTTTTGCTTGATTAGATAGGGAAATAACCCCTTGGATATGGGATATGGACGAGTTTGGCTTTTCTAGCCTTAGCACGCTCGTATTCTCTCTATTAAAGGGAACATTGAAGTCACGAGTATAAAATTCCCCGCACCCATTATGATGCATTCCCTTAGGACATACACATTTGTATATTATTATATTTTCTTTACTTTTTTCTTTCTTTAGAGTCTCATGTCTTGCATTATTAGTGACTTCTTCAAAGAATCTTGATTGGGCGTCACAATTAATGTGATTGGTACCAAGTAAGCTTTGAAGAGAAATTTCGACCCCTCGATACCCCCTAGGTCTAGGGTTTGCATTCATATAGTACATCCAAAATGCGATAAATTTTTAGGTTAAATAAGAAAAATTTTTGACTAAATCGCGCAACTAACCTTGGCTAGATCGAAGGGGTGCTTTGGATACTTATCCTTGCCTTCCCTTTCTTCAAATGTGACTCACGAACCTTTTTCTTTGATTTGCGTAGCCTTGGAGTCGTTTAAAAAGGGTTTTTCCACTTTTCTTTTAAAAATTCATTTTAGGTGACTTGGTACACCTTAACCCTATACCAAGTGGCGACTCCATTTTCAATCAAAAATCCTTTTGAAACTATATTTTGGGTCAAATCGTCGCAATTACAAGTCCCATTTAGACCCAAGTTTTTCATTTTTAATCAAAAATTTATTTTTCAATAAAAATTGATTCAAAAAGCCATTTTTTCCAAATTCGTTTTTATTCTTCTTTGTTTCAAAAAATGGGGCGCGACAGTTGGCGACTCCACTGGGGACTTAGAGAGTCCGAGCATTCGATTTAGTCAACCTTTTTCTTCTTTTAACATTTTTCATATATCGCATTTGGATGTTAGGGTTGCATTTTCCTTTTTTTTAGGATTTTTTGCATATTCGCGCGTATCAACTCACGACCTCACATTTGTGTATGATTGCTTTGATGGATGAATGGTTTTTTTGTGTTTCGCGCTTTGCATTGCATTTGGGGGGGGTGTGTGTCACCTTTAGAGTCTCGCGTTGGTTCTCAACCCATTCCCTCAAAATAGGGAACACCTCATACGTGCACGTTTATTTACTGTTATCCCATTTTATTTTATTTTCGTGGGCTCTTTCCCACACCGCCTTGTAGGACTAGGAATGATTTCTCTAGGTATGTGGATGGTGTGCCCTGTGCCCATAGCAATACCTAGGGGATCGCTCGAGCCACCGACCGAGGGTCTTGGGATTGATGACCCATTCCCTTAGGTCTGAAGGCTTGGGGACCTTTTTAGACCTTATCGAGTCTAGTCGCATTAGTGAGCCCCAGCCTCATGCATTCATGTTGGAATTTTCCTAGGTTAGAGTCAGCCTCACCTTTTTTAAGCTCATTAGGCACGAGGGAAGGGGTTCCACCCCTTTTACTTGCTTTTATTGTATTTCTTTTCTTAATTGTTCCCAATATGTTATGTGTACTATCAATTGCACTAACCATTTTTTGTTTTCTTGGCTTGCATTCATGTGCCTTAGCAATAAGAGGCCTCTTTGGCACTCTTTTAGTGACTTACCCACTAGATAACTCACATGTTTAAATTTCAATTTTTACACTTAATTTTCAACAAGTACATTTCATTTTAGACCTTTTCCCCCCAATGCATTATTTATGTCCCTTAGGCTATATTTGTCACATATTTACATCGCTTTAATAAATAGCATCATGCATCCACCTTAGAAGGGAATGCCACATAGGGGATCCCGTACTAGGAATAAACCGCCCTGTGTGTATCGGATATATAATCCAATGAGACTTGCACGTTTACATTTCTTGTACCATCCAAAGGGGTAGTGCACGAGGTAAGGTAGGATCTGATCTTTTTAAAGACGGCAGCAATTTTTTGCACATTAGAATATGAGCAGCTAATTATCACTTTTTGGTCACTTTATCAAAAATTGGTAAAAATCCCTTGCGTAAAGGACACTAATTTGAAGAAATTCACAAGTAATTCCTCCTTGTTGAAACGATAAATGTATTGAGGCCAAATTTTGATTTTTGGGAGGCTCATAGACTAATGCATTGCTATGATTCAATCGATTTTTTACTATCAATTTCATTCAATCCATTGGATCATTTTATTCCTTAATTTCATCCAATCCATTTTGTTAATTCACTCAATCAATCAAATGTGAATAAATCATAACTTCATTTCATTCATTTGGCCAATTCACTCATTTTTAGGGCAATCGAATCGATTTTGAATAAATCAAATTTCATTCAATTCATTTGTCCAATTTATCATTTTTAGGGCAATCGAATCGATTTTGAATAAATCAAATTTCATTCAATTCATTTGTCCAATTTATCATTTTTAGGGCAATCGAATCGATTTTGAATAAATCAGCAATTTCATTCAATTCATTTGTCCAATTTACCCTTTTTAGGGTGATCTGGTCGATTTTTGAATAAATCAGCAATTTCATTTGTCCAATTTACCCTTTTTAGGATGATCTGGTCGATTTTTGAAAAAATCAGCAATTTCATTCAATTCATTTGTCCAATTTACCCTTTTTAGGGTGATCCGGTCGATTTTTTTGAATAGATCATCAATAAGTCTAAGGTTCACTGAATAAATTAATCGAGACATTGCAATATCTTTTACGCATCATTTTGTGTTGATCAAAGCAAGCAATCCATTCGGACTTTGTTCTCATCTTTTGGACAGATGTCCTTTTCTCATTTCAATTGGCCAAATTTTTTCAAAACATCTTTTTTCACTCGATCAGTTGATCGGATTCATCAGGTAATGTATGGTGCCTACCCCAGAGGATTGCATTTTCATGCTAGGCCTACCCTTAGCATAAAAGGGTTCCCCCATAGGACATGCATACTCATTTTGCAGTCTTGCTTACTAACTCTGGTTATTTTTCTTTTATTTTTTCCCCCTCCCCTGCATTCATAAAATGTTTTAATGAGGTGTAAATATTTTAATTTGAAAATTTCAAGTATCACTTGATTCTTGGGCAAGCCTTGCAATGAAAACATGAAAGATCTATCCGAAAGCGCTAGGCTAAAGCCTCTGAGAGACTTTATAATTGTTTTTCAAAGGCAAATTCTGTTTATTTGATTTGTTGATACATTTTGTTCAAAAAGAAAGGGAGACAAAAATGTATATATGTGAAGCTTTTTAGAAGTTTTCTCTTCTCATTTGTATTATAATTGAACGAGAAATTTTGTTGTAAACTTTTTCAGCAATAAAGTTTTGGACAATTATTGTTTTATGTATATTCATGTACATTTCATTCTTTATTTTTTCGGAGATTTCATGATGAATTTTAAGAAATAAGACCAAATTGAGAATTTCTCAACTTCCAGCCTGAAATTCACAAATGTATGCTTTCTGAAATCCTTACGTACACTTGATTGGGGATCCGAGCTATACAATAAAAGTGCTCAGAATAAAAAGGGTGAACAGTCACTCAAAAGGACCCTATCAGATACTTTTTCTCCTTCACTTAACCCCAAAATAAAATCAGTCACATTGATTGATAAATTGCAAATTGGGGCAATCCTTGCTTGAAAAATGTTCACTGTGTCTAATTATATTCAATTCACATCTAAGTGAAAGCAAAATGGTGCATTATCTTTGTTTATTTTGAAAATTTGGAATGATATTTCAAGCGTTCGATTCTCTATCCATACAAATTTTATCATTTGCTCTCCCATTTGAGCCTTTGAAAGAATAAATTCGTTTCAAATAAGAGCCTTAATGATCACTGCCCTACATTGGAAAATTTTCAAATATCAAAAAAGGGAATGGATTCTCAATGAGCATTTCATTACTTTGGTTGTCATGAAGTGTAAGAATGATACTTTGGCCATCGTTTCTACAACCTAAACAATATTTATCCCTTGCATCCTCGTTTGAGCTAAAATGGGTGGTTCTTTTCAAAGGCACTTATGATCGCACCCCACCTTGGGGAAGGAGATTGGAGATTTTTTTCGAAAGAAAGGGGAAAGGAAAAAAGAAAAAATGCTGAAACCAAAAAGAGAGAACCCTAAATGGGAAAAATTTGGTTCTACCTGGGCTTCAATTTTGAAAAAAGAAGAAGAAAAGAAAAAGAAGAAGGAGTGTCCGCAAATCCCTTATGTTTCACAGATATGGATGAACAGAAGTTTTCCTCAGTCAATTAATTCAGATGCATGCAAAAAAAATTTCGCATTAATGAAAGTTTCCTTTCAGAGCTAATGTAAGGAACGGAATACAAGTCAGGCCCTCTTCTTTTCCAATCCAACATTCTATCCCTAGTTACCCCTTTTGAGCCTTCAGAATAAAATATTTCGTTTGGCAACCCCTGAGAATCGCAGACCCCACACTGGGGGCAAGTTTGAGTTGAAAAAAGAAAGAAAAGTCTCAAGAGGTGAAAAACAACAAAAGCAAAAGGGCAAAAGAAGAAAAGAGAACCTCAGTTCAAAAATAGACTGGGCAAATTTTGAAAATTCAAAAGAATGGCAAGAGGTCGAGAAAAAAAAAACAAATGAAAGGAAAAAGTGCCTCAATTGAGAATCAACTGGGGCACGTTCTGATTTAACCCTAAGAAAAGGGTTGATACAATAATGCGATCTCAGGTCATTTAAACCATTTTCAGAAAATTTGCTTTCAAGCCCTAACCTTTCTAAGCACCCCACCTGACCCCATTACAAAAGTCGGAAGCCCTGACTTCTGTTCTTTGCCATATCTCTGTCAAGAAATTTTCTAATTGGCAGGTGATGCTCCTATACTGATGCCAAGAATTTTTTTAAATGTATTTCTGCATTGATTAGCTGTGAGGTGGACAGTGTTCATCATATGAAAACCCGCGGGACACCTTTGAGGAAAGAAGAGAGAGAAAGTGAGAAAAGTAAATGCAAAAGAAATTTCGATAGTGAATTCCCTGTTGAGTGGTGATAAAAGTCGAAAATCTTCGAATTCAAATTGGGCCAATTTTTGGAAATGCGATCTTCGGTGCAATGTCCTTGAAAGTCTTATTCTTTAACTATCGTTTTCAAGCCACATTACAAGCTCATAAAGTCCATCGTTGACTTATCTCTCATGACAACTCAAAGTGAGGATTATGCTTCTAAGGAATCTCTCAATCATTTGTGATCAAAAGGGTATAACCTGATTCCACATCGTTTCTACCCATATATTGCAGGCTCAAAGCATCTATGTTGACTAAATTTTCTTAAGAAATAGGGGTGACATACTATTTGCTTTCACTAAGATATGATGTTGAATGGATTACAAACAAATTTGGGCATAAGAACAAGACAAATCTTGATTTCTCATTTTCCTTAGCCACCTCAAAAGCAGAAATAACACCTACTTGATTAGTCCTGAAGGATGAGCTAACAAGAAGTGGTGACCCTTTACCCTAAGCATCAATGCTAAAATGAGGAAAGAATCATTTGTAATTTGGTATTATTTTGATAAATTCATCATGAAATTTTCTGTTAGAAAACATAGTTTCTTAATATGTTCAAATAAATGGAGAGTCATCCGAACAAATCTTTGCAATTAAATGGGCCCACATTGGGCAAATTTTCATTTGAGAGATTTTGCAAAATAGGCCCAAACTGGGGCAAATTCTTTTATTTGTGACATTTCACAAAATAAGCCCATACCGAGGCAAATTTTTTACAATACATTTGAGGATTTCGAATCAATCACGCTGCTCTTTTCATGAGTAGTAGTTGCATTAATTTTCAAAATAAGAAATTTAAGTGCATATTGTATTTCGGTAAGCCCCTGTGCAGGTATTCATGGCTGAACATAATGAAGAAGCATCCAATGATGTGGAAGGCCGATAATGGAAAAAGAGAAACAAGAAGAAAGAAAGAAAAAGACCCCACACTAGGGCAAATTATTTTTGAAGAGATTCTCTTTCAAAAAAAAAATCATCAAAAAATCAAAAATCAAAAATCAAAATTTCTTGTGCGCGAAGTTTCAGCATATGCCGCGCACCCTTCTACCCCTTTTCTTGACAACCACCCTTAATTCATTCCACCACCGTTAGCATCGAGTCTATCGCACTAACGCGTGCGTTTTCATTCCACCACCGTTAGCATCGAGTCTATCTCACTAACGCGTGTATTTTCATTCCACCACCGTTAGCATCGAGTCTATCTCACTAACGTGTGCGTTTTATTCTACTCTACCACCGTTAGCATCGAATTTATCTCACTAACGTGTGTGTTTAGCCTCTATCACATTGGGACCGCTTTTATTTTCGTTGGGCATGGGTTTTATCCCTCCGACCTCGGCAGGCTCGGGTTTAATCCCACTGACCGACCGGTTACCTCGGCAGGCTCGGGTGTTATCCCACTGACCGACCAGTTATCACGGCAGGCTCGGGTTTGATTCCACTGTCCGATTGTCAAGGTATTCCATTTATATTACCACTGGAGCGTGGGTTAGTCCCGCCAGTGTGCATTTCATTTTCACAGCTACTGGAGCGTGGGTTAGTCCCGCCAGTGTGCATTTCATTTTCACCGCTACTGGAACGTGAGGTTAGTCCCGCCAGTGAGCATTTCATTTTCACAGCCACTGGAGCGTGAGGTTAGTCCCGCCAGTGAGCATTTCATTTTACTACCATTGGAACGTGGGTCAGTCCCGCCAGTAAGCATTTCATTTTCACAGCCATTGGAGCATGGGTTAGTCCCGCCAGTGTGCATTTCATTTTGCATCGTCACTAGCCGTTGGGTCAGTCCCACTAGTGCGCCTTTCATTTTACCCCGCCGCTAGCCGTGGGTCAGTCCCACTAGCGTGCATCTCTTGATTTTAAATTTTATTCGGGTCAGTCCCATGATTTTCGTTTTATTCGGGTCAGTCCCATGATTTTAAATTTCTTGTTCGGGTCAATTCCCATTTTAAAGTTTCATTAAAGAGGTCAGTCCTCGTTTCAATAATGACAGTCATTCGAGCAGCTGCAGCCAAAGACACAGGTAAGTATTTGGTGTCTACTTCTTTGTCTCAGGTTTTTCCAAAACTCAGACAAAGAGGGGCAAACTGTAGACACCAAATTTTGATTTTAAACTTTATTCAATTTTTATTTTATTTGTTTCGATTTTAGATTTTTATTTTATTTTTTTTTTGATTCGTGTCCCCTGTTTTATTTTAATTGAGTTAAGGGTTTTTTGCACTAAATTTTCGGAAAAAAAAAAAGAAAAAAAAGGGAAAAGTGTATTAGGGACGGTTGGACAAGTGGTTAAGGAATATGGGGGACAAGTGTCCCTTTGCTTATTTTGACAACACAACATTTAGGGGGACACTTGTTTAGCTTAAAAAAAAAAAAAAGGATTGAGGAAGCCACGGATGAGAGGGCCGCAGCAGAGGAGAGAGAGCAGAGAGAAGTTGGCAGTAGACGAAGGGGCTGGAAAAACACAGAGAGCAAGATCAAAAGGGAAAATCTGAAAAGATTGGGGGAGGTTTTCCGGGAAGAGAAAAATGAGCGAGAGAGAGTAAAAAAAATAAGGGAAGAAAAAGAAGGTGGCGGCGGAGACCTTTTGGGGGAAAACAAAAAAAAAACAGAGAGGGAGGCTCTTGGTTGAAGAAGAGAACTGAAAAAAGAACGGAGCAACAAAAGGAAAAACAGGGGAGGTTTCGGCAGGGGAGGAAAAGGGAAAACAAGGAAAAAGCAAAAGGCTGCGGGCTGGAGGAACTAAGTGAGGAAAAGAATTGGTGAAAAGCCAAGGAAAAATAGAGAAAAGGGCCGCGGCTGCAAACAGAAACAGAGCAAGAAAAGGGAGTTGCAAAAAACCGAGCAAGAAGAAAAGGAATTTCAGGCAAGCAGAAAAACTGAGCGGAGGAATTACATCTTGCTGGCCGCTCCAGAATTTTTCGCAGCTACCATCTCGATGGAATCCTCCACCGCCATCAGCAAGTCACCACCGCTCAAGAGGGAGCTGTAAGCAACCCTTTTCTTTTTCCTTTTCCCTTTTCTAAGCATAGACTCTTGAAATTTCAGAGACATGTATTTCGAAGATTGGTTCCTAATAATGTTTCTGTGATCATACATGATCTTGAATATACATGTTCGCGGGTTGATTGGATTGAAACCTTGTGTGTTTCTGATAATTTTGGGGCCAGTTACAACATAAATTGAGCAAAAATCTGTTGAATTTTTTCATGCCCATTTGCTGTTTATTAAAATGCCCGAATGAACATTCTATTTGAAGAGGATTTCGCCCGCATTTTACGTATGAATTCTCATATCTCTATGCTTGAATCCGAATAAATGTTGTGAGAGGAAGTGTTGTTGGAGTTTCATTGATTGTTGGAAATAATTGGAATTGAAACCAGATGTTCTGGTATTGCTGACCAAAAAGGGATCTAAAATGCTAAACTGATGTTAAGCTCGTTGGAGAAGACAATCAATTGTCTAAAAATGGCATTCTCAGCCCATACATTTTTGCTTCCTCTGGAATATAACCCCAAGAGTTTTGAACTTCATAATTTGCCCCCCCCGAAACTGTTGTAATTCCTTCAATTAGATCCCTGTTTTTGTTGCATATGAACCCCTCAAGTTTCCCCCTGTTCTGAGGTGACCCCAAAAATTGGAAAAGCTGAACTAATTTCGCCCTCTTAAGCTTAATCCTATGTTTGCCCATTTTATGTGACTTTTTGGGATAAATTAATTCGGGGATTTAGATCATAATTGTGGCTTAATAATTTTAGTTAATTTACTACTCTTGTTGGGTTTTAGTTATGGTTTAGATTTTTGGGTAATAATACTTAGTTGGGTTGGACTAATGGATTTTGGTTTGCTTCTTCTGGGTTTATGATTTGGGCTTGGAAACTTGAGGCCCTTAATTTTGTATGAGCTAGATTAGTGAAAATGATGGGCTAGCCAGATTGTTTTCCTTGGACTTCCGATTGGGCCGAATGATCTTTGGGCATAAACAAATAAATAAAATAGCCCAGTGGTTTAATCCATTACGAAGCCAGAGAAATGAATTCGCAAATCAGTCCCTGTACTTCTCTTTAATTTCGCTATGGCCCTGCAAGCTTTCATTACTTTCAATTGGGTCCCTAAATTAATTGCAAATAGGCCCATAAACTTTATTTTTTCTTTAATTTTGACCCCGTAACTTTGTTAATTTTTGTAATCAAGTCCTTTCTTCTTTTGACCTCTTGAATGTGGGTTGTTTATATGATTTAATTGATTCAATTTCATGTTTATTTTATCTTTTGTGATTCTTTATGAATTAAAGTGGTGCCTTGACCCTTTCTTTTATTTTGGAGGGTAAATAAGTGGTTTCACTCCATTAGGACCCCAATTCAAGGGAGGTATAGTTTCTTTTATCTTTTTTTTTTGGTCTCTCCTCTATGTGATCCAACGTGTTAAGTGAGAATTACATGTCTACTTTGCTTTCCTTGCCTTTCTTTAATTCCTTTTATTTATTTCATTTACTTTTGCTTTTATTAAGTTATTCTTTTATGGGATATGTGTACACCTCTTGGCTTGTAATAGATAGGGTTTGGAGAGCATTTTTGTTCATTTTTCCCCTTCCCCATTTGTTTTAGTTAGCCAATGTAATAGTTAGGATTTACTTTTCTAAGTCTTCCCCTTAGATAGTAGGCCCCCCTTCAAATGTAATAGTTAGGTTTTTATTCGCTTTCTCTTCTTGCTTTGTGTGATTATTTGCATGCTTGTTGCTACGTGTTAATTTGCTTTATTAGGCTCTTGCATTTAGTCGAGCATGCTAAGTGTTATGTGCTACGTGTTTATAGGTGATTGGCATGTCTACTTGCTTTCTATAGTCGTAGATGAATATGATGGATGAATGCACGTCACCACACTAGTCCAACGCTAGTTGTGGCTTATTATCCCGTTTTCCACTAGTCTAGTGAGAACTCATAGACATGGGCTAGTCCAACGCTAGACCCTTAGGAGCCCCTTAAGCGTTAGGTCATGTTTGTATGATTACATTCCACTTCATGCATATTTTTTCTATTTTTAGGATTTTATCATTTTCTCATAATATTTCCCCTAATAAAATATCCCTTACCCCTATGTATACAACACTTAGACATTGCATCTCATTTAGGAAATTAGGGGGGTAGATTAGTGCATTTTTGCTTGATTAGATAGGGAAATAACCCCTTGGATATGGGATATGGACGAGTTTGGCTTTTCTAGTCTTAGCACGCTCGTATTCTCTCTATTAAAGGGAACATTGAAGTCACGAGTATAAAATTCCCCGCACCCATTATGATGCATTCCCTTAGGACATACACATTTGTATATTATTATATTTTCTTTACTTTTTTCTTTCTTTTGAGTCTCATGTCTTGCATTATTAGTGACTTCTTCAAAGAATCTTGATTGGGCGTCACAATTAATGTGATTGGTACCAAGTGAGTTTTGAAGAGAAATTTCGACCCCTCGATATCCCCTAGGTCTAGGGTTTGCATTTATATAGTACATCCAAAATGTGATAAATTTTTAGGTTAAATAAGGAAAATTTTTGACTAAATCGCGCAACTAGCCTTGGCTAGGTCGAAGGGGTGCCTTGGATACTTATCCTTGCCTT
Source organism: Coffea arabica (assembly GCF_036785885.1). Classification (NCBI taxonomy): domain Eukaryota; kingdom Viridiplantae; phylum Streptophyta; class Magnoliopsida; order Gentianales; family Rubiaceae; genus Coffea; species Coffea arabica. The sequence goes on from NC_092315.1 coordinate 47,029,877, forward strand.
TCCTTTCTTCAAATGTGACTCCCGAACCTTTTTCTTTGATTTGCGTAGCCTTGGAGTCGTTTAAAAAGGGTTTTTCCACTTTTCTTTTAAAAATTCATTTTTAGGTGACTTGGTACACCTTAACCCTATACCAAGTGGTGACTCCATTTTCAATCAAAAACCCTTTTTAAACTATATTTTGGGTCAAATCGTCGCAATTACAAGTCCCATTTAGACCCAAGTTTTTCATTTTTAATCAAAAATTTATTTTTCAATAAAAATTGATTCAAAAAGCCATTTTTTCCAAATTCGTTTTTATTCTTCTTTGTTTCAAAAAATGGGGCGCGACACTAGGAATAGGAGTTATAAAAAATTTTTGATAAAAAATTCAACCTTTGATTGTTGGCAAAAATTTTTGGGGTTTATATTTGGCCAAATTTCAAGAAGCATGTGAGCTAAAATCATGCCTTCCACATGTTTGAGAAAATGTCCAAGTGAAAACCGATTTAAAAAAGATTTCTTACAGTTTTAGAAAATAGGAACATCGCCGTTTGCGTCTTGAGTGCCGCTAGTAGGGTTTTCGCTGCTTGTCGTCCACGGCCATGGCTGCCCTCCAGCCACCTGCTGGGGGGTGTCCCTCTCCTTCCCAAACCTTCCAACGCAAATCCTTTGCTGCTCTCTTCTCAGCCGGATCTTCACAGCCGGCTCTATTCGTCCATGCATCATCTGCGACCCATGAGAGGGAACCAACTCTCATGTTTTCACAGGAGGATCTCAATCGGCTGGCCATTCCTTACAAGTATGCCCTGGTGGGAAAATTCTCTAGGGGAAGACCGAAAATGGAGGAGATACGCAGGTTCTTTTTCTCATTAGATTTACGAGAAGTAGCTTCGGTGGGGTTGTTTGACTCATGACATGTGTTCATGAAGCTGGGGAATGAAGTTGATTTTCATAGACTCTAGGCCAGAAGCATCTGGTATGTCCATGGCTTTCCGATGAGAGTCTTCAAGTGGTCGACAGCGTTCCATGTGGATAAGGAGCCTGCTGTAGCCCCCGTTTGGTTCCAACTCCCAAAACTGCCAGTGCACTACTTCAATAAGGATGTTCTCTTTCAGATCATCTCAACGCTGGGTACTCCGCTGTTGGTGGATGCGGCAATGTCGGAGACGACTCGTCCAAGCTGTGCGAGAGTCTGTATGGAGGTTGACCTGCTCAAGCCTCAGCCATCACGAATATAGATTGGGAACGGCGACAACGATGTGTTTTGGCAGAGTTTCATACTTGAAAATCTCCATCCATACTGCTCCCATTGTTTTCGGCATGGACATGGAGTGGAGGGGTGTCATATCTTGCACCCAGACCTCCGGGTATCTAAAACAGAGGGTAAGAAAGCTGGGAAGTTTCGCCTGCAGCCAGAGGAGGTGCGCAACCACAAGGAGACTGCCTAAGATGTAGTGGGTGGGCATATGGCCGCAGTGGTCGCACTGCTAGCCGTGGCCGTAGCTCTAGTGGAGGAGCTTCTGCTGCGGTAGTGGACATCCAGTTCGTGGCTAGTGTGCAGGCGAAGAGGGAGATGGTGCCGCTTCCAACTGGGACGGATAGTCCTGGCATGCGGCCATCACAGTTGGGAGAAGAAGACCTGGTGGGGGGCAAAGCAGGAGGGGGTAGCGAGAGTTTGGGTAGGGACAGGGAGGCACGAGAGGGTGTGACTACATAGGCAGAAGAGGGGGAACTTGAAGGAGAGCTTGGTGCGGCAGCATCTGGGGCAAGCGTAGGAGGCCCAACCACAGCAACGTCTGGTGGAGGGCCAGCCTGCTAGCTTGCGCGGGTGTGCAGAGGACTCGCAACCCAGCAGCGAATTGCACCTGGAGGAAATGGGAGATGAGCTGACCATAGAGTTGTAGGGGGCGAGGGCAGCAGTAACGGACATGGAGGAGAGTGATGCGAGTGAGGAAGGGAGAGAGGTGAAACTCCCTCTGGTGTCACCAAGATTGGTGGTCATACAGGAGCCGGATTAGCCCTCTACGCTCTTGGAGTTGAACATCGACCCCCTTGATGGGAATGGAAAGAATACTAAAAAGATGAAGGGCAAGGGATTGTGTTCGAGTTCAATCCGACAGATAGCTACGGTCCTCAACTTCGATCAATAACTTTCTCCAGGTAATTCGCGATGATTAATACACTATTATGGAATATTAGAGGGGTGTCTAAAGCGCCCAACTTAAGAAGATTGAAATCCATTAATCAATAGAAATGCAATATTAGCCATTTTTACCAAAAAAATGTATATTTTTACCAAAACCTATTTATTTTAGTTATAAAACTAAATAATCAAACCAAAATCAACTAATAAAATGCACTTAAAAATACGTAAAATAAACCCTTATCAAATACCCCCACACTTGAACCATTGCTTATCCTCAAGCAATATGAAATTCCAACCATCAATGATCCAAAGATTGAAAATAAACATATGTGGCATTTCAACTTCATTTCCTTGAATCAAGGTAAATAACCCTTATGTGATCTTTCCATTAACTTCAAGTACTCATAATATCAAACAAAGAAAAGCCAAGTATACCATAATTTTACTAATTCAACTCAATTTCTCATTTTTACCCAATTTCACAAGCAAGCAACTCATATAGTCAATAAAGATGTTAACTAATTCTCATGATCAACTTCTTATTTTATTAAAGAGGGATTTATTTTCTTTTTTCTTTTTCTTCTTTTTTTTATATATTTTAAGAGTTAAATACTACTTAAGTTGTGAAAAATGCCTTTTGACGCGAAGATCGATATTTTTAGATGAAGATCGCCGATTACTCAACATTTCACATACTTAAGTTGCTTTTCATACTCTTAATTCAAGTACCGCTTTACGCAAAAGTCGATATTTGTAGATGAAGACTCCTAGTTACTAAGTACAAGAACTATTGGAGTAGAATAACTCTTTTTTTATATAAATATATATATAGAGAAATAATAATAAAATTCCCTCTAAAGAATAATATGAGAAAAGTATGACACTTATTGACCATATTAATTTCTTAACTTATAAAATCAGATAAAAAGAATAATTTTCATCAAATATGCAAAATGTAGGCATAATCTTCTCTACTTTACTAGATATACTTTCCTATAGATGTAAAAATTATAATGACATAATAGTCATTTCCAAATTAAATGAGCAAAAGAAGTTTCAAAACCACGTATATTTATTTCAAAAGAGTATTTGACAAAATTTTATTTATTTATTATGATTATTATATATACAAGTATAAGGTTTTGGAAAAATTTTGACAGAATCTCCCTTTAAAAGTGGACTAAACTCCTTGCCAGCAAACCCAAGATAAACAACATTTAAACCAACTACTTATCCAACTTCAAACACAACTGACAACACAACTAAACAAAATCACAAGTACCACACAATTCCTCCCCCACACTTAAAATACACATTATCCTCAATGTGTAAGGGAAAGAAAAGAAAAGAAAAGTCATAAAAGTAAGAACAAGTTACTCCCCAGTTGAGATGGATGCGGTCCAGTTTATCCTTGAATCGCGAGCCATCGACCGATCAACCATTTACAAGCAACTAATAACCCTTTTTAACGGATCAACTACACCTTTAACACAAATCAAGGGGTTGAATTGCTTGATCAAAGTTCGCCTTTTTCACTTCAAATGGTCATTCTTGCTTCCATTTGCCAACCCTATAGCCCAAAAACAACAAATTAACTAAAACACTTATTCAAACCACAAAATCACACCAAATTAACACATATAACATAAACATTGGGTTGCCTCCCAATTAGCGCTTTTGTTTATAGTCGTTGGCTCGACTCACAGGTTCGGCTTCTCAAATTGAAGATGAGTCGCCCAAAAGACATATAAGTCCTTTTGGAACGATTTCACCTGCCAAGTAGGGTTTTAATCGTTGTCCATTGACCTTAAACCTTTCATTTCTTGAATTTGCCACTTCAACAGCTCCATAAGGAAATACTTGAGTAATTTCAAATGGTCCCGACCACCTTGACTTTAATTTCCCTGGAAATAATCTCAAGCGTGAGTTGAATAAAAGCACTTTTTGCCTTACCTGGAATTGTTTAGGGATAATATGCTTATCATGCCAATATTTCACCTGCCATATTTTTGCCTTATCTCTTAAAGAAAATGGGAACAACCTTAACTTTATAGCATCATCACTAACTCCATTCATTTTAATGGTATCACATATTTCCAAGAATGTAACTAAGTGTGAATTAGGATCTTCTACTGCATTACCTCCAAATTGAGATTGTTGAACCATTTGAATAAGTGATGGTTTAATCTCAAAATTGTTAGCATTTACCGTAGGCCTTGCTATGCTTGTTTGAGATCCTTGTATTCCCGGTAGAGCAAAATCTCGTAGAGCTCGCCTATTTGTTTCATTTTCGGCCATCTCTTCTTCAAATGGTAGCTCTATTAAGATTTCCTCTATTGGTTGCCAAACCTCTTGTTCCTCTTGTTATTGTGTATACCTTCTTTGTCTATGTAATGTCCTCTCAATTTCTGGATCGAAAGATGCTACTTCTTGAGATATCCGGTTCATACACTACAAACAGAAATAAGAGAGATTATGCAACTTTTATTTATCAAAAGCTGATTCAAATGTAAAATTAGCTATAGACAGCTTAACTAAAAAAAATAAAGATGTCTAAATTAATAGAGATGATTAGGCTCTAATATTGCCGCTCCCCAACAACGGCGCCAAAAACTTGACGGGTTTTTAATACAAGTGCAAGTTAAATCCGAATTTATACCTGTTTGACTGCAAGTATACAGGCCAAAATTGTAATGTAGGGTATGTATCGGGTTGATCCCATGAGGAGCAACTTAAACAATTACTAGATCCCAATTTACTCTATTATTTAGACTCACAATATATTTGAGCAGAAAATTCAGAATTAAATCTGACGACAATCTTTTTACTATCTAAAATCCTTAACTAGATAATTGCAATATCACAAATGGAGAAAAAAATTCACTAATTACTTGAATCTAGGGATGTAGATTCCACTTATGATACAAATGATCCAAATGAATGAATTTAACACTTGTTACTACTCTTGTTTAACCAGGGATTCATTTCCAAAATTGCCAAAACTTCATTCTCATGATAAAATTGGTCTAAAACAGTTTGGTTTATCCTAATCTCTTGGTGAAAACCGAAACTGCACTTGTTCATGCATGGAATGCAGATTTAATCCACTTGAGTGTAATTCTATTCTCATGAATTAACAACTCAAACTCCACTCATGTTATTCTATTGTTTTTACCATTTCTCAATGAGTAATAACAACTATAAACCTGCTATTGGTGATCAAACAACAACAAATAATCAAGCATACACAAGTAGACAAGTTAATACAAGATACAACAAGTATAAATCACATTCAATTCATATCACTTGGCCATAAGTTTCATCTACTCCCTAGAATAGAAATTTAGCTACTCATTGATGATATAATAATCAAATTCATAACTTCATTAATAAAAAAATCTCAGTTTACAAGTACAAGAAAGATAAAGAAAAGCTTAGCCAAGTAATGGTGAAGCCCTCGAAAAATCTGCTATGTCTTGTACTAGATGGTTACAAGATGAAGCTTCCAAGTGTTCCTGCAAAATTTCCTAGCTAGAGAGAGTTTTTGCTATCAGAAAATCTTGCTACATATCATCCCTTGACCTCTCCAATGTCTCTTCATAAAAGCTGGTCCAAAACTCATTTTTCCTGGTCAAATTTTCCATCCTTTGATTCCCAAATCTGAAATTTGTTAAGATAGTCAATAACCAATGTTTTTTACTTGAAAATAAGCCATATTGTATGCCCTTTTGTCTTCTGAAGTATGTGCACTGAATTCCCTTGCAACTTATAGCTGGAAAGTGGTATGAACACAAGAGAAATGGATGAGCAAATTGCAGATTTTCCGCTACAAAACGCGTTTTCACTTTTGACCTCACTTCAACTGTATTTTTCTCCATGATAGCCACCGAACTGGATGTTATGCAAAACACAAAGGTTGTAGCCCTTTGAATTAGCGTTCCAATGCTTCAAGAAGCATCAAATTTGGAGATCATTGGACAGAGACATGGTCAAAATACCATAGACTGGTCAATTCTGGGTTTCAGCTTTCGACCATCCAGATAAGTTTATGTTTTTCGACTGTTTGACCAAGACAACGGCTGAATTGGACTTTGATGTCTTCATACCAATTGTAGGTCTCTTTCGTAGCTTTAAAATGGTATAAAGATCACCTCAATCCGATGAGTGTAGCTCTAGATATAGTCGAAATACCGAAGAGTGTCAAAATTGTCTTGAATTGCATTTCCTCACTTGAATGTTTTTCACTTCATTTTTCTTTTAACCACCTGAATTCATCACCAATTATCTATTTTTCACCCACTTGACATTCTTTGGTGATTGAATCATTAATCCTGCATAAAAATGAAGTTTTTACCACTAAAATCAATAGAAATGCAATATTAGCCACTTTTACCAAAAAAATATATATTTTTACCAAAACCTATTTATTTTAGTTATAAAACTAAATAATCAACCCAAAATCAACTAATAAAATGCATTTAAAAATACGTAAAATAAACCCTTAAAACCTTCTAACGTTACAAAATGGATAGTCTTTTCAGAGACAAATAATAGACTTTCTCTGACTGGCATCAATCACATCTGAATGTTTAAACAATATGACTTGGTTTGTTTGGTTCTTGAACTAATATATAGAAAGCAATGAATAATTTTTTTGTGATAATATCATCGACAAAATAAACTTCTCTATCAACGTAGCTGTCTTGTGCACCACTGCTTCACGGTAATGGAAATTCTTTGCTGAATGAATAGACTTTGATGTCTCTTACATCAGATTTGTCGGCTATACATTTAGTTGAAGTGCTTCAATAGGAATAGAGAGATCAATTTAGAGGTGAAATTTCATATATAGGGAATTATCTGGCCATTTTAAGGGGCAATGCTAAATGGAAAAAAATGAGTACGGCTAGATTTGTTGTAGCAGAGTTTTTAGAGTATATTTTGAAATATTTTTAAAAAATATTTTGGAATATTTAAAAATAGAAGAGTTTTTAGAATATATTTTGAGATATTTTTTAAAATTTTAAAAAAATTTAAACTAATTTTTAGATTATCTTTTAGAGTACTTTTTAAAAATTTTAGTTTTTGGAATTGTTTTTGAAATACACATTTACTGTAGCATTTGGAATGTAAAAAACAGTTTTTCAAAAACAGGTGCAAAAACAAGGAATCCAAACGAACCCTATTGTATTTGAAAAACTAGTTTTTCAAAAACACCCCAAAAACGGGGGATCCAAACAGAGCCAAAAGTTTTAAAAACTATTATGAGAAGATTAAAGAAAAAAATAATGGCTCCATGCATTTGGAATTTGAAACAAATGAGGCAACTGAATAATCAAAAAAAAATGAGACAAAAAATCATGGAGTCTGTTGTTTAATTAATGAAAGTTTTGCTTTCTATCGAAAAAATAAAATAAAACAAAGATGTCGTTTACTTAGATATAGATGTTTGCTAGGAAAGGGACTAATTCTAATTTGCATTACTTAACTTTACCATTTTGGATACGTTACATCTTAAATTCTCAATTTGGGACATACAAACTAAACTTTCAAGTTTGCTTTAAATCAAGGATTAATCTTATATACATTGCCAATGTATACACTATCAGTATTAGATATATAACACGTGCAAATTTTGAATTTGAAATTTAAAATTTATTCATGTGTCAATCCATCCAACCGTGATAGTGTATAAACTGACAGTTTATATAAAATTTACTCTTGATTAAATCCAATTAATGACAATGTTAATAAAATTAATGAGAAAGGATATGCAAATTAATGATAATGTATCATTTTATTTTAACGGCGATTCCTTGATTCATTTTAAACATTTTCAATATGTTATCATTGATTTGAGCGTTTAAAATGTAAAATATACAAAATTGAGAGTTTAATGTGAACAGTGAAGAAGTGATATAAGTTTAAGGGTATAAAGTAGATTTAGTCCTTGAGAAAAATAAATGTATTTGTCTCTAATTTTCCATCTATATTTGTATGGTCGTTTATTTATAGAATGTTGAACGCACGATTTGTGTTCACAAGGAATTCATGAAAAAACTGTCCTATGTCCCAGGACCTGCTCGGTGCATGCTGTTTGGCAGTCTTGTGAACCCATTAAAGTGACATGAGGAAGTTTTAGTAAGTAATCAATTCCTCAATAAAGGAGCCTTGTAACATCTGTAACCTGATTCCAACCATATAATGATATATATTTTTGTCTTCTAATTAAAAGATTATATGTTTAATATTTTTAATTAATGAAGTTTACTATACACTGTTTAAGAAAGCCTTTGAATAGTCTTAATTGAATCAATTCCACTCATGACGATCTCTGTCTTCTTGTTTAAATGGCCCACATTTGCTCATTGTGCTTGCATTTGCCTGCCCGGACGGTGATAGATACCTATTCAAGCGACCCACATTCTTTACATTGATTGATAATTTTGACACTCTAAAAATAAGGCCACTGCCGAAATAGCAGCAGCTTAAGCATGGATTGGTTGGGCATCAATGCCCCAAAAATATGCATGAATTTAGGTATCGCCATTTCCAAGGATTTTTGCCTTCCATTAATTGCTTTCTACAACAATCTGCTATACGTGTTCAGGATATCCATGGCCATGGAACTCTCTTACTACATCCTAGGGGATATAACAGTGACATACACAACCAACTTCATTACCCTCATTCCTATAGTACACCTTTCTCTTGTCAACAATGGTAAGGTGTTGGCATGTTAAATCAAGTCAAAAAAAAATTTCTATATTATTATTTAACGGTGTTTTAGTTAAGTTAAAATTGTGGTAATTTTATTGGGATTAAGTTAGAGTAGTTTTATTCTTTGGAAATTAGTATTTTATTAGAAAATTTTTTGTTGTTGTAACACTACCAAATCATCTAATTAATAAATAGAGAGTTTTATTGTTATTGTCAGCTGAGGAGAGTAAAATTTGATGGTCTTGTTATTTTAGTGTGTGATTAATATATAATAGTTGGTATTATGAAATTTATCGCCTATATATTTTTTGATCAAAATTTTGGATTCTACATCTGGTATCAGAGCCCTAACTTCAAAAAATTGATCTTGGGGTGCTTATGAACATTGAAAATTTGTCCCAACCACGAGTTTAGTCTTGAGCATCTCCTGATGTCAAAGTTGGAGCATAAGAATTGTAATAAAAAAAAATTAATTGATTGAGTTGGACCACAATTTTCGTCATGGAGTATCCAATTGGTAAAGATTGGACCATAAGATTGGTTCAGAAGAATTGTCAGATTGATTGCGGTGTTGCGACAAAGATAGGAGAAGAATCTTGAGTTGTGGTCACCAAAATCGTAAAGTGACGAGTTGTCAATGAATTGACATCAAATTATGGAATGAAAATAGTTTATCCAGAGGTTTGGATTATTTTACCTAGTCAAATATAAATTTGCCCGTGCAATATTAAAACAACAAAAACTTTTGAAGATGAAAAATTCAAATTGATATTAGGAAAATTTGCAAAGGAGATCACTCTTAGTGATTGTGTTGGATTAAATTCAAGAAAAAACGTGATTTAAGGGAGGCAATGTTAGAAGAATTAAATCAAGCAATATTTAGAATTATATTTTTTTATTTGGTAATTAGATTAGAATTGGTGTCATAGTTTGTTCAGAAAATCTAGTTGAATTGTGTTTAAGAATTAGAATTAGAATTAGAATAGGTTTTATCATTTTGTTTCTCTATTTAAGGACTTGAAGTCCTAGGTTGGTAGTTGAGGAAAATTGAGTGACGAGATAAATTTGTTCAAGTGTGTGGAATATTACAACAACAAAAACTAAACTATAGTTGAAAAAAATTGAGCAAAAACTATAGTTGAAAAAAAAAAAACTGAGCAATTTTCAGCAACAAAAACTGTAGTTGAGGAAAAATTGAATGACGAGATAAATTCGTCCAGTTGCGGGGAATATTATAGCAACAAAAAACTGTAGTTGAGGAAAAATTGAGCGGCGAGATAAATTTGTCCAAGTGCATGGAATATTACAGCAACAAAAACTTTTGAAGATGAAGAATTCAAACCGATATTAGCACAATTTGCAAAGGAGATTATTGTTTGTGATTGTGTTGGACTTAATGCAAGAGGAAGATTGATTCTAAGGGAAGCAATATTGGAATAATTAAACCAAGCAATATTTAGAAGTATATTTTTTATTTGGTAATTAGATTAGAATTGGCGTCATAGTTTGTTCTGAAAATCTAGTTGAATTTTGTTTAAGAATTAGAATCAAAATAGGTTTTATCATTTGCTTCTCTATTTAAAGACTTAAGTCTAGGTTTGTAGTTGAGGAGAATCAATTAGTTGAATAAATTTCTTTATCCTCCTGTGCCTTCATATTCATTAGTCCAGCTTATCAAGCTGTGTGTTTTCCGGCTTCGGGATCTTTTCCGTCCTTTTCTAGTATGTTCAAATAGCCTCACGACTTATCATATTTGTTCATTGTTTGTTTGTGTGCTATCTAACCAACAAATTCTTGGTTTACAAAATACAAATATCTTCCGCTGCATGATTTTTTGTACTAGCACAACGTAGGCCTGACTTCAAATTGCCACTGATCTCTTTCAATCTTTCAAACGTATTTGTTTTTCATCTAACTCGTGCATGAAAAACATCAGTCCCTACCAATTCTAATTTGTCTGAATCAGCTTCCAATTGGGTGGTTCAGAATTTATTTTGAAAGTTACAGGTTCATACCAAAGTTGACAGAATAAAGATTTTGGTTCAGCGACAAAACAAGACATAATTTAAGAAAAGGTCAATCCAAGACGCGAGAGACGACCTTTTCGCTTCATGCAAGAAAGCCAAAGGCGGTTTCCAATTTATTGGGACATAGGACAGCTTTTCATGAATCTCTTGTGAGCACAAACCGTGCAAGACACCAAATCATGCTTAAAGGGTGTCTTCAACATTCTACAAACAAACGACTATACAAATATAGATGGGAAATTAGCGGCAAATACGTTCATTTTTCTCAAAGGCTAAATCTACTTTACAACCTTAAATTTAAGCATCACTTTTTCATTATTCACTTTAAACTCTCAATTTTGGATGCATTTCAAACTCTGAAATCAATGATAACATGTTGAAAATGTTTAGAACGAGTCAAAATATCACAGTTAAAATAAAACGATACATTATCATTAATTTGCATATCTTTTCTCATTAATTTTACCAACATTATCATTAATTGGATTTAAATAAAACAGGCTTCAAATCGGTCGGACTGCATTCACCAGAAAATTTGATTTTTTTTTTTCCTGAAATTGGGGGAGAATGAGACCCATTTCTTAACCGGGTCGGATCATGTTCTTTTTCAAAGGGGTCGGATCTAGTCAAATCGGTGAAGCTTATGTTTGGACTTTTCTAAAATGAGCTTTAAACTGAAAAGACTTGGGCCGGATTGGTTCTTCTAATGATATTAAATAAAGGCCTTTACAAATCAAATGTCTACTGGGCACTATTGAGTCAATCAAAATGGACTTGTGAATTGAAAAAAATACCTTGGGCCATATGGCTTGTTGGGCTTGTTAAAAGTCCTAGTCAAATAGCCTTTCCAGATGAAACCTTTCCCAGTCCTAGCCTTTCCAAAATAGTGCAATATTCTATATGGGATATCGAAGCACTTCTCTTATAAATTGCTGCACCTTCCCGTGGTAATGGTCCCTCCTCCTCATCTTCCACCATTTCTCCAAGCTCTTCTACTTGACCATCATCCCACTCGAAACCCCTTGTCACTGCACTTTCCTCAGCAACCACATTACTACTATTCTTGCTGCTTCCAGCTCTCAACCGCCCACTTTGTAAAATGATTCTTGGCTTTTGTTGCAGCCCGAAGCCAGATAAGTTGAACATTTACGAGGAACAAATTCGAGGGATGGACGTAAAACAGACACATTTTGGATTTTCAGGTTGCAGAATTGAAGTGGGATGACGTTCGATGACACCACAGAGTATGAAGAATAAATAGGCATTTCGTCGAACAATTGGTATCCACAAAACAAAATTTAGAAAACAACAGGACCAAAGGAGAACCTATAAATCTTCATGGGATAGAGGGTATTATTTGGAAATGTCAAGTCCCCGGTAGCATCTGCAAGAACAACAATTTATATACAAGAAAAAATTAATAATCAGAAAAAATGAATATGAGATAGAAAAGTGAAAATAAGGAACCAAATTTTGATACTTGCTAGTAATTTCCAAATAGTGAAGAAAGAAAAAAAGTAGCCCACCAGTTCTGAATTTTTGTAGCACCTCCTTTTCTTGTTGAGCTACGATAAGTTTGCTGGTGCTTCAGGGGAAAAGGCAGAAGCTATTCTCATTGCCAGAAGAAATAGCTATCCATTGGTTTAAACACAGCATATGTACAATACATGAAGCACATCGTACAAGCCAGTAACGTAAGGAACGCAAACGAGTTTAATTGAACGAAATATTAGTTATTTATAGCTTTTTCTTTTGGGTTCTAATATTATTTCTTTTTTGTTCAAGAGTATGGTAAATTTGTTAAGCAACTAGAAATTTGTAATTTGTTGCTTTTATCGAGTTGACTTTTTTTTTCAATTCAAGAAATTTCGAATATTATGAGAGAAAGAAGAAAAAGGGAGAATTTGATTCGAGTTGAAATAAAACGGTTGATAATTACTAAATGTTGTTTGAGTTTATTTAGTGGCAACCAATGAATGTAGACTGAAATTCTATGAACAAGTCACAAGTATGCACATGAACACAAAAAAATTGATAGTCCTTTAAATTTTGAGTATCGGGCAATTAATTTTCTTTAATCTATTATATTATGGTTTTTCAATTGAATGAAGTCAACATTTTAATTTATCGAAAAAGTTATTTTTTTTTTCATTGGTGTATGAGTCTTATAGATTGAGAGGGTGTGCATTGCACAAGCAAAAAGAAATTGGAACATTTTGTTACAAGGTATCTCTAGCATGTTACTTTCTTTTATTTTTTATTTATCTATTTCAAAGTCCCCCATTCTTCCTTTATAGGCCAAGCATAAAAGCAAGCAAGAGCTCATCCGTTTGACCAAAAGGGTTATTAACATCCCATTTGATAACCCAATTCAACATTTAAATTTAATGGATTCAAATCTTAATATGTTAAGATGCGTTTGATAATAAAAATTAAACATCTGAATTAATTATTTAGCACTGAATTTCCTAGGCAAAACTTGTTTCCAAAAATAAGTGATAAGCTAATTACTTATTAATGAATGTAATATACATTCAAATTTATTTGATTTAATATTTAACAATTCAATAATTTAATGAATTCAAACTTCAGATTTTAGATTCTTCACTTTTATGAAACGCACCCTAAAGTTCCTTTTTTTTTTGTATTTTATATAATTTTGCAACCTTTTTAGTTAAAAATGAGATATTTGAGTAATTTATGTAAGTGCCCGGTGCAACCCAATGAGTACAAACAAATTCACAATGATGCACAAAGATATATCAAATTTAAGCACAATAAAGAAAACTTAATTAAAGATAAAGGATAAGAAATGCAAACCAAATATCAAACCAATAGCCTCTTCAATTGATGGCGATGCTAACCAAGATGTACAAGTGAAGGCTCACTCCTTCCTCACCCCAAACACACTTTGGTTGAGCCAAGGAGTTTTACAACAATTCTAGTTAACCCTCAACAACCTACACTTGAAAGATCACTCACCCAATTAAGAACTATTTTATACAAATGAGGCAACCTTCACCAAGGTTTTACCACTTCAAGTGATAGGTTCACCTTCACCAAGGTTTTACTCCTCCTAGAGAATAACCTTCACTTGAGCAACCTCACAACCCAACTTCCCCAACCCCTTATACAACCAACAAAGAATCTTTCTACTCAAAAATCTCACTTGTAAGCTTGTATTTTGTGTTGGCAAAAGTCTAGTGTCTTCTTGTGCTTTGGGGTGTTTATAGAAGGTGAGAAATGGCTCCAAAAGGCTCTCCAACGGTCAAATATTAAATGCTGTCAAAACTAGCCGTTGGCCTGTCGGACGTCCGAACCACCTGTCGGACGTCCGAACCCTGTGTCCAAACCACCTGTCGGACGTCCGAACCCTGCGTCCGAACCCTGCGTCCGAACGTCGTCAGAGAGTCATCAAATCTTTGCGAAATTTCTCGGACGTCCGATGCGATCGATGTGCGTCCGAGGCGTGCGTCCGATCCTTCCGGACGTCCGATGCTTCCTCACGAGCGTCCGACAGAGTTTCCTTCTTGATGTTCTTCATCCTTTCGGACGTCCGATAGCTTCCTTTCGGACGTCCGACATGAGTGTCCTGTTTTTGCTTCTTCTTTTGTGCCACAAGAATCTGTTCTAACAAATTGCTCACATAAAAACATTAGCCCAAATCTACATTTTGGTTTGTTAATCATCAAAACCAAGGATTGATCGACCAAGGTCAACAATTTAGTTGATTATTCTTGGTATCAATTGCAAATCTTTTAAGCCAAAAGTTTGAAAGACTCTTTTGCTCCTCAAAACTCAGAGTAGAACCCTCAATCACCGAATTTTCATTCCTTATTTGCATAGTCAATAATATTGTGGCGGCCCCACTTCTCCCTAAGGCGAACCAGAGGGTTGGCGGGTCGCCTGCCTAACTCTCGCCAGGACTCACGCAAGCAATCTAGTCCAAATCCTTCCGAAGAATAACCTAAGCTATTGCAACACCGTTTCCTTCCAAATAGGCTGATGACGAAATCCACATTAACTTCAGAGATAACAGCATCTTCAAGATAGCCAATCGTCGACTCTTAAATACCTCACGCGTTATTTACAAGGAGTAAAGTCATACCATCACAAAAACATATAAACTCATACAACGCAAATATATACATACAAACCAGATACCAGAATTAGAGTTTACACTTTTCCAACTTCAAGTGGCAACCCAAAATAAAAGATATATAGTCGATTCAACACAACAGTTACAAAAGCTAAAAGCAGACTTCAAAACTTCCGAATGCCAAAACCTGTTAAGGAAAACAAATATCGTGGGGTGAGCTAAAGCTCAATGGTGCCCCAAAACATGCAGTCAAATAAAGCAAGTAGCAAGTATTAAAGTTCAACACTTAGGAAAGCGTATAACAGCACAAGGTAGGATACATGGGCTCTCAGGAGCCATTCTCCTCGCTTGATCAGAAATTACCGTAGTTGACCCTCCGTCAACTCTCACTACTTAAGGTCCATGTAGATACTTTTATTTCTCCTAACCCGACACCAAACATACCCCTGTCCCTTTTAATAGTCTAATACTACTTGCTAGCCTATGTCCTGCTCCTTTTAAATTCAACATTTTGCAACGAAGCTATTCTTTACCAACTCCCGAAGACCCAAACTGCATACTACTTAATTAACCGCAGAAATTTTTAAAATAAAACCATATAGCCTTACTCCAGTGTTTTTAAGCACGATCATTTCTTAGATAGCCATACCTTAAAATGAAAAAAAAAAATTTGAGATTATAAAAAATTTAGATCATTCTAACTAGCGTTCATACACGGACGTATATAATTACAATTATTATATCCCTTATTTAGATTTTTCTAAATTAAATAAATTTTTGGAGGAAAAAAAAACTAACTTCCGGAACCCTTTTTTTTAAGTAGATGGAAAAAATAATACCTGATTCGTTCATCTACCGCAGTTTTCACACTCCTCTGATCTCACTAATTTACATTAACTCATATCTAATTGTTCATAGGAAGACGAAGATACATGACTCGATCAATCTACGAAACGAATGCAATAATACACTATTTCTAGTCATTAGTGTCAACATTTTGGAGCTTATACCAAGGCGCACTTGCCGCGACAACGGCCGGCCGCGTATCGTACCGATGCAATCAAGGCGCAACAACAACTACAGCTAAACTCAGGCCACTAATTTGAAGGAACACGAAAAATCCATGAGCAGAAAAGAAGCACTAATAAAACTGAACAACGCACAGCTCAAATACACTCCAGCGCAAATGAGGCAACTGAATCACCAACAAAATAGAGACCGAAAATCATGGAGTCTGTTGTTTAATAAATGAAAGTTTTGCTTTCTATCAAAAAAATAAAATAAACATTGCTCCAAGTCATTGAAGCTAATTTATTAAGGTCCAATCCGACATTGAAGCTTGATCACTTGCATCTTCAATTGTTAGCAACATCTTGGTAGGCTTGCAAGAATTCTCCAAGTCAATTCCTTCAATGCTTGAGCACGGTTTTTCTTGAACTTGTACGGCATGAACTAAGGCTTGAAGGGACTCTTTGAACCTCTTAACTCATGCACGTGTCACTGGTCCTTATGGAACCTTCACAGAGTCTACGTAAACATCATGGCCAGCTTGCTCATTCGCATCATCGAACTAACGTAAAATTCTCAATAAATGTAGAAACACAGAACGTTATATGTGCATGAATCGATAGGAATCATAATCTCCAGTAATGCTGCCCAACATACTTGTGAATTTATGAACTGATAGTACTTGTCTTGGTGTAAAAACCGAGGGATTTTATGTCATTCATGAATACTATAGGAATTACAAACTCTAGTAATAGAGTAGCAACGTACTCGTGAAAGGGTTCATCGACAGAAATGTCTTCTTATTGTGGACCTTCAAATTGTGGATCAGTCCTTATTTCCTATTGTGAAGTAGAAATAAATAGTAGTACTAGTCTGACATAACATGTTATCAGAGTACCTGTGTAGACAAATGTTTTTTCTTTTCCATTTTCCATTGCTGAAATGTTTTAATCCAACTATTACTTTTGAGAAATTCTACTTGCGCACTGTTTTTTCAAGGAGAAAAAAAAAAGGGGGAAAATTCTGCATAAGCATAAACCAAGCCAACCCCAGTAACAATTTCCAGCAATCAAGATTACACCAAATCCAGAATTAATTTCAGAAAGTCACGTATTGTATTCGCTTGGTCTCGAGATGTTAGACAAATATTGTATTCAGAGGCCATGAGTACCATGTCTGGCCACGGCATTATCCTTTCCCAATTGGACCCGTTGTAAAGAGAGGAGCTACATTTCTGTTGTTGAATCGGACCTAATTATCAACAGCAATCACGCAAAAGAATCAGCACAAATTTTAATGGCCAAGCACGATAGAACTCATTGTTTAGTTTAAGCTTTTGCGGTGTCAAGTTAAATTCTGGTAAATGTACAAGTGAATACCCTAAAATAGTTTTCAAGGGAACTAAAGAATTATAGCAATAAATTACGTGCACCGCAGATTACCAAATTGTACTTAGAAACTCATCTAACCCATTCTAATTTTTCTTTTTTTTTTTCGTGTCAATATTTAATCAACCTACCGAGATCTTATCATTAACACTACATAAGATGTATACGAATTAATAGGGACAATTTTATCATTTCACCAAAATCCTCCTCCTCTTCCTCTTTTTCTCCCTTTAAAAAGAAAAAAAATACCGAGAAAGAGCACCATAGGAGCCTAGAGCTAATAAAAATTTAGTGCATATGCGTAATTATTATATTTCCATTTCAATTATACCAGTGCAGTAACAATTTTAATAACTCCAAATACTATATGCCTATAGTCATGGTCTCCACATATATAATGCATATCTATATATTGTAATTAATTAAATAAATATCATTCAAGTGATTTTTTTATTAACCCCACTATTCCTGATTGTTTTCTTTTATTGTAGGCAACGGTGGTGTTTGGATGACCAAGTATCATCTATCATGAAAATTCTCAAGCGAATGTAAAAACAAAATGAGCAAATTTAATCAGCTAAATCTTTTTGCTTATTTTTATTAGCCAAGTTTTGGTATATTATTATAATATTGGCCTTCCTTTTATTAGCCCAGTTTAGTAACACATTTGAGAACCATGCAACAGAATATATATCTATACTTGACTAACTTTTGGTGCCCTATCGATTTTGTGTATTTAGATATAACAACTTAATTTCATTGATTATGCAAAAAAAAAATTAAATTATAAAATACATTTTTAAGAACCGCTTTTGGACATCATTTTAATTTCTCACTGTGCTTGGGCATCATTTTAATTTCTCACCGCTTGCAAGCACGGTGTCCATCTTTTAGTCTATATTGATTCAAGTGTAGGCTCTACAGATTGACTTTCTGATCCAGCATTTGTTGTCTTGATTTTCATCTCCTTATTCTTTGCCAATAGGAAAGAATATATACCAACGATCATAAAACACATACCAAGTAAGCTGCAAAAATAATAATTACCAATTAATTCTAAAAAAGTTAAACTTTCACATGCGATTAATAATAAAGATGTGCTCCAATACTATAAATCAATGTTTACCCTCCAACACTCAATGCTTCGTTGAGGAAGACAACTTCTCCAATTGTCACAGAAAGCAGACGCAGTGGAGTGAACATCGCGGGATAAGTAGGCCCTCGTTCTGCTACAGCCCAAGAAATCACGCAAAAAGATAAAGCCGTAGCCAAAACTCCCTGAAATGATCGATTTTAATACCACACCTATCATTTTTTTCATATTCAAATTTTTAACACCAAATTAATTGATATTGACATACTATTTTTCATATTCAAACTTTTAACACCAAATTAATTCATATTGACATACTTTTTTTATATTTAAAAAGAAAGAATTTTAGAGTAAAAGTCTCGACTATTACCGAGAAAAAATTATTTGTATTTAAAAAGAGAGAATTTTGGAGTAAAACTTGAGATTATTACCGAGAAAAAGATTGTAAACAACTGTAGATTCCATCCCAATTGCCAAGCTTCCTTGGATCTGTCGATGCACAACCCTATAATTGCTTGTTGCACTGAGGCAATGGTGCAAGTATAAAACGTTGCCCAAAACTTATAAGGATATAGTTCGAATAACTTTCCCTATCAAACATCAATTTTAAGAAATAATCAGGTATGTGAACCAAATTATTATTATTTGTGAGGTTGCAGAGAAGTGAAACAAATACAATGTAGTTTCTATACTAACTAATTTCAAGTCCCAACTTAGATAAAGAACGAAACATAGAATCTACTGAAGACAGTGAATACCTGTGATATGAACCATAAAGCATTAGATAAGCAGCTGCCAATTAGAAATATGGTTCCACGAGTCCAGTTATGAGGCTTGACCTTTTCCATTACGATATGTTGCTCCCTACTGCTGTGGATGATGTGGAAGGCTTTCCCTTTATACAAAGCAATAACCAGTGCGCCAACAAGACACAGTATTGCACTCAAAGTCTTCATCTTGCCAACTATGGTATGTAGCTGCAATTTTTCCACTCTGAAAAATTCAATTGGAAGTAGATTCAAACAATTTATATTTAGAATGTGTTGGAATAGATTTTTTTTTTTTTTAAAGCACAGATATAAGATGAAAAAAACAAGATGTTCAAAAGACTAAGGAGATGATCATGACTACCTTAGAATTACGGACAAGAGAAAGGTGACCACAGGAATGAGGGTAAGGAAGTTTGTTGCATACGTCGCAGTGGTGTCTGCTAGGCCGTAACAAAAAAGTCCCAACGCAATGGTCATCCTGAACACAAAAACACAAAGCAATACATTCGGACACTAATGCCCTCAACACTCTAGTACAGGCAGCTGCCATTTTGGCCGTGGTTTTATGTTTTGTGTTTGAGTGTAAAATATCAATCAATATCAAGAATTCGATTTTAAGTATTAATCCTCAACTGTTACAGAATTCAATTTTAAGTAATCCTGAACCATGACAAATTAACATGTCATAGAAAAGAGCGGTACTAGTAATTAATCCA
Organism: Coffea arabica; assembly: GCF_036785885.1. Lineage (NCBI taxonomy): Eukaryota > Viridiplantae > Streptophyta > Magnoliopsida > Gentianales > Rubiaceae > Coffea > Coffea arabica. The sequence continues at coordinate 47,049,823 of NC_092315.1, forward strand.
AAAAGTATAAACTTTCAATTCTTAGTGGTGTTGGCTTGAATGATGGCTGAGAAGACAATAAACAATCAAACCATGTTTAATTTTCTATATCTAAATACCGACAAATAATACATCTTAAGTTTTTTTTTTTTTTTTTTTTGTTTATTCTCATCAAACCTAATTACCCGAGTTAACAATCTGTTGGATTGGCCAAACAAATAAAAATAAAAATGCTACCCTACTAGAAATTAAAAAAAAAAAATTAAAAGTGCTACTTCACTAAATGCCATATCGTGCACAAAAGGAGGAAAAATGGAATACCCGGTTAATCCATCCACGAAGAGCCAGAAGAAAATGCGCCAACTCAACTTCTTTCCACCATCTCTACATTAGAAACCATTAATTAACAGCATGCATAATCACACTATAGCAAAGGATGATTTAAATTACTGTACAATTCTACAAAATGGATAAAGAGGGCCACCAAATATTGAAAAAATATTCAAAATACGTAAGACAGACTTATCAACCTTTCGCGGTAGAGGGCAGGAGGAGCAGTACAAATTGCACCTACAACATGTCGATAAAACAAGTAAGCATAAACAAAGGCTCCTTGACTGAATATTACTCTAGCCAGAATTTGTAGTACGCCACTGATAAGTTGCACGATTAGCATTGCAAGCGCAAATCTTCCATCCTTAATCCATTTCTTCACAGCCACCATTGTGTTTCGTGCGTGCTTCGTCTGTCTTTCTCTCTTACTGCTTCGTCTGTCTTTATGCTTACCCAGAAAGTCGGATCAATATTATTCTGAGCATAAAACACGAAGAACATAAAATGCAGCAACCACGAAGAAAACATTCTGCAACTGAAACCATTTAGCAGCCCACGTAGCTCAGGAAAATTTGAGACAGAACTTTAACATGCAAACGAAAGAAAGCTATGAAACTAGCAAACTTGAACTCATTCATGGGTTCATTTCTGCAATGTTTCAGCTTCTATATGCGCAGGAAGACAGCCATGAACATGAACTCAAAAGAAACATGTAAGCCTGTCTACTAAATCCACAAGACTCAAACCATTAACATGCCAAACTCTAATGCAACGTTTGCTGAAGATTCAACAACGGAAACCCAACAGGACATACGACAACAAAATGGGGAAAACACTTCTGTAATGGCAAAAAACTGTCTGCAACTTCTAATGCTTTGAGAATTCCGTAAATTTTCAGCTATGTTATCACTCAGATTTATTGCACAATCAATACAGGGAAGGAAGGAAAACCATGGCATGCCATCTTAACAAGAAACAAACCATCTAGCAAGAACATCAACTACCCCAAATCTGGTAAACAAAATTTCCAGGACAAGAACATGCAAATCGGGTCTGACCGCCACCAAAAGAAAAAAAAAAAAAAGAGAAAAAAAAAATGCAGCAAGAGTTTCTCTGCAAGCACCTTCTGCTGCGAATTTGCAGCTTATTCCATATAGACAGCTATTCAAATAAAAACCCATCAATCAAACTCACACAAACCCCCACGTTCTTATCCCCCAAAACCCAAGTGAAGCCCACAAATTTCTTAACCAAAACAGAAGTATAACTCAAACTTCCTCAAATACAAACCCGGACATGAAACCGAAAGTGTTGGATGAAACGCTACAAAGGACAGATGGCTCTTGGGTTAAAACAAATTTTAGAAACCAAATGATGACAAAAGCAATACCTTCAGACATGGCTATGAATATAGGTAAACTGCGAAGAAAAGAAACAACTTCAGCCTGTGAAATGCAAGTGAACGCAAGAAAACAGCATGCTGTCTCTCATCTTTCGGCTACATTCACAGGCTATGAATTTCGGGGTTTTCATGTCAAGAGATTCAAACAAGTACCAAACTTTACTCTAGCAATCAAGACACAGTATTTCAACATTTAAGCATGAGTAAGAGCCCAGAATCTCTGGTTACGCAGACCAGGTTTCATATGGAATGGAAGTGGACAAGAAAGAAAAAAAAAGAAAAGATTGAAGACTACCTATTCACCGCCTTTGGATCTGAAGCCTCAGCTTGAGTTTGATGAAGAATCAACCCAGGCTTTGATGGAGAAACCTTGCCGTAGCTTTCTTACAACCTCAGCCGCAAAGTTCTTCCCTTTTCTCTTAGTTTCTCCTCTGCTTACTCTCAGTTACGAACCCTTGCTTGCTGTTTCTCCTCCTCTCTCAGCCCGTCACTGCCCCCAGCCCCGTAAAATTGAGTGACGAGATAAATTTGTTCAAGTGTGTGGAATATTACAACAACAAAAACTAAACTATATATAGTTGAAAAAAATTGAGCAAAAACTATAGTTGAAAAAAAAAACTGAGCAATTTCAGCAACAAAAACTGTAGTTGAGGAAAAATTGAATGACGAGATAAATTCGTCCAGTTGCGGGGAATATTATAGCAACAAAAAACTGTAGTTGAGGAAAAATTGAGCGGCGAGATAAATTTGTCCAAGTGCATGGAATATTACAGCAACAAAAACTTTTGAAGATGAAGAATTCAAACTGATATTAGCACAATTTGCAAAGGAGATTATTGTTTGTGATTGTGTTGGACTTAATGCAAGAGGAAGATTGATTCTAAGGGAAGCAATATTGGAATAATTAAACCAAGCAATATTTAGAAGTATATTTTTTATTTGGTAATTAGATTAGAATTGGCGTCATAGTTTGTTCTGAAAATCTAGTTGAATTTTGTTTAAGAATTAGAATCAAAATAGGTTTTATCATTTGCTTCTCTATTTAAAGACTTAAGTCTAGGTTTGTAGTTGAGGAGAATCAATTAGTTGAATAAATTTCTTTATCCTCCTGTGCCTTCATATTCATTAGTCCAGCTTATCAAGCTGTGTGTTTTCCGGCTTCGGGATCTTTTCCGTCCTTTTCTAGTATGTTCAAATAGCCTCACGACTTATCATATTTGTTCATTGTTTGTTTGTGTACTATCTAACCAACAAATTCTTGGTTTACAAAATACAAATATCTTCCGCTGCATGATTTTTTGTACTAGCACAACGTAGGCCTGACTTCAAATTGCCACTGATCTCTTTCAATCTTTCAAACGTATTTGTTTTTCATCTAACTCGTGCATGAAAAACATCAGTCCCTACCAATTCTAATTTGTCTGAATCAGCTTCCAATTGGGTGGTTCAGAATTTATTTTGAAAGTTACAGGTTCATACCAAAGTTGACAGAATAAAGATTTTGGTTCAGCGACAAAACAAGACATAATTTAAGAAAAGGTCAATCCAAGACGCGAGAGACGACCTTTTCGCTTCATGCAAGAAAGCCAAAGGCGGTTTCCAATTTATTGGGACATAGGACAGTTTTTCATGAATCTCTTGTGAGCACAAACCGTGCAAGACACCAAATCATGCTTAAAGGGTGTCTTCAACATTCTACAAACAAACGACTATACAAATATAGATGGGAAATTAGCGGCAAATACGTTCATTTTTCTCAAAGGCTAAATCTACTTTACAACCTTAAATTTAAGCATCACTTTTTCATTATTCACTTTAAAAAATTTCAATCTCCTAAAAAGCCTCCTTCTACATCTATGACGAAAATATCTCCAAACAAACCTTGAATAAATATCATATCCTAACAAACTTGTAGTGGTAGCAAATTAAGTTGGTTGTTCGGATGATCAGTATGAATATGAGATAGAAAAGTGAAAATAAGGATCCAAATTTCATTACTTGCTAGTAATTTCCAACCAGTGAAGAAAGAAAAAAAAAAGTAGCCGACCAGTTCTGAAATTTTGTAGCACCTCCTTTTCTTGTTGAGCTACGATAAGTTTGCTGGTGCTTCAGGGGAAAAGGCAGAGGCTATCCTCATTGCCAGAAGAAATAGCTATCCATTGGCTTAAAGTTTAAACACAGCATATGTACAATACATGAAGCACATCGTACAAGCCAATAACGTAAGGAACGCAAACGAGTTTAATTGAACGAAATATTAGTTATTTATAGCTTTTTCTTTTGGGTTCTAATATTATTATTTCTTTTTTGTTCAAGAGTTTGGTAAATTTGTTAAGCAACTAGAAATTTGTAATTTGTTGCTTTTATCGAGTTGACTTTTTTTGTTCAATTCAAGAAATTTTGAATATTATGAGAGGAAGAAGAAAAAGGGAGAATTTGATTCGAGTTGAAATAAAACAGTTGATAATTACTAAATGTTGTTTGAGTTTATTTAGTGGCAACCGATGAATGTAGACTGAAATTCTATGAACAAGTCACAAGTATGCACATGAACACAAAAAAATTGATAGTCCTTTAAATTTTGAGTATCGGGCAATTAATTTTCTTTAATTTATTATATTATGGTTTTTCAATTGAATGAAGTCAACATTTTAATTTATCGAAAAAGTTAATTTTTTTTTCATTGGTGTATGAGTCTTATAGATTGAGAGGGTGTGCATTGCACAAGCAAAAAGAAATTGGAACATTTTGTTACAAGGTATCTCTAGCATGTTACTTTCTTTTATTTTTTATTTATCTATTTCAAAGTCCCCCATTCTTCCTTTATAGGCCAAGCATAAAAGCAAGCAAGAGCTCATCCGTTTGACCAAAAGGGTTATTAAGGTCCTATTTGATAACCCAATTAATCATTTAAATTTAATGGATTCAAATCTTAATATGTTAAGATGCGTTTGATAATCAAAAATTAAACATCTGAATTAATTATTTAGCACTGAATTTCCTAGGCAGAACTTGTTTCCAAAAATAAGTGATAAGCTATTTACTTATCAATGAATGTAATATACATTCAAATATATTTAATTTAATATTTAACAATTCAATAATTTAATGAATTCAAACTTCAGATTTTAGATTCTTCACTTTTATGAAACGCACCCTAAAGTTCCTTTTTTTTGTATTTTATATAATTTTGCAACCTTTTTAGTTAATAATGAGATATTTGAGTAATTTAGTTGATTATTCCTGGTATCAGTTGCAAATCTTTTAAGCCAAAAGTTTGAAAGACTCTTTTGCTCCTCAAAACTCAGAGTAGAACCCTCAATCACCGAATTTTCATTCCTTATTGGCATAGTCAATAATATCACTACTCGTAGAAACAAATTTAGGCATTTAGATTCAAAAGGAATTTTAGTTGGGAAAATAAAATACAAACTCGTAACTTTGCAGCGCCAAAAGCACCAAAACTAAAACATGGAATCAGAGGAAAACATTAACTTTTGGTTCATCAATACTTGTAATCAGAATTCTCGGGCGGGCCAATCCTCATGTGCTGATCATATTCATGAGCAAAGTTGTCTTCCCACTGACTATAAGAAGAATATTGTGTTTGTCCATGCTGATGATGATCCTCCCAATTCCCATAGTACGTAGTTTGCTGATTCCCCCAGTAACTATTGTAGGCAGACTCCTCTGGAGCCTTTTTTTTTCTCTTCTTCCTTCTCAGTTTCACTATCCGACTTGACTCGACCGCCATATTCCCTCCCATGGCCTTGGTAAACATGCTCATTCTCGTCATATTCTGCCTCCCACTTCAACTCCGGCCACTCCTCATCAGACTCCGAATCTGATTCAGACTCGGAGCCATCCTGCTTTCTACTGTACTCCACGTGCTGCCTCGTACTGGGGTCTTAGTATGGACTAGTAATCCGTTCAAATGGTTCATCCTTTGAATGGATTCTGGACGAGGAAGTAAAGGTTTTCTTCACCCGTGACTTCCATGACTTCTTTGACGACATTGTCAGGTACTAAAGATTAAAATCTACCAAGATTTCTTGACAGAAGAAGCTAAGAAGAGAAGCGGCAATGCTTAGATAACAAGCTTCAAGAAACAAAGATCTTACACTTTCGAACCTGACTACTGGTCATTTTATAGTACACTGTGTTGCCAATTCTTTCTATGTCCCCAATTTCGCAGAGAAACTATAACACCGGATATGGAAACTTTGTGCAACTTAATTTTTAGTAGCAATCAAATCTGGAAGCTCAAGCTTAAAAATGTTGTACCAAAGGTTTCTATAAACGAGTCTTTCCTAATTTTTAATCAAATGACTCTGACTGAACCGTGACATAGGAAAAATATGTGCTTTTTTTTTTTTTTAAAGTGTAAGCATGAGGTTTTGAATCTGAGATCTATTACTTACACTCCCTTCCTCTCTCTCCCAAAAACATGTCTTTAGCTTAATAAATTGTTTGGCTGATTTTTGGTTATTAAGTCTCATCTTAATTTGGAATTCAGACAAAAATCAAATATCTTAGGGATTACAATCAAATGAAAATGTAAAATAATTAATTATGAAAATTTTTGAGGAACCCAACTTGATCATTTTGGTTTTCAATTCTTATCAAAATTTTTAATTTCTACAAGGAAACTTATTGTACGTTTTAATTTTTCCAATAGTAAGTTTTGAAAGTTAAATAGTAAGTTTGTGTAATAAAATTGTGAATTTTATGAGTGACAAAAACTTACTACTTAATTTTAAAAACTTACCATTTTCTATGAAAAACTTACATATAACTAGATTAGTAAGTTTGACTAGAATAATAGTAAGTTTTGGAAGATGAAGGGTAAGTTTGTGTAGCACAAAGGTAAATTTTATGAATGACTAAAACTTATTGCTTTATTGCACAAATTTATAAATTTTACTTGAAAAGCTTACATATAACTAGATTGGTCAGTTTAATTAGAGTAATAGAATAATAATGATAAGTTTTGGAAGATAAATGATAAATTTGTGTAATAAAAAGGTAAATTTATGGATGATTTACTACTTCATTACAGAAACTTACCAATTTATATAACTAGATTACTAAGTTTTATTAGATTAACAGTAAGTTTTGATAGATAAAAAAGTAAATTTTATGGACAATTTACTACATCAATGAACCACAACCTAGGAAAAATGCAGTATTTAGTATTTAGTCATTTTTTCCTATGATCATGGTTTTGTATTGTCTCTTGGTTTCTGTAGTTCATTTTGCCAATGTATTATTGACAAAACGGGCAAGGTAAAGAATTGGCACATAAATATAAAAGACAAGTAAGGAGCACAGGCATTAAATTCCCCAAAACCTTAATTATTTTTTCTTGTGAAAATAGTAGACGAGGAAAAAAAAAAGTAGATTGTTGTCTCGTTATTTTTTCCCTTCATGAAAATAAATAGGACATTATTGTCTTTTTATTCCGAAGTACTCATTCCTGTAGCAACAATCAACTGTTTTTCTAAGTAAGAATAAGGCTCTAGGATAAGGAAGATATAGATTTGGAGTCTTAAAGTCCCTTGGCCTGCCATGCTTGATGCTTCATTTCCCACGTCTTTTTAAGATAGAGGCCACTTACCATGACCTAAAAAGATCACCTCACCAGCTAAGTGTAAATTTGAAACTGCAAATGATGCGGACATCAAGGTCGTCCAAGTAGCTTGTGATGATCAAATGAAGGTTCCAATTGGTCCAGTTACAAGAGTTCGTGCCAAAAAATTCAAAGAGTCACTTCAAACTTTGGTTTGTGTTGCTCAACAAAATTGGAACTTACAAGTCACTTGAAGGGATCGAACTTGAACAAGCAACTATGTATAACCTCATTCAAGTTGTTGAAGAAGGATCTGTCAAGGAGTTGGACTAGACTGTGGATCAAGCTTGGCAGATCAAGGATGGCTCGCTGTCTTTAATTCGTTTGTTTTGATTTGAGTCATTAGTTGGCTAGTTTAAGTCCATCGTTTAGTTAAGTTTATTAGCTTAAGAAATTCAGCCAGTCTTGTTGGGCCGATACTATAGCTAGTAGATAAGATAAGTGAATCGGATTTGTCTAAGTACGGTAATCTATGCTATATATTATTTACCAATGGATATGTTCTAGAAGATTTTTAATAATATGACATCTATTATTTTCCAAGATTTTTGAATCATTTATTCTTTAACAAGTTTAATTAATGTTATCTAATACTTATCTATTGGTTTAATTGAAATGCTTAAATATGATAGGAAAAAATTGTGGTTAAACTAACTTATTAAAAGCTTGTTTATCTGTTAGTTTAGCAAGGTTTAACTAACTTAGTTAAAAAAACTAATTAAAAAATTCTTTACTTTAACGTTTCCTATCGAGTAATAAAAATCGTAGGGTCCGTTTGGATTCTTGTTTTTGGGCCTGTTTTTGAAAAACTGTTTTTCACAATCCAAATGCTACAGTAAATGTGTATTTCAAAAACAACTCCAAAAACATCAATATCCAAACAATATATCAAAAACAACTCCAAATACATATTTAATATGTTTATTTCAATTTATATATTTCAATTATGTATAGGATATATATATTATATTAATTTAAATATATTTATTTATACATATTATAAATATTTTACTTTATATAAAATATATTTTTATATATTTATATAAATATTATATATTATATAAATTATATATATTATAAATATGTTATTATACATTTATATAAATGTTATATATTATATATATTTAATATATACATAATATATATTATATATATTGAACATTTATATAAATGTACATTTAAACATAATATATATATTTATGCATATTTATAATATACATTTAAATTATGTATTATATATAATATAATACATTTATACATTTATATTAATATACATAATATTAATTACACATTTATACATAATATTAATAAATGTATACATTTATATTTATTACATTAATACATTTATACATAGTATTAATATATATTTATAATATATTAATTTATACATTTATATAATATTCATTTATAATTTATACACATTTATAATAATATACATTTATATATTTATAAATATATTTATATTATGTATTATATATAATATAATACACTTATAATACATTTATATATTTATTTATAAATATAATATATAATAAATAAATATAATACACTTATTTATTTATATATAATATATAAATTTATTTATAAATATAATATACTTATTTATTTATACATAATATATAAATATATTTATTTATAAATATTTATAATTGTATTATAAATGCATAAATGTATATAAATATAAAAACATAAAAATTATAAATTATAAATTATAATATACATTTATATAATATTCATTTATAATTTATACACATTTATAATAATATACATTTATACATTTACAAATATATTTATATTATGTATTATATATAATATAATACACTTATAATACATTTATATATTTATTTATAAATATAATATATAATAAATAAATAAATATAATACACTTATTTATTTATATATAATATATAAATTTATTTATAAATATAATACACTTACTTATTTAGAATAATATATAAATATATTTATTCATCAATATATAAATATATTTATTTATAAATATTTATAATTGTATTATAAATGCATAAATGTATATAAATATAAAAACATAAAAATTATAAATTATAATATACATTTATATAATATTCATTTATAATTTATATATTTATAGTAATATACATTTAAACATTTATAAATATATTTATATTATGTATTATATATAATATAATACATTTATATATAAATATATGAATATATTTATTTATAAAAGTACAAATATATTTATTTATAAATATTTAAATATATTTATTTATAAATATTAATAAATGTTTTATAAATGCATAAATGTATATAAATATAAAAATATAAAATTTATAATTTATAATTTATACATTTATATAATATTCATTTATAATTTATGCATTTATAAATATATTTATATTATGTATTATATATAATATAATACATTTATATATTTTTATATAAATTTATTTATTTATAAATATTTATAAATGTATAATTATATATTGTTATAAAAATATAAAAATTATAAATTATAAAATACTCGAAAATATGTTTTAAAAATACATCTAAAAATAATCCATAAAACATCTACAGTAAAAGCTTTTTATATAATTTTTGAAAAACAACCCCAAAAACAACTAATCCAAACGAACTTGTATTTGAAAAACGAAATGCTACAGTGCTGTTTTTGAAAAACAACCCCAAAAACAGCTAATCCAAACGAACCCCTAGTTAATTAGCTATAAAACTAAATAAAACACATCAAAACTAATCAATAAAATACACTAAAAACACACGTAAAATATACTCTTATCAATTTGTTAATGTTGTGCAACTTGTGTCTTGAAATCACTAAAGGATGCTTCTTGAAGTTTCCAATGTCACTTTCACAGAAACTAGCCCAAAATTGATATGTAAATGAGTTGGAAAATTTGCGTAAAAATTGAGCAACTGGCTATGCAAGTTGCATAGCTGCCTTAAGAATACTCAAGGTCAATACGCAGGTGTAAGGTCACATATTGCACCCCCGTATTGGTTCTCCTGTGTTTTGTTTGTCCTTTTTTGCTCCAACTAAAATGAGAAGTTTATCATATTTTCCCAGCATATTTAGGTCGTATTTTTTGATCAGAGAACTGTACTTGTTTGTTTTATCATCTCTAACATTTTTAAGCTTGAGCTTCGGTAGAGTTTAATTGGTTTGTTGAATATGAAAGCAAATTAGATAATGAAAATTATTGGATTAGAATTTAGATGGTGGAATTATAAAAAAATCGGACATGTTAGCCTTATATAGCATAACATGTTTAGTATTGCAGAAGGTTAAGTGATGAGTTTAAAATTTTTAGAGCATTAAAAAATTATAAAATACATACCGTACTGTTAGTATTAGAAAACTTCTAGAATGTCTCAACTAATAAATAGGTAGATTAGGGAGGCATATAGATAAAGTAGTTTAACTAGATTTTAGTAAAAATATACATTTTGTGGTTTAAGTGATAAAAATTGTATTTCTATGGATTTTAATGGTGAAAACTTCATGTTTTTGTAGGTTTAATGACTCAGTCATTAAATGGCATGAATTGAGAAGAGAATTGGATGATTATTGATGAATTGAAGTGATTTAAAGAAGACACGAAGTGCAAAACATTCCAAGGAAGAAATGCAAGTGAAGACGGTTTTGACACCTTGTGGTATTTTGGCTATATCTTCAGTTACAAGTATCGGATTGAAGTGATTCTTATGTATTTTGAAGCTAAGAAATAGATCTACATTTGGTATGAGACATCGAAATCTAGTTCAGTCGTTTTCCTTGTCAAAAAGTCGAAATAAAGAAGTGCATGTGCATGGTCGAAAGCTGAAATAGAGCTCTGACTAGTTGAGGGTATTATGGTCATTTCTTGGATCACAGAGCTTCAAATTAGATTATTCTCGAAGCATTGGAAAGTTAATTCAAAGGCTTATAACTTTCATGTTTTATATAAGAGCTAGTTCGGCCTCTATCATTGAGAAAATAGCAATTGAACTGATGCCAAATTTACAGAAGTGAATACGCAACCCTTGCATACGCGAGCTGAAATCGCGTATTCCAAGGTCGGGTATTCTCTCTTGATTTCTGCAACTAGGTTATCAACTTGATTTGTTTTCACACTACTTTCCAACTCTACTCTAGATAATAATTTCGGCTGCACATGTTCAAGGGACATTTTGGAAGAGAAAAGGAGCTTTATATCTTCTCCAAAAACCACTTTTTGACTTTCTTAACACAAGGGATGTAAGAATCATTAGAAAAAGAGAATATGATATTTTAGAGGAGTTATGATCAGATTTTAGCATTAGAGCTTAGTAGTGAGTCTTTTCTTGTTCTCTCTAACTAGACCTTTTGTGAGAACAATTAGAGACTTCATTGTACAACTCATTTTGTTGAAGAAATAGAAGATCATTGGGAGCTTCTTCACTAATTTTGGTTAAACTTTCTTTATCTATCTTTTTATTTATGATTCAATATGTGTTTATACAATGAAGTTATGTTCTTTCATGTTATTTATCATATGAGTAGCTAAGTTCCTAAATCTAGGGAGCAGATGAAACTTATGGCTACTTTGATAATATTGGAAATGAATCCCTAATTAAACAAGAGTTGTAACAAGAGGTAAATCCAATTGTTTGTATCTTTTATGCCATAAGTGGAATCTGTATCCCTAGACTCAAGTATTTAGTCAATTTTTTCCATTATTACCTTGCAAATATCTAGTTAAGACTAGTTAGGTAGTAGTAATTATAACGTCTCTTTCTTAAATTGATTATTAGTCTAAATAATAGAGTAAGTCTTTTTCTTTCAATACAAGTCGATGGTTATTTTTTTGCATTACTTTGGTTTTTGACATTTTTGTATAAAAATTCTTTGGGTGTTGCATAGTTTCATTTATCTCATTGGATTTTATCAAATGACAGTTTCCTCGATTTATCGAAAGGTGCATATGTATAAGTTTTTATGTTATGTTAGCATTGGAAGCTAAGGCAACCGGGATACAATTTACGGTGCAAGGTCTGGTTTTGCAGCATCGAGGAAAAAATATCAAAATACTCATGTTTACCCGTTTCTCGAAAGTCAGACGTATCGAATGGTGGTGGCATTATTTTGATTGTTTCACATGGCAAAAATAGGAAAAATTATTTTTGTAATGAAGTCAGGGATTGTCGCCCAACAACTAAACATTCAGGATTCAAATAGAAGAGGAGGTGCAAATCAAGGCCTTAAGAAGGAGCAACAATGCCACAATGCAAAGCAAATGATTGATTGCATAAAAATTGATTCAAACTGGGGCAATTTTTTAGAAGATTTTTCAGGTAAATATTCAAGATTTTTTTTCATGCAATAATGTGGCTTCTATAATCGTTAGCCTCGGTTTTAACCCACTAACGTGCGTTAGCATCGGGTCCAATCCACTAATGTGGCTTCTATATCCGTTAGCATTGAGTTTATCTCACTAACGTGTTTTTTCTTTCACCGTTAGCATCGAGTTTTTCTCACTGACATGTGCCCTTTTTTTCTATCACCGTTAGCATCGGATTTAACCCACTAACGTGGCTTCTATTACCGTTAGCATTGGGTCCAACCCACTAACGTGGCTTCTATGTCCGTTAGCATCGAGTTTATCTCACTAATATATTTTTCTATCACCGTTAGCATCTAGTTTTTCTCACTAACATGTGCCGTATTTTTCTATCACTGTTAGCATCGGGTCCAACCCACTAACGTGGCTTCTATATACGTTAGCATCGAGTTTATTTTACTAACGTGTTTTTTCTGTCACCGTTGACATCGAGTTTTTCTCACTAACGTGTACCATGTTTTTGTATTACTGTTATATCGGATTTATCCTACTAACGTGTCTTCCTACCTCGGCAGGTTTCGATTGTATCCCACTGACCTTTTTTTTTTTATCTTGTTGGATTGTATCTCATCAATTTCGGCAGACTTGAATTTTATCCCACTGACTGTTTTATCTTGTTGGACTTAGGTTGTATCAACCCAAACCCAACCTCGGCAGGCTTGGGTTTTATCCCAATAACCATTTTATCTTGTTGAGTTTGGATTTAATCCCACCAATCTCGGCAGGTTTGGGTTTTATTCCACTGACCGTTTTTATCTTGTTGGGCTTAAGTTGTATCCCACCAACCTCGGCAGGCTTGTGTTTTATTCCACTGACCGTTTTATCTTGTTGGATTTGGGTTGTATCCAATCAATCTCGGCAGGTTTGGATTTTATCCCACTGACCATTTTATTCTGTTAGTCTTGAATTTTATCCCACCAACCTGGCAAGTTTGGATTTTATTCCACTGACCGTTTTATTCTGTTGGGCTTAGGTTCTATCCCCCTAACCCTTTTCTTTTTTAGGTTTAGGTTTCACTAGTCATTTCTATCATGATCAGAGCTAACAGATAAATAATTTGGTGTCTATGTCTTTGTCTCAAATTTCTTTGAAATCCAGACAAAAAGGGGCAAGCTGTAGACACCAAAATTTCATTTTATTTTATTCATATTTTTGTTTATTTTATTTTTATTTTTATTTCTTTTCTTTTCTTTTCTTTTCTGTTTCCTTTTCTTTCTTTCTAATTTTTTCTCTCTTTTCTTTTTTTTTAAATGATTTCCCTCAAGAAAGAAAGAAAGGAGAGAAAAGAGAGGGAGAAAAAGAGAGAATTTACAGAAAATTTTGGCAAAAAGGGCTGTCTTTCAGCCCATTTGGGACGAATTTATCTCTTTCATTTTTGCTTGATTCGGGTAGATTTCTGTTTCTGCGAACACTAGGTAGTTAGGAGAAGGAGTTTTGTTTAGATTACTTTTGCAAATAATATTGAGAGGGCTCCCGAATTCAACCCCAAATCTCGCTGCTTCGTTTCACTGGTGCGGGTTCGAAGCCGCAACGAAGCAACCCCAGCACCTATTTCACGTCGATTCCTATCCTAATTTCGATCCAAAAAGCTTCTTCAGGTATCTTCTTGAACTCACGTCTTAATTCCTTCCACCTTTATTCGTTGTTGGGTTATCCTCTTGCATTTTTGTCGCTGCGGTTGATGGCATTTTCTTGCTGTTTTTATATGTTTTTGGTTCTTCTCTGTTGCTTTAATCTTGCTGAGGGAGTGTTTTGTCATTGGATTTTATTAAGAAACGAGTTTGAAGTCTTGGTGTTGAGTTTTGTTGAATAAATCAATGGGTTTTGCTTTTCTAGGTAAAAGAAATCTTTCTGGGTTTGCATAAGCGCCCTTTGGAGTTGCAGAAAGCTACAAACAAGATGCATGGAAACCTTTAAAATTTGTGTTTTGCCCCCTGATGTTTTAGATATTTCCATTATGGCCCAAAAACTTTTACAATCGAACCATTTATGCCCCTATTGAGTTCTGATCCTATTTTCCATGTTTAAATGCGTTTTTAAGTAAATTATTTCTAGGATTTAGGGTATAATCAGTCTTTAATAAATTTTAGTAGAATCTTATCTAATTGGATTTAATAAAAATAGTTGGAGGGTTGGATTGAGGTTTGTTTGGTATAAAAATCTGGTTTATTTTGCTTGGGTTTTAGAAGTGGACTTTGGCTTACCTTTTATGGGCTTGAGCATGGGCTTGGCAGATTAAACCCCATTTATTTGGTTGGATTTTGTTTGCTGAAAAATGAGGGCTTGCGTGCATATTTACTTGGATTTCCGAAGAGGCCAAAAGGGGATTTTAGCCCAAAAAATTAATAAAACGGCCCAATGGCCTGTTTGGCTAAGAATCTGGTCACAAAATGTTCATAAAAGTCCCTGACCTTTTGAATAATTATACTAGAGCCCTAAAAACTTTTAATTTCTTTCAATTAGGTCCTTAATTTAATTATAAATAGGTTCCTAAACTTTATTTTTTCAATTTTGGCCCCTAATCTTTATGATAATTACAAATTAATCCCTAAACTTTCTTAATTTTTTCAATTAAGTCCCCACTTGTTTAAAATTTTTGAATCTAGATTGCTTGCTTTAATTGTTCAATTTCATGGTTATTTCCATCTCTTATGATTATTTGTTACTTAAAGTGGTGCCTTGACTTTTTTTTTTTGAGGGTAAATAAGAAAATTTTCATTTCATTAGGTCAGTAATTCAAGAGAGGTACACTCTACACATTTAGTTTTGATATTACTTGATCCTATGTGTTCCTATGTGATTTATGTGTATAATTGAATGTTTTTTGAATGTTTTCTTTATTTATTGATTGTGTTTCATTTATTTATTCGCTTTATTTGTTTTTAATTTTGTATATTTATTTTAATTTAATTTTTTAGGCAATTAAATGCCAAATTGTAATAGTTAGAGGATTCAAGACATGTATTTAGATAGAATATGTAATAGTTAGGTATTTATTTTAGTTATTTTATTCTTTCCCCCCTTTAGATTGTGGTTAGGGCCTTCAAATGTAATAGTTAAGTTTTTATTTGCTCTTATTTGTTTTGAGTGTTTTGCATGCTTATGTGTTTATGTGTTACTTGCTTTCTTAGAACTTTGCATCTAGATATCATGCTTATGTGCTATGTGTTATATGTGATTTATGTGTTTATTTGCTTTATTATGTTTTATCTTATTATAATAGGTGCATAACGTCACCACACTAGTCCAACGCTAGTTGTGGCTCTTTTCCCGACTCCACACTAGTTCAACACTAGTTGTGGCCATTTTTTTTCGATTTCTTAGTAGTCCAACGCTAGTGAGAAGTTATAGATATGGGCGTCCAATGCTAGACTTTTAGGAACCATCCACGCGCTAGATCATATTTGTGTGACAATCACTACATTTTCATGCATATTTTCTATTTTTTAGATTTTTTCCATTTTTGCATGACATTTCCCTTATATGTATATCACTTATCCCATATTTCCCCTATATGTATATTCCTTACCCCTATATGTGAAACATGACATTAGAGTTGCATTTCATTTAAGAGAATTAGAACTAGGTTAGATCATTTGCTTGATTAGATAGAAAATACCCTTCAAATATGGGATATGACCGAGTATGGCTTTCTAGCCTTAGCACGCTCGTATTCTCTCTATAAAAGGAAAAATAGAGTCATGAATCTTAGTTCCCTGCACCCATTATGATGCATTCCCTTAGGTCTTGTATATTATTTTCTTTCTTTTTTTCAAGTCTCATAAGTTGCATATTCGTAACATATTTAAAGAATCATTGTTGGGCGTCGCAATTAATGCGATTTGCACCAATCAAGTTTTGAAGAGACATATTGACCATTCCGATATACATTAGATTTAGGTTTGTATTCATATAGTGACATCCAAATGTGATAAATTTTTATGTTAAAATAAAAAATTTTTTGACTCAATCACACAACTAACCTTGGTTAGGTTGAAAGGGTGTGTTGGATTTTATCCTTGTCTTTCCTTTCTTCAACCGTGACTCTCGAATCTTTTTCTTTGATTTGCGTAGATTTGGAGTCGTTTAAAAAAGGTTTTCTCTACATTTCATTTAAAATTCATTTTAGGTGATTTGATACACCTTAATTCAATACCAAGTGGCGACTCCTATTTTTCATTAAAAATCCTTTTTAAACTACTATTTTTGGGTCAAAATCGTCACACTTTTTAAGTCTTATTTAGGCCGATTTCTCTTTATTTATTTTCTAATCAAAAACTCATCTTAACTCAAAATAAACCAAAAATCATTTTTATAAAAGCTGTTATTTTTTTATTTTTTAAAAAATGGGTGCGACATTAAGCATATAATGTCCAAATAATTAGAGAAAGCAATTAAACAATCATATAACTCACTCCCAACTTAAGGACTTAAATAAGTATAATTAAATGCTAAATAACACCTTAACCATGAGTTTTAGCCTTAAAAAGGTCATTAATTCTCCTTTCACCAAAATTCTAGAATAATTATGCCAAAAATCAAGAGATAAGCAAATTAAACCTAAACTTAGCATGTAAATACCCTAGAACAATCCATTTTTCTCATAAAAATTTCTTTAATCCAATTAACTCAAGAATTTAGCTAATAATTATCAAGTCATATTAATCCTCAAAATTAGCTAAAAATTGCTAAATTCACCAAACTATCACAAACCCATGAGTTAAATATCACCAATAATCATCAATAACCTCAATAAGCACAATGTAAATCACCAAACTTCTTAAAATGAAGAAATTTGAAATTATCCAAAAATTAGAAAAAAAAGTGAAACATGGCAAGATTTAAATGACAATATTTGGTGAAGATTTGTTACCTCAAACTTGTTGGTTGATGATTATAGATGCAAATGGTGAAAAAACCCCAAAAATCTCACTCCAATTCGACCTCAAATGGAGAGTTCAAAAATTTGAAACCCTTGTTCTTGTCAAACTCAAATCCGTATTAAAGTTTGTTTTTGTTGAAGTTTAATCTATGAAATCATCTCTAGAGGTACAGGGAAGTGTTTTGGTGAAGTTGGTTTAAAGATTGAATGGTGAAAAGAGTGATTTTAGTGAGTAGTATGTGTTTTAGGTGTGACTGTGTGTGAAGGTTGAAGGAGAAAGAAAGAAGAAAAGTGTGCACGTTTCTAGCCAGAATCCGGCCGATAAGAGCAAAAAATTTTCTGTTTTGTGCATATCTGGCCAGAAACTGGCCGGATTTGTGGCTGGATTGCTACAGAAGAATCTGTTTTCTGCAATTTTTCCTCTAGTTTTTTTGCTTGATCAAGTTTCCGCACTCATCTGATTTTCAACTATTTTCATGTTCTTCAATAAAAATTTACTTTAAACCATAAAAATGTGCTTTTCTTAACCAAATGCTTGAAATCATACATCAATTTAACTTTAGCATAAAGCACTTTAAATGCATCAAATGAATATGAAAACTTCCTTTTTGTTTCCTTCTACGTTCTTTCGCATTTGAAACAAATTGCATGAACCCTTGTCATTGCCATCTATAAAACACACAAAAACATTAGTTAAACAACTAAAATCTACTAAAAACACAAAATCGTTGGGTTGCTTCCCAACAAGCACTTCTTTAGAGTCATTAGCTTGACTATAGCACCTTATTTTTTTTAGGAGATTTAGTTAATGAATAATCCACCATTAAAGGACGTGGTGGATCATTAAAAGGTAGCTTAACAACTAGAGCCACGTGTTCTAATGATATGAGAGGTGGAAGTAACTTACCTAATTCAAGTGAGTCATAGATATTACCTTGGATGTACATCACTTGAGTACTCACCAAAGGAGATGTCATGAGAGTTTCTTGGGCAATAATACCTTTAGAACTTACACCTTCAACACATTCCTCAAGAGGGGTTATCAATGAGTCGTTAAGGCTCACCTCTTGAGGTTCCATGTTAGCTCCAACGATACTATCATGTGAAATGGACATTTTTTCATTGAAACTCAAATTAAATTCATCGTTTTGATCATAATTTAATCCATTGTCACATACAACATTCCCACAATTCATAATAAGGTCATTTTGCATATTATTAGAAGAAATAACTTCACACAATACATATAATTGTTCTTGTATTCTACAAAAGTAGCAGTTAATTCATCTAATCTTTCCTCAACCCTATCAAAACAATCAGAAGTTGCATTAGCTAGCTTTTCTATAGT
Source organism: Coffea arabica (assembly GCF_036785885.1). Taxonomy (NCBI): domain Eukaryota; kingdom Viridiplantae; phylum Streptophyta; class Magnoliopsida; order Gentianales; family Rubiaceae; genus Coffea; species Coffea arabica. The sequence goes on from NC_092315.1 coordinate 47,068,753, forward strand.
TAAATCAAATTGATTAGAAGAATTTTCTACAACTAGCTCCCAAGATGCATTAGAATCATTAGCTAATGGTTCACTTTCTAATTCCCAAGGTAGAGGTGCATTAGCTAACTTTTCTATTGCCAATTTTCAAAATGATTTTGATTCAAATTGAACACATTCAGGGGAGTAATCATAAAAACATGGAGAATCACTAAAGTACATCGATTATTCCAACCATAAGCATAAGAATTGCCCCAATTAGGACCATATTGATCAAGATAAGGATTGCAATGCCCAAATTCATCATAATAATCCACATTTTGTGCTTGTCTACATGTATGAGTAGCATGATAACCTCCACACAAGTCACAAATTATATGATAAGAATTAAAAGTATTAACATTCCTCTTTTGCTCAATCTCATGCTTAATGTTGTCCATTTGAACTTGTAACATAATAACATCAAATTTTGCCTTTAAGCACTTTAAATCATTTTCAAATGACATACCTTTGATAATTTTTTGGTTACCTCTATTCAAGGAGCTTTGCACGTAGTAACCATTCATTGTCGATCTTCTATTTCTCATGCATTGTCCTCCAAATTGGCCTACCCTCCTCATAAAATTGCTTTTAAACCATTTAAAAACAAAATTAGTAAGAAAAATAGGTAATAAAACACATACACACATAAAACATAAAAATAAAATAAAATTCAAGACAAACACAACAAACTAGACTCAATTAACACGTTAGAAAACTAATAAAATGTCCAAACTAATAAAGTTGCTCTTCACACCGATATTGCCACTAATCTTCCCCGCAACGGCGTCAAAACTTGATGGGATTTTGACATAAGTACAAGTTTAAATCTAATTTATACCCATTTTGACTGCAAGTATACAGGTCAACTAGTAGTTTAGGGCATATATTGGGTCGATCCCATAAGAAAGATTGGACAATTACCGGCACTAGTAAAATTTCTCTATTATTTAGACGATCAATGACTTAAAAGAAATAAAACTATACTAAACTTATGCAAGAAAATAAAAAATGAAAACTCCTTAGGTTATGGCATTCCTAATTACTCATGCAAGTGCTATTTTTAAATCATTAAGTACTACTATCTTGGTTAGTTATGGCGTAATTTCCTTATGTATGTGAAATCTGCTTTCGTAGTAAATCAATTATATTTATAACTAATCCATACCTATCTCGTGGTTATGAATTAGTTACAAGTTTATTTCTTCTATGAAATTACATGAAATGAATCACTAAAACCACATAGGTGCACATCTACTCTCGTGAGTGTACTCCCTAGATTTAGCACTTCTTGAACTAGTGTTAAATCTCAATTTTCATTGAAGAAACAACACCTTTAGATAATCACAATTAATGGTACCAAATTAATTATGATTTAAAGAGCAAAAGTGCTAAATAACTTGCTCAAAATAATAGAAATAAATAGCCAAATAATAAACATTAATAATCATAGAAAGTTCAACCAAACCCAAGGCATAAACTTTGAAAGACACATAATAAACATAGAATCCAAGACTTGTATATTAACTAAATTTGGAATCAAGTACAAAACATAAAGAGTTGGAAAGGAATGTAACCCTTGTCACATGAGTTCATCTCCTTGCCTTCTTCATCCTCCAACATCTTCTTCATCTAGTTAATAAACAAGAAGGATGAACTAACTAGCTAAACTATCCTACACTATACTAACCTAACATTAAGAAAATGTAAGAACTACATTTTTGTGATATTTCTTGCACTCTCCAAGCTCTCACTATCCTTGCAAGTCCATGGCTATTTATAGATGATTTAGTCAAAAAATGAGGCTTTAAACATCACTTTTACAGCTGTAAAGTTATTGTCACATGTCCCTTAATAGCTGTGAATTATTGGAGGAGGAAACAAGTTGTGCAAGTGGAGAGTAGCCTTTTCTGACCATAATCCGGCCACAAATCCGGCCAGAATCCAGTCGGATTGTTGGCCTAATTACTCCCCTGCTATTCTTCCCAATTTCTGTTCAATCTTCAATATTGCTCCAATTTTGCCTCAATTTCAACTGAACTTTTGTTGATGATAAAAGCTGAATTAACTCTTTATCAAAACATAAAACTTGTAGTTTTTTGAGTTAGCTTTCCAATACATCAAGAATCACCTCTTTTGGCTTTTTGTAGTCTAAGAAATGACTGAAACCCCCTTCACTGCTCAATGCCTTGTCTCAGCTTTGACCATAGAAGATTAGCTATTGTAATTTAGCTTTTTGACCTAGAAAACCTTCAAACTGGATTTTGATATCTTCATATGAATTGTAGATCTATCTCTTAGCTTCAAAATAGTTCAAGAATAATCTCAATCTGATTATTGTAGCTCAATTTATAGCCGAAATACAAAAATATGTCAAAACTATCAACTTCCTTTTCATCCAAATGAAGTATATTTCCAACTCCTACACAAATTATGGACAAAATGCAAGTAAAAAGTGATAAAAATCTCATTTAAACACTTAGAAGTATTTTAAACTAATTATAGCCAAAATAATCCATTTTCTTCCAATAATATAGCCAAAGTGACTAAAAATAACATAAAATATCATTCAAATATAGCGTAAATTAGTCACTTATCATTGGAGTCAGTAAATACCGTATTTTTTTCCTATGTCACGGTTGGGTCAGAGTCATTTGACGTAAAACTAGGTAAGACTCGTTTATAGAAACCTTTGGTACAACATTTTTAAGCTTCAGCTTCCATATTTGATTGTTACTAAAAATTAAGTTGCAAGAAATTTCCATATCCGGTGTTACAGTGACTATACGAAATTGGGAACATGGAATGAAATGGCAACACTGTGTACTGTGGTTCGACATTGTAACGTCTTTGTTTCTTTAAACTTATTATCTGAGCATTGCTGCTTCTTTTCTTCTCTTGCCGAGAAATCTTGGTAAATTGAATCTTTTGTACATGACAATGTCGTCAAAGAATAGAAGTCAGGGGTGAAGAAAACTTTTACTTCCTCGTCTGGAATCCATCCAAACGATGAACCATACGAACGGATTACTAGTCCATACTATGACCCCAGTACGAGGCAGTATGAAAAGTACAGCAGAAAGAAGGAGGATTCAGTCTTGGAATAGGATTCGGAGTCTGATGAGAAGAGGTGAAATGGGAGGCAGACTATGATGAGAATAAACATGTTTACGATGACCAGGGGATGGATATTGCAGTTGGTCAAGCTGGATAGTGAAACTAAGGAGGAAGAGGAGAAGCAAAAGGCTCCAGAAGAGTCTGCCCATAATAGTTATTGGGGGAATCAGCAAACTACGCACCATGAGAATTGAGAGGATCACCAGCATGAACTAACACAATATTCTTATAATCAGTGGGAAGAAACCATTGCCCGTGAATATAATCATCACATTAGTATTGGCTCTCCCAAGAATTCTAATTATCAGTATTGATAGAACAAAAGTTAATGTTTTCCTGTGATTTCATATTCTATTTTTGGTAATTTTTGGTAATTTTGGTTTTTTAGACTCTTTGGGTTGCTTAGATAAGTAAAATTTTGGTACTCGGAATGAGTATTTTGTGTGTGCATGTGTGTGTGTGTGTGTGTGTTTTTTTGGTGTGGTTTGTTTGGCAAGAACTTGATTCTATTATTTTTCACCTACAAGTTGGTCGTGCTTCAAATTGAGAGGTTTGCTTCGTTATTGTTACTATTAAAAATCATTAGTATTATCAAACTCTTGAATTCACAGTCCTTGTGCTTTTGGAATATAAATTACATAATTTATTTTTCAATATGGGATGCGAACATCCTATAACACTATAACATCAAATTATAGAATCTCATATCAGGACAAATTGAATCTTGTCTTTTCCACGATGAGCCTTTGAGTAAAAATGTGCTGCATACTCCGAGTAGAGACACTCTTTATAAAGTAGTTTTTCTCCGGTGCTCTCAAGCACTTCTTCAAAAGGTGCGATAATTGCACAAGGTGTTGGACCTACAAAAAATGGCATTGAAATCCTATTGTGATTTTTACTAACAGTCACAAAATGCTCGATACTCTTGTAGCGGCCATTGCTCATGATTTCTAGAGCATCACCAACATTTATCATAAAGCTCCATTTATTGGAGCGACATGTATCCACGGATCACTTTCTGATTTCCGAACCCAAAAACCTCCTATCACACCTTGAGAAAGTATAGTGACAGTGATGAGTCGGAGTGACGGCCTATGCCAATAGCAAGCTCAGGTTGGGAACATTTCGGATAATAATTTAAATTGACTCCTTTTGTACCCATAAGCACTGAGTGTTTTGTTTCTTCAATCTCTTTCACATTCAACCGCTTCAAGAGGATTTTTAGTAGCTTTTTAACAAGTACTTCGCATGATTTTACATATTCCAACACTTTTTTCTGGAAGCCCAACAAAAAGGACATCTTTATATAAGAATTATTAGGGCAATATATAATAATATACTGCCAAATTGTGATTGTAAAATCTATATGAAAAATCATTTAGAAATTTACTTTTTTGAAGTAATGGAATCCAAATGAGTAAGTTCAAGAATCCAATATCATGAGAGGCAAAGAGGCAAAGTATATAAGAAAAGTTTCCATTCTATGTATAATACCTGCAAATTGGAGGCCAAAGCCCCAAGGCCCCTTCATCAGAAACATACGTAAATGTAAGTTTGTCATGCCACTCATGAATCTTCTTAATTTCTAGGAGAAAGCTTGTTCGAAGAGAAACGTTTTTGCTTGGAGAGTTGTTTATGATATATTTCAATTTTTCAGTTAGTGGCAATTCAAAGAATTCACGAGCTGCATTCCTTAAATTTGAAAGTACCTCAGTAGAAATCCCATGATTAACAAGTCAGATCAATCTCCATCCTCAGATGCATCACACACCATGTTCTCAATATTAGGGTCATATCAATTTGATATATCGATCACGGGTATGTATTTTTCTAAACTATTGTCAACATTGAACCGTTCTTCAAGTGATTGAATGAATACCTGTGGCAGAGTTTTAAGGTCCATCTCAGACAGGCCCTTGACCCCATGACCTTCGTTTATTAGTGCTTTGATATTATTTGAATTCAAAGCAATTGCCGTCTTTTTCAAATCGGCCATTGGAATTTATGGAGTTAGAATGGTACTCGTCACTAGCTTATCTGCAAATGAATAGTAATTGTTTCAGAAGTTGTAGATAGTCAAGTTTTAGTTATTAACAATTATCCATAGTGTATAATGGTTAATCATCGGTGAGTCCCAAATGTAGCTGGAGTTATAACTCCATTGTAAAGCTATATTGCAAATCAATAAAAAGTGACATTTTCAAAAAAAAAAAAAAAAAGCACCACAGCATTTACCAAGCCGTCAATATCTAAAAGTGCCTGTTCCTTTTCCACCTTTTCCTTTTCCACTTGCAAGAGCCTATTTGGACCTATTAAGAGACACACAAGTTAAAAAATATTAGTCATTGTTACAATGCAAAATACGTATCAACAGTTATATGACTTACAATTTATTCTATGATCTAATCTAATAAGCAAAACTCATCATTTGAGATTTTCTTATGCCACATTTGAGTTGGCAAAAGCAAAAATGAGATGTACACTTTGTACAGACGTTAGGAGAGCAAAACATTAATCATTAGTAAAAATCAAAGTTACACCAGAAAATTCTTTCCCATTAACACCAAAAATACTTCAAAGTTAAACCCAAAATAAACTCATTTCGATTGCATCCAATGAGAGAAAAACATTATCAATAGAAAATATCAAATCAGACCAAAAATCACATCAATATATGCCAAATAGATCAATAAATTTCGGCTTTGAATTGGTTCATGTTGGAAACCGGATTGCAATATCAACCAGTGTCAGCAAAGTGCAGATATTGTTGAAGAAGTTGGGTTTGCAGCAAAGATGGTCACCAATCTATTTGGATATAAGAAACCCTCTATGTGGACAAGATATAAGAAACCCTTTGTATTTGGAGAGAAATATAAGAAACCCTCTATATCTGAAGATAGGATATAAGAAACCGTTTGTACCTAGAGAAAAATATAAGAAACCTTGTGTATCTCTGGAGAGGAATATATAATGACACACCTACACCTAGTCTTATCTTATCACCAAATCTTTGGAACGTCTAAATCACCCACCAAATCCTTGAAACATTTGAACATTTGAATCACCAAATCCTTGGAATCTATCATCAATTGGAGATATTACTTTACACATGCTCTTTGTTCAATTTTTATGACAAAGGTATTTTCACTCTATTTAATTGTAAGTGACAATTTGATTCAATCAATAGTCATGGTGGTTATTATATTTTTTAAATTTATTTTAGGAAAAAGGAAGCTTATGTTCATTACAAAATATTTTACATCATTCACTCAGCATATAACTAAACTAGCATGGGTCTGGCTGTGCTACGCAGTGGCCTACCCACTGATATGACCAACTAAATTTTTTGGATTTGCTGTAACAATGAGGATAATTTGCTAAAAGATCATAATGTATATATAGGTTCAAGAGGTAAATAATATGCAAATCACAACCATAGATTACATAAACTAAGTCATTCATGTCTTAGTAGAATACATACTTGAGTACTAGCCACAATTACATATTAGGAGGCTTAAATACGCTTCATTGCCTATTGAATTAAAACATTGTTGGTTAAACTATTAATAGTTATATTAGGATCCATTACTAATGGATCATAATATAATTCAAAACATATTGTCTAAGCAATGAAAGCAGGCACTAAGGTAATTAACAAAAGTACAGAATTAGGCCATATCAGACTTGCTTAGCTTTAGCTTTCTTTGCTTGACTGTCTTTGATATTGCCAGGTGGACTATATATTGTTTTGCAGCTTCTTTGGCAAACTGTTTAGGAGCCTTTGTTGCATGTTTAGCAAGTGTGTCTGCTGGTAAAGCTTGATTTTGAGATGGGCTTTCTGGAAACTCAAGATTTCTTTTTACTCCACTGGTTGTAGATGTGCGGCTTTCTTTGCAAGAACTGGCTGCAGCAATTTCTTCAAGTACCAACTTTGCAGTTGGTGTGAACATTTGATCCTTTGATGATTTTTTTGCATGCTTTGCTGATGAACTACCAAGTGCAGAAGAAACTTCAGTGTTTTCTGGAAGTGCTAGTGAAAATGGATTATGCGATAGTTCAGCTACAGTGTAAGCCTTAATGACAGTATTCTTTCTTTGGAGTTGACCTTGAAAGGAAGACTCATAGGATTTCAGAAAACAAACCACTGTGTACTTTTTCAAGGTATCATTTAGTTGAGTGTCTATTCCACAGCCCTACACTAGAAAATTTTTTTGGTTAGGTTTAGTGAATTGTTTTGTATGTATATTTGTATTTATGGTTGAATATAAGACAGAAAATTTTTACTTACATCTTCTTGTGCTTGCTTAAGTTGCAGTGGAGTGAACTCAATCATTTTTTCAGCATCTTCTCCAGATATAATGCAATGTATTGAGCTCAAAGCATCAGTTATAATAATTGGAATGCGAGCCCTTTAATTGAGTGAAGGAATTAAGATTAATATATGGTGACAAATCGGAATAATGTTTAATTTAGAAGTATAAGTTAATGATCTAACCTGGGTTCAACTTCACTTTGCTGTTTGCATGAAGGACAATGGATGGTCCAGTCAATGTCAACATTTACAATTTTGTGACAATTCACACAAGCAGTAGTCCAATATTTGGTGAATCCATGTGCAAGTTTGATAGTTCCTTGCACCCAAGCTGTCTTTTGCTGAGTGAATCAAGTATGAATGGTATTTGAATGTAAGTTAGAGACAAAATAGTTATATTTAAGCGAAATTTTTAAATAACAAATGGCACTTACAACTGAAAATGATGTTTGAAAATTGCCGATTGCTTTGATATCTTCTTCATTTGGAGGAGGAAGTAAACAGTTTGAATCATTGTATGTTTTAGCATCAAGCAAATTTCTGATTTCTTCTTTGTTGAAACTATACCTGAATGGTTATGTTTAGAGTACAAATAAAAAATTTACCAACAAAATAAATTGATAATTTATGGTAAAAAATAAAAAGAAAATTATATTTACCATTGCCTAAAAGAGCGGTCATCTGGGAGTGGAGGATTTATCAGAATGCCAGATGAATACCTTGTAGTGAATGACAGAGCTGTAAAAATGATGAAAATTTTTAGTAATATAACATATCAAGTATTTAGAAGTCAAACAGTAAAGCAATCATAATGCATAATGAAAATTTTACTATTGAATGTGGTCACTTTGACACGGAGAGCTATGATTAGAGGGGCAGTGCTAATCATGTCTGCTATTTTGCTCCCTTCATCATGTTCAAATTCATTCCAAAGAGTCATAAGCATGAGTCTTTTCCTGTCAGGTATAACAAAAAATTGTAACTACTATCATTAATCTAAAATGACTTAATAAAAAAGTAGTATTCAGTTTTGATTTACTCTTCATTCACTATTATAATGTCTCTAGAAGTACAATCTGGATCTGCTTGTTTTACTGGTAATGCCTGAATCATAAAGCCTCTTATATCTAAAATAAAAATATTGATATACGTAATCAATAAAATATCAAATGATTGTCAAGTAAATTAAAAAATAATGTAAGAAAAATTACTGCAAAGATTATCTGAATCAGCATATTTGTACACATCAGAGAACTTTGTCAGCTCAAATATGCAAGGCAACATAGGCGGCACAGGTTCAGTATAATTTTCAACCAAAGTCTTGTGGTTCAAAATCTAGGAGCATTCATAGGTCCCAACTCTGTATGTTGGGTCAGTAGGAATGACAATTGCATTAGAAACATAATATCTTTGATAATGCTGGAGAAATTTGCTGAAAACCTTAATGTGTTGTTCATAAGTCACAACAGAAACTTTTGTTCCCTGATTAGGATTACAAAAAGTTAGTTTTATATATATCATGAGTTAAAACCATAAGTGTCATGTTGATGGCTAACATCATATTTATCATACAAAAATTAAAATTATAGGTATGAATACTTTAATAGTTAGGTGACTATTCACTCACAATGAAACTATAGTTGTGCTATCATAGTATGTATAAACTTGCATGAATACTAAAGATTTTTTCTTAAGCAAATGTAATGAGTAGACAAATCATGAAATGTTCTTATACAGATCGTGAAATATTCTCATATATGAATTTAATGAGCAGACAAATAGGAAAGTACTTGCTAACCTCAATATCTGTGAGCAGAAAGTGCATAATTTGCCTAGGCGGAACTTCACGAGTTAATTGATTATGGCCTCTGTGAACAACTTGTGCTAAAACAGTCCATTTTTCTGCTCCTTTCTGAATGTCTAGCACTGAAGATATATGTCTAGGTATGATGACCTATATTCGTAGAGAAATTAGATAGTCAATTAAACAAAATAATAAATTTCAAAACAAAAAAGGCCATGAATATTCAAACCTGGTAATGTAATCTAGGAAGCTTCAAGAACTTCTTCATATACTATATTTTTAGTATGATCAGTGCATGATTCATCAAAATAAGTTGGCATGATAAGCACTTTTACAGCTGAAGCGGTTTTGGCCCTTGAAAGTGCAACATATAATTGGCCATGTGAAAACACAGGTTCTTTCAAATAAATACCAACAAAATCGAATGTTTGGCTTTGTACTTTATTTATTGTCATTGCAAAGTACAAACAAATTGGAAATTGTGTTCTTTTATATGGAACTGGATATTGTTCATCACTTGGTGGCTGCATAGAAGTTCTATGTATAAAAACTTCTTTGCCACAAAAATCACGGACTGCAATTTTAGCACAAATAACATTATTACTCAAACTCTTATTATGAGTCTCGTTCCATTGCATAATCCTTTAGTAGGATCAAGATTTCTTAAAAGAATTATTAGGGCATTGGGTTTTAACAGCAACCTATGTGGAGGTATGTTGCTAGGTGTAAGAGTATTCAGGAGATCAATATATTCAGACTGATGATTTCATTCAACATTTCATCATAGCTTAAGTACTCAGTCAAATCTTCTGGAAATTTTTCGATCAATTGATCATTTATTTCATATGCCTGAGAAACAGAAGAATTAACATTAAACTTCATATGCTCTGTGAGCATATTTAAGTTTGTCTTTTTGTTTCTTTCTAACATTCTTAGATCAAAAGTATCATCAAACAACTCATCTATCAATCTAACACTTGTACTAAATTTTCTTTTTTTCTTCATTTTGAAACACAAAAGATCAAAATCTAATTTTACTATAAAGAAACTAAGATACTAAGCAAAAGGCACACAACAATGACAACATGAAAGCATCCTCAAATAGCTAAAACTAACTAATATATATAAAATGACTACCTTAATAACCCAAACTACAATCATACTAAATTATGTAATTATTGAATAAATAAACAGCTAACATCATCATGCAACATTTGAAATTAAAAACAGAGGAAAAAGTAAACATAAGCTAATCCTAAAAATTACCATCATAATTATTCTTTTATGCATAACATCAAACACATGGTAGTCTTTAATTAACGGAAGGCAATAAATAGAATGCAACAACATTCAAACTAAAAAATTGCAGTTCAAAATAGAAGGAGAGAAAATAGAAACATACCTATATTTTCTTTGCTCGTCTGAATGCTGGCAAAAGTCAGAAACAGAAGTATATATAAGGCTTGTTGTATCTCTTTTGTCTAAATAGTAGGTTTTGAAAGCTGTACCATACATGATAAATTGGTACAACAGTCATCCCTAAAGTGAGTTGATTTTGGGGGAAAAGAAATTTCACTGAGTTGATTTTTGGGGCAAAAGAAAACTTCACGTGCATGTGGAGGATTTTTTGGGTTGCAATCGAAAGGAAGTACAATTAGTTGTTAGCGGAATTGGTAAAAAACTGAAGATTTTGCAGGCTCATAGATTTTGGGGGAAAAGAAATTTCACTGAGCTGATTTTTAGGGCCAAAGAAAACTTCACGTGCCTGTGGAGGATTTTCTGGGTTGCAATCAAAAGGAAGGACAATTAGTTGTTGGAAGAATTGATAGAAAAGTGAAGATTTTGCAGGCCCATAGGTACCTATCCCACGGAAAGAAAAGGGAAGGAAGTTCTTATTATACTAACAAGACTGACTTATGAAGGGGAAGGAACTTCACTGACTAATAAGACCATTAAGGTGGTCTTGACTAACTTACATGAGTTATACTAACGGGCATGACACAGCAACATCAGTTCTAACAGGTATGACTCCATTATTTTAATTAATTCAAAAATAGCCCATGTGATAAAAGGAGCCCACAAATAGTCTACAACTATTTGTATTTGACTAGAAAATTATAAAAGAAATAATTTCAAATGTACAAAAATAACCCTAAATAGTTAGCAACTATTCAAAAAGTTAGTTTTCATAGAAGGATTCAATTGACCTTTCCTACCAATTAAAAACCAAACAAAAGAAACAAATGAAAATAATAAAACCATTGTTACCAATTAGCCCCTAAATAGTAAGGAACTATTAAGCCTTTGAATTTGGATACCAAGTCTCAAATAGACATTTCTCACTCCTTATACCCCAAAATTCAAAAAAAAAATTTGCTTTCTCCAATAACACACTGACACTTGGCATTCAATGGAGAACTTCAGTTGTTCTCTTATCTAGTTGGTAGATAATCTTGTGACTGAGCACATTATATCAAAACAATTACACCTTATGAAAAATCATTAAACTGAAACTATGACACACACATAAACACACACTAGCATTATGTCCCATGCAACTATAAATATTTAAAAATAATTTAAATTTTAGAATATTGTACTTAATACTTTTATTATCATAGAAAGCTGTAGAATCTATTTAAAATCTTTACAATTACATGCAATTAGTGATTCTTTGTAATTTGTAAAGATATATGATATCGTGTATACTAAAATTTATGAAAATTTAAACATAAATGTAAACTTGATAAATTTAGTAAGGAAAGCGTTTAGAAAATTTGAACTGGTGAAACGCATAGAAGTAACAAATTTTCAAAAATTAATTTACAACTTTCACAATAAATTGAATAAATTATGAAATCCTTGTGATGAAATGTGATTTTAAGGAGATGCTATGATTTCAGTACAAATATGAAAACATTAATGTTTAAAATGTATAAGCTTTTTCCCCACTATTTAATCTGTGTAGAGTTGGAAGTAATTAATTTGAAAAGATAAGATATACACACTAATTTGGCAATTGTGAAATTAATTTTTTTGTATAATTTAAAAGCATTATATTCTTTGTTAAACTCTTTGTAATAGGACAATTAGTAAAACTCTTTTTTATATAATAGAGTTGGGGTAAAAATCATATATTTATATTTATAAAGGTGATAGCATGTTTATATTTGTAACAATCCTGAAGTATGTGAACGAAAATACCTTTTTCTTTCCTAACAAATTTCAATCTCCTAACAAGCCTCCTTCTACATCTATGACGAAAATATCTCCTAACAAACCTTGAATAAATATCAAATCCTAACAAACTTGTACTGGTCGCAAATTAAGTTGGTTGTTCGGATGATCATTATGAACATTTTTCATTTTTCTTATACTTCGGAGTTTCAGTTTGTTTAGGAAACAAAAACATGTCTCTAGTTGAACGAAAGAAATGAAATTCATTTTTGATATTGATCCGACTTTCTTGGGTAAGATGAGGGAATTTGAGACGGGTGTATCACCTATATAAATATAAATATATGGTCTTTATACTATCACCTACAACGTTAAGTGATCTTTATACTATTACCAATACTATCGCGTACAACGTCAAGTAGAAGCAGTAAGAGAGAGACAGACGAAATAAACATCTCATGTCCTAACAAACTTATATTGGTTGCAAATTAAGTTGGTTGTTCGGATGATCAGTATGAACATTTTTCATTTTTCTTATACTTAGGAGTTTCAGTTTGTTTAGGAAACAAAAACATGTCTCTAGTTGAACAAAAGAAATCAAATTCATTATTGACATTGATCCGATTTTCTGGGTAACGTGAGGGAATTCGAGACGAGTAAATCTCAGCTTGGTAGGCTCGTCCCGAGCATTTCAAGTTCAGCAAAAGTACAACCCCTCCCTAAAAATTCATATACATATATATATATATATATATAATACTATACTCTTTAAACTAACTACTTCTTTGTGCAGAAATATGGTAGGAGAAGGAAGTTCATCATCATACAGTTCAGAAGAGAAAAACTGTCTCTTCAATGAATACTCAACTTGGGAACAAACCTCCTACGGAGAAATATCCAGCAATCAAACTAATAAATACCAAACATCTTTAGATCAGAATAAAGCTAATTAGGAGTGAATCCCTGAGGAATCATGCTCAAACTGGATACCTACAGAATCTACTTCAAATTGGGTGCCTGATGAAGCAATCTCAAATCAATTCCAAGTAATTGATGAGACTTCAACAATAAACTGGATCCAGGAAACTGAAGAAGACGAAAATCCATTTCTAATTCCTGAAGATCCTACTACTCAATCCTTCTAGATCAAACTCAGAGATGATACTTTCTCACAACTCTGGATGGAATATCACTATCTCCAAAACGAGAAAAAAGAATCCAGAATTAGAAACTTTGACATCATATACTTTAACAGGGATACTGGAGAAAGAATCCCTTATTACAACACTCACAGATACAATCACATCAAGGCAGCAAGCTCAAACTACTTAGCACAAACATTGAAAGAACAATGCTTCATGCAAAGAAGAAATATTCAAAGAATGATTCTCAACAAATATTTGCTTGACAAACAAGGAGTCAATACACAGCATTACAAGGAATGGATCAAAGAAATATCGAAAGAATTATCAACAATGATTTGCTAAACAAATGCCTACCCCCTCGACCCGTCTGGTATTAGAGCCAGAGGGATGAACCTTGTTTTTTTCTGACCTTGTCAGGAATATATGTTGATATCTACTAGACTTTGGGAATAGCTTTGATAAATCCTTGTTGTTGATATCTACTAGTGCATTTTCTTGTGACTCTTCGCGGTTGCACTAATCGGCTGTGTAATTTTCTTTCCCGACTATGTAATTTTCTTTCCTTTTTTTGTATAGGGTATACCCAGTTGTATTTTTACTTTTACTTTTTTTTTACAATCCAAAGGATTGCTAAATTAAGTTGGGGTGACAATAACATGAAAAAGTTGGGATGACAATATTCATCTTTTTCACAATCAATTGGCAATTATTATTTTTGTAGCTTGATTATTATGTCTCTCATCATCGTGAGCATCTGTCCTTTCCTATGGGCAAAGAATAAAAAGATAAAAGTCTAGACAACAAACGTTAGTGGTGAAGTAGAAAATTTGCCTGTTGAATCAGCAACTGCATAGTGCATGTTTTATAGAGAATGTAATTGAATTAGTATTAAAAATGTACTTCGGTCAAATTTGTCAATTCTAAAATCTTTTTGCTGATAAATATTCTGTAGAAAATAAAGTGCACTGGAATCATGTGAATTTCATTCTAGAAGCTGACATATAAAACTTAGCACTTAAACTTCTCATTGCACTCAAAAGCAGTGGAGAACAAGAGGTTCAGGAAATAAGGAGGAGTGATGTGAAATTAGAATATCTTCGTCATTGTAGTCCCTTAGGCAATAGGAGCCTTGCCTGCTATCACATAAGGAATAGTGGCAATTTTGAAAAATACAGCAAATCATCAAAAGACGATGAGGAATTTTTGTCGAAAGGGTTGTTCCCAGAGATGTACATTTCTGCAGTTTCAAAGTTACACTTACTTACTGAGGTGATCTTTTCAAATCATGGTAAGGTGGCCTCTATCTCAGAAAGACATGGGGAATGACGCATCAAGCACGACTGGCCAAGAGGGTCTAAGACTCCAGATATATTTTATTCTCAAGTAAAATGCTAAGTTTCTGCAATAACATGGTAAGCTATAGTCATTTATAAAATTTAACTTTTTATTGCACAAACTTATTACCATTTGTCTCCTAAAATTTACTATTACTCTTAAGGATTTTTCTAATGGATGCTCAGTAGGTACTTGTTAATATACCTAAATTATATATAAGTTGTGATGTTGATACACAGAGTTACAATTAATGCACCTTCCCCAACATCCCCCCAAGCGGGCCTCTCATATTTAGACATTTTCACGAGTTAGCTAATGCCTAAGAGTCTAAAACCTCTGTAATTGAGTGCTTATTGGATACCTATTAGCCGATCCATTATTGCTAGCGAATCCAGTTATATGTTAATTTCTCAAATAAAGTAATAAGTTTGTGCAATAAACCGTAAGTGTTAGTCATTCATAAAATTTACCATTTTACTACACAAACTTACCATTCATCTTCCAAAGCTTACTATTATTCTAGTCGAACTTACTTATCTAGTTATTTGTAAGTTTCTCAAACAAAATGGTAAGTTTTTAAAATTTAGTAAGTTTTTATCACTTATTAAATTGACTATTTTATTACGCAAACTTACTATTTGACTTCCAAAACTTACCATTGTAAAAATTATAACTTACTATATATTTCCTCGTAAAAATTAAAAATTTTGATAAAAATTGAAAACCAAAATGATCATGTCGGATTCCTAAAAACAATTTCATGTTCAATTATTTGACATTTTCATTTGAAAAATAAGTCAAACCATTTATTAAGTTAAAGATATGGTACCACAACAAAGGGAAATGCCACAAAGTTGTTGGGGTCAGTAAATACCGTATTTTTTTCCTATGTCACGGTTGGGTCAGAGTCATTTAACGTAAAACTAAGTAAGACTCGTTTATAGAAACCTTTGGTACAACATTTTTAAGCTTCAGCTTCCATATTTGATTGTTACTAAAAATTAAGTTTCAAGAAGTTTCCATATCCGGTGTTACAGTGACTATACGAAATTGGGAACTTGGAATAAAATGGCAACACTGTGTACTGAGGTTCGACATTGTAACGTCTTTGTTTCTTTAAACTTATTATCTGAGCATTCCTGCTTCTTTTCTTCTCCTGTCGAGAAATCTTGGTAAATTGAATCTTTTGTACATGACAATGTCGTCAAAGAATGGAAGTCAGGGGTGAAGAAAACTTTTACTTCCTTGTCTAGAATCCATCCAAACGATGAACCATATGAACGGATTACTAGTCCATACTATGACCCCAGTACGAGGTAGTATGAAGAGTACAGCAGAAAGAATGAGGATTCAGGTTTGGAATAGGATTCGGAGTCTGATGAGAAGTCGCCGAAGGTGAAATGGGAGACAGACTACGATGAGAATAAGCATGTTTACGACGACCAGGGGATGGATATTGTAGTTGGTTGAGTGGGATAGTGAAACTAAGGAGGAAGAGGAGAAGCAAAAGGCTCCAGAAGAGTCTGCCCATAATAGTTATTAGGGGAATCAGCAAACTACGCACCATGGGAATTGAGAGGATCACCAGCATGGACAAACACAATATTCTTATAATCAGTGGGAAGAAACCTTTGCCCGTGAATATAATCATCACATTAGTATGGGCTCCCCCAAGAATTCTAATTATGAGTATTGATAGAACAAAAGTTAATGTTTTCCTGTGGTTCCATGTTCTATTTTTGGAAATTTTGATTTTTTTAGACTCTTTTGGTTGCTTAGATAAGTAAAATTTTGGTACTCAAAATGAGTATTTTGAGTGTGTGTGTGTGTTTTTTTTTTGGTGTGGTTTGTTTAGCAAGAACTTGATTCTATTATTTTTCACCTACAAGTTGGTCGTGCTTCAAATTGAGAGGTTTGCTTTATTATTGTTACTATTAAAAATCAATACTATTATCAAGCTCTTGAATTCACGGTCCTTGTGTTCTTGGAATATAAATTACATGATTTATTTTTCAATATGGGATGCGAACATCCTATAACACTTTAACATCAAAATGCAGAATCTCATATCAGGACAAATTGAATCTTGTCTTTTTCAGGATGAGCTTTTGAGTAAAAATGTGCTGCATACTCCGAGGAGAGACACTTTTTATAGAGTCTTTCTTCTCCGGTGCTCTCAAGCACTTCTTCAAAAGGTGCGATAATTGCACAAGGTGTTGGACCTACAAAAAATGGCATTGAAATTCTATTGTGATTTTTACTAACAGTCACAAAATGCTCGATACTCTTGTAACGCCCATTGCTCATGATTTCTAGAGCATCACCAACATTTATCACTAAAGCTCCATTTATTGGAGTGACATGTATCCATGGATCACTTTCTGATTTTCGAACCCAAAGACCTCCTATCACACCTTGAGGAAGGATAGTGATAGTTGATGAGTCGAAATGACGGCCTATGCCAATAGCAAGCTCAGGTTAGGGACATTTCGGATAATAATTTAAGTTGATTCTTTTTGTACCCATAAGCATTGAGTGTTTTCTTTATTCAATCTCTTTTACATTCAACCGCTTCAGGAGAATTTTTAGTAAATTTTTAGTAAGCACTTTGCATGATTTTATATATTCCAACACTTCTTTCCGGAAACCCAACAAAAAGGACATCTTTATATAAGAATTATTAGGGCAATAAATAACAATATACTGCCAAATTGTTAATGTAAAATCTTTATGAAAAATCATTTAGAAATTTATTTTATTGAAGTAAAGGAATCCAAATGAGAAAGTTCAAGAATCCAATACCATGAGAAGCAAAGTGGCAAAGTATATAAGAAAAATTTCTATTCTATGTATAATACCTGCAAATTGGAAGCTAAAGCCCCAAGGCCTCTTCATTAGAAACATACATAAATATAAGTTTATCATGCCACTCATGAATCTTCTCAATTTCTAGGTGAAAGTTTGTTCGAAAAGAAAGATTTTTGTTTGGAAAGTTGTTTATGGTATATTTCAATTTCTCAACTGGTGGCAATTCAAAGAATTCACGAGTTGCATTCCTTAAATTTGAAAGTACCTCAGTAGAAATCCCATGATTAACAAGTCGGATCAATCCCCATTTCTCAGCTGCATCACACATCATATTCTCAATGTTAGGGTCATTCCAATTTGATATATCGATCACGGGTATGTATTCTTCCACAATTTTGTCAAACATTGAACTATTCTTCAAGTTATTGAATGAATTCCTGCGGCAAAATTTTAAGAGACATCTCCGACAGGCCCTTGACCTCATGACCTTCGTTTATTAGTACTATGATATTATTTGAATTCAAAACAATTGCCATCATTTTCAAATCGGCCATTGGAATTTATGGGGCTAGAATGGTACTCATCACTAGTTTATCTGCAAATGAATAGTAATTACTTCAGAAGTTGAAAATAGTCAAGTTTTAGTTATTAACAATGACCCATAGGGTATAATGATTAATCACCGGTGAGTCCCAAATGTAGTTGGAGTTATAACTCCATTGTAAAGCTAAAGATTCATGCCACTCATGAATCTTCTCAATTTCTAGGAGAAAGTTTGTTCGAAAAGAAAGATTTTTGTTTGAAAAGTTGTTTATGGTATATTTCAATTTCTCAACTGGTGGCAATTCAAAGAATTCACGAGTTGCATTCTTTAAATTTGAAAATAACTCAGTAGAAATCCCATAATTAACAAGTCGGATCAATCCCCATTTCTCAGCTGCATCACACATCATATTCTCAATGTTAGGGTCATTCCAATTTGATATATCGATCACGGGCATTTATTCTTCCAAAATTTTATCAAAAATTGAACCGTTTTTCAAATGGTTGAATGAATTCCTGTGGCAGAGTTTTAAGATCCATCTCCGACAGGCCCTTAACCCCATGACCTTCGTTTATTAGTGCTGTAATATTATTTGAATTCAAAACAATTGCCATCCTTTTCAAATCGGCTATTGAAATTTATGGGGCTAGAATGGTGCTCATCACTAACTTATCTGCAAATGAATAGTAATTGCTTTAGAAGTTGGATATAGTCAAATTTTAGTTATTAACAATGACCCATAGTGTATAAAGATTAATCACCGGTGAGTCCCAAATGTAGCTGGAGTTATAACTCCATTGTAAAACTAAAGATTCATGCCACTCATGAATCTTCTCATTTTCCGGGAGAAAGCTTGTTTGAAGAGAAAGATTTTTGCTTGGAAAGTTGTTTATGGTATATTTCAATTTCTCAGTTGGTGGCAATTCAAAGAATTCACGAGCTGCATTCCTTAAATTTGAAAGTACCTCAGTAGAAATTTCATGATTAACAAGTCGGATCAATCACCATTCTTCAGCTGCATCACACACCATATTTTCAATGTTAGGGTCATTTCAATTTGATATATTGATCACGGGTATGTATTCTTCCAAACTTTTGTCAAACATTGAACCGTTCTTCAAGTGGTTAAATGAATTCCTGTGGCAGAGTTTTAAGATCCATCTCCGACAGGCCCTTGACCCCATGACCTTCGTTTTTTAGTGCTGTGATATTATTTGAATTCAAAACAATTGACATCCTTTTCAAATCGGCTATTAAAATTTATGGGGCAAGAATGGTACTCATCACTAGTTTATCTGTAAATGAATAGTAATTGCTTCAGAAGTTGGAGATAGTCAAATTTTAGTGATTAACAATGACCTATAGTGTATAATAATTAATCACCGGTGAGTCCCAAATGTAGTTGGAGTTATAACTCCATTGTAAAGCTAAAGATTCATGCCACTCATGAATCTTCTCAATTTCTGGGAGAAAGCTTGTTCTAAAAGAAAGATTTTTATTTGGAGAGTTGTTTAGGGTATATTTCAATTTCTCAGTTGGTGGCAATTCAAAGAATTTACGAGCTGCATTCCTTAAATTTGAAAATACCTCAGTAGAAATCCCAAGATTAACAAGTCGGATCAATCCCCATTCTTCAACTGCATCACACACCATATTCTCAATATTAGGGTCATTCCAATTTGATATATCGATCATGAGTATGTATTCTTCCAAATATTTTGTCAAACATTGAACCGTTTTTCAAGTAGTTGAATGAATTCCTGTGGCAGAGTTTTAAGATCCATCTCCGACAGGCCCTTGACCCCATGACATTCGTTTATTAGTGCTGTGATATTATTTGAATTCAAAATAATTGCCATCCATTTCAAATCGGCCATTGGAATTTATGGGACTAAAGTGGTACTCATCACTAGCTTATCTGCAAATGAATAGTAATTGCTTCAGAAGTTGGAGATAGTCAAATTTTAGTTATTAACAATGACCCATAGTGCATAATGATTACTCACCGTTAAGTCCCAAATGTAGTTGGGGTTATAACTCCATTATAAAGTTAAAGATTCATGCCACTCATGAATCTTCTCAATTTCTGGGAGAAAGCTTGTTCGAAGAGAAAGATTTTTGTTTGGAGAGTTGTTTATGGTATATTTCAATTTCTCAACTAGTGGCAATTCAAAGAATTCAGGAGTTGCATTCCTTAAATTTGAAAGTACCTCAGTAGAAATCTCATGATTAACAAGTCGGATCGATCCTCATTCCTCAGCTGCATCACACACCATATTCTCAATGTTAGAGTCATTCCAATTTGATATATCGATCGCGGGTATGTATTCTTCCAAAGTTTGTCAAATATTGAACCATTTTTCAAATGGTTGAATGAATTCCTGTGACAGAATTTTATGATCCATCTCCGACAGGCCCTTGACCCCAGGACCTTCGTTTATTAGTGCTGTGACATTTTTTGAATTCAAAACAATTGCCATCCTTTTCAAATCGGCCATTAGAATTTATGGGGCTAGAATGGTACTCATCACTAGTTTATCTGTAAATGAATAGTAATTGCTTCAGAAGTTGGAGATAGTCAAATTTTAGTTATTAACAATGACCTATAGTGTATAATGATTAATCACCGGTAAGTCCCAAATGTTGCTGGAGTTATAACTCCATTGTAAAACTAAAAATTCATGTCACTCATGAATCTTCTCAATTTCTGGGAGAAATCTTGTTCGAAGAGAAAGATTTTTGCTTGGAGAGTGGTTTATGGTATATTTCAATTTCTCAACTGGTGGCAATTCAAAGAATTCACGAGTTGCATTCCTTAAATTTGAAAGTACCTCAGTAGAAATCCCATGATTAACAAGTAGGATCAATCCTCATTCCTCAAATGCATCATACACTATATTTTCAATGTTAGGGTCATTACAATTTGATATATCGATCACGGGTATGTCTTCTTCCAAAATTTTGTCAAACATTGAACAGTTCGTCAAGTGGTTGAATGAATTCCTGTGGCAGAATTTTAAGATCCATCTCCGACAGGCCCTTGACCGCATGACCTTCATTTATTAGTGCTGTGATATTATTTGAATTCAAAATAAATGACATTCTTTTCAAATCGGCTATTGAAATTTATGGGGCTAGAATGGTACTCATCACTAGCTTATCTGCAAATGAATATTAATTGCTTCAGAAGTTGGAGATAGTCATGTTTTAGTTATTAACAATAATCCATAGTGTATAATAATTAATCACCGGTGAGTCCCAAATGTAGTTGGAGTTATAACACCATTGTAAAGCTAAAGATTCATGCCACTCATGAATCTTCTCAATTTCTGGAAAAAAGCTTATTCGAAGAGAAAGATTTTTGCTCGGCGAGTTGTTTATGGTATATTTCAATTTCTCAACTGGTGGCAATTCAAAGAATTCACGAGTTGCATTCCTTAAATTTGAAAGTATCTCAGTAGAAATCCCTTGATTAACAAGTCGGATCAATCCCCATTTCTCAGCTGCATCACACATCATATTCTCAATGTTAGGTCATTCCAATTTGATATATCGATCACGGGTATGTATTCTTCCAAAATTTTGTCAAATATTGAACTATTTTTCAAGTGGTTGAATGAATTCCTGTGGCAGAGTTTTAAGATCCATCTCCGACAGGCCCTTGATCCCATGACCTTCGTTTATTAGTGCTGTGATATTATTTGAATTCCAAATAATTGCCATCCTTTTCAAATCGGCCATTGAAATTTATGGGGCTAGAATAGTACTCATCACTAGCTTATTTGCAAATGAATAGTAATTGCTTCAGAAGTTGGAGATAGTCAAATTTTAGTTATTAACAATGACCCATAGTGTATAATGATTAATCACCGGTGAGTCCCAAATGTAGTTGGAGTTATAACACCATTGTAAAGCTAAAGATTCATGTCACTCATGAATCTTCTCAATTTCTGGGAGAAATCTTGTTCGAAGAGAAAGATTTTTGCTTGAAGAGTGGTTTATGGTATATTTCAATTTCTCAACTGATGGCAATTCAAATAATTCACGAGTTGCATTCCTTAAATTTGAAAGTATCTCAGTAGAAATCTCATGATTAACAAGTCGAATCAATCCCCATTCCTTTGCTGCATCATACACCATATTCTCAATGTTAGGGTCATTCCAATTTGATATATCGATCTCGAGTATGTATTCTTCCAAAGTTTTATCAAACATTGAACCGTTCTTCAAGTGGTTAAATGAATTCCTGTGGCAGAGTTTTAAGATCCATTTCCGACAGACCCTTGACCTCATGACTTTCATTTATTAGTGTTGTGATATTATTTAAATTTAAAACAATTGACATCCTTTTCAAATCGGTCATTGAAACTTATGGGGCTAGAACGGTACTCATCACTAGCTTATCTGCAAATGAATAGTAATTGCTTCAGAAGTTGGAGATAGTCAAGTTTTAGTTATTAACAATGACCCATAGTGTATAATGATTACTCACCGTTGGGTCCCAAATGTAGTTGGAGTTATAACTCCATTGTAAAGTTAAGGATTCATGCCACTCATGAATCTTCTCATTTTCCAGGAGAAAGCTTGTTTGAAGAGAAAGATTTTTGCTTGGAAAGTTGTTTATGGTATATTTCAATTTCTCAGTTGGTGGCAATTCAAAGAATTCACGAGCTGCATTCCTTAAATTTGAAAGTACCTCAGTAGAAATTTCATGATTAACAAGTCGGATCAATCACCATTCTTCAGCTGCATCACACACCATATTCTCAATGTTAGGGTCATTCCAATTTGATATATCGATCACGGGTATATGTATTCTTCCAAAATTTTGTCAAACATTGAACCGTTCTTCAAGTGGTTGAATGAATTCCCGTGGCAGAATTTTAAGTTCCATCTCCGACAGGCCCTGGACTCCGTGACCTTTGTTTATTAGTGCTGTGATATTATTTGAATTCAAAACAATTGCCATCCTTTTCAAATCGGCCATTGAAATTTATGGGGCTTGAAGGGTACTTATCACCAGCTTATCTGCAAATGAATAGTAATTGCTTCAGAAGTTGGAAATAGTCAAGTTTTAGTTATTAACAATGACCCATAGTGTATAAAGATTACTCACCGTTGAGTCCCAAATATAGTTGGAGTTATAACTCCATTGTAAAGCTAAAGATTCATGCCACTCATGAATCTTCTCAATTTCTGGAAGAAAGCATGTTCGAAGAGAAAGATTTTTACTTGGAGAGTTGTTTATGGTATATTTCAATTTCTCATATGGTGGCAATTCAAGGAATTCACGAGTTGCATTTTTTAAATTTGAAAGTACCTCAGTAGAAATTCCATGATTAACAAGTCGAATCGATACCCATTTCTCAGCTGCATCACACACCATATTCTCAATGTTAGGGTCATTCCAATTTGATATATCGATCACGGGTATGTATCCTTCTAAAGTTTTGTCAAACATTGAACCGTTCTTCAAGTGGTTGAATGAATTCCTGTAGCAGAGTTTTAAGATCCATCTCCTACAGGCCCTTGATCCCATGACCTTCGTTTATTAGTACTGTGATATTATTTGAATTCAAAATAATTTTTATCCTTTTCAAATCGGCCATTGAAATTTATGGGTCTAGAATGGTACTTATCACTAGTTTATCTGCAAATGAATAGTAATTGTTTCAGAAGTTGGAGATAGTCAAGTTTTAGTTATTAACAACGACCCATAGTGTATAATGATTAATTACCGGTGAGTCCCAAATGTAACTGGAATTATAACTCCATTGTAAAACTAAAGATTTATGCCATTCATGCCACTCCATTGCTTGGAGAGTGATTTATGGTATATTTCAATTTCTCAACTGGTAGTAATTCAAAGAATTCACGAGCTGTATTCCTTAAATTTGAAAGTAACTCAGTAGAAATCCCATGATTAACAAGTCGGATCGATCCCCATTCCTCAGTTGCATCACACACCATATTCTCAATGTTATGGTCATTCCAATTTAATATATCGATCAGGGGTATGTATTCTTCCAATGTTTTGTCAAACATTGAACCGTTCATCAAGTGGTTGAATGAATTCCTGTGACAGAGTTTTAAGATCCATCTCTGACAGGCCCTTGACCCCATGACCTTCGTTTATTAGTGCTGTGATATTATTTGAATTCAAAACAATTGCCATCCTTTTCAAATCGGCGATTGAAATTCATGGGGTTAGAATGGTACTCATCATTAGCTTATCTGCAAATAAATAGTAATTGTTTCAGAAGTTGGAGATAGTCAAATTTTGTTATTAACAATGACCCATAGTGTATAATGATTAATTACCGGTGAGTCCCAAATGTAG
Source organism: Coffea arabica (assembly GCF_036785885.1). Lineage (NCBI taxonomy): Eukaryota > Viridiplantae > Streptophyta > Magnoliopsida > Gentianales > Rubiaceae > Coffea > Coffea arabica. The sequence goes on from NC_092315.1 coordinate 47,093,353, forward strand.
TTGGAGTTATAACTCCATTGCAAAGCTAAAGATTCCTGCCACTCATGAATCTTCTCAATTTTTGGAAGAAAATTTGTTCGAAGAAAAAGTTACTTGGAGAGTTGTTTATGGTATATTTTAATTTCTCAGTTGGTGGCAATTCAAAGAATTCACGAGCTGCATTCCTTAAATTTGAAAGTACCTCAGTAGAAATCCTATGATTAACAAGTCGGATCAATCCCCATTTCTCAACTGCATCACACATCATATTTTCAATGTTAGGTCATTCCAATTTGATATATCGATCACGGGTATGTATTCTTCCAAAGTTTTGTCAAACATTGAACCGTTTTTCAAGTGGTTGAATGAATTCCTGTGGCAGAATTTTAAGATCCATCTCCGACAGGCCCTTCATCCCATGACTTTCATTTATTAGTGCTGTGATATTATTTGAATTCAAAACAATTGCCATCCTTTTCAAATTGACCATTGAAATTTATGAGACTAGAATGTTACTCATCACTAGCTTATCTGAAAATGAATAGTAATTACTTCAGAAGTTGGAAATAGTCAAGTTTTAGTTATTAACAATGACCCATAGTGTATAATGATTACTCACCGTTGGGTCCCAAATGTAGTTGGAGTTATAACTCCATTGTAAAGCTAAAGATTCATGTCACTCATGAATCTTCTCAATTTATGAAAGAAAGCTTGTTCGAAGAGAAAGATTTTTGCTTGGAGAGTTGTTTATGATATATTTCAATTTCTCAACTGGTGGCATTTCAAAGAATTCATGAGCTGCATTCCTTAAATTTAAAAATATCTTAGTAGAAATCCCATGATTAACAAGTCGGATCAATCCCCGTTCCTCAGCTGCATCACACACCATATTCTCAATGTTAGGGTCATTCCAATTTGATATATCGATCACGGGTATGTATTCTTCCAAAGTTTTGTCAAACATTGAACCGTTCTTCAAGTGGTTGAATGAATTCCTGTGGCAGAGTTTTAAGGTCCATCTCCGACAGGCCCTTGACCCCATGACCTTCGCTTATTAGTGCTGTGATATTATTTGAATTCAAAATAATTGCCATCCTTTTGAAATCGGCCATTGAAATTTATAGGGCTAGAATGGTACTCATCACTAGCTTATCTGCAAATGAATAGTAATTGCTTCAGAAGTTGGAAATAGTCAAATTTTAGTTTTTAACAATGACCCATAGTGTATAATGATTAATCACCGGTGAGTTTCAAATGTAGTTGGAGTTATAACTCCATTGTAAAGCTATATTGCAAATCAATAAAAAGTGACGTTTTTCACAAAAAAAAAAAGCACCACGGCATTTACCAAGCTGTCAATATCTAAAAGTGTCTGTTCCTTTTCCACCTTTTCCTTTTCCACTTGCAAGAGCCTATTTGGACCTGTTAAGAGGCACACAAGTTAAAAAATATTAGTCATTGTTATCATGCAAAATACGTATCAACAGCTATATGACCTCCAATTTATTCTATAATCTAATCTGACTAGCAAAACTCATCATTTGAGATTTTCTTATGCCACATTTGAGTTGGGAAAAGCAAAAATGAGATATACACTTCGTACAGACGTTAGGAGAGCAAAACATTAATCATTAGTAAATATCAAAGTTAAACCAGAAAATTCTTTCCTATTAACACCAAAAATGCCACAAACTTAAACCCAAAATAAACTCATTTCGGTTGCATCCAATGAGATTAAAACAATATCAATAGAGCATATCAAATCAGACCAAAAATCATATCAACATATGCCCAATAGATCAATAAATTTCAGCTTTGAATTGGTTCATGTTGGAAACCGGAATGCAATATCAACCAGTGTCAGCAAAGTGCAGATATTGTTGAAGAAGTTTGGTCGGCAGCAAAGATGGTCACAGAATATATAATGCTTCCCTAACAAATTTCAAACTCCTAACAAGCTTCCTTCTACATCTATGACGAAAATATCTCTTAACAAACCTTGAATAAATATCATATCCTAACAAACTTGTACTAGTCGCAAATTAAGTTCATTGTTCGGATGATCATTATGAACATTTTTCATTTTTCTTATACTTCGGAGTTTCAGTTTGTTTAGGAAACAAAAACATGTCTGTAGTTGAACGAAAGAAATGAAATTCATTTTTGATATTGATCCTACTTTCCTGGGTAAGGTGAGGGAATTTGAGACGGGTGTATCACCTATATAAATATAAATATATGGTTTTTATACTATCACCTACAACGTTAAGTGGTCTTTATACTATTACCAATACTATCACGTACAACGTCAAGTAGAAGCAGTAAGAGAGAGATAGACAAAATAAACATCTCATGTCCTAACGAACTTATGCTGGTCGCAAATTAAGTTGGTTGTTCGGATGATCAGTATGAACATTTTTCATTTTTCTTATACTTAGGAGTTTCAGTTTGTTTAGGAAACAAAAGCATGTCTCTAGTTGAACGAAAAAAATGAAATTCATTATTGATATTGATCCGACTTTATGGGTAACATGAGGGAATTTGAGACGGGTAAATCTTAACTTGGTAGGCTCGTCACGAGCATTTCATGTTCAGCAAAAGTACAACCCCTCCCTAAAAATTCATATATATATATATATTTATCATGGCTCTGATGAGGGCATAATACCTCAACCTTCTCTAAACCCTTAAAACTGACAAATTCTGTTTTGCAGGAAAATGGCAAGCTCAACATCCAGACCAGTCAACAATTGGATACCTCCCAATCTTGTTAATAATCCTATTGCAAAAGATTATTATCTTACAAACAACAATGCAAGGAAGATAGAATCCGATATTTTGATGTTGTAAAAATTGAAACTGGACAACGCATTCCTCCACATCTTCGGCACCAACATGATAATATTGCTAGAAAACTAACAAACTATACAGTTCGTAGCTTGAAGGATCAAAGCTTCATAAGAAGAAAAAAAATTCAAAGATTAATCCTTCACAAACATTGGCTTAAAAACCAATGGGGAATGGAAGCACCTGAAATTGACAAAATGATTTATGAAACAAAGTAAGAATTATCAGTAACCATTTGTTAAAACAAGGAGTCAATACACAGTATTACAAGGAATGAATCAGAGAAGCATCAGAAGAATTATCAGCAATGATTTGCTGAACAAATGCTTCTAGAAACGTTCAAGCTGGCTCAATCGGCTGGTTCAAGTTGGCAAGCTAGTGCATTTTCTTGTGACTCTTCGTGGCTGCACTAACTGGCTGTGTAATTTTCTTTCCCGACTATGTAATTTTCTTTCCCTTTTTTGTATACGGTATACCCAGTTGTATTTTTACTTTTACTTTTTTTTTTACAATCCAGAGGATTGTTAAATTAAGTTGGAGTGACAATAACATGAAAAAGTTTGGATGACAATATTCATCTTTTTCACAATCAATTGGCAATTATTATTTTTGTAGCTTGCTTGTTATGTCTCTCATCATCGTGAGCATCTGTTCTTTCCTGTGGGCAAAGAATAAGGAGATAAAAGTCTAGACTACAAACGTTAGTGGTGAAGTAGAAAATTTGCCTGTTGAATCAGCAACTGCATAGTGCACCTTTTATAGAGAATGTAATTGAATTAGTATTAAAAATGTACTTCAGTCAAAATTGTCAACTCTAAAATCTTTTTGTTCATAAATATTCTGTATAAAATAAAGTACACTGGAATCATGTGAATTTCATTCTAGAAGCTGACGTATCAAACTTAGCACTTAAACTTCTGATTGCACTCAAAAGCAGTGGAGAACAAGAAGTTCAGGAAATGAGGAGTGATGTGAAATCAGAATATCTTGGTCATTGTAGTCCCTTAGGCAATAGGAGCCTTGCTTGCTATCACATAAGGAATACTACCAATTTTGGAAAACACAGCAAATCATCAAAAGACGATGAGGAATTTTTGTCGAAAGGGTTGTTCCCAGAGATGTACACTTCTGCAGTTTCATAGTTACACTTACCTACTAAGGTGATCTTTTCAAATCATGGTAAGGTAGCCCCAATCTTTTCAAATCGGCCATTGGAATTTATGGAGCTAGAATGATACTCATCAGTAGCTTATCTGCAAATGAATAGTAATTGCTTCAGAAGTTGTAGATAGTCAAGTTTTAGTTATTAACAATGACCCATAGTGTATAATGATTAATCACCGATGAGTCCCAAATGTAGCTGGAGTTATAACTCCATTGTAAAGCTATATTGTAAATCAATAAAAAGTGACATTTTCCACACACAAAAAAGCACCACAGCATTTACCAAGCTGTCAATATCTAAAAGTGCATGTTCCTTTTCCACTTGCATGAGCCTATTTGGACCTGTTAAGAAACACACAAGTTAAAAAATATTAGTCATTGTTACCATGCAAAATACGTATCAACAGCTATATGACCTACAATTTATTCTATGATATAATATAACAAGCAAAACTCATCATTTGAGATTGTCTTATGCCACATTTGAGTTGGAAAAGGCGAAAATGAGATGTGCACTTTGTACAGACGTTAGGAGTGCAAAACATTAATCATTAGTAATTATCGAAATATAGACGTTAGGAGAGCAAAATATTAATCATTAGTAAATATCAAAGTTAAACCAGGAAAATTCTTTCCTATTAACACCAAAAATACCACAACGTTAAACCCAAAATAGACTCATTTCGGTTGCATCCAATGAAAGCAAAACATTATCAATAGAAAATATCAAATCAGACCAAAAATCACATCAATATATGCCAAATAGATAACTAAATTTCAGCTTTGAATTGGTTCATGTTGCAAACCGGAATGTAATGTCAACCAATGTTCGCAAAGTGCAAATATTGTTGAAGTAGTTAGGTAGGCAGCAAAGATGGTCACCAATCTATCTAGATATAAAGTTGTTATTTTATGAGAAATCCTCTATGTGGACAAGATATAAGAAACCCTCAATATCTGGAGAGAAATATAAGAAACCCTCTATATCTAAAGATAGGATATAAGAAACCCTTTGTACCTAGAGAAAAATATAGGAAACCTTGTGTATCTCTGGAGAGGAATATATAATGACACACCTACACCAAGCCTTATCTTATCACCAAATCCTTGGAACGTCTAAATCACCCACCAAATCCTTGAAACATTTGAACATTTGAATCATCAAATCCTTGGAATCTATCATCAATTGGAGATATTACTTCACACACGCTTTTTGTTCAATTTTTTTGACAAAGGTATTTTCACTCTATTTAATTGTAAGTACAATTTGATTCAATCAATAGTCATGGTGGTTATTATATTTTTTAAAATTTATTTTAGGAAAAAGGAAGCTTATGTTCATTACAAATATTTTACATCATTCACTCAACATATAACGAAATAATATTGTGACTAAGAAAAATTATGTCAAAACAATTACCAAACAAGTCATTAAACTGGAACTATGCCATATATATAAAGACACACACATATACTAGTATCATCATCATGTCCCATGCAACTATAAATAGTTAAAAATAATTTAAATATTAGAATATTGTTAATTTAAAAATAATGTCACTTGTTGATGCCTATCAGTTTGTTAAAATTTATTAAATTTATAATATATTATATACAAAAACATATTGCAAATGGAATTATTTATCATTTGCAGCTATAAAGGAAACATTAATGTAGGAAAACTATGCCATTGGAGTTCGTTACTAATGTTAGTTAGTAAAAAGTTGTGGTTGAGTTAGGAGTTTATAAATCAAAAGTTAGGAGTTTATTTTCCATAAGGAGAATGTGCACAAGTATTTGGGAAGTCACGAATCACTGGTCACAATAAACTACATGGACTAGATCCGAACTTATATCACTGGTCACAAATTAAGTGTGCATCCAGATTAAGTCATATAAAGAGTCATCATACTGGTTGAGTTAGGAGTTTATTTTTGTAATAGGACAATTAGTAAATTTCAATCTCCTACAATTACATCTATGATGAAAATAATGACATTCGACAATATGATAACATTTTAAAACTTGAAAATAGACAAAAATGCAGTAAATAGTATAAAAAAATATTCTACTCTTTAGAAACTTGTTTTTATTTTTCTTCTTTTTTAGCATTCTCCTCCATTTTGAGGTGCAAATCAGCATTTATTAATTTTCCATTATCACTGCATTATAACAAAGTACAATAATTAAATATAAAAAAATAAATGATTTGTCACATTCAAAGTTGTGTATCACATTCAAAGTTGTGTAAGACAATATATAAAGATTATAATTTAAGAAAGGAAAATACTATGTTAAATCTACCTTCTCATGCAAATCTTTTTATGATGATTCCAATCCTCTATTGTTTTTGTTGAACCCTTTGATGAATGACATTGAAATGCTGTTGATCAGAATCATTTGTTGTACTTGGAATCTAGGAAGACGATGCTTCAGGTTGGTATTGGTTGTTACTTCCAACAATCATGATGGACGATTTTATATTTAAAATTAAACTTAGATAGATATTAATAATTGATTATATGATAGATATTGATAATTGATTACATGCTTATGAAAAGGAAAGAGATAAGCTCCATATAGTATTTGTTAAAAAAAAGGTGAAAATCATGGAATAAACGAACAAAGCACAAGAAGAGAGAGAGCAAATATAGGATAGAATGATAAGGATGATTTTATAGAACTTGGATGATAAGGAGGATTTTATATTTGAAATTAAATTTAGATAGATATTAATAATTGATTACATGCTTATGAAAGGAGAGAGATAACGCCATACAAAATTTGTTAAATAAAAACACCAAGAAATCATGAAATAAATGAACAAAGGCAAAAAAAGAGAGAGATGGAAGAGCATAGGCTATTTTATAAAGCATGTTGAAACTACTTTCTATGTTGTTAAGCCACGTAGGAAAGAGACAAAATAAAAGGATAAGGATGAGAATACGACTTTATTATATATATATATATATATATATATATATATATATATATATATATATATATATATATATATATATGATTTGGAGATGACACTTATAATCTTTTCCAATCTTAAAGTACTTTTAAATAGTTATCCATCAGTTATCTTTACAAATAATTTTTTTAATTTCCTAAAAATGCAATTGAATGTAATAGTGCTATATGTATGTTGATGTATTTAATAATACTTTGTAACATAAAAATGAAGAAACCATTTCATATCATTTTGGAGACTAACTAATATAAAAACAATGTGGTACTATTTTTTATTGATAGATTTACTTAAACAAAAAGCCAAGAGAACTACAAAAACAAATCCAAGCATGATGTATGCATTGACTCATTAAGCAAAAAAAAAAAAAAATACAACAACATCAGAATATGTTTCATTACATGGGCATTTAATGACCATTCTCCATACCATTAAAGATATAAATATAATATCAACCAACAACCAGTTACAGACTCCAAGCACTAATTTCATTGCATAAAGTGTAATTAATCCAAAAACCTACCTGCAAGACGTAGGATGAGTCACCAAATGCTGTGGCCATACTTGAAATCAAGGAAAACACAAAATCATTAGGGACTCAGGGCAGATACGATTCAAATTTTGTATAATTGGTATAATTATTGCACTTCTTTTAAAAAAATAGTGTATGTTTAAAGTTGTAATTATATTAATATATGAAATTAGTGTATAAAAATGAAATTATATGTACAACAAAATAATGTAAATACACTAAATCATGTAAAATATACAACTATACAATTCCCTAAAACCAAACCAATCCCAAAAAAATCACACTCATTTTACTTGTAACTGACCAAAACAAACACTATACATTGACAGATTTATACGTGTACACCATCTTCCACCAACAACAAAACACCACTCAAGTTAACAATTAAAAAACCAACAAAAGAGAAAAAGATAAAGAAAAAAGATAAAGCTATCAAACATAATCAATTTTCTACTTACTTTTTCCCATTCTATGTTTACTTTTGGTGCCACCTAATTTCTTCTCCTCTCTACTTATTTTATTAGTTAAGTATCTTGATTTAAATCTGCCGCACATTGTTTTTCAATGTTAGTCTCGATATTAAAACAAAAATTTACCTTAGTCCATACACTTTCTATTAAGAAATGGGTTAATCACATTTTATCTCCTTAAAGAATACCCCATTTCTCAGTTTACTCCCTAACCTTTAATTTTACTCACTTAACCCCTATTAGGACAAAATTGCCCTTGCATTATTTAGACTTTTCATTTACCTTATTTTCTTTTCTTTTATTTCTTTTTCTCTTTCTTCTTTATTTAATTTTTCCTTTTTCCCACAAAAATCTTCACCTTAATGATTGAAATTAAAAAAGAGGAATTGCAGAGATCTATCTTTTCCTTAAACGATTAAAAAAATATTCAAATCACTTTCCTAAAATACAATTTTTTTAACCTTTCAATTCTTTTAATTTTGGATTTTCCTCTTTCCTTTCTAGTTTCTCATTTTATTCCCAATAAAATATCTTAAGATGAAATTGTGACCTGATTAATAATCATCAATTGAAATTTGTGACACGTGGCATCATACAAAAAATCAAAATTAGTTTTTGATGCCTTTTAAACCTTTATCCAGAAATATGCAATTGCCAACTCAAAACAAAAATTTTCGTTGAAATGAAATTTCTATTGGGAAGGATGAAAGAGAGAAGAAAGAGAAAAAGAAATAAAAGAAAGGAAAACAATTTCATCTTATGATATTTTTTTGAGAATAAAATGAGAAATTAGAAAGAAAAGAGGAAAATCCAAAATTAAAAGAATTGAAAGGCTAAAAAAATTGTATTTTAGAAAAGTGATTTGAATATTTTTGTAACCATTTAAGGAGAAGATAGATCTCTATAATTTCTCTTTTTTAATTTCAATCATTAAGGTGAAGATTTTTGTGGAAAAGAGGAAGAATTAAATAAAGAAGAAAGAGAAAAAGAAATAAAAGAAAGGAAAACAAGGTAAATGAAAAGTCAAAATAATGCAAGGGCAATTTTGTCCTAAAGAGGGTTAAGTGAGCAAAATTAAAGGTTAGAGGGTAAACTGAAAAATAGGGTATTCTTTAAGGGGATAAAATGTGATTAACCCTTAAGAAATTGATTATTCCTGCAAGATTTCCTTCAGGGTTAATCACATTTTATCCCCTTAAAGAATACCTCATTTTTCAGTTTACCCCCTAACCTTTAATTTTGCTCACTTAACCCCCTTTAGGACAAAATTGTCCTTACATTATTTTGACTTTTCATTTACCTTGTTTTCCTTTTTTTTTATTTCTTTTTCTCTATCTTCTTTATTTAATTCTTTCTCTTTCCCACAAAAATCTTCACCTTAATGATTGAAATTAAAAAAGAAGAATTGCAGAGATCTATCTTCTCCTTAAATGATTAAAAAAAATATTCAAATCACTTTCCTAGAATACAATTTTTTTAGCCTTTCAATTCTTTTAATTTTGGGTTTTTTTCTTTCCTTTCTAGTTTCTCATTTTATTCTCAAGAAAATATCATAAGATGAAATTGTTTGCCTTTCTTTTATTTCTTTTTCTCTTTCTTCTCTCTTTCATCCTTCCCAATAGAAATTCCATTTCAACGAAAATTTTTGTTTTGAGTTTGTAATTGCATATTTGTGGGTGAAGGTTTAAAAGGTATCAAAAACTAATTTTGATTTTTTGTATGATGCCACGTGTCACAAATTTCAATTGATGATTATTAATCAGGTCACAATTTCATCTTAAGATATTTTCTTGGGAATAAAATGAGAAACTAGAAAGAAAAGAGGAAAACCCAAAATTAAAAGAATTGAAAGGCTAAAAAAATTGTATTTTAGGAAAGTGATTTGAATATTTTTTTAATCATTTAAGGAGAAGATAGATCTCTGCAATTCCTCTTTTTTAATTTCAATCATTAAGGTGAAGATTTTTGTGGGAAAGAAGAAGAATTAAATAAAGAAGAAAGAGAAAAAGAAATAAAAGAAAGGAAAACAAGGTAAATAAAAAGTCAAAATAATACAATGATAATTTTGTTCTAAAGGGGGTTAAGTGAGCAAAATTAAAGGTTAGGGGGTAAACTGAGAAATAGAGTATTCTTTAAGAGAATAAAATGTGATTAACCCTTTCCTTCATTATTTCGTAGGGTTATATGCACTAAATCCCCCTAAACTTTACCTTTAGTTGCGCTTTATCTTCCGAAACTCATTAAATAAGCACTTTGTCCTCTTATTTGATATTTTAAGATAAAAGTGCCCTTATTATTTTCTTTTTTGTTTATTCATTCCCTTGTTTTCCTTTTCCATACTTTTTTTTTATTTTTTATTTTTCTGTTTTACTAATTTCTTTTTTCACTTATCTCATGTGACCATTTTGTTTCACTTTCCTATTAGTATTACTAATTTGTATGCTTATTACAATATTATAATCATCATTTACTTACAATTTCATTTTGTTTTATTTATTTACACTATTAGAAAATTTAAAACAAACTATATAGTGTAAAAATTAACATATGCCAATCAAAATAAAAAAGTATATATTACTAGCAATTTGCATATTTAAAAGGATATTAGCAAATTACAACTTTAAATTACTTAATATTTAAAATTATATCCCAAATAAAAGTAATTAATGATTTTATTTACTTTTTTTGTGTATAGTTGATTGATTGTTACTATTTTTATTAACAATTAATTTATTCTAAACTCTAGACATACTGATTTAAGTAATGTATAAAATAGTTTATGTACAGAGATAATATATACTTTGTTACGACATAGATTTTATGGTCATTTTTTTCAATAACAAAAAGTAAATAAGTTAGAAATAAATAAAAATTAAGTTTAAGAAGATTAATATTAAAATATAGATGATGATAGCAAAGAGAAGAACGTAATTGATCATGTGAGAGAAGGGAGAAAAATTTTAAAAATATGAAGAAAATTGACAAGTAGAAAAGGTCAAAAAAGCGAGAAAAGAAATATAATAATAATTCATATGAAAGTTGTAATTTTATCTTAAAATATAAAGAAAGGAAGGGGGCAAAGTGCCTATTTATTAAGTTAAGGGGGGTAAAGTTTTGAGAGATTTAATGCTTTTAAACCTATGTCATATACATATTTTATGTAGGTATTTTCTCTTTGTTCTACTTCAATACAACTAATTTTCCTTCTTCATTTCACTTACAATGGTTTATCCCAAATGAATCTCACCTAATAGCTCACATCTAACTTAATAATGTCCAAAATATGAACAATCTCACTCAGAAGGGCTTCAACCTTTAGCCCAATCTCCACGCTTATGATCTCTTGGCTTAAAAATATTTTTAAAGATTCGAAAGAAAATACTTACTTCCTCATATAAAATTCAAACAAAAGCACAGGAACAAAAGTGCAATTATCAAAAACTAAATAATCACAAATGCATAAAAAGTTAGTACAAGATTAGCAAACGAGAAAAAAAATTCCAGAAAATTATAACTTACCCTACTCATGCCCTAAAGAATACTACCATTTAAATTTAGAAAGTGTACCACCAAACCCAACCCAAAGTAAACATACTTGGCGGATCTCTTCACCAAAAGCCTCCATATTCCTAACGCACAATAACAACACATACTTCACACACTTTTATATATACTCCACACCATTTGTCCACCAACAACAATACACCACTAAGGTCAACAGCTAGGAAACCACACTAGAGTCTAGAGCAGAAAAAAATAGAAAGGGAAAAAAAGGGAAAAAAGAAAAAGAGATAGAGAGCGATTGATTTTTAATAATTTGCTATTTATTTTCATCCCCCATTTTGTTTTATTCTTATTTTGGTAGTCGCCAAATTTCTCCTTCTCTCCATTTATTGTTTGTGCTATAAAAGTCGTAACTGGATTTTGCTATTGATTTTGTTTCGAATAAACTTTTAAAGGAGAGAAATAAATAATGGAAATGGAGGGAGGAACTCAGCCCTCGGACACCGTGATGACGGAGGCGGGGGCGGCGCCACCACAACCGCCTCAAGCTCAACAGCAACAGCAGCAGCAGGCGTACGCCGCGGCGGCGGGGGTGGAGAATGTCCCGGCGGTTCTCAGCCACGGCGGACGGTTTATTCAGTATAATATCTTCGGAAATATCTTTGAGGTCACTGCTAAATACAAGCCCCCAATTATGCCTATTGGTAAAGGCGCCTACGGCATCGTCTGGTAAATCCAATTCGCTTTTCCTTTGTGGTTTCATCGGATCATTTCATTTATTCATTTACTTATTTTTATTTATTTTATTTTTTTGGGGATTTTTTTAAGCTCGGCGTTGAATTCGGAGACCACTGAGCATGTGGCGCTGAAGAAGATTGCGAATGCTTTTGATAACAGGATCGATGCGAAGAGGACTTTGCGAGAGATCAAGCTTCTTCGCCATATGGATCATGAAAACGTCAGTGAGTCATTTCTTTTGGGTTATGAATTTCTGGAGCTTCTTTATTTTAGTAAAAAGCGCAATTTTTGAGTTAGATTCGTCAGGAGATGGAAAATTGTGTGTTTGCGAAATTACTATATTGGCATTTGAGCTGGATTAAAGTGGATTACAGGATGAAAGATTGAATTTTGGGGGTTTTTTTTTTTTTTTTTGAAGATTGGATCAGTTGATAAGAGTGATTGAGATCAGTGAATAATTTAAAACTATTGAGTAAAGTAGGTAAAATTGCAAACAGCGGAAAGACTGGAGATTGGATATGATGTGTGGGAGTGAAGTGTGAATTGTCTGGTGATGTGCATCTAGCTAGATGCTTTTTGGAGCTAGTGTTTTGCTGAGTTGGCCTCATGAGAGTGTGTGTGTGTAATTTGAAGCTTATTGTGACCTTGTTAGGGTGTGTGCATGTAATTGGGAGCTGTTTGATTTGTGAGAATGTTTTAATGTAATTGGAAGCTGAGTGTTATTTTGTGACAATGTGCGTATGTAATGTAAAGCTGGATGTGACGTCATGACAATTCATTTATGACTGCTCATTGGTATCCTTTGTTACAGTTTTTGGCAAGTGTCCTTTTTCTGCTTTGAATGTCGTAGTCAGACACGTAATGAGAAACTAAGGTATTGATAGGTATCCTGCACACTTGCAATAAGAAACCACCTTTTGTTATGTCATCTATCTTTGGTTCTATGATGGAACTCTTTATATAGTAGCGAGGAAGTTAATTGCCGGTTTCCCGTTTCAAGATTATTAGGCTACAGCAGTAGCATGGAAATAAAGTGAAACTAAGTTTGTTAAAGTTGATCTTTTTGGAAAAGATAGCATTTCTAACTCTATGGACGCATAGAAAGATCGTGGCTTTCGGGTATATGATGTTTAATTGATGTGGACTAAAGAAAATTTAGTAGGTATCTACTCTGTACACATTTACAGAGCAGGAAAATATATAAGTTTTGTGTTCCATTAGCTACACAAAGGACCCTTAGGTGACTGCATAAGATGTACCAGAGGCATTCCAATATGTCCAACTGAAGTCCTCTATTGATTTCTCGTAGACATGTCTGCGTGTATTTTTAGTTCCCTAAGTTGCTATTCCATTTGATCTCCTTTGATTGAAATCCTAAAGTGTTTAATGCAGTTTTAGTTAAAGAAACTTCGTCTTTTGGCAGTAGCCAGTTCCCATCTGCTTATGACCTTGTATTCCATTTTGTTAGCGTTATGACACAGATTGGATCTTTTCATATGCGCTTTTTGGTTACTTTTCTGGAAAAGATAGCGCAAAGGCTTTATTTTTGATGTTGTGATTCTTGCTTAATCTAAGTGCCCTGCACATCCTTTTCTTTTGATACCTGTGCTCCTTTTAACGCATAGACATGCCATTAGCTCTACTACGTATCTGCTTTTAGTAGTTCTCGACACTGGAACTGATTTCTGTTGTTTGGCTTTTGATGCACATCTTCATGCCACAGTTTCCTATTTATCTAGAGAATAAATTGTCATTTGATATATGGTTAGAGGATGTTTTCTGCACTAATTATAGTGATACTTATTTAGTTTTAAATATGTGAAGAGAAAACATGGTTACAGTATGTTTTCTGCATTAAATGCTTGTCGCGATACCTTATTTGGTTTTAAACAAGTGAAGAACAAAAATATGTTCATTGATATTTATCTCATAAAAAAAAATTGTAAAAGCTTTTGGTTGCCTATCATTTTTGTTTTTATCCTGTAGTTCAAAGTCAATAGCTATATCCAGACACCCTAAAACTTAGGTATTTGTGGCGTAGTAGTTAAGCATGTACCCTAATAACAGCAAGTCCTGATTTTTTTCTCTGTGACCATGTCATTACTCATCAAAAGTGCCTACCAGAAAGAAAATTAGAATTTTTGGGGGTGCTGTGTTCTTGTGCATCTTGTTTGTGTGGTAACCTACATTTGCTTGGTCCTGCAGGTTGTTGCAATTAGAGATATAATTCCACCACCTCAGAGGGAAGCATTTAATGATGTTTACATTGCTTATGAACTTATGGATACTGATCTCCATCAGATTATTCGTTCTAATCAGGCACTATCAGAGGAGCATTGTCAGGTTATAATTTGCTTTTACTGTAATCAGTCTTAAGGGCTAAAATGACAACCATATATATCAGTTAATATTACTTCTGGATTGGTCTGTTTTATGAGACAGCTGGAAAGATCTTAAGCTTATTGATGTCCTCTATCCTGAGTATTTTTTTCATCCCTGAACCATGCTCCCCTTTCATTTTTTCTGCTGTTAACAAGATATTGATGTAGTTCATCCTAATGGAGACAATCTTGTGATTTATAATCACACATTAGTTATCCTGGTCATCAATAGTGACTGCCTTATATGTCTGCACTTTAGCTCTAATTTGATCTGAGGCCTCCCGGCATAAATCTAAAAGCAAACCTCTTTGACATATTTATCTCTACTTTCAAGCTTTTTGATATGATTTTGTTACAATCCATTGAATTTAAGGATTGATTATTCACCAAAGCTCAATCCTGGGTGCAGTATTTCTTGTATCAGATCCTCCGCGGGTTAAAATATATCCATTCTGCAAATGTTCTTCATAGAGACTTGAAGCCTAGCAATCTCCTCTTAAATGCCAATTGTGATCTAAAAATATGCGATTTTGGATTGGCTCGTGTAACATCCGAAACGGATTTTATGACGGAATATGTTGTTACAAGATGGTATCGAGCACCAGAATTATTGTTGAATTCTTCTGATTATACAACCGCAATTGATGTATGGTCTGTGGGTTGTATATTCATGGAATTGATGGATCGGAAGCCTTTGTTTCCTGGTAGAGATCATGTGCATCAGCTACGTCTTCTTATGGAGGTATTCTTCTTTGGAGGTTGCAGTTATTCATTATCTGGTGATTTCTTTGAATACAATATTAGCAGCACGTGTTAAGTTTATTGTTCTCAATAAACAGTTCTTATACCATTGCAATGGATTACCAATAAGGCACATCCTTGATAACTTGACTTTAGATTAAGGACTTTTTCTTGGTTGATTTATTGTAACCAAGTGAGAATATTAGGTCCCCAAGTTAGGTGGGCTTATGTTCCTATGGAAATGACTTTAATCTTGTGTGCTAAGTTAATTTCTGTTCTTCTGTTCACTTCATACTCTTTTTCTTTCTTTTTCCTTTTCTGTTTTTTAAAGAGGGGTCATTCAGGGATAGTGTTTGGAGAAGGATACTGGGGAAGAGTAACCAGCAATTGTTGACTTGTAGAATTAAAGTCCAAAAGGCCCTTGTTGTTAATGGGTGCCCATTGTCTTCAATCCTGATTGGCTAAGCACGGATAAACTTGTTGTTAACAACCACTTTATAATGCTGTCGTCAATTTAGATGTAGGCATGGCGTAACTTGGTTTACAAGCTGTACATGTGATTAGGATATGCTTGCTTTCCTGATCTGATTGCCTCACATTGATAACCGGAACTATCATAATTATTGTTTAAGAAATTGTCTGGGGGCA
The DNA here is from genome assembly GCF_036785885.1 of Coffea arabica. Lineage (NCBI taxonomy): Eukaryota > Viridiplantae > Streptophyta > Magnoliopsida > Gentianales > Rubiaceae > Coffea > Coffea arabica. Next base: position 47,109,331 of record NC_092315.1, read on the forward strand.
TGCTTTGGAGAATATGAATACGTGGAAAGGCAGAGCTTAATTGGGGAATGTGCTAAGAAAAAGGAGGGAGGGAGTCCGAGCAAGGAAAATGTGGAGCCTCTGGGGCCAGCTACCATAACTAAGAGCATAGACCTTTACATGTTGATGCGTCTGCATCATGAATAACGTTAGTTCAGAGGTAGATCCAGTTTTTTATTTTTGCAAGGTAAAAATGGGATGCCGTGGTGTCTATCTGCTGATCCCCTATGTGAAATTATTGTACTCAAAAGGGGTTTCTTTGGTTCCATTGGTCTTGGAGATTGCTACTGTGTGTGAATTTTGCTTATCTCCTACTTTGTACCCATTTGATACCTTAATTACTTATCTATGAGTTGCTATGGGTATCTTTGTTTACTATGAGTGCCAGCCCTATAGGTGTGAGATTTTCAATATATTTACTTCAGCAAAACTTTTAGTAGAAAATGTACACTGCATAAAGGATAAAAATAAACAAATAGCATATCTGAAATTGCCTAATTTGATGACTCAACCCTGGGTTAAAGAAGCCTTTGATAGAGGATATAGAAAAGCGTGCATCTCCTGGACAATTTAGGAAGGTGCTTCTAAAACAGATTCTCGTCCACATATCTAATTGGTGAATATGGACTAATAATATAATAAGTAAAATTTATTAAGCAGAAATGGTATATCCAATTAATTAATTGTGCTGCAAACTAATTTTTGTATACAAGCTCAGAAGAGAGTGAAAAAGAAATGAGCACTGGGCCTTAACTGCAAATTCATTGCGACAATTTCTAGGTCACAAAGAATTATCATAAACTCATTTTGATTGCAGAAAGCTGCAAGTGTTGGAAAAAACTTATTAGCTAACTCAAGTTATTTCATTTTTGGGTTGCCAAAAGTCCACTTGCCAAAAATCCACTTTAATAATACTCTCGCCTATAACAATGTATACCGTTGATAAACAGGGCTTTCAATAAGTACACTTTGTAAATGAATAAAACCATCATTACTTGTATGATTTTGTATTATACATGCCTTTAAGGCTTTTAGAGCAGTGTAGGCATCATTCACATGAAAACATCATGATGAATTTCTGCCTTTGCAGTTAATTGGCACTCCGTCAGAGGCTGATCTGGGGTTTTTGAATGAAAATGCAAAAAGATACATCAGGCAACTTCCTCTTTATCGTCGGCAGTCGTTTGGCGAGAAGTTTCCCCATGTGCACCCTGCTGCTATTGACCTTGTAGAGAAAATGCTGACATTTGATCCTAGACAGAGGATTACTGGTAAGGAGCTTATAGCCTTGACTGTCTAATGATTGCATTCATTTTTCAACCATCATGACACGTGCTATCAAGATTTTTGCATAGTAAGTTCATGTAGAAACAAGCTCAAACAAGCGGTTTTCTTCATGCTGAATTATTGGTGCTATGTTGCTTAATTGTAGACTTTCATACATTATGGATGATAATTGCCTTCTTAATCCTTTATTCCATATTAGTTGGCTTATATTTCTTTCTGACGTTTTCTTTCCTTTTTCTTTTCTTGAATTAAAAAAGGAAAAGAAAGTAACCATTTGTACATGCAACAACTCATAAATTACATTGTAGTCCATTATTCTTTGGACTTAAGATTGATTTTCATTTTGGACCTACTTCATTCTTGAGATTCTGTGCCTCAAACTTTCCAGTTGGTCTCATTGTTAAACTAAGAAAGGAAACCAAAGAACAGGAACATACACTGAGATAAGGACTGGAAAGGAATTTAGTGGACTTGTATATGTTAATACAGGAGTTTTGGGATTTTATTATTAGTAATTTTTTGTTCCCTTATTTCGTTTACTCTGGAGTTGCACCTTATATAGACCCCTTGTAGTTTAGTTAGTTGAATTGTTTTGGGGTTTGCCTTTTTGCAGTCTTAGGTTACAGTTTATGAATAGCTTTGATGAAATGGAGAAATAGATATGTTCCTCTACCTAAGGGTACTACCTTTTGAAGTTGGAAAAATGATATACTCCATAGAGGTATATCTATATTCAAAGTTGGCAGCTTACAAGGATCAATAAAATGTAGATATAGAATTGAAATCTGAGCAAGAAGCAGAATGTGAAAATTTATATCACAGCTTATGATTGCGTTGTTAAATAGGTGTGGACCCACTCCACCCACTTGTAACTGATTTGGAGCTGATTGAAGTGCTTTATAGTTGTTGTAAGGGCAAGGTGTATGTTGAGCTGTCTTTGCTTTTTAAAGGAATTGGCAATTCTCATCTGTATATGTTATATAGTCTCTGAAATGTTGCTTATCTTTGCTCTTTTTTTGTTTTCTGAGCAAAGTGTGGATAGACTTGGCTTAGGATAGGTAAGCTTAAGAACTCACAGGCATTGTGTTTCTTTGAATTTCTTCCACCCCATCTAAATTCCCCTACACCATTTGATTGATGCAACACCAAATAAGCAATATTGGAGATTATGGATATCAAAATCTTATGTTTGGTCTTTGGAAATTACTACAGATGAGTAGGTAGGATGGGCAAAAATAAGAATGTTAATAAGTATAAAGCAAGACTGGAAGAGCATGATGAGGTAAAGACAGAAATTTCTGGAAGTCCACGTAGATTTGCACTTAGATTTCCTTAGGATTGTCCAACCAGGGTGAGGCTTCCTGAAGAACGCACAACAGTACACCTTGAACTCAAAAATGAACATCCTTAATTTTGATCAAATTACCTTGACCCTCAAAGCCTGACTGCATAAAAATACTAATTTAGAAACTACGTCAACTGGCACAAAGAATTCATGTCTACTGCAGCTGCTGTTTTTCCGCAACTGCTGAAATGACAAACATTCCTCAGCATTCTAATTCTGCAGAAGCACTGGGAAAACCACCAGTAGACACAACTACTTTGGACACCTTTCCTTGGACCAAAAGGTCCTTTTCCATTTTGTCTTACCTGTCCTAAGGGTTTGTGCCTTTTTTATATACCTGATAGCTGCTGCATCATATATATATTCTTAACAGCATAAAATAAGTATGTTTAATGCAGATCTTTGTCTGAGTTGTTGGTTATCCTGCATTTTGTATAAGAATCATATCACCTTACAATTATGAATTATGTTGTCGAGCAAATAATTTATGAAGATTAGTCTGGCATTCCATCCTCAATCCTATGGAGTTTTTCGACATTTGACTTTCTGATAATGTGCCTCCTCATTTGCTAGCAGTGTATGCATTTCAGTTGGTTTGCATTAATTTAGAATTAACTTGATAATATGTGTCCATCTTGTGGCTCGTACAATAGAGCCCCTTCGCCCTCACCCAAAAGATAAATGAATGAATCCTTTTTTCCATCAGAGAGAGCAAGTTTAATCGCAATTGACATTTTGCACTTATGTGCTAATTGCCATTAAATTTTTTCAACCACTTCCTTGGTATGTGTCATGTAGTGGTAATATCAACCAATTTATTATGTTGATGATATGTTATTAATCTCTGTAGAGTAATACTCAGAGTCCCTTAGCAATACCAGAATGACTAAAAAAAAAAAAATTTTAAATCCCAGAATCACTAAGATCCATCAGAAATACAATGTGTTGTATATTGGCAGCAGAAATAGAACGTGACTTGCTTTGGCTGCAGCTCTTGAGCTTTACGGAGACTAAATGAAAGAGTTTCCTTGCAGCTAAAGCTCAACGAAAAGTCTCTAAGATCGATCAGACTCCCTTAGCAATACCAGAATCACTGAGAACCATCAGAAATACTTGAGCTTTCTAGTGACTTTTCTTTTCCGTGGAAAATTATGAAATCCAGAATCATGAAGTAAAAAGAGCTGGAAATGATGGCAAAAAAGAAGTAAAGGCTAACTTGCTTGAGGTGCAGGCTCTTCACTGCCATGGAGAATAAAATATAGAAGCTACTTTCTTTGATGCCTGTCAGCCAATGTTCAGGTCAGGAGACAAGATATGTAATTCAGTTCCCAGATATGACAGATGCATTACTTGTTGGCATTGTTTGCAGTCTGGTTAGAAATGTAGATTCTGATTTCAGCGATAACAAACTATAGTAGATCTGAGAATGTAGGCTGGCATGGTTTTGGGGAATTGCTACTTTGAGACCTAAGATTCTCTTTGACAGAGAAGAGAGAAAAACTATGTAAATGCAAGCACATGATGGTTCACTAACCTCATTTGTGTGCGTTCCAGAATAATCAGCTGCCCTTTGCCAACAATAGCAGTTAATGCTGAGTCACTTTAACTAATTTGGAGAAGAGCAGCCTGGACACTCTTGGAGGATAGAAAAATACACACATTGAGTTGTTAATATCATAGTCCTCCACTCTTTTTCCTATTCCATACTCAAGGACTACTGCCCAATATAGCTGTTTTATTTTTGACCAAAGACTGTTGAATGACCTTTAAGCTAAAGCTATAAGAATCTACAAGATGTACTTGAGCTAACCTACTAAAATTTTGTGGAAGTTTGGTGTTTTCTCAACATCTAAAGTTGGAAGAGTCACACCAGTGAGCATACATGTAATTCACTGGCCCTTTTGAATATCATGTATGATCCATTTCATGAAGAGTCTGGCATTTTCAATACTTGATGCTGCTGACTGCTCATTCTGGCCCCACGAGAGCATTGGCATTCTGAAAAAAGTTTTAGGTGCTGTGTTTTGCCACATCACCATCACTGTAACATTCAACTTTGTATCATGTAAGGTAACGTTAAGCGGGGACCAAAGAAAAAAAATGGTGATTGGACCTATTAGAATTGAAGCTTCCTTATTTCCAAATTGGTGTGCCAAAGCAGATCCTAACAAGTAGCTAAAACTTATTCCAACAGTCCCATGGTTGAACTAACTTCAGGACCTATTTTATGACCATACTGGCCTTGCCGGGAGCTAAATGTTTGATACTAATCTTATATGCATTTGTGAATAAAAATACCATGGTAACTCCTCTTCATATAGGATGGTGAAGCCTTGTGCATTATAAGTTAGGAACAAATGCGATGGCATTATGATCACCCTACATGGGGAGTTGGGGATCATGTCCTGATGTTTCCTCTGAGATAGAACATTCCTGAACCACCTATTTTAAATTTTTCCTGTTACAGTTTCTTAAATTTTAACACATTTCAACAAATCCCTTCTTTATCCACTGTGCTCTCACTATGTGTGCTCTTTGGATATGTGTTGCATTACTATTTTCTGAAGTACCAGACTAATCTTTTCTGAAGCTAACACGCCAGCTTTACCTTCTCAATCAATAGCCAGGAAGGAACTATACTTTCCTTCTACAGGCATCACTATACTTGACCATTTTTGGCACTTTCTCCTGCCAGTCTATGTTTCTTTAAGATGTTACCTCGTGCTCCCTAATCTTGTGAAACCCCTTCAATAAAAAAACTAGTCACCTGTAGACCTAACACCTTGGCAACATGGACTCCAGTTAAGTTTAACCTCCAGAGTTGCTTTGATCTTAGTAACACTGGTTATTTTACTTCTTCTTGAATTGGGATAGATTAACTTAGAGCTGCTGGTTCTGCTGCATATTTGTTTGAAATGTAGCATAAGATGTATGTCTCCAGTTCCCTAAAAGGCCACAAGTAATGGTTCCTTGAATATGTTATATCTTCCAGGGGATTGGACGTAAATGTTTCATGTCATGTAGTATATTTGATCAAGCTAGAGTTTCTTATGTTGCTGTATATATACTTTCTGACAACTGTTTTTATAAGTCCACCACCAATACTAGGAATTTATTATAGCTGCCTGGCAACACATTTCTATTTAAAATCCAACAAGTGAAAGGTATGCCTGTTGTGGCTTTCCTTGGCAATGCCTTTTTTTATTGCTCTCATGGGGTTTATGTGTGGTTATTGAAATATCAATCTCTGTTTTGTTTTCCACCTGGGTCAAGAAGCAAATTTTGCCAATTATGAAGAAATGATGAAGAACTATTTTTAAGTAAATTATATAAATTATAGTACTAATGACCTTATAAGAAGAACTCCAAAGACAGCCATAAAAGTAGATTAAAAATTTTTTTGAACAGAGATCTGCAGTAGTTATGTGCCACTGCAACCCCAAGGTGCTATAGCAATGTGCAAATCAAATATATGTTGCGTCAAACATTGGGTTTTCCCTACATGCTGTTTTTTGGTAATTATGTGAAATGGCAACTTAACATGATTCATGGCTTGATATTTTTGTGTCCTGTTCAACATGCTATATTGGAAACTTTTGTGTTTAATCTTGACTAATTACACAAATGCGTGCTTAGCACTTCTGCAAATCTACATTCTTCTGTCAGGCAGGTAATGAGTGCAATTGAAGAGACATGAGTTAAGATGCATTTTAACGTTGAAATGGAAGGTTTTACTCCTTTGCCTATTGTGTGAATGTTAGTAAAGAGGTCCACGGCTCAAAACATGATAAAGCAACTAGAGCTTTTATTTTAGCCTGTGCTGTAAATCACTGATCCTTCGCAGAATTCAAGTTAGTAGTCTGTCCCGGATAAGGTTTCTTGTGAAACATGAAATTGGCACTAAAGAACTAATTGTTGAACCCTTGCAAAAGTGTGGTTCTATCTTAGCATTGTCCCACTACAATTCTTTTCTTACCTCCGTGCATGGTGATGAGACTTTTTGTTTTGACATCTCATCCTTTCTTTTCTGTCTTTGTGTTTCAGTTGAAGATGCACTGGCACACCCATATCTAACATCACTCCATGACATCAGTGATGAACCTATTTGCATGACTCCTTTTAGCTTCGATTTTGAGCAGCATGCCTTGACTGAGGAACAGATGAAGGAGTTGATTTATCGAGAGGCTCTTGCATTCAATCCAGAATATCAGCAAATGTGAGACTTGTTTGCTGTCAAATTGTTGTTGAGTTAATTAGTGTGATTTGAACGTTGTGATAATTTGTACTCTACTTTTTCTCCTTTAATGTATATATTATCCATCCAAAACCTGGATGGATTTGCTATTGAAGACATTGGATCGGGGGCATAGGTTGAAACCATTGTCATGTTGTTGTAAGGGTTGCTTTTCCTTCCTGTACTACTAGTTGAAGTCAAATTTCTAATGTACGAAAATCTCTAATTATGACCTTTTTCACTCTCCTTTTTACTTCTGCTCATGGCTGCAAGTTCCAGTTCTGGTTAACATACAGTAGAACAGATATTAGGATGCCAAAATATAGATTGCTGATGGTCCTGAATACTCGATTGAAATGGTTAAGCTTAAGTTTTTTCTTTGTTCTTTTCCTAGGCGAAGCAAATGCATTATTAGAGTTGCGCGAGGACTACTGACAATACATGCACAAACGTATTTAAGGAAGGAAAATGAAAAGATCAAATCATCAACAAAAATTAGAATTTAAATATTTAGCAAAGTCATTCTAATATCATTTTTCTTCCTTTATTTTTTTATCCTTATTGACAGTTTCTTTGGCATCTAAATCTGTATAAGCTAAATTACTTCTCTTCTCCTTCTTTTCAGAAAAATTCTTTAGCCAAAACTTCTTCCAACTCTTCGATGGGAGAGACCAGATTTTTCTGATCTTTTTTTATGGGATGAACCCTCTCTATAGTTTTTTTTGTCATTTGTGTGATGAAGTTTCTTTTCTTAGGGTTTCTTATGATGCAAGTTCTGTCATTAGTGCAAATTTTAATGAAATTATGATGTTTTATCACAAAATAAAAATTGTATAAATCGGTGGTATTGATTTGCTAACCACATCCAAAATGAAATTGGTAAATTGATAAACGCTACAAATTTGGTATGTACCACTTTTAATAAATCGAATTAGAATTAGGTGTGGAATCGGTAATGGCTTCTCTCAAGTTGATGCGCACGGATTTCAAACTCATTTGTGGTGATTAATCATTATAATTTTTATGCATAATATATACCTAATTGTATTCGTATCAATTACATATTATGTATAATATTTATATATCATTTATATAATTATCATACAACCATAATATGATATACAGAATATATATATATATAGGTATGGACACACACATATGAAAATTAATATATGGGTAATAACAGCAAAGAGGAAATAGTAGTCAACCACATGAGAGAAGGAAGAAAAATTTTAAAAATAAAAAAAGGACAAGTAGAAAATGAACAAAAAAAAAAAGAAATAAAATAATAATTAATATGAAAATTGCACTTTCGTCCTAAAACAAAAAACAGAGGAGCAAAGTGCCTATTTATTGAATTAAGCGAGTAAAATACAATTGAGGGTAAAATTCAAGCGAGTTTAATGTTTTTATCCCTCCAATTTATTAGAGTACAAACAACCATATCCCAGTTCAGAGAGTTTTGAATCACATGGATGGATGGATGCGCAAATATTGGATTGTATAGGGGCCTCTGGGTGCATTTGTTACAAGGTCATACATAGTCCAGACTCTGGTGAATATACCTGGCTAAAAAGTATCTATCAAAGTCCATTGGCGTACATACCTCGTACTTATGGCAACTTCTCATCCATCAGATCTGACAAGAAGTCCTAAGACTCCAACCATTGCAACCTTTATCATTGAGTTATAAAACTAATGGCATTTTTAGAAGAAAATCCAGCAGCCACTCATGATAACAGAGACAAACATAAGGGAACTCAGTTGCAAAGGACAGTAATGCAAGACATAGAACTCTGCATATTCGTTGAGAACACTTTGTACCAGTCGAACATATATCCAGAAAAGCATTATGTTACTGCAGTGAGTTGAATGGCAACTTTTGCTGTTCCCCGTCATCCATCCCAAGAGTGGAATCACGTTCAACATTTGCAGCGCAGCTACCCTAGAGTCCAAACTCAAAAAAAGAGGCTTTTAAGTTTGGAAAAGGAGAATAACTGACCTCCTCCACTCTGAAAAGTTCTATCAGATTCTATAAGATCACAATGTAAGCAGTTTCAAATTTTAGTAGACAGTAATCCAAGAAATATAGAAGTTGTTCCCACATTCACTACATAACCTCTAGCTCAGGAAGACATTGATCTGTAATAACGAGACAGAAGGCTATGGATACATACATTAATAAAAAGTGCAACCTAGATTCTGTTGACTTCGGAAGAATCCCCTCAACCGCTAATCTAAGAGAAGATTAATGGTACAAGTACAATAAAATCAGCTTTTCCCAAAGAATCTAGAAAGTGGCAAAGGCCCGTCAGGTTCTCCACTATCACTGCTGGATTGCTTGGATCTTGATCGATGCTTTTTTTCTTTCTTCCTTCTCTTAGACCTTGACTTTGATCCTCTTGATTCGTCATCACTACTTGAAGACTCTGAGGGTGAACTTGAAGAACTAGAATCTGAATATCTCCTCGAATGCTAAGAATATATAATCCAAATCAGGTATTTCATAACATGAAACAAAGAAGATCATAGTTGGCTTCATTCATATTTGTTAACTGTAGAATATAAACCACACAGTCAGATTCTGTTCAGATGATTAATCGTTAAAACGGCTATAACACAAGTCATAAGTTCTCTATGAGTACTCGTACTTCCCTGCTTGCTGAGAGAAGAATCAAAGAGACACCACAACACAAGTAATACCAAAAACACTATAGCATTTCTTCCCTGACTCACCGAAAAATGCTTGAGGTAGGGGCTGAGTTAAAATCCAATACTAAATCTTTCATTTCTTCATGCATATGGAGCATAAAATTACAACATATTGGTCAAAACTTAAGTGGAATCTACATCTTGCAATGCAAGTATGCGACATTATTGTACAGCATCAAAAGAGAAACAGAAAAACAAATGAAAACCATTTATGTGCACCCCAAACAGCTTTTCAGGTAATTTGATGAACCCTTGCACTAATCGATGCTCCTCAACTATGGAGAATCGTATTAATCCACTAAACCTTAAAATGTCAATAATAAAAGTAGAAAATTTCCAATGATGAGAACCTCAAAAAGAAGCTCCATAGACCAATTTATCTCAGGTAGCTTACAACTTATACGTTACATACACCCGCAAGGGCAGTGAAATTGGGTTAACCCATTGAAACCAGCTATCTTATTGTAGACAAAGATTGAAAACATTCTACTTAAAAGCAAAAATGTGGAAAACAGATGAACTAATTGACTGCCAAGAAACCTTTATATTGGAACCGTAATTGCGGTTGAGCAGGTGAATAAAACTCTTTCAGCGAATATGAACTCAGCGCTTTCTGAATGGTTGACTAAAGAAGTGGAAAGGATGGAAGAAGTCACCTCTACCACATCCCCATCTTGTGAAGAGCAGAAACTCGTTAAATTTCAGTCTGATAAACTGGTAGCAAGAAATCCCCCACCCCCAAAAAAAAAACCCCCAATTTGCACTATTTGAACCAGGGTCCTGTCAATCTTCTATTTGATTGACTGCTTATGAAAAGAAGTGACGACAGGAACTTCCATTATCTATGATTGAGCAAAAAGAATACCTTCCAAGTTCGCTACCATTTTTTCTCATGCAAAATGTTCTCATGAAGGGCATCCGTCAACAAGGAATAGATTACCTAACAGATCTTGCATTGTGATAATTACAGAAAACACTACATTCATTATAGATATACGCATAAGAATTTTCATTATAGACGTACGCATAAGAATCAGATTTAGTAAAACCATGAAGAAGGACAAACCTTATCACAAGTTTAGCACCATGTGGACAGGGCCAAACTCAAAATAACTGCTTATATGTTAAATGCATCACGTGGATGTTATCAAAAAAAATTTCTTAATTCCAAAAGACTGTTTGGTACTTTACCTACTAAATTTGTATGGTTATATACATTTCTATTTTACTCTAAGCACAATCACAAAAAAGATTTGAAAAAAGAGGAAAAAGAATAAAGAACACTTTTGAGCGCACCTTTCTCTTCTTGCTGCTGCGCTTCTTTGAATCCTTATCTTTCTTTTCTGGAAGAATAAAAGTTCACCACTCAAGAAATCTAATTATGTAACTAGTAACAAGAATATGCTCTTCCTTTCACTACATAATACATTACCTTTTCTGCGGCCAGATTTCCTGCTTGAGTGGTTTTTCCCTTGAGAAAGTTTGAGAGCCCTTTCAGCATCTAGTTGAGCCCTGTACTCCCTCATCATTCTATCCTTGTCTGCTTCTAACTCCCCCTTTTTCATTTCTTCTTCCTAACAGAGTAACCCATGAGAAAGCAACAAGAGAATGCAATTCACAAAATCAATTACGAGACTCACCACATCAAACCTCATCACAACCAGAATCTTTTATCTGGTTATCTTCGGAAGACATAGAACAACAAATGTCAAGCCAAAATATCTCATAACAGTCACAAAACTTAAGTTGAATATGCTCAAGAATGCCATTTTGCCCACCCCAATCTAATCTGCACACTGGACCATCCATAACGTGACTACAAATACTGCAACTTTAATTCTTTAAGACCACCAAAACCAAAGTCAAATTTCATTATATGGAATCCTTTTCACAGAAGAAAAGGATAATGATACACCCCCAAGATCAGAGGACCTAGTCGCACAACCCAGGACACAACATAGAATTGAACATCTAGTCTCAGGTCCTTTTTTGACAGAATGGATGTGACTTGTTGTCCACAGGAAGTTCGAATTAACTTGTAAGCCACTCAGGCACAATGAGAAAACCAGCAGTTACAATTCCTACAACTGTCCAAAATCTGAAGGGTCAATAGTCTGTGTACCTTTAGAGTTCGTTTATGTTGATCCCAACACCATTACAGAAATGCAAGCATACTATCTCATACATCTCAAGAGCCCAGTATGTCTTCCCCAATCTTTAAATGCAATTTCATGCATTCTGAAATTAGTAAGCTGTAAAGCCAGTTGTTTCTTTGTTCAAGATTTTCTTTTGAGAGCAATATCAGGAATCTTGAAACAAAATTAGAGGAGCTAACTATTACTATTTGTTTAAAAGCATAACATCTTTCAATAATGTTTCACCAAATGTAAGGATAACAAATATATGCTTTGACAACAGCAAACAATGCAAAACGAAAATGAGTTATGAAGCAATCATGAGGTACATCTTTCCATGTTGTATGTGGCAATAACTCAACACCTTTGAGCAGTAGTCTAATCGAGCTTTTTTGCCCTTGCAACAAATCACAGCAGTCAAACTGTGGAGGTACTAAGACAAGATCAAACACAAGAACATCCAGCAGAATACCTTTTGCTTCCTTTTGAACTCTTCCCACGTAACAGTATGAGATTTATTGAGACTTGCCAAACGAGCAGCATGCCACTCTGGTGAATGAAAAGAACCATCCACCTGCGACAGTCCTCATCAGAAATGCACAGGGCAAAACCACTTTGCCAACTCAAACTCAGTAATCTAGATCCATTACATGTAAAATGAAAGGTTATGCGCTTGACAATGATCTTAATCAGAGCAACCAAAGGAAGAACTGAATACAAAGACTAGTCTACTTCACTGCTAATACAAGATATGAATCGGCTTCAATAGAAACATAATACCAATATACAAACACCCAATGCTTCAAGAATTATGGCGCACTTTACTAGTAATTTCAAACACCGTTAATCACATCCTCATAGATTTCATAGAATCGCATCATTTACGTAGTTTTCACTTTTTCCTGAATCAAGCAATAGAGTCTTCTTCTAGCTTATAGACTGACCAAATCTCTTTTAAACAAACCCCAATTAAATTTCAAGCCACAAACAAAAAGAAAAGCATCAAAACAAAAAAAATAACAAAGCACTTATGTCATCCATTTAATTCACGACCCAAAACTGTAAGTTATCCAATCATTGACAGCTAAATACTAGCAGCAAATTAAGGCTATCCAAATTCAAGCTTGATTTTAACCTTTTAGTCCAATTTTTCACATGCACCAAAACTCTCGGCCCAATTTCTTGAAATCATCCAAAAATCTAAAAAAATAAATGAAAAAAATTCTGCAAACATCCCAGATAACACCAAGAGTAAAATCCGATATTCATAAAACAAAAAAAAAAAGAAGAAAAAGGATAGCCATGGTAGTTCATCAACCAAAAAAAAAATCATTCACAAGGCATATATTTCATTTGGTACAAAGGAAAAATGGTTCAAAAAACAGAAAAGGAAAAATAGAATGGAAGGGTACGAACCATGCCGTCATTGATCTCTTCAGGAGCAGCAGAGTTGGCACCCAGCCTTGCTCTTTGCATAGCTTTGTAAGCTTGATTTTTCCCCATTTTTTGTTGCAAGTTTCTCTTTAATTTCCTTTCTTTCTTTCTCCAATGAAAATAAGGAAATCAACGGAGCCCAGATGGGGAAATAAGAGGAAAATTACAGAATTTGGAAGAAAACCCAGGTATTCAAAACAGGTGATAAGTCTATATTGGAGCCATCATCATATTATAGTGAATCAGAGGCTTCTGAGATGAGCTGCAGAATTTAGAGGTTTTTTTACTGTGTGTTGTGTGTGAGAGAGAAGGAGGAGGGGATTGGACTCCGGACGACACATACGGGAAACTAAATAAATGAATAAAAAAATTATTTTCTTTTCTAGCCAGGCTATAATTTTTCTACCACCTAATCAATTGTTTTTGTGGGATAATTTCAGAAAACTCCCCTGAGGATTCTGATTATTTCACTGTCCTCCCTTAAGATTTTGAAAATTTTATCAACCTCCCCAAAGATTTATTATCTTGTAACATTTAGGTCCAACCAACAATTAACAAGTTATGTTAGGAGAGCAAGATAATATGATTTTACCATCGTCCCTCATTACTAAATTGTTTAATTAATCTAATATCAACCCAAACATTAAAGAAAATACTAGAATTTACTATTTATCGTAAGGAATTAAATCATATATGGTATCAAAAATAGTACATCATTCTATATATTTCACTTAACATAAGATCCAAATTACTCTTTTCAGTTTCAAACTTATTGTCAAACAAGATCAACAACAAATGATTAAAAAAATATAACCAAAATATTTTAAAGAGTGAACTTTAATACCATAAAAATCTTAGCAACTAATGTTAATATGTTGACAAGAATATTTATGATATTAAACTTTGTTCTTTATAATATTTTGGTTGCAAATTTTTTGATTATTTGTTGTTGATCTTGTTTGAGAATGAATATATGATTGAAAAGAATAATTTGTATCTTATGTTAAGTGAAAAATATAAAATAACATAGGGTAAGGCTAAATCCATACCCTTCTAGTCTAAATCCATACCCTTTACATCAAAATGTCTATGAAACCCATACTATTTATAAGGATTTCATAGGAACTTCTTCAATACCAAAACAAGCCTTTTGTGGTGGGCAAAGATGGAGTTAATCAAGTTCATCCTTTCCCCCTACTTTACTGCATCCTTTTATCATTCCTTGTCCTTACCTTCCAATATTGAAGACTTATAGTAGCAACTATCATCATCAACTAAAATGTACCAGAGCATAGCAAAAATTTATCAAAACATTTCTCATCTTCTCATACATAATAAGAGATAATAATATTGTTTCAACCAATGCCAACAAAAGGAATGAAGAAAAACATCAAGAAATTTAGAAATTAACATATGTAAGTATATCTACTGGATATCCAAACAAATACATGAATATGAATTCTCTATAGAAAATTGAAATCTAAATGTCCCTATTATATAAAACAAAACCCGTCACAACCCCATAATGCTATTTGAAACAAAATTTCTCGTCTGTTGTCTTCCATGATGCATGCAGCTAATGCATTTGAGTCTGAAAAAGAAGAAAAAATCCCATGTTAGGGATAGACATAATCAATGGAAAGGAATGTGTTTGTACACCAATTCTTGCAAATCATACCAAAATCTAGCTCCACAAGAAGTCATCAGTTGCACTAGATATAGTGCCAATTGAGTTGTTTTCTATCATTTCACTATGAGATAATGGCACATAAAGGTTTGTGATCTTTTCACATGTGCGAGAGTTATGACCAGAACCTTTGCATTTGCTACACCTTCTTGAATTTTCGACATACTCTAAGGTTGAAGGATTACGCCTTGTAGAATTAGTACTTCCTTTTCTTTTCAATAGAGATGGACAACCTTTTTGAGTGCGAATCTCAAGTTCATAAACCACTGGAGTTTTTTCATTCACAAGTTCAGAAATCTTGTTTCTTATTTCTCTTTTTCTATCAAGTGGCCATTCTTGAACTTGTCATGTAACTTCTCCAATCAAACTTTGGAAGGAATTTCCTCAATATCTTGGACTTTCTCATTATCCTTGAATGACCTAATATCAAGTCTCCACTATGAATGAATACTGTCAAGCTGAATTAAATTCAAGTTCCTCATCTCATGTGCACAAGGAAGACCCATCGTAGTCATGAATTGATTTTCACAAGGTAACAACTCATCGTCAGATTTAGCTAATTCATACTACTTCTAAAGTTTATCTAATGCAAACAAAGGCATGCAAGTGATAGGTTCACTGAAAAAGGAATAAGGAAGCGATGCAGAACTCTAGTCTTTTCACTTTCAAGTTGTGTCTTGATTGCTTGAAATTGATGCTTGATAGCATGACCTATTTTGTTCTTCACCTCACATAGATTACCACTAGATACTTGCAAGTATTTCTTAATCAAAGCATGTGCACTTTTAGCTCTTGAAGTAGCACGTTTCTAAAATTAGCGTATTCGTTTGTCCATGCACTCATAAAATGCTTTTTAGAAGGTAGCTAAGTAGTTTGAATGTAATCCAAAGCATGTTTCTTTTCTGCATAAATATACTCAAAATTTTGTAGGGCTTCTTCATATTCCATTTGAGTTGTAGAATTAACTACACCAGTCCGAGATGATAAGAATCCATTCCAATCTTCTCTTTCCATAAATTGATTTTTGCAACGTGACACTATATTCTTTTCAATATGCCAGACACAAAAAATGTTCATAGTTGATGGAAATACAATTTGAATAGCCTTCATCAATGCCAATTCTCTATCAGTGGCAACAACAGTAGGCTGAAAATCATCACCAAGTATACTAGAAAATATTCTTAGTGCCCGTATATAATCTTCTTTTTCCTTATTTTTCAAGAAAACAAAACAAGAGTAGAATGATTTATTGAAACTTGAACAACCAATAATCTCAAGCAGTGTCATTTTATATCCATTGGTCTTATAAGTGCAATCCATCAGAAAGACATTAGGATAACTTCTACTCAATACAATTAAAAAAGGATGATCAAAGAATAAGTGTGTTATCCGTCCATTAGGAACTTGCATTGAGCTATAGATAAAACCTTCCTTACCAAGTTCCTCCAACAAAACTTGTATAAGTGTGCGACCAAATAAATATTGTTTTCACAACTTTGCCTTCAAATTGTTTACCATCTTAGATATTGCTTGAGTGTTGGCATTGTGTTGCCTTATTGTAGAAAGAATTTGACGAGTTGGTATACCATACTTGATCAACTCTTCAACATCTATTTCCTCATTCTTGGAGAACCGATGACAAAAAGGATAACCTAACATATCTTCCGAAGATGCATGATTATGGATGGGATTTCCTATTTCAGGCTTTCAGTGTCCCTTCTTCTTTCTTCCACAAATTTCAAAAAAACAATTAATAAGTCTTGATGCTGTATTTCTCTTACAATTGTGCTCCGAGAGATTAGTTTTATTGCGATATATGCCTCCTCCACCATACCCTATAACTATCAATTTATCTTTTTTGGACCTCTTAATAGACAAAGAAAAGCCTCATTTTAAAACAAACTCTTGAGTTACTTTCAAAAGACTCGAGATTTTCAAAATGATTCTTTTGTAATTCCAAAAGATCATCTTGCATTGCATATTATGATTCAGTTTCTATTTCAAAAGTCATTGATTCTCTTTCACACATTATGCCTGTAGTTAAAAGAATAATGAAACCAGTCACATATGCATATATGTATGACTTGAGATCAAAAAATATTGATAAATATTCCATAAGTTATTTTGGCTTAATTACACTTGATACCTATAAAATGTTAGTAATTCATACCAGAATTCACATATATGCTAAGAATAAAATCAATTACAAGTGTACTAATTTAAAAATAACCAATTGTTACAAGCACTCAACATATTAAGAGAATTAATAGAATTACGTTGGTAAGCAGATTAATACTACCAAACAATAATTATTTCCATGTCAATTTTTTCCAGCATAAAAATAAGCTTCTCATCTGAATAACCATATTGATCCAACCAACTAAACATATGATTGTTTGGTGTCCAAATCAAATAAAAGATTAGAAACCATAATACCCAAAGACTCTAAAATGACTAAAATTTCTTAAAACATCCAATCAAGAAAACCCAATATTATTGATAATAAAAAATAAAAATTTCAGGATCAAGATTGAAGAGTGATACTTGATTTTCAAATATCTATTGATAATAAAAAACAAATGATGATTATTGCAATGATTTCATACTCACTTGGAGCTAGAAGTTCAGAGTTCTCCAACTGATGATAATAGTTGCTGCTATAGTTTGTGAACATCAGAAAGTAAGGAAAAAGGATGATGAAAGGACGCAATTGAGTGGGGGGGGGAAATAAACTTAATTGGCATCATCTTTTTCCACCACAAAAGATTAGTATTGGTATTGAAAAAGTTCCTATGAAATCCTGATAAATAGTATGAGGTTTATAGATATTTTAGCGTAAAATATGTGGATTTACACTAGAGGGGTGTGGATTTAGTCCTATCCAATGATATACTATTTTTTGATACTATATGTGATTTGATCCATAATGATAAACAGTAAATTTTAGTATTTTTCTTTAATGTGTAGGTTAATATTGAATTAACTAAATAATGTAGTAGAAGAGGGGCAATAATGGAATCATATTATCTTCTCTATCCTAATATTAAGTTTTAATTATTGATTGGGTCTAAATGTTATAAGATCTGCTATAGTTCGTGAACATCAGAAAGTAAGGAAAAAGGATGATGAAAGGATGAAATTGAGTGGGGAGAAAAATAAACTTAATTGACATCATCTTTTCCCACCACAAAAGATTAGTTTTGGTATTGAAAAAGTTTCTATGAAATCCTGATAAATAGTATGAGGTTTATAGATATTTTAGCGTAAAAGATGTGGATTTACACTAGAAAGGTGTGGATTTAGCCGTATCCAATGATATACTATTTTTTGATACTATATGTGATTTGATCCATAATGATAAATAGCAAATTTTAGTGTTTTTCTTTAATATGTAGATTAATATTGAATTAATTAAATAATGTAGTAAAAGAGGGGTAATGATGGAATCATATTATCTTCTCTATCCTAATATTAATTTTTAATTATTGATTGGATCTAAATGTTATAAAATAATTAACCTTAACGGAGGTTAGTGTAAATTTCAACATATGGAGAGAGGTCAGTGAAACAGTAAAAATTCTTAGGGGAGGTTTCTGAAATTATCCCTTGTTTTTGTAGTGTATAAAAAGAACTTTTGGACCATGCAATATACACACACAAACATATATGTATATATACACACACACACATATATATAGACACACGCACGTATATATGCTTGAGTACATTCAATTATTTTTCTAATAGCTTCTCTATATCTTTAATTTACTTGTGCTCTAAAAATACACACACACACATATATAGGGCCTGTCTAACCAGTGCTTATAGAACACTCATTAAAATATATTTCAGGTGTTATATTTTTGAAAATGTAAGATTAATTAAAAAAAGTAAATAAATATAAAAGAACATAGGTAAGATTAAATAGGAAAAGTATATAAATACAAGAAAAGATAATAATTGTTAATATGTGTATGCACATGTTATGTTAGGTGAATATTATGTGTATTAACGCACCATTTGAAAAATTCACACATATATATATATATATATATATATATATATATATATATATATATATATATATATATATAATGGATTAATCTTTCCTACTGTCAGTGTGGGATGAATGATAACTTTGTAAAATTTGAATTTGACATTCAACTTTTGCATATGTATCATGAATCTAATGGTAATAGTGTATGCACTGTTAGTTTATATAAAATTTACCTTATATATATATATATATATATGACAACTTTTTTATACACTATCAGTGTATAATTTTTTGTTAGGAGCAAATTTAGATCATACCACATAACATGAATCCAAATTTCAAATTCAGATCATGCACATGTAACATACATTCAAAATCTTTAATATAAAAAAAATCACCACACTATTAATACATAAAAAGTTAATCCATATATATATATATATATATATATATATATATTTCTTGAGTTAGGAACAACATCTAGAAAACAATAGAAATTTCTTTTCTAGCATCATTTTTTTGTCATACAAATTTTGTTTTATTTGGAAATCATTTTCTAATATAATTGTTGCCTCCTTGCATTTTGGATAATTTCTCAAATTAATTTTAATTATCCCATAAATTAATACCAAGAGTGTCTTCTAACTAGTGTCCAATTTTTTTTTAAATATATTGAATATTTTCTGTCTTTTGTTTATGTATTTATTTTCATTTACCATTGCTAGGTTAGTTGGTTGTTTTATGGAGATGAATTAACATAAGGAAATGTTATTTATACTCCCATTTTTTAAATTACATTCTCAAAATCACTTTAATCGTATAATTTTTATTTATTAAACTATATGATAAAACAAAAAATTAGAGTGCAAATAATAAAAAATTAAGTGTAAATAACATTTCTCTTTATGATATTAGAAACAATTAAATATACTTTAAAGTTGTAAAATACAATGACATTATAAATTTTTTGTGTGTCAAACTTGTAACACAAAACAATATCATGAAACAAAATAATAAAACTAGTTCAAAATTTATATAATCTATTGTTTTCCATTTTATAAGGAAAAGAGTGTATATGATACAAATGTGTTTCCACTCCTACAACGTATTAAAAGAAATTCTACAGACATTAAATAATAAATAATAATCGCTTTGTGTGGACTGATAGTTTCCTTTATTCTAATTTCTTAACAGTAAAATTTTGGAAAAATTGACCAAATTTGACCGAAATAATTCGTCCCCACTACTTTGTATCCAAAACAAGTACAAACACTTATTGTATTATGAACGTTAGAAAGAAGTTCTCCCATAAAGCAAGCAACTCAAAACCCTTCCCCCCACCTCTGTACTTTACTCTGGATTTCAACATCTCCACCTTCTTGTTTCGTGTATCAGAAAAAGAGCAGACATCCGGTGGTTTGACGTAATAAGTTTCACTCCTTAAAATTGCTTACCTGATGTCTGATAGTGCCTTCATGTGTTTTTCGTGGGTGTTAGTGTGCGAACACTGAGCATAGAGAAGAGAGGTGCTTCTTGGTTGTCGGCGGCCATCTTCGTCAACCATCTGGCAGGAATCCAATAATTTCCCTTTAGGTACATCTTCTTCTATAAATTGTTGCATTGTTTTTTTGATTCATGGAAAGGGCTATGCAATCGCAACTTTTATTAGCTCCAAATAGCAGATTAATTGTACAATGATACTGTAGTCGAGGTTAAAACTTAAGGTTCGTTATTTTTTGGATTCTTTTTTAGTACAATTGCAGGGAGCCAATGGTTCCTATTTTCACCGTTTTAAGAAGACAAATATCAGTTCCAGATAGCCATTTATAATGACCACATGGTTCTTGTACGACATTTACCATTTAAAGTAGATGAAAAAGAGGTTCCTTTGGTTAACTGCTTTAGATGCTTGGGCTGGTTAATTATTTATCATTTGGTATACAATACCAAGCAAGGCCTGAAAATCACACGAAAAAGATCTAAAATTTGCTTAATAAATGCAACAGCTCTATATTGAGATAATGTTTTGTGTACAAATGCCTTTACACTGGAGGAAAGAGGATTATTAACATAAAATCACGTTGATGTTAGTTGATTTGGCTAATGTGTTATGAGAAAGAAAAATTTGACTGGTTAATTCTTTTTGAGCAAATTATCCAAATGGCCACTAAACTTTTGCAATCGTCGAGTTTTGGCCATTGAACTACTAAATGTCTGGTTTTGACCATTAAAATATCAAAAGTTGTGACTCGAGACCATTCTATTAGATTTAGTCGTTAAATATGCTAGATCTAACTGCCCGCACTATTCCCAAGACAAAACGAATGGGGCAAATTAGAAAGTTGAAATGAGTTCTTGTACCACTTCTTCCTCTCCTATGCATCTGGTCCCTCGTCTTCCTTTTATTTTTACTTAAACCCAACATCAAACATTTGAGAAACGAAGAAAAACGAAACGACAAAGTGAATGGAGGGATTAAGAATCAGCAGGAATGGTTGATGAATAAGATCTTCATTTCCTAGAATGATGGATTGGGTGATTAGACTAATAGCAGCAGCAACACCAGCAATAGCAAGTTCAAATTGGTGAAGTGGCGGAAGAAAAAGTAGTACTGACTTTGGGGGCAGAGGCATGGGAAACTGAAAGACCGATGGTGATGAGGTTGTTGAAGCAATCGGAACTCGTCAATGTTAGTTTCCAGGAGGAGGAGGAAGAGGAGTTATGGTGGATGGAGACGGTGGGTTGAAATGGAGAAGAGATCAATTCTCTCCTTGAAGATTGCAAGGAATCAGATCCTCCCCCATGGGCATCTCTGCTAGTCAAGGCAGCGAGACTAGGATTCTTCATATTCTTCTTCTTGAGATTCTACTGCCACTACTATCGAATAGTAAAAGTTATTCTCCAGCCTGTTAATCACCACTAGATAATTTGCCCATTTTTCTTGCGATCTTGGGAATTGCGTGGCAGTCAAATTTTGACATACATAACGACTAAATCTAACAGAATGATCTCGAGTCTTAACTTTTGACATTTCAGTGGCCAAAACTAGACATTTAATAATTCAATGGTCAAAACTCGACGATTGCAAAATTTTAATGGTCATCTGGATAATTTGCTCATTCTTTTTACTTGCCTGTTTGTTTTTAACTTCGCATTTTTTCTTTACCCAGCCCATTTGCCAATCTTATACCCTACCCCCTTCATGTTGGGGCTTTACCTATCCTTTACTCCTTAGAATCTAGATGGATTTTAGTACTTTGTATTGGAATGTCCTATTTCTATTATAAGTTCTTCATTGACTTGTGCAGCCCCTCACTCCGGAACATTGTTGTTCCACCGATCTTGTCCTTTTTCACACGTTTATATGCTCCATAAATGCCGTCGTGTCCTTAAAAGCAGTGGTAAGACCCTTTTGCATGTACTACTTTCATCAACTTGGCCATGAAAGTAATTATTATATATTTATATGTTTATTTCATCTATATTCCATAGCTGTTTTAGCACACACTAGTTGTGGTTTGGCTGATTGCCTGACTACTTTTATATTTTTTTTTATTACAAACTTCAGCTGAACTTTTTTACTTCAAATTACACACTTTTCAGTCCCTAATATGACCATGTTGCATTGAAATTTATTTATTTTATAGTCCAGCAATCATATTTCGAGACCGCTTCAAATGATCTAGGAGCATGTGCAAGAAACGACTTGCTAAAGGTATATGCCTACTCCAACTTTCAATTGCCAGCCCTCATTTTCAAGTCCTTTTGCTCTTACTATCTGCCGCTAACCCAACAGTAATGTATAAATGTCGGTCAAATGAATGATGATTCCGAAATAGCTGATTAAAAAAATCACCGCACTTTGGAGCCAACCTTTGTTGCTACACTGGTGGAGTAGCACAGGAATGGTCCATGGAACAAGCTACAGAAGGGTAGGTCAAATTGGTATCACTCGTCCTTACATATGAATGACAAGTGCAACGTAAATTTGAAATGGGATCAATACCGATCCAAGTTTTATAGGTTGGAAGCTGAATGAAATTGTTTCACTCAGCTAACTGGGATGTCTCGATCAACTGCAGAAATAGGACTCGGGTAGAATGCCGACCTTTTGACCTTCCAAGCTATCAAGGAAAAATAGAGTGCTCTTAAGAGGGTAATGCATTCCATTACCTTCTACATTTAAATTTGAATATGTGTTGTGTACTACTGCACTACATTATGGACAATACTCATAACAGCTTTGGCTATTTGACGACCTTTTGTTTCTTTGCTACTTAAATATAACATTAGCTTTGGTTTGGCTCGTCGGTTATGAAGCTTAAACTGTTTTATATGCCTAATTTAAGACTTGTGCTTTTCAACCTAATGTGCTGATGTAACAAAGAACCACAGTAGGGAAATACTGACAACAACCTGTGTTTAAAACGTTTGCCATTGCTTAAATTGCTAAACTCACATCAAAGTGTTCATAATTGGTGATTATTGTTGGATCTGAGATGGATTTGTCTTGTACTTGATACTTATTTTGCATCTAACATTACATACTCAGGTTGTAGAGTTTTAATTAATGCTACTGGATTGCCCTTTTCCTTTGCCTTGTAATTGAAAAAATCCTAGTTGTACTAGATCTGTTTAAAAATTCTCTACTATGATTTAGATAATGCTACTTGTTCAGGGGTTGCATACTAGTGAGTAAATATTTGAATGGCCAGAAAGCAAGCACTTTGCACAGTTCAAAGAAGGTCGAAACTGTGGTATTTTCTTTGAGTTGACTGAAATTCTGGAGAGGCACACAGGTACCAGTAAACATGCCCAGTCATCCGCCCAAAGTGATGTCCACCACTCTCCGTGGTCTACCGAAAAAATAGCAGGTGCAGTCAACAGAAAGGCGAAACTCGATGGACCTTGCTCCGACTTCTGGGAGAGGATGTGTACATCTCTGTTCATGATGATGAGGTTGAATTTGTTTCAAAGAGGCCTGGTAAAAGACCTATATCAAGCTTGGGGAATTTGTCACATGATGGATCTAGAAGCACTAAATCTCAAAAAACCGGGGATGCTCTAAGAGACGCAGCCACCCACATCAGCAAGTTGTCACAATTGAAAATTGAAGATAGAGAACGATGTAACGAGTAGTGTGTCACTACATTAAAGGTTTGAGATAACAGCTATCCGAAACATGAGTCTATTAAGCTCTAGTCTCAGAAACAATTGGCCTGCATGAAAGAGTTTGAAAAGAGTGAGAAGTGTTGCCAAATGTTCCTCTTGTCGGATGAAAGCTTCCAGTGTTACTATACTGATACCATTCTGGATCCCTAAACCCCACAACCATCACACACTTGGTACTCCCTGAAACCTTTATAGTTGGTGAGCAATTTTGTAGTTTGGTCTCACCAATCCCAAGCATTCGGCATATATGTTGTTACTATGTGAAATTTGAATATGTTAAGTGATTTCAACTATGAAATTAGGGGAACTGCTTACATTTTTGCCCTATGTGAAACTTGATGTGTGTTTCGATTAGAAGCGGGGACATTAAAGACGTGGTATTCATTTTAATTTGAACGAATTGTAATGTGATCACTTGGCTAAAAACTTTTAATATTGTGGATATTGCATAGCTATTACTGGAGGTAAATTATACACATAGCTGTCGGGATCCATATATACACACATCCTAATATAATTATATATTTATTTATGGATATATATAACCCTATATATAACGATAGATATAAATGCATATATGAATATATATATATCCATATATATTTATATAAATATATATGGATATAGCTATATATTTATGTATATGTAAACATACAAATAGATATATGTATATATGTATATATACATAGTTGTATATAAATAAATATAGTTATATTTATGCATATATTTATATAGAGGTACATATGTAAATGTATATGTGTACTCATTGAAGTTCTTTTTTTGTATATGTATATATACTTTCTTTATAGCAGATTATATGAAAGGATTTTTAGTGGTGGAGAAATGAAAATGAAATGTTCATCACCTGAATTCAAAACATTTGTTTTATACGTTTTGATTGGAATGTCCCATTTATCCTCATCAATTACAGGTAACCTACTGGTGGCATTCAAATACAGCTCACTGAAAGTTGATTTGTCTTGTAACAAGATATTTGCATGACATTGAGGTCTCCCTGATTATGCTCTTTATTACTCCAATGAACTGAAATCCGGACAAAAGCAACGTTGTTGTTTTGAATTCATCCCCGCACGCACATGGCTTTTGGCTGATGAAAATGTAGAGATTGCAACTTTTACTCCCTATTCGTGCTCTTCAACAGTTGATACCACTAGTGGCTAATGATGCATATGGCCATCTACATTGTTAAAATTGTATAGCTTTATTAGACATTCGGATGGAAGTACTTGTGTTTTAGCAATGAAAGTGGAAATGTTTTCACGTAGACCCATTAAAAGTTCTGTAAACTTATTGGTAAGGAACAAACGAATAACTGTATGGACTAGCCAAAAATAAGATTGTGTGAGATTCCCTTGTATAGCTGCCAACTACACTGACTCATACTTTGCCTATAAATTACTGCGAAAGAGTATCGGCTACCTACTTTCACAACGGTGTAGGCTAACCTTCCAGACATATATTGGTTGCTCGAGACACTAGTTTGACGGTATCACAATGCAGGTAAATGTATCATAACAAAAAACCTATTTGTCCTATCACATTTGTCTATGTAAAATTAGGTCTTCTCCTACCAAGGATTCTTATAACCTATGCATTGTCTAATGAAATTGGTATTTTGAAATTGGTATAGTTTGCTTGTATCGAGAGAGAGTAGAAGCATGGACAGGAACTGGACTACTTGGGGAACTTCTTATGACCAAGAGGAGGACGACGAGGATTGGCAACTAATGGAATGGACAATTCTTGTTCTTTTCAATTCGGTAGCCAAAATAGCAGTCGAATATATATTGCCACTGCCATGTAGAAATAACATATTATCGGGAAGAGATTATGTCCAAGAAATGATTCATAGATATCCAACAAGGATTCTTGAGAATTGTAGGGTCATAGTGGACTCTTTCATGCGATTATGTGAAATTTTGGTTAGTGGAGGATATTTCCCGCAAAACCCTCAGAAAAGAGTAAAAATAGAAGAGGCAGTGTGTATGACATTGGTGATATTATGTCACAACCATCGAATGCATTGTCTTGCTGAACGATTTCAGCATTCCCTGGAAACTATATGCAAGAACATTCACGAGATCCTACGAAGTCTTTGTGAATTAGGAAAACATCTTGTTTGACCCAGAGGCCAAAACAATATGCATCCAAAAATTTATACGGATCGAAGATTCACCAATTGGTTTATAGTAGAAAATTTTCGCACCCTTTTCGTAATGCATATTTTTAACGATTACAAATCGATTATTTACTCCTAAGATTAATATTTTTTCTTGCCATGAATAATGCTATTACAGACATCACACCAACTCATTTATTTCATGCATAGAATACGGTAGGTGCAATGGATGTGACTCATATTCCAGCACATGCTCCGCCTAGGAAACGTGTCACATACAAGTATAGGCATGGCCAAACAACTCAGAATGTGTTAACCATATGTGGTTTTGAGATGCACTTTATATATATTTATGCTGGATGGGAAGGGAGTACCCATGATACACGTGTTGGATGGAGCACTAACAGGGCTCACACATTTTCCAATGCCTCCGCCAGGTGGAAACAATTATATAATAATATTTTTTTATATATAGTTTAAGTGTTTATTCTTGTACCAATCACTGGTGTTTTTTTTCCCGTTCAGTGAATGTCATGGTAGGAAAATACTACTTGATTGACGGTGCATATAGAAACATTCTAGAATTTCTTGCACCTTATCGTGGTACACTCAGATAGCAAGTACAAGGACGACGAGGTTTTACCTCCTTGCAGCAGCTTTTCAATATTCGCCTTTCATCGTATTGAAATGTAATTGAGGGATGTTTTGGGGTGCTAAAAAGATGATTCACCCATATTGTGCGGTCCAGTGCCAAATTTTTATATGACTACATAAATAAATGTTGTCATCACTTGTTGCACATTTCACAATTTTATACGAGACGAGTTGCCAGTGGATGACATCTTCAATGACCACAAACAAGAGATGGAGGTTGAGGGAGAAGGTAGGGTACCACCAAGGCCAGAAATCCAACCTTTCCACGCCTCGTAAGAAGAGGTGAATGAATGGCATGGAATGAGGGATGCAATGGCAAATGGAATGTGGAATGACTACAGAAGTGGTAGGCGAAGGCAATAGGAAAGAAATTGTCAATGCTCTTGCTTTAATTTTAGTGTGTCGGCGTACGGACTATACTAAACATATAAAGTATAGTTATCATCTAATATCAACTACTTTGATAATTCTGTTTGGATCATGATTGTGTGTGCTAGTTGGTGAGACACCACTTTCCGATTAGAAGCACTTATTTGTATTTGCTAATTTGAATCTGTCGAGAAATTACTTACACTGTGAAACAAGAGTTAGAGATGCCACGGTACTCGTGTTTTTAATTGTTTCAATAGTTTACAAAGTGCAAAGGCAAATTATGCACTTTCAAATAATTATGACAAAAATTTAGAGGTATAGAATTAACAATCCATACAAAAATCCTATTTAGAATTCAAGAGAAATTAACTATCCAAACATAATTCTCAATATATTCCAAATACTTTGACTGGAATAAAGATAATTATTCCAAAGAATACTTTATCAATCCATACAGATCCGAGACTGTTGTTATGATTCGGGTCGGGTCGATTGCACAAGAATTAACCCCCAAAAAAAATCTCAAATAAATAAAGAAAAGCAAGCAAAGAGAGCGAAAGAAGGAAGAAGATGAGCAGCAGCAGCAACGTCAACTCAGTATTCTATGCAGAATCATACCATCCAATTCAAGCAGGAAGCATCGATGGAACCGACGTTCTTCCTCACGACAACGCCGTCTACAGAGCTTTCCTTTGCACCAACTCTGGCCTCTGTAACTTTTCCTATTGCTGATTTCCTTCCCAGGTTCTTGTTCATTCTTTTTTGCCATTTTTTCCCACTTTTTATGTGCCCATTTTCTTGCAGATGACCCTTTCGGTGATCCAAAGGTGATTGGTGACCCCTATTGCACGATTTTTGTGGGCCGTCTTTCCCACTCCAGCACTGAAGAAACTCTTCGCCAGGTCCCTTTTTTTTTTTATTTAAGTTTCATTTTCTTCATTTTCACTTTGTTTTGTTGGTTTTTGGTTATGGCGTTGTATTTGAAAAGATTACTTTTTTGAGCTTATCTGTTGAATTGGGGATATGGGTTTTGTCTATTTCTTCAGGCTATGAGCAGATATGGAAGAGTAAAGAACTTGAGATTAGTCAGACACATTGGTTAGTTACTAATTTATCCACTGATTTATGCTGTTCAGTTTTTTTTTATCAACTTTAATTTCAATTGTATTTTCGGTTTTGAGTATTATTGTGTTATATTTTACTTGTCTGTTTATGATTTGTAAAGGAAGTTATAGTTTTTCTACAATTAAATGTGAAGCACGCTAGCAACCACCAATCGTTACAAGTATTTATGATGATATATGGTTTTTCTCGGCCCGGAATTTTGTCTTTCTTTTCTTCAGTTGCTTGGAAGAAAGTAAGATGAAATGCTCCATTATTATAGCTTTGTTGTGTAGCAAATCTTTTTGCTCACAGTTTTTTACTTGTAGAAAGAACGAAAGAAATAGAAGTGTACTTGGTTTTGAAATTGTAACACGCTAGGGAGATGTTAAGTAGGTACTTGGTTTTGTAATGCAGTCTAGTATCAGTTGTATGGGGAGAACAAATGCAAAGGAGAAATATAGGGAACCTAATCTTTTTTTAATCAATTGTAACACCCTTTCTGTTGCAACATATAGAATGATCCTAGTTGAATCCATGACTAGAAACTTTTACCGGGAATTTTGTCCACGTCTCAGAATGGCATCTTTGAATTTGCAAATGAGTTGCTGATGTAAATTAATCATTCTCATGATTGCTCTGCAGTCACTGGTGCCTCACGTGGTTATGCATTTGTTGAATTTGAAACAGAAAGAGAAATGAGGCGAGCATATAAGGTGAGTCTACTTTGTTATATATGAGAGGTTGTCAACCGTGTTTAGTTCTCTCCCTATTTACGTGAGTGTCAGTTCTTTGTTGTTCTTTCCGTTTGTCTGTTTAATTTGATAGTCTTAAGAGTTTTTCCTTCAATCTGTAAAATTTTATCTCTTGACTGGATTTTGGCAATGCATGTATTTCCAAATTGTTTAGCTTTACTCTGAGGAACGTACTTTACGACTACCTTATAGTTGGCTATCACTTTAATGGCTAGCTGGAGCAATCATGAAATTTGGCATCTTGATTCATGCGTGCATTAGTTCAACTGTTGATCTATCAAGGTCATCTTTTGATTACCACTTTTTGTTTTATTTTCTTTAACTGCTGCCAGTCTCTGGAGCTTTTTGGTTCTGGTACTAACTAAAAATGGGCAGAAATGAGGAGCCTGGCATAATTTGTTTCAGGGCTGAGGTTTTTTAAGTCAGAAACCTTGGAAAAGACCTTCAACTTGTCTGAGATTGGTTGCCAAAAAGTGTAGACTAGCCATCTTTCTGCTCAGTAACAAAACAAAGTTTCACAGCAGCTTGGTAGTAGTTAGAATGCTAATTATGAGTGAATTAGGATAATGTAAATTTTTACTTCAAAAGGTCAGCAGCCAAGGTAAAAATTATGGTTCTACAAACTAATCTTGTGATAGATGTGTTAGATATTACACTATCTATGTGTGTAATTTAAGACAAGGAACCCTGTTTCCTTTTCACGCAGAGAGATGCCGAGTTCTTGCATATACTCTCTTCCTTAATTTCACCACAACCCTCTGTTGAAGCATTCCCTGTTCCTCTTGAATTTGGTTGCATGAGATGTTCTCGATAATACGTCATGTAGGATATGACTTATTAGCTAGCAGATCCTGGAGTACATTTTCACTGTAAAATCCTGGTATTAACATGTTTATCCGTACTTCCTATTTGTTGTGGGATTTAAGTCTGAGATACTTAAAGGGATCATCATAATCAGAAAAATACCAGATGAAAAACCTATTTCCACATCTTTTGTGCAGGATGCTCATCATACCTTTATTGATGATTCGGAAATCATAGTTGATTACAACAGACAGCAGCTCATGCCAGGCTGGATCCCAAGAAGATTAGGTTTGTCAAATCTTTCTAATCTTTCGAAGCCTTATTATGATTATTATCAACTTTAATAGTTATTTTTCTTTCCAGGAGGGGGTCTTGGTGGTAGAAAAGAGTCTGGGCAGCTGCGTTTCGGAGGGCGAGAACGACCATTTCGTGCTCCCTTGTATGTGTTAATCCTTTGCTTCTTGAACCATGCTAACTAATTGACTGGAATTTTTCTAGATGAAAGTTGCAACAGAAGGTATAAGGAACGTTAAATAGTCCATTAGAGTTGTTTTCTTATAGGTTATGCCTTGGTTATTTTTGGCCACTGGGATATTTTCTCTTGTTTCCATTTGTAATAATTTAATCGCTTTGTGGGATATATAGATTACATAATGGGTGACTGTTTTCTTTTGTCTTAGTAAAAGGATGTTTTCATAAATAGAACTTTTGCAAGTGGGAAACAAGTAGATGTCACATAAATTTTGCTAGTGACAGATGTTAATGCAAATTTTATTGATGCATACTCTTGAGATTTAGGAAAGTATCTGCTGCGTTATCTAAGCTTGTAAAATTAATCTACTTTTCTCAAGGAATATGTTGTTACCGATTCAGTTATTGGATTTCAGCACTTCTGTTTATGGATTCAAATGTTTTGAGCATCAAGCTTATTTTCCACATAAAGTTGAAATCAGATTTCACTCTTTTGGTAGACTTTTATTAGGTTTACCACCTTGGTGAACATTGCGGATAAAGAAGATGATCCTAATTTAGACATTGGTTGTTCTTCAACTGGATCACTTTATGATAAATTCATTGATTGAATCACATAATTCAACAATTCAATGAAGGGTTGATCCGTTTTCATGGGACTTCCATATTCGCACTGAAATGACTTGACCGTCACTTGCAAAACAAGTATTGTAATCCATTTTTAAGAATCTTGTCTTATGATGTATTGCATGTATACCTAATTGTTACATGTTATACATGAAAAATAAACCTTTTAAAAAAAAAAAGGGAAATGCTTTGTTTCCATTTGGCAACCTAGTTTTGAGAAGAATATTCAGTATCATTTTTCAAAATTTACAAACTAAAAACACTCTCTTCCCAGAGTAATTTTGATATTCTTTTTAATGTCAATTGTCTGATGCGAAAATCCAATTCCGTTGTACTATATTGACCTATTATACTTGAGATTCAGTAATTTGCTACATTTGATTAGTTTAGCCCCTTGAGATGTAGCCAATCTTATACCTTAAGTATATCTTCTGTTGCAACTGTTTTAGATACACTGGAGGAGTTGATCTTGTACCTTTTGTTGCAGTTTGATATGTCAATTGTCTGATCATTCCCAATTTGATTAAGCTGTGTCTGGTCTCTCTCTTTTCTCATTATTCTAAATCATCATGCTCAGCCCCAGTAACACATTCAATTTGGGAAGTTCAGGAATTTAGGAAGCATAGTCTTTTTCATGACATCTGATTCCTGGGTTCAAGCTATACACTAAATTAGCAAACAATATCAGAGTTAAGTTCATTGAATTATTTGAAAAGAAATCCTAAAGAGTTCCAGTTCCCTAGTAACTCGTGAGATTTGTTGATGTTTAAACCTTGCACCTAAGTCTGTTTGGTCCAGAATGACCATAAACTGTAGTATTTTCTTATCCTCCTTATTCATACTTGTCATGGCCTTACACCAAATGGTAGAAATTCTATGATTCCTTCTATTTCTACTGTTTATTCAAATGCCCTTTTAGTATTCAAATATTAGCAAAAGATATCAAAGTTAACTTCATTGGAATATTTGAAAAGGGATCTTAAAATTCCCTGTGCCTAAGTAATTTGTGGGTTGTTTGGTCCAGAATAGCCATTAAGTAATAGGCTATAGTTTTTCCTTTTCCTTTTGCTTCGTCTTTGTTTTGTCTTGCATCAGATGCTGAAAATTCTCTGGTTCCTTCTGTTCCTATTGTCTAAGTGCACGGCAGTCATCCACAGTGAAACATATTGAAGCAGTTTTCAATAAACTATATATACAAATGAACCCTTTCTGTTGTGAATTTCCGAGTCCTCCCCACTTCCATTTTGAGGTTGTAGTGGCCTGCAATTTTAAATACAGTTGTCCAAATATTGAATAGCCATAATATTTTTCCCAAATATTCCCTTGTTTGCTCTTGAGTACTAGGCCCTACAGTTCTCCTATTTGTGTAAGTAAAAGGATAAGAGGTAAATTTCTCCTGTTAATAGGTGAATGAGACATGATTCAGTTGTATGATTGAATTGTGACCTCCCTATAATCAAGTTTTAGTTCTTGTTGTTCTGCCGCTTTTTTGCTGTCACTTTACCCTAATGCTTACTTTCACAACTTCCTAACAGCTATTAATGCAAGTCGAACTATTCTAAATTGAGAAAGAAATTGAAAATTCTGGCACCTGGAGAAATGCAACCGCACCTGACTTGACAAAAAGTGACAAGCAAATTATTCTTTGTTATCTTCCTATGTGATTTCTGCAGGCTAAATTAAGTTCTTTATTTTATTTTCATTGAGGCTGAAAGTTATGGAGTCCGTGACCAACTGCTCACATGAAAGATGCAGCTATCTTGTAGTTTTTTTCTAACATTTTGGATTGGCGGGAGGCATTGTGGTAGACTGATCATTGATCCCCAAGGGGGTGCTTGAAATTATAGTGGTGTGTGGGTCTTTTGGAAGACTAAGAATGTTCTGTCATGTACATGACTGATCATTTTATCCTAAATTATAAGCAGTTGCCTGGGTTGGGTCTTCAGATTTATTGCTAGTCACTATCTTTGCCTTGATGAATTCAACTGACTATAACTTTAATTTGTTCAAGTTTTTAGATATCCTAATCTTATGTTTGCATGGTTCTGGTATAACCCAGGCGACAAATTCCTTTTGATGACCTCAAAAGGCTTGGCATACCACCTCCCCTGGAAGGAAGATATGTGTCACGCTTTGAGGTATCAGAATGTCAAATATTAGATTTCTGGTGCTTGTGTGTGTGTGTGTGTATTCTGATACTAAACAAGAAAGTGCAACTTTGTTCATCAAGATTTCCTGTAGTTATTTGCTTGAATACTCTAATCTAAGTAACTACTTTGACTATGTTCAGATGTTTTTCCCCTTGTTTCTTTTTCACTTTAAGAAGCCTAGTTAAACATATCTTGATCCAGTGAAGACTATGACCGGAGTCCCTTTCAAGTTTGATGAAGCAAGTACATAGTAGTTGCCAAAAACTTGCAGCTAATAATGTTTCATTTAATGCATAAAGGTTCCATCACCACCCCGAAGAAAAAGGGTTTCTGCAGACCGTGAAGACTACTCCTATAAGCATGATGAAGAAACTAGTCGTGATTATCATCTCGAAAGGTCACCAAGCCTGGAACAGTCATCTGATAGACGGAGGAGGTCAAGAGACAGGCACGACCACTCAAGCAAGCACCACAAACGTAGTAGGCATTCTCATCGAGATGAAAAGAAGTCTAACAGTCGTGATCACTCAGGTGTCGTTGGTTCCATGGACAGAAGCAGTTCACGCCAACATGGCAGATATTCTCATGAAAGTGAAAGGTGGTCTCCCAGAAGGAACAGCTTATCAGACGACTAAGTAGCAGCTAAATCTCCGACTAGTGCTAGTACTGAGCGAGCAACTTTTTACCATTTTGTGATTTTCAGATTTCAGTAAGGAGCTTCTGACATCAACATTATATGATTTCTGGTTTGAAGGCTTTTGGATGATGCAGTCAGAGAGCCACTGCATCTGTCTCGGAGAGGCGCAGTTGTGTGGATATTGGTTCAAGTAGCACAGAACGCATTGATCAAGTTCCATTAAACGTGGAGGTGAATGGTAGCAATCTTATGCAAGTGAAATGTATAAAGCTTGAAGGAATATTTTCCTTCTTGCTGATATATTCGCTAGACATGGAGTAGACTTGGAGAATATGAAGGGTGCCAATTTTGTTACTTGATTCCATCTTGATACGCCAAATGAAAATACCGGTGCTGCATCTGATTGCCAAGCTTGCAAATTCCAACATTTTACTTGGGTATAAGCCAAGCCACCACCTCGCCACATCCCTATGCAATAAGCACGTTCGTGAAGCCTTGTACGGTGGGCAGAAATGTGAAAAAGTACTGCTGAAGATATTTTGTGTAACTAATGTATTTGCCAAGACTGAATTTGCACCGAGTCATCTTATCTTATACTTTTTGGTTCTGTACTTTGATTCCCAACTTTCAATACATTTGCCAAAACTCTAGTAGGTAGAAGATATATTCCATGTTAAGTTATCTTGAACACAGGAGCGCTAGTGTGTTTTCATTCAAAACTGGCTATCAAGAAGTGTAATCATATACATATACATACATACATATATACATATAATATATATGTGTATATACATACAATATATATATATATATATGTGTGTGTGTGTGTGATAATGATTAGTTTTAATTTTAGAAGGTTGTTGACTTGGTTACTTTAACTTTCTACCAAATGAACTGTCTATTTTTCTGTCACAGGGATGAATTTAACATTTGTGTTTGATCGAAATATTGGATACCAAATTGGCACGTAGGTCAAATATTAGGGACTGAATTTCTATATTTTTTTTCTAGTAATAAAGACCTCCCCATGTATGGTCGTAAAATCATTCATGAACCTGCTCTTTGTTATGAAACAACTAAAAGTATGGATGTCCCTTTGTATTCCCAAGAGAATTAATTCTTCTTCATTTTTTTTTTTTTTTTTTTTTGTAGAGGGGAGGTTTTGAACTCGTAACCTCCTACTTGCTACATTTCCTTTTTCCTAACCACCCAACCCAACTCTCCCTGCTCTTCTTCTTTCTCTAATATCTCTATTCATATTATAGTAGTTTATTAGTTTTACAACACGTTATCAGCACGAGTCTCTACTTTTGAGCAAAAGGTGAAAGCGGAGCCTCTACCTTGAGTAAAAGTGAAACACGAGATTCTGCCCATGTTTGTTTTTTCGCCAACATCTGTCTATTTATTGAGGTAAATTTCTAACCTATAAACCTATTTCAATTTCTTATGGCTAACATTTGAATGATCGCAAAATACAAGTACCTACTGTTGAGCAACCACTAAACACAACAATATATTGTTTGACATCTTTGAGGTAATATTTTTCCTTTTAATTCTACTCATTTATCTTTAGAATTATTTGTTATAAATACTTATATTCTGATGCATTGAGTTTTGGAGATGCTATTATAGAAAATTAATTATGCTTGAGGATTCACTTGTTCTTCGAAATATTTAAAGAAAAAGATTCGATCACCTGAAGATGGTCGTTCTTTAACGAAAATTTTTGACCGCTAGAAGATGGTCATTATTTCAAAAGCCTGGTATGATAAATTTACCTGTGGCTACAAGAGCATAATTATGCAATTTTCAGAATTACTTCTCAGTTGAAATTGTGTCGAGAAAATTTTACTCATAAGATATATTGAAAATGATACTCTCTACAATTGATTTCTCGAATATGCTCCTGTAGTAGCAATATTAAGAGAAATTTTGAGAAGTATTTTGTACTTATTGCATGCTAATTCTAGTCCATTCCCAGAAGTGAATGCGACTAAATTTCAATTTATTAGTTATGGTTGTTTCCATGACTATGATTTTGGTAAATATATATTTTACCATGACAAGAGAAAAAAAGTTACCACTTGAAGTGGGATAATAATGATAAGGACAAGAAAATAAAGGTCCTAAAGATAAATGTCCCGAAGTACATTTGATGAATCAAAATTATAATATCATCTTCACATGACCAATTTCTTTAAACACCCTGAAGGTGTATGATACTTGATTTAATTTATGATAGTAATTAGCTTTTCTTCCTGAAGAAGAAATTGATGTTAAATATTTGGGATCAAAGGATTATGGTAATGATATTTGTCCCATAAGAATTATGGTGACAATGATATGTGTCTCATTAATAAATGCTACTATATACACTATTTTCCAACAAAAGAGACAAACACAATCAGTGGTAGTGCTTAAGTGATTGAAAATTCCAGAAGAGCCACTGTTATATTTCTCCCCGTAGAAGAAATGTTTATGATAAATAAAGCACTACTTTTTATCATGTCTCGAAAAATTTATTGAATTTGAATATCCGTTGAAATGGATATCAAATTGAGATATTAAATGAAACAATGATAGAGATCATGTTTAGAAATCAAGTGAGATAAAGGTTAATTATATCATAATAATCATTCGAGAGAGAAATGGTTATCGATATAGTTGTCTTCATTCTCATTTTGATTTATAATTATCACCTGCAGTAAACCAGAAGTTTACTGATCCCAATGGTATATGATTTGACAAAAGTGAAAATATTTGAGAGCCAACAAATATTTATACATTTCCCCTTTATATTTTATATGGCTCTAAAAGAAATTTAAAATTTATGTTGGGTATGAATCACCTTTTACGATTAAATATCGTAAAATATTGATGGGTGATCTATTGAATGATTTATTTATTCTGATGAGTTACGATTCCCGACATTAGGGGGAGGAAAAGATCAACCGAAAGAAAATCATTTAAAAAAATTAGATTTTCTCAATCCTCATACAAAATAATATGAACTAGAAGTTCAAGAAATTATTCATTTGCAGAAAACTGCAAACAATTGTCAGATATATTCCTCATACAAAATAATATGAACTAGAAGTTCAAGAAATTATTCATTTGCAGAAAACTGCAAACAATTGTCAGATATATTATCGACTCCAGAAGAGTCATTAAATCAACTATTCATGCAGGAAATACCTTGATTAAAATTGATGTCCCTGAAGGACATGCACAAGTGCTACAAATAAATTTAAAGCCGGCCTACCTAAATAAGGTATAAATTGATTTCAAATATCTCCGGAGATTAAATGTCATGACAAAATTCAATCTCTTAAAGAGGTCCCTCCTGAAGAGCCAACTCCTGAAGGGAATGAAATCATAAAAAATTTAATTGGAGCCTGATGAAATGTAGCACTTTATATTATAGAAGTTGATGAGAATTATGAATCTAAATCGGTTGATGAATGTCGGTATAGAAATGATTGGCCAAAATGGAAAGATGTGATTCAATCTGAATTAGACTCACTGGTTAAAAGAAAAGTTTTTGGATTACACACCTGAAGGTGTAAAGCAAGTAGCCCAAGAATTTTCACAAATATTTGGATACCAATGATCCAATATATCCATGTGTTTTTATCAAGAAAAATGGATCAAATTTTGTGATAATTGCTATATATGTTGATGATCTAAATTTGATTGGAACTCCTGAAGAGAATCAAAATAATGTTGAATATTTGAGAAAAGAATTTGAGATCAAAGAATTTTGGAAAAACAAAATTCTACCTTGATTTACAAATTGAGCATTTGAAAAGTGAAATTTTTATCCACCAAACTGCATATACCCGGAAGGTATTAAAGCGGTTTTATATGGATAATACACATACATTAAGTACTCCAATAGTTGTTAGATCATTAGATCCTAATAAGGATCCTTTTAGATCACGAGAGGAAGATGAAGGGATACTTGGTCCTGAAGTACCATATCTTAGTGCAATTGGCGAAGAATATTGGAATGCGATGATTAAAAGATCTCAAATGATGTTTGCATCAGGGGGAGAAATTAATACAAAGGAATAGTGTACTCTTTTTCCTTCACTAGGGTTTTTGTCCCAATGGGTTTTTCTCTAGTAAGGTTTTAACGAGGCATATTCTTTGTGTAATGGACATCCAAGGGGGAGTGTTATGAAACAACTAAAAGTATGGATGCCCCTTTGTATTCCCAAGAGAATTAATTCTTGTCCATAAATCAAGAATTAATTCTCTTGGGAATACAAAGGGACATCCATACTTTTAGTTGTTTCATAACACTCTTTTTTTTGTTTGGCCTTTTTTGAAGAATGATAGATGGATATTTTAGGAGCTTATCATTTAAGACTTTTAAGATTTTGAGTTTGTGAAATCACCCTATTTTTGCACAAATTATTACTTCATGCCATTAGCTTTTTATTGCATACTACTTTTAAAGTATTATTAAATACCAATTTTCTCTTAAGGGATAGAGAAATTGTCTTAAATCCAGTCTTAGATTTTGCATTTTTCCAATTTGCCTCCCAAATAGTTTGTTTGGAAAGTGTTCGGCTAATCCTTAGGACTTTATTTAAAATCGATCACGTATGTGTCACATGACAATTTCAGGCAAAAAAAAAAAAAAAAATGGTTGCACTTTAGGCATTTGAGCCAAATTGGACCAATGTAGTTTGTAACGGACATAAAATTTGCATTTTAAATGTAAGGGACGAAAATTTCTTTTGACCAAATGTGAAGGACTTATAATACAATTTTTCCAAAAAAAATGATAAAAGCCTATGATTTCTTTTTTTTTTTTCTTTCTTTTAAGAAAATCACAGGCATTGCCTCCTAAACAGGTTAATTCAAGGCATAGAGAGAAATTGCAAAAAAAAAAAAAAAAAAGTCCGTATCTACAAAATCCATTTATGTCATTATTATTCGGTAAATTCACTTAATAGAAGAGAAAGATACTATTTGAGTTGAAATTTCTTACTTATTTTAACAGAGTTAACCATTAGAAGTGACATACATTTTACCAAGAAATCTCTTACAGAAGTGACATACACTTCACCCTGCAGTGCAACTCACAGCATTTCCTTTTAGAAAAGCAAGAAAATAGAGAAGACTAGGCGAATGATATGGTAAATATTACATGAAGTAAAAATTATTTAAACAAAAATTTACTGCTGCTTCTTCCTCATCTTTGTCACAGGTCCTTCAATGATGGGATAACTTAGAACCAGAAGATGGGATGAGAGAAAGAACTGTCCGAACATCTCTCCAAAATTTCCTTTCTTTCTGGTATTTCTCAAGCTTTTCTTGGTCACTGGCTTTATTTGTCAACCTAAAACTTGCCTTTGCTACTCCTAGTCGATTTAGCAAAACATCCACGCATCCAAATAAGCAACCTGTAACTAACCCTATAATCCAAATTCTTTGTTCACTCCACCATGCCAAAATTGAGCTTCCACAAGAAAGGACCTCGAATAAATGCTGAAGAAGGGAGGATATATGCACCACCGTGAAAGGTGCAAACCATTTGTGGATACCTGCAAAAAATATATTACTCTTACTAAGTATCTTACGAAAAAGAATTGAGCCCTCCAATGTTTAATTGTTCAATATAGCCTATGTTACTCGGACTCGGCTGCTAGTCCTGCCGGAACAGACTACTCTAGTGTAAAATGGAGTTGGACACGAGCATGGCAGGGCCAAGTGACGAATACGAATAACATAGAATATAGCCAAATACAATCCTTCAATGCATCGGCAGATACTTTTTTTTGGGCAACGATAACATTTGTATAATCTAATCTATCCTATTCTCCGGAAAGGAAGTCTAAAGATACAATCACAGACAGAATAATGTTAAGAGTCTGAGCTACTATTTCCATGTCAGTAATCTGTTTGCCTCTGTGAAGTATGCATAGCACATGCTTTGGAGGATAGGCAGCATATGGGAGATCCCATACAATAGAGGGCTATACTTTGAAAACCCCACTTGAACCAATCCACAAGCCCATTTCATCATCTGAACCATGGAATCTTTCATGCCAATGGTGGTGCAACCTAGAAAAGCTGGCCTTTTTGGATAAAGATAAACGGGTTTCCATCCTTTACTATGCATAAGGTACCAGTAAAAGTACTCTCCAACAAACATTCGTAGGAATAGCCAATCTGTCAAATCTTTTTTTTTTTTTTTGAGAATAATCTGTCAAATCATTAAACATGCATTATTATTATATATGCTATAGCTGAGTTTCCAATGCTAAAGTAAACGAAAGAACTGGTTAACCATGCATCACGAATTAAGTTTTAGTTATCATTTTTTAATTCTTGTACTCACCTGATTATACATGTTTGGCAAGTAAGTTTTTTAGGTGTTTATCTAAAAATTTACTATAATTTACTGTAGAAGTTTTTTAAAAATTTTTTGAATATTTTAAAGTATATAGTTTAAAAATTTTGAGAAATTTTTTGAGATTATCGTAGTTAAAGTTTTCAAAAAACTTGTAGCAGACAAACTTGGCAAAAAACTTACCTGCCAAACAAGGCCTTAGTTTTGGTAGAACGGACCTTCCTAGCCGTGGGACTATATGAATAAAAGTACTAGAAAATATATAAGGTTGGGATCCTATCAATTAGATTTTTTTTTCCAATGATTTTGCCATTTATCCATATCTAAATTACTGTAATTTTATAAAATCATATGATTGTGTCGTTACCTTACTTCTGATCTCCAAATTAACATACTAAAAAATAGCTTTTTAAAATTATTTTGGCATTCAATTTATACAAAATATTTGAACCGTGAAGAAAGGATAAAAATCGTAACTAAATTTATAATGATAAATCAGACAATAAAACTAAGTCGATATGATATAAAATTTTATGTATAATTAGCATAAGTGATGCAATATAATATGAACGGTGTTCATTTTCGAAAATGGTTCCTAAGTTAATTTTAATTAGAGTATAATTGAGAGAAGTTCAATGGGGAGTAGTCTAATAAACATACTTGATTTCCCCATTCAGTGTTTTCTTCAAATGTACAAGTAGCAAAGTCCCATGTGATATGACTTCTTTCCTCCTTGTGTGACTCTCATTCAAACTCTTGATTGAATCATTGAATCTACTGCAGGCCCAGGCTCAACAAGCATCTCATCTGTCAATTTTGAGAGAGAAGAGGGAGAAGAAGGTGCATTAAAATTCATTTTTGACTGTATGATTTGCTGAAGGAGTAAAAAAAGTAAATCTTGATAAAAAAAAATGTAGAATTGTATAACTATTCTCATGGTTTGGACGACAATATAAAGCTTTTCTGTTCAAATAGTACCCTGTCCCGGCATAACCAATGCCTCTAATTCCATCCATAGCGTGGTATTTACTCTTAAGAAAAAAAAATCGAAGAATTCAAAATCAAATTTTGACCATAAAATACTCTTGAATAAGAAAAACTAGACAACAAGAATACGGGTGTTTGGT
This sequence comes from Coffea arabica, assembly GCF_036785885.1. Lineage (NCBI taxonomy): Eukaryota > Viridiplantae > Streptophyta > Magnoliopsida > Gentianales > Rubiaceae > Coffea > Coffea arabica. The sequence goes on from NC_092315.1 coordinate 47,150,554, forward strand.
TGAAGATTGTGTACTGCGTAAGCAGAGATCTTGCTTGACCATCAGAAATATCATTCTTGTTGACATTGTAGAAAATTTGAGGGAATTGGACATAAGACTGAAACTAGATATCTCTTGATCAAGATGGAAACACATTGCTTGTTGGGCAAAGAGAGGATCATTGCAATACATGTCACAATCCAGCACTAGAACATAAGGCGCATTGCTCTTGATTCCAGAAACTCGAAGCTGCAATGCCACATTAAACTTTTTGTTTCAGATACGGTTTTTTTCTTTCTTTTTTTCTTTTTTCGGTGGGTGGGTTGGGGGGGGGGGGGGGGGAGGGGGGATGGGGGTATTGCAATTTGCACACTCAAACTATTACTAATTAGTGTTTGCACCCTGAACTATCAACTTTAGACTTGAGTACCTTAAGCTATCAATTTGCAGCACATTCCTCAAATTGATTGAAAACCGATTAATTTTTTAAACTTATTTTTTAAATTGAAGTAGCTTTCCTCCCCGTAAATGAATAAGAAAATTTTAGTGAACAGATGTCAATTCGGGGTACTATTGACTGTAATTTAAAAAAGGGCAAATTACATTTTACCCCCTTGTGATTTTGGCAAAAACCACATAACCCCCTATGATTGTAAAAGCTATACATAAACCCTCTGTGATTTGGGTTAAAGTGTCAAATAAACGGAAAACATCCATCGTGACGATTCGTGTCTTACACGCGCTTGTACTACTGGTAACAGTAAGAAACGTTCCCATATTACCTTGACCACTTTAACGGATACAATAAAGCCTAGATCTGTGCTCCTTATCTCTTTCAATGACGGCAATGGATATGGCTCTGTTGATGGTAATAGTGGTGGTTATGGGGCTGGAAGCGGAGGCAGCAATGACGGCAGTGGATTTGGCTCTGTAGGTGGTAATGGTGGTGGGTCGGATCGGGTGGAGGTGGTGGTCCAGGCAGTAAATATGGTCAAAATGGCGGCGGTAATGGTGATGGATGGAATGGTGGTAGCTATGGTCCTGGTGCAAGCAGCAGGCAAGGGAGTTGGGACAGCAGCTATGGCTACGGCAGGGGCTGGTGCAGGGGCCCTGGCTTAAGATATGGCAGCAGTAGTACTGGTCATGGCAGCGAAGGTAACAATGGAGAAGGGCAGTATGGAATCACTGGTGGGGGCCTAGACAGGGACAATCAGCAGCTCCCATACAGCATGAAACCATGACTAGAGCTCTTGTTTCAGAAATGGCTTTTTTTGGTAGTTGACCAACGGAAAAGCATGGGAGAAAGAAAGATGCAGAAACCGGAATCCTATCTCTTGAAGAGAGGTGCAGAAAGCTCTCCCTTTGACTCTGGTGGGCCTTCCACCACTTTGACTGTTGCGGACGCGGTTCCTTTCGTTGTGAAGAAAGAAGTAATGAAAGGAAAGGGAAGCCCGGCCGTGTTCGTTGTTGCCTTTTTTGTATTTATATTAGGGTAATTTGGACATTTCGCCCACAAATCGTTACGATAGGTAGTTTCCGTCTATTTGACACTTCAACCCAAACCACAGAGGATTTATGTATAGCTTTTAAAATCATGAGGGGGTTATGTGGTTTTTGCGAAAACCACAGGAGGGTAAAATGTAATTTACCCTTTAAAAAATACTAAGACCAACTCAATAATTTTTAAAAGCTATGACCAGTGTGCCACAAATTCATAATTTGAGGTGACAAAGCGCTAAAATCAATAGATTAGGGTATTAATAAAAATTGATAATAGTTAAGTAGCGCATATTGCATGCAATTAACCAATCCTACTTTTGGGTGAAAACAATAAAGGATGGATTTTTTTTTTTTTTTTATCAATTAGCAGCATCTACTTTACTCCTACTTCTATTACAACTCTAGCCTATTCTAGGGAAAGGATATAACTTGTGTGTGTGTGGATATACATACATATATGGATCTTAAGAATTCATACAAGAGCATTGAGAACCCCAGCTTTGAAACGATAAGGGCGTGATGGTCTTTTCCCCCGCAACACACATAAACAAGGAGTGGCATTTTATGATCTTTTATCCTCAACCCCATCGTTCACGTTACTATGGCTCACCTGCAAGAGTAACCCTTCTTAGTTTCTTTCTTATTTGGTAATGATCAATTGACTCTGTACCTATAAAATTACTAGTGATGTATTCGATTTCTTATCAAAGATTAATTAAGGGAAGCGATTTTTTGCTCTTCCCAATTAATCTCAAACACTCCTTGAAAGTTATATTTTTAGTAAGTGATTCGGAGTGTCAAAGGTTAAATGGGGAGTGCGAATATCAACTTTTTAAATTAATGTTAGAACTATATATACTATTAGAGGTTCATTGACTTTGGTGCTCGAATCCCATTTCTGCTGCTCGCTCGAACTCGAGCAATACATCTCTATTGTCAATATGCACGATAGGATTAAAGATCTATGAGATAGATCAAGAAAATTACTCGACCTTTCAAATTATATAAAAAAGATGCCAAAGAAGTTTTGTATGAAATGATCCTAAAAGGGGTTCTTATCTATATCTTATGAAACAACCATTAACGTACTAGGGCCAATGTCTCCAATGCTCTAAGTGTTATAAGCAAATTTTCAATCTAATCCTGGTGAGAGTCAATGGATAGATAGTTTTAAAAGAATATCCTTAACTACTAAGCAGCTATTCTTGGTCAATAAAGGATTAAAGTTGGAGGTTTGAGATTACACTAATACTAATACTAGCAAGTGATAATGCCCAATAGGCAGGAATGAATATGATCAGCCATTGGTGTAACAGGCTACATTATAAGGCAGGAGTATTTGCACGTTTACTCCAGGTAATGGTTGTAAAAATGTGTCTGGAAATGGATTATGCAGTACTTTTTTGCCTTTTCGCTTTGTTTTTTATTCATTTGAGAGCAAAGACTGGTAATAACTGCTTCAGGTGGCAATAATTTTGGACTGTTGACAGCACTAAACCATGAACCAACCCCTCTAAAGGATACACATTAATGAATCTTAGATTGCAGGGAGAAAGTTCACTTAGCAATCAATAACAGGATTTGGTCCATCAATGTTCTATAGTGACTGCTACTTGACCACTAACAGAAGCAAATTTTTCCGGAATCAGAAGAACACAAGTTGGGTAAGGTGGGAAACTCTATAGCAAAGCTAGTTCATTTTAGACATAGGATCAAAGAAGAACCTAGTTTAACCAAATGCAAATAAAATGAAGTCAATTAGGGAGATAAAATTGTCAAGTGGAACTAATGCTTCACTAGTCCATCTTTAAAAGTTAAGGCAGCTCATTTAAGAAAAATGACAAAATTATGAGAGAAGATGAGCAATGTTGGTTGACAGGAAGAACATTGGAAGAAAGTTGAGCTTCCCAAACATTTGTAAATGACAACGTGAATCTTCAACTAACGAATGTTGCAGGTTGCATGGACCATGTACGAGTTTCTCTACCTTCTTTTGTTGTAGTTGTAGGGCAAAATAAAAGAAGATGATTCCTTTGAGTTGGTGGCCACCATCAATATATTAAAACTTGATGAACCCTTGTCTCCCATCAATTTGTCACATTAAATAGTGACTCTGTTCAAAAAATCCAGACGGGTGCAGTGGTTCAGTTCCTTCCGAATTATCCTGAGAGCTTTTCAGGTCCTCCCCCTCTCCCTAATATAGGATAATCTATCGTATCGACAAAAAAAAAAAAAAACAAAGGAGGACAAGGGCCAAGGGAGAACTCTAGGGGAGAAGGAAACCAATCAAATATGATTTTTCTTGTGCTTAGTCATATGCCTTTTCATGTCTTCAGAGATCATAGACTAGCTAAAGTGTACCCTTTTTTTGGCTTACCAACGGGAGAAAAATCCTTTGATGCAAGATGTTTGGGCAATTCTACTTCGATTGGGACATGGACCAGATGTGCATCTTAATGGCAACAAGACTTGTCCCAATCATCAATTTCCTATATGATGTCACAATGCAAATCCCATTTCAGAAGTACTTGGCTCTTAGTTGAGCTTTCCTCTGCCTCATCCATTAGGGTTTGCCTTTCTTCTTTTGAGTCCTATTATAGGCTGAACTGGCAATGTCAAAAAATTATGATCACTCAGCACCTGAACAACTTATTATTAGGGAATACAAATTTTACCTTTGAACAATGAGTGTCAATTTTGCACTTTTTTTACAAAATGGAGGGCTATTTCATTGGACGTGAATGTTACAAGAAACAAGATCGCAATTATTATTGTGCATCACTTTCGCAAGGAAGATGCACAAAATCAAAGTTCTGTCAAGCACTACTCAAAAACTACATGATAACTTGATTATTTGCCTCCAATTTAAGTTATTTTTTGTAGTTATCACTTTGGCGATTCTCATCAATTAACTTGTGCAATTGGAAAAATTCACGATCTTAACAAAACAAATAAAAAAAAAAGAAAGAAAGGAAAGAAAATTGCATGAACCAAATACATTTTTGCTGAACTTATGAGACCAAATTAGTCTATAGCCCAACAATTGAACCGATTGGGCAATTATAGCTATTTCAGCTAACATCCAAAACTGTTATAATGTGTATACCAAACACGGAACTTTTGGATCTCTCAACATTAGTGTAATTGAAGATCCTATTCAGTGAAGGGTTTTTATTGTCACATGTCCAATTATTGATCTTATCTTTCAAGGGGCAACATTAAATTGTAGAATTCGTCACAAGAAAACCCTTATGATCTTATCTTTCATGCAAGTACTCATGCAGACCAGGGAACAGCATTGAATTGTTGAATTCATCGTCAGAAAGCTCCTCTGTATCTACCTTTTGTCACTCTCAATTGAAGAATACCCACCAGTGATTAAAAAAATTTCTTTTTTGATAAAAAATAAATAAATTTCATTAACGGGTTGTTGAAGATGTCCATCATGATTTGATTTATATCATAACTCTAATTGCAGATTAAACATGCATTGAAAATAACAGATCTGCAATTTAACAGATACAATAGATCCAAAAATTATTATGAATAGATTTGAAGAGTACAAAAAATTTTAAAATATTCCTCTAATGAGATAAACCGCTGCAACTCCTCCTATGTGTATGCTGCAATTGTCAAATTGCTAATGAGTAGTTTCAAACTTCAATATTGATGATGAGATCCGCAAAGATAGATCTAAGATATATAAAATAAAAAAAATCTAGATCTAACAATTATATTTGAAATAAAATTTAGATCTAACAGTAAAATAATAAAAATGTAAAAGTCTCACTAGAACTCCTAGGAGATACGAAAAATTCTTACTAGTAGGAGAAACAAAGGGCTCTCATTAAAAAATTTTCGGAGAAACTCTGTTTGGATTGTAAATTATTTGAGATTTTTTTACTGTAGCACTTTTTATGATGTGGTGTATGTGAGATAAAAAGAAAATTATGAAGATAAAAAGGTGTGTTGAAAATTGTAATGATGATGTAAGCAAATAAATTTTGACAAATAATCCTCAATCGCGAGTTTGTTTGGATTGTAAGTTATTTGGAATATTTTTACTGTAGCACTTTTTGTGATGTGATGTATGTGAGATAAAAAGGTAATTGGGAAGATAAAAAGGTGTATTGAAAATTGTAACGATAATGTAAGCAAATAAAATTGGGGAAATAATGCTCAATCCAAACAGGAAAATGAGAAAACAAAATCCGTGGGTCTCCCTCGCGAATAACAAAAGCCTTTTGAGATGAAAAAGTAAAAAGAAGTCGGAGAGAAGGAGAGGGTACTTACTTTTCAGAGAGAAAAAGTTAGAGAGAAGTAATTAAAAACAAAAAGAAATTCCTACTGGCAGTACTAGATCAAATTTGTGGAATACGAGCTTTGATCACTATATATGATTGACGAGTAAGTACGTAATGGACCATTACTTGTTCTGGAGTAGGTGAAGCATCAAATTTGAATGGGATGATGGCAACTTATAAAGAATAGGATCACACAACGTTCTTTTTTTCTTGTTTTTCGAGGAACAAAAAATGTTCTTTTCACTGTGTAGTTTAAAACTTGGCCTTTTGAATCCAAGATCAATTATTGGTTGAAGGAATATACACCACCAAGGAATTGAAGAAAAGTGCTATAATTGCTGCTGCAGCTTTTGTCAATTTGTCACCTTTAAATGATGGTCAAAAAAACAAAATGACCCACGTCCGGAACCATCATTCAATTTAACGGGGCCAACCAACATTAGATTGTCACTTGGACCCATGACAAAAAGAAATGAATGAAAAGGTTGGGCAGAGGATCTTAAAAACAAGCGACAAAGCACCACGACTTAGGGTTCGTTTGTTTCGGGTGAAAATGTTTTCCAGAAAAATATTTTCTTAATTTTTTGTGTTTGGTTACACAAAAATTACTGAAAATATTTTTCTATGTAAAATATTTTCACTCATCTTATGGAAAACAACTTCCCTTCCAAACTTACTGAAGTTGTTTTCCGAAATGCATGCATCCTGCTTGTAGTATGTTCCAAACTTACTGAAAACATCTTGTAGTATGTTCTTTTTTTTTTTAGTGTAAACAGGAGGACTCGAACCCAAGACCTCTTCCTTACACTCCCTCCCCCGTACCACCCAACCCAACTCAACCCTCCCCCTAGTATATTCAAAATAAAAAAAAAAAAACCTCATCATGCTCATCCTATGCTAGTAATTAATTATGTATAATAGGGACATTCTTTTCTAGAAAAACTTTCAGTAGTGAGAGTGCAAGATATATGTCACAATAAGCATTGCATGTGATTGATATTTGACACTAAATAACCAGCAATTTGTTTATTGCTTAAGGAGATATTTTTTATTCATATATACATTTCTCCAAGATTTTTTAAAGTTAAACAATGAGATAAATTTTCTTATTTTGCATGAGAAGAAGTATGTAGTTATAATATGTAGAAAGTAAAGATAGAGATAAAAGTGAAAATATTTCAAAAGTTAAACAAACACCAGAAAAATGAAGTATGAAAATATTTTCAATAAACTAACCAAACACCTGAAAATGATGAAAAGGAAATGATTTTCATGGAAAATTACTTCCACGGAAACTATTTTCCCAAAGAAAACATTTTACTTCCAACCAAACAGACCCTTAATACCAATTTGGTAACTTAAAGTTTAGTTTATTATGGAAAGGAACAACCAACAATGTCAAAAAAATAATAATAATAAACAATAGGGATTATCGAATGATTAAACTTCTATACACTAATAATACATACATTATTGTCATTAGATGTATAATAATTAATCTGAATTTGAATTTGTAATTCAAATTTTATGCATGTATTATGCATCTAATCATAATAGCATATACACTCTCAAGTGCATAAATTAACTTTTATCTGAAATGATTATTATTACACTTTAAAAATTACAAAAAGTATCTTAAATGTTCACCATCGTTGCAATTTTAAACCCTTGTTTTTGGAAATGCAATGCCTTCTATGGTCAACAATTTGAGTTTTCTTTTGTTAATTATTTTTTTAACTATCTTTCTGCTAGCCTCTCTCCACTTAAAAGGAATCAATTTTGAAACTTCAAATTAACCTTTATAAATGTAACAAATGTCAAATGGAGATCTTGACATAACATAGATGATATCTCAGGGTAAGTTATTTAAACTTCGTAAATTGAAAGCAAAATGGAACTCCTTTAGAGATAAGAAAAGTTTGATCGGTTGCATCTATGAAATTTCGAAAGTAATTCTCTACAAATAATGCTTGACTAACTAAGGAATAACGGGTCACATATATATGGGTTTTTTTTTTTTGGGTTGAGAATACATTTTTTCTTACTTTGTCAGGATTATGTGTACATTAATTTATATTGTGAAATTGAATTTTGGACTGTTCGTCATTAAAGAGAAAGGTTAACTAGTTGAACGCATGAAGATTGGACAAATTCTCCATAATTCTTGGAAGTTACAGATTGTAGAAACTCAAAATTTGAGAGAGTACCAATAATTCGTGAAACCCTAAAATAAGACAGCAATAAGTTGGTTTCTTTTCCCAACACAACAGCCATTGTACAACTTTTTCCTCACTCCCTGTTTGGAAGGTGAGTTTTTTGGGAGTTTGTCTAAAATTTTACTGTAACTTACTATAAAAATTTTTTAAAAAATTTTTGAAATGTGTAAATTTTTAAATATTTTGAAGTGTATAATTTAAAATTTTTGAGAAATTTTTTGAAGTTATTGTAGTTAAAGTTTTTAAAAAACTTGTAACAGACAAACTTGACAAAAAATTTGGATTCCAAACAAGGCTAAGTTTCCTTTTTAGAATTTTCTGAAACATGGTCAAAGGTTATTTAGCGCATTTCGAACATTTTAATAGATTAAATAGGTCCATCCTCTCCTCTTTTTCTCAATAGAAGACCAATTGTAACAATGTTATATTCAAAAAACTACCATAGTACAACTTTGATTTTTTGCAGGCTAAATGCGATTAGTGTAAATTCTTCAACCAGGATTTTTATTTTCATTTTCTTGGGAGGTGTTGGCGGGGCCAAAAATGATATGTATGACAGTAATATGTGACTAGCAAATTCGATTCCTAAGTGATAAGGGGGAGGGATGTAATGTCAAACAATTTTTTGAGGTCAAAAAAATTTTGCTATAGATTCTTCAATGTAAAATGAATACTTAGTCCAACAAAGATAAAGATTTTTATAGCAGTAGTGGAACCAGAATTTTCATTTCCTTTTTGGGGGAGAGGGGTGTTGGGGCCAAAAGTGAGATTTACAACAATAATGTCGTTAGCAAATTACATTCCTAAGTTATAAGAAGAAGGATTTAATATCAAACAACTATTGTAATTTTCTGAATTTTTTATAGAAAATGTATTATTTGAATTGCTATTTTTTGGAGTTTTTGTAGAAAGATATACTGTAACAATTTGATTTATGTGAGATAAAAAAAATGATTGAAAAATGTGTTCACGTAAAATGTATAATTTTTTTGATGGAAAATAGCTTTCCAAACAGACTTTTTTCAACTGCGAAAATAAATTGTACGACAAAAAAGTCTATTGTAATTTCTTTTTTTTTTTGAAGCAAGTATTTAATATTAAAATAGTTTCTTAAGGTAAAAATTAATATCAATAAAGTCTACCGTAATTAACCTTCTTTAATTTTCATTTGCAGTGAAATAGAGAAAATGACAAAGGATAATTAATAGTAGTGTGCCGTACAATTTTACCGAGGACGAAAATGGCGGTGTGACAACCATACAGGCACACAGAGGGAAACCCGTGATTCTCGCATCGTCGCTTACGGTATAAATGGAACGGTCCTGGAAACGACACCTGCCGGTTTTGGAATTGCGCGCCCTATTTCTGGCAGTCAGTCTATCCTCCCCTCCGCGGATCCTAGCCTTGGATCCACCGGCAATAGCCTGTCAGTGGGGAATGATTTTTGGACAGAGCATCCAAAATTCCAAATTCCGAGCAAAGCTTTTCACCTTTTGTTGCTAATTGCTACAAGGGATATTTGCCAGTTTGGTCCCTAACATTTTTCATAAAATTTTTTTTAATCCCTCATGTTTAAAGCCAGCCAAGATAGTCTATTAGATATGAAATGGTGTGCTGTCTAGTCTGAAAGCTCATTTTCGCTCAGTTTTCCGGGCCGAAAAACATGCGCCTCACTCGCCTGCCCATTATTTTAAAGGTAAAAATGAAAATACACTTCATTTTTCTCTGAAAAAAGGCGCGTGGCAACTCCTTTTACTCCTTCTATCTCTAGGTTTGTTTGGATTGAAAATTATTTATCAAAATTTATTTGCTTACATTATCATTATAATTTTCAACACACCTTTTTATCTTCCCAATTATCTTTTTACCTCACATATATCACATCACAAAAAGTACTATAGTAAAAATATCTCAAATAATTTACAATCCAAATAAAGCCTCTGTTTTTCACTCACCATAACCCTAATTTTAAACCAACAAGACTATTTTTTAGAGAGAAACAAAGTGCATTTTTACTTTTGCCTTTGAAATTATGGGCACGTATGGGAGATGTGCACTTTTTAGCTAACAAATTGAGTGAAAATGAGCTTTAGGACTAAAAAGGCACGATTTCTTATGTATAAGAGATTATTTTAGTTGATTTTGAATATGATTGTCTAAAAAAGCTTTTTATTTTTTTTAATTCGAGATACCAAATTGACAAATTTTCCTTACTATAAACAAATTTGAGACAGATATGGTAGTGTTTGTTTCATTCGGTTCTATCCATTTGTTGTATTTACTTTATGTGATGTTTTAATTATTTGTTACTGTTAGTACACCTAGATTTTATCTAATTTATCATGTAAGTGCACATTACTTGCACTTATTTTACTCATATTTAAACGCTTTCCCAAATTAGTTTTATTTTTGCAGGAAAAGATTATTACCTAAAACCCCTCTTATGGGTGTGTTTGTTCACGTTACTTCCATTTATTTCATTCGCATTTAAATGCTTTCCCCAATTAGTTTTATTTTTGCAAAAAAAAAAAAAAAATTTAATACTTGAGACCCATCTTAACGAGTATGCATTAGGCACCAGTTAGCAAAACCGTACTATATGTATTGGTGTATAGTCACATTGTATTGTTATATTTGATTTATATACATTAATTTTTTTCATTAATATAACAATACAATGTAATTGTAGATAATAGACCAAATAATTTTATAAATACAAAAAAAAAAAACCGGAACCGGAACCGGACGAAAACACAATGGTAATTGGCCTAGTCCAAATAAATTGAGTTTTTGACTGCAAACTTCCAGTTTATTAATGCATTGAGGTTAGGTAGCATTATTGAGTTTAGGTTACAAATACATAAACTTGCTTATGTAAATAATACTTTACACTAACAGTAAAACATTACTAAGGAAAATTACATATTTGTTTATTTTATTAACATGTGTGTGATTATTATGTCCATAAATCTTATGTTCAAATTTGGATCATGTACAAATATTGATGAAAAGAGATTTTTCTTTTTGTCTTTAACATCCTGCTATAGTCTTACCAAAAGATAAATATATAGCAAACAAGTACTTGTTTGATTTTTGGTAATGAAGTGTGTCTCTAAATCAATTGTTCTTCAACTCCATGTCATTTTCTGTATATTTTAGTAGTTTGTTGTTGATGTACACAAAGGAAAATTATCATGGGCGATTCAGAATTTCTGGCACAAATTTGTGAAGTTCTTGAAACTCTGGATTCTTCAATTAAACCCCTTGAACACCATGTTTGATCTTGATAATTTTGTCTGATATTAAGGTTGAATACTCGAATTCATGCAAACTTTTTTGTCCCTATACATCACAAGTGAACTAAAGCAAAAACAAAGTACTTAAATAAGTCAATTTAGACTTGAAGTGCTTAATAAGTTACTTTTAAACTAAACTTCGGTTTGGTCCTATTTGGTAGTAAAATTACAAGTTCAGGACAATATGTGCTATATACTAGGATGCTTTGGGTTATTTAGCTTGCCCTTATTATTAGATTATTTAAAATAATTTTTAAAAAAATATTATAATACTTTTTTAATATAATGTATGTGAGATAAAAAAAAATAATTAAAAAATATTGTTTGCTCTAAAATGGTTGATGCATAGACCTTTGAAAAAATTTCTTTGGTGTCATTCTGACAAAATTTCATGAACAATGGATGTTCTCACATATAGCTTTTACTGTTTTTTTTTTTTTTTGAAAAAGAACCACTAATGGTTCTCCGTCTACTCTTTAATAACTCGAATCCGTAACCTTTCGATTACAAGTGAAACTGTCTTATCAACTAAAGTACATTTGCTCAAAGAATTAAATGTTAAGCACTTACCTACTTAGTCATCACATTATAAGTGGCCCAACAATCTGTGTCTCATGAATTATCTCCACCAAAACTATTGATTGTCCGTGCTAAGCATCTAGAGTCTCGTATGGTGCACAATTTCTAGTCTCTTTCCATAATTCAAAAATATTGCTAATGATTTATTTATCAAGCACTTTATATCATTTATATCATGAAACAATTATTTCGTAATTAAAGCAGAATGATAGGAGACAAAAAGTAACCAAGACAAGGATAGATGAAGATTTGAATTTTGAAGTACTTGTACAACATCTTTAATTTGCTTCTAACTATAGGACTTAAGTTTAGCGGTTATTTGGGGGAACAAAATAATGAAAGAAAAAGTAGTAAATGTGAGCATGCATAGTTTATACCACATATTAAAAATGCATTTTAAGTAGGGATAATATTTTTATTCACTATCAGTATGTACAAAAGCGGGCATAGGTGCATGTCATATAATTTAAGGATTAATTTTTCCTACACTGACAATGTGTACGCTGATACACTCTATTTGTTTGGATTGTGTTTTATTTGGAATATTTTTACTATAGCACTTTTTGTGATGTGATGTGTGTGAGATAAAAAAGTAATTGGAAAGATAAAAAGGTGTATTGAAAATTGTAATGATGATGTAAGCAGATAAAATTGGGGAAATAAAACACAATCCAAATCTGTTAGCGTTGGATGAATGATAACTATGTAAAATTTGAATTTAAAATTTAAATTTTGTACACATGTCATAAATTCAATGGTGATAGTTTATACAGTGTCAGTATATATAAGATTTACTCAAAATTTAATTTTAAATTTGAAATTCAATTTTTATATAGCAATGCAAAACTCAATATTTTATATTAACAGTGTATAAAAACTTAATTCCTTAAGTAGTGCAATTAAAAACACTCTTTTAGTAGTTAAATGTGGCCATATTCCTGCATGCAAAACTCAAGAAAACATGCAATAGTAAATTATGCATGAAAAAGAGGAAAGACATGAGTAAACTGTAATCGTCATAGTTGTTTGAAGTATGATATTCATTTTTTTTTCTTTCCGAAAACGATATGTTTGAAGTATGATATTCATGGCAGCTGATTGCAAGCATGTTAAGCATATCTTTACATTGTACTAACTTTTCATTACATGGAAATATTTTACACTGGGATACACAAACTATACAACTGAATAAAAAGTAAAGGATGGCAAGCTCATTGTCTTTCTCTATTTTTACATTTATGTCTAATGCACAGACGCATCGTATTTTCTACTCCCTCGTTTGTGTAACTATACAAAATTTAGAACCTCTCGTTTACATTCTTTCTTTATATGCCACATAACCTATCCCTCGCTCATCTTCCACAAATATACATTAGCTTTTATATATTAAAAAATTAGGAGGAGATTTTTTTTATAGAATGCTAAAATTAAATGAAATTTCCTTCAATTTAACTCAAAGAGAGACGTACATTCATGCATTAAAAATGTTTAAAACGCATTGGACAATGTTTGCCTAAGAGATTTTGATTTAATAGTTAAGGTTGAAATCTCGTGCATAACTCTGTTTGAATTGATCATTTTTTTAAAAATAAAATTTTTAAATACAATGTTACAATAATATATAAATAAAAATAAAAATAAATTTCTTCTATACAATATATTAAATATTTCAAAAAAATATTATAATAAAAAATTTTCTTATACAATAAATTTTTTCAAAAAATCTTCAAAAGCAACTTCCCCCCGCCTGCTTTTTAAATCTCATGCCTAATCTGCTTAAACTTTTTCAAAAAAAGAAATGTTTGAAAAATGGGTACTATTGAGGAACAAAAGTCAAAAGAACCAGCAACAACAAACGTTCCAAAAAGCGCGCCAGGTATTAATGGCTATGCTTAATTAAAGTCGGAATTTAATATTACACAGCCAAACAGGACGTAAGGACAAAAAGCGTATTCATGCAAATTGAATATATTAAAGTTGCCGCTTTTGAAAAAAAAAAAAGAAAAGAATATACTAAAGCAGAACGACAAAAGAAGATTGCATGAATCTAGCGCCACTGAACGTTTCCCTTTCGAGTTCAATAGACAGTAGACCAACGCTTTTCCTCTGCGCGTGCTGTCAACCAACTATTGATTTTTTTTTTTTTAAAACGGATGCCTAATTACAAGTCACGTTTATTGCATTACAAGACGCTTTTGCAAATTAATTATATTGATGTAAAAAAGAAATTTAACATCTAAGACCAATCTTAAAGATTGTTCACTAAACATTCTTTGGTTAAATCCAATTGATGAGCTGTATACATTTAACAATTAACTTATCTACAGTCAATTTTTATATTTATAAAATTTTAAATACCCTATATGCGATTTTTCGCAACTATACGAGTCAAAATTGAATATAGGATATTAAAGGTCGAACCTACAGGGAGGATTGTCAGTTACCGATGATTTTTGAACTCCTTTATTATTTACACTATCACAAGTGTAAGAAATTAAATCTACACTATAAACATGAGATAAAAGCAATAAAGTAACAATAGAAAGCTCATAGGTCTATGAAATTTATTACTATTCTTGCAAATGAAATTACCGATTAATTGAACAATATTATTTTGACTAGTAATGGCGTAATTTTTTCATTTATGTGAAACTTACTGTCGTAGTGAATCAACTATACTTGTAACTAATCTATACCTACTCTCATAGTTATGAATTAGTTACAAGTTAATTATCTCTATGAAATTACATAAAACAAATCACTAAAACCATAAAAAGTGCATCTCTACTCTCATGAATGTACTCTCTAGATTTAGCACTTTCTTAAACTAGTGTTAAATCGCAATTCTTATTGAAGAAACAACACCTTAATATTATCATAATTAATGATTGGTTAATTATGATTAGATAAGCAAAAGTAATAAATAACTTGCTCAAATCAATTAACCAAACAAATATCATAAGCAAAATATAGAAAGTTCATCCATAACTTTAGACATAAACTTTAGCAAAACATAAAAAAAAAATGAAAACAAGATCCAAACTTGTAGTATAACCAAACATGAATTCAACTACAAAATAAAAAGTGATAGGAGAGAAGTCACCATTGTCATATGAGTTCCAAGTCTTCATATTTGTTTCTCAAATTTTCATCTAAATCTAACTACAAGTACAATATGGAAAAACTATACTAACTATACTAGACTAATAACTTAAGAAAAACTAGTAAAAACTACATTTTGGTAGTGTCTCTAACCTTCTAAAGTTATGAAAATATTCTTCAAGACCTCTATTTATAGAGGAATCCAAGGTACAAATAAGATGTTAAAATTAATGTAAAATGCTCATTGAGATTCCCAAAAGATGCCTCTACAAGTCTCCATGTATTTCTTTTTATAACTACACCTGAAATTCTGAGTTGGGAATAACTGAAAAAGTTGTGTGAATGTAGAATAAGTTGATGTGCAAGTTATAGAAAAACAAGGGAAAATACGCAGGCTCTAAATGCGCGACTTGATGCCACGTATTTAGAGCTCATGTTTTACTTCTACGAGTTTAGCACCACTTCAACTAATATTAGCTTGATGATGGAGGCTGAATTAACTCTTTTTCAAAACATTAAAGTTTTAGGCTCTTGTTTCAGCTTTTGACAACAGAAATAACCAACTATATTTCTATAATTTGACCAGGAAAACAAATGAATTGGATTTTGGTGTCCTTACAAGAAATGTAGAATTTTGTGTTAGCTTCAAAATGACATAAGAATTAACTCAATCTGATACTTGTAACTCAAAATATAGCAAAAATACCAAAAGGTGTCAAAACTATATTAATTTGCATTTCATCTTTTGAACATTTTGCACTTCATGTCTTCTTTAAATCACTTCAAATCATCAACAATCATCCAAATATCTTCTCAATTCACTCCATTTGATGATTGAATAATTAAACCTACAAAAACATGAATTTTTCATCATTAAAATTCATAAAAATGTAATTTTTGACACTTAGATTAAAGAATACATGCATAAGATGAGAAAAAAAAACTCATCAATTGTTCTTCTATTATTTTTCTTCTTTACCATTTCATAAAATAGATGCCCCGAATTTATTGCAGAGAGCTTTTGCAATCTTCACCTATGTTATTTAACAGTATTGATTCAGTTAAATAATAGTAAAATGCTAAAATATAGGTTAAAATAGAAGTAACTACGTATTGAATATCATTTTCTAATTATTATTTTAGTTGTTCATTTAACAAATGTTTTACTAGTCAAGCAAAAATTGGTTTAATGGTCAAAGTTAGGATTTAGAAATTAGAAGTTTTGAATTCAAATTTCCTCTGCTACTCTTCCTACTTTTTAAATCCCATCTCTTCCTTATTTAAAAAAATAAAAAAATAAAAATTTTATTAGATAGATCCTTTATTATTATGCAACTAACCACATGGTTTAATACTTAAGAGTTAAAATGCTCTCTTTTATGCGTTTAGCAATTATAGTGCAACAATATTATACTCAAAAGTTGAAATTACCTTTTAACCACCATTTTGTTTCATATACACCACAACACAAAAAATGCTATAGTATTATCTTAAATCATTTTTACTAAATAATTTCTACCCAAACACATGTTAGTGTAGTGACAAAACCCAATGAGTGCTCTAGATATCAAATTTATTTTCCTAATCAAGCAAAAAAAATCTAAAAAGCTAAAGAAGAAGAAAAAGGTATAATTTCACTTTTCATTGAACTATACTCAGACTATCACTTTGCTCTGTAAACTTTAAAGTGGGATATTTTAGTCCTAAACTACAAAATTTATCAAGTTTTAGTCCTTAAAGTATAAAATATATCCTTATTTACTTTCTAAATTATAAAATTTGTTCCACTTTAGTTTCTAAAGTATATTCACTCAAATATAAAAATCTTCCTCACCGAGTTTCTCAACGATCTAACTTAAGGAGGACGAATTTCATAGTTTGGAAACTAAAATGTCTCATTTTAAAGTTTAAGAATCAAAATAAAAATTTGGACAAAGTTTAAGGGTCCAAAATAGAATTAACCCGAAGACAAAGCGGCAACATTACAGCACGCGCAGCAAAAGAATGTGGGAAAGCGACAGTAGATTCTTCCTGATCAAATTGGAAAAAGGACCATTTTTTCACAAAAACCAACAAAATTATTGGGGTAATTTTATACTCCATTTTTCTAGTTCTCCTTTGACGACAAAGCCAAAATCACCAATCTACTTTTTCAACATACAATGTAGTGTGAAAAGGCTTTGTCATTATTCAAACTCTATTGTCACCGCCACAAAGTCACAGCTAAGTTTTAGCTTTTTCCGCTTGGAGTGAAGAAATTTGTAGGAATCTAATAGTACACACTCACATAAGGGAGAGAATTGCAAAAGCTGCAAATCCCAGTGGAATGGACCACTCCATCCGTGGTCAGAGATTTTTTTTAACCTGCAATTCAATTAAATCTCCTGGCATCATTCTTCAATTTCTTTTTTGTTTCTCTTTCATTTGAGTAATCAATTTTCTTTTGGTACCATTTTTTGTACAAAAGCGGGGCAAGGAAAAAAAAAAATTAGAGGATCAAAATATATTTAGTAACGCTTTAGTTTAGGACCTTTAGGCTAGGTCACGCATTAATACTAGAGTTATAAACGAATCAAGTCGTTGCAAGTTATTTGAGTCTGAGTTCTACTCGAATCGAGTTCGAACTAACCAAATCGAACTCAAGCTCCAAAATACTAAAGTTTTTTAACTCGCGAATCGATTTGAACTCAATTATATATATATGTATAAATATATTTATTTTAATAATAAAATTACATATATATTTCTAATATTTTATTATTTATTAATTAAAATTATTATTTTATTATTTTTTAAAATATAAAATAATTATTTTTTTAAAGTTTGAATTCGAATTTGACTCAAATTAGCTCAGGGTCGAACTCGACTCAAATTAGTTCGAACTTGATATTTTGAATTTGTCAAATTCGAACTCGAATTCGAGTTTTGTAAAATTATATTGACACTCGGTTTGATTAGATCGAATTTTAATTCGACTCGATTCGTTTACACTCCTAACTGATGCTAATCAAATTTCCTCAATTAAATGAGATCGATCCTCATTGTCTATTGAGTACTTGGATATGAAACATACGCAAAGGAGTGAAATTTAAGAAATAAAGCAAAAAAAAAGGAAATTAGAACCCATCATAGGATGTCAACTTTAGCTATTACACCAACACCACCTCGGGGTCAAAAGACTTATTTTTTTTTGTCAGCCACGATACAAGGAGTACTCTGACACAATTCTTAAATTTTTTTCGCTGCAAGTGAAGTTTGGCCCCTCCCTGGTGGCCACTGAGCCATTGGCCAGTGGTTGGGGTCAAAAGACTTATTACCTTGTTAAGTTATTGGCATTAGTACATTATGAAACATTTGTCAATTTACATGTTTTGACCACTTCCAAAGGTCCTCGGACGGTCACTTCCATGCCATCAAAGATTAATAAACAAAAAAAGAAATAGATATTCATTTCCTATCATCTTAAGTGGAATATAAAAAAAATTCATCCCCGTTTGAAAAATGAATTGGCTGCTAGGTGATGTATAAGGTGCAGATTTGACTGCAAATTAGAGTTTTAAATCTCGGCACTCAAAAGATGTACAGTAGGAGTAGGAGTTCATGATTGGCCAAAAAAAAAAAAAAAGAAGTGTGAATTCTAAATAAATAAATCAACATATTCAATTAAGGCAAAAGAATACCCCACATTTTCTTTATTACTAAATTGCCTCCAGCTATGCTAGAGCCAATCAGAAATCACTCAATGTTATACTGGATAATAATAAACTAGTAGTAAAGTTCTGTCTTTAATCTTCCTTTTAGGATAAGGTAAAGAGGAAATTGACTGCAAACTGTCAAAGGTGAACCATTTTTCAACTCTAAAGTCTGAACCATCCTTCCCTCTGAACCACCGCTGTCTTTCTCCTCAGTTCTCAGCATCCTCTGTGGCTCTGTCCTGCCCAAAGACCACCATGTAAAACTCCAATCACCCTCTCCCCTACCATTCCTCTCCTGCCCTGCCTGTCAGTCCTGTGACCCTTTCCCCCACCCCTTCACCACCACCACATCCCCTGCAGCAGAAAACACACATTACACAAACAGAGAATAAGAACAGGAGCAAGAATTTCTTCAGCATTCATTAGTCTGTTCTCAGCATTCTTCTTCTTCTTCTTTAAAATTTATCATTCTACACTCACCTACCAATCCCATTCTCAGTACTGTTTTCTCTTCCTGTTCATCCAATTACTCACTGAAAACTGCTCAGTGTATTATTACAACATATACTACTCTTAGAGGAGACAGCAAATCAACGTCCATCTTTGCCAACTGTTAACCATGAAACAAACAACAATAAGTTAATAACAAATCTTTCTTTTCCTTAGCTTTCCCTCTCCCTCTCTTTCCTTTGCAATGCTCAATGCAGAGCTGGGAACAGCCTCCCCTGCCCCCCCTCCCCCTCCTTCCTTCATCCTCTTTTCTTTACTCTCTTTAGCCTTTCTACTCATCTCTCATCATCAAAGCCTAAAGTAAAGAATTCCTAAACAAACAGATACTAAGGAGGAGAGGAGAAAACAGAGCTCGTTAATTAGAGACTTTCTCTAGCTAAAGATGATGACTTTTACCAGTATTAGTAATATTTTCTTTTGCATTTACTGCTGTTTCTTTACTTCTTTCTTCACCACAGCTTCCACCACCACCACCACCACCACCATTAGCCACCACTATGGCCGCCGTATCCTTCATCAGCCATTGTTCCCTGTTAGCCATTCTCTTCCACCAGCTCTTCCACCAACCACCCTACCTCAACCTCCTTTCCCCTCCCCACAGTCTGAACCTCAGCTCCAACCAAAGTACCCTTTCTCCTCACTTTCACCTCCCACTAATCCTCAGTCCGAAAACAACCCATTTTTCCCTTCTATTTGGTCTCCTCCGCCAGCTTCTTCGCCGCCTCCCCCCTCCGCTTTGTCAACTTTTCCGGCCAATATCTCCTCCCTCATCCTCCCCCATTCTTCCTCTTCCTCTAATAACAGGCCCATTTCTCACAAACTGATAGCTGTCATTGTCTCGGTATCCCTTGTCTCCACCGTCTTCATCGCCGGCATTGCCGCCTTTATCCTCCTCCACCACCACCGTCGCCTCCGCTACTACCACCAACACCAACGGGATTTCTCCAAGACAGACAGTCTTCGCCTTTTCCCGCCCAACGTCACTCCTTCCGACAGCACCACCACAAAAAACCCACTTCCGGGAACACCTCTGCCGCCACAGCTGGCCCGCCACACTCCTTCCTCTAACAGCTCAGAATTTCTCTACCTGGGAACTCTAGTAAGCTCCAGAGATGTTAAATATGAGGCATCTAATGTTCCTCAGAGCTCAGAAGATCACCATAATACTGTCCCTTCTTCAGCTTCAGTTTCAGCTTCACTTCAGTATCAACGGCTAGGCTCCCCGGAGCTCCAACCGCTGCCGCCGCTGCCACGTCAACAGCAGCACCAGCACCAGCACCAGCACCATTTCCACCAAGACTACAGAAATGGTGCTGCAAGCAACCTGGGTTCCGACGAGGATGATGAATTCTTCTCCCCAAGAGGGTCCACGGGGGAAAAGTATAGTCCTGTCCACAGCGGATCAGGTGAAAATCTCCCTAGCCCAGGTTCAAATTCACACCGTTATTCCACAAAATCCCATTCTTTGTCAAGTAGTCCCTCAATTATGCTGAATTTGAGCCCCAGGAGCAGTATAAGATCGAAATCGCCAGATTCCATGGTGAATTTTCTTGCCCCGCCGCTGTTCATTCCCCCGCCACCGGCCCGAGAACCAAGGGGAATGTCGTCGTCCCCACCATCTTCAGGGAATACCAAGAATTCGCCTACTCGAGTTTCGGATTATTCAGGGATAACTATGGAGTCTCCAGGGGAAAATTTGGATCTTTCGGGGAGGTTTGCTGGTATGAGAACAGTGCCTCCACCACCTCCACCACCGCCGCCACCAAGATTTTGGGATACTCCTGAGTTGAATGCCGGGCCACCAGAGCTGGTGGCTCCGTCCAGGCCGGTTGTGGGACAAAATCTGAGTAATGGGTTGGGCAATACGGAGGCTCTGGAGGGGAGAAATGAGAATGGTGTGAAGCCCAAGTTGAAGCCTCTGCATTGGGATAAAGTTAGAGCCAGCTCAGATAGAGCTATGGTTTGGGATCAGATGAAATCTAGCTCATTTCAGTAAGATTCTAGGATTTATCGAAAGCCTTTCTTTTATTTATTTATATTTATAATATACGTGTTAAAAGTATTCAATGATGACCTTTTTCTGAGTTTCGATCCTATGAAGTTTTCCAGTTTCAGGTAAAAATACTTTGTAGCTGAATCGTTTTCAACTTTGGTTGATTGGTTTTATTTTATGTTTCTAAAAGAGAATGATTCTTGATGGATACTTTTCTTTTGTATTTAAAGTGATCTATTCTTGCTTAAAGTGGATATTTGGACTTAATAAATAGTTTATTTTTGTGTACAATTGTTCTTTTCTCCTTCTAAGCATGTAGGATATGGATCCTTCTAAGCACATGGAATATGGATTTTATAGGTTGAATGAAGAAATGATCGAGACATTGTTCACTGCTTCAAATTCAAATGCGAGAGATGGCATAAGGCGTCCATTGATGCCTCCATTAAATCAAGAAAACCAGGTCCTGGATCCAAAGAAGTCTCAGAACATTGCCATCTTGTTGCGGGCGCTTAATGTTACCATTGAAGAAGTTTGTGAGGCACTTTTAGAAGGTAGACACAGAACCCTTTCCTTCGATCTCAGAGCATTTTTCTAATGCTTAAACTTTACATTCAGTATGCATCTGATATGATTCATTGAAATTTGGCGAGCTCACTCAAATTATGCCAACTTTTTGTTTGAAATGAGAACAATGAATCTGAAGCTGATGGTGTCCCTGGTTTAAGATTTCATTGGCATTTGAACCATATGCATGATTAGGTTAAATAGGTTGGATTGTCATCTTATGTTTACCTTAATGACCAGGATTTGCTGTCCTAGGTTCCTGAGTTTGGCAATTGCTTCTCTTCTGCATTTTTGTTGGCAGAAGATGGTAGGAGGTGGGCTATGGGTTGGTCATCTGTTGAACAATGTTAATTATGTAAAAGTTCCTATATTTGGACACTAGATTTAATTTTTTCATTTTGCTTACTAAAGTGCTTCAGAGTTCGTAAATTTGGCGGTGGCAGCTGGCGCAGAAAGTCGCTAGTTCCTTGCTTGTGGAAGCAGAAAATCCCAATCCAATGCCATTAGCGTAGTGTTTTAAAAGCCACAAACTAATGGGGTCCTAAGATTTTAATTTTTTTTTATTCATTGTATTAAGATTGCTTATCTTGCATGAAGTTTGTTTTGTGTGATACTGACTTCTTAAAGATACTGGGTTGTGAACCTTGTTGTAGTAGCTGGAAATCACTGCTAATGCAAAGTTTGATTGGCCAAATGCACCTCCTCTCTGTCTAACCTGCCAAAAAACTCTTTACTAATGAAATTTTCACCTGATTGCAACTGTAACTAGGCAATGCTGACATGTTGGGAACGGAGTTGCTTGAGAGCTTACTAAAAATGGCTCCTACAAAGGAAGAAGAACGGAAATTAATAGAGTTCACAGATGAATCACCACTTAAGCTGGGTCCTGCTGAGAAATTTCTGAAGGCAGTGCTCCACGTACCCTTTGCGTTCAAGAGGGTGGATGCTATGCTCTATATAGCAAATTTTGATTCGGAAGTCGAGTACCTTAGGAGGTCGTTTGAGACACTGGAGGTAAAGTTTGATCATCTGACTGATTTCTCACGGACATCTATTATCTGGAAATCATATTATCTTGGAGCTTTTATTTCAGTCCGTATTGGCTTCGGAAATCCTGCATTGTTACTTTTCTTTTCGCCCTTTGAATATAGTCGTTTTTTCAGGTATGTATTGTCAAGTGGTTATGGGAAGAGGTTAGCTAGATGATCTTTAAGGGTATCCTTATCATGCAACTTATGATATATGAACCGCATTCTGAAATCGTTGCTTCCAGTTGCTTTTATTGGTTCATACCTTTTCATTCCGAAGTGATAAAAGACAATCGTGTTTCTCTGATGACCTCAAAAACAATGGAAGCAGGAGCATGATCAGAGAAAAGAAAAATGAGAATAAATTTGTGTTTCAACATGTAACGATCCCTGAATCATGTATGAGTACGTGGCCAAAGATCAACAATTGAAAATTTGCAATGTTTATTCTTCTTCCCTGATTTACTGTTCTCAGAGTTCTTTTCATACTCAAACTAAAAGCAGAAATTCTTAATAGCAAACAATATACCCACATCTAACTTGGTGAGCACCTTACTGTTAATTGAAAGTTGCATCAACTAAGTTTGATTGTAATCTTATTGTTCAAACACTATCTGCTCATGTTACTTTGCAGGAAGCTTGTAAAGAATTAAGAAACAGCAGAATGTTCCTGAAGCTTCTAGAAGCTGTGCTTAAAACTGGGAACCGTATGAATGTTGGGACTAACCGTGGAGATGCACGTGCCTTCAAGCTTGACACGCTACTTAAGCTTGTTGATGTTAAAGGCACTGATGGCAGAACCACGCTCTTACATTTTGTAGTTCAGGAGATCATCAGAGCAGAAGGTTCTCGTCTTGCTGGTGCTCATCAGAATCAAACTGCTGAAACAGACCAGCAATACACATTGCAGAATGAAGTTGAATTTAGAAAGGTTGGTCTTCAGGTTGTTTCTCGTCTTAGTGGGGAGCTTAGCAATGTCAAAAAGGCTGCTTCAATGGACTCAGATGCTCTAAATAATGATGTTCTAAAACTAGCTCGTGGAATTACCGATGTTACTGAGATTTTGAAGTTAAACGAAGAGCTTCCTTTAACAGACAGTCGTGGAAAATTTTCTGAATCTATGGAAGGCTTTCTTAAGAAGGCAGAAGAAGATATTATCAACATCCAAGCCCAAGAAGGCGTTGCTTTGTCCATGGTTAGAGAGTTAACAGAATATTTTCATGGGAACTCAGTGAAGGAAGAAGCTCATCCATTTCGAATATTCATGGTTGTAAAGGACTTTCTTTCCATCCTTGATCAGGTTTGCAAGGATGTTGGAAAGGTCAATGAGCGAACTATTGTCAGCTCTGCTCGACAGTTTCCAGCACCAGTGAATCCAAGCCTTCCCCAAGTGTTCCCAGGATTCAGTGGACAGCAGCATAGTAATTCCTCTGATGATGAAAGCTCATCCTTACCTTAACTTTCGATCCCTTTCAGCAGAAATTTCGTCTCTGCTTGGTCCACTATACGATTTTAGTTTGTTACCTAAACCTAAAGGAGCTTTGCCTTGTGTGAGTCATTTAGCCATCTCCTTTTCATTTTCGACCTGTATAAATTGATGTAGAGGATTTTTAGAATTATTTCGTCCTATATGTAATATAGCCAGAAGTAATCATATCAATCAGGATATAATAATTTGGTAGTTTTGATTGACGAGGGCTAGCTTGTAAATCTCACCATGTTTTGTAATGCAGCATCTTTGTTAAACTTACTCTTGCAAGATTGTACATCTCTGAATCAGAGAAATTCTCGTATGCTGCTTTTCTTCTTTTTTCCTTTTTTAATTTTACAATTAGTTTTAAAAGGGGGGCCCGGGGGGGTGGAAGGGTGGTGGTATTCGAATTAGAGTTGTATACGAATCGAATCGATTGCGAGCAGTTTGAGTCAAAAATAGACTTGAGTTCGGTCAATATCGAGTTTGAGCTTGAGTATGATCAAATCGAACTCGAGATCGTACTCGAATTTAAAGATACTTAACTCGTTAGTTCGGGAATTGATTCAATTTTACACACACACATATATATATATATATTATTTTAATAGTAAATTAAATATATATTTCTAATATTTTTTATTTATTAAGAAAAAATATTATTTTATTTTTTTTACATTGAGAGGTCATCGAGCTCGAATATTTTATTTTTTAAAATAATATTTCTAATATTTTATTTTAAAAAATAAAATAATTATTTTTATTTTTTTAAGTTCGAACTCAAATTCGAATTTTAGTTTTATATTGAAAGGTCTTCGAGTTCAAGTTTGATAAAATTAAGTCAAAATTTAGATCGATTATACCAAAACTCGATTCAACTCGACTCGTTTGTATTGAATAAAGATGCACGTGTTGTGTAGTATTGTCAAACACTTGGCCTTTTTCGGCAGCAGTGTGCAATGAGATAATACCGCAGACATTCTCTTTTCACTGCAGACATTCTCTTTTCTCTAGGACTCTTGGATTTGTTGTCTCGGAATAGTCTTTGGCATGCGTATAGAGGACAATGGAAGCAAGTTTTTGTGCTGTCGTGGAGGGTGTCTCATTCTGAAGAATTGTCACTTACCTAAAAGACATGGCAGTAGATATATGATCAGTACGGTTGGCAGTCTGCATAACAATACTCACTGGACTGACTGTTAATTCAGAAAATGAAAGTGAAGGGAAGCTTAGTTATAGCTTGCAGTATTGGTGCTCATAGAGCAAACTTCTTGCCTATTCAAGCCGAAAGAAATTTCTATCAATCAGCAGTTAAAGAGACATTTGCATTCTCTACAGAAAAGAAATAATGGCAATCAACAAATTTCAACCCAATATGTCATAAAGAGATTTAAGTCTGCAAAACCAGGCATATTATTATTTACAACAGGTAACTCTTCACATCCGCTGTTCAGGTAACCCAGTTTTGCAGATCAACAATACTGTCCTAGTTAGTAAACATACCATCAATTTTATTCTTGGGATCAAGAAGGGACCTAAGTCTTGCTCATAAGCAACAGATTTTTATGAGCTGAACACCTACTTTTTCTCGGCATCCATACGTTCGATAACACGCTTTGCTTCTTCTTCAGTGGCGGGTACGACGTTCCTGATCTTCAAACCATCTTTGATGGCATCTGGGCGGACAGTGAATGTGAAGTAGAACTTGTTGGATACCTGGAGAGAAACAAATATCGCCCTATAAGCTCTCAACAAAATTAAATATTACCATGAACATATTACTGTGCATGTATCCTTTGGAGGAGAATATGTATTTGCTAACCAACACATAATGCAGTATTTCACTGAAGTTACTGTTTCTTTACTTAGTGTGAAAATTTAAGTTATTGTTTCTTTAATTAGTGTGAAAATGTAAGTGATGTAATCACTGGACCAGTAAAATGCTATATAAACTATTGATTGGGGCATCTATTTCTCAAACATGAGCATCCCCAAATGTCTTCTCCACTTCTCTTATTCATTTCCATTTTTGATTGCGTATTTGGTGACTTTAGATGCCCATCCAAAGAGAAGTAGAACAGTTGTTTCATCTCAGACTTGTTCCACAAATGTCCTATGGAGGATGAAACTACTAATACGGTAAATCAAACCCTTCTCATGGTTCACCAAAGAGGAAAAGTTGAGAAAATATGGCAAAAGTACAATTTAATAAAGTTTGACGAATGCATGGATAATTGACTAATGCGATGAATATCAGCTCAATTCTATTAATTAGAGAACTTACTTCACTAGATCTGAACTCAGGCCTTGTAACATGAGCTACAACTTCCACATTGATCATAGGCTTGTCTGGATTCTCAAGTTCTGTATACAAAACACATGATTTGACACGAAGAAAATTTCCAACATCCACCTGCATGAGCAGAATCATCTGTTAATAACTCATGAGCTTAATATCACAAGATTGTTAAGCCCTCACTAGCAATGCCAGCTTTTCAGGATGTACATCTAATATTCTTGGACTAGTTGGGTATTATGCATGGATTTATCCGCCTTCTTACAAGATATGGCCCATTGGCAGTCTCACCGAATTATTGAAGAATTAGTTGCTTTTTGTCTTATTCAGTATGGAATGAGTGGCAATTTTTCCTATAAGCTAGTTACTACTTTTGCACGATCAGTCAGTTAAGCATTTGATCAACACAGACACCATGAATATGGGATGGCTAGACTAGTACTTCTGATCTTACAATATATGAAACTATGTGACTAAAAAAATATCTTCGCCCCAAAAGACTAACTTTATCATGTGACCCAGCAGTAATAGACTTGAATATACAGGCTAATATTTTTATGCCCTGCAAGTTTCCCTGGTAATGCAAAAGATCAAACAAGAAGCAAATCCAAACCATGTGCAGTTTGATGCTTGAAGTTTGCTCACTCACAAAAAAGAGAGGGCCAGAAATGTGACCACAAAAGGATAAGTTCAGGAACATTCTGAATGTCAAAGAATAATGCTTGTGCTGGTAACCCACCATGAACACAGGGCACATGCAAAATAGTTACTTACAGGTTTTAAAAAATCAACGTGGTCAACTTCCACAAAGCGTGGTGCGGCACCAGCAAAACTATAGGCTGTGGCAAAGGCCAATTCAAAAGCCCTTCGCATTAAAAAGCCTCCAAAAATCCTACCATGAATATTCCTTTGTTGTGGTTGACAAATCAAAGAGTTCTGCAGGCAAGTATCCCTTATGAGAATGCTATCTCTGTCGGCCAAAGCTGGCATGTCACAAAAGACCCGTCCCTCAGCCAGCAACTCATTGAGCCTTTTTGTTTCCTCATCATTATCAATCCCTAGCCTTTTCTCTCCCCTCTTCTTTTTCCTAATTTGGTTCCTTTCTTCTGCCTCTTCCCAAAGCAATTTTTCTCTTTCAGTTTCAGGTGAGATCTGGTTTACTGGAGCTGATTTTCCAGTTCTGGAGTCGCGGGCCACAAAGGTAAAGTTTGCAGTAAGAGCCAATGAGTCTGATTGACTGGATGTCTCTGCAAAGAAATGGCTTACAATTTCAATCTACAGACAAACATAACAAGAGGATACTGAGAGAATAAGAAAACCAGTGATTCGTAACTGTTTCTTACTAAAAGAAACCACTCTATGTCTTATTTCTTAATTCTCCAATATGAAATAAGCTTATAATGGTCTCTACAGGAAAATATTATCCTATATGAAGAAGAAACCAGACAAAAATTTCTTATTATAAGACTGAGGTCTGGGCATCACGAGAAAAACCCATTGTAGGATATTTGAGACATTATACTCAGACAAATCGATGATTTACAATTACATTTCATGTACATTTTTCCTGCATAACAGCAACATATTGATGGTAAAATCAAATCATCAAGATGTCAGATGATATTTGGAATTGCCTAGAAAATGGATATAATAAAACCACAGCAAAAGAAGAAAAGATTTCCCTTTGAACAAGAGCAGTAAACTTGGTATTCATATTCAAATCATTCAAACATATAAAGTTTCCTTGAATATGAAAAACATTTGGTTACAGCCAAACATGTACACCACTGAGCTTAAACTTTTTATTATACTCTTACAACAGATATGTGATGCAGCAAATTTCAATTCTTTCTTCAGTTAATATAAAGTTTCTAATGGTCTGTGTTACAAAATGCACCAAAATAAACATGATGAGACATGAATTTTCAAAACCATAACAGTGCTACCTTTTCATCTGTTGCAACTGTTTTAACAAAGGGATACCCTGCAAGGCAAAAGATATTTCTACTAGAACTTCTCCAGAAAAATCACGAGAAACTTGGCAAGCTCGCACTAGAAGGAAAAGCAATATGGACATTACTTAACTCTCTTCTCATAATTAACATCTCAATCACAAATATCAACTTAATTACACTCTAATTAGAAGCAATTTGATTCCCATATTATAGACAAGCTTCTGAATTTGTCTAATTAACTCTTTCTGCTCCTGTCCCTCTACACTCTAAACACATCCATCCTTGTAATCAAAGACATGACACCTAGAAGTTTAATCCATAAGATATACTAAAAAGCTTGGGATTCCATTTTTCAGGATAAGCTGGAAATTGAAGTACTACATCAAAACCAAAAAGAGTATATGGCTGACAAGTGCGAGATTGTTTCTCACACATTAAATGAGAATTTGTAGGAGGAAGATTTTATCTAGATTGGGTGGAAAATAGAACAGTATTTCCAAAGAAACCTTGCGCAGACTGAGTTACTTCAAGTTGAATCTCCAAGGATGAACGCCCAACCCAAGTGACAGCCCCCACTATTGTGAGATCAGTATCAACACGAATTGGTCTCCTCAGAACAATCTTGTCCACAGATGCAGTGACTAGTAATAAAGGCATCGTAGTGCTGTCAGCGCTGGAACAATGCTGGTTCAGAAACATGTAATTTATGAAGTAAAATAATCTCAAATAGGAGAACAGAAACAAGATCACAAACCACGAACTGTCCAAAATCCATGTAAATCTGCTGAAGGGATATGAAAATTTCGAAATGCAACAATCAATAACATGAAAGAGCATAGCAGACTGGTGAAATCAACATTTTGCTCACCTGTATTTTCTAGAAAAGGATTTTACTTTTCCAAGGACACCTATTTAGAATTGTTCAACAGAAAAGTTCTGCATATCTCTTTCTTTGTGTCTTTCCTTATTATTTTCTTCTGAAAAATGGCTTTCATAAATGTGTTTCTGCTGATGAGTTTCATGAACTGAGTCAGGGGATCAAGGGCTACTAATATGCTTGAGGAATATGTTAGGTATTCTGAATCAATAAAATTTCTCTTACATGTATTTTAAGCCAAATCTAATCCAAAATACAGTAAAATGACAAGCAAATAAATAAGACACACATATGGACTCACTTGGTAAAGGAATGGTCATGACATCAACACTAGTGTTAGTGGTGATACTAAACAACAATCAGATGCAACTAAATGAGGTCTTATGAAAAATTTTCTACTCTTATTCTTCTAGCATGTTAGTAG
This sequence comes from Coffea arabica, assembly GCF_036785885.1. NCBI lineage: Eukaryota > Viridiplantae > Streptophyta > Magnoliopsida > Gentianales > Rubiaceae > Coffea > Coffea arabica. The sequence goes on from NC_092315.1 coordinate 47,180,346, forward strand.
TGATTCTGGAAAGAAATCATTCCGATTAGAATAGCTCAGAAAGCCACAAAATGGGGTTCGAAGCTGGAGTCACACCAAAGGAGAAAAAGGTCAATTGCAAGACTCAAACAGCCGACATAAGGAATGGATATAGGGAATTTAAACAAGACCACCAAGCCCCAAAATAGTGCATGATCAATGAACATTCCCAATCCACAATATTCATTTCAAATGGGATGACTACAGGAAGCAAGAAAACTACGCAATACTGAGAAATAGGCAAACATTATAACACGATGAACTACCAAAGTTTCAATTGAAACAACCAAAGCTAAATATATCACAGCATAACGCAAAATGGTGAAAACTCTAGAATTGGAATATGTCAGTATAAAGTCTCTGAAAATTAGCAGTCAGAAGTTTACACCTACAGGAGCCTCAAATTGAGCATCTATTAGCAACCAGCAAGTGATCTTGCTATAATAGAAAGATAACTAGAGAAAACAATTTTCAAGAGAAGCAAGATATGCACAATGTGACCAATGATTCAGCATAGACACATTTATTGTCAAACAACTCAAATATCAACACATTTATGGTCAAACAAATCCATTTTTCTGGATATTTTATTAAGCAACGCCCAGCATTTGAATTGATCAAACTGCAATCCAAACCTTCTAATGGTGAATAACTTTAAATAATCAATGCTTGCACAGGCCTAAATTAACACTGCAATTAAGCAAATCGAAAAATTACATTACAAATCAACCACTATCCTAATCATATTACCTTGAAGGATATTGTTCCGGCCAATGCATCAAGGTCCTCAACAAATTTTCCCATCCTAATCTCATTCCAAGGATTCCTATACTGTTCCCTCAGAATATAATCAGTGGAAAACTTATACACGATACTAGTCCTACTCTTTGATGGAGGCTTAGCGATCAACTCATTAGGTGAAGGGGCATCAGCTGCAACATTGTTAAGTCTCTCAAAAATACTAGACCTTGCTTCCCATAAGGCATTTGTGACAGGGGAATGGTACATTCCTGGCCACAAACTAATAGGTTTCCTCATTGAATGGCCTGCATCAATTGGTGCAGAACTCTCAAATCGTGGACTCATTGTTGAATTCACAGGGATTGAATCACTAGAACCAAACTCCATTGGTTTAACAGAAAAGGGGTCCGATGGTGCTGATGAAAATGACCTTTTCTGAGTAAATTTATAAAACATTCGATCAAAAGAGATAATTTTGAACATGGGTTCTGGTTTCCTGGATGAATTAACAAAACGGGTACAAGAAATTCCATCATTTAGGTGTTTTCCAGATTGGATACTGATGGAGGAAAAGTTAGTCCGAAATTTCAGGCCTGTAGCTGTAGGAGGCAGATTTTGGTCAATAGATGTGATTTTGTTAATGGGTTTTGGCTGTTTTGATGAACCAGTAAAGTTGGTTTGTGTGAATTCATGATTTAGGGGAGTTATGGAGGAAGAAGGAAGAGTTTTGGCGTGATAAAAGTGCAATCTTGGTGAAGCAATTGTTCTGTGAAACTCCATGTTGAGAAAGTAAGAAACCAGTGTGTGGATTGATCTTTTACCCACATCCATGCTTGAAACAGTTGGGGAGTTTGGTGATTTGAAGAAGAAATGAGAGATTGGCATGGTTGGACGTTTCATGGATTCAAAAGAAAGATTGAAGCTGATGAAGATTTCAAGATTTGTAAGGTTTGATCCGTCTTGCGTGGAAGTGTTCAAGTAGAAAATGTTAGCAAATTATGGCCAGTTTGGTTCAGACTGGTTGGGCTCTGAGCTCGGTAGCAGTTCGGGAGTATTTTGCATATTGGACAAAATGCACTTTTTATCCCCAATGATTGGGGTATTGGATAATTTTATCCCTAAAGTTTCGGTCAAAACACATTTCACCCTCTTAATTTTATAATTTCAACCAATTTCATCCCTAACGTTTTATACAAACATATTTCATCCTCATAATTTCATAAATTTGATTAATTAAAGGCAGTTGAATGATTGTTAACCAATTTGGATAGAATATCATCACATGACTAGCATGTCCAGTTAATGATTGTATAGCTAATACTTAATTCAGTCATTGATTAAATTATATAAATAATAATGAGTGTGTTGGGTCAAGAGATTATTTTTTTAAATTTATGATATGATGTATGTGAAACAAAAAATAGATTGGATGATAAATAGACAATTTGAAAAACATGAATATGATGCAACAAAATAAAATCTTGCAAATAAATGACAATTTAAACAATTCTTTTATTCACATTAATATTTTTCTCCAATTGGTTGCAATGGGATTATTTGAAAATTTTCTCCAATTGGCTATAATGGGATTGTTTCTTCTCCCCGACTTTATTTTGTCTCGATCTTTTTGTTCAATTTGTGATTAAGAAGAGAGTAATGTTGGTTGAAAATTTGTTATTTTTCTTAAAATAAGAAAGTGAACTAAAAAATAGTTTTTGAGATTTTTGTTAATCTATTTTTTTTTTTGTATTTTTCTAACAGGTATGCTATGGTCAAGTGATGATATTCCATTCAAATTGCTTGACAATCTATCAGTTGTCCTTAATTAGTCAAATTTATGAAACTATGAGGACGAAATGTGTTTGCATGAAACTTTAGGGATAAAATTGTCCAATACCTTAAGTATTGAGGATGCAAAGTGCATTTTTGCCTTGCCTTGCATATTTATCAAGTTTTACCTTTTTACTTTTTCTGTTCCTAACTTATTTATAGCCTTTACACATATTCTATTTAAATTTTTTTAATACCTTTTTTTTGTATAGAAAAATAAAACATATGAAAGTAGTTTTTAGTTATATTAATTTAATTTAGTTTAAATCTATCATTTTTCATTTACTAAATTCATGATTACGTATGTTGTTTGTGAATATAATGACCACGATAGTAGTAATAAAAATAGCAATTAGTATTTGTATTTGGATAAAAAAAATCACATAAACCAAGCTATTAATGCAACAGTGCAATCTATAAAAGGAAATTGCAGTGGAAAATTTACTTCTAAAGATCCATTGTTATCCCTCCTATCTCAAAACAATTAAATCCCAAATATCAATAATGTTTTATAATTAATACATTAGTGTGTCAAAACTAAAGCAATAGAAATAGTGATACTGGTTGGATTATGTTCTGTTTAAGTTTGAGGGGAATTTGTAGCTTAAACTAAGGAAGAACAAAAAAAATCATTTTCTATACAATTTTGCAAAGCTTTAATGTTCTCGATTCTAATAGTAGAAAAGAATTGATTTGTTTCTAGTTTATATAGAGATTCTTATCTTAGTTTTCAATAAATACCTAGGTAAGTACCAAAAAGGATATTATTCAAGAAATCACTATTGTATTGATCCCTTTAATGTCAAGCACTTTTGTAAAAAGATTTACGCAAATTGTTACGTTATTGTTAATTTTGCTCTTATAATTTGTTTGAAGATTTTCCCCCCTTTGTTTGCCAATATTCTACAGCTCTACATTAAGAAAACTTATAAAATGGCAATAGTGAAATAAAGATATTGGTTATTAAAAAAATATGAAAGTGTAATGACATGAATATGTGTAATAACTTCCTAGCAATGAGTCCACAATAACGTTTAGTTGACATACCATTAATGTGCTACGTTCTAATTTACTAAATTTGAACCATTTGAACTTATACTTGGTTTTTTTAAACCATAGCATTGCAATATTTCTTATGTTTGTAAACCAAAAAGGAAGTCTTTAATAATTCTGATTTTCTGTTTAATTATGAAGTGTTCGAACTTGCAAGCCCTTTTGGGGCTGCCAATAAAGTTGAGGACAAAATGATAACCAATATTAGTCCCTATGAATTTTAGCAAAACAATAAATAATTAATACAAGAAAACAATTTACAATAAATTGATCATCAATGCTTTAGTTATTTGAGCAAACTCCAAAAAGTAAAAATATAGGTTGGATAAATATAATTTATTTATGGAACCCATTGAAATATTATAAATACTGTAATATATATGTAATAATTTCTTCTTCTCACTTTTATTTTCTATTTTTCTTCAGTTGTAACTTGCAAAAGCTAAAAGCTAAAGCAAAGTCACCAAATGCCAATATTACCAAGAAGTAGACAATTTTGTTCACAGTATGATAAATAGAATAGAATAGAGAAACTTGGAGGGAAAATGTTGGACCTTCGCACATATGAGATGAACTTGGCTTTTATGTTTAACATCATTTGTTGCTTTTATGTTTAACATCATAGGGAATTTTTTGGTATAATTTAGATATTTACTACGATAAACAAATTATAAATGATTTATGATATCGTCATGAGTTGAATAAATTAGTTATGAAATAATAAAACCAATTAACTTATGACCAGTGGCTTTCATGGGTCAATAAATAGGTTGAGTTAATTTTGAAATTTCCTTGAATCATGTGAAGAAGCCTAAGCCCTTGCCACTTGGACTAAGCACAAGTAGGGCAAGGGATGGGAGCTAGAAGGAAAGCAAAAAGGAGGAGAAGGGAGGGAGAAGAGTCTGAGTAGTGGTATATTGTTTTGGATATTTTATAGAAAAATGATTTTTTCCGATGTTCTTAACAAGCTATTGTAATCTTATAGATTGTGTTTGAAAAAAGAAAAAAAATTGTCCTTACAAAGCCCTTAATTGTTATATATCTATAGACCTCAATCTATTTTTTTTTTTAGATTTTTGAATGTTTTTGATAGCTTAAAAATGCTTTTAAATTTTGAAATCCACCTACAAGAAGCGACTTTAAATCACAACATTACTAAAGAATAGGCACAAATAGGGAATCTCTAAAATCAAGGAGGTGAATTATCATTCAGTTTGATTCTGTTGCCGTTTAGTTGTAATCATAATGTCGCATAGTAAAAGATTTTCTTAAGTTTTAAGTCGCAATTGTAACTCAAGATAATCTTACTTTTGAAGTTACTTGAGTTAGACACTATAGTTTTTCATCTTATTACAAACTTTACACTCATAACTTCACATAAATTAATCAATTCAATTATGATACAGAAAAAAATTCCAATATATTCTCCTAATAAGCTATGAGCGGTGTAGAATTGCCAAATCTTAGTCCACTCCCTCCTCATATTCTTCCGGCTTTGCTTCAACTGGACTGCACTTGGATGCTTTCTATACACCAAAAAAGTTAAAAAAAAAAATACATGTTAGCATTGACCATGCATCCAGAAAGTATCTAAGAGACATCAATTCTAAGGAAAAGGTTTATGTGTATACATTTTCATATACACTCAAAAGTGATGAAACCCCGCTTAAGATTGAGCATTGGACAACTCTCACTAAAGAAAAGCACCCAAAATCATTTTCATTTCTCCATTTTAAACATAAAGCTTAACTTCAAACGGAAGAGTTAATTAATGTTGAGAAATTCAAGAACGAAATAAATAAAAAGAAAAGCATCTCGATTTTATAAACTATAACTCTACTCAGATTGTTTGTTTTTCTCACAAACTATTTTTTTTGTGGAGTCTACACTAACACACACCCAAAAAAAAATCGTAAAAACACTTAATCCATACAATTTCAAATACACTAAACAAAACAAGAACCAAAATAAATGGCTATTTGATATGACGATTGTAGCTAAGTCAAAGACATGCATACCCCTTCTAATTTACGCACCGAGAGAAGCCATCCAAACTAGAGCAACATGTTGTAAATCAATATAACTTTTAAAGCCTCATGCTTGTAATGCACTTGAATTGGCAATTTTTAATCATAAAAAGCATTCAACAAACGATTCTTTATGTCGTCAGTTAAAGTTTTATGCCTCAAGTAAATAACTCAATCTCTAAAATGACACCTGGTGATTTTTTAGCAACTAATCTTCAAATAAGTGCATTTTCTCCAATCTAGACGATACCTGCTATGTTCCCACAAGGGTATCAATAGAAATGATAGAGTATCTATCATCCAAATCTTGACCAGTGGATAGAACAAGAGGGACCACTTTTTCATCCAACCATTTCTTCAATGCTTTTCCATCTACAACCTAATAAAGGCCAAAAACTTCACTGCTCGCAATTTGCATCACAAGGATATGAATAAAGACAGTAAAAATGGCATACAACTTGTCAATTTTCCAAATTTCAAGTTTACAAGTTGCAAGGAACAAAATCCCAGCTAATCACATAAAAATTCATATTCCATTTTATAGAACTTTTAGTAGATGATAAGACCATTTGCTTCTTCCTATTCCACTCAATTCCACTCTAGAAAATGTAAACATCTTTATAATATTAAACATGAATAAAAAAAGGTTCAAACTATGTATCAATGTCAAAGTGATTGTCTTAGATCTTGCTTATCCCCTTCATCCCACCAAGCCCTCTTCACATCCTAATACTATCTAGAAATCAATAATTTTGTTAGATATATCTCACACCAAACTTAATAATGTCAGGAATCAAAAGTGTCCAAACAAGAAAAGGAAGCAAATTAAACAAAAATGAAATCGTCTATTCCAATTGTGTTCAGATATTTTAAAGATCTTTAGCTTAAAAATTATTTTTACAGGAAAGGAAAGTAGAATGTTGTTTGACCAAAACTAAAAGAATTGCGCAAGCAAAGTTCCAAACATCTAAATGTAAAGTGATAATTGGAATTTCAAAGAAAAAAATATAAGCACCAATGTATTAGAAGAAGCAGGTGAACATAGGTACTAGTTCACTACATATTTTTTCATGGCAACTAGGACATGTTTAGAAGGAAACAATATTAGTCCATGTTTAGAGAGTTCTCAAACCTTTTGCCTTAGAATTAGTCTGACAACAACTGTAACACCTTGTAATGCATCAAAGACAATAATATTATCTAGAGAATCTAGTAAGTGCCTTGCAAAATTTTTTCTCGCCTGAAATTATATCAGAATGCTTGCTATTAGTTTGCAAGTTGAATAATCATAGACAACCACAAGAGATACAACACGAAGATCTAACACGAAAACAAGTAGAGAAACATTATCTTCTCTGCTAATTTTCTGTATGTTGGGAGGTGAGCCTTCTCTCCAAAGATTTGCACAGGTAAAATCAAATAGATAAGGAATGCACTTTTCCTTTTTAGAGAAAATTTATCTCCACGAGAACTTGCTCTCGACCTCTTGTTTTCAAGGTATGGTCATGAGTTAGATATGATGGAGGAATATTAGACTTAAGCTGCTCAAAACTGATATTTGATATAATGATTATAATTGAATGACTGAAATTCACATGATGACCATCTTTATCGCTTAATCTTTTGTTAACGATGTTTGGAAGAAGAGCATTAACAATAGATTAATGGGTCCTTTCAATTTGTTGAACAGAATAAGACTATGCAGCTTCTTTCTTATAACCTCAGAAGCCATAAAAATCTGCATCTAGAATCTCGTCCTTTGATATAGTATATTATCATAGTCAAGAATAAATTAATGGCCACGACAAAGAGGGACAGAGTAACACTCTAGGCAGTAACGAATATACCTAGATATCTTTCCATTAGACTGCATCTTCGCATACTCCGACATGTCAACTTGAATTAGCATGCTAGCGTCATCGAAGACTATCTTAACAATGCATTTGGCTATTTCTGTCTTGCCAATACTAGAAAGGCCCAAAAAGAGCAACGAGACCCAATGGTGGTTATACAAGGATATAGGGTCAAGAGGAAGTCTCCTGGGACTGAGAAATGATATCACAATAGCAACAAAGATAGAGCCCTAATTGCCAATCCTCCTAAGCAATTTTTCTTTCAAGTGCGAGATTTGTACCTAGCCAAAAGTAGGTAGCATGGGGATAGAGATACAATAGATTGACTCACCACTTACAGGTGACATAACAAGACAAAAATGTAAATGATATTGTAGTGTCGCACAAAGAACGCGAATCATGCAATGCCTATGAAGTTGATAAAAGATGACTTCATGGACAAATGTGTCTTAACTAGTCAAAGTAGAAAAAGGAAAGATAGCTAGGCAAGGAGAAAAAAGGTACCTCTATAACATGATGCGGACGTACATCCATATATTCATTAGCCAAGTAATTACGAAGAGTTTGCTCTATCCAGATAGCAAGGCATCCAACTCCTGGATTGACTGGTAGCACATTGAAAAATCTTTCTCCATTAGGTTCATTGAAGAGAAACAGACAGGTAAATCAAAAAAACACTTCTTGAACAATTTGATGGCCAGAGATCCCAATTGAGATTGATTTTTCTCAGTTTCAAGCAAAGCAGGCTTCCACCTGTTGATAAACTTTATCAACATGCTTAACATTTTGACGTGATTCAAGTTGACTTGGGCAAGCCACGGGTCATGGGGGTTTTTCTTGTGCAATTCAGAACGCTTAAACAAACAACACGAGATAATATATTTCATTTATCCAGTTTCGTCTCATCAGCGCTGTAATTTATTTCATCCCATTGGACTTTTATAACTATTGCCAATCCTAGTACTCGTATAAGAGAGTGTCTCTATGGACTTTATCATAGAGTTGCCAAGATCAGAAGGGTGCACAAGCATACTTGTGGCCGTGGATCAATTGTCCAAGTATTTAGTATTCATATTCATCCTAAAAGAGTGCATAGTAGAAATGATGGTGAAACTATTCATGGGACACATCATCAAATATTGAAGTTTGCTAGCGTCTATAGTGAGTAAGCGAAACTCACGTGTTATGGGTAGATTTTGGACGGAACTGTTCTATTTGATAGGGTTGGAACTCAACATGTTAACAACGATACATGCATAAATAGATTGGCAGATAGAATAAGTCAATAATGTGCTAAAAGTGTAGTTCTGGCACTATATAGTTGTGAATTGAGCCGACTGGACAAAGATGATAGATATTGCCCAATTTTACATCAATCTGTAATAAAATGAGAGTATCGGTAAAAGTTCGTTTGAAACCTATTAGATTTTCATCGGACGACCCCAAAGAATATTGATAGTAAGTACAAGGATCCAAAACCTCCCGCATTTAGATTTACCAAGGATTGGTAAGAACGAGTGAAAATGGCCAAGTTGTACTTGGAGAAGATCTAACAGTGAATGAAAAAGTAGGTTGATTTTAAATGTACATTTCGCGAGTTCAAGAAAGGGGACCAAGTGTAGTTAAAGTTCTACAAACACAGATGCATTTTTGGGGTGCATGTGGATCTCATGAGGCGACATGAAGGATTACTTACCATGCTAAAGAAGATTAGAAATGTGATCTACAAAGTGGAATTGTTTAATGCTCTATTCCAATTTCACCATATCTTTCATGTTAGTATACTCAAATCATTCTACAAGGACCCGCATAACCCATCAAGGAATGTGTCAGTAAGGGCACACGTAGATTGTTAGGGGAGAGCATGATAAGGTCGCTAATAAGATTCTATCTAATTGTATTATTCTTCACAAGAACTGTGCGCCATTGATAGAGTATTTGGTGTGATGACGTGACCTACTGGAGATCAAGATAAGTTGGGAGTCGGCTGAAAATTTATGGTAGTTTGTGGAGCTTGTATAAGGATGTAAAGACCCTTGATGTCTTGTTTAAGTGAGGGAGGATAACATGTCCGTACGTATTCGTCCTGCAGTCGGCCAGACATGCATTACTACTTATAAGGGAATCAGTAAAAAATTACAATCGGTAATAAAGACATAGTCTTCTACAGTGAACAAATAGGAGGTCATGAAGACTTCTTAAAATATTTTGGTAGGTTGTAACAAGTTTTATAAACTTTTGAAGTGTTCTAAACTATTTAAAAATCTTGAAAAATAGTCTAGAACTTGTATATAAGAGACTTGTTTTGTGTAAAAATGTTCTAAAGACTAAGTGTAAAGAGTTAGGGGGTGCTCGTTTCACAGATTGGAATCGAAAATAGAAATGAAATCATGGACTCTGGTTTTGGAATTAAACTTTTCATTCCAATATCTTAGCTTGGTTCACACACTGGAATTAGCATCATTCCAATTCCTGATGCTTGGTTTGATGAGTGTTTCAGAATTAAATGCAATTAAATTTCAAATTTATCCTTGATATAAAAATTATTATAAAATAAAAAATACACATACAACAAATTAACATCTCCATAATTGTAACTACAATAGTTAGTTGATTTTTGATAAAAGTTAAAAAAATCATAAACCATAAGAAAAATTAACACCAAAAAATAAATATAGTAGTTGTATTAACAAGTCGTTTGTGGTTTCTACATTAGACAATGATATGAAATAGAAGATCTCTCCTTACATATATAAACAAAAGAAGGAGACTCAAATGAAAAAATCTAATCATACAAAATACAAACCAATGGTCTAAACCAGTCAAGAGTGCCACTCAATATCCACAATCTCCAAAAGACTAATCATATAACCATCTAACAACCACCATAACAAAAAGAAATTGTCACCAAATCATCACTTTCCAACTATAAATAATTTTTACTTCAGTGAGTAGATGGAGGATAAAGGAGGTTAATTACATATTGTCGTCTCATTTCTGTAGGAAGATTGTATAACACATGAAACTTGAAAATCTGCTCCGAAAGTATGTTGGTTGTATTCATTACATCTCCACTTGATAAAAGAAGTTTCAATAACTTAGCAATAACTTGATCTCTTCTATCGAAGACCAATTGCTCACGTTTATCCTCATTTGATATGGTTGTTGCAATAGTTATGAAACTAACTTGAATTCCCTCCACGAAATCTTCGAATTTACTGGTGATAAGTTGCAATGATGCATCAAGATCACCCGTAGCTTATTGTTAATGAAGATTTCATTTTTTTTACATATTTGCAGGGAGGTGATTGTTTCTTTGCACATTAAAGTAAAGAGAACTAGTCTAACATATGCTTCAATAATGACAATTATTGAATAATGAATATTATTCAAAGACATAATGCTTCAAAGAGAACTAATTGCTCTAAAAAGATTCAAAAGATAGTGGCTTCAGAAATAAATGACAATGATCAAATAGTCTACATAGATAGCGTAAGCATTTAAGGTTCAAGAACCAGACCACAACCATTTTCCATATTCTGTGTAAGCATTTTTTGTCTTACTGACCACATATGCATTTGATTTTGAGGTCTTCTTAAAAAGCAGAAAGTCAGCAAAGCAATCTTAATTATTATGTTAAAAATTACTATAATGTAGCAAGGTGTTCAGTAGGAGGTGATGATTTTGGAACGTGTGCGGATTCAACAAATCCTTTACCAATTTCTGATCAACCCAAGCAAATTCACACTGGTTGACCAGGGGATAAAAGGATCGAGCAATTCACAAGTTTTAATGTCATATGAAAGTATCTATTAACATATCTTAAAACAACTTAAGACTAATACTGATGAATCAGACATAGAATTGGACATTAAACTTGCCAGAAACAAGGGGAAAACCATGAAGCAGAAAAGTTTGTGAGAAATTCCTAGAGTAAGAGGACTAAAAAATCGGAGAAAGAAGCATTCCAATAAGCCTATAGAAAAAAAAAAGGAACCAATACTATGATTTTCCTGTAAATATCATTCTTTGTCCCCTCCAAGAACATTGAAAGATGTAAACAAGTTCATTTCTGAGCAACTAAGAAATGACTAAAAACTTATATATTATTATTATTGGTTTTAATTATAGGAGAAATTTGAGAGAATACATAACTTAGAACCCTTGAATTTGGGTTTAGGGTTTTCTTTTTCAATTTTTCTTGGAGATCTTTCTCTTGAAGATCTTGTTGAACAATTTGTCTACTCAAGATATTTGTCCACTGTTAACCCATTTAGATATACTTTAAATCTTTTTTTAAAGAGATTTTGGATAAGAGATGAAGATTATATAGGATGATAGAAAAACTGATGAAAAAGAACAACAGAGTGAGGGGCGTATGATAGAGAGAGAGAGAGAGAGCAGAGGCATTAATTGTATGTGATGGGTAGGTCTGTCCATAAATGTTGTGAAGGAATAGTTTGAGGATTTTGTCCAAAACCCCCCAATTTGTTCTGGAATGAGAGAAGTCCATTTTTTTAGAAATGATTCCAAAAAGTGCATTTCAATAGGTTTAACCCAAGCAATAAATACGAGATTTATTGCATTTCATGATTCCCAAACCCTTTAAATAAGTAGCCCCTTAGTGTATAGAAGTTTCTAAAATTAGTTAATATTTCTTGACTTGTCTATAAATAGGACAAGCCTCTCTCATTTGTAAAACATTGTGTAAGTCTTTGAGTGCAATATAAAACTTTTCTTTAGCCTCTAAATGTTTATTTATCTTTTGCTTCTATATAATCGCGCACTTGAGAATTAGACTAAATTAACAATCATTTAATTTGTAGATTAAATCTAGAAACTTGCTATGCCGTACGAGCATTATGCTAATAGGGATTTTAGCCAACCTGTAACACATGGGAGACCTCGATCATAATCATATACTGTATAGTTATGATTAGCGATCGAATCCCCACAACTTAAGCACTTTCTTAGATTTTGTACGATCGACCAACAAAGGTTGCTATTATGAAAATCATGGCCGTACTCGACGAGTGTTTATGACGTGATTCTCAAGTTCAAAAGCAACCATACATTAGCCATAAACCATGGGGTTTACTATTATGGGTTAAAATTGAGCACCCTCTTGGCTAGCTTGCATAATTTCCTCATTCTCAGTAGCTACTATTTCCAAGTGCTCTTACTCCTCAACTTCTCCCTCAATAGCAGCAGTAAGTAAGTCCTCAATATCATAAAAATGCTCATGGTTCTCGTTGTTGTCATCATTACTGCTACTATTGATACCAATATCTTCATATTCATTCTCATCGTGCTTCTTATCAGTGCAAAACATTGTGACGAATGAGAGTTTGGAATCACTGCTAAAAACTACTTAGCGGCACTGATGACGAGGGGAGGGAATTTAGGAATCACTTCTCAATGTGTTTCCTACAGTAGTGACAACGCATGCCCAAGATAGGAAGTGAACTATCGCAATAATATTTGTGCAAGTGATGTAAATAGGGGAGCGACAAAACCACAAAATCACCATATTCGTACTCAATCTGATATATTGCACACATTCCCTGATTTTTGACCATTACTAATGGAAAATAATAAAGATTTGTTTTTGCCTTCAATGACATGTCATCATGGCTACCAAATAATGTTCTAAAAGCACTAAAGGTGACTTCTTCAAACTCGTCGTCATAGATGGATGGTAAGTTCATGAGATTCTCCATCAAGAAGGGTGAACAAGAGAAAAAAATTCAAACTTTAGCTTCAATCATTAAAAAGAATCCAACTTTACCTAAAAAACTACAATTTTGAGGTACATAAAAGTAACTTGATAGACAAAAGTTAGATATTCTAGTTGGAAGAGGAGATTGGATAATTGTGTGTTTGATCGGTACACTAGAATTGAAGAAGAGAGCGAATAGAGCACTTGTTTAGACCCCAACTGCGCGAAATCGAAATGGAAAGCTTGCTCTATTTGAAAATTTGGCTCAGTACTGCTAATAAATATTACTAGTAGAGTATCGCTGCTCTTGAGTTGCATATTAGCCTCAAATTTTTATAATTTTTTAATTTAGTGCTTAAAGTCTTTGTAGTTGACTATTTGTTGTGATGATGGGTTTAAAATTATATACATAACATATTCTCTAATGAGTTTCATAGATGAAAGTTTAAACTATGCTTATTATCTTGTTTAGCAAATGAATTTTTTAGGTATTTATCTAAAATTTTATTGTATCTTACTGTAGAAGTTGTAGATGAAATTTTTGAAATGTGTAAATTTTTGGATATTTTGAAATGTACAATTTAAAAACTTTAAAAAGTTTTTTAAGATTACTGTAGTTAAAATTGTTAAAAAATTTGTAACAGATAAATTTGACCAAAAACTTGTTTTACAAACAGGCCTTATGTTAAAAGGACAAGTAATAAGCTAGAAAAAGCTCATTTATGAAAAAGAAAAAAAGAAAATGAAGGTGCAAATGTTTCTTATAGAGCAACTAAAATAACATTACCTAATCTTTTGGTCTTACAAGCTTATGTGCTTGCAATCCCACCAAAACAAAGATATAATATGTAAATAAGAAATTTTCAAATTAACATTACGTGATAGAATAATAGTTAATCAATTTACAATTATAGGGTTAATTAATCATTTTATACCCAAAAATAGACCATTGGTGGGTTGCAAAATCAAAACATAGACCGTCAATAGGTCGCACACGTACTTATTTTCGATATTGGGGGTAGGAGACTTTGAAACTTGTTGAATTGGAGTTTAAGAGGTCTAATTTATTATATTTACCGTTGAAATATATTGTTGTGTGCATGTTAAATTAATCTTTCAAAAATTCTAAACTTGACAAAATGGACGATTGATTTGCGGTGTACTACTGGTAGATTTTTTTTTTAAAGTGATAAAAAATTCCAACTTAGTCCCACTTAAAGTGAGAATATTATTCGAGAACGCATTAGCAAGTTTGTTTACAAATAGCAAAATGAACCATAAAGCATTAGTTTATTTATAGCAAAATAATAAGATAGAATAGTTAGTTTGTAGAGAGAGAGAAAGATTAGGTTATTATGAGCCTATATGCTTTTCTCGCGTAAATGATTTTGTACTTTTTTTCAAAAAACAAAAGGTATTTCATATAATGAAAATAAAGTAATATAATTTTTTTCATGTCAATGAAAGAAAATGTGGCGCTGATGAGAAGAGGTTCGATGAGATGGAATGTATTGCCTCATATTGTTTGTTTGAGCATTCTGAATTGCTTAGGGAGGACCCCAGTGACCCATGGCTTGCTCAAGTCAGCTTGGAACACGCCAAAACATCAATATGTAGAAGCTTGCTTTGCTTGAAGCCGAGAAGAAACAATCTCAATCAGGATCTCTAGCCATGGAATTATTCTAAAAGCGTTTTATTGTTTTACCTGCCTGTTCCTCTTCGGTGAACCTAAACGAAGAAGATTTCTGTGTGCCCTACCAGGCAATCCAGGAGTTGGATGCCCTTGCTACTAGGATAGAGTAAGCTCTTCCTACTAACTTGGCTGATGAATATATGACTGTACGTCTGGATCATATTGTAGACGCACTCCTCCTCTAGCTATCTTTCCTCTTTTTGTTTTGATTGGTTAAGACATATTTGTCCATGAAGTTGTCTTTCATGGGCATTGCATGATTTGCATTCTTTGTGCGGTACTAAAACATCATTTATGTCTCTATCTTGTTATGACATCTGTAGGTGGTGAGTCAATCTACTGATATCCCTATACCTGCGCTGCTTGCTTTTGGTTCGGTGCAAATCACACACTTGGAAGCAAAATTGCTTGGGAGGATCGGTGGTCAGGACCCTACCCTTGATGCTATTGTGAGATCATTTTTTAGTCGCGAAAGGCTCCCTCTTGACCCTACATGCTTGCGTAACTGCCCTTAAGTCTCATTGCTCTTTTTGGCCCCTTCTGGTGTTGGTAAGATAAAAGTAACCAAAATGCATTATCGAGGTATTTTTCAGTGATGTTAGCAGGTTGATTTAAGTTGACGTATTAGAGTATGTGGAGGTGCAATCTATTGGAAAGAGCTCTAGGTATATCCGTTGTTGCCTGGAGTATTGCTATGTCTCGCTGTGCTATGACCATTAACTTTGTTTTAACTCTGATAATATACTAGGTCAAAGGACGAGATTCTAGATGTAGGCTTTCTATGGCTTGCTGAGGCCATAAGGGAGAAGCTGCATAGTCTTATTCTGCTCGACAAAATTGAAAGTGCCTATCAATCTATTGTTGATGCTCTTCTTCTAAATATCATTAATGGAAGATTAAGCGATAAAGATGGTCATCATGTGAACCTTAGTCACTCAACCATAATCATGACACCAAATATCGATTCTGAGCAGCTTCAGTCTAATGTTCCTCCATCATATCCAATTCACGACCATACATTAAAAGCAAGAGGTCGAGAGCAAGTTCTCTAGGAGGTAAATTTCTTCTAAAAAGGAGAAGTGTATTCCTTATATGTTTGATTTTACCTGTGCAAATCTTTAGAAAGAAGGTTTCGCTCCCAACATACCACAGAAAATTAGCAGGGAAAACAATTTTTCTCTTCTTGTTCTCGTGTTTGATCTATATGCTGTATCTCCTGTGGTTGTTTGTGATTATTTGATTTATGAACTAATGACAGACATTTTGACATAATTTCAGGCGAATTTTTTTCTTTTGCAAGGCACTTGTTAGATTCTCTAGATGATGTTATTGTCTTTGATGCATTATGAGGTGTTACAGTTGTTTCTAGACTAATTTTGAGGCAAAAGGCTCGAGAACTCCCTGAACATGGCCTAATATTGTTTCCTTCTAAACTTGTTCTGGTTGCTATAGGAAAATATGTAGTGAATCAGTGCTTAATTCCCCTGCTTCTTCTAATATATTGGTGTTTATATTCTTTTTCTTTTTTCTATGAGATTCTAGTTATGCACTTTACATTTGGGTGTTTGGAACTTTGCTTGTGCAGTTCTTTTAGTTTTGGTCAAACAATATTCTCCTTTCCTATCTTGTAAAAATAACTTTTAAGTTGAAAATCTTTAAAATATCTGAACACAATTGGAATAGAAGATTTCATTTTTGTTTAATTTGATTCCTCTTCTTGTTTGAACACTTTTGATTCCTGATATTGTTAAGCCTAGTGTGAGATGCATATAATAGTATTATTGACTTCTAAATAGTATTAGGGTGTGAATGGGGGCTTGGTGGGATGGAGAGGATAAGTAGGGTTTGAATGAATCACTTTGAAATTGATAGGAAGTTTGAACGGACTTTATTCAAGTTTAATATTATTAAAGATGTTTTTTTCTTCCCTATCTTCTTCTGACCCTCAAACAGCTGCCCTCAATTGCACCTTTTGACACCTTTTCTTTCTCCTTATATCTCTCTTCTTCTTTCGAAAATGGTTAGAAAAAAATCAAAAAAAAAAAGAAAAGAAACCAATAAAAGAAGAGAAGATATGTGGAATGTGCCGGCTATCAACAGAAATTTTGTGGTATCTGCAAGATCTAAAGTGAACTAACTGCCTGACTATCTTAGATTCTCTGATAATTGACCAACGAGAAGAAGCAGAACAAAAAGAAAGATGGAAAATGCGGGATTTCTGCAGGTTGTGGAAAAAAGCTTGATGATGGTGAGAAGCAAATACCGGCAGAGTTAACGATCATTGTGGCCTCGAAACTCCCCTGTTTCTGGATCGACATACATCTAGGCCTCATCTGGCACACTGCAAATAAGTGAACAATCTCATAAATTAGGCGCATAAAAAGAGCGACTTTTGGAATTGGCGAATCAACTATCAACTTTAGTCAGGTGGACTTTACTCCTCAATGTTTTTCGAGGCATTCCTTGGGACTTTGTCCTGTAATTAGAATAGTAACAATTGATTATTCGAAAAATAGTCCCAAAATAAAAAATGAATTTAGGGTTTCAATCAACCACCTTTTTGGCAGGGCAGTTGTTAATGTGATTCATTATTGTAGTGAGCATTGTCAACATAAAAAAAAATATTATTAAAGATGTAGACATTTTCTAGAATGGAGTTGAGTGGAATAGGAAGAATCAAATGGTTTTATATTCTACTAAAGTTCCATAAAATGGAATATGAATTTTTTATATGATTAGCTGGAGTTTTGTTTCTTTCAACTAGTAGACCGGAATTTGGAAAATCCATTTATTGTATGCCATTTTTTCTGCCTTTATCCATATCGTTGCAATGCAAATTGCGAGCATTGAAGTTTTTGGCCTTTATTAGGTTGCAGATGGAAAAGCATTCAAGAAAAAGTTGGATGAAAAAGTGGTTCCTCTTCTTCCTTCCACTGATCAAGATTTTGGTAATAAACACTCCATCAATTCTATTGATACCTTTGTAGCAACATATGAGTTATCTTCTAAATCGGAGAAAATGAACTTATTTGAAGATTGGTTGCCGAAAAATCACAAGGTGTCATCTAAGAGATTGAGAGTTATTTACTTGAGGTATAAAACTTTAGTTGACAGGATTTTCCAACTGAGAAGTATGCTCTCTTGCTTGTTGAATGCCTTTCATGATTACAATTTGCCAATTCAAGTGCATAACAAGCACGAGGCTTTAAAAGTTCTATTGATTTACAATACACTACTCCAGTCTAGATGGCTTCTCTCAGTGTGTAAATTAGTACAGGTATGCATTTCTATGGTTAGCTATAATCGTCATATTAGTTAGCCTTGTTAATATAGGATCTGAGTCTCTTATGCATTATTTTAAGGGAATATCAAGCTAAACTAAACAGAAGGGTTTATGTTCAGAATCTTGGAGCAATATAGCTAGAGAGAGGCCTCAATCAAGTAGCTGATGCTGTTATGAGATCCATGCATTTGTCATCAAGCCTTCATTCTAAGCCTGCTCGAGCTCTTCTCTTAATGGGTTTGACTGATATTGGCAAAGCCAAACTTGTAGACATGCTCAAGAATGACCTAGTACCTGATAATGGGGAATCTTTGCTTATTCAAGTGAATTTTTCAGATTACATTAACAACATACTGCAGCTGTTTATGTTTTCTTCAAGATACTATTATTGTTGGCTATACCTTTTCTATTTGTTCTAATTTGTTTAAGTTGTATGTGTTGGGGTTTTATTCAATCTTTGACCTTTAACATGCAGCTCCAGCATTTCTGAAGACAACAACCGCAAGATCCTGGAGGCTATTGAAATTTCCCATATCTCGCATTATTCTCTGACTTAATAGAGTATACCAATGCATTTTCCTTTAGCACTTTGCTTAAGATCTTGTACACTGGTATGTGGAGCGTTGGCCCATACATGATGATTGACTTTAGGCATTCCATCATCCTCATTACAATGCAGCAGTTAGGGAACAAAGAGAAAATAACTAAGTTATTTAGTTTTTTTTCCTCTGTGAAAAATTTAGATGGCACAAAAAAGGTACGTCAGGGAAATCCAGTTAATTGATTGTAAAGTTTTCTCGGTTGATGTTTACTAGTTTTCTACCCATCTTGCGGCTTGTCTACAATTTGATTGATTTTAGTTGTCAATGATGACTTGATTATCTTAAACTGCCTGTGGCTACTAAATTTTAGCCACAATTGATGCTATACTATATCCTTCTCATTTGTTGACAGGAAGCAAGACATTTTAGGATGGAATTACTGAACAGACTGAATAATATTTTCTATCTTCAATCCTACATCACTGGATCAGAGGAGAATCTTTGAATTAAACTTAAAATGCAATTCTTTTGGTCAAAGGGTGCCAGTGCCGATTTATGATACTTGCTCTTCCATCTATTTAAGGATTATGCAAGTGTTGAACCAAGTTTTAATTCTTCATTTGAAGTTAAGTTCTATGGTTAACAGTATGTGAATACGTAAACACATAAACATTTACCCTTCGAAGTGATGCCTCTTATGTTCAATGCTTACTTGATGCGGGGTCAAGGCTAGTGTGTGTGTGTGTGTACATATATAAATTTTATTGGTGTTTAGGAAGCAGCCAAGTGCAGTCCATTTGAAGCAGAATTGGAAGAATTGCAGGATGGAGTGGACTAATATGTGACTGTTCTCACCATTATAGACACCCTCACAGCTTGTTGGGAGAAATTTTTTTTTTTGTTTTGTACCATAATTGAACCATTTAATTCATGTGAAGTTAAAGGGTGTGAAGCTTGTAAACTTAGGATGAAAAACTGTGGTGTAAAATCAAGTTCAACAGGAGTAACAATAATTATACCAATTAAAACCTTAAAAGCATTTTTAAACTATCTAAAACATTCAAACATGTCAGAAGAAGTTTTGAATGAGGTCAGGAGATATTAACAATTAAGGGCTTTATTTGGCACCTGGACATTTTTTTTTCCAATCACGATCTATAAGACTACAGTAAATTGTTAAAACACTTAAAAATATTCAAAAATTCTATAAAACATTCAAAATAGTGTACCACCATCCAAAAAAAAGAAAAAAAAAATACTCCATTGCCTCCTCTATCCTTCCCCTCTTCTTCCCATTGCGACGGGTACAAACTTTTTTAGGAAAAGGATAAAAGTTAAGGCAAACAAATGAAGGATTGGACGCGGATGCAGATGAAATTTTGAAAATAAATAGTAGTTTATAATAGTTCTTTATTTGAGTTCACAATATAGCATTCAACTTTTGGAATGTTAATTTTATTATTTGAAAACAAAAATTAGATTTATATTATTTTTCAACTTTATATATTTTTAAAATATTTTTCTTTTTGTTCTTTACTGTATGTTCAAAAAAATACCCACAAATACCTATTGGATACCCAAACCCATAGAGTTGAAGTCTAGATTTACTTTTTCGGACCCATTTTTCGGCCATGCAAGTTTGAATCTGAATTTAGGTCTAACTAAGTTTAATGACTTTAGATCTAGACCAACTAGATGTAACTCAAACCCTACCTATTGACATATACTTAACTACAAAGGACAAAATTTTCATATTCAATAAACATGCTGAAATAAAGGACTTATATGGCCTTACTCTCCCGTCAAGATATGAATTCTTAATTCTAAATCTCATCGATATTGCCGAAATTGTCCTCTCACTAAAAGTACAATGACTATAAGTGGAATTAAATTAGGACCCTACCAAATCTGAAGCAACCTATCATTACATAACGTAAACGATTGAAACTAGAAGTCAAATACGGGGAGCTTGGATTCTATGAAGATTTGACTAAAAGTAATTGAAAAAGGGAACTAAAAAATAAATGGTTGCAGGAAAAGGAAGAAGGCTCATTATTGATGATCAGAATACCCTAGTGAGGTCTTGTTTGTTTGCAAGTAGGACAGCAAGTTAGAGAGGAGGAAAATGGAAAGAACTCCACTTGTTTGGGACTTACTGTCTAATTAGTCAGAAGCAACGCATATATTGGCAATCGTCAGGATTCAAGATCTGAATGCCATCCAATGGGAGGATTTGATCAAACCTCAATTGCATTTAGGATAGGGAAATATTTGGATCTAAATTATTTGCTTGCATTATAAACACAATTTTCAATACACTTTTTTTTTAAATTTTTTCAATCACCTTTTTATTTCGCATACATCACATCACAAAAAGTGTTATAGTAATTATTCCAAAATAATATTTCAAATAATATCGTATCCAAACACACTCAGTTTGCACTTCCATTTTTGTTAATCACACTCCCACTATCGTTTTAATCATATATTTTTCATTTATTACACTATATGATAAAACATATTATGGGAGTGCAAATCACAAAAAATGAAATGAAAATAACATTTCGCTTAGGATATGGTCGAATCATATATCTGATGTATTAACTAGAATGACCTCTAATTTGAGACATCTCAGCGACTTAGCCTTGACAAGTGCACATAACTTCAAAAAAGATTGATATGTTTACATTACACTAAAGTAATAAGAATTTTACCTCATGTATTAATACCCAAAGGGATTGCGAGCAGATACCAAAAGACCAGCGTAGCAAAACACAAAAAGCAAACTTGACAGAATAAAAGGAGTAAAATTAAATATCAGAAAGAAAAACAAAAGAGAAAAAAAAATATAAGTAGAGGATAAAATGATCGGGAATGAATAGAAGAACTTAACATGGTAAAATAGAATACGAAAACAAAATTTGCTTAGTCAAACAAAAATTTAAAGAGAAAAATTGACGACATTCCCTTATTTGTTCATAGCCTAAAGGAGTGCAGATGAAGCAATGGAATGAGATGAAGATGAGTGACAGTGGTAGTTCAGTTTGCTTCAGTGGGTTGCTTGGTGGAAAGGATGCAAATGAGGACGTCCACCTTATAAAAGAGGAAAAAGATATAATAAAAGGATATATACATAAAATAAAAAAGTTTTACAGGGAAATAGTGAAATTTAAGAAACGAGAAAGGGTTCGAAGCTAAAACTTTTAAATATTGAAGTTTCAACTTTAACCATTAGATCAAAACTTGATTGTGTTATATATTACTTGTCTTTCCTTTTTTTTCCCTATTCTTTTCCCCTTTGGTTTTAGGATGGCATAAAATTAGATTACTGATCTCGTCTCATGATTGGTTATAAATGTTATTAAACATTCCCTTTCATTGAATTAATCCCCCATTCATGAACAATATAATCCCACGGGTGGATGTATAATAATTTCTTCCTGAGATGATAATAATTTCTTCCTCCGATCAATATCCTATTTATAAACAAAGTAATCCCATAAGGGTGATCCCTAGAAGGTGATACGTGTCATTCCACAATAACTAAAGGGTAGGATAACAAAATTTTGGCTTAGTTTGGCCATCTTAATGCCCCTTAGGTTACCTCTTAGGTTCTCTTAGCTTTAACCCTCAGTCAATATTTAATTAGTTGGGTGTGTGTGTCTTATGTCGTTTTCGACAAAAAAAAAAAAAAAATGGCCATCTTAATGATATAACCATATGCTCTTACAATCTCACAGACCTACTCTCTCACAGATACAAAACGAAATTTTGAACGAATAGCCCTACAAATTGCATAACAAATTTTTCGACATTTGCCCCCTCTTATTAATGATATAACATTACTTACTCGATCAATTCCCGCAGATGAATGATTTAACTCATCGCTTAGGCCTTGTGACTTGGGTTCAACAAGCTTAAGCCCCGCCCAAAGAAAAATTTTACTTGGCAATTCGATCCGGGATCGACATAATAATTGTGCGCGCGCGCACATTCACTGAATCAAGGGTATCATATCTCGTTCAATGTCAGAGAAGGGAAGGAAAAGCAAAAAGGAAAATAACAGACAGAGGGGAGAAGAGGGGCAAAATCGAGAACGAATTTGGGTACAACACAAGAAAATCTTTTGTTTGGTAGGCCAGCAAATCATGTGTTGATGCAACATTGGCAGAATACAGGCACCAGTAGCTATATCTACTTCAACTGTACGTCAGACAATCTGCAAGCAGCCATCCATATATAGTTCAACAGACAACATGTTTTCTGCGTTCAGAATGCTGATTTAGTTCGAAGAACATGTTTAGGAGTACAAAGATTCTTGATCTGCCTAAAAGGAGAACAGCGAAAAAAAAATCCTAATCTATGAATTCATCAACAGCACAGAACATGATGAAATAACTTGGATGTATTTGGAACCTCAACTTTATGCCCCCTCTGCTAGGGTTCTCTTTGATGTGCTGATATATAGCACTGCAACCACAGAAACGCACACTATTATCATTACAGTGGAAGATAAATGAAAAACATACTAGAGCAACATCAATTTAAACTTACCATTATTTCCACGAATAAAGGCGTCTCCATATTTATTCTTCAGCTGTCCATTTACGTATTCCTCTGTTTGTTCCATTGCTATATTCATGTATCCATCGAGACAAGCTAAGATACCTGCATTCAAATAATTGTGATGTTAAATTGCAATTGCTCTTATTTTGCTATATCAGGTCTGCAGTCAGCAACACTTCGACCAAGTATGTTTAGCCAAATTTATTAGTAGTCATTTTGGCCTACTAACTAAAAAGAAATTAGAGCATTTTAATTGATGCATAGGACTAAGCATAAAACAAGAAAGACCCCTGGACATTTATCAATGCTCCAAAACTCAGAAGATCCAGTAACATAATTTCCTTTTAGCCCAGCTACAAAACATACAAATAATTTGCTTCTATCCAAGTCCTATTATCATCTTCTCCTCTGACCAGCTCCCCCACCACCAAACCCCCATCTTCCATCTATATTCAGTCACCATTCTGCCAAAGTAATTTTTGTTTCTTCATTTTTAACTTAACCCTGCTACTTTTCTCACATTTTCTTCACTGACATCTCCACTCCTCCATCATCCTCTTCTGGTTTTAAAGATCTTTCTTCTCTCTCTTACCATTTATCAGCTTGAATACAGGAAAAATAATGAATCTACTGGGCGTGTCAGAAGCTATTTTCTTTTTCAATATCCCAACAGCCCTGAACAAAAAAGCAAATGATTGGCAGACATGCTAACAAGACACCAAAGAAAATGTCATGCAAAACAAGACAACATGAACATAGTCGTTAAAAGAAATTATGCTCAACTTCCTTGAGTATTTACATGACGTCCAACTGGATAATTGTATAGACATTCTAGTAATTTATGCGTCAACAAAGGATGAAAAATATTAATCCAAAATTTACCAGTAAAGCTACTACTGATTATTTCATAAAACACATAAGAACAGGTAGCAGTGCAACACTTGCTGCATGTCAAATGAGTATCATTTAGTACCTTCTCATACAACAATCTCTCAACAATAAGCAGTAAGTTCAACTAGTCTCATATCACATCCAACTAACCCAACTCCCCCCCCCCCCCCCCCCCCCCCCCCCAAAAAAAAAACACCGGGACTCAACCAGTATGGGGTTAAGCATCAAAATCTAAAGTTACAGACAGCATAAGTTCATCACTGTCATTATCACTGCATGATCAGAAAGATATTTTGTAAAACTGAACATCATCATCGAATAAATGCAATGGACAGAACCAGGTCACTTTAAACATCTTCTGGCCTCTAAGACGTAATTTTTGACACTGATTTACAGATATTACCACCCACATAAACCACTCCCACCACAGCCCCACGGAAAAAAAAGGAAAGAAAAGGTTAGCTTGCTGCATTTATGTATTGATCATGATACATGGAACTACCCAAAACTTCCTTGGTTTTGCTCAGCTATTACCATAGTTACATTTACATTGCCAGTGGTATACTATTACAGTACAAATAGCTAAATTCCAGATTAATCATAAAGCATAAAATGGACACCTCGCACATATTTGTAACACAAATATGACTCAGAAGTAAAATGGTTGATTTGGAAAGTCACATGGATAAATCATTGACAAGAAGCAGATGCTCAATTTGCATAATCAGCTCGCAAGAGGGTAATTCAAATGAGAAAACCACAAAAACTAGTCGCAACATCTGACTAGGTAGATGCCTGGACATGATAACTACGGAAAGTTAATACTACTAAATAACAAAAAGTGGTAAGCAAAACTACGTTCCAGAATTGGAAGAGAAGGTTTCTAATTGAAAGGAAAGAACCACTAAAATAAAACACATAAAATAGTATCTAACCTCGATAGTCAACGCCAGAGTTTAGCTTGACAACAACAGGTCGCCCCCGAATAGATTTGAGAAAATCAGCTGGGGTTTTGGTGGTTGCTGAGCCTTTCTCTCCTGTTCCACTCATGTCTTAGTGCTAACAATGCCACTGGTTTCTTCACGGTACAGTGACAACAAGATTATTTATGAAAACATAACCAGCCAAAATCCATATCAAACATCAAATCCAAGTAATTTATGGTAGCATTAAATATTTCATCTACAATACCATCAAATGGACATTGAACAATGCATTTGCTACACTACAGAGTGATCAATCGAACAAGGGATAGTGCATCATTAACCAATCAACAAAATTCAAGCATTAGTCAATAATGTCTTAAATAGATTCCTTTGGACAATAAAACTCATTTTTGGCAAAAGTCATTGTAACAAGAAATCATAAGCAGTTACAAACAAAATAACAGTAGCAATTCATTCCGTACAATATATATCAAAAGAATCAACTTTGGCATTCAGAACATAAATCCACTGACCTCTTAGCAGAATAAAGAACCCAAAAAAAAAAAGGGAGACGTTCTTCTCCATAATTCTTTGATGAATATGAACACAGAAACTGAAACGCTTTATTCTCTTCTTATATTGTTAAAGTAATTTAACAAACAGTTAATAAAGAACAAACTCTCATATTTCAAAAATCCAAGCCATACATCAGCAGAAACGCTAACCCAAAAAATAAAATACATAAAATACAAAACGAGATTTGCACCCAAGAACAATGGTAGCAGGACAACATGACAAGAATATGCTACAATAATATCAATACCATGGTAAAAGGTACTAACAAAATACTAATAACAACGATGATACAGAAAATCAACCAATAAAGAAGCTGAGAGGGAGCTCAAATTGTAAAATTACAACAAAAAAAATCCAATTTTGCATTCGTAAACTAGACTCCAAGAACCCAAATCACTGAAAAAATGTAATATATAATCACGAAGAAATTGGGTAATTGAAGTCAATATACGAGCTAAATTAATCAAGAGGAGAAAATTCACTAACCACGAGTTCAAACTTCTTCAATTGGGCCGGATTCCGATAGCGATTAAGAGTGGTGGAAAGCTAAGACTTGGGAGATTTTCGTCCGGAAGGGCTATTAGGGTTTTTATAGAGTTTTTGGTCAACTAGTCAGTACTTCCCGGCTACTGAAGACTTTAGGCTCTCTCCAGTTGAAATTTTGGAAAATTTTGAAAATTGCGAATTGGTGCCTAATGTTTTGAACCGGTATCAGTATGCACTAGTAAACTTTGTTGAGGTAAAAAAAATAGCTTCTTAAAAAGCATAGCTTGAATTGAGGAATTTGATGAAAGATTTGAAATTCATCCAAATCGTGTAGTTGTTTGAATTGCTTAATGGACATTTGGGTTTGTAATATATCAATTATTAAAAAATATTTTAAATACAAGAATAATGGATAATTTACAAATTTAAATACCTCATAAATAATGTAAATGATGAGAGAGATTTCAAAAGATTTCAAATTCTTCATTAAATCTCTCAATCCAAATGCATACTAATTGAAGTCCATTTTCAATCCAAAGTGCACCTAGAACTTAAAAAAAAAATTTAAATTAGCTTCTAGAGAAGTCATTTTTAAAAATGAAATTGGTTTTCTCGATTTGTTTCCAGATTCAGGGACATTGGTTTTTCTTCTCTCTCTCTCTCTTTTTTTTTTCCGCCCCATATTTTTGCAAGGCTTCTAGAGGATGATCCAAAAAGCAGTTTTTCTTGTCAATTGATTCTAAGTTTTAGCACTTTTACCTATCGATAAAATTTAACGTTTAGGTACAAAAGCAAACGAGAAAAATAAAGAGATTGATTTTTCAAAATCAAAATCTAAATTCGGTCAAAATGATTAAACAAGAATACTCCCTCTAAAAACTCTATACCTGTTGTCACTCTAGTTTGATTTTTTTTTTTTTTTTACCTCAAAACAAAACACCAATATCCACATATTGTTGATTACAATTTTGAGAAAAAATTAACCTTTAACTCGTAGCAAAGGATCACAAAATCCAACATAACAAGGGGCGAAGCAAATAGTTGGTTGAAAAGCCACTGCACATAGTTGGTTATTGATTCAAAAGCTGTCCTTTTGTTCTTTGATCTTCTCCACGATAAAAAAATCCTCAGCTAAGCCTTCTATATATATATGTATAAATAGAAAGATATACACAAAACCAGCACAAATCATCATAACCTCAAAAATTTTGAGTTCTTCATCCAAATTATCCATCATGAATCTCATATACAATGTATGCAGGAAGGGAACGTGAATGGGCCTCGAGAACACATTCACACCACCTTCCAACTTTAAATCCAAGATTGCCTTCTGTTGATCTAACTTCTGAAGCCTCGTTACTTCAAAAACATCAATTGAAGAGATATCAGAAAAACAGGTTATTCTCTTCCACGAGCAAGCTTTGATTTATTACAAATTGTACAATATTCTTTTTCTTTTCAACAATGTACAAATTTGATATGGCCACCTAAATAAAAGGCCACAATCAATATATATTTTGGTCATGAAAAACTTGACCTCCGCGACATGAATGGTCCGAATGCATTCTTGGTTGCCATGACCTTGCTTACCAAAAGTTTCCATTTTGCCTCGTCTTTCTTACTTTGCTGCTGCATTTTCTCCTTGAAATGCCTGAAACCCAAAGAAGGGCAGTGGCAATTTCAGTTATAGCACCTTATTGCAACTGTTTACAGAGCTATAAACCACAATCATCGCAAAAAAGTTTGTATGTCGCTGTCATTTTAAAGCAAGTTTTTGATTGGCAATGGTTATCTTTGTTTTTCCAGCCAAGTTTTATCAGTTGGTGACTTTAAAGTTTGCACATTTTATATGTATAAACATTTGAATGTGCAAATCGCATATATCTGCAACTTCTTTAGTGTGGTTAAATAGCTTTGCTTCTGCACTGCCAGCTGAAAATTTAAGAAATGATGCTCCTATGTACACAGTACACATACCTGCACAGAGGAACCTTGCAAAGATCAGGTTCACAGCACATTCGGGAATGAAGTTCAAGAAGCTGCCACATTCGCTTGCACTGCATGCATCCACCAGGGACTCTTGTCTTACAGATAGAGAAATGACGGACTAAAGTTTCAATTCCCTTGCAAGCAGGGAAAGGACAAGAAACCTGGCTCCCTTTGAGAACTTTGTCACAAGGCCCAATTGTCCTACATCCTTCCTTGCAAATATGTAGCAATGCTTCCATTGCCTCGTACAGTTGCAAATAAACCTTTTTCTCTTCAATTTTCTTCAACCTCTCCTCTTTCCTCTAAGACAAAAAGAGTAAATTAATATCCTCTGTTAATGAACCAAAGCATAAGTTAAACCCTTTCCAACAAGGTAGTAGCTAAAATATGTATACCTCAACTAGTTGATTAACACATTACAGCACAGATCTAGCGCACATCTGATGTATGATATCTCTAGATGCTATGCACAAATATCATGAGTAGCTAACTGACATTTCCGGAATACAAATAATGCAACCGACACTTGTTTTGGCTCTTTATTATTACATAAAATAGTAAGCAGAAATCCGTGAAAGAACAACGATGAAGTTACCGAAAACAAAATGCATACAGGACAGCCAAATGAAATAACAAAGTAAATGCACAACAATCCCCCAGTCCCTCCTTACGGAATATCAGGTCTAGATGCCCTTATGTCTGCGGGGAGAAATGCAGTTTCTGCATATGAAGGCCTACCGTCTAAGTTACTCTTAAGCAACCAATTTTTGGTGCCATAGCTTGCTGTTAGTTCAAGTGTGAAATAATTTTCAGATGACTCTCACAATAGATAAGCAACTGAAACTAATCTGGCAAGCTACAGGAGGGAGAAGAAAATTATCCTCTTTCTTTGGAACTTGGAATTTGGTGGGTGTAAGGGAATGATGAAGGAGAAAATTCTCATACTGTCTTCTTCTAACTTAATTGCAAATTCCTCAAGATTTGACCATAAATTTACTAACTAGAACAAAGAAAAATGGGACAAAAGTAACTTTTTCTTTCACATTTTCTAGTGCTCTTCCTTCCCATCAGGGTCTAAATACAGCTCAAAACCCCTGCCTGAAAGAAAGCAATCTCTGTAGACCCCGAAGAACATGTTAACCAGATTCAGTTGAAAGTAGACATTTCCAAGATATTTTGAGCAACACATCTTATATTACATGATTGACTTCAGACAATTAGGATTCTCTAACAGGTGTCTTCCATCAGATATTTCAAATAAGAAAACATACATCGGTCCACCAAGCACTGCTTAGCTGCTCCATCCATGAAGCAGTAGCAGCAACTGTTTAACATTTTATGGGAAAGGATGAACACTGTAATCTATCAGAATATTTCTCATAGATACAGAGAAAAATATGACTTGGAAGGTTCCACAATAGTTTATTACTATTCATATTGAGATGACCATCAGGAAGTCACTCACATCAGGCATCTCATCTTGTTCAACAAGAAGCCAGTCATTCAAATGAAAGAAATAGATTGTATTCTGTGGAGATAACGAAGGGTAGCTCTCTTACAGAATCTGCTTCAACAACTGACTCCAAAAGCTCCTGTTCAAGACTGGGATTTGCACGTTTCATTACTTTCCATCCTTCAGTTAAAGATATGGTTTTGAAGTCCTTAACAATCATACGAACACATATTAAGGAAAGTCTTGGTGCATCACAGTTTTTTGCTAGCTGCAGAACATCTATCACATTCTCGGTTGTCAACCAACGTTGCTCCAAAAGGTCTACACAAACTTTTTTAAGCGATGGTACTGAGTATGAATGTGATAAAACCAATAAATGGAGAACAAATTTCTTCATTTCTCCTTCATCATAGCTGATAGGAAAAGATTAAGACTACAATTTAGAATCTGGAAGAAGATAAAGAAACAACATATCCAACATTATAAGCCTTGACAATCATTAAAATGAAGAGGAATACTAGAAATATCAACGCAATGTTCTGGTTTTTTGCACTAACTGATACAGCAAACAATGTAGCAGTCAGTTCAAAATCCACAGGTCCAGTTAGATGGTGTCACTGTACGGTTTACACTAATTATTCATTGTTTACTCTTTGACTGGTAAAAATTTTTGGTATATTTTATTAGTTACAGCATTTTCCTAAGAAAAAGAAGACCACCTTTATTTGTTAGAAATAAGCATTTCTGCAAATACGAAGACGATTATGTTGACCTTGCCAATTCCAGCAACTTAGATGATAAGACTTTTATGCTACTGATGCCACTGGAACTGAATCTATTTGATAAGGAGAGAATTAAGTATCAATTTTCACTTCTACTTATAAGGTGGTCGAAGAGGAGTTTCACAAGAAGAAATGATTAGTTCTGTCATGCTACCAGAATAGACATGAGCAGAATTTTGAAGTTTTGTACCATCTATTCCAATGTAAGAACCAATGAACTCCACTGAATTATCTACAGCCACTGCTTCCTAATAGACAATCCTTAGCCATGAAAAGTTGCCTACTATAAACAATTATATCAAACCCCTGCATTTCTGAATGTAAGAACCAATGAACTCCACTGAATTATCTACAGCCACTGCTTCCTAATAGACAATCCTTAGCCATGAAAAGTTGCCTACTATAAACAATTATATCAAACCCCTGCATTTCTGATCCTTCAGGACACTAAATAATCTTGACATGTTAAAGCACTCTACGTCATCTAAAAGAGGTTATATTGCAATATCAACTACTATCCATGACACCAGAAAGTTCGGGAGGGAATTCTTTATCAAGAACATCCATATTTGGTAACCCAAAGTATTGTTCTGCAAAAACCTTCATAACCATTCTTATCAGAAGCCTGGTCCAAGACTGCAGGCTAAACTGTCACCATCATGACAACTGACTGAGAAAGGGGACTGTTTAGAAGGATTAAACAAGGAACAGATACTAATTGCTTGGAGAATTAGAATGACAATGACTTCACTTATGATTTTGTACTGTACTGAAGCAGAAGAACAATAGACAAGAAAGTAAATAGCGAGATGGGCAGCATACCAGGATGAATAAAGGAAACGTATGAAAACATAAATAGCATCATAGGGTAGCCCAGGAATCTTTATATATCTTATACCATTCTTTGCTTTAGATTGCTGCAGAAAATTCTCCAGGACTGCTGATGCAACACACTACCAAAACAAAGAGGAAAAAGGGACATATATCAGCTATTACAAATAAAAGTGAATGTTGTCTAGTCATCTATCAGATTAAACAATTTCCAGGCAGACAACGACAAGCTTTCTCCTTGTCATTAGCAAGCTTTCACATAATCTTCGAGCCTACTAAGTTTAGTTGTGCTTTCAACTACAGTGGCTAAAGTGCAAGTTGCACACAGCAGACTGTACAGCTTAGAATTGATCAGGGTATGCCAACTCAGGTGTAAATAAGGTACGATGAATTTGACTTACATACCAGAACACTATAATGTGCTGGAATTACAGACCCATTTTCTGTGATGATATGCACATCTGCTGCATATCCTTCTCTAAAGAGCCTGTCCCATAAATCTTTAGTTTCCTTGGGAACAAAACAGGATTTTGTGAGACATCTTTGGTTTTTGGTTCTTTGACATATTTTAGCTGGGAGAGGAGGTGGCTTTGGGATAGTCTGGCTACAATGTATGATGGACTTCGATTTGTCTAGTGAATCTAAACTAGCAGAAGAACTAACTTCCTCTATGTGTATATCTAGGGAACCGTCAAAGGATTCAATGGATGAGGCCAGCCATGGTGTGTCAAGGTCCAGTGAAGCCATGAGATACTACTTTACACAATTGATCAATATACCTGCACAGGAAAATGAACAAAACTGTAGATATTGCAAGCTGAGGAAGATTTAAAAATGAATACAAGTATAATCAGGAACAATAGATTCCTTTAAGGCAACAAGAAGCTTATATCAAATAAATCTCGTTATTTCTTCTTGTCAAGACAAGTCTGACAAATGAAAATGATACAGAAGAGATAAATTTATCGTCTCCAGCAGAAAAAGAATAACTAGCAAGTGTTCTTTGCTAATGACTTGGAACCAAAACAATTAGAAAAGTTGGATTTTATGGAAAACTAAGGATTCTTCAAACCTAAGTAAAAAGATTCCTGGATAATGTCTTAGTTTACTTTCTAGCACAACTCAAGGAAAGATTTTCATATCAATTGCCTCATTTTGTGGACATGCATTAGACTAACATGATACACAGTTCAAGTTTTGACCAAAATATTCCAAATTCTCCAATAAAATCCAAATATAAATAAATAAGACAGTGATAAGGAAAAGGGTAGCCCAGAATAAATTCTTCATGATTTCAGATTCGTGGGGAGGTTAGCTGAAAGCAATCTAATGGAGAAATTGACACCGTACCCTGATGAGCGGGTTAAAAACAACATCCAGAGTACAAAAGACAACATCACGTTTATACAAAACAAGCAATACATGAAATTCTCTACTTTATAAAAGAATCAATTCAGATCAACTAAAGTTTTAGACAAACCTCATTAGATACTACCATACTATACAGAAAGCTAAAGTTGAGAACCTTTCTTGATTAAGCTGTGGTTATTACTTAAACAGTCACCCAAATGAAACAGGGGAACCCAAAACCAGAAAAGGAAATTAAACAAGAAGATCTGATAAGACAGAAAGTGTATCCAAGTATACAATATCACACCTCGAAACATGCCAAGTATGAATAACTCTGATTAAGCAAGCCAAACCACCAGGCCTAACATGTGCTTATCTCCTTGTTCCTCCACCCCCACCCCCCAAACCACCCCAGAAGAAAAAGAAAATTAAATAAAAGTTAATGATCTATAGACTATACTTACAGATAAGCATATATGTGTCTACCTTACAACGAAAAATCAGCAAATCTCCTGAAAAATTATTGAGATTTCTGCAATCTTTCTACTGTTACAACTACTACAACAGAGCTGATATTCACCCTGCTGAGGTAATATTAAAAAAGCCTGCAAAAAGAACAGAAAGGACACTGAAAAGAAAATCAATGCAGCAGAATAATCTAAATCTTCCTTCAACAATCAAAACCACCTTTTTCCAATATATTACGTGCAACAGAACTAAATAAATGCAGCAGAGGTTTTGGAATCGAATCAAGAAAATCTGAATTCAACCCGTTTGACAAACACCTGAAAATGATGCAAGAAGATCAAGAACTCACCTCAGAACAACATCAAACCAATAGTTGTCATCAACTATTCTGCATGTAAATATGCAAACACCAAGTACTGTGTTACTGTAGAACCATGGATATATGATAACCTTTAGCATTAAAGTTATAAAAGAAAACGTGAAAAAAATGAAGGGATGGGAGAGGGATGGGGACTCGTGAAGAAAAGAAATGTGAAGTGGAATACAAGTGGGCTGAGAGAAGAGGAGTGGACGGAAAAAGAGAGGCAAAATGGGACCTGGTTCGTTTGTACTTTGTATATTTCTCAGAAGAATACAATAAGCATAAATTGATACATGTACACCTTGTATATTGTTGTTATACATTTAAATTTTCATTGGCATGATTCTATTTCTGTGGATGGGGTGGGGACTAATTGTGGGGAACTGGGATTTGGCTTTTTCTTTTTTTGGGATGGGGTGGGGACCGAAAAGATTTCTGATTCAATAATGTTTTTCTTTTTCTGACATATACACACACATATACATATACATATATAGATATACATATATGTATATGTATAAACACACATATATGTGTGTTTGTGTGAGTGTATATAATGTTTGTCTTTTTCTGATACACATATATACACACACACATATATATATATATATATATGTATATGTATATATTTGTGTGTTAATCACTTGAAAGTGTTTTAAAAACAATCTATGGTCACTGACATCAGCAATATATTTTATAGTTTCTGGAATGCACATATATAGAAATAGATTGCAGTTATGTTAAGAGACTATCACACAAGATTAAGGTAGTAATTTTTGGGTTAAATATGAGAAAATAAATAGACAATTAAATGTCGAGAAGACCTTAGTTTAGTGACTACGATCTGGACTTTTAAGTTAAATATTTTGAATTCAAATTCTCTTTCCCTGCTTATTAAATCTTATGCCTCCCATGTTAGAGCAAAAAATAAAGAATTAAATATGAAAAATGCATATCATGTTTCTAAAGAAAATCAAGTATAAACTAGCCAATCAAACTTAGCAAATTAAGTTTTATTTTCTTAGAAAACAAAGAATAAAAACTTAACCCCCACCCCCTCCAAATAAAAGTTTAAAAACTCAACATATTTTCATTTTCACACTGACTAAGATGCGAGGAAAGAAAGTTTAATAAGTAAAACATCATAAATGTTTTTTTTTTTCCATTTCTATGTTCTTGCTTATTTGCAAATTTAAATACTCAAAATCCTTTTAGAAAATTATAACATGTTGTTTACTTTGCCTCAAATTTTTGAAAGGTAAAATATATATTTGAACAAAGTCATTTCTACCTTTTGTTCCTATAAATAAAAAGTCCAATCGAGTTCATAAACCAAACATTAAGTCAAGACACCTGCAAAAGTGCATATTTTTCTTGAAGAAAAATTTAACTTATATCAAAGGCAAGAAAATAGCATACCTATATAACAAGCAGAAGGTTATAGGCTATATTAGGTTATAAGAATTCTACCTTCCGTGCAGATTGTCCTTTTCTGAGTACTGAATGAGCGGAGATTAGTTTGATTGTCTATGGTCGGTGATTATGTTATATTAATGTCAATTTTGTCACACAGAGTCAGGATGACCTGTACCAATTTTAAAGTAAAGAAACGTAGGACTAATGACAAATACTACTGTTAAACTATTTACTTACCATGTATATCAATGAATTAATTGGGCATAGTTATCATCCTATGATTACATTATTATGGATAAAATAATCATGTCATGATTACACAATTATTTGAGCTTGAGAGTCATGCATATCCTA
This sequence comes from Coffea arabica, assembly GCF_036785885.1. Taxonomy (NCBI): domain Eukaryota; kingdom Viridiplantae; phylum Streptophyta; class Magnoliopsida; order Gentianales; family Rubiaceae; genus Coffea; species Coffea arabica. Next base: position 47,215,554 of record NC_092315.1, read on the forward strand.
TAACTGTTGACGTTAGAGTGAAATTACTATTACTATTATTATTTTTTGCCTCCCATCTTCGACCGTCAGAATTAGGATTCAAACACTAAATATAGATCTCGAGAAAATTCTAAAAGTTCTCCCCTGCACTTAGAGTGAAATTAGTCAATTACGGCTAACTAAAACAAATTGACCAACTCCCTTTAGTGGAGTTGGCCACCACCTTTAGTGTGAGGTGTTGAACCCTTGACCTCCCATCAAAAAGTTGCAATTTAATGTGACTTTGCTTAAGATCCATATGGGTGTTGTGCACCCGTATGGTCCGATGGTGATTTAGTCCCCATCGATTTTCCGTGACCCTGTTGAGTCACCCCCTAGTATAAGCTAGATTAGGACTAGGAGTAAGTGTAGATGTAGATGATGACAAGTGGTAAAAAAAAAAAAAAAAAAGCTAACTAAAACAAATTAAATATAGGGGTATTTTATTGTGCATGATTGGGCATAGAATGGCAAAAACTAGATGATAATTCTTAACCTTTTTTTTCCCATTTAAAACAATACGAGTTAGAACTTATGGGAAACTATGTGAGTTGAACCAGGGCAGGTAAGATGACAAATCTTCAGCTTTCAACATCCAGTCAGGTAGAAAGTAGAGTTTCATCCATGGAAAGGGTTTAGGGAAGGGTCACTTTAACGTGAAGCCATCAAGAAAAGTGACTGCCACAGACAAAAAAAAAAAAAAAAAAAGTCATCAAAATGGGATTAGGGAATCTACAATCTGTCGCAGGTGCAACTGTAGATGCTAACTCATGAATCAGATTTTAAAATGAAATCCAAATTTGCAACTCAAATTGTATTATTATATGAAAATGCAAAGTTGATTGAATTAGGCCGTTAATTATTGACTGCAATTACACCTCTAATGACGGATAATCGACTATCGATAAATAAAAAATTAATAATTCATATTTAAATTTACAATTTATGCTATCTTGTGGTCTATAACACATTTGCAAAATTGCACACTTTTGAATTGTAGGTAAAAGTAACGAAATTTGTCAATTTGGCAACGCATGTTCCTTCTTTCCTTTATTTTTAGGAAAAACTATCTAGAGAGCCCTTAAATTATTCCATTGGTTTCAAAGTGGTCCCTCATTTATTTCAAGTCTCAAAATGGTTTCTTAATAATAAAAAGCGTCAAATTTTGATCGTTTAGTCAATCTCCACCACTGAAACTAATGGATGTAAGGGCAAATTTTGACAAATCTAACAGTGAAAATAGACTTGAAGATCAAAATTTGACACTTTTTTATTGTTTGAGATGTCAATTTAAAACTTGAAATAAATGAGGGACCAATTTGAGATGGTTGAAATCGTTTAAGGACTCTGTAGGTAGTTTACTCTTATTGTTATTGAGTTGGATGCATGCATATGTAACTTTCTAGTCTCAACTGAGGAAAAGTTTTCCTGCAATAAATCATGCAATTCTTTAGCCCATTACAAAAGATTGAACGATTATTGTGTGTTAAGATCCATAGTCAAACATAAGATTGAAATGCACCTTAATTTTCTTACCAAAAGTAGGGAAATATAGACTTCTAATTTTGGTTTTCCAATTAGTGTCACTTTAGAGGTTAGAAATGGGGATTGCTAGGAGTAATTAATATACAGTTTTAGAATAGATCTACATCTCTCACCGATTAGATTAGCCAAATTATTGTCAACTTCCTTGCTAAAAAGTTCTTTAATTTCTTTCTCAATAACTTACAAGAACCGCATGCTTCTTACCTTTTACACGACAATCTTACTTTTATTTCTAGATATTATTTAACATTGTTCTAAGCGTAAATCTTACATACACTGATTGTCAGTATAATATATATCATCATTGGATTCATGACGTATGTTCTAAACTGCACAGAAAATAGAAATTAGTGAACTTAAAATTTTGACATGTCAATTCAATATGTGAATATATCCTAGAAATCTTGAAGATAGTGAACTTATGAGGCCATAATAATCATAATGAAGAAAACTCATTAAGTCGAGTAGTTTTAGTTGTCCCAAATCCACGTAAAATAAGACAAGGTACTATTTCTTGCGAAATTCTTTAGTACTTTAAAGAAGTATGAATTCATTTGAAGTAAAATATATTTGAAGGTTAATGTAGACCATTGCTTCAATAACTGAGTAATTTAGGGTCATATTAGACAAAGTAATATTTGTACTACACCCAAACTTACTAAGTTACAGTCACCCCAAGTGTAACAAAATTTTTGTAATTAACTCAAAAACTTCCATTTATTCAAAATACCTTGTGAACCAATTTCTGTTATGATGATGCTACAATTAAGACGGAAAAAATTATCATTTATCTTGACCAAATAATTTACGAACATTTCAAATCAAGTCATGCATAAGATTTTTGACAAAGATTTGATCATGCCTAAATTGACAGATTAGAAGCATCTTTGACAAAGATTGGATCATGCCTAAATTGACTTAGAAAAAGGAATTGTCAGCATCCACTAGGGGGCGGGGGTGGTGGTATTCAAAAACAATCAACTAGCAACATCATCATGCCTAAAGGTCGGGTTTTCAAGTTTTCTGCTGACATAACAACTATGTTAGCGAGCAATCTATAAGAATTTTTAGAAGTTCCGAAAACATACCCTAACCTGCAATGATTATCGAAGCTAAATCCATCCAAACTTTTTATTGAAAAGAAGTACAATAGAAGGTATTGTTCATGAACAATATGACCTAACGTACAAGGCAACAAAAAGAAAACAATGTTGAAGAGTATAGGCCGGTTGGTTATGAGAGAAAGATGTGAACGACGCGTGGAAGTGGGAGACAGAATAACGTGGATAACGTCGATGGGGACCAAATGAAAGCAATCCACCGGCGGCTATATTTGGCAGAATCACAAGAATGCAAAAGATCAATGGAGAGGACGACAATGGACGGTCGTTGAAAAAACTGGGATGCTAATCGACTGATTGGATTTGTTGGGTCCCCATGACTGTTGATAGATTCCAGCAATGAAACTCATACAATCAAACCCATGAATAATTTGGAAGAGGAATAATATGATTGTCACTGCAATCGTTCCTGAATAATGTAACATTACAAGGGCTCGTTTGGGAATGCGGTACGTCCGCGCAGAAAGCTCTTCTGAGAAGGAAATGCACTTTTAAGATGTTTGGTAAAAGGAATAAAAAAAAACCAAGCTCAATGGCCGTCTTAAATCCCTCCTTGAGTTGTAGTTGGGGATTCAAATCTCGTCTGCAGCGAAAAAAATTTAAGAATGGTGTCAAAGCACCCCTTTGATCTAATAAAGTCTCCGGAATAGAATATATTGTATAATAGTTATCGTCTCCGAAAAAAAAAATAGTAAAAGGGATAAAAGCTTTTTTAAAGTGTTCAATGAGTATCATTCTTTAATTTTCGGAGTAGAGATTTTGGCTGTAGGAGCACTTTTAGTTTTAGCACATGTTCTAAATTGATGTTTTTAGAACAACAAATGACAATTTTACCCGTAAATATTTTAACAAAACTCCCGTATTTGGTATGCTTATCACAGTTATTAAACCCGGCCCGGCCCGGCGGTCGGACCGGTCAAACCGGTGGCCCGGTCATGAAACCGGGCTGGTTTTCTAGTTGGATCGGAGTTGCAAAGAACCCGCCTTGATCCGTTCGACCCGGACGGTTTAACCATAGAACCGCTAGAACCGGCGGTTATTGATAAACCCGGTGGGTTTTGGTAATTTTTTTGAAGTTACCGTTTTATCCAATTTTTTTATTTAGACCATTCATACTACATGGGCATTATCGTCTTTTTAGCCAAATAAAAGAGAAAATCAGAAAAATTGAAGAATGAAGAGGGAATCGGGCATTTGGCCGTCATTGGGGATTTAGGCATTAGGGATTGTTTTCTTCTTTGTTTCTCTGAGAAGCGAGAACAAATGGAGAACTTTTTAAGCATTTAGGCATTCGGCCATTGTTTTGTGGCACTGGCAGGTTTGAACAATTTTTCTTTCGGCACTGGCAGGTTTGAACAATTTGTCGGCACTGGCCATTGTTTTGTCGGCACTGGAACTTGGAAGTTCGAAGTTCTTCAAGGAAGCCGTCGCTGCTACTGAAGCTGCCGTTGCCGTTGCCGTTGGTACTGAAGCTGCCGCTGCCATTGCTACTGAAGCTGCCGCGGCCACTGAAGCTCCAGGTACTCGAAGCTACCACTACCGCTGCTACTGAAGCTGCTGCTACCACCGAAGCTCCAGGTACTCGAGGCTGCCGCTGCCGCTGCCACCGAAGCTGCCGCTTCCAGGAAGCTTTGTTCCTCTCAATCCTCTTGTGGAGTTTGACGGTCTCTCTCCCTATTCTCTTAAGGAGTTAAGTCTCTCCGAATTCTCTGACCGCAGGCAATATTTTGTTTCTTCTTTCTTTTTGGATGATTATTTATTTCTTCTTCCTCTGCATCGAACTTCAACATGTGTAGTTACATAAATTTCCAGTGCCATTTAATACTCTTTGCTTCTGAGAATTTAATTTCAACATGGTTAAATTCATTACCTGTATTTAATCACTTGCCTCGAACCCGTCATTGATATATTAGTTCAAAATGTAGATATTGTTGCCAGTGTCTTTTTAAGGTTTCAAATTGTCAAATCAAATTTAGATTCATTCACTGATGAGCTACAAACAACCTTTAGGAATTAGAAAGCTTTAGGAATTAGAAAGTGGTGAGTTATTCTATTTGAGCCATATGTTTGCTTATTCTTTGTTTTTCGTTTTTGGCTAAATATTATCCAAATTTAGTGAATGATTCATTGATTTTTGTACTTATGTAGATGAAACTCTAAATTTGGATGATTTGGACACGGGAGATGAAGATGAGACCAATAATGAAGAGAATGTGGAAAGAAATGTTCTTAATGTGGGCTGTGATGTAAATGAACTTGGTGGTACTGAATTTGGCAGAAGTTGGGAACCATGGGCATGAATAATAGATGGAGTGAACTACTCAAGTGATAATTGTGGTGTTGTTTATGTTCATGACTTTATGTTTGGTTGTATTGAATTTGTCGTTTATGACTTATGTTTCATGGTTTGATACTTATATTTATGTGTGTGAAATGAATTATGAACTATGAACATGTTATAACTTGTTGAGATTTAAGAATTTCTGTACTTATATTATAATTTACATGTTTATTTAATTATATTATATATTTTTTTTATTATATATTGTGACCCAACGGTTCAACCAGTGACCCACCGGTTGAACCACTGACCCGTCAACCCGGTCCTCTTGCCGGGTTGATGTCCGGGTTGGTTTTAATAACTATGATGCTTATACTTAGAATAAGTTTTAAAATTATTTTTTCATTCTTTTTCCTTCTTGTTCCTTTTTAAAAATTTTCACCAATAAAACTGTAGAACTATCACTATTACCTCTAATTTCTATATAACCAAACGTCGAACTAGTGATTTTTTTTGACGAGTTAATTTTATGTTAATCCAATGTTTTTGATGATTTTTGTTTTTTATTTTTTGGTATTAAAATTAACAATAAATCAAAAAATGGCCCAAAAGCACTACTAAATTATGATAATTCCACTGCTCCAAAAATTCATAAATTTTAAATGAATTATTTCAACATTTTCTTTTCTATCTTATAAATCTAAATTCGTAGTAAAATACTATCAAAAGTATTATATCATAGTAATAAAATTATTATTATAACTGTTTATCAAATAATAGATATGAACATGAAAATTTTGGCAACTTTTCCTTATAATTATACTAAATAATCTTATAATTGTATAGAAAAATAAATTAAAACTCATTACACAAGGGCATTTTTGGATATTTATATAAAAAATTGACCAAGTCTATATTATTTTAAGATTTTGTTGCTAAAACTATCAAAACAAGGGAGATAAGTGTAATTTTCCAAACCTTAAGGGAGCTCAATGAAATTGTTAAAAACCTCAAGGGAGGTTTATGTAATTATCCCTTCTTTTTAAACAACCATGCCGTATATCCGATTATAGTTTGTATTTTGTATTGACAAAACCATTTTTTTTCCTAATTTAATTTTGAGTCAATGACCTCCTTGTTACCCGTATTTTTCATCGTATTTTAACAGTTTTCTTCTTTGACCATGTAATTCTGTTCACTAAAACCCTGAACATATTTTTCAGAAAGAATGACTGCACCCATTGTTCCAAGGAAACTCTGAATTTCATTCTAACAAAGATCTCAGAAAACTTCAATAAGGCATTTGATCAAGCCTGGAGTCTTGTAATTTTTCATCATCATGCTTCACAAAAACATGAGGGTTCTTGTTGGCCTTGTGTACAATCATCTAAGAAGAATTACAAACTTGCTCATTCTTCAAGGCCATAAACAACAGATACTAATTCTATTACTAATTTTCATCAACATTGCATATGACCACCATAATAGCCAGCAAACGAGCAACAAATCTTGTCCACAGCCATTGCAGATGTACCAAGAACCAATTGACCTGATAGTCATTTACCATCTCCAGAGCGGAGAAGCACCTCAGCAAAAGGATCTTGTAATGTACAAAACCCTGGTAGATTGCCAAAAATTCCAACCCTTGAAACATCATTCTCCGACCACAAAGAAAGGAATGCTCCTGGTGGTACAAAATTAATGCAAAATTAACAGCAAGTTCTATGTATGTTATGATAGAAACATTACAGAAACTATAAATTCAATAGTCAGTACCAAAAAATAAGGACAATCGAAAATACCAGCTTTACAACCACAGATAAATCTTTGACCTATAAGTTACCAGAAAACATATGCAATACTATTGGCTATGAGTTTGTCCCTGTACTTGATTCATAAAAATGGAGCAACACAAATTAACTTACACGCCGCCATGTCTTGAGAAATAGTCATTATCCAGTGAGAGAGCTAAAGCAACAGCTACTGCTCTCTGTGCCAGAGTCAACGGATGATTCACTTGTAACTCTTGACTCTGCAATGAGGGAGCAGTTAAATGCCCATATTAACAATAGATGACATACAGAATCAGCAATTAAAAATTTACCTCTCCATCAGGATAACTGGGATCAGCAGAGCCAAATCGGATAACATACTGGCCAGCGTCAGTAAAAAGCTGCATCACATTAAGTGCAAGCACAATCAATTTGGCACCATGTAAGGAAAGTGTTCATTAGCAGCCTTCTAAGAGAATGTTTCACCAGTATTATGTCATTATTCACATAACTTTAGCAAAGAAGATATACTTTGGTATATTGATATGTTTGGTATAGGAAGAAAAGAGGAGAGCCAAGACAAAATCTTTGGATTCCAAGAGGAACAACAGCCGTACCAAAACCAAAGTGGGAAAAACAAAAGGCAAAAAAAAAAATAAAAAATAGAGGAGCAATGAGTGCACTAGGTGCAGTAATAAACCAAGGTCTGCATCATTTACCCCCACCACCACCACCACCACCCCACCCCCCACAAAAAAAAAGAAAAGAAAAAGAAACCAATAAAGTTCAAAACAAAAGAAAAGAAAGCAGAGTAGAGCTTTACTTCATACAAAGTCCAAAAACTGCCACAACAAATTGGATAGCACTAGACTCTAGTTTAGGACACAAACATAAATCATTAACATTGACAAACTATAACCTCAAAACCAAAACCCCTCCAGTTACGATCTATTTCAGCCAGCACTTCTCCATTAATGTCCTTCAAAGTAAACGTCCAGTTCCAGAATCCAGGATTCTCAACCACTGCAAACTGCATATTCCTACATAAGCATAAAAAAATCGTGGTTATATATGCAAAATACCATAGTATTCTTGGATAAAAAAGTAATATACACTTGAGTCATAGAACCCAGCAAAAATAGGAGGGATGTGTTATATGACCCGTAAAAAGAGGATGACTAAAAAACAGATTCAATTATAAGGAGGATGCAGGAAGAGTATGTTCCAGTAAAAGGAAGCATTCCATATACATTGTTATGAAATTTAAAGCTACTTCAAAAATTAATGCTTTTCCTGAATTTCTTCAAGTTACTAATTCAATTTCAACTGAGTATAAAGGATAAAGATACGAGTTTAAGGACAATACTGGAAGAGCACTTTCCAGTAAAAAGCAGCAATCTATCATATTTTCTTATGAAATTTAAAGCTACTTCAGCATTTAATATATGCTCTAAAGCTCTTCGAGTTGCTGAAAGCATAAAGCACAATAACAGAAAGCTCTGTGCTACAAAAGATATACAATTGCAGCAAAAGCAGACTATTGCAAAGAAGAACAACAGGCAAAAACTTTTATTGGAGGCATAGAGCATCAAGCTCCTTATCAAGAGAGACTTATATATTAGACATGGGAATTACTTATCGAGGTGAACAATGAAGACTATATATTCTTGCTATCTTTCATATCTTCCAGTAAGCAGAAATTATGAGTTTCCAACAGAATTAAGTTTATGGCAGCCAGAAGCAAGTTATTCAGAATGGCATGAGCCAAAGAAAGTGAACTGCACGAACAAAAGAATGAAAATTAAGTGAGAATAGGAGGCTTCAAGGTGTTACCTATCATGAAATCCTTACTGGGAAGCTGGGTTAATGAAGGCACTTCCAAAGCGTGTCAGATGAAAGGAAAACACTAGAAATTTGGGGAAATACCACAGAAGAGAAGGGGAAACCTAAACAGGAAAGTTTCCTTTGCAAAGATGATTACTTTTACCTAATCTAGGTTTCAAAGGGGTTTAATTTGCTGTTTTAGGCACATTGCTGGCCTTCCAGTCATGACTTATTAATTTTACCATTGTATCACAACCTAGGTGCAGACATGCAATTTGAAAGCCTTAATCTGTTAGATCTTGGTCTCCAAGGCCAAGTTTTACTAGGAGATCCTGTAGTCTGGGCCCTCAAAGAATAGCCGTGTAAAATTGCTATATATCAGCTCCAGGAGGTAGCTCATGACATGAACCTTCCAGGAATTAACTGCTCCTGTCTCAGCTTGAAGCCTAAATTCTCTTGTTTCTTTTCACTATTGTCCTTCATCCATTTTCTTCACCAGTTTCCGTTCTTTTTTTCTTCTTGTAAAAGTCAATTTCTGCATAAATATTATAGCACAATGAAGCCAATCTTTTACAGTGATTCATTGCACTCAAGATTAACTCTCTTAGCTCAATAAATTAGCAACTCCCCCCAACTTTTAAGCTACTAGCTGATTAGCCTGGTTTTGTATGTGAAAATTAAAGATACAGCATCATTGTGGAAAAGCTCAGAACAGCTGACAATTCAAAAACTTTACAAGGAAGAAAGACAACAAATGTTGATAATAAAAACACTTGAAATCTAAGTACATTCACTAGATGAGTAAGAAGTTGAAGAAATTGAATAGTAGCAGCCTCCTTTTATGACTGCAAATTAAACTTGCATGTGACTTGAGAAAATGCAAGAGTACAGTTCTCATGATTCTCCAACGTGAAGTCACAGAGTGAAGACAACAAAATGTCCTAAATTAACAGAAGAAATATTAACCGCTAGGTAAATGAGCTCCAAAAATGAGAAAGAACATGAACTTGCAGAAATCTAATGAATAGACACCGCATCAATTGCTTTCACATGTTGACTTGTGATCATTCCTTTCATGATACAGACACTTGGTTTCCATGGTCTTGGTCAAGAAAATTACATGTACAATTAAAATGCCATTAGCTGAATAATTTCAGTTCAAATAAGAGAAGGCACAATATTCCAAATGGAAAATCTCATAGGTTAAGATAGAAGGTTACCCCAAATATAAATCGTAAATTCTCTTCCAAAGATGCCATCTCCTATGAACAACACCAATTTCCTGAGAACAAGTAATTAAACAACACAATTAAGTTTGTGTTTGCACAAAATAGTTTCCATCAAAGAAAAGAAGGTTAAAATATCATAACATGGTAATCCAATTCACTTACCTTTCCATTAATCTCAGTATAAATTGAACTGGTGATCCACCAAAAAGGCCTGCGAACCTATACAGACCCACCCATATAATTCACCAAACTACAGCTGAGATTTTTGAAAAACTAAACTGATCAGGGTGCTTACAAACTCCACAATACAAAAAGTATCATGCTTACCCTAAAGAGTTCGCTACCCAAAGCATCGGTTATACTCGCAGAGAAAGGACGCCTTGATCGCAAAAGCTGGAATGAACAATGACAAGCATTTTTTTCAGCACAGAAACTGATACCTAGAAAGGAAAGTAATGATAACGATGTGGGAAAACTTGTTCTGAAGGGACTCCCTTAGGAACTTTTTTTGCTGCTGTATCAACTCTATTCTTGTGGAAGAAGATGCAAAAAGTGTACAGGGAAATTAGATCCTTTAATAGTCAGGGTAAGAACTCTGGAAAGTGACTGCTAAACTAAATCGTCCATAAAGGGTAGATAAGTGGGATTGAGGGCAAAAGAGGTGAATCTCCATAAAAACATTGTAAACTCGTTAAATAAACATAGAAGTCTCTTTATCTTTACATTGAGAAATAATTTGTTGACAACTTAGCCTAGTATTATGATTATCTTTTATCGTAGCCTAGAAATAAGCAGAGTCCTGGTGTCCCACACAAAATTTTCCATTTTTTGGCACATTTAGTCCCAGATGCAGACATAAGCTGCATTCAGAACTGAATGACATTGTGAAAATTGTGCCAATATTCAACTCCTTTTTCTACCGGATTTGAGACCTCCAGGATAAATGTCAAAATGTTGCACACCGATATTAATTAAACCATATTGCAGAAATGTTTGACATAATGGACTTGGTAAACACTTCAGTAATGAATTTACTGTGTAGCACACGAACACACAGAAAGGAAAATAAAAAGGAAAAAGAACATATATTCAGGTGGAGACAGGGCAAGGGTTAGAGGAGAGCAATCTTCCCCATTTAGATTTCCCCTGCTTGTTATCCTCCCTGAACAGGCACCACTTCCATTTTCATGCTTAGCTGTATTGATACCTTGTTAATATACCTTCACCGTGAAGTAATTTCATGTGTTACATCATATTGGCTACTGAAGTGAAGTAGCTTTTTTTTTTGTTTAGTATTTGACCAGAAAGACCTAGTCAAACTAATGACCACATACTCGAAAAAGCATGAAAAAGTGAAGGAATAGTTAGTGTCTGAGGGCTGGGACTTGATACCAGACTTGGGGTTTTCAAATTAAAGAAGAGGTAGAAATTCATTTGAGGTCCAAGTATTCTGGACATATACAAACATAGACACATCATACACACACACACAGAGTTATATCTACATATACATATGTATATCTATATATGCATGTATATATGTGCGTCTTGTATATATATGTGTGTGTGTCTGTATATACATATGTATATCTATATATGCATGTACATATATATGTGTGCACACACACATATATATACACGCGTGTGCACATATACATATACATATATATTGCAAAAGGAGAATAAGAAACAAGATGGCAATGTGGATGGTAATTGCACGAGGAAGGGTAGATTGAGAAGCATTTTAATAGTCTTGCAGCTTTCAGGAAGAACTGTATTCTTTTTAGGTAGGTGGCATGACAAGTATGGAATGCTTTTTCCACTGTAGATTGTGAGGTGCAAGGGTGAGGGAAAGATAATTCTGGCATCTTCAATGAAAATGAGCATATAGGAATGAGGTTTTTCAAATGAACTCTAAAGCTACATATAGAGTCACAGACTAAGACAAGGCTCAAATAAGCTCACTCAGGCTCAATAGTCTTTCAATTTAAGTGATCATATAAATGTATGCCCCAACGCTTTGCTCGAGCAGCTTGAATTCAAATTCCAAAAATAAAAAATGTCAGAAAGAATGTTATGCCAAGTAAAGCACAGCAGAAGCAGCTCACAGACACCTCAGCTCATTCATAGCTGCACCCTAGAGTATCTTGCAACGAACTTTTAATAGCTAGTTAAGAGGCTCTGAACATCACATAGAAGGGTCACCATTTGGTCAAGAGAAGAACAATGCATACCTGTCTTGCAATGACATTACTCTTTTCCCGAATATAACCTACAGGCTAAAAAGATACAGTTAAGCTAAGGAACCACTGATAAGGAAAAATTAGCAGCAGGAAAAAATTTTGTATACTGGCAGCAGGAACCACTGGCAGAAAAAAATTTTCTGCCAAATAAATTTTGTATGACTGCAAGATTTCATTTATACTGCTGAGGGTAGGAAGAGACAACATACTGAGTGAGGATAGCAGAGATCAACTACCGCATATCGATTCTCCTGCAATTCCAGAGTCAGTATTATAGCGTTAAACAGAGATGAGAAATGAAAAGCAGCAGCTACTAAAAATAGAGAATAAAGAAGACACCAAAGTTCTCAGAAAAATCTCGCTATGAGTGGAATGCACAAGAAATGATACACTGGAATAGACAGGAACATACTACCAAAAAATCTGGCTAAGTTGCTTCTAAGCTATTCACTTTTCTGTTTGTATTGGTAATAATAAAAAGATCAAATCTTTAAAATCGTTTAAACATCTAAAAATTTCATAAAGAATCTTGAAAAGCAGATTAATACCATTGACACAATTGATTACCAAAAAGGATGAAAAAAGAGCTAGATGCAAAATCAGCAACTACTTAATAAAGACAGAATTAACAACCATCACAGTGCCCCTAAGAATGTCTAATGTGTTTGAAATGGACAAGATGGGTAGATTGCTATCAAAACTTTATTTTTTTTTAAATGACGAAATTAATATTTCTGACTCTTACTAGCTTTTGGTTTGGAACCTTTAGTACCATGATTCCAATTTTTACAAGTGTAGACACGCATTAGCTCTATCTATTAAAGTTGTTACACATAAACCAAGAAAATCCCTTCCATTTGAGTGGTTAAGGATTGTCATGATCATCTGAATAAACAAAGCCAGAGTACAGGAGAAAATGCGATAGAACTGATATTCACTATTACCAAATGAAATTAATCAGAAAAATAAGAATATGTTTTATCGTGTCAGTGACAGTCGAGAAAATAAGGGCCTTTGTTTCTAATCCCCCCCCCCCTCTCACAGGTCCCATGCCTGCACCCTGTTCTTCTGGGAATAGAATAAAAAGCAAAGATTCTGCTGATATGCAAGTTTCTTACATCTAAAGGGAAATGAAAATCTCATTTTGTCAATTTTAACAAATTTGAAAAACAACCAAATAAGATACAGAAGGTAACTTATGTAGACATATTTTTCCAATGTTTCAAGAATGAACAAATAAAGGCAACTATGGGTTCTATTGAAAGTAATCACAGAAAACCAATATTAGTGGACAAAGATCAAAGATTACCTGCTCAAAACCAACAGTAAGATTTGCCCATTCTATATCCCTTGTAATCAGGAGATTGGATCTTGCAAGAAGAGGAGCAACCAGAGCCTAAATAACTCAAAACATTGAGCCTAAAGCATAAGTAGGCAAAAAATTGTAATGGTACTCATTAGAAATCAAGAAAAATTATAAATTCTGAAATCTTACCTCCTCTAAAGACGTAGGTTTAAGAAACCCCGTGACAGGTTGGCTGGTAGGCGGTTGCTCCAAGGCTGGCTTCATCTCTTCTAAAGATCCACGTGGAACTTCAAAGGAAGATTGACTACCAACAGGTGCAACATCATTGTGAAGATGCTTGCGAATCTTTCGACTTCTATTTTCTTCAGAAATTAGTCTTTTGTTATCTTCAACCCAAAGCTGCACAAGAAAGTCTCTGCTCAAGTCTGGATCAGAGTTCCTGCCATGGTTATGTCGAAAAGATATAGACATTGCACATTTCTCTGGTCCTAAAGTATTCCTTGAAAGGCCAAATGGAAGCTTAATCTTCCATGGTGTATCTCTTGCTGAATTCGATATCTTTTGAGGATGTGCACTTGTATATCCATCTCGAACAAGTGATGTTGCTGCTACATATCCTCTTTGTGCTAATGAACAGAGGAAACTATCATTTTTAGCAACAAGAACACCATTCTCAAGCCGTCCGAGCACAGAGGTGCTGCACTTCAATTGCTTGGTGAAACAAGTCAAACCTTTAAAGCAGTTCATCTGGTCATGCTGCAAAATGACATTTTGCCATCCCAACCCCAAGTAGGGGGTGAAAGGAATTGCTAAGATGAGTCACACATTGAAGATGGCAAAAGAAATATCATCTAAACAGAAGTACAACCTTACGTACTTGATCTGGAAATGTCAGTCTAATCATACTTGACAAGTAATACCTAGTCAGTGTCTTAATACTCAGAAACACATGGTATCACAGAGCAAGTACTAATAACAAGGACAAATAAAATGCTTTAGGATTATTGTTTCATAATGTAAATTACGTAATTTCATCTTGCAAGTGATGTCTGGCAATGATGAATGCTTTCACTAAACAAAGCTGCACAAGGTTTAAATATAGTCAACCCCAAGAATTATAAAATACTAAGAAAAGGTGCTTTAATTGTGTAATATGGTCCGAACTGGTTAGGAGCTTCAAGATATCTCAAGACTGAAAATCTGTCAGCTCTTATGATCTTATGATGATCCATGTGATGTCAGAATCCCCCAGAGTTGGTATTGGAGGAGGTTAATTCGTAGAAGAGATAGAGAGGGAAATGGAGAGCTTCAAGGACCAAGAGAGAAGATGGTGTAATTTAAGTGCAGAGAAGTGTTTTAGGAGGCTTTAAACTCTAGGGTACTGGAGCGATTCAAGAAAAGCCTTTTTAAATCTAGGTTACCATAATTAAGTCCAGAAAAGGCTTATTCAGTCTGACGGCAGTATATAAGGGATATTCTAGGCTAGAATGGGAGAGATCCAGCAAACTATAGTAATTTTTGTGAAGAATGCTGATTTAGCATAAGGATCTGAGGATTAGTGTTTTAATTCAGTAACTGACCTCAATTTCACTTGGACATATAATATATCAAAAAAGTTCCAAATTCTTTACCATTTTCGTTAAGATTTCATCTCTGTGAAGAATTTCATTTAATGATGCAAGTATCAAGACCCAAGAACCATGAGTCAAAACACCTCCAAGTTTCAAATCCTAGAGTTCTAATTTCTAAAATAACTGCTCTGCTCAGTACAGCTGAATCAGGTACCACCAAACATTTGAATAACAGAGGGTCATACCTACAAAAAGGTAATCACTTTATCATTGGATTATAAACTGATGAATCACAGCTACTATAAAGGTTGATACCAACTAGATAGCTAATTTTGTTTAGCATCACTCATATACTACTACTTTTGCAACTACAAGAGGTATAAACAAGCAAAACAGGCTCCAAGAACAGTGGTAACATCTTCAGCCATATTATGCATTACTAGTTTAGTTTTCTTCTTCTTTTTTTTTTTTTTGGGGGGGGGGGGGGGGGGGGGGGTGGGGGGTGGGGGGTGTGGGTGGCACTAGTTTTTAACACTATTGATGGCATTGACAAATCCTCTATAATAACAGCAGAGCTACCTTACTAACTAAATCCTAGCTTTTCTTCTCTGCATCACTTTGAACCCCATATGGCTTCAAATAGCTCAAATGATAAGGACAAACCCACCAAAAGAGGGCACCTATCACAAAACTAACTTTATAAGCAGCCCCAGAATGCTAACGAAGCTACTACCTTATATCTTAAAATATACGGCAAAGTGAATTTATCTCCTAACAAATTGGCCATTTATTTTCTCATTGTCATTCAAGAAATAGGGAAATATTGCAAATTTCAGCACACACTAATCCAAGTTTCTAAAATTACAAGGTTTTGCAACAACCCACAGAGCAATAACAACTATTATAACATCTAGAACCTGTATCTTATTAACAACACGACGGCAGATGAAACTGACAAGCAATGCAGCATAATGTGTTAGTAAAACGAACATTACATTCATGCAATTATCCGCTCAAAATCCGACTTAATGCAGAATGAAACATCCCACAATTTTCCCAGATAATCCGTGTACTCAAACTAATAAAAACAACAAAATTTACGCCAAAAAAAATCAACTCTAATAGGCACTTGTACAAACAGTTGATATGCATATCCTAAATTGCACCCATTAACACGAAACATCTATCAGATGATTCAGATATACGAATTTGTACGGAACTCATCGATAATTGAAGATAATACAAGCTCAGGTGCATTAATTTACCGTTCAGATTACGAAGAAAGCTTCCCCTGCGGGCTTCAATGGCGAATAGGGGTACGGCCAAATCCGAGGAAGAGACCATTCCAGAGCTTCTTTTACTGCTGTTAAGTGCTCCTATTAGATTAGAGACAAATGACGTTTGTCAATACGGAAGTCTCGAGATTTGACCCAAACAAAAAAAATAGTAATAATAATAAAGGAAGTCTCGAGCGCTTAATTTTTATAATTTTTTTTTTTTTACTATTCTGTTGTTGTTATTTTTATTATTATTGTTATTATTATTGTTATTGTTATGAAAAGATAGCATATATGGTCAGCACTTGAGGGAACCCAATTATTAGAACTTAACATATTATTTCACACAATTCAATACATGCACAAAAAAGAGGGTCAATGACAAGTCCATTGACATATATGAGTCATTCTTCACAGCAATTACAAGCCAATACATCATTACTAGAATGAGAACATGTCTTTGCCAATCTTAAACATGACATTTTTATTCACATTTTCCAACTCCTATATTTTAGAGATCCAATTTATGAAATTACTAGTACTTTACTGCATATTAGAGCTAACAATAGCAAATTACAAATAACTAAATTCGGAAAAAACTTCAAATACCCGCATAACCACAGGTACTTCATTAATGCGCGGACTTTTGTCCTCAGTAATTATTGAGCGTGTTTGGATAGGAGATTATTTGAAACAATTTTTTGAAAAAAAATACTATATCACTTTTTTTGATATGATGTATGTGAGATAAAAAAATGATTAAAAAATATGTTTATGATGCAAGTAAATACATTTGTGCGAATAATAAACTATCCAAATAAATCCAATTATTTTCTTCAAAAACTCCTTTTAGTCTTGGGCGCACCCTAGAGATGTGGTTAAAACCAACTACTGAAAAGAATTAATTTGATATAATGGTCCAAAAATCTTTGATCCTAAATTACTACAACGGCTACCTAATGGAATTGCGATGATTTTGCCTGCAAATCCCAACCCTAAAACACTAATCCCTAAACCCTCACAATAATACCCTAATATGCAAACCCTAACCCTCAAAGCAGCAAATTTAATTTAACTACAAAAATTGTGCAAATTTCATAAATGGTGATTAATCATCCTATAAAAATTCTTTCAGCTTCCTTCTGGTTGAAAATATAAAATGAATTGAAAATTAAATATGCCCAAATCATCCATTTTTTGAATTTTTTTGGTTTTAATGTCAGGCAAGACATATTGAAAATTAAATATGTCGGGTACATGAACAAAATGTGTGGAGGTGC
Source organism: Coffea arabica (assembly GCF_036785885.1). NCBI lineage: Eukaryota > Viridiplantae > Streptophyta > Magnoliopsida > Gentianales > Rubiaceae > Coffea > Coffea arabica. The sequence goes on from NC_092315.1 coordinate 47,233,021, forward strand.
CTTTTTGCGACGCCTACCTTCCTGTTTTCTATCACGCATCTGCTTAGCTTAATGCTCGACAGGTATCTCGAAAAGGACAGTACAAAAGGTAGATGAGCTAACATCTTGACGGTCAAATGGACTAACTACCATCCGTATTCATTAATTCAAGTATTATAATTTCTCGAAAATCTTTTCTCATATCGCTATCAATCCAGGATGAGCACGCTGTGCAGGATTGATGTGATCGACATGATCGAGATACATATTACAGAGGTTTTGCAACTATATGAGGTCACCAATTATGGTGATATGATGGACCATCAGCTGCAAAATCCTCTATTATAAGGCTAGACGCCACCACTTTGTCTCGTACAAAATGATTAACTCCAACAAAAAAAAATAATTCCAACTAGCAGAGGACTCTGACGCTTCTGTTTGAATTTAGCATGTCATGAACAGCATCATGGGAAGTAAGTAGTAACACATGAATATTTATATAATTATTTTCATGTTGAATGCAACTAGAGCATGGAAAAACTGCTACTGATGATGAGACACAAATGCACACAAATGGCGGTTTCTCCTCTACCGCAAATGCAATTTGCGGTTTCTCAAAAAAATAATTAAAAAAAATATTTTTTTCATGCTTTGCCGCAAATGTAATTTGTGGAAATTCAAAAAAAAAAAATTCTCAGCCTCATTCACCATTTGCGGCGAAACTTTTGTGAAAATGAAAAAAAATTTGGTTCCGACTTTAAAAAAAGAAATATAAATCAAATTTTCTACGAAGCATCATTTGACATTTGCGGCGACCCTTAATCTAGAAGCAAGCCCACAGTAGCATCACTTTTGTGATGTTTTCTCTTTTTTGCATTATTTTGAGAAATTCGCCCATTTTTTGATATGATGTATGTAAGATAAAAAAAATAATTAAAAATGTGTTTATGATGCAAGTAAATAACTTTGTGCAAATAATAAACTTAAACTACCCAAATAAATCCAATTATTTTCTTCAAAAACTTCTTTTATCTTGGGCGCACCTTAGAAATGTGGTTAAAACGAACAATTGAAAAGAATTAATTTGATATAATGGTCCAAAAATCTCTGATCCTAAATTATTACATATAAGCTTGTTTATAGACTCTAGGTTAGTAGGAGCTTAGAAGAAACAAGAAATAATATAGTAAGAAAACTATGTAATGAACAATAAACTATAATACTAAAGCATAAACATATGCCAAAGCTACCAAAAGAAACAAAGGAAGAAACATAGAAATTATGAGAAAAATAATAACTACAACGGGTACCTAATTAGAGCCCTAAAAGGCTTCCTTGGCGGCTTATTTATGGTTTCTTATCAGAGGGCTCAGAGCCTAGGGCTTGATATTCCATATCAAGATTGTTAAAGAGTCTCTTTCAATTAGAAACTACATTGATTAAGTATATAAGGGACTACTTTAACTGGTTTGTCATGCTAAAAAAGGAACCAAATATGTTAAGACGTGAAATATAAGGGACCTTTTATTGATTTTCTTTTCCTCTTCGAAACTCTTTGTTTGATGGAGTGGTTTCATGATGAGATGAAAATGGCCAATTATTTATGGGTAAAGATGGAGAAGGACTTGGTGGAAGACTTTTTGATCATTTCGTTGATCAGCCAATTAGTTTTGGGCAAGTATGATAATCCCTTAGGATTATCTAAAGATCTGTACAACAATGTCAAAAGTTGACTTGTAATGATAATCCCTTTCAACTTCTCTCGCGGTTGGATGATGAAATGTTTAGTTGTTATGACAGAGCTTTCTATGTACATTTTTCTTGGAGATGATTTTGCTACTCTTGCATGATAGTGTGTCTTCTTGGGCTTTGGGCAAAACAACTTTATTAAGCCATGATTGATACTGTAAATCAATTATCAAGTGTTTTAATACCTAACTAATATGCTAAACTTGTACAGAGAAACTTCCTCTATATATATAAATATATATTTATTTATTTATTTATAAAACTATAATTAAACAGAAATGAAATTGAGGCTTAGCAATGCATTATTGCAGGGAGGGGATCGTCAACCATTGTTAAGTGTAATTGCTGGACAATTTATTTCTGGGATCTTCCTATTTTGAAATTTTATAATAGAGATTGAAATTCCGAGAAATTTTAGAAATAATGTACGACCAAGATGGATGCTATTCACTATCCACATACATATATTCTCATAAAATCAACATTGTCAACACAAATTAGAATGTGTAATTGTGAAGCCCGGCCCCTTAGCTGCAGAAATGCTCAAGTGTGGTTCTATATATTGGACAATTCAAGTTTTAAATTGTTTTAGTATTCCAAGTTAAAATTTATTGAAATTATTCCTTTCCCAAGGGTGACGAGGACTTGCTGCTTCACAAAGATTGTAAAATTGTTGATCTCAAGTGTCGAACTCAGCAAGACCTAGATCTTATTTTCTACACGGAATAACGTTTAAAAAATTGTAGCATATATGTCAATCTCAGTGTGGAACGTTAGATATGACAAAATTAATTGATCCAATACAAATAGTTGTGAGCCAATTGCCATTTGATGGAATTTCATCATTTCACATTGATAGCCAATTGCCATAGAAGCACAGGAGTTCACATTAATATTCTAAATTCTTTTTTTAATATATAAAATATCACAATTTTACTAAAATCTGCAATAATGGCAGAAGTTATATCATCAACCATATACAGATATTAAAGAACATATCTGAAGAATGGATATTAGAAATATGAAACATAGATAAAAATTATACTGTGACGGTCCAAAAAATATTTTAAAAATATGATAAAATAATTGTAGCCCAAAAATATGTGGGCATGCTTCTAATCACTAGATCTACTGATTAAGTGCTTCAAGTTCAGAAATTATAGTGGGATCTATTGAATAGACCCAAGAAATTTCAATTTTGACGATCAAAACTTGAAAAAACTTAGATCTAATGAAAGAACAATGAAAAAAACTACCTAAAACTCTCACTAAGAATGAACACCTAGGAGAGAAGAAAACTCTCATTAAAAAAGTTTAGAAAGGAAGAAAACTCTCATTAGACAATTATATAAGAGAAGAAACTCTTATTAAGATACCCTAAAAAAGACTTTATTCTCACAAACAAAAAGAAATTAAAGAGAGGTATTGTTTCATGGGGAAAGATTAGAAAAATCTGATCCCTTCCATGGAAGAGTTGGAGAAAGTTTTGGATGGAGAGTTTTTTAGAGAGAAGGAAGAAAGAATTAGTTTTGGAAGAGAGAAAAGGGTTCATATTCTAAATTCTTATGCATAAGAAAATAATTACATGATCGCAATTCCAAGTTACATGTGTATCCTTTAAAATTTTCACCAACCAATTGTCTTACTATGCTATGGGTCTGTTTGATAACATAAAAAAGTGTTGAATCTGAATTTTTTCAGACACTCAGATGTTTTGAGTGTTTGATAAATGAAAATCCATTTGCTGAACTTGTGTGTATTTTTTTCAGCACAAGAATCCTAACTGAATGCTTAATTCTGATAGGAATCAATAGAATTACTTCAATTACCTTATCTTATCTACCAAATCTACCCTTGTTTGTTAATTATGTTCAAAATTCTTATCTAATTAAACAATCTAATATTCTCTATCTAATGATTTTCTATTTCTTTTTTCTCCCTTTTAAATGATTTTCACATCTTCTCCATACTCCACATATAATATATTTCATCTTTTATATTAATTTGATTTAAAAATAAATATTATCATTTTCATACCTAACATTTTTAGCTAATTAAATCATAGGTTCTATTTCTTTTTTGGATGAAAAGATATAAGGGCAAATTTGTCAAATTTAACTTATTAAGCATTCAGATATAAATGGTTATCAAACAGGATAAAAAGGTTTAACATTAAAATTCAGACATTCATATATTTCTTTTCAGTACTTAAAATTCAGCAAATTAATTGTTTCAGTATTCAGAATTCAGATTCAGTTTTATCAAACGGAACCTATATAGGATTCGATCGTATATTATTCTAAACCGTTTAAATTTTATTTTGCCAAAAAGAAAAAAATAAATTAGTGTTGTAGTTCTTTTAGTTTTATCCAATAATTTTCATCTTAAATAGGAAATTCATCTGCAGGACCAAAGTAGCTATATGAAATGTCTCTGCAGCTCAAGATCTCCATCCGGTAATTCTCTTAATTTCCTTCTTCCTTCATTGTTTTCATCCTATGTCTTCTAAATGTATTCTTATGATTATTATCCATTACGTAAAATCCTTTTTCTTGCGTTCCATTCTCCCTCAAAGTTATAATTTCTTTCTATTCATCGTCTGATTTAATATAATCTTCTTATGTTTCATTATTTATTAAATTATGATGTGTTTTATTGAAAAAAAAAAAGAAAACCAATCTTCTTAGAACTATATCCAGTTTTAGTAATAATTTGCATAAGCCATGTGGAAAGTCTATTCTTGTGCCAAAATTGAAGGCCTGTTAGGGAGAATATCCAAATCCTGATCTTTTTTTTTTTTTTTTTTTGTCGACGGAGTGGGTGTGCGGGTCAAGTCCGTAAAGTCCGGGTCAATATCCAAATCCTGATCGACCCATGTAATTATTGAGATTGAACCTTCTTGGTCAACTATCTTTAGGATACATTATTTTGTTGGCAACTCAAAGGATACGTGTTATGATTGAGACGGAGTTTTGAAAATTGTTACTGCTCTGTATTGGTTGATTCGTTAAAAATGCTAAGCAATGAAAAAGAAATATAAGGACAAGACTCTAAGAAGAAAAGTCAGGATTGATGATTGAATTGTACCTGGTACCAATTTTATATATTATCCTTCACGACAAAAAGAATTGGACATCATCACAAATGGCAACGGGGACCCGACCGGCCGCCCGCCCCCTACTAATTCCCCCACCCCCGGCGCCGCTACGTTTTTTTTGGGCTTAATAAAAATTTGTCATATAATTAAAATTTAATAAATAATTAAATATTTAAAATATCAAAATATCACCAAATTATTATCTATTATAATTTTACAATTGAAACTCATAAAAATAATCAAACAAAAGTTATTTGAATACAATCTAACATGATGAAATAAATACAACTAAAATAGTGAATTTTTCACTTTTGACACAAATACAATTACTAAGTCATTTTTGTGTTTTTTTGAGAAAAAAATGTTATTGTGTTAAGTGTAATTAAAAATTTAGTATAAATGTATTAGTAAATTTAGTATCACTAATTAATAATTTCTATTAGTAGACACGTATGATTATTAGTATAATTGATAATATCAATTATATTACATATATTAATATCCATTATATAATACATATAACTAATAATATCATTATGATAAGTTTGTAACTAATTAAATAAAATAATATATATAATTATATACATACACACACATGTATATAAATTTTTTTAATGGTTGGCAGGGAAAAAAATTCCCCCGACCCCGCCCCAATCCTCACCCCATTAACCTCTCGAGGGCGTCTGCCCCAACTGTCATCCCTACTCACCACACAATATATCAATTGTCATCTTCTTTGTGGTAATTATATTTCTTTGTGAATTGACTAAAAGGACAATATTCACCACATAATATACAAGTCCCATTCCCACGTTGCTGTCATTTAATTGATTCTGTAACGTAAACTACCAAGAACTTTCATACCTAATTCATGAGTGAAATCCCAGTAATCTTTCAACAAATTTGGTTAGTAATACCATAGACAAAATACAGATATAAAATACATTCTACCTATTTTTCCTCAAAAGTACGATTTATAAAAAGTCAATCAAAAGTAAGAACAAGTACCTCTCTTTTCTTTTTCTTTTTATTTTATTTGGAAAGTGAGAACATGGGTCAAGACACAAAGTTGGAAAAATTAGACAAACAAATTTACGAGAATAGTATGAGTATACATAAACTTAAAATGCGGATTTATTTACAATAATTTTCGTATACTAAGCTACACTAATGCTAGTTTTAACTTCTATTCCAATTAAACTTTAGTAAATTGGTAGTGTCATATATATATATATATATATGCAAAAATAGCTTAATTGCCTGTCTGTAAAACGTTAATAAAAAAAGATAGAACTCGGTAAAAATAGATTAAAGGGCAGAATTGATGTTAAAAACTTGTTATTACGTATTTAAGATATCATCTTTTATTTATTTATTTATTTTTGAACTAGAATAAGGTGTCCCCGACTTTGAAGAGTGAGGTGTCTTCTAAATATGAAATTTGAAATAGCGAAGCATGATATAGGCTATAAATAGCATCTCTCTTTAGAAAAGATGTTCAGAAATCAGAAGACTAAGAGCCAACAAAAATGGAGGGTAGGAACCAATCTTACAGAGCCCACGTCTTGGCAATTCCTTATCCAACCCAAGGCCACATAAATCCCATGTTGCAATTTTGCAAGAGGTTAGTCTCCAAAGGCTGCAAAGCCACTCTAGCAATCACAAATTTCATCTCCAAAACCATGCAGCCAAAATCAGAAACTGTTCAAATTGATACCATTTCTGATGGATTTGATGAAGGTGGCTTCACTCAAGCAGAGAGCATCCATTCATATTTAGAACATCTACAAGATGCTGGCTTGAAAACTCTGAGGGAACTTCTAAATAGGCAGAAAAACGCAGGGACTCCTGTTGATTGCATAATCTATGATTCTTTCTTGCCTTGGGTTGTGGATATTACTCAAGAGTTTGGTCTAGTTTCAGCTGCTTTCTTCACTCAACCTTGTGCTGTTAATTTTGTATATTATTATGTATATCATGGGCTTCTGACACTGCCGATTTCTTCATGTCCCGTATCCATTCCTGGATTGCCACTTCTTGATCGCCTGGACATGCCAGCATTTATTGCTTTTGAGGGTACATATCCTGCATATTTCCAGCTGGTTCTGAGGCAGTTTTTGAACATAGACAAAGCTGATTATGTGCTTGTGAATACATTCTACAAGTTGGAAGCCGAGGTAAGCTTAAAGACCTGAACTTTATTATTCTGTATTAAACTTTTGTTTTTGGTTTTGGATTAGCCTAACCAGTAGGAAAACATATGTGGTAAAGGGTCCCTATATTATAGTTTATATTTTGGAATTTGGATCTCACAAACCTTTTGTTTTTGGTTTTGGACTGGGATCATCCATGGCTGGTGTTTTAAAAAAAAATATATATGTGTGTGTGTGATGTATGTATGTATGTAGTGTGTGCATATATATATATATATATATATATATATATATATATATATATATATATTGTTGAATGGGCCACTGTATAAACGATGAATAATGGATTCCAAAACAAAAATATTGTGGATATTCAACGCTTAGGTGGAATATCACTTAAAAGATGAAGCAGTAAAATTTGTAAGCAATCTGAATATTTTTTTTTTTAATACTAGTGATTGAAAAATAATTATATAAGATACATACTTCCCCAGTCCCCACAAGATTGTTGGAACCTCCGGTCATGGCCAACCATTTTTTATATCTAATAATACACGATTGCAGCTGTGATAATTGTCTCAGCAATTAATTTAACCAACCGTCTTTGGCTCTTTGTTTTATTTGTTTAATTGCAGGCCTTGGATGCCATGTCAAAAGTTTGTCCATTACTTACCATTGGTCCAACCGTTCCATCGGTATACTTGGACAACCGAGTTGCAAATGATGAAGAATATGGGCTCGACCTATTTGAATTAGACCCCTCAATGAGCATCAAATGGTTACATAGCAAGCCTAAGGGTTCTGTCGTTTTCACAGCATTTGGTAGTATGGTCACTTTTGATGAGAAACAAATGGAGGAATTAGCAATGGGACTGAAACAAAGCAATTTCTACTTCTTATGGGTGGTGAGGGCTTGTGAGGAAGCCAAGCTTCCAAGAAACTTTGTGCAAGAAACAAGAGAAAAGGGCTTGTTGGTAAGATGGAGTCCACAGATGAAAGTACTAGCCAATGAGGCAATTGGATGCTTTTTCTCACATGCTGGATGGAATTCTAGTATTGAAGCTTTGAGCATGGGAGTGCCTATGGTTGTCATGCCTCAATGGACTGATCAAACTACTAATGCTAAACTTGTCCAAGATGTTTGGAAAGTGGGGAAAAGAGTTAAAGTTGATGAGAATGGTCTTGTAGGGAGGGAAGAGGTTGAGGGTTGTGTAAGGCAAGTTATGGAAGGAGAGAGCGGAAAGGAAATGAAAGACAACGCTATTAAATGGATGAATTTGGCCAAGGAGGCAGTCTGTGAGAATGGGACATCTGATAAATGCATTCATGAGTTTTTATCAAGATGGAAAGTGTAAATTTATGGACTAGTATCCACTGAGGACCGGTGGTGGTTCAGTCTCTTCCGAATTGTTCTTGGGTTTCTTCAGGTCTTTCCTCCCTTTGATATAAAGTAATGTAGGTCTATCGTGTCAGGCCATATAAAAAAAAAATCCTCTGAGGACTTATAATTTAGATGATTCAATTAGAGGTAGTCATAGCACTCATGTTGCACTATTGTTTATTTTCAACCTTAATACAAAAATAAATAAATAAATAAATAGATAAATAAACATGTTTGCAAGGACTTGTTGATAATTTACGAAGAGATGGTATGGGGGTTAAAGTTAGACTACAATAACTACAATTCTAGCAATGTTTGTAGGAGTATAATTTTTTCTTTATAAGTTCTGTCATAGATTAGCATTGGTCTATCCAATATGACGTCCAAATGATTGGATGATTTCCCCCGGTGTCAATAATCTTGATGCCAATAGCCTCTCAGACGATGGAAAGAGACGAATATTTTTCTTTACTTTTTAGTTCCTTTTAACTAGCAAATATCTAGTGATGTCGAGACAAAATTAGTGGTAGTCATAGCAAGGTATTCAAAATTAGGATCATACTTTTTTTAAATCGTTGTAGAAGTCATACTATTGAATAGGGGGCAAGATTGTGAGATCCCACTAAAAAGAAATACAAAAAACCGATATAAAATTATTATTCATAAAAACATATGCAAGTAAATGTAATGTTAGCCCAAAAAGTACAGTTCTTCAAATAAAGTATATAATTTCTAGTATTATATGCTAATAGATAAAAGTTCAAGTCACTCTAGGATTTATTTTTTTGGAGAAAAATTTGAAAAATTAATATTCTTGGTCTAAATTTGTGAAATATAAGATTTTGAACTCCAAATTAGTAAGACACTAGTTTTGTACTCCCGTGCTAAGCATGGGGGAGATAATTAATCAACTGAAGAAGTAATAAAAATCATAGAACTAAGGTAATTTAATTTACTTAAATAAATTTGTAAAGGTTGGTCGTCTGATTTTAGCATAATTAGAATGGTTTAAAATTACTCTGCATAGAGCAAATTGAAAAAAGATTTTTTTTTTTTTTGGGGAAAAAAGAGCCATCTGTGCAGCAAATTGAAGTTTATATAAGTAATCTAATGAGAAAAAATTTCATGTACTATATTAGCCACAGAGGACAAAGTTCACAACAAAACATTTTTAACAAAGATATATTTATGAAATCAAATTACAACTAAATCTTGCTTTATTAACAATTTTTAGAACAACTTTGTTTACTTGTGTACACATACAAATGCTGTCTGCAACTGCAACTGGGCCATTACATGGAAAGTGAGTCCGCAGTCCATACCTCGTACAGCCCAATTGTTTTGGTGTACAAATCATTCTCACAAGTAATGTTCCGTATCTATTAAAATTTGCTTGACGCCACGGCTAGGACCTCCAAAGACATTAATATACAATATCATTTTTGTGCAAAGCTTCTGCAAAGAATTAATTCTAAATAACATAGTCATGCTAATTATCAATGAAACAAAGAAATACAAGCTTGGTCAATGAACTCAAATGTTCATTCCTAGATTTATGCTTTGCAGATGTATCACAAACATCTGCAATGTTTTTTTTTTTTCTTTTGTTGCCCATACATAACACTTAGAATAGTGTTCATATCAATTAAACCTTAGTGCATTCAAAACCATGCATTTTGAAACCTTATAAAAAGGTCATGTTTTTGGAAAACAATAAGTTCCCTTCAACCAAAAGTGATAAACCAAAATGACTAAGACTTGCATTAGAATTTAGATAAATACTCGTGCATTTCTAAAGTTAAAGCTTGATAAAATATGGATACAAAAGCTTACCTGATTTTTCCCCATTTGGATGATCTCTAGTGTTTGGACTTGAAATATATATTTACCTTACGTTAGAAGCAAATATGATGCGTGGAAGGATATTGAAGTCGTTTATAATTTAGAAAGGATGATATTAAAGTATGGATTGGGCAAACATTTTTCGTATTTTGAAAAAATTAATTATTTGTATAAGTACGTTTACAAAGTAAATATGTATTAAATGGTTTGATTTTAGATAGATTTTTATTATGCTAGATATATATATATATATATATGCATGTAAATTTTTTTATTAAGGTCCTTGGAAATGAAGCTTGATGATGCTGGCAAATTCACAAGAATCAATTCGTCTGCCTAGAGTGATTGGGTTCTCAAGCCAGCCCAAAATATATAATTCAAAATTATACAATAGATTGAAAGAAATTACAAAAAGAAAAGCACTTGGAAAATAATATCATGTTTCATGATAAAATTTGTTGAACATGAATTTTTGTGTTTAGACAACTGTTGAACATGAATTCCTTATACTATATAAGAATGAGTTTAGGGGCAAAGATAGTTTTTGGATTTCAACCGCATGGGTGGGGCTATTTGGGGAATGTGAGAGTGTTTGAAATACAATTGGAACATTAAGTACAAGTTATTACATCTTTAATTTTGCTATAATTACTTATATAACCTTTCAGACATTTAATGCTAGGGGCAGGTTTGGTAAGTGATAATGTTTGGTGCCTAGTTGAGTATCAAGTACAACTGAATTAAACTTGTGTTTTGATAGAATTACATAAAAAGTCTTTTAATCATTTATTATACTAACATCCAAACCTTCCAATTTCTGAAGCCTTTCTCATCCGTTAAGGAATTAATTGGATGTTTACATAATTGGATTTTAATTACAATTAATTGACCTAATTATTACCTGAACAATCATTATCATATTTATGCTCCATGTTTAGCCGATTGCCCTAAACAACCATCAGCATAGTTATGCCTCCATGTTTAGCCGATAGCCTATCTTCTTTTTCCGTTTCACCTCTTTGGTTTTATTATGGCTATTAAATATTTGGTGGAAGGCGTAGCTTTTCCTTTAAATTGAGGTGAGCTCTTTGAGTTTGAGGTGGTTTTTTTTTTTCTTTTTTGATGATTGGTTTATTCAAGAACTCCATATAGTTTGCTTTTTGATACTTCTAATTCCAAAAACTAACTAATTGTGCTTATTTTCTGGTTCATTATCATATTTATGCTCCATGTTTAGCCGATTGCCCTAAACAACCATCAGCATAGTTATGCCTCCATGTTTAGCCGATAGCCTATCTTCTTTTTCCGTTTCACCTCTTTGATTTTATTATGGCTATTAAATATTTGGTGGAAGGCGTAGCTTTTCCTTTAAATTGAGGTGAGCTCTTTGAGTTTGAGGTGGTTTTTTTTTTTTTTCTTTTTTGATGATTGGTTTATTCAAGAACTCCATATAGTTTGCTTTTTGATACTTCTAATTCCAAAAACTAACTAATTGTACTTATTTTCTGGTTCTTGTATTTGTGGAATAGGTTGAAGTTGGTATCAAAACCTAGCTTTGTTGCATATATCTTGAATAAGGTTAGTAATTTTATCATCTTGCTTATAATTCATTAAATGAAGTTGTGTAGAACAAATTTTTAAAGTAGCAAAACTTATTTGTTCTTATAAATTTATTACTTATAAGTTATAGATATTAAGTCAAAGTTTAATTAGAACAAGGTATAATATGAGGGCATTGCAAAAGCAAGTTCGACGACGACCTTGAGGAAGTCCCTCCAGTCTTGAAGAAGATTGATTTGCTTTTTGGAAGCATTGAAGCTCGTGCCACACCGGATCCAACACATGCTTAGTTTCATATCCCATCTTCACCTCCTCGACCAAGTTGCTAACATCAAATATATATTGCATTCATCAGACTTTCTGGTATGCCGTGATTTACCACCTACATGCGCCGTCACATACTATATATCACTCAACCGAAACCATGTAAAAGCATGATGTTTTTTGATAGTTCTAGAAAGAAGGGAGTTTGAATTTCTAGAATTCCCGGTGTCTTGCTGCTACTAAGTAGCTAGGAATCCAAATTCCCAAGCGAAAGAGGAAAAAAGAAAAGTGAATGATCCAGTAGTTACCATGAAGAAGCCTCAATCTTGAAGATGCTAATCAGTATTGTTGAAAGTAAGGTGTGATGCTTAAGAGTTTAAGAGTTTACGAAAAAATAATTGTTTATTACTTTTAATGGGCAAGGTGATGCTGCATAATTCGATTTAAAAAAAAAAAAAAAGAAAGTAAGGTGTGAAAAAATAATGATAGGGACTGAAACTTGAGATTCTGAGGCAATAGGCTTACGGGTGTGGGTGTTACAGTAAGCATAGCAAGAAGGGATGGAACCGAGGCCTGGTGATTCTACCAGTAGTTTAATGCTTGACAAAATTTTTGATGGTTGAACAGAATTATTATGGCATTTTATATTATGGATAAAATATGGTTCAAGTAGTTATTTTTATTTAGTTTTTCATTTAATATGATTTGGGATTCGGCTTGTGTTTATTTTAATTGGAAATTTTATGATTGTAAAATTTATTAACTTAGAATTTTGTCCTTCATTGAAACTAAAAAAGAAAATTAATCATGTTACATAATACTAAGATGTAATTTGCACTCTATTTGCTTTATGTGTTATGATCTTGTTCTTGTATTCTGCTGTTTATATAATTCCAAATACAAAAAATTTGCTTTTTTACTTTGACAACTCGTTTTGCGATATTATTTAACATGCTATCTAAAGGAATTTGTAGTGGAACTTGATGAGTTTAAATGCTTCAGCTACAGCACCATTTTGATTGCGTTGTATTAATTCATTTACTCATAATTGTATACTGTACAATAATAAATAATGTTTCTTGATTTTGTTGAAACAACTATTATTCATAATTCAAACGAGTCAATTAAGTAGAGTTGCTTTATTGGATACTTATATAAGTAAACATTGGAAAATATCATTAAGCAGTTTCTACCATAGCTTGCAATTCGAATTCATATGAGTAATTTCTTCTGGTTTTAGTTACCATTTCCTACAATTTCAAATTTAGAAAATATTATTTGCACCAATTTTTTATAATCAAGGTAATTTCAAATCAGATCTTTAACAATTATGCAGATTTGAACTTATTTATGAGATTATGAAGAAAGGTCCCTAGCAAAAAAACACCAAATCTGAATCGCTTCTACAAAACTTTGAAGAGACCACTTAAGTTTCTTATCTATCATTTTTGGGCTTATTATCTTTATAAGAAACATGTAATGAAGTCGTATTATGCCCACCAAATTATATAAACAGTTAGTCTAAAATAAAATTATTTTAGATTAGATTGGATGCAAAATGATTGATGGATAAACTTGGCTTGATAATTCAAGTTGAGCTTAAGTCGAGGGAGAAATCAGAAGCATTGCTTGAGGGATCTTTCATGAATATATATAGATTCCGGAGATGAAGGGTACAATTGATACTTTTAAATGTTTTATCATCTTGGACAAGTTTTAGAAAAAACTTTTGGATACTTTTCAATTGCACGTCAAACATTCTTACATTTCCAAACTACCCTTATTTTTGTGATCGAAATTCAAACATAACCTTTGATCACAACTCATTTTTATATAGTATAAGGATAAGGATATTTCATTGCACATTATTTTATTGACTCACTATGTAATTTATGATTTTTCTGGTAAAATCACATGATAAAATCATCATACTTCAGTTCTTATACTACAAAATATTAAACAATAATTATTAATTATCTTTAATCACAAGTACCAAATTCCCGCGCGTCGCGCGGACTCTCCCTCCCGAGTTTAGTACATGAATTTTAGTGTTTAGACGACTTGGCTAATTGTTTTTTTATTTTTTTGAGCAAAAGAGATCAATTTTATTGATAGAGCATTTAAGTTTGTATAGCTCAGGCAAAGAAGCCTAAATAGATGCAAGAGTATACCTCCCTTGCCAACAACAAGAGACCACACTGCACAGTGCATGAGCTAAACACTATCGAAACATTCATGGGAGATCCCCCATTCCATCACCAAGTCCCAATTAGTCTTGGTTCTAGCCACACTTCTCCAAGTCCCAACCACTCCTTGAACCTCAGTAATGATATTATATACAATTTGTACAACAGACAAAGAGCGATGCTGAAAGATAGCAGAATTTCTTGTCCACCATAAATGATACGCTGTGCATGCAAGAGCTAATCTTTTGAGTTGAACGCCGACGGATGTAGACTTCCGGTGTTGACATATCTATTCAAGTTCAACAGCCCAGGGGTAAGTAGCCTTATACACCAGACATAAGGCCTGTATCTTGTGCCAAACTGCAGAAGCCACGGTGCACTCAAAGAATAGATGATCAACGGTTTCATCTGCACATCTACATAGCACACATTCTGGACTATCTGAGCAATACCACCATTTCCTCACTCTACCTTTAGTATTTAGCCTTCTTCTGCAAGCTAACCATAGAACAAATGCAAACCTCGGTACGTAACCCTTACTTCATACAACCTTGTACCAGTTTACCTGTTGCCTAACAGGTCTGAGTATTTTCAAAGCTGACTTGACAGTGAAAATACTAGATGAGCTAGCTAACCATGCAGTTTGATCCTTGTCAGCTGTAAAGGGGACAAAAAAAATCAGGAGTCTGATTCTTCAATATATTTCATTCGAGAATTTCCGGCCAGTAGCCCAACCCCAAGCATCATTCTTCATACATTTATCCACTATGTCCTTGTCATTCAATCCAAAACATACCAAGAGATGTTTACTAAACTTCATAAATAAAGTACAATGAAAAAGTCCAAAAATAATTGTAGCCCAATTCCAAAAATAATTGGGTCCAAAAATATGTGTATATGCTTCTAATCACTAGATCTACTGATTAAGTGCTTTAAGTCCAAAAATTATGGTGATATCTATCGAATAGACCCAAAAAATTTCAATTTTGACAATCAAAACTTGAAAAAACTTAGATCTAATGAAAAAACAATGAAAAAAATACCTAAAACTCTTACTAAGAATGAACACTTAGGATAGAAGAAAACTCTCATTAAACAATTATAGAAGAGAAGAAACTCTCATTAAAAAATCCTAAAAGAGATTTTATTCACACAAATGAAAAGAAACAAAAGAGAGGCATCGTTCCATGGGAAAAGAATAGAAAAATCTGATCCCTTCCCATGGGAGAGTTGGAGAAAGTTTTTGATGGAGAGTTTTTTAGAGAGAAGTAAGAAAGAAATAGCTTTGGAAGAGAGAAAGGGGTTAATATTCTAAATTCTTATGCATAAGAAAATAATTACATGATCACAATTCCAAGTTACATGTGTATCCTTTAAAATGTTCACCAACTAATTATCTTACTATGCTACATAGGATTCGATCATATATTATTTTGAACCGTTGAAATTTTGTTTTGCCAAAAAGAAAAAAATAAATTAGTGTCGTAGTTCTTTGATAGTGAGATAATTGTATGCTTTATTCGTTGATGTTTGGTATTGATTTTGGCTACTTATGGTTCAGAGTAATGGGTTTTTGCTCATAATTGGTATATGCATCTGTTGTAGGCAATTGGTATCAAAAGTGGCAAAAAGAAGTGAATTTCCAGAAGACCAGTCCTTCCAGAGCGTGCCCACGCTAGAGACCGCAGAATTGCGTTAAAAAGACAGACCGCTGGTCCTATCCCTGGAGCTACCGCTATTCTTTGGAGACACCTTTTGAACCTGCGTGGGATTAGGAAGCCTTTTCAGAGAAGACTTTTGGCAACAATTCAAGAAGGAAAATAAGGAAGCAATTCTTTTTAGAAACAAACTCTATTTTGGCAAAAGAGAGGCAGCAGCGAAAGCTTTAAAGAGAAGACAGCAATAGACTAGAGGGGAACCATCTTTTGATTTTTTAAACTTGTAACTGGGATCTTTAGTGAGGTTCTCTCTCTCCCGAACGAGAATCCACAACTAGCGACCGCGTCCTTTTTTATCTTTTTCTTTCAATCGTCTAAACTCCATGAAAGCCTTCAATTGCTTCGTGATTATGCGACAAGGCTAAACATTTTTATCTAGTTGAGGAATAATCAAGACCTGGTGCACAAACAATTGTGAGATCGTTTTAATTGTTTTGCTCTATTTTAAATTCCGCGTTCATGGGTATTTAATTATTCTTTGTTTTAATAGCCTATTGTTATTTGGATTTATTGGATCAATATGGCCAGTTGTTCAATAGTCTGAATAATATACCGCCAATTAGGGCAAGGGTGCGTATCACTTGATTGTCTTAAATTAGTGGCAAACGGCATAATTTCATTGCTTCGCAAGCAGTCTAATCTGTCCCGTAGGAATAAGTAATCTAGTTTAAATGAACCCGTGTGTGTGTTTGTTAACTAGAATTGGGTCTCTCTAATTCCTAAAACTGTGAATAGATTAAATCTTTCGAGCGTCTCTGGGGTTATCTATTTTACAAGGGAATAGTTTAAAAGCGTCTCTAGACTACCATATAATTGAGTAGAGATTGGTAGTTTGGCGGTTGTTGAATTGCTTTAAATAATTTATTTGCGAACGTGTGAATTAATTCAGGTATCTATGATCAATTGCGTGAATCGGTTCCGAGATTATCTTTTTGATTAGGTTGTGTTAATTAATTGTTTATTACATTCGTTAGCTACTACACTTCTGTGAATTAGCAATTCAGTACCCCTACATCTTTAATTTGTTTCTTTTATCTTCCTTCCAAAAATCCCCAAATTCTCCGTGTGTGATAAGTCTACCGGTTCCTTGAGGAGACGACCCTACTCACCACTATACTTATTCAGTTTTGGTAGTAGGTCTAATATAAATTTTATTTTTGGTAGTTTGACAGCCACCAAATTTTGGCGCCGTTGCCGGAGAACTTGTGTCTGATTAATTTGTTTCTTTTTGAGTTCATCTTATTTTCATTTCTATTTTTTTCTCTTATTTTTTAACTAGTTTATGGTTGCTAATCTTCCGTATTTTGGTGATGGACTGGATTTTATTTCTAGAAGAGATTATGAGACTCATGCTTTTTCTAATGATCAATTGGCTGTTACAAATTATGGAAGTTATTTTGTCTCAGATCATTCAACTGACATATACCCTATATTTCAAGATGGTTTGAGTGCTCCAATCGACACTTTTGGAGATTTTTCACCTCAATATCAAATGTGGTATGACCCTTACTCAAATGCGTATGAACAAGAATGGTGGGACAATTCCAACTTTAATTATACTCCAGAGCCAACCGATTTTCAATATTAATATCAATAGCAACAGCCATCATCCATGTCAGGTATGTCTCTTGAAGAAATGGTTGAATTAATAGCTACTAAAACATATCAATTTCAACAGAAGACACAAAGGATGATTAAAGAGATGGAAGATGGAAGGCGTGAATTGGCATCTACAATGAGTAAATTGATTTCTCCAATTTATGAAGATGAGAGTCCAATTATCCTGACAACTGACATGGAATTGCAAGAGTCTCAAGCAGAAGAATCTAAAGATGCAGTTGAAAAGGGAATTGAAGTACAAGAAATGGAACCCCAATATCAACTTGTCCAAGTGAATGAATCCAGTGATCAATTTTCAAATGCGGTGACATCTCCTCAATGTATTAATCAATATTCTCTTGACTCTTATTCTTTAATTCCTGTTAGTGAGATTGACTTTATTATACCAGAAGATTTTGAATTTCATGACAGGAATAAGTTAAGAGTCATGATGGCGAAATATCTCGAACCAATAAGTGCTCGTGATGGAAGAGTAAGTGAAGAATTAAGGTCATTATTTGTTTGTTTGGCACCATCTATAAATCCGTGGAAGACCGTACCTCGTGTGCTCAATGATTACTCTATTTACGAGGGTTATCAGGACTATATAGAGGGTGAAACATTGAAACGAGCCACAAGATTTTATCCTCCGTAAATAAATAGGGTAGTGTCTAGCCAAAGACGTTAAAGAGAGGCATTACTTGGGAGGCAACCCAAGGACTAAACTTTTCGTTATTGTTATCTTTCATTTTTCTCTTTAATTCTATGTTTATTATTATTATTATTATTATTATTATGTCTCATTCCCAGTGCTTTATTGGTGTTAGGCAGAAAACTATGGGTTCCAAGGCATGCCCACGTTTCACAGAAAATTTCATGGGTGCTGTTACAACGAGTGGGCGGTCAACTTACGCTTCTTAAGTGTGGTAACGCCTCTCAACCACGGATCGCCACTGCTTGCCATTGCTGCCCCACACTCCCTCGATGTCCATCCCCTCTGCATCCTGTGTACTTGGGGATTTTTAGTTCCGCGCCTTGGCTGATGCCCTTCGCGGGTTGGGTGAACAAGTTGATCATCTGGATGATCGTCTCACAGTCTTGCAACTCCATTCTCCATTCTTCTATTCGACACAAAATCTGGCAACCTTCTTTGCCCATGTTGAATTTCAGCCACCTCATCCTCTTCCCCTATAATGCTTTCGCGGCGTCCTTTCAGCATTCAAGGAAGTTCTAGCTCCTTTCTACTTGGTTTCTATTTTTCTTTGCTACATTGAGGACAATGTAGGCTTCGGGTATGGGGGAAGTAGTTGAAAATTGCTAGAATTTGATGTTATGATGATGATTGCAATTACTCTACAAGCATGAGCAGTGCTATTATGTGGATTAAATGTCTTGTCTTCTTAATAATGGAATTGAATGATGAATTTTGCAAGACTTGGCGATTAGTAACTATTTTGTGAGTTGTCGAGCCAATGAGCATTGCATTGATAACTGCTCTATTTTCTTTCATTGAGTGATACCACACATAATTTGATTGTTCTAGAACTTGCTTTGTTATGCAGATCAAGACCGCACTCTTGAATTTGATGCATTAAAATGATAAGGGGCACTTAGATTAACCATTTTGGACTTTCTAAAGATTAACCCTAATCAGATCTCCCCTAGTTGACCATGGTTGAGTCTAGACCTTTTCTCAGTTTAATAACCCATATTGTCGCCCTTGAACCCATTGTGTTCGAAACCTCTTTGTTTTTACCACGTGTCAAAGGAATGCCTTGATTTCAGTGCATGATGCGTTGAAAAGGGATGATTGAAGTTAGCAAGTGTGTTTATATTTCCTTGTAGTGGTGCATATTTGAAAAAAAAGAAAAAAAAACTTGGAAAAAAAAAACAAAAAACAAGCAAAAAAAAAAAAAAGAAGAAAAAGAAAAAAAAGAGTTATGAAGTGCTATTGTCAATATGTGTTGAGATAATTGGGTGAAACCCTTGGTTGAGCTTGCATTTGCTAATTTTTGGGGAAATTTATGGGTATGTTTGAAAAGATCATTGGAATGAAGAAGGAAATGGGAAATCAAGCAGTGGGTCGATGGTACTTTTTTTGACATAATGAGTCTAAAATACCTGTTTGATCCTATCTGTGCCTAAACCCTATTACAACCCACATCAAGACCCTTTGATTTTTGCATTAAATTTGGTTTTGGTGGTGGCGATATGATATATTAGCATGCATATGGTAACATCATTTCATTGTGTGGTGAGAGTGGCCTTTTGTATTTCATGTCGGTGTGGTGAGTAATCATATACCACTCTATAAGCGAGGGTTAAGTCTTGCAATTTATAAATTTGATAGCATTGTTATGAGGATAGGATACTTGTGCTTACGTGTTGGACTGCTACATGTGTGTAACTATGATTGAATTTCTGAGCTTTGAAATGCTTGAGGATAAACATTGTCTTGGTGTGGGGGGATTTGATAGTGAGATAATTGTACGCTTTATTCGTTGATGTTTGGTATTGATTTTGGCTACTGATGGTCCAGAGTAATGGGTTTCTGCTCATAATTAGTATATCCGTCTGTTGCAGGCAATTGGTGTCAAAAGTGGCAAAAAGAAGTGAATTTCCAGAAAATCAGTCCTTCCAGAGCGTGCCCACGCCAGAGATCGCAGAGTTGCGTTAAAAAGACGGACCGCGGGTCCTATCCCTGGAGCTACCGCTATTCTTTGGAGACACCTTTTGAACCTGCGTGGGATTAGGAAGCCTTTTCAGAGAAGACTTTTGGCAACAATTCAAGGAGGAAAATAGGGAAGCAATCCTTTTTAGAAACAAATTCTGTTTTGGCAAAAGAGAGGTGGCAGTGAAAGCTTTAAAGAGAAGACAGCAATAGACTAGAGGGGAACCATCTTTTGACCTTTTAAACTTGTAACTGGGATCTTTAGTGAGGTTCTCTCTCTCCTGAACGAGAATCCACAACTAGCGGTCGCGTCCTTTTTATCTTTTGCTTTCAATCGTCTAAACTCCATAAAACCTTCAATTGCTTCGTGATTATGCGACAAGGCTAAATCTTTTTGTCTAGTTGAGGAATAATCAAGACCCGGTGCACAAACAATTGTGAGATCGTTTTAATTATTTTGCTCTATTTTAAATTCCGCGTTTGTGGGTATTTAATTATTCTCTGTTTTAACAGCCTATTATTGTTTGGATTTATTGGATCAATATGGCCAATTATTCAATAGTCTGAATAATATACCGCCAATTAGGGCAATGGTGCGTATCACTTGATTATCTTAAATTAGTGGCAAATGGCACAATTTCATTGCCTCGCAAGCAGTCTAATTTGTCCTGTAGGAATAATTAATCTAGTTTAAATGAACCCGCGTGTGTGTTTGTTAACTAGAATTGGGTCTCTCTAATTCCTAAAGTTGTGAATAGATTAAATCTTTCGAGCGTCTCTGAGGTTATCTATTTTACAAGGGAGTAGTTTAAGAGCGTCTCTGGACTACCATATAATTAAGTAGAGATTGGTGATTTGGCGATTGTTGAATTGCTTTAACCAATTTATTTGCGAACGTGTGAATTAATTCAGGTATCTATGATCAATTGCGTGAACCGGTGCCGAGATTATCTCCTTGACTAGATTGTGTTAATTAATTGTTTATTACATTCGTTAGTTACTACACTTCTGCAAATTAGCAATTCAGTACCCCTGCATCTTTAATTTGTTTCT
This sequence comes from Coffea arabica, assembly GCF_036785885.1. Classification (NCBI taxonomy): domain Eukaryota; kingdom Viridiplantae; phylum Streptophyta; class Magnoliopsida; order Gentianales; family Rubiaceae; genus Coffea; species Coffea arabica. The sequence continues at coordinate 47,254,273 of NC_092315.1, forward strand.
TTTATCTTCCTTCCAAAAATTCCCAAATTCTCCATGTGTGATAAGTCTACCGGTTTCCTGAGGAGACGACCCTACTCACCACTATGTTCATTCAATTTTGGTAGTAGGTTTAATATAAATTTTATTTTTGATAATTTCACAGCCACCATTCTTTTAGTTTAATCCAATAATTTTCATCTTAGGAAATTCATCTGCAAGACCAAAGTAGCTATATGAAATGTCTTTCCAGCTCAAGATCTCAATCCGGTATTCTCTTAATTTCCTTCTTCCTTCATTGTTTTCATCCTATTTCTCCTAAATGTATTCTTATGATTATTATCCATTACGTAAAATCCTTTTTCTTGCGTTCCATCCTCCCTCAAAGTTATAATTTCTTTCTATTCATTGTCTGATTTAATATAATCTTCTTATGTTTCATTATTTATTAAAATTATGATGCGTTTTATCAAAAAAAAAAAAAAAAAGAAGAGAAAACCAATCTTCTTAGAACTATATCCGGTTTTACTAATAATTTGCATAAGCCATGTGGAAAGACTATTCTTATGCCAAAATTGAAGGCCTACTAGAGAGAATGTCCAAATCCTGATCGACCCATGCAATTAATGAGATTGAACCATCTTGGTCAACTATCTTTAGGATACTTTATTTTGTTGGCAAATTTATTTTAAGCTTCCAAGAACTTTGCTTTACAAATCGATTCATTGAATGGACAACCCAAAAGATACGTGTTAAGATTGAGACGAAGTCTTTGAAAATTGTTACTGCTCTATATTGGTTGGTTCCGTTAAAAGTACTAAGCAATGAAAAAGAAATATAAGGACAAGACTCTAAGGAGAAAAGTCAGGATTGATGATTGAATTGCAGTTGCTACCAATTTAATATATTACCCTTCACGACAAAATGAAGTGGACATCATCATTTAGGTACGGCAACGGGGCCCCGCCCATCCGCTGCCCACTAATTCTCCCGTCCCCGCCCCGCGCGGCTACGCTTTTTCACGAGATTATTAAAAATTTGTCATATAATTTTATTATAATCAAATTTTAGTAAGTAGTCAAATATTTAAAATATCAATACATCACTAAATTATTATTTATTGTAATTTAGAATTGAAATTTATAAAAACAATCAAACAAAAGTTAGTTGAATATAATCTAACACGATGAAACAAATACAATTAAAGTAGTCAAGTTTTCACTTTTGAAACAAATACAATTACTAATTCATTTTTGTGTTTTTTTGAAAAAAAGTGTTATTGTGTTAAGTTTAATTAGGAATTTAGTATAAATGTATTAATAAATTTAGTATAACTAATTAATAATTTCTATTAGTAGATATATATAATTATTAGTATAATTGATAATATCAATTATATTACATATACTAATATCTATTATATAATACTTATAATTAATAATATCATTATGATATGTTTGTAACTAATTACATAACATAATATATATAATTATACATACACACATATATAAATTTTTTTAACGGTTGGCAGGGAAAAAAAATCCCCCGCCCCTCCCCAATCCCCATCCCATTAGTCCCCCGCGAGCATTCGTCCCAATTACCATGCCTAATCACCACACAATATATCAATTGTCATCTTCTTTGTGGTAATTATTTCTTTGTGAATTGACTAGAAGGACAATATTCACTAGAAGGACAATATTCACCACATAATATACAAGTCACATTCCCACATTGCTGCCATTTAATTGATTCTTTAACATAAACTACCAAGAACTTTCATACCTAATTCATAAGTGAAATCCCAATAATCTTGCAACAAATTTGGTTGGTAATACCATAGTCAAAATATAGATATAAAATACAGAGTAAATCTTATATATACTGACAGTATATACATTATTGTCGTTTAATTCATGATATGTGTGCAAAAGTTGAATTTTAAATTCAAATTTTGTATACTTGACATTCATCCAATCCTGACAGTTCAATCAATTACACAAAGAATTATTAATTAAGTATGGATTATTATGATATCTTCGCATTTGAGGTATCACATATTTGTTTAATAATTGTATAATTATTTTTCAAAAAATAACAATATATTATTTTTGACAGATAGAAAAAGATATATTGTTCAAACTTAGAAATTAATAATATTATTTTTTAGAAAATAAAAAATTCAAAAGTAAAAAATTTAATGAAAGTTAATAACTTATTTTTTAAAAATAATGAAATTATTTTTAAAAAAATTACTTTATTTATTTATAAGATATGAGTTATGCATTATTAAAATAAATGTTTGATTTAATTATGGACCCATGCTATTACACCTTATGGAGTGTAATCCATTATGAGTGAGAGTATAATAAAAAAGGAAAAAGTGAAATGCTGACGTAACATGTGGATTACACTCTAAAGAGTGTAAACCATTGTAGATGCTCTTAGTGGATGTTGTTGTTGGTGATTGCGTGGCACTATATTTTATATGGTGCGTTCCATCATTGTTGAGCTGGCTGCAGGAAATGTGTTCATTCTCATAGTAGACGTTGCCTTGCATCCATTTAAAATTTTAGTTGCTTTTGTTGTTTCCTTTTGCTCTGCTTCGTTCCTGCTCAGACTTTGGATCATTTGTATTCACATGGAAACATACTACAACTGTCCCCTGTAAACATACAAGTGTCATACAAACTAAAAATATTTGGCACTCATGCAACCATTTTCAATTGACACGTCATGCATCTCAAATCACTACATATCCAGACAAGCAGCTGGCACTCCATTCAATTCTTTCAATAAATGTTACAATAAAGATTAATAAATAACAATTTTCCCATAATAACTAAGCCCTGCCACGCCATTGCATCAGTATTGCCATGCAACACTCTTCTAAAAAATAACACTAAAATTACACATACTAAACACAAACCTGGGCATTGGCGTGGCACCCCAAAACTAGTAAACTTAAAATGCGGATTCATTTACAATAATTTTCGTATATTAAGCTACACTAATGCTAGTTTTAACTTCTATTCCAATTAAACTTTAGCAAATTGGTAGTGTCATATATATATCGAAGTGCCATGGGAGGTATAATAAATCCCATGACACGGGTCCATTACACGTATCATTCTAATGGTTTGTTGTTTAAAGAAGAAATGGGAGATCTGGAGTTCGTTCTAACAGATGAAGCCATAAGCAAAGATAAGTTAAATAAATAAATAATTAGACAAATAAATGATTTAAACAACTTATAATCCTCTTCCCTTTGGCACAGAATCTTTTGGGATCCATGGAGGATAACCATTTTTCTAAACAGATTTGCTCGAATTGAGGAATCGACCCTTATTCAAGAAAAATTAGAAAACAAACCTTCTGAATTTCAAATTGACAAACAAAAACTAAGATCTGAATTCCTTGCAAACCACAATTATTTTAAAAGAAAATAATTTTTTGACAAATATCAGGGAGAAACCCGAAAAAATATACAAGAATACTTTTATGACTTTTTGACAAAAACAAAACAACATATTCATTTCTTTGACTGGTATGAGTCAACCTTTAGATCTACATCAGGATCCGTAGATCTAGAACAAACTAAATCAAAACCTGCATCTTCTATGTCAAAAACTATAAAACCTCAATATTCCACACCAGATCTTGTAGATTCGGTCCAAACAAAATTAAAACCCATAGATCTATCTCAAACAACCCATATAATACCATCAGATTCACTAAAACCTTTTTCAAATTATGACTCCATACCATGATCTATAAACCTATCAGATCCACAAAAATTTTTGGAAAACAAATTTTTAGATCTACCAGATTCTCTTGTAGATCTATCAAACTCAATAGATTTACCAAACCAAGAATTAATTGAGACTCTGAAAACTCCGGTATCCAGCCAACCAATAAACAATTCTGACAATAGTACTAGTCTTGAGACAAGCATAGGATATTCCACAATAAATGTTTTAACCAAAATTCAACCCAGTGTCAAACTTATAACTGTCAAAGATCCTCAAGAAAAATTTACTGAGGAAAAAGTCCAAACAATTATTAAAGAAGGTATTACTAAAAATCTTTCTCAACCTCTTACCAAACCTACAGTTATTAAAAATCTACAAATTATTTCTTCTAAAATCCAGCTAGTTGAAGCCCAGTTAACTAACCAAAATACTAATAATTCTTCACAAACATTTATCTCAACCTTATTCCATAATTCTAACCTCCCTTCCAGTAGCACAGGTAACAAACTTAAAATTCAAAAGAAATTTTCAAATTTTCTATATATTCTTTCATAACTTACAAACAGTTGCAACCTGATAAGCTGAAGGTAGTTTGTTATGGCCCGTATCAGTTCAAGCTTCATGCACAAGCTACCAAGATGAGTCAGCAAAGGAATGAGCAGAGGAAATGTGATCACAAGGGCAGGATCACGTGGCTGAGCATTATTACAACAGAATTAGGAAGTTAGTTATTTGGCGGGAAAGTTAGTTAGTCAATTGCAGATTGTTTTCTTGAGCTGAAGGCTCTAATCTGTATAAATAATGCGTCTGTCTACTAGGGAGCTTAGCTTGATTGTAATCCAGATTTTCCCTCTCAATAAGATCTCATCTTTCTCCTTCTCTGCCCTTTCTTCTCTTTCCCCCAATTTCCCTTTCTGATCACTTCTCTTTTCTCCTTCTATCTCTTATCCCTAATTCAACTCTGTCTGATCCATTACATAGTTAATATCGAGTACCCAAACCTCAAGGTGAAAACTTATTCAGAAGAAACATGGTTATCCAGCAAATACAAGGGACAAACAGAGGAGACATGGATCTTCAACAGAATAAAGGGACAGTCTCAAATATAAGGAATATCTGAAAAATCAGATCTATCAAAGTTGACTAGATCTCGAATCGATATTCCAAGACTTATAAGACCCATCAAATAGAGTCAGAAAAACCAGATATTCAAGAAGAAATACATCCAACCTTTGTATTTTTGGAAGAAAAAGATTGATCATCCATCTGCTCAAACAAAAAATACAAAATGGCAAGTTATTAGATGTATCCGGCGGAAAACTCAGACAAGATCTTCTCTGAACAAATCAGTCACCAAACAAGAGATTCAGGCAGAATCTGCTTCAACAAAATTGGTCATTCATGAAGTTGAGATCGGAATTGACCAAGAAGCAGCCTATACCCATGCCAAGGAAATTCTTACAATCTATCCAGAAAAATGCCTCTTTAATCTTTTTACCCAATTCATTCCTAAAACTCCTTTTACAAATATCTGTTTTCTAAACTTACTTCTTAAGCCTTTAGAAAACCAAAAATTTAGGATTGAACAATTCTTTCCAATTCCTTTACCCAAACAAGAATTCGAAATCCAAAGAGCCACCTTAGTTAATACCCTACAAAACTTTCAAGGGTCCTCTACCCTAAATAAATTATATCCAAACTCTTTATTACAAAATTATACTCCCAACCAAGAAAGCATTCAAAATCCATACTACTCTCAAATAATCCATTCAGATATTTTCAATATTCTTCAGCACTCATACAATACAGATGACATCTATGAGTGGAGCATAGATAGAATGTTTAAATACAATCTTTTTATGACATCTCAACAGATGACAACCACGACTATGTCTAAACAAATGTCACATGGCTACAAACAGTTATCTACTCATATCCTATCCATATGGTTTATTGGGCAATTCAAAGAATGTTGGGAAGAACATCTCATCATTGGAGACAAAAATATTATTCACAACATCCTAGTCACAACCAACAAGGATGAATCTGATCTACAAGATAGGAACATCCTCCCAGAAACAATGAAATTCAATGTTATATTTACCTTGGACATATTCACATCTGATGCAGCCCAAGAGGATTCATCAAAGTTATTCCCAAATTCCAGTAGATATCTACATATATTCCTGACAAAGTCAGACAGAGACAAGGTTCACAATAAAGATTTCTTCAAGGCCTTCTTGGATCCCAATACAAGAAGATTAAACCCTGGGAAGAAACAACTTGTGAACAGAACCAACAAGTAGGCTGGCTTTCCAAACAACTTATAGAAAAACAGCACCAAGAAGGAAATCTTGAACCTCTTTACAAATAGTTAGAACTATCTAGCTACCATACAAAGGCCAACAAACAGCCCAAATCTATAGACAGACTTGAAAACCCTTTCTCTTCTACAAAACAACCAGTCTTATCCATTTTCAAAACCCATCAACCTAGATATATAACCCAACATTACAAATTCAACCAAAATTTCAATATTTCAGCACTTGCAACCCAACTTTCAAATCCTCTGATCGAATCAGATATTATCAAATCTAGACGAAAGGAAGATTATGACTATTATACTTCAGCCTCTTCTTTTCCAACTATCAGTGATGAAGATGAAAAAGAAGGACATACCATTGAAAAAATGAGACAACCCTACCTACACCAAATTTCGAATCCTTTAACAAAAACCCTTCTCTTTGATATTCCAAATAACTTCAAAAATCCTAAACAAAATTTTCTAGAAATCCTTGACAAATCTCTTATTCGGAATTCTCAAACCAACCTTGTGAATCTGAATAACAATTCTCAGTTACTTCAGGAATATTCGATCCAAATACGATTACTAATTATTGGTAATTATGTAATCGAAACAAAAGCCCTAGTTGATACAGGGTCAGACCAAAACTACATTCCTGAAAATCTTATTCCAATCCAACTTTTAGAATTCCTTAGAATAACCAATAATCCTAAACCTGATATAAAATTCAAAACCAATTCTCAAATACCTTCTTTTTGACTAAGTATCTGACTAACCATATTATTTTAGGAGCATCATTTCTCAATCAATTGACTCATTTCCAAATTATCTATAAAGGATAACATTCCAACTTTTTAAACTAACTATTTCTTTGTGCAAAAACATGGCAAGTGAAGGAAGTTCATCATCACACAATTTAGAAGAGAAAAACTGACTCTTCGATGGATACTCTACTTGGAAACAAATCTCCCACGGTGAAATATCCAACAATCAAACTAATGAGTGCCAAACATCATCAAATCAGAATCAAGTTAATTGGGAGTGGATCCCTAAGGAATCATCCTCAAACTGAATACATGGGAATCTACTTCAAATTGGGTGCCCGATGAAACAATCTCAAATCAATTCCAAGCAATTGATGAGACTTCAACAATAAACTGGATCCAGAAAACTGAAGAAAATGAAAATTCATTTCTAATTCCTAAAGATCCTACTACTTAATCCTTCCAGATCAAACTCAGAGATTATACTTTCTCATAACTCTGGATGGAATATCACTATCTTGAAAATGAGAGAAAAGAATCCAGAATCAGAAACTTTGGCATCATATACTTTAACAAGGATACTGGTGAAAGAATCCCTTGCTACAACACCCACAGATACAATCACATCGGGGCAGGAAACTCAAACTATTCGGTACAAACATTGAAAGAATAATGTTTTATGCAAAGAAGAAATATTCAAAGAATGATTCTCAACAACTACTTGCTTGACAAACAAGGAGTCAATACAGAGCATTATAAGGAAGGGATCAAAGAAGCATCGAAAGAATTATTAGCAATGATTTGTTGAACAAATGCTTCTAGAGACATTCAAGCTGGCTCAATCGGAACAAAATTCAGAAAATTTTTTTACTGTAGCACCGGAAGCACTGTAGCAGTCCAGCAAGTTACTGTGCAAACACGGCAACAAAAAGACAAACGATGCATTGTAGCTCGTACTGTAGCGGTACTGTAGCAAATCACTGTAGCGGATACTGTAACAACACGAAAATTTTGCTATAAATACCCCTCAAACCCAACACCATTTCAACACCATTCAGAACACAATTCTGAACACCATTTTTCAAACTCTTCCTTCTCTCTAGGCTTGAAGAAAATCTCCTCTACAAACTAGTTTTTAGATTTTTAGTTTAGATTCAAACAAGGAAGCAAGTCTTGTGCAAGTTTTATATTCTGTAAGTTCTCTTACAAACTCTTTTATTCTGATATTCAATCAAATGGTCGGTTGACTCGCCTTATATCCATTTACTTATTCTTGTTTTATTCATTCTGTTTATACTAACCATCCATGGCCGGTATTACCGCCTAAATTAACACTCTAACTAAGTGGCAGTCCGACTGCGATCCACTTTCTAACTTTTATGCTTTCATTTTAATTTATTTAATTTATTTTCCTAGTTTAAGGGGCTAACCCCTCGTCCCGTCTGGTATCAGAGTTAGAGGGGGAAGTGGGGTGATGGCTATCTTTCTTTATTTCTTATAATGTTGCTAGTGTAGATCTACAAGTTTATATCTTCCTAATGAGATTGTTTAATTTCGTGATTACTATCTTTCTTTATTTATGATGTTGCTAGTATAGATTTACATGTTTAGATTTGTCTGATGAGACTGGTTAATTTCGTGATTACCATCTAATATATTCAAGCTTATTCTAGTATTGATAGTATTGATTTTATGATTTTGATCTGTCCGAGGGACATGGGACCTATAATTGCTAGTATCCGGTCCAGGTAAGGTCATAAGATTTGGCATTGTAAGGATGTTAAGGTTCTTGTGGTTCGAGATTCAGGACGGTGAAATGTCGAAAGATCAGATCTGATTTCATGGGTTTTTACTATTAATATTATAATTTTGTTCGAAAATTTGGTCGTCATGTATAGTTAATCTTTCTCAAAAGATTTAGATATATTCTTGTAGCTTTATTACTATTTTTATTATGATAAATATATGATCGTTATGTATAATTAATCTTTCTCAAAAGGTTAGATCTTTTCTTATAGTTTTCACGCTATCCTTTATAATCTGTTTGGCAAAATGGTTATCCTCCATGGATCCTGAAAGATTTTGTGCCAAAGGAAAGAGGATTATAAGTTGTTTAAATTATTTATTTGTTGAACTATTTATTTATTTGACTTTTTTTATGGCTTCATCTGTTAGAACAAACTCCAGATCTCTTGTTTCTTCTTTAAACAACAAACCAATAGATGACCTTCAAACTAGAATTGCTTGGATCGAGCAATCAATCCTTATTCAGGAAAAACTAGAAAACAAACCTTTTGAATTCCAGATTGACAAACAATACCTTAGATCGGAATTCTTTGCAAACCACAACCATTTTGAAAGAAAACAATTTTTTTGACAAATATCAGGGAGAAACCCGAAAAATATACGAAAGCTTTTATGACTTTTTGAGAAAAACGAGACAAAATATTTATTTCTTTGACTGGTATGAGTCTCAAACAACTCAGGTGTTCACACCTGAATTAGAAAATACATTTCAAAATATTTCAGAACCTGCATCCTCTATGTCAAAAACTATAAAAACTCAGGATTGCACACTAGATCTTGTAGATCCGGTCCAAACTAAGTCAAAACCCCTAGATCTATTTATAGATCTATCCCAAACAACTCATATATTAAAATCATCTCATAAACCCTCAGCAGAATCAATAGATCCATCAAGTCCATCAGATTTACAAAAACCTTTTTCAAATCACATATGCACACCAGGATCTATAAACCTATCAGATCTGCAAAAATTCTTGAAAAATGAACCTATAGATCTGCTAGATCCTTTCGTAGATTTATCAAACCTAGTAGAATCACAAAATCAAGAATTCATTAATACTCCAAAATTTTCAGTTTTTGGGCAACCAATAAACAATTCTAACAATACCATTAGTCTTGAGACTAGGAAAGACATAAAAGATCCCTTAGAAATAGGAGATCTCATGATAAATGTGTTAACCAAGACTCAACCAATATTAAACCTATAATTGTCAAAAATCTTCAAGTAGAAATTGCTAAGGATAAAATTCAATCAAACATTAAAAAAGGAACCATTGAGATTCCTTTTCAACCTCTTACCAAACCTATGGATATTAGAGATCCACAAACAAAGATTATTTCTTCTAAACAAAAGAACCAGTTAGCTGAAACCCAATCGGCTAAAAATGAGATCCAGAATTCTTCACAAATATTTATGTCAAACTTGTCCCGTGAATTTAATCTCTCCTCCCATAGCAAACCTGTTTCTCAGGAAAATACTACAAACAATAATCAGGAAGAAATTCCTAGATTATCTATATATTCTTGTATAACATGCAAACAGTTGCTGTTTGACAAGCTAAAGGTACTTAATATTGAGTACCCAAGCCTCAAAGTGGAATCTTATATAGAAGAAATATGGTTCTTCAACAAATAAAAGGGACAAACTGAGGAGACATGGATCTTCAACAAATTAAAGGGACAGTCTCAAATACAAGGAGTTTCTGAAAAATCAAATCTATCAAAACTGGCTAGATCTCGAATTGATATTTCAAGACCTATCAGACCCATCAAATGGAGTCAAAAAGCCAGATATTCAAGAAGAATCAATACATCCAGTATTTATATTCTTGGAAGGATAGGATTGATCATCCCTCCGCTGAAAATACAGAGGCATCAGGCGAAAAACTAGATCTCGAATTGATATTTCAAGACCTATCAGACCCATCAAATGGAGTCAAAAAAGCCAGATATTCAAGAAGAATCAATACATCCAGTATTTATATTCTTGGAAGGATAGGATTGATCATCCCTCCGCTGAAAATACAGAGGCATCAGGCGAAAAACTAGTCGCATCCGGCAAAAAACTCAGACAAATTCTTCTCTGACAAAATTAGTCACGAAATAAGAGATTCAGGCTGAACCTTCATCGAAATTGATCATTCATGAAATTGAAATCAGAATTGACCAAAAAACAGCCTATACCCATGCCAAGAAGATTCTTACAATCTATCCAGAAAAATGCCTCTTCAATCTTTTTACCCAATTCATCCCAAAAACTTCTCTTCCAAGTACTTGCTTTTCAAACCTTTAAAACAAAAAGTTAGGATTGAACAATCCTTTCTTATTTCATTCCCTAAATTAGAATTAATAATCCAAAAAACCACCTTGTATAGTGTTATACAAAACTTCCAGGGTCTTCTACCCTAAACAAACCATATTCAAATCCTTTCTTACAAAACATCCCAAGTCTATACCATTCTCAGACAACTCATTTTGATATTTTCAAAACAGGATCCAATACCCTTAGAAATTCATACAATACAGATAGCATTCATGAATGGAGCATAGATGGAGTATTCAGCTACAACATTCTTATAATATCTCAACAGGTGGCAAGCACAACTATACCAACCACAACTATGTTTAATCAAATATCACATGGCTGCAATCAGCAGACTGCTCATATCCTATTAATAGGATTCATTGGGCAATTCCAAAAGTTGTGGGAAGAACACCTCATCATTGGAGACAGAAATATTATTCACAACATTCTCGTCACAACCAACAAGGGTGAATCTGATCTACAAGACAAGAACATCCTCCCGGAAACAATGTTATTCATTATCATATCAATTAGATATATCCTGGATATATTTACATCTAATGATGATACTGGAATAGCCCAAGAGGATTCATCACAACTATTCCCAAGCTCCAGAAGATATCAACATATATTCCTAACAAGATCAGATAGAGACAAAGTTCACAACAAAGATTTCTTCAAAGGCCTTCTTGGATCCCAATACAAGAAGATTAAGCCCTGGGAAGAAACAACTTGTGGACAGGACTAACAAGCAAGCTGGTTTCCCAAACCTATAAAAGATCAGGCCCAAGAAGGAAGTCTTGAACTCTTTTACAAACATTATGGGTTATCCAGCTACCATACAAAGCCCAAACCTATAACTCTTGAAAGCCCTTTCTCTTATGCAAAACAACCAGTCTTATCCACTCTTAAAACACCATTTCAACAGAATCCTGAACACCATTCTTCAAGCTCTTCTTTCTCTATAGACTTGAAGAAACTCTCCTCTCTCTCTCTACAAACTAGTTTTAGTTTCTAGTTTTTAGATTCAAACAAAGAAGCAAGCCTTGAGCAAGCTTTATATCCAATAAGTTCTCTTACATTCTTATATTCAATCTCATTCAATCAAATGGTTGGCTGAGCCGCCCTATATTCATATTCATTTACTTGTTTTATTTATTTTGATTATACTAATCTTATATGGCCGGTTATACCGCCTGAGCTAACTTACTAACTTATTTTTATATTTTATTTACATTCTGTTTATACATGGCTGGCTCAACCGCCTATACTAACTAGTGGCAGTCCGACTACGACCCACTTCCTAACCTTTATGCTTTCTATTTAATTTAATTTATTTAGTTTTCTGGTTTAAGGCGCTAACCCCTCGTCCCGTCTAGTATCAGAATGATGCGTGTAATGATGGGTCAGACAAATTTTTTTAAGTTGCAATAGACTAATTTTCAACAGTAGTATTCATTTTGTTATTATTTGTATTTTATTTGATTTAAATTATGTAATATTATGTTATAGAGTTCAATTAATTACATAAAGAATTATTAATTAAGTATGGATTATTATGATATCTTTGCATTTGAGGTATCACATATTTGTTTAATAATTGCATAATTATTTTTCAAAAAATAACAATATATTATTTTTAAGAGATAGAAAAAGATATACTGTTCAAACTTAGAAATTAATAATATTATTTTTTAGAAAATAAAAAATTCAAAAGGTAAAAAATTTAATGAAAGTTAATAACTTATTTTTTAAAAATAATGAAATTATTTTTAAAAAAATTACGTTATTTATTTATAAGATATGAGTTATGCCGAGTGTGCGCGGAATGGGGGTTTCAGGAGGTTTTGGTGGAGGTGGACTCTGCAGTAATAGTGTCGCTAGTTAAAATGTCGGCTCTGGGGGGCTGGTCATATTGCAATTTGCTGAGACGAATCCGTTGTCTTCTGGATCAAGTGTCTGTTTCGTTTTTACACATCTTCCGTGAGGCAAATTTGGTTGCCGACATGTTAGCTGCTCTGCGAGGGTGTCCTAATATGGTCTTTGATTACGTTCATCAGCTCCCAAGGGAAATTCGAGGCTACCTGGCTATGGATGCTGGGGAAGTCCCGGGCCTGAGGCTAATGCCTCTTTAGGTGGTAGGGCTCAGTCAATTTATTTTCTATTGTATCTGCTGCACGTTGCCTTGGAATCAATAAAAATAATATTTTAACAAAAAAAAATGAGTTATGCATTATTAAAAGAAATGTTTGATTTAATTATGGACCCATACTATTATACCTTGTGGAGTGTAATCCATTATGAGTGAGAGTATAATAAAAAAGGAGAAAATGAAATGCTGACGTAACATGTAGATTACACTCTAAAGAGTGTAAACCATTGTAGATGCTCTTAGTGGATGCTGTTGTTGGTGATTGCGTGGCGCTATATTTTATATGGTGCGTTCCATCATTGTTGAGCTGGCTGTAGGAAATGTGTTCATTCTCATAGTGGACGTTGCCTTGCATCTATTTAAAATTTTAGTCGTTTTTGTTGTTTCCTTTTGCTCTGCTTCGTTCCTGCTCAGACTTTGGGTCATTTGTATTCACATGCAAACGTACTACAACTGTCACCTACAAACATACAAGTGTCATACAAACTAAAAATATTTGGCACTCATGCAAGAATTACAACCACTTTCAATTGACACGTCAGGCATCTCAAATCACTACATATCCAGACAAGCAGTTGGCACTCCATTCAATTCTTTCAATAAACGTTACAATAAAGATTAATAAATAACAATTTTTCCATAATAACTAAGCCCTGTCACGCCATTGCATCAGTATTGCCATGCAACACTCTTCTAAAAAATAACACTAAAATTATACAAACTAAACACAAACTTGGGCATTGGCGTGGCACCCCAAAACTAGTAAACTTAAAATGCGGATTCATTTACAATAATTTTCGTATACTAAGCTACACTAATGCTAGTTTTAACCTCTATTCCAATTAAACTTTAGTAAATTGATAGTGTCATATATATATATATATCAGAGCGCCATGGGAGGTATAATAAAACCCAGGATATAGGTCCATTACACGTATCATTTTGATGATGCGTGTAATGGTGGGCAAGACAAATTTTTTTAAGTTGCAACAGACTAATTTTCATAAGTAGTATTCATTTTGTTGTTATTTGTATTTTATTTGATTTAAATTATGTAATGTTATGTTATGGAGTTCAATTAATTACATAAAAAATTATTAATTAAATATGGATTATTATGATATCTTTGCATTTGAGGTATCACATATTTGTTTAATAATTGCATAATTATTTTTCAAAAAATAACAATATATTATTTTTGAGAGATAGAAAAAGATATATTTTTCAAACTTAGAAATTAATAATATTATTTTTTAGAAAATAAAAAATTCAAAAGGTAAAAAATTAAATGAAAGTTAATAACTTATTTTTTAATAATAATGAAATTATTTTTAAAAAAATTACTTTATTTATTTATAAGATATGAGTTATGCAATATTAAAATAAATGTTTGATTTAATTATGGACCCATGCTATTATACCTTGTGGAGTGTAATCCATTGTGAGTGAGAGTATAATAAAAAAGAAGAAAGTGAAATGCTGACGTAACATGTAGATTATACTCTAAAGAGTGTAAACCATTGTAGATGCTCTTAGTGGATGCTGTTGTTGGTGATTGCGTGGCGCTATATTTTATATGGTGCGTTCCGTCATTGTTGAGCTGGGTGTAGGAAATGTGTTCATTCTCATAGTGGTCGTTGCCTTGCATCTATTTAAAATTTTAGTTGCTTTTGTTGTTTCCTTTTGCTCTACTTCGTTCCTGCTCAGACTTTGGGTCATTTGTATTCGCATGTAAACGTACTACAACTGTCACCTATAAACATACAAGTGTCATACAAACTAAAAATATTTGGCACTCATGCAAGAATTGCAACCACTTTCAATTGACACGTCATGCATCTCAAATCACTACATATCCAGACAAGCAGTTGGCACTCCATTCAATTCTTTCAATAAACGTTACAATAAAGATTAATAAATAACAATTTTCCCATAATAACTAAGCCTTGCCATGCCATTGCATCAGTATTGCCATGCAACGCTCTTCTCAAAAATAACACTAAAATTATACAAACTAAAGACAAACCTGGGCATTGGCGTGGCACCCCAAAACTAGTAAACTTAAAATGCGGATTCATTTACAATAATTTTCGTATACTAAGTTACACTAATGCTAGTTTTAACTTCTATTCCAATTAAACTTTAGTAAATTGGTAGTGTCATATATATATGTATATGCAAAAATAGCTTAATTGCCTGTCTATTAAATGTTAATAAAAAAAGATAGAACTCGGTAAAAATAGATTAAAGAGCAGAATTGATGCTTAAAACTTGTTATTACGTATTTAAGATATCCTCTTTTATTTATTTATTTATTTTTGAACTAGAATAAGGTGTCACCGACTTTGAAGAGTGAGGTGTCGTCTAACTATGAAATTTGAAAAAGTGAAGCATGATATCGGCTATAAATAGCATTTCTCTTTAGAAAACATATTCAGAAATCAGAATACGAAGAGCAACAAAAATGGGGGATAGGAACCAATCTTACAGAGCCCACATCTTGGCAATTCCTTATCCAAGCCAAGGCCACATAAATCCCATGTTGCAATTTTGCAAGAGGTTAGTCTCCAAAGGCTGCAAAGCCACTCTAGCAATCACAAATTTCATCTCCAAAACCATGCAGCCAAAATCAGAAACTGCTCAAATTGATACCATTTCTGATGGATTTGATGAAGGTGGCTTCACTCAAGCAGAAAGCCGCCATTCATATTTAGAACATCTACAAGATGCTGGCTTGAAAACTCTGAGGGAACTTCTAAATAGGCAGAAAAACGCAGGGACTCCTGTTGATTGCATAATCTATGATTCTTTCTTGCCTTGGGTTGTGGATATTACTCAAGAGTTTGGTCTAGTTTCAGCTGCTTTCTTCACTCAACCTTGTGCTGTTAATTTTGTATATTATTATGTATATCATGGGCTTCTGACACTGCCAGTTTCTTCATTTCCCGTTTCTATTCCTGGATTACCACTTCTTGATCGCCTGGACATGCCAGCATTTATTGCTTTTGAGGGTACATATCCTGCATATTTTCAGATGGTTCTGAGGCAGTTTTTGAACATAGACAAAGCTGATTATGTGCTTGTGAATACATTCTACAAGTTGGAAGCTGGGGTAAGCTTAAAGACCTGAACTTTATTATTCTGTATTAAACTTTTGTTTTTGGTTTTGGATTAGCCTAACCAATAGGAAAACATATGTGGTAAAGGGTCCCTATATTATAGTTTATATTTTGGAATTTGGATCTGACAAACCTTTTGTTTTTGGTTTTGGATTGGGATCACCCATGACAGAACTATTGTAGCTAGTATGGTGTTTTAGAAAATATATATAAATATATGTGTGTGTGTATGTATATGATGTATGTATGTATGTAGTGTGTGCATATATATGTATATTGTTGAATGGGCCACCGTACAAACGATGAATAATGGATTCCAAAACAAAAATATTGTGGATATTCAATGCTTAGGTTGAATATCACTTAAAAGATGAAGCAGTAAAATTTGTAAGCAATCTGATTTTTTTTTTTTATATACTAGTGATTGAAAAATAATTATATAAGATACATACTTCCCCAGTCCCCACAAGATTGTTGGAACCTCAGGTCATGGCCAACCACTTTTTATATCTAATACACGATTGCAGCTGTGATAATTGTCTCAGCAATTAATTTAACCAACTGCCTTCGGCTCTTTGTTTTATTTGTTTAATTGCAGGCCTTGGATGCCATGTCAAAAGTTTGTCCATTACTTACCATTGGTCCAACCGTTCCATCGGTATACTTGGACAACCGAGTTCCAAATGACAAAGATTATGGGCTCGACCTCTTTGAATTAGACCCCTCAATGAGCATCAAATGGTTACATAGCAAGCCTAAGGGTTCTGTTGTTTTCATAGCATTTGGTAGTATGGTCACTTTTGATGAGAAACAAATGGATGAATTAGCAATGGGACTGAAACAAAGCAATTTCTACTTCTTATGGGTGGTGACTGGTGAGGGCTTGTGAGGAAGCCAAGCTTCCAAGAAACTTTGTGCAAGAAACAAGAGAAAAGGGCTTGTTGGTAAGATGGAGTCCACAGATGAAAGTACTAGCCAATGAGGCAATTGGATGCTTTTTCTCACATGCTGGATGGAATTCTAGTATTGAAGCTTTGAGCATGGGAGTGCCTATGGTTGTCATGCCTCAATGGACTGATCAAACTACTAATGCTAAACTTGTCCAAGATGTTTGGAAAGTGGGGAAAAGAGTTAAAGTTGATGAGAATGGTCTTGTAGGGAGGGAAGAGGTTGAGGGTTGTGTAAGGCAAGTTATGGAAGGAGAGAGCGGAAAGGAAATGAAAGACAATGCTATTAAATGGATGAATTTGGCTAAGGAGGCAGTCTGTGAGAATGGGACTTCTGATAAATGCATTGATGAGTTTTTATCAAGATGGAAAGTGTAAATTTATGGGCTTGTATCCTCTGAGGACCGATGGTGATTCAGTCTCCTCCGGGTTGTTTTTGGGTCTTTTCAGGTCTCCCCTCCCCTTAGTATAGAGTAATGTAGGTCTATCGTGTCAATTGTGGGTTGTTCTTGGGTCTTCTTGTCTAAAAGCATTGTATTTTGGATAAATCAATGTCATACTGGGGCATATTTGCTTCTAGATTTGATCTGCGTGGCAGTTGATTGCAAGTAAAAAACTAATATCAGTTTTCTTCTCTTAAGATCCCATTGTTGTTTTCGCGGATCACCTGTCACCTAGCAAGCCATACAAAGTTTTTTAAAATTTTTTTTTTCTCGAACCAAATTTTAGTTGATTAGTGTGTGAAATTAGATTTCTCATCCTGCTAATAAAAACAAAATTCATTTGATTAGTATGTGAAATTAGATTTTTAAGGATTAGTCGAAGCCGGCGATAAAAACAAAGTTGGAATCTGTGATTTCCAACTTTTAAGGATTAGTCGAAGCCGGCAAATCCATTTCACTTGTTCTCCATGCCCTTTATATAACATCTTGTAATGCCGATTTCTTCTTCCGAAGTATTATAAAGAAAAAAAGCAATGTCTAGCAAAACTCATATCCTAGCTGTCCCTTTGCCTTTTCAAGGCCATATCAACCCAATGCTGCAATTCTGCAAGCGTCTGGCTTCAAAAGGCATCATGGTCACGCTAGCAACTATTGCATTGCCCAACATTTCCTTGTTAACATAAGAAGCCGACAGTTCTAATCAGTTTCTGTTTTCTCTAGTTTGTTGGCTTAGTATAAAATCAGCAGTTTAATTTCTGATGCCACATAGTATATATCATCCTTCAGAAACGTTTTTTTCTTGACACAAAGCCACACAATCAAGAAAAACGAGTGCGAAGAACTCAAAGTTGTTAGAAAAGATGGCTGGCAAAACTCATGTTCTAGCACTCCCTTTACCATTTCAAGGCCACATAAATCCCATGCTGCAGTTTTGTAAGCGCCTGGCCTCAAGAGGGATCATGGTTACACTAGCCACTGTTTTCTCGGCCAACATATCTGTGCAAAACCAATTCGAGTCCATCAGGATCGAGTTTATTCCTGATACTAGTGGAACTGAGGCAGCTACTAGCCTTGCAGACTTCGTGAAACGCTTCACAGCAACAATTTCAGATAATTTGCCCGAAATTGTAGAGGAAAAAGCCAGGTGTGGCGAGCCAGTCAAAGTTATTATGCACGATTTGCTGCTGCCACAGGCTTTAGAGACAGTATACAAACTAGGCATTCCTGTGGCTGCATTTTCCACCCAGTCTTGTGCTGTCTGTGCCATATACAACCATGTTCGTCGAGGAACGCTGAAAATTCCATTGGAGAAGCCTAACATTTCGCTTCCTTCATTGCCAGTATTGGAGTCAAATGATCTGCCTTCTTTTGTGTATGATCCATGTGCTTACCCCGACCCTTCAGGGGTTCTCCTCGATCAAATTACATTTCTTGAGAAAGCAGATTGGATCTTTTTCAACACTTTTGACAACCTAGAAAAGGAGGTAAGTTTCTTATTGCACAAATCATTTTAATTTTTGGATAAATTACCTTTTACTCCCTTGTGGTTTGATACTTTACCACGTAACCCCCTATGATTTGAAAACCTATATATAATCTCTTCATGATTTGGGTTAAAATGTTATCATTATTTTTTTCATTAAAGCTAATGGTCAGTAGTAAAATGTCAAAGTCAAACTAATAAATTGACAAATTCACCCTTTCACTACTTTTTTTTTCTTTTTTCCTTTTCTTTCTCTCTCTTTTTTTTTGGGGAAGAGAACAAATGATTTTGAAATCCTATGCTTTGGCCTACAAAATCTTAATTTTCTCCAAATACAAAAGAGATGGAAGGGAAATAAAAGATAAATAAATAAGAAACAGAAAAAATGGAAAGGAAATATAAAACAAATAAATAAGAAACAAAAAATACCTAATCTTTTTTTACTACACATTTCATTATAGGTTTTTTAACCAAATATTTAATGGTATTTTCTGTTTCTCATTTATCTATTTTTTATTTCAATTTCTTCTTTTTTGGTTTGGAGGAAAAAAAAAAGAAGTAATAAAAGGGTAAATTTATCAAATTACTAGTTGTTGGGCTTGTGTTTTTTCCCACCAACCGTGTTGGCAACACAGTTGGTAGGATAAAACACAAGGCCAAAACTCAAACCTAACAAACTAAATGGTTGGTAGGATAAAACTCAAACCCAACACTAGTTTGACTTTGACTTTTTATTATTGATCATTAGTTTTAACGGAAAAACTAACGGTGACACTTTAATCCAAACCATAAGAGGGTTATGTATAGGTTTTTGAACTATAGAGAGGTTATTTGGTAAAACACCGAATTATTTGGGGGGGGGGGTAAAAGGTTATTTATCTACATTTGGATATTTATATTACTACTGTCAAGATTTTCTCAATTCGTTCTAGCACATTGTTGGCCATTTTTCTTCAGATTTGGTCATGCTCAACTAGAACAGGTTAACTGAAATAGTAAAATTTATTTTAGAAATAACTCAATTTAACGCTTAAATTTAATGGATTCAAATCTTAACATGTTCAGATCCATTTGATCACAAAAAATTGAATATCTGAATTAATTAAGTGGCACTAATTTTTCTCGGTAAACCTTGCTCCTAAAAATAAGTGATAAACTATTCATTTATCACTTAATATGATATACACTCAAATGTATCAGATTTAATATTTAACAATTCAATAACTTATTCAATTCATATTTCTAATTTTAGATTTCAGACTTCAGTTTCAGATTTCAATTTTATCAAATGCAACATAAGTATGCTTTCCAACTGTGCAATTAATAGATATATACACAAATAATGACAATTGTGTGAATCTTGTAAGTTGATGTGGACAGTATTATTTTGCAGAATTAAAACCATATAATGTTTTTGGAAATCACTAATTTACCAAACACAGACATAAAATTACAGTATACACGTATTTTACTACTCTTATATACGTTTCCATGATTGGTTGTTCCCTCAACCTAAATTTAACAAGCATTTTTTAGGTTGTGCAATCACTAATTCCAGTAACAACATATGAAGGAATCACCAGGTTACGTAAATTAGTTTTTGTTCTTTTTTTTTCCTGCGTATCTATCAATTAAAAAAGCAGTTTTTGAAGTACTTTGGATTACTCTCCAAATTGTAAACTTTTCTTCTTCTTCTTCTTCTTCTTTTTGGTTTGTTTTGTACAACTAGGTGCTGGAATGGACGGCAAACCAATATCCTATCAAGAGTATTGGGCCAGCTATTCCATCTGTGTACCTGGACAAGCGATTGAAAGATGACACTGATTACAGCCTCAGTCTCTTCAAGCCAACTACAAAATCTTGCATAGAATGGCTCGACTCGAAGGAAATTAACTCAGTTGTCTATGTTTCATTTGGGAGCTTATCCGACATTGGTGAAAATCAAATAGCAGAAACAGCATGGGGCCTTATGAGAAGCGATTACAACTTCTTGTGGGTAATCCGAGCTTCAGAAGAGAGCAAACTCCCTAGCAATTTCCAGTCCAAGGCACGAGATAAAGGCTTAATCCTGAATTGGTGCCCTCAGCTAGAGGTTTTGTCGCACCAGGCTGTTGGATGCTTCGTGACTCATTGCGGTTGGAATTCGACGTTGGAAGCATTGAGCTTAGGAGTGCCAATGGTGACTATGCCTGTATGGATTGATCAAACTACTAATTCCAAATACATTGTGGATGTATGGGATGCTGGAGTTCGAGTTAAGGCTGATGAAAATGGAGCTCTTCAAAGAGAAGAAGTAGAAATGACTATAAAAGAAGTTATGCATGGTGAGAAGGCTAATAAGCTTAGAAAGAATGCTTTAAGGTGGAAGGAATTGGCTATAAAGGCAATGAGTGACGGAGGAAGCTCTGACCAAAACATTGAGGAATTTGTTTCAAGTATTCTAAGCACTTAATTGGATTGCCAAAGTATATTTGTCGTGCTTAGACTATTTATTCTTAATTTCACTTATCAGTTTTATGTTTACAAATTAGCTGCCATATACATGGTTAATAAAACTTTATATTCACCAAGAAACGTGGATTAAAAACCAGAAAGTGTGTTAGGGTCTGCCCCCGTGAATTCGGCAAGAATGAATTTAAGGATAAATTACTAATAACCCCTATGATTTGACATAATGCCAGATGACCCCCTTAAGGTTTTAAAATAGCTGTATAACCCCCTATAAGTTTATGTAAAGTGAAAAATAAATGAAATGCACAATCAATTATAGCATTTATATCAAACGTGCTCTAAAAGCACATGTGATAAAATTTTAATTTCCATGTGATCTCTTTATGGTTTGTATAAATATCCACCTTATTCATGCAATCTCATCATACTTTTTAAATAAGGGTACTATTGATATTTCAATTAATAATATTACATAGGCTATTTTCCGTTAAATTTTCACTTTACATAAAATTATAGGAGGTAAAGTAGATATTTTGAAATGTTATGAAAGTCCTATAGCAAAAGATAAAATCACAGGGGATTATATATAATTTACCCTTAATTTAATAACCCACGAAAGTGATAATAAGATTATAATAAAATTTGTGAAGAAAACAATGTAAAAAATAATGACACAAAGATTGACGTGACTTGGTTAATTAGATCCATGTCCACGAGGGAAAGTGAGCAACTTTCACGTATAAAATTTAAAACAAAATTCGCAAGGCCCCAAAATAAGAAAGAGAAAAAAACAAGCGAATACTCTTTTTTTTTTTTTTTGGACACGGTGAGTGTCCGGGCTTTCGATCCGACTAATTCCATTATGCCTGGGCCCCGTCCCCCAAGAGACTCGAGACGGTAGAAGAGCCAAAATAGACCGCACAAAATACTTGAGATAACATAAAAAAGAATATTTCCCTAACAGAGCTCTCGTCTCATGAAGTCCCTCTATTCATATGTAGCTCCAACCACGATGTGAACATGCACGGCCGCTGAAAATTGACTACCAAAGTCTGACTTCCAAGCATGCATTTTAATAGTGGGCGGCTACAACTGTAGGATGGCAATCGTGTCGACTTCTATGAAGACAAAACGTGAACCAACATTTGAATAATTAGGATGGTAGAAAAAAATGGCTTGTAGACCATTATGTTTGACTGCCAGGCATGATGTTTACTGCCAACAGAGTACCACACAGACCTCATTTTTTTTTTTTTATTATTCATCGCTATTTTATGTATATCCTGTTCTATTTTAATTTATTTAAGAGGAGATCCAACTGAACCTATGGGAGGCAGGCAGGAATTAAAACACCACCGGACCAAACGAATGCACTATACACTAGTCTAAATTTTTTAGAAAAATCACTATATGACAATTGATGGGAGGCAAGATTTGAAACCTTGACCGCCCACTCCATCAAATCTTGAGAGGTTGGTGGTGGCCACTGGTGGTTATACAGACCTCATATGGTTACTTTGCAAAACAAGAGTTTCTCCTTAAACAATGCCTTGGTCAACATGTCAGCACTATTATCACTTGTATGCACCTTCTCAAGTGTCAACAACTTGGAATCTAATACTTCTCGAATCTAATGATATCTCACATCAATGTATTTGGACTGAGAGTGAAATGTAGAATTTTTACACAAGTAAATGACACTCTGACTGTCATAGTAAAAACTATACTTCTCTTGCTTCATACCTAACTCCTGAAGGAATTTTTGCAACCAAAGAGTCTCCTTGCATATTTCAGTGATTGCGATATACTCTGACTCCGTACTGAAAAAGGGTGATACACTTCTATAACTTATTTTGCCATGACACTTTTCCCCCTGCAAAAATCATCAAGTACCCAGATGCGAATTTCCTATTGTCAAGATCACCTGTCATATTTGTATCGGTGTACCCATCTAACATAGTTTTACCATTGCCGAAATACAAACATAATTTGGAAGTTTCCTTGACATACTTGAGAATCTATTTGACAGCATTCTAATACTCCTTACCAGGATTGGAAAGATACCGACTGACTACTCTAACTGTATGAACAATATCTGATCTGGTGCAAACCATAACATACATCAGACTATCAATAGCCGAGGCATAAGGAACTTTTTTCATGTCTTCTTTATCTTTTTTACTTGTAAGACACTGTTTGATATTCTGTTTAAAATGACTCACAAGTGGAGTAGAGACTTCCTTAGTTTTACTCATGTTAAACCTGCTAAACACTTTCTCAATATACTTTTTCTGAGACAACCAAAGCTTCCCATTTTGCCTGTCTCGTAAGATTTTCATCCCCAGTATCTATCCAGTTGGACCCAAACCCTTCATTGCAAAAAATTTACTTAGCTCTTTTTTCAACCTGTCAATTTTTATAGTATTACGGCTAACAATCAACATGTCATCAACATACAGCAAGAGAATAATAAAATCACCATCTGAAAAATTTTTCACATAAATACAGTGATCAGATGTAGTTCTGTGGTACATGTGGTCTGTCATAAAGAAGTCAAACTTCTTGTACCACTATCTCGGTGCCGTTTCAACCCATACAAGCTCTTCTTGAGATGGCATATAAGGTCTTCTTTGCCACTTTCTTTGAACCCTCCGGTTGTTTCATATAAATCTCCTCTTTCAAGTCACCATGCAGGAAGGCTGTCTTTACATAAAGTTGCTTGATCTCCAAATTTAAACTGGCTCCAATACCCAGAATAACTCGAATTGATGACATCTTTACCACAAGAGAGAAAATTTCTTCAAAGTCTACACCATTCTTTTGACTAAATCCCTTCACAACCAATCTTTCTTTGTATTTTGGTTTTGTGTTGTGCTCCTGAGTCTTTAACCTATAGACCCGTTTGTTTTACAGAACTATCTTGCCCTTAGATAGTTTCACTAAATCATAAGTGTGATTCTCATATAGGGATACCATCTCCTCTTGCATGGCCCGCAACCGATTTTCTATGTTCTCATGCTCTAGAGCCTCATAGTAGGATTTTGACTCTCCTCTATCTGCCAACAACACATATTCATGGGGATTATGTCTGCTAGAAAGCCTCCTCTCTTTGGTAGATCTTCTAAACTCATCTTGTGGTGGCGGTGGTGGAGTAGGTGGCCCCTCATGGTCAGGTTCATCAGCAGCAGGATTATCACCATCATCAACATCCTCTCTCTACTTTGTCTCAGCTCCCCCTTGATTAAAATTAACAAGTATTAGAAGTGGATCTGGATCTAGATTTGAACTTGCAGGAATGTCATATGAGAATTTTGGATTGTTACCTTTATCAATGTTTTCAATGGTTTGATCTTCAAAGAAGACAACATCTCTACTCTTAATCACCTTCTTTTCAACAGAATCACTCAGTCTATAGTCAAAATCTTCATATCCATAATCCAAGAAAATATACTGTTTTGATTTTACATTAAATTTTGACCTCTCATCTTTGGGAATATGAATAAATGCTCGACAACCAAAAACTCTTAGATGTTTAAGACACATTTTTTTCCGTCCATACTTTCTCTGGGATATTATCATCTAGAGGAACTAATGGAGAAAGATTTATCAAATCAATTGCAGTCTTCATTATCTCACCCCAAAAGGATTTTGGAAGTTTAGCATTATAGAGTATACATCTGACCCGCTGATGATGGATCTGTTCATCCTCTCTGCTACTCCATTCTCTTGAGGAGTTTTTGGTACTGTCTTTTCTAGTTTGATCCCACGAGATTTGCAGTAACTTTCAAACAGTCTCCTGTACTCACTACCATTGTCAGCACGAACACACTTTAACTACTTGTCAGTTTCTCTTTCAACTTTGCTATGAAAATCTTTAAATACATCCAAAACCTGATATTTGGATTTCAAAGCAAAACACCAAACCTTTCTAGCAAAATCATCGATAAAGGTTACAAAATAAACAGTACCAACAAGAGACTTATCTTTTATATAGCAAATATCAATGTGCATCAACTCTAATGGATTCAATTTTCTAGATGGAGAAAAATTTTGAAATGCAAGTCTGTGTTATTTCCCATAAATGCAGTCAACATGAGGTTTAAGTGCATTACTGCATCAGATTTTTGTTTCAAAAAATACACCCAAACTTTTCTACTAAAATCATCAATAAAAGTAATAAAATACTTGCAACCACCATTAGAAGGAATTCCACAGTGCATAAATCTAATTGAATAATTTCTAATGGTCTTTTGGCCCTCTATGATTTGCCAGTTTGAAAAGCATCCCTATGTTGTTTTTTCAAAATGCACATATCACATACTCTATCAGGATTTGTAATACTATGCAATCCACCAACCATTTTTTTATTGGCCAAAAATTTCAAACTATCAAAATTCAAATGATCAAATCACATATACCACAACCAATTATTGTCATCTATCACTGTACTCAAATAGGAAAAATTGGCACTATTCAAATTCAGTGGAAATAAGCAATTTGAAGTCATTGGTACACTGGCAATCATTCCAATATTTTTATTAAAAATAGTACAAATACCATTCCTGCTACGAATATCATATTTTTTCTCAAACAACTAGCCTATACTCAACAAATTTTGATGCAACCCAGGAACATAGAAAACATCAGAAATAAAATTAGTAGACCCATTTTTTAGATTAATAGGAATTTTTTCCTTACCAATCACTGGTAAAACAGTGTTATTCCCAAATTTAATTTCACCACGGACAGATTCATCAAGCTCAACAAATAATTCTTTCTTGCCAGACATATGGTTGTTACAACCCGTATCTAAGTACCATTTATTTTATTAACCACATCAACAGTATTATAGGCTAATAATAAAGTTTCAAATTTTTTATTATTATCCTGCACCTGATTGTCAACAACATTAGCTTGAAAATTTCTGTCTAAATTTTCTCTAGATCTACATTCAAATTGTCTATGGCCTAATTTTTTATAATTATAACATTGAACTCTCTGTCCAAAATTATTCTGATTAAAATTATTTCCTCTGCCAAAATTGTCACATGTGCCTCTACCAGGACCACCTCTAAAATTGAAATTATTACCCCTACTGCGTCTAAAATTTGATGTATCTCCTCGACCTCTATTATTGTTGCCACGACCACTTCTGTTATTATAACCACCTCTGCTCCTTTGATTGGATTCACCTTGCTCCCTGATATCATTATTTCCTCTCAAATTCAACTGCACCTGCAATGCCTTCTCTACTGTATCCTTCTCCGGGGTATCTTCCAATTTTCCATTAATTCTTTGTTCATGCAGAATTAATGATCCATGCAAATCTTCAATACTCAAATCCTTCAAATCTTTCGTTTCTTGAATTACAGCTACCACATGATCAAATTTCATGGGTAGGGTATTGAGAACTTTCTCAACAAATGTTCTGTGAGGAAGATTATATTGATTGAATTTCATCTCGTTTTTAATATCTGACAAACGAGAAAAATATGACTCAATAGATTCTGACTTCTCCATCATCACAAGTTCAAATTTCCTCTTCAACATCGTCAAATTATTTTGTTAGACCCTGTCAATCCCTTTGTATGTTTTCTCCAATATATCCCAAGCCTCTTTTGCCGTATCAGCCATAGCAATTTTTTCAAAAACTGACATATCAATTGCCTGATGAATTTGTGACAAAGCCAAATTGTCTTCGCTTTATCATCCTCACTAGCATCCTAGGCAAGTGCAGATTCAATAGATCGATGTAATTTACATGCCTTGAGAAGGGTTACAATTTATTTCTGCCAAAAATTAAACTCTGTCTTTGTTTTGAGTTTTTGGATAGAACAAATAATATTGGGGTTAGGGTTTGCCATATTTCAATCTATCATAGCTCTGATACCACTTTGTAGGATCCAAACAAATAATAAATCATCAACCCACAGGAACAGTCAAATAAAGAACGATATTGAGCCAAAGGAAGTTTTCTATTAATCAAACAAAACTTAGGCAAGAAAACAAAACAACAAGGCCACACCTTAAAGAGGACGGACCAGAGGCTATATAGTACTAGGTCTTTTGCTGGCTGACTTCTAGTATTAGTACTATGGGCCTAATCTAATGTGGCCAACTTTACCAACTCACAATGCAACTATCTAATTAACCAATAAAACAAAGACAGATGACCATTAATTATTGATGCTTGGTTTAATATTCCTACAATCATGAATCGTGTTAGGAATTTTCGACCAAGATTGCCTCAAGTTGCTTTCTTAGTTCCTCCCTGTCATGTAAGAACTTTAATAACGGAGAATGTGAACTATTAGAACTCTTGATGCGTCAAATGGAGTCTATGATTGAAATTTCTATTCTTTTTTTTTTAATTGAAACAAAACTGCAGGAAAATGTGTACTAAACTTGAAATCGAATTTAAAGCTCATTTCCATCGAGAAATTGAATTAACTTGAGTACAAACTTTAAGTGTATATTTGATTTTGTAGTTCAGTTATGCCATGTCCTTTTGATACAGCAAAGTAGCTACTTTTTTTCCCTCATTCTGCTTTAGTTTGTACCATATACCATCTTCTGCATCTAGGGATGCTCAGATTTCCTCTGGAAGGGAACAACAAATCACTGCCATCGATTCCCACTACTACGTCATTCAAGAGATTTGCCTTCCTTATAATCTAAGAGACAGGCACACATCCATCTCTAATGAGGCCTGAACTTATCAAAATCAGAATTTCAAGAAAGCTGATTGGCTATTGTTCAGAACTTTTGACAGTCAATAAAATCATGTTATTTCTCTGTGCACATGTATGTATGTCTGGAAATCTTTATATCCCTCCAACTACTTTGATTCCTTGCAAATCTGTTAAAGGCTTTCTAGATGACCCTTTACAATACTAATCTTTGTTTATTGTATCATGCATTTTAAACTTAAGGAGGATTTACAAATTATACATAGATTGGGTTTCGGGCCTAATCAATAATTTAATTAAAACCTTTCTAGATCAACATTTTATATATAACTAGTAATAGGTCACGCGCTTTGCACGTGATTATGACATCATAAAATACAATATTTCTTATAAATCAAAATTTATTGTGAAAAATTTTAAACAAATTTAATATTTGCATATTTTCTATTTTATTTTTTAATAAGTGGGAGGTTTTGAACCGAGAACTTTCTACTTATAATCTCTTCCCCTTACTACTCAACCCAATCTTCTTCCTATTTTCTTTTTTTATTTAATTTTTCATCTTCCTTAATTAATTGTCCTTAAAAACTCGCTTCCACAAAATAAGCGACAAACCTATTCACTTATTACTTAATGTGATATATATAATTATATGTATTAAATTTAATTTTTAATAATTCAATAACTTAATGAATAAAAGGCTTACAACTATAGGATGGCAATCATGTCTGACTTCTATGAAGAGAAATTTTGAACCAACATCTGAATAATTAGGATGGCAGAAAAAATGGCTTGTAGACCATAATGTTTGACTGCCCGACATGGAGGATGAAAGGGTCACATCATGTTTAATGCCAGCAGAGTACCACACAGACCTCATATGGTTACTTACACTCTATTGGTTACGACTACAGCTACATTACAATTTATCTTTTATTTAAAAAAGCTAGGATATGAGCATTAAACTTCTCCCTGTTTTGGTCTTGAACCCATCCTTCTCCCTATTTTTTAATTTAATTTTTCATCTTCTTTAATTAATTGTCCTTAAAATCATTCTTTTAAAAGCAAAAAAAAAAAATTCACAAAAATGTTGTATCTAAAAATTCATATAAAATCTCTAGAGAATTTTTAACAAATGAGAGTACATTTAGTCTCTTTCAATTTCTAATAACGGTTTTAAGGACAATTAATTAAAGAAGATGAAAATGTAACATTTTTTTAAAAAAAAAAAGATTTGACCAAATATGAAATAATTTGACAAAAGCATCAATATTTTGAATGGTCTGTACAATATCGATACTTCTAATTACTTCTATTTGTTTTTTTTTTCAAGGCAAACAAATTATAATAATACCACTAAAATTTTTTAATTTTTAAGTTTTAATTAGATATATGAACAATTTTTTTTTCTTTTGGACTTAGATCTGAATTTGCACTCTAAGTAAAAGTTAATAGTTTGTTAACTATTGGGATTGGCCCAATGGTCAAAGTAGAATTCTTAGAATTTTCTTCGATGTCAAGTTTAGGATTCAAATCATATACTTAACAATTAGGGATGAAAAGGATGTGGAAAGGGGGTGGGAGGGTAAAAGTAAAATTAAATTAAATAAAAAATAAATTTTTTTGCATAAATATCTATTTCATGTTCTACCATTGTTATTTTTCAAGTTACTTTAGTTGAATTTGTCAGTTGCTTGATGAAATTCCTCAATATGCAGTTATATGCATGTTTTTTTTTTTTGAAAAATGAAGAGATATGTATTTTTAGAAATCAAACTCTTTGTATTATTTTGTGTGTACTATTTCTATTAATAATGGAGTATGAATGGTCCACCACATATAAATTTTTTCTATTTGACTATTCGTTTTTTGAGAATTGAAATTTCATTGGTAGAGATAATTGAGTTTTTTCTTTTTTTGTTTCCTTTTATTGTTTAATTTTTTGGACAAATTTGACATAAAGCACAAATGATATACATTCTATTATTCTAAGAACACGTTATTTTGGTATCAATACTAATAGTTTTGAAGATTTAAAAATTTAATTAGGCTATGACTAATCAAGAATTTTTAATGAAAATAAAAAAATTGAAATAGAATGCAGAGAGATATACTGGTTTGGAGTATTATTTTTTTTTATTGTCTTATTAATTCAAATTTAATTGAGATTATATTTTTCTTCCTAACTACTACAATTATTGTTATTATTGAAATGCAATAAATATAAATATTAGGGAGAAGGTTATTTTGGACATATAAAAGTAAAGACCAGATCCTACTTAGTCTCCAATGCTTAATATTTTGTCTAGTCATCATCCATCATTTTCTTTTAAATCAATATATACGATTGACAGGTGCCGAACCTGTGCAATAATAATTACTAAAAAGTCCTAATTACCACCTCAATTAAATAATTATAGAACAAATCCAAGTACTGGAGCAGGGACTCTAGGTGTGCAATGGGTTACTTGATTCACCCTGTTCCCGAAGAGTTTGATTAATCCGATATACCGGATTTGTCTATAAAAATACTAATTCTGCGTACAATGGCAAGTAGGGTCGATTCCACAGGGAGCAGGTAGGAAATTATCTCTTTCCAAATTAGTAGAACGAAATTGGGGGATTTTCAATGGGAGGCAAATGAAAATAAAATCAAATAAAACAAACAAAATTCAAAACTAACTCACAAAGCACAATTCACTAAAAATAGCAATTAACAAAATTTCACCCAAAGGATCAACTGCTCAGGCACGGTCCAATTAAATGATCATCGATGCAAAGATATTTCATCCATTTGTCACTAGATTGGTTATAGCCATCAATAAGCTCTGACAACCAGCTCTTCCTTACTTTTTCGACAGTCAAGGTACGACCATTGACTGCTTCTCTAACCGGATAACAACCCTAGGTACGACCGTAGGAATTTAATTACCCAATTGCATTAAAGCTAGAAGAACCCAACCCTAACCAATAAACACGCTAAGAGGGTTTATTTAAATTAGATCTTGCATTTCCCCATCATAAAGCCAATTATGGTGGTTGCCACGGGGTGTCAACTAAATGAACAATTACGGATTCTATTTAATTAACGTGGCAGTAGGCTATTAAATTGAATCAAATACCCGGCCGTTGATATTCAATTAATCAAATACCCATGAACAGTTAATTCAGGAAATGCACGAATAGTAATAAATTGGAAGAAATAATGAAAGATTGATTAGATCTCACAGGTGTGATGGACCGCGCCCTCGCGTCACCCTTTGGGCAGAGGAGAAAATTAGCCGCTCCTCATCATGTCAAGCTCACGCGATTTAATTGATTTCATCCACGCAAACATCCAAACAATTAATTCCAAGGAGCGGAGCGATGCGAATTAACTAAGGAACAAATGGGAAATTCCCTTGGTTCATTTTCTTATACTCGGTCGCTCCTGGAGCAGAGTCAAGAAAAGGGATAACAGCGATGGAAAATTGCAGCAAATCAAAAGCGAACGTCAAAGGCGTTTACAGCAAAAGATTGAAAAGGTCCACTCCTAAGCTAGTCTAAGTTGCGGCTGAAGAAAGCCACAAACCCCAGTCAAAAGCGTCTGACCGCGGACAAACCTTGGAAAATAAAACTAAGTCTAAAAAGTAGATGCCCCCCAATCTTGCTTTGTCCTTTTCTTTTTATAGCCGCCGTCCAAGAAGAGTCAAAGAAGGAAACGTCTGGTGCAAAGCCTAGTGTTGTCTCCAGAGTTCTGATCCCACGCTCCGGGTTCACGTGGACCACGGACCGTCTTTCGGTTTCGTCCACCTTCCAAGGCGTGACCACGCCTTGGAACGGTAAGTCTTCTGGAAATTCACCCCACGAGATCATTTTTCATGCCTACCACCTACAATTCACACAAATATCGAATATGAGTGAAATTCCAATTCTTAGTACCGTGAATAGCCAAAATTAGGACAAGATAGTAGTGCAAAATACGCCAAATAACCGTTCTATCAAATCCCCCCACACCTAGACAATGCTTGCCCTCAAGCATTTCGGAGCTCAGAAGTACAACAAAGAGAGCAAAGGTCATGTAATAGTCTATACTAACACAAGCATCTAGGGTCCCTGACAATATCACCAAAAGTAGAACACACCGGACATGTTGTAATTCAAAGAATATATATATGAATACTAGAAACGCTCAATTCAACATCACGGAATGCCATTACCATAGGCTTGCACATTTATCACATCTCCACCCTTTAAAAGTGAACTAAACACATAAATCAAAGGGACTTTAATAGGGCTGTAATGTGGCTCAGGTGAAAGGCGGGTTAAAAAGGTGTAGATAGGGGGTAAAGTGTCAAGAGAACGTCCGAAACTCACTAATAACCACAGTGCTTTACCGGAGAGGTTTCACTAACAAGGCAGTTTCCATTTGCTGTACACCATGTACAAGGGACCCAAATTTTTTTTTTTTTTTTTTTACTGCTCGCAAGGCGTGGGCACGCCTTGTAACCCATAGTCCTCTGGTCACGAGGTCTCTTCATGAAAATTTTTTTTTTTTTCAAGAGACAGTCCTGTAAGGCGTGGGCACGCCTTGTAAGCCAGAGTCCTCTGGTCAGTGACCTTTTCCAATTTCCCCTCCTTTACACAAAGATAGCATCATATAGCTCCTAATCTAACAGCACTTTCAACCCCAAATTCGTTTGCTTTGCACAAATGATGGATTTCAGACATCCCTTGACAACACAGGGGTAAACAAGAAAGTTTAAAGAGGTCTCGGGTTAACAAACACGGATATCAACCAGAAACAAAGGACAGAAGCTCAAGTTGGTTCACTATTGGGATATAAAATGAGGGCTTGATTTTTTTTAGATAGCTGAGGAGGGTTAAATCCTAAATGCCCTTATCATTTCAAATGCATCTAGTTCATCAAAATGCGGTCTTGACATGTACAAAACAGCAAGTTCTAGAATGTTCAAACCATGTGCGATACCCACTCAATCAAACAAAATAGAGCAAACAAGAATGATACGCTCAAGTAAGGCACAAAAGCTCCCCAAGAGTTACAAAGATGGGTGAATTCCAGTATACTCAACATTCAGTGACATTGCCAAGGGAAACAAAATGCACAGCTAGCATATACGACCACATACCCACTCACTTTGATTATATCATTCATCACAGCAACAGGCCCCAACACTAACAAGCATAAAAATAACCAAAAAAAAGACTAACTGCAAATTTTTTTTTTGTTTTTTTTTTGTTTGTTTTTGTTTGTTTTTTTTTAAAGAACTAATAAAAAAGAAAGTAATGGAAGCCAGTCCCCCCACACCTAGAACCTACATTGTCCTCAATGTAACCTAGAAAAATAAATTGTAAGGGCAGAGGGAGCGAAAACGTCCCTGACTACTGAAAAGGTGCGGCTGGAGCCTAAGGAGGCGGCGGATGCGGCGGCTGGAAGCCAATATGAGCATAGTAAGCCGCTTGATTCTCTGCCTGCATGCGGGCGAAAACCTGGAGCGCCATAAGACGGCCATCTATCATTGCCAGTTGGGTGTTGAGTTCATAAAGGCCCACTTGGAGGTCCGGGTAACGGGGGTCTCCAGCAGGAGGAGGATGAGAGGAGGACGGACCCGCCTGGTCCGGATGGGGTGGCGAGTCAGTGGAGGGTGCAGTTGTATGCACCCGAGGCCGCGGCCCGCCCTCACCAGGAGGCGTAAACTGATAGACATCGCCCACTTTGAAAATAACCCCCATTCGCTCCAAACTACGCAAATCCAGGGGTTCATTTTCTCGAGCTAGAGTGTAGTTGTGCTCCTTGTCCAGATCAAGCACTCCTACTCGAATGGCCAAGTGAGTAATGAGTGATCCCAGTATCACCGGCTTATTACGCTTTTGCATGACCGTTTCCATCTGGGTGGCCACCTAGCATCCAAAGTTAACCTGAACCTTGTTGCGCATGCACCAAAGAAAATAGAATTCCACCTTGGTAAGTGTGCCGGAGGTATCCTTTCGCCCCGAGAAATTGTGAGCTAAGAACCTGTGGACAACCTTCAAAACCGGATCCTTCAGATGGGAAGCCTTCGACTGACTCGGATTGTAAACTTGACGATCCGTGGACCACTCCCTCCAAATGTCAATGTAGTCAGTAGAGAACGGTCGGGTGTAGTCACACGCACTGTTTATATATGCCCCAGAGGCAATGGTGTCCTCACTAGCAAACCCCAAAGTCAGGTTAAACTCATTAATGGACATACCAAACTGAGTACCTCCCAATCTGAAATTAATGACCTCCGGCTCATCCAAAGTGATGAATTCATTTCTGTTGAACTCGAATGTGGAGAAGAATTCACAACACAGCTCCTCAAACGTAGGATAGTTAATGGTTAGATATTGTTGCCAACCTATGGCTGAGAATAACTGTTCAACCTCCCGTGCAATTCGTAAATGGTCCAAGGTCGGGGCATGAAAGCACCTACAAGGAGTAAAAGGACGGTTTGCCAAGTTATTAAACCGCTCCACTTGTGCCTGTGTAAGATTAGTG
The DNA here is from genome assembly GCF_036785885.1 of Coffea arabica. Taxonomy (NCBI): domain Eukaryota; kingdom Viridiplantae; phylum Streptophyta; class Magnoliopsida; order Gentianales; family Rubiaceae; genus Coffea; species Coffea arabica. The sequence continues at coordinate 47,288,985 of NC_092315.1, forward strand.
ACCGTTTCCCCCCCTCCTCCAGGAGACATAGTGCTCTTATTCAGGCCCAGACGAGACCGAATGGTGGGTTGAACCGGGGCTCGCCTCTTGCGAGATTGGGACCCAGACGGCCCAGCAGTTGTCGCCTTCTTTGGAGGCATTTGGATGCCCAGAAATGAAATGTAAAGCAGCCCGGGGACAGCCAATCAATTACCCAAAAGAAGACACGGGACCACAGGTAACAAATAGTATTCAACAATCAACAGTCCAATAGCAAAGAGGGAACACAATGTCCCCACCAAACAGCAACTGGTCAACAAACACCAACTAATGCCCCACTGCTGTTAAATAGCCGACAACAATAAAGAAGACCACTCCAACTCCCCTCAAAACAAGATATCAGTCAATAACAGGCAACTAACAACGAGCAACTGACCACTTGTTTCAAATAATAAATTCACTAGAGCCCACAGATTTTCCAAAATAGATAATGAATGCAAGGCAGATATGAGGACTCTCCCAGCCAGACAACAACCAAATGGTCCCCCGACAATACCAACAATTATAGCAACCCAAAAGGAGGCAAACATTCAGCAATTAAAATTCCCAATCGAAGTCACCAGTTCAACAAGAAAGGCAAATAGGGGTACCACTTTTTCACTTTGTCCACGCTGAAGAAGAAATTGGCGGAGAAGGAGAGCTGAGGCTGGGCGCGCGCGCAGAGGACTGGTCGGCAGAGCAGGTCGCGGGCGCTGGTGTGCGACTGGCGAGGTCGCGCAGTGGGCTGGGTCGGTTGCTGGTCGGGCGGGCGAGCGTGTGGGAGGAAGTCCGCGCGCTGCGAGGGGAAAAAAAAAGGCCGCATGCAGATCTGGTATTCGCGCGCTGGGTGGTGCTGGCGAGGCGCGCGAGGAGGTAACGAAAGAAAGAAAGCCCGCGCGGTGGGCCGGTGTCGCTGTCTGCAAGGTGGGGCACGCGCGCGGATGTTGACGAGGATGCTGCAAGACGCGCCGTTGGGCCTGGCAGGGGAGACGCTCGCGCGCGCGGGCGGTCGCGCGCTGGAGGTGCGCGCCTGCCCGAGACTGGCGCTCTGGGGTAACCGCGCAGCAGGCGTGAGCTGCTGGGCTACTGGTCTGCTTCGCGCGCGCTGGAGTGACGGATCTGGCGGTGGCGGGCTGTGCAGGCGGCGGCGAGCGGCGGCGGCGACGGCTGGACCCAAAACAGGAAGGAGAAGTTGTTGCAGTGCGGCTGAAAGAAATTTTGAGGAAAGAGGCCAAGACCAGTCAAAGAAGAAGGAAAAAGTGGAAAAGAACAGAGGCCTGGCCAAATTTTTTTTTTTTTTTTAACTTTTTCGCTGTCGGAGGGGTTGGAAGGCGTGGGCACGCCTTGGAGAGCATTTGCTTCTGCCCACAACATGTAAATGGTGTCCAAACGAAAGTTTTTTTTTTTGTTTTTTTGTTTTTTTTTTTTTACAAGGCGTAGGCACGCCTTGGAACCCCTACTCTTCTGTCCAACACCACAAAAACCATCAAAACATTAAAATAAAACTGAAAAATCATAAAGTAAGGAAAAATGATCACAACTAATATTGTAATCCTTGGGTTGCCTCCCAAGCAGCGCCTTTCTTTAACGTCTTTGGCTAGACATGGCCTTCCACTGTTTAGAATTCACCACTTGGATTATCAAGGAATATAACCTCCACTTGCTCGCTATTAAACCCTTCATAATAAGGCTTTAAACGATGACCATTGACTACGAACTTTTTCTCCGTCTGGAGACTTTGGATTTCCACTGCACCATAATGAGAAATATTAGTAACAACAAATGGACCAATCCAACGGGAACGCAACTTACCAGGAAAAAGCTTAAGCCTCGAGTGATAAAGTAGGACTTTTTGCCCAACGACAAATGACTTCCTCGAGACTTGTTGGTCATGAAAGACTTTATTTTTCTCCTTATAAATTGCTGCATTCTCATAGGCTTCATTCCTTAGCTCCTCCAACTCTTGTAATTGGAGCTTTCTATTTCCTCCAGCCTCCATAAGATCCATATTACACCGCTTGAGTGCCCAAAATGCCTTATGTTCAAATTCTACCGGTAAGTGGCACGGCTTCCCAAAAACTAACCTGTAAGGGGACATTCCAATTGACGTTTTATACGCGGTGCGGTAAGCCCAGAGAGCATCCTCCAATTTCATACTCCAATCCTTTCTATCAGGCCTCACCATCTTCTCCAGGATCGACTTAACCTCTCTATTCGATACTTCGGCCTGACCATTCGTTTGGGGATGGTAGGGAGTGGACACTTTGTGGAGCACACCATACTTACGAAACAAAGCAGTGATCGTCTTATTACAGAAATGGGTGCCCCTGTCACTCACTATGGCTCTCGGCATTCCAAAACGGACGAAGATATTAGATCTTATAAAATCTGCAACCACTCGAGAATCATTAGTCCGGGTGGCTTTTGCCTCCACCCATTTGGAAACATAGTCAACAGCAAGTATAATGTACAGGAAACCAAAAGATGAGGGGAAGGGACCCATGAAATCTATACCCCAGACATCAAAAATCTCAACAAATAATATGGGGGTTTGACTCATTTGGTCTCTACGAGAGATATTCCCCACCCTTTAACACTTATCACAAGATTTGCAGAACAAGTATGCATCCTTGAAGAGTGTAGGCTAATAAAAACCACTTTCCAACACCTTACGAGCTGTCCGCTTAGGACCAAAATGCCCTCCACATGCAAACGAATGACAAAAAGTCAAAATAGAGTGAAACTCACCTGCACTTACACACCTTCTTATCACTTGGTCCGAACATTGCCTCCACAGGTAGGGGTCATCCCAAAGGTAATGTTTGACATCACTCTTCAGCTTATCTCTTTTAGCTTTTGACCACCCTGCAGGTAATTGATTCGTTACCAAAAAATTGACAATGTCAGCGTACCAAGGTATTGACGACTCAATGGCTAATAATTGTTCCTCAGGAAATGATTCTCTTAACGGTAGATCCTCTTGATTTGTGAGCAACCGGCTCAAATGATCAGCCACCAGATTCTCAGCTCCGCTCTTATCCCTGATTTCTAGGTCGAACTCCTGCAGGAGCAAAATCTACCTGATCAGCCTTGGTTTAGCATCCTTCTTTGCCAGCAAGTACCTCAAGGCTGCATGATCAGAGAAAACTATTACTTTTGCACCCAATAAATATGACCTAAATTTTTCTAGTGCAAAAACAACAGCTAATAATTCTTTCTCCGTCGTGGAGTAATTAAGTTGGGCTCCACTTAAGGCTCTCGACGCGTAATAGATCGCGTGTGGTGCTCTTCCAATTCTTTGTCCCAACACGGCCCCCACGGCATAGTCACTCGCGTCGCACATGATTTCAAACGGAAGGCTCCAATTTGGGGGTTGAATGACAGGCGGCGATGTCAATGATTCCTTCAGTTTATCAAAAGCCACCTCGCATTCATTTGTGAAATCAAATAGCACGTCCTTCTGCAGTAACTTGAACAGGGGTGCTCCTATCTTTGAAAAGTCTTTGATAAACCTCCTGTAAAAACCTGCATGACCCAAAAACGAACGCACTTCCCGTACACATACGGGGTAAGGTAGAGCAGAAATAAGGTCTATTTTAGCTTTATCTACCTCTATTCCCTTAGCCGACACAACGTGCCCTAAGACAGTGCCATGATCTACCATAAAGTGACATTTTTTCCAATTAAGTACCAAATTCGTCTCTATACATCTTTTCAGAATTAAGGCCAAATTCTCAAGACATTCATCAAAACTATCCCCGTACACACTAAAATCATCAATGAACACCTCGATTATTTTTTCCACATACTCAGAGAAAATACTTACCATACACCGTTGAAAGGTCGCTGGAGCATTGTAGAGGCCGAAAGGCATCCGGCGGTAGGCAAACGTGCCAAATGGGCATGTGAAGGTAGTCTTTTCCTGGTCTTCTAGCGCTATCGCGATCTGAAAGTAACCTGAAAAGCCATCCAAGAAACAATAGTAAACACGACCTGCCAATCGTTCTACCATCTGATCAATAAAAGGGAGGGGGAAGTGGTCCTTTTTTGTCACGGAGTTTAGCCTCCGGTAGTCGATGCATTGACGCCAGCCAGTAGCTTTCCTGACCGGGACCATATCACCTTCCTGGTTCTCCTCCACAGTCACTCCCGCCTTCTTCGGGAACACTTGGACAGGACTCACCCACGGACTATCCGAAATAGCGAAAATGATCCCTACCTCCAGAAGCTTGAGTATCTCCTTTTTCACAACTTCCATCATCAGAGGGTTCAATTTTCGCTGTGCTTGCCTCACTGGCTTTGCATCATTCTCGAGTCGTATCCGGTGCATGCACAAGGACGGGCTAATCCCTTTAATATCGGCTATGCTCCACCCAATTGCCTCCTTATACTCCCTAAGGATTCGCACCAGTTTGTCCTCTTGACTTGGAGATAGGTGTGCAGAGATGATCACCGGAAGTGTCTCCCGGTCGCCTAGGAATGCGTACTTTAGATGCTTCGGGAGGGGCTTTAGTTCTAACTCCGGTGCCTGCACAACTGAAGGGAGCAACTTTGTCTGAGCCTCTGGCACAAAAAGAGAAGTAAGCTCATACCTTGGGGAAACGGGTGGAAGTGAGTGTAATGCTTCAACAGCACGGAGCAAATCTCCCCTTAGGTCCACATCAGGAGTTACACCCAACTCCAGATGCTTGATTAGAGCTACTTCCAATGCGTCTTTGCCATCTAATTCAAAAGTTTCCTGCACAAAAGGCTCAATAGTGCTCACAGCAAAAACCGAGTTAGATTCCTCTGGATACTTCATCGCATCAAAAATATTAAAATTCACAGTTTCACCATCAAATTCCATTGACAAAGTACCCTCATTCACATCTATCTTAGTTCTAGCAGTGCTAAGAAAAGGTCTACCTAACAAGATAGGTGAAGGATTCAGTGATTTTTCATCTCCCATGTCCAAGATATAAAAATCTGCAGGAAAGACCAATTCATTTACCTGAACCAAGACATCCTCAACTAGCCCCTCTGGATATGCATTTGTGCGATCAGCTAGTTGGATTATGATGGCTGTTTCTTTAAGTGGCCCAAGATTTAGAGAAGCAAAAATGGCCTTTGGCATCACATTGATTGACGCCCCTAAATCTAACATTGCTTTCCTGATCGGTGTATTCCCTATTTTACAGGGGATCATGAACATACCTGGATCTCCACACTTGGGAGGGAGCTTCCTCTGGAGCATTGCTGACACATCCTTTCCCACCGCTACTCTTTCGTCCCCTCTCAGTTTCCTCTTATGGGTGCACAGATCCTTGAGAAATTTAGCATATTTCGGTATCTGCTTGATTGCATCCAGTAAAGGGATGTTAATCTCCACTTTTCGGAATACATCTAAAAACTCTTTTTCCTTCTCTACCTTTTTTGTCATCTCCAGCCTGCAAGGTAAAGGAGGTAAGTTAGATTTAATAGTGGGCGGAGGAGTGAGGGTTACCTTAGGATCCTTGCGAATACGCCCTTCCTCTTCAATTTCCTTCTCTATCTCCTCTTCACTTTTGCTTTTTGAACTTTCCACTTTAGGCCCTTCCAGTTCCTTGCCACTCCTCAGCGTCATGGCACTTACATTCCTGGAATTTACCTCGGGTTGCGATGGCAGTTTCCCATAAACGTGGGACTCCAAGCGGTTGATGGCAGTTGCCAGTTGGCTTATTCGAACGTCTTGGTCCTTCTTGTCAGCTTTGGTGTCCTGCTGGAGCTGCGCGGTATTCGCGGCTAAGGATCTGATCTCCTGTTGAAGTTGGGTAGTAGTCGTGGCCAGGTTGGTAGTAGTCGTGGCCAGGTTTTTGACTAGGTCCTCCAGAGAACTTCCTGAGTTGGAGAACGAGGGTTGCGATTTTGGTTGCCATGGCTGGTGGAATCCTGGTGGACGATTTGGAAATGCATTTTGTTGCCTGTTCCCATAACTAAGATTGGAATGGTCCCTCCAGCCCGGATTGTACGTATTGGAGTACGGGTCGTACTGCCTGCGGGGCGCGGGCACGCCTCCGGCCATGTTTACCTGTTCCGCCCCGTCCTCTTGCAAAATGGGGCACGAGTCTGTGCAATGGTCCATGCTAGTGCATATTCCACACACCTTCGCTCGCGGCGCGTCTCTCATGGCTAATTGCCTAACAACTGACGTCAATTCTGACAGTTGCTACTGTAAGGATGAAGTCTCTACCTCGTTGACTCTACGGGGAGGGTTGCTCTCACGGAAGCCAAATTGCTGGGAGTTCTCTGCCATGGCTTCGATGAGCTCCCACGCTTCCCTTGGTGTCTTGTTTGCCAGTGCTCCCCCACTTGCAGCGTCGATGATACTCCTATCGGTTGATTGGAGCCCTTCGTAGAAGTATTGGATTAACAGTTGCTCACTAATTTGATGCTGCGGGCATCTAGTGCACAACTTGTTAAACCTTTCCCAGTATTCGTACAAGGATTCACCGGGGTATTGTTTAATGCCGCAGATCTCCTTCCTCAAACTCGCAACCCGGGATGCAGGGAAGAATTTTTCCAAGAATTTCTTTTTCAGCTGCGCCCATGTGGTAATACTACCTGCTGGTAGGTAGTACAGCCAATCTTTAGCTGCATCTTTGAGAGAGAACGGGAAGGCTCTCAGTCTAATTTGCTCTTCAGTGACCCCAGGAGGTTTCATATTAGAGCAGACCACCTCGAACTCCTTTACGTGCTTGTGGGGTTCTTCGCCAGAGAGACCATGGAAAGAGGGTAAGAGTTGAATCAACCCCGACTTCAGTTCGAAAGCGGTATTCTCAGCCAAAGCGGGGAATGTGATGCATAAGGGCTGGTGAGTCAGCTCCGGAGCAGCTAGCTCCCTCAATGTTTGGTTGTTGGCCATGCTTACTTCGTCTTCCGCTGACTCGTTTGCAGCAAATAAGTGCCCTTCTTTTTGCCTCTTGGTCTCTTGCCTCCGCCTACGCGCTGCCTTCTCAACTTCAGGATCGTATACTAATTCACCTGTGCGAGAAGAATGGGGCATAAACTAGCAAAAATACCAAGAAGAAAAATAAAAAATAAAAAATAAAATAAGAACTGAATTTGAAAAGAAACAAATAATCCAAACGCCAACTCCCCGGCAGCGGCGCCAAAAATTGACAGGTGCCGAACCTGTGCAATAATAATTACTAAAAAGTCCTAATTACCACCTCAATTAAATAATTATAGAACAAATCCAAGTACTGGAGCAGGGACTCTAGGTGCGCAATGGGTTACTTGATTCACCCTGTTCCCGAAGAGTTTGCTTAATCCGATATACCGGATTTGTCTATAAAAATACTAATTCTGCGTACAATGGCAAGTAGGGTCGATTCCACAGGGAGCAGGTAGGAAATTATCTCTTTCCAAATTAGTAGAACGAAATTGGGGGATTTTCAATGGGAGGCAAATGAAAATAAAATCAAATAAAACAAACAAAATTCAAAACTAACTCACAAAGCACAATTCACTAAAAATAGCAATTAACAAAATTCCACCCAAAGGATCAACTGCTCAGGCACGGTCCAATTAAATGATCATCGATGCAAAGATATTTCATCCATTTGTCACTAGATTGGTTATAGCCATCAATAAGCTCTGACAACCAGCTCTTCCTTACTTTTTCGACAGTCAAGGTACGACCATTGACTGCTTCTCTAACCGGATAACAACCCTAGGTACGACCGTAGGAATTTAATTACCCAATTGCATTAAAGCTAGAAGAACCCAACCCTAACCAATAAACACGCTAAGAGGGTTTATTTAAATTAGATCTTGCATTTCCCCATCATAAAGCCAATTATGGTGGTTGCCATGGGGTGTCAACTAAATGAACAATTACGGATTCTATTTAATTAACGTGGCAGTAGGCTATTAAATTGAATCAAATACCCGGCCGTTGATATTCAATTAATCAAATACCCATGAACAGTTAATTCAGGAAATGCACGAATAGTAATAAATTGGAAGAAATAATGAAAGATTGATTAGATCTCACAGGTGTGATGTACCGCGCCCTCGCGTCACCCTTTGGGCAGAGGAGAAAATTAGCCGCTCCTCATCATGTCAAGCTCACGCGATTTAATTGATTTCATCCACGCAAACATCCAAACAATTAATTCCAAGGAGCGGAGCGATGCGAATTAACTAAGGAACAAATGGGAAATTCCCTTGGTTCATTTTCTTATACTCGGTCGCTCCTGGAGCAGAGTCAAGAAAAGGGATAACAGCGATGGAAAATTGCAGCAAATCAAAAGCGAACGTCAAAGGCGTTTACAGCAAAAGATTGAAAAGGTCCACTCCTAAGCTAGTCTAAGTTGCGGCTGAAGAAAGCCACAAACCCCAGTCAAAAGCGTCTGACCGCGGACAAACCTTGGAAAAGAAAACTAAGTCTAAAAAGTAGATGCCCCCCAATCTTGCTTTGTCCTTTTCTTTTTATAGCCGCCGTCCAAGAAGAGTCAAAGAAGGAAACGTCTGGTGCAAAGCCTAGTGTTGTCTCCAGAGTTCTGATCCCACGCTCCGGGTTCACGTGGACCACGGTCCGTCTTTCGGTTTCGTCCACCTTCCAAGGCGTGACCATGCCTTGGAACGGTAAATCTTCTGGAAATTCACCCCACGAGATCATTTTTCATGCCTACCACCTACAATTCACACAAATATCGAATATGAGTGAAATTCCAATTCTTAGTACCGTGAATAGCCAAAATTAGGACAAGATAGTAGTGTAAAATACGCCAAATAACCGTTCTATCAACGATATACTTAATTTTAATCATAATAATAAATTAAAAACTAAAAAGAGAATAATATGAAATCTTAATCATCAATTAATAATGGTATAATTGAATAATAAAAGTTAAGATCACAATAATACTTACACTTACACTCCAAAGTACCAAAATTCATGGTACTTTTTACATAGTAATAATAATAAGAGCAAATTACCTAGTAGTCATTAAATTTTTTAAATAGCCAAATTTTGGTCATTTAACTATTAATAGTATGCCTTTACCTATAAAATATTGAAAGTGTAAATTTTGGGTCATTTCGTCTGATTTTATCATTAACTTTGTCAAATCTAACTATTAATAGTATGTCACATGAATCATGCAAACCCTTAAATTTGACAGAGTTAAGGGTGGAATCAAACGGAATGCTTCAAAATTCACTCTTTTGATAGATTAGTGGGTAAAATTATATTATTAATAATTCGGTGGCTAAATCTTAACCATTCAAAAAGTTTCGTGGCTATCCGAGTAATTTGCTCTAATAATAATGAATCATTATGTTCTTGTAAATCAATAGATATGATGTAATGAACTTTAATTATCATAATAAATCAAAAAGAGCATAATATGAAACTTCATTCATCAACTAATAAGGGCATAATGGAAATAATAGAAACAAAGATTATAATCATGTTTACACTTGCATTCCAAAGTACCAAGACTCGTGTTACTTTTTATATAGTAATGATAATGTTAATGATAATACTAATCTTAGTTTGTGACATTAAGCATTACAAAGTTGATATGGAAAAGAGATAGGGAGAATTAGGGTTTCTTTGTGAGGAGAATTAGAATAAACACTAAAGAAAAGAGATAGGGAGAATTAAGGTTTCTTTGTGAATGGCAACTCCAAGGCCATCGGACCCTTTTGGCGGTGGAGATCCTCTTCCCTCGGGGAGGAGTTTTGTAATGGTGGTTACTGCTGGAATGGCACTGGCAGATGCTCCCTCGGGTATTGGTGTGCTTTCAGCGTATCGAGGGAAGTCGATACTGCATCTATCCCGACAAGAATTATTGTCTCTGGCCAAACCATTCCAAAACATGTTAGTCGGGCACTTCTCATTCAACAGGCCACCAATGGAGGTCATTAGAAAGTTTTTTGTTTCCTTAGGGCTCAAAGGCGAGTGCACTGTCGGTCTTCTTGACCCTAATCACATTTTGATTAGGCCGGTGCTTCAAGACGATTATACGAGAATTTTTTCATGGTGGACGTGGTTCATTCATAATACACCAATGGTTGTGTCAAAGTGGTCACTTGATTTTAGGGCTAATCAGGAGCTTTTGATAGTTCCAATTTGGGCGTCTTTTCCTGACCTTCCGATTCCATTCTTCGCCAAGAATCTGATTGCCAAGCTTGCTGCAACGTTGGGATGGTTACTTAGGGTGGACTCAGTAACATGTGATTTGCGTCGTCCATTGGTTGCATGTGTTCTTCTGGAGGTTGTTTCAAAAGAGCCGGTGAAGAGGGTATGGATAGGTGATGAGGATTTTTGTTTTTGGCAAAGCATGGAGTTTGAAAATTGGCCCTCCTACTACCAATTCTGTGCCCAAGTTGGCCATCATGAGGATGAATGCTTTAGGAAGAACCAGTCCCTAAAACCTGAACTGAAATCTCAGTGTAAGGGACAGCAAGAAGGATCAAAATTACATCAAATCTACATACGTAGAGTTGGGGATAAGGGAAAGGAAAAAACATGTAATGATCTGGCAGTCCATCAGGTGCAGGATGTGACAGTCGTTAGCCGTGAAGTAGAGCTTTCCAAATTTGGAGACACTGGAAATGAGAAAGAATGCTTTGATCTGGAAATACACCAACACTAGGCTGTGGCAGTCGTTAGTCAACAATTGGTGTCAGGTTCTATTATACCTAAAGCTCAGGATATGTGTGGGAAGAAAGTTGGAGGTTCGATGTAAGCTAGTCACGAGTCGAAAGATAATTTGATGTCGACGGGTGGAGGTGACGAGCTTCGTGAGAGCTCTCTTGATCAACATGCAGATGCCGTTGGTGTACCTGAGCTGAACACCACGGCACTGGCAAATGGGCATCTCTCTCTGCTGGAGGGCTTTCTCACTGATGTAGATTCTGATGACGAGGTAGCCTTAGAGTTGAATAATGCTTTTGCTCCATTGCAGAAGCCATCAGACAAGGTTGATCTAGTGCTGCCCCAGCTGCTGCAATGTGCTCTATCAACTGGGAACCTCTCTCGATAGTCCAGTACTTGCAGCAGCTCAAGGTTTTCCAAGGAGAGCATAAAAAATTGCAGGCATTGAAATCATTAGAGGAGAAATGTCCCACCTCGTCAAGATTGAATATAAAGGATATTGCACTGTTGAACAACCTTGCAACTATGCGGCCAGCTAAGGGTAAAGGAAGATGCAGAAGTCCTCCAAAGTCTAAAGTGCAGGTTCACGAATTTTCTCAAGCCTCTTATGTTTTATGTTCCACGTTAAATCCAATTAACTTATTAGTTTGGAATATATGCGCGGGGGGGGTGGTTTCTCACATGGACTCCCTTTGCTATTTGAGGAAGATAGTTTGTGATAATTTGGTTCGCTTAGTGGTTCATTTAGAACCAATGTCAGATGTTAATCAGTCGGTGGTTGTCAAGCGCTTTCTTCATTTTGATAAGGCAACAGCTTTTGTTCAAGGAAAATTTTGGTTCCTTTGGGAGGATGAGGTTGGCATTGAATTTACAGAACACACCGAGCAACTGGTTCACGCCATTGTCACATTTAGCTCTAGTTTCTCCTTTGAGATGTCAGGGGTGTATGTGAAGTGCACCAGGATTGTTAGGAGACCTCTCTGGGAGGCTATGGAGCTTCTACGAAGTGATACGGTTAGTTCTTGGATGGCGGTTGGTGACTTTAATGTTGTCTTTTTTGCAGAGGGACAAGTTGGCGATTCTATGGTAAATATGCGAAATGTCAAAGAGTTCAATGCAGCCATGTTCAACTGCGAGTTATCGTCAGTGGAGTTTGAAGGGAAACCTTTTACTTGGACAAATGGTTCCATGTTGCAGCGACTGGATCGAGCGCTAGTCAATGCTTGATGGATGGACTGCTATCCGATCATGAAAGTTATACACTTCGCTTGTGGACGCTTAGACCACTCTCCTCTGTTAATCAAGTACAAGGATAATAGAGTAAGAAGTTTTTCTTTTCGCTTCCTCAATGTCTGGAGTAGTCATCACCAGTTCATGGGAGTTGTGGCGGATGAATGGAAGAAACCGGTCTCTGGAGTAGGCATGGTTGGCTTCGCTCAAAAGCTTAAGCCGATTCAAAGGCGGTTAAGTTCTTGGAAATATTTTCTCCAGGGTGAACGCTGCTGAGGAGATTTATAAATTAAGGGAAACTGAGTTTGATGCCAATAAGGACGATCTTTCAAGGTTGTGTTTGAATGAGGCTTGGGTAGTATTCTCGTGCAACCTAGCAGTTGAATGCGCATATTGGCGTCAAAAGTCAAATGTCAAATGGCTAAAGGAGAGGGATGCTAACATAGCATTCTTTCATGGGGTAGTCAAGAGCAGACGAAAAAAGAAAGATGTCTCATGGGCAGAATCTTTAGAGCTCATTCAGGTGTCAGTAATATCATTTTACTCCCGGCGATTTGAATCAGAAGGTTGGCCTATTGCTCCTCATTTTAATTTTGAAGTCCCCAAAATGATAGATGCTAATAATGCCATGCTACTTGCACTTCCTTCCAGAACTAAGTAGTTAAAAGTGGTTGTATTTTCAACGGACATTAATAGCGCTCTTGGGCCTGATGGATTTGGAGCTGGGTTTTATCAATCTTGCTTGAAAATCATCCAAGAGGATTTGTTATGGGCCATCCATGACTTTTTTAGGGGAATGGGGCAACCCAAGTATTGGTCCAGTTCTCTTCTAGTTCTCATCCTGCAAATTGATGGAGCCTATCAGTGGAAGGACTTTCGCCCAATTAGTCTATGTAATATGTGCTCTAAAATCATCTCCAAAATTTTAGCAAATTGGGTTGGTAGGTTGCTCCCTGCTCTTATTGCTGTGTACCGGGTAGGGGTATTGTGGATAACATGTTGTTCGCTTAAGAGTTGGTTTTGGATGCGGATAGGCGACTCAGTACTCCGAATGTTATTCTTAAACTTGACATGGAAAAGGCCTATGACCGGGTGCAATGGTCTTTTCTTAACACCATGCTACGAAGTTTAGTTTTGGAGAGTAGGTAGTTGACTTACTATTTCAAACTTTTGCAAACTTGTGGTTTTCGATCTTGATTAACGGTGAACCATCAGACTCCTTCAAATCTATGAGAGGAGTTCGTCAAGGGGATCCTTTATCCCCAGCCCTTTTTTTTTTTTTGGTTTGTAGCGCAGTTTTTAGGATGGAGGTTTTACCAATTGTTCCTGGAGAATGAGCAGCGGTTCTATGGATCGGCTGGAGCTAAGGTTCCTTATCTAGCTTTTGCTGATGACACTATTATCTTTACTAGGTGTTTTGAAGGCTGTTTAATAGTTGTTCGTGATTTTCTGGAGAGTTATTAGTATTATTCAGGACAAAAAATTAATGTCAATAAGAGCTCCTTCGTTTGTTCTCCTCGAGCTACGGCTGAGCATTAATCTATGGTATTTTCAGTCCTTGGATTTCGCCAACAATCTTTTTCGATGACTTATTTAGGTGTTCTATTATGAAGAGGTGATTAAGATGTATTCTGTTTGATGATCTTCTTTCTAAGTTTCGGCAGCGTCTCTTTCATTGGAGTTTCGAGTTGCTCAGTATGGGAGGCAAAATTGTCCTCATCTGGCATGTGTTGAGCTCCCTCCCAACGCATTTGTTACAGGTGGTACATCCTCCTAAGGCAGTTTTAGTGTCGTTGGGGATGATTTGTAATTCTTTCTTATGGGACCAAAATGGGGAGTCGAAGCTGCTTTATTGGGTTGCATAGGACAAGTTGTGTTACCCTCAGCAGAAGGGGGGTTGGGTTCCGATACTTCTTTGATGTTTCGCGTGCTTTCGCCTGTAAGCCCTGGTGGCATCTAAGGAAGCATGAGTTAGTTTGGTCCAAGTTTATGTACCAAAAATATGTTAGAGGAGTTCGATAGACCTTCCGCTCTGTGGAGACGCCTCTAGGAAATTCGCCCCGTTGCGGAGAGTCAAATTCATTGGTCTTTAGGTGAGGGGTTGGTTGATTTTTGGTGTGATGCTTGGTGTTTCGATCAACCTTTGATTAAGCTTATAAGGGGTGCGACAACTCCCCATATGCTCGTGGGGGAGTTCCATGACTCTCAAGGTTGGAATGAACAATGGCTTCGGTGTTGGCTATCTCCATCCCAGGTTGCTCATGTTCTAAAAATTCCTTTTTCAAGGCATCAGGAGAACCGAATGGTGTGGGCTCTTTCTTCTTCTGGGGAATTCTCTATGTCATCAGCCTGGGAGGAGATTCACCAGAGAGGAGCTTATTATTGGTTGACAATTTTGTGTGGAATCCTATTACCCTGTTAAAGATCTCCTTCTTTGCCTGGCGACTTGTGCATTGATGGCTTCCTGTGGATACATTAATTCAAGGGAGAGGTGTCAGGTTGGCATCTAGATGTTGCTGCTGTTGTAAGGAGATCGAATCGATTGACCATTTGTTTGTGGAGGGCCCCTTGATGACAGCAATATGGTCTTTCTTTGCTCGACAGGGATACCTTTATGGTGGGAACCTGCCTATGGTAGGAATGGTGGCAGGGAGCGACACGTGTTGGGGGCAAAACGGTCCAAACGGAGACGTTAAAGTGATGGTGAGCGCGTGGAGAGGAAATGAAGCAGACAGCGTGCGGAATGAAGCAAACAAAGCACACAGAGTTCCGTACTATCGTCCTGGGTTGGGACAGGATGTCTTATTGCAGGTTAGAAGGAGAGGCATTTATTGTATTTGCAAATGTACCCATTACCGCAGCAAAAATGCTGCAAATGCCTTGGACAAAAAATGTGCGTAAAGAAGGTTCAGAAATTTGAAGAAAGAAAGAATGATTAGCGCACAGCAGTTATGAAAAAAAACTTATGCGAAGCAGTTTTTTTTTGTTATTTGAAATAACAGAAAAGTGTTGTATTCATGATTAAAATTGAGTACGTTACTTAGTGTGGAGTTTTAATATACTTGGATAAATACTCGATCGTATGTGAATAAATTAGTTTTTTTACACAAAAAATTTATGCATATATAAATTTTTTGTGTAAAAGTTTTATAGGAAAGTAACCGAAGAATTTTGTCCGCGCCGCAGAAAAAATGGACAAGTCAAAAAACTTGGTCTGAAAGGGAAAGATACAGGTTAATAGCATTATTGTTTAAAGTTCTGAACAAAGAGATATATTTATGTTGGTTAAATGGCGGTACTTTGACATTTAGTAAAGGAAAATCATAGAAAGCAGTCCATTTACGGAAAAAAGGTGTCGGTAATAAAAATACCAGCTCTCAACGGCTTTGTTATCAGACCTCCAAAGAATCAGCAAAGTCCCAATAGTTGAGATACTAATTTTTTGCAATTTATGCGGAATTAAATTGTTTGTTGCAATGTAAACATATTAATGAAAATTAGTGATTGGAAAGCACTTAAGTCAAAAGGATTTGTGTAAAAGGGAAAGGAAATGCCGAAATGTACAGGGCTTGTATTTCACGATCGAAGGACTAGAGTGTTGTTTTTGAAAAGTACCCAGAAAAGTATGTAAGCCAAGCGGAACCGAATGTTTGTTAATTAAAATACCAAACCTTTGATTGTGTTTGAAATGTTATCCATTGGCATGGTAAAGTACCAAGTTTGCATGAAACACCTCATCTCTAAAACCGCTTTTGGACGTTTAAAAAATGTAAATGGTGGATTAAGCAAAATAAACCGGTTTTACAATAAAACACTTGCTCTTTATGGCTTTCCCGCATTATAGGAACAAAGTACCCAATTTTTGCATAAAAAAAAGTAGGTTTTGGATAAAATGAAAAAAAAAACCCGTTTGCAATAACACAGCAGCTATTGACGGCTTTCTTCCGTAATACGAACAAAGTACCCGTATTTGCATAAACCGCTTTATTTAGGAAATTAAATGAAATAATTCCATTTTATCGTAAAACACCATCTCTTTATGGCTTTGTACTAGTATAAGAACAGAGTACGCTTTGTTTGCATAACGGCTGGTTATTTATCCGGAAAAAAAACCAGCCTGTTTTTCAATAAAACAGTAGCTGTTGATGGCTTTCGTCCGTTAATGGAACACAGTGTCCATGTTTCGACATACCATATTGTTTTTGGGATAAAAATATAATAAATCCATTTTGTCGTAAAACACTAGCTTTTTATGGCTTATCCAGCATTATAAGAATAGAGTAGCCTTTTAATTTTTTTTGCATAACACAATTTATTTATCGGATAAAAAAAAAATTAACACCGGTGTTCAGTCGAACACTAGCTTTTTACGACTTTGCTCCATTATAAGAACAGAGAACCCCGTTTTCCATTTGAAAATGTATGTGGCGGAGAAAGTAAAATAAACCGATTTCGAATAAAACAGTAACTGTTTATAACTTATAAGAACTGAGTACCCGTTCTAGGGGTGGAAAATTTTGTTTACGGGAACAAAATTTTAATCAGGTTTGCAATAAAACACCCTGTATTTACGGCATTCGTGCAATAAATTTTGTGAATTGTAGTAAGTATATTTAAATTTCTAAATTTGAATTATGTATTTTAATATGTATATTTGAATTATATTTTAATATATTTCAATTTGTATATTTCAATGATGTATTTGAATAGGTATATTTCAATTATGTATATTATATATATTATATCAATGTGAATATATTTAGTTCAATTATGTATAATATTATATATATTATATGAATTGAAATAAATAATATATATTTATAGAAATACATTTATTTATATATAAATTAATAAATATATTTACTAAATTTTGTTTCATAATATATATTAATATGTATATTATGCATAAATTAAATTCAATATTAATGTGTATTATATATTTTATACATTTGTAATATTATATATTTATACATACAGATTACAAATTTTTTATTTTATTTGTAGTATATTTTTATATATTTATAATATATTTGCATAAATATTAGATAATATAATATATAATATATTACACATTTATATAAATGTACATTTATACATAATATATAAATATTTATGTATATTTATAATAGACATTTATATTATGTATAATATCTAATATAATACATTTATACATTTACATTAATATACAAAATATTAATTTTACCTTTATACATAATATTAATGCATGTATACATTTATATTAATTATATTAATACATTTGTACATAATATTAATATATATTTATAATATATTAATTTATACATTTTTATAATATTGATTTATAATTTATATGTTTTTAATAATATACACTTATACATGTAAATGTACATTTATATTATGTATTATATATATTTATACATTTATATTAATATACATAATATTAATTATACATTTATACATAATATTAACACGTATATACATTTATACTAATTATACAAATACATTGCTACATAATATTAATATATATATTAATTTATACATTTATACTAATATACACTTATAATATGTATGGAAAACAAAATCATATACAGCGGAAATATGTATGCAAAAAAAAATCATGCGAAACAAAATGTCGTTCCAGGTTCATATAATAGACAAACGCCATAAACAGCTGCGACTTTATAATATGTATGCAAAACAAGCCTTAATATACAGTTATTATAAATTTAAATTTTTATGCAAAACAAAATCATGAAATATGTATACAGCGAAAAAAAGATTATTTTAAAAACTTTTTCTCTGCGCATAGGGCATGCCAATTTTTACATTTACTGAATAACAAATAGTGAAGAACGGTGAGGCGGGAAAAAGAAGGGCCGAAACTGATTTGGGAAAGTAAACCCTAAATAAAGGTAATGGATTGTCGGGACTGTTGCTTGTTTAATTTCGGTGTAGCCCCAAAACAGGACTGAAGCGGGGAAAAATGTGTACATAGCTTCACCAATGGAATTTGATATTTTACGATACCAATGAATAACAATTACAATATATTCCCAAATTTCGTATTTTAAATAATCAAGACTATGATTAAACATACCAAATCTGTGAATGTGTTTTAACTGTTATCCATCGGTATCGTAAAGTATCATTTTTCCATCAAATATAAGCTATTTAACAACCATTTCTTCATACATAAATTATCTTTATCGCATACAAATAAAATTATATCCGTTATCCAATAAATAGGTATTTCAAATAAATAACTGCTGTTTTATTCCAAAATGGGTTTTTTTTATTTCATCCATTAAATAACTTTTTTTATGTAAAAAAAAAAGTACTCTGTTCTTGTAATACATAAAAGCCATAAAAAGCTGCTGTTTTATGGGAAAATGGGTACTCTGTTCTTGTAATAGATAAAAGCCATAGATAAAAGCCATAAAAAGCTGCTGTTTTATGGGAAAATGGGTACTCTGTTCTTGTAATACATAAAAGCCATAAAGAGCTGGTGTTTTATTGGATGACGGATTTTTTTATTCCGATACATTATTTTGTTTGTGGCAAAAGAGCTGTTCAAGAACTGCTATTTCACCAAAAATATTATTTTACGAAACCATTGGATAACAGTTCAAATACTTTCCCAAATTTGGTATTTTAAATAATGAATACTGTGATTTGAAATACCAAGTCTGTGAATGTGTTTCAACTGTTATTCATTGATATCGTAAAGTATCATTTTTTCATCAAATTTCATCTCTTTAAAACCCATTATTCCGAATACAACTTCTTTAACCCGATTAAATTTTAATGTACTTGTTTTCGAATACAACCCCACCTCTTTATGGCTTTATCTATTACAACAACATACTATCCATTTTCCCATAAACAAATTTATTAATTGGATAAAATAGAAATAAAACCGTTTTCCAATAATACACTGGGTATTTCAAAGAAATACCCATTTATTGGAAAATGGGTATAGTTTTATTTTATGTCATCAATAAATTTGTTTATGGAAAAAATGGGTGTTAAGGTGCTAGTATTTCGTGGGATAACGATGCTTTAGCATATCAATGGATATCAGTTAAAACACATTCACATATTGGGTATTTTAAATAATCAAAATTGGTTCCATTTTAATTACATGTTTTTTACGGCGTTTTTCACAAACATCACTGCAGTATTTTGAACGTCAAATACAGGTACATTACATATCTGATATTCTTTCCCCTAACACACCAATCAAATTGACTTTTGTGCTTTGTCTTACAAAATGGGTTTTTTTTATTTCATCCATTAAATAACTTTTTTTATGTAAAAAAAAAGTACCCTGTTCTTGTAATAGATAAAAGCCATAAAAAGCTGCTGTTTTATGGGAAAATGGGTACTCTGTTCTTGTAATACATAAAAGCCATAAAGAGCTGGTGTTTTATTGGATGACGGATTTTTTTATTCCGATACATTATTTTGTTTGTGGCAAAAGAGCTGTTCAAGAACTGCTATTTCACCAAAAATATTATTTTACGAAACCATTGGATAACAGTTCAAATACTTTCCCAAATTTGGTATTTTAAATAATGAATACTGTGATTTGAAATACCAAGTCTGTGAATGTGTTTCAACTGTTATTCATTGATATCGTAAAGTATCATTTTTTCATCAAATTTCATCTCTTTAAAACCCATTATTCCGAATACAACTTCTTTAACCCGATTAAATTTTAATGTACTTGTTTTCGAATACAACCCCACCTCTTTATGGCTTTATCTATTACAACAACATACTATCCATTTTCCCATAAACAAATTTATTAATTGGATAAAATAGAAATAAAACCGTTTTCCAATAATACACTGGGTATTTCAAAGAAATACCCATTTATTGGAAAATGGGTATAGTTTTATTTTATGTCATCAATAAATTTGTTTATGGAAAAAATGGGTGTTAAGGTGCTGGTATTTCGTGGGATAACGATGCTTTAGCATATCAATGGATATCAGTTAAAACACATTCACATATTGGGTATTTTAAATAATCAAAATTGGTTCCATTTTAATTACATGTTTTTTACGGTGTTTTTCACAAATATCGCTGCAGTATTTTGAACGTCAAATACAGGTACATTACATATCTGCTATTCTTTCCCCTAACACACCAATCAAATTGACTTTTGTGCTTTGTCTTACACATTTTTTATTTTTTTTTGTCGAAACTCAAAAAGAATTTTAAAACTTATATAAACCGAATAAATTACCACATTAATTATTGCCACTTTCCTCATACATCGGACGCCTGATAACAAAGCGGTGAAGAGCTGGCATTTTTATTAATGAAAACTTTGCCTTCAAATTTATGACTTTGCTTCATTATATGATTAAAGTACCCTGCTTTTTGGTATTGCCCACCAATTCATGTTTTGTGACGGTGAATTCAAAATTTTTTAACATCGTATTTTCATTAATCAGTCTTTTTTCCGTACTGTCTTCAAATTTAATGAAAAATTTAGTTCCACGGTGTTTGGGAGCAAATTCTAAACTACATGTGCATAATCATAAATATTTTTGTAATTGCTTAGTATATTTATGTCATGGGTATTTGTTGTTGGTATGTTATTATTAATTTTATTACAAAACTATAGTTTCACAATTTTTAAAAATGTATTAAAGCAGTGGGGAAACACTGCACATTAAACGCAGCAATTGGAGGGGAAAAAGGCCTGCATCCGCATACGTCTTGTTTTGTTTATCTGCACGGGTGTTACCACTGCAAGATAACAGAGCGTCAACTCCTTATTTTACAAATACACCTGTTACGGGTCTGCCTACGTTACGATTGCTCAAAGGTTTCCTACCATAAAGGTAGTGTTTGGAGCCGTTGTCTCGAAACTACACCCTCCGTCCCACATTTACTGTTCAAATTTGTTTTTCGCACGGTCTAAGAAAAAGCAGTTAATTTTGTTCGAACAATCAATTTAACTTTTTTCCTAAAATACCATCACATTAATTACATTACAACTTTATGGAAACTTCAATTAATGGTAAAAAAAGAATCAACTCTCATTATATAAAGTGGGTATATAGTAACAACAACTTACATTTAATAAGGCTATTTTACGAAAATTTAAATACAGCTAAAATTTTCAATTCAATTGAAAAATGTACTAGAATTTGGGACAGACGCAAGAGCAAAATTGGATTATCAAAGTACGATGGAGGGAGTAGTACGGATACCTCTCCTCTGCTTTTCCTTCTTCCAAGTTATTATCCCGCTCGCATGCGCGGTTTACATTTATTATTTGTTCAAACTTCGGTTCGTTCTTTACGCATAATTTTTTGCCCAGGGCCTTGGCAGCATTTTCCCCTTGCTAACGGGTAGATTTGCAAATGTATAAATGAGCAGTGGTTCTGAGTTGCAATTACACTGCCCCGGCCCACCAAACTGCGTTGGAAAATGCAAACGGCTGTACGAACCTCTGCTGTTAACTTGCAGCAGCGGACAACATGTTAACGTTGCATCTCCACGCGCGATTCCACGACTAAACGTCTCCGTCTGCAATCCATCCACCTGCAACACGTGTCGGCCTCTGGAGGCCTTCCTACCATAGGCACGGTCAACCCGCTCCCACCATAAAGGTATCCTGCTCGACAGTTTGCATTATTGAACCTAAGGAGTACGGGTGTTTCATCGATGTTAGTAAAGTGGTTCTCCTCACATAATTCTGTCTCTTCGGGTCATGTTCGAGTAGTGGTTCCTCTACTCATTCTCTAGTTTATTTGGAAAGGCCGGAATCAATCTATTTCAAGGTGTATCATTTTTGGATTCCGAGGTGATTGAGCAAGTAGAGTGGTTCATTAAGCAATTGGGAGCATCTAGGCTGCTTCGAGAGATACACTTTAGAGGGGATCGGGATCATCCATGGAGCGTGTTGGCTCGAACGTGTGGTAGCAAGCGCCATTTGATGGTTGTCGCCTGGGCACCACCACCTGTCAATGTTATTAAGTTGAATACAGATGCGAGTGTTTCTTCTTCTGGGGCGTTTGGCGGTGGAAATCTGTGAGATCATAAGGGTAAATTAGTCTTTGCCTTTTACAAGGAGTTTGGGGAAGCAAATGTACTTATGGTAGAGGCTCTAGCTCTTTGGTGGGGTATACAGTTTTGCCAACATAAGGGTTTCACGCATTTCACAGTAGAGATGGACTCGCTGTCTTTGGTTTCGCTAGTTTCTTCAGATACATTACGTAATATTCTATGAGCTGTTCGTATTTTGATACAAGAGTTGGGGATAGCATTGGTGCATATTTTTCGCGAAACTAACTCAGCTGCAAATTCGCTAGCTACGGCTCAGTTAGGGTCTAACAAGTCCTTTGCTTCATTTCCTCTCTTCCATGTAGAACTAAGGTGGCATTAGTTCTTAACGCTCGTTCCTTTCCTTTTATTAGGCGTTGTTAGTGTCCGCAATGTTGGGTGCTTTCCTTCAGCTCTCTATAATTGAACCTTTTTCTTTTTGAAATAAATTGAGGAGTGGCGTCCTCCCTCTCTGGGGTTAGCCAAAAAAAAAAAGTTGATCATGGTTATAGTTGATTGTAGGACATTAAAAAGTAGAGTTTGGTGTGGGAGCTAATCAGCCTAACCAATGATTTTAGTTGGGCCAATAGATAATGGAGATGCAATCAAACTTTGCTGAGTAGGTTGAAATGCACCTAATCAAAGAATTTTCCATGTGTACAAACTCATAGTACATGCCAAAATATAAAAATGTCAACAAGCTTGTCGGTTTTGTACGTGTATTTGTCAACAAACTCATATATTCGTAACATACTGAAGCATGCGACTTATTTGTCTAGATTCCTGACTCTTAGCATTGTAACTCGCAAAACTGCACCGTGGCCAAAACCATGGTCACGTCAACGGTGGAAAGTACCCTTTCAGCCCACAGTGGGCAGAAGCAAACGTAGGAGGCCAGCTGTGTTCTCTCGGGATGCGCAAAGATGAACAAAAAACAAAATGATGTATCGGGCACCGGAGAAAGCCAGGCTGTGCGTGGATGAAATAATGCAATACATTTTAAAATCACAATAAAAACTCTCTTAAAAATTTGTTTGCCATTTAATGCCTAGTACTTGAAAATATTTTGTAAACAGTCCAGCCGAGGTATGGGTCCCGATGAAAGGGGAAGACCTAAAAAGTGAATGTCAAAATAAAGTGAAAAAAGGCACGAAAATGTAGGTGAGATTGGTGTAACGGAAAATGAATGAAAATTTTAACATTAGTTAGGGAATTTTGTACATGTCAAAGCAAATGTTGTGGTAGGTTTTCTTTTTTAATTGATTTTGATATTTGAAATAATTGAACCGTAAATATAAAAGGAAAGGTTGGAAATTTAAACATAGATTGAAATAAAGGGAGATGTGCAATTTTGGTCCTCCAATATTTAGTTTATGAGTTAAAGTAGTCTTTGATATTGGGACAATATATATGGTCCCAAAATTTTTTATTTTAGATAAATTTAGGACAACTAAAAGAAAACTAAAATATCTAATGGTCAAAATCAAACTAGAATTAGTCAAATTTTTTGACTTTGTATATTTTGGTCCCTAATATATGAAAATTTGATCAATATGGTTCCTTATGTTTTAAATAATTATATTTCAAATGAAATAAAATGCGAATTAGATTAAATGCACAAAAAATGTGTTCTCAAATCTCATAAAAATCCTTAAAAGTACTCCACATTGTCAAAACACTATCATTTAGCCTAAAGAGCATCTATTCGTTAAATTAGTTATAAACAAATGACAACAAATGAATCATATATAAAAAAAAATTAGTGAGAAAAAGAGAATTTTAATTTGAGTATATAGCAACTTTAGTTCTAAACAATATAACACAAATCATTGCATGACTTGTGGATCTGAGTTTCAATCAGTTATGGCTAAGCATTGGATTGCATTAACAAGTAAAGGTGATTACCAATATGAATGACTCATGTGAATTTTTAAAATATTTCTTGCTTTTCTTCTTGTCTTTCCTTCATATTAAATCAAATATTTTAGTAATGCAATTTAATGTATTTATATTTACATTCATCTGACATTGATAATTTTATTGAATAATTTAAATAATTATAAAATCTTTATTTCAATTGAAACTTAATTGACAATTGGTTGAAATGCCAACAAAAAAAGAAAACGAAAAATATTATTCAATCAACTCAATGACATATAATTGTTGATATTATAATAGAATATTTAATTAACTTTTTTCATTTACCAAATATAAGTATTGGGCAATAGATGATGAACAAATTTTTAAGAGGGCGTTTGTTGTGATTTCCAAATGTAATGCATTATTTCATCCACGCACAGAACACAGTTGGCCTAGCTCCTTGCATTGCCTTTTGCTCAAAAATCATTAAAAATGTTTTTGGCCAGGCATTATAATATTCATTGGAGAAATTAAGCCAAAGACACTTTTTGGAACTCCAACCTCAAATTCTTTATCTAAAAGTTTCATCTTAAAAACCATCTAAAGAGACATCAATTAATCTAAATCTGGATCTTTATCCTTCGTATGTCGAGGAGATCGGACTCTTTCTTGTTCCTCTTCTACCTTTTTTCTTTATAGTATTATCCTTTGATTACCTATCCAATTCAGCGAAAATTGCTAGCTCAGAATCCAAGAAGGAACAGAACGGGGAACACATGGATGAAATTGGATGTAGAATTCATGTTCTGGCCATCCCTTTCCCTCTACAAGGCCACCTCAATCCGATGCTGCAACTATGCAAGCGTTTAACCTCAAAGGGTGTTAGAATCACGCTAGTCACTATCACCTCAGCACGTATATCAGTGCAAAATCAGTTTGAATCGATCCAGATCGAGTATATTCTAGACGATGAAAACATTGAAGCTGAGGGATCAAACGATTCGGAGAAAGCCGCTGCCTTCTTGAAATGGATTAAAATCGCAGTTTCAGATAATTTGGCCAAGCTCGTCAAGGAAAAGGCGAGTTCTGGTCATCCTGTGAATATAGTTCTGTATGATTCAATGATGCCATGGATTTTGGAGATAGTGCAGGGACAACTAGGCCTCAAAGGGGCTGCGTTTTTCACTCAGGCTTGCGCTGTTTCTTCAATATTCGACCATATTCATCGAGGAACGTTGAAAGTTCCTCTAGAGACATCTACCATATTGCTTCCTTCAATGCCACAACTGGAGTCGAATGATCTGCCTTCTTTCGTTTCTAATCCAGGTCCATACCCAGGTGTTTTGGATGTTGTCCTCAGTCAGAATATAAACCTGGAGAAATCAGATTGGCTCTTGTTCAACTCTTTTGACAAGCTAGAAAATGAGGTAGAGTTCTCATTCCATAAATAATTGGAATTTGGAAGTTCACCCATTAGCAACATTTTATTTGACACTGTTTAAATTAAATTACATGTTGGCAATACTTTCTGAATCATGGTTAGTGTCAATTCTGCTCATCCTTGGAATTTGGTGATTGGTAGACCATAAGATCTGTTTATCTTGTTCATAGCATACATCACATTGTACAATTTCTAGTTAGTTATTGCTCATAAAAAAATAAAGTTAATAAATTAAGAAACAAACAACTTATGTCACCGTTTCAAAAATTAGACGGGACCAAACTGGCCAGTTTGAACCGATGAACCGCGAACTAGTCAATTCAGGTCAAGAAATGGTTGAACTAGTTTCCACTTTTTCTTTCTTTTTCATTTTATATATTTTACTTAGTATTAAAATAATAAAAAAAATTAGATCTTTAACCCTGGATTGAACAGGGACCTCATTCGGTTCACTCACAGATCCGAGCTTAAAAGTATAGCTCATATTAAAGAAGTCTACATGTTAATCTTTCATGCATTTCAATAGAATAGGCATAGATAACCTTTTCATAAAATCATGCTTCAATTTTTTTAATTGTCTTTTGGGGGTGGGCTTGATTAAATTTTGCTGTTTGGGAAATATTACAATGTTGTTGCTTAATCTCAACTAGGTAGTGACCTGGTTGACAGAACGGTATCCAATCAAGACCATAGGCCCTTGTACTCCATCCATGTACACTGACAAGCGATTGAAAGATGACAAAGATTACACCGTCAATTTCTTCACACCAGATTCCGAAGCATGCCCAAAATGGCTTGACACCAAGGAAACAGGCTCAGTTGTTTATGTATCCTTCGGTAGTGTCTCGGACCTTGGAGAAAATCAAATGCAGGAAATAGCATGGGGCCTGCTGAATAGCAATTTTAACTTTTTATGGGTAGTTCGACCTTCTGAAGAGGGCAAAATTCCTAGAGATTTAATGTCCGAGGCACAAGAAAGAGGTCTAATCGTGAATTGGTGCCCTCAGATAAAGGTTTTGTCACACAGGGCAGTGGGTTGCTTCATGAGTCATTGTGGTTGGAATTCAACAATTGAAGCATTGAGCTTGGGTGTGCCAATGGTGACCATGCCAGTGTGGGTTGATCAACCTACAAATTCTAAGTATATTGTGGATGTATGGAAAGTAGGATTGCGAGTTAAGGCGAGTGAGGAAAGGGAAATGGTAACAAGAGAAGAAGTAGAAGGAACTATAAGAGAAGTTATGCATGGGGAGAAGGCAAGTGAGCTTAGAAACAATGCTTTGAGGTGGAAGGAGTTGGCTAAGGAGGCGATTAGTGAAGGAGGAAGCTCAGACAAACACATTGAAGAATTTGTTTCGAGTCTTGAAAGCATTTAGTTAAATTAATATCCAATTTTCTTCACACAGTTTTCAAATCTTAATGATCTGTTGTTAATTTGAAATTGCAAATAACAGTCAACGTATGCATAGATTATCCTAATTGACACTTCAATTAGTATTAACCTATCCATTGAAGTACTAATGTAACTTTAATTTAGAACTTAAAATTCTTGGGACCTAAACCTTGAGTTGACACATAATTTACAATCTCAAAAGCAATAGTTGTATCAAATTCCTTTGAGATTCTTGATTTTTGTTTTTCACAAAACAAACCTCAAAACATTTTGAGAACAAATGTTAGCAGGAAAAATCACGCAACGAAAGTAACATTATAATCTTACAAATAATAAATAATAAGAAAGGGACATGAAGAAACAAAAGATTCTACTTCAATTCACTAATTTCCATCAACTACAAACTTAGGACTCCAAATCCTTAAATAGAGATACATAACTCCAAATCCTATTCTATTTATAATATCAAAACGTGACTTATCCTATTTTCTAAATCAAATTTGACACCAATTCTAATCTAGGTACCAAATAAAAAATATAATTCTAAAACTACTAAACTTCTAAGTATGCTTGGTTTAATTTTTGTCAATAATGGGGTGTTTGTAATGCCTAAAGGGTTTATAGAGTTTGTGATAGAAGAACCTATACCATAGAAGAGTACAGAGGTTGTAATAGAATACTCGTCTATTGAAAAATTGGGCCACGAGAATTAGTTTTGGAGTATTCGTTCATTGATTGGAATTAGGGAAAATTGACCACAATTGAACAAAGGTCTAAAAGGACTTTGTCAAGATTGTTGTTGTTGTACAGTGACTTAGAAAATGATCTTGCTAGATTGTTAATTGTCACAGTGGTGTTTGATCCAACTGAAAACTAGGAAGGCCTAGAAATTCAAGAAGGGAAGGAAAAAAATTGGGAATGTACGTAAATTGTTTTAAGTTGCCATGTAGAAAGAATTTGTCAATGGTGAAAAATTAAAAAATTTTCACACATTGAGTACTATTGAAGAAAGACGACAATGAGAGAAAATAATGGAGAAATATCTCACAAGGTGTAGTTTCGGTTACATTCTTAAAATAAATTCTTTCTATCATTTGCCAAAAGAGCACAAGTAAAGGAAGGGAAAGTTCTTTTTAGGATTATGCAGAAATCCATGGTCGAAGAATATTATACGAGACTCTTTATTGATTTGGAAATGCCTGAATATTTTTGGTCAAATCTCTGTTTTATTTTGATGGAATATGATTATGAGTATACTCGTAAGTCAAAACTTGGCTTGACATAGGAAGTTAATTTGAAAAAAGATATGTTTATTGATAAAGAGACTCTTGAAACTTTTGATGTGGCTGAAAATTATGATTTGCATACTTTATTTGGGGTGATTGATGAGGAAGAATTTGTCAATGAGTGCATTAATTTGATTGTGGATGAGGATATAAAAGAAATTGTTGGCAATTGAGGGGTGGAAGATTCCATTGGCAATTATGGAATTGGAAATTGTTTGCAACAAGAAAGGCATGATTTATTGCTTGAAGACTAGGGGTGAGCAAATTCGGTACATACCGAATTCATACCCAAATTCAAATTTAATTTGGTAATTTGAAATCAGGTACTTGATAATTTGGTACAAAAGCAGTATTTACTGAATTCACCGAATTCTAATTTGGTATAAAATAGGTAATGAGATTATGAATTTGGTAACAATCGATTTCGAATTCAAAATCGGTAAAATGAAATAGGGTACCGTATTACCACATTCGAATACCAAATTAGTTTATAAAATTATATAATGTATAGATAAATGCTATTTAGTATTAGTATATACTACTAATATATTATTATATTATATAGGTAAATGCTATTAATAATAGTTAGTATATGGTATTATCATGTACTTATGATAATAATAATATATAATGATGTACAATATACTATTTTAGTATTTTAATTGTTATATGACTGTAATAATACAAATATACAACAATACATAACATAACTATAATATTTATTATGTTATACATGAGTAGAATTAGATAATAATTAATAAGTAGAGGTATAATACTAAATATTAAACAATAAACATAATAAGTAATTAGAATTTAGATATTGGAAATTTGGTATATCATTCATGTTCGAATTATTGATATTTGAATACATAGCTTGTAACTTGCAAGTATTAGTATGTTCTAAAATTACATTACATATTTAACATAAAAATTTATATTCTCTATTCACTAATCTTAAGGCTTTAAGCATAGACAAGACAACTAAGCAGTCTAAGTGAATGCATATGAATTGCAAATCAATGTATTAGTGTATTGGCTTTCACTATTAAAAGCAAATTGAGTGATTTGCATATTTTTCCAAAAAAGCTATATAAGAAATAAGAATAAATGTAAGTATAATGTATTACATACTTTGTAATTTATAAGTAAATAAGTGACATTGTGTATACAACTACACAATAACATAAGTAAGTAAATAAGTTGTTTTTTGATTTGAAATAAATTATAAGTTTGTAACTTAGTAACTTATCACTAATTATTGTAAATTATAAGTTTGTATCTAATATCACTTATCACTAATCATTGTAATTTGTAAGTTTGTAACTAATATTACTAACTTATAGTTGTATTGTTTATTGGCATTCCAGATTTCCAGTTGATGAATTTTGGCATTTGTAATGTGTGTGTAATAATTTGGATGTTGATTTCCTTTGAATTGGTGTTGTAGCCTATAAGATTGTAATTAGATTGATTACAATAGCAGCGTAGCTATTAAACTTGATAACAGGGTTTAATTAGGCTGGAAATTGCAATTAAAGGATTCAGCAGAATTCAAATTCGGAATTGAAATGAATTCGGATATCTCCAATTCGAATTTGAAAGCTGTTTAAATTTCTGCAAGTCTAATAACCGAATTTACTGAATTCATATACCCGAATTACCGAATATGTACCGTTTGCTCACCCCTATTGAAGATAGTGTGAATTATTATTATCCAAGGAAATATGGAGGATCTAATGGTGAATGGGTCACTATGGATGAATTTTTCGATCAAGCAAAATTAGCTGTCAAATTGTGTGCAAAGTACGTCATAGTTCCACCGGTGAAGATGAAGATAAAAAATAAATTGAAATTACAAGTGAGATATACTGCTATAAATGTTGCAAAGACAATTCAAACTTGTGATGGCATTGAAGATGACAACATCAAGAACCTAATTTATGGGAGGCATTGTTGACCAAAATTAAACCAAGCATATTTAGAAGTTTAATAGTTTTAAAATTATATTTTTTATTTGGTAACTAGATTAGAATTGGTGTCAAATTTGATTTAGGAAATAGGTTAAGTCATGTTTTGATATTATAATTAGAATAGGATTTGTGGTAATATTTCTCTATTTAAGAATTTGGAGTTCCAAATTTGTAGTTGAGGGAAATTAGTGAATTGGGACAAAATATTTTGTTTCCTTTCTAATTATTTATTATTTGAGAAATTATAATGTTACTTCCGTTGCGTGATTTTTCCTACTAACAACTACCATCAAAATCTTACTTTGATGGCTTGAGGCTAAGTATTACCAGAGGCTGAACTTATGAACGAGAGTATTACTATAGATGAAACACTTTGAGAAATATACATGCATTTTTTGAATATTCATAATCTTAATTGACAAACGATTCTTCCCATGAACATGTCAATGCAAGTGAAAATTGGAATGCATGACACGCCATAGGATTGAATTATTGTAACGGGATTAGCTATGCAATGGAGCTTGAAGCACTTACAGCGAACAGTCTGGTCTTTCTCTCTCTTAGTTTTTGAATTTCATCTCTTTCCCACTTAAAAAAATTGAAAAGAAAAAGGAGTACGTGTAACGAAGGATATGACTATATTACACCCCCCCCGGTTTAGATTTTCACTAGGAGATGATCGCCGTGCGCATGCACGGTGGTAAATTATAAATATGTCCAGGATCAAATGATAGATATTGGCGTTGTATGGGGACAAGGACTGAATAACATTCTTTTTTTTTTTTAATCTAATCAGTGTTTAAAGCTGTGCTTTGAAGTTGTTTCTTGCTGGACTAAATTAAGAGATCACATGGTATAGAAAAGGATGGAAAGGGTGCTGCATAAGCCGTATTCACGAATAAGGAATATATTCGTAAGGTTAATTGCAAAATATCCATCTTTTAAAGGGAAATGCAGTGAGAATGTTCTTTATTATGTCTAGCTGTAAAGTGCAGACTCAATTCTTTTTCTGCAGCTTGGGGAGAAAACGTTGGAGATATAAGAGCGAGTCAGTGATATTGCGTATATTCCATTCGGAACTATCTACAAGCTGTAGATGAAGCTTCACAAAGCTACTTATATGGTGCATATTTTTATTTGCAAGCATGTGTAAACTGTAGATGAAGCTCCGTCTATATCATTTTTTAGGAATGTACATTGTATACCACAGATGTACACGCAGAATAGGATAATAGAGGAATAAATGGAGTCCTCAAACTAAATGTTCATCAGAAAAGATAAGTTTAGGGAAAATGTTCATTGGGATACAACTGGATCAATTAACAGTGTATCCGTTATAGTTCCAGTGGCATCAGTTAAGTCAACATTAATGGGACATCTGGATCAATTAATCATAGAATTAACTATAAGGTAGAAAAAACAGCAGAAGCTGTAGCAGGAACTGTAAATAATGAACGAAAAAAATGAAAACGACCTTGGCTCAGCTCTGTATTTTTTGTTGCAAGTATTGCACATAAATGCAACTCCATGATCGGCAATTGTAGAGCGGAAACATTTCTCACAGGCCATGTACCAAAACCATTGAAAGATATGCTCAAAAGAGAATGAGACTTTTACCCGTACGGCCTTGTTGTATGCCCTCTGATTAACAATGTCAGCAAGCTGCTTAGAGTTTCTCGTTGCCCTGCAAACAAGCGACATTGGCAGCAAATGAGCAAGTTAATTGACGTACTTCTGTAATATAAAATATTGAAAGCATGCAATAACGTAATCAATTCTTTAGCGCCCTCGTTTCTTGCACAGGCGGATCGATGAGAATGGCCGAGTTAAACCGGGTAGCGAGAGCGACTCCTACCAAAGCCTCATTGATAGCTGTCAAAACAAATACATGTATCAATTATCTGCAGGAACGGTCCCAAAAGAATGTTTCAGCTACCGTTATAATTCTGGACCTTCAACCTTCTTCCAATAATAACAGGATAGTTTTGAATCTCTGCCATGATCTTTGCACCTTCATTTTCAATGAAGGCATCCCATATAGATAGCATAATTGTTTGAAAGCTGGTTCAAATAGACAAGTTTGTCCACTTGCACGAGTGAATGTCATTACAGAGCTCCTGTATAGTTATCAAGAAAATGACAAAACTTGACATCTCACCTTTCATTGACAATGACAAACTTCTGGACATATGAATCGTTTTCTTTTCGATTCATGAGCTTTTTCTCTAATGCAGTAACAACTATTCCCAGAATAGCTGGTGGTCAATGACAGAGAACATGACTATAACATACAGAGTATTATAAAGGGAAAGTGAGAAAGAGTGTGAATACTGACCAACAGATTTATCTCTTTGATCCATAAATTGTGCTAACTCTGTGAATTTGGTACAGTTAAATTTTGAAGGAATGATTTCTTCATCTTCTGCAATCTCCTCAACTATAGTCCACGTGGAGATAACCCATTGCGCAGTTAATTCTGGAGTCTTAAACTCATCTGGAATCTTTCTAACCTCAGCATTGGAAATGAGATATTTCTTATACACTTCAATCCTTGGACTCATGACCGGAATATCAGCATTGAATATAATCACTTCAACCTTTGATCCCTTCAAAGGAAACAGCAGCATGATGCAAGCTGACAAATTTTTGGAGCACCTATCTCATGAAAAAGAACCGAACAAGTACCTTCGTGGAGTAATAGCAGCAA
Source organism: Coffea arabica (assembly GCF_036785885.1). Classification (NCBI taxonomy): domain Eukaryota; kingdom Viridiplantae; phylum Streptophyta; class Magnoliopsida; order Gentianales; family Rubiaceae; genus Coffea; species Coffea arabica. The sequence continues at coordinate 47,321,558 of NC_092315.1, forward strand.
GAACCACGCAGATGATGAGGGAAACCCGAATAAAAATAGCCAGCAGCACGAGCAAGGTGAAGGTAAGAGCAACAAAGAGTGGAAGAAAACAAACAAACGCTGGGCAAGAGGCAAAGAAGATGCCGCAGAGGTACAAAATAAGGCCGAAGGCTGTATAAGGACCAAAATGTAGCTTTTCATTCTCGTTTATGGAAAGCTGGAAAGATAATCTATGAAAAGTCGGAAAGAGATTGCATCAACAGCTGGCAAGAGAAGTCTTGGAAATCAAAGGAATTATTAGGTTGCAGGCAGAGCAGACCTCCGCTGCTAATACAGAGAATGCCAGCAGAATTTAATTCTATTTATCCTGTCGAAAAAGGAAATTCTAAATAATTGCCAACCAAATGCGGCCTGTAGTTAAACCACGCATATTATATACGCTTTTAACAACAATGCAGCTGCCTCTCTGCAGGTGGAAGTCAGATCGAGATCAGTAATTGCCCTTTCAAGTATATGTTTTTCATGATAAACACTCTGCCGTTTAGATGCTCGCTTTTGATAAAAGTGTAAAGAGTAATCATCCCTCTTTAATCCCAAGGCAGGGGGAAAAAATGGGGAGGTCGGGTGGGAAAAAAAAAGGGGATAATTTCAGAAACTTTCCCTGAGGTTTCTGACACTTTCACTCGCACTCCCAGAGGTCCTCAAAATTTCACTGACCTCCCTTGATAGAAAATTGGGCCCCTTTGCTGACATCATGAAGGCCAAAATTACAAATATATCCTATGAAGCTGGGGTTTATTACTGAAGCTGGGGTTTATTTCTACCGTTTAGTTGGAGAAAAAGGCATCTAAAGTGATTAATCAAGCTTAACAATAATAACACAAATTTGATGGCTAATACATGAATTAAAGCTAGATTAGGGAGTAAGGTGCCATTTTTGTGCCTGCTGTGAATATATAAATGTTTTTAAGTAAAATTCAAAAAGTGTTACAGTAATTTCTTACGAAAAAAACTAGTAGGTTATCTATTTAACATAAATTAAATATTTTTTAAAAAAATAAATATCCCATAAAGTACCAACTATTTATGGCTTTTCTCTATTACATGAACCAAGTACCAGGTTTTATGGGCATTTTATTCTGAATCATTTAATTTATGTTAAATACATTAATATTTGCAAATAAAATTCAAAAGCCGTTACACAAATATTTTTACGAAAGGAAAAGTAGCATGTTTTGTATTTAATATAAATGACGTATTTGAAAGTAAAAAAAAAATTCCATAACATACCAGTTCCTTACAAGTTTCTTCCATTATATGGATAACGTATTAGCTATTTATGAGCAATTTAATTTGCATCATTTAATTTATATTAAATACATAAATGTTTATAAGTAAAATTCAAAAATTGTTACACTAATATTATTACGAATGGGAAATTAGTAGGTTTTGTATTTAATATAAATTAAATACGTGAAAGTAAAAAAAGAAATTACCCACTTTTTACTAGCTCTTTACGGGTTTCTTCTATTATATGAATAAAGTGCTAGCTATTTATAGGCATTTTACACTTTTATATAATTTATGTTAAATACATAAATGTTTATAAGTAAAATTTAAAAAGTGATACACTAATATTTTTACGAAAGGAAAACAAGTAGGTTTTCTATTTAACATAAATTAAATACGTGAAAGATGAAAATAAAAAGTAATTGCCCATAACATATCAGCTCTTTATGGGTTTCCTCTATTACACGAACAAAGTAATAACTATTTATGAGCATTTTACTCTAAATCACTTAATTTATATTAAATATACAAATGGTTGTAAGTAAAATTCAAAAAGTATTACACTCATATTTTTACGAAAGGGAAACTGGTAAGTTTTGTATTTAACATAAATTAATTATGTGAAAGTAATACTCGCAGGTAATTTAATTAGTTTAATTAGTTACTTAATTTATGTTAAATAGATAACCTACTGGTTGATTTAAGATTTATGAAAACCGGCATTTTTTCCGGCACATCTAGTGCTTACAATTTTTTGTATTGTACTTACACCCTCTCAACTTTAGTAATCATTCTAATAATTTATTCTTCTTTCAATCGTCTACTAATACAAGGAGCAAAGGGGCAGCCATGGAATAAAAATACCTTCTCACACATGAAAATAATATTGTAATCAGATTTGGGCTGCATTATTACCAAAAACTCAAAAGCAAGGGAGGTCAGTGAAATTTTGAGGACCTCAGGGGGTGCTAGTGAAAGTGTCAGAAACCTCAGGGGAGGTTTCAGAAATTATCCCAAAAAAAGGGAAATAAAACAGCAACAAGATGCACACGTGAAACTCACATGGAGGACGACCACACTTTCAAACCATCTTCCCGGTTTATACTACATTTCTAATAATGATTAACTCCACGGTTAAAATATGCTAGAGGCCTGCTTCCCTAGCAATAAGTGGATCCACTGTTTTTAGGATCTGATTGGACCGGGCAGTCGAACAAATTCAACCGTGATCCACTAAGTGTGTTTGTTCGTGAAGAGGCCCCGTCCTGGGCCTGTACACGTGGCAGCCCAGGGAGCTCCGAGCTGGGTTTAGACCCAGGGCCCATGAGAAATATCCCACGGCCCTCCGCCGCTAGGGCTCCGAGGGATTCCAAGAGAGCAATCCCGCATAGGTCGGGATTGACCCCCCTCAGTGCGGGATTGGGGGCTATTCTGGGCAAGCCCCGAAACGTACGGAGGTCGGACTCCTAAGAAGGTATAAATAGTAACGCATAATGACTGCGCAAGGTACGCTCATTGATTTCTGGACAATTACTCTCGACCGTTTTACTTTCCGTAAATCTCACTCACCGGAAAACTAACTTGACCGTCGGAGTGCCTGCGGGGACGACCTCGGGGCCCCTGTTATTTCACTCTCCTGTCTGTCTTTCAGGCTTAGGACGCGCTCTCCCAGTCAGCGAATCGAGCTCATCAGGTCAGCTCGGTCAGAGGAAGTTCCATGCTTCTTCAGTTGGTGCCGTCTGTGGGAACGAAAGTACGAGTATTTGCGTTGATGGCGAGAACGCGTTCCAAGCGAACCGTGGACAACACTGATCCCGGAGCCGGTGAGGGGTCCCGGCGAATGGAGACCGAAGCACCCTGGGGCGCCGGGGGCTCAGCCCTTTCCGGGGAACGGAGACAGCAGATCTTCCAGTTCGTGACGGAGAACCTCCCCATGTTGGAGCACATCATTCGACAGGCAAAGGAGGGAGGCGAGGCTGGCGGCGCGCAGACCTCAAAGGCGAAGGGGAAGGAGAGGGAATCGCCCCCCGTTCCCTCAGAGGACGAGTCACGGGACCAGCCCTCCAAGAGGAAGAGGCCGCGGACCCCCCCTCGGCCGCTGGTCTCGGTGGTCGGGGATAGCGAGAGGTATTCCAGTGACGGGTCCGCTGGGGGCCGGCCAAGGAATCCCTCCTCGTGGAAGCCTACGCGGAACGAGTCTGAGCGTTCCCCCGCCCGATCCATCAAGAGCCGGCCACGAGACCCTCCCCAGTGGTAGCCTGTCCGGGACGAGTTGGAGCATATCCTGCGTCCGAAACTGTACGAGGACAGCTACGCGGCCTCGCCCTTTACTCGGAAAATAGAGGACTACCCGTTATCTCGGAGGTTTAAAATCCCGAACATTGAGCTGTACGGCGGTTCGACGGACTCGGAAGACCACCTCTTGGTCTTCCTGACGCACATGCGTCTGCAAACCGCTGCGGATGCACTCCGCTGCAAGACCTTCCCCATGTTTCTGAAGGGGAAGGCCCGGCTCTGGTTCCAGAGCCTGGCACCGGGGTCTATCCGGAGTTTCGCAGAGCTGGCCAGACAGTTCGTCGTCCAGTTCGTCTCCTCCAAGACTTACTCGAAAAACGCGGCTCACCTGTTGGCAATCAAGCAGAAGCCGGACGAGTTCCTGAAGAGTTTCATGACCCGCTTCAACACAGAGAGCCTGCAGATCAGGGACAAGGATGAAAAGGTGGTCATGGCCGCCTTCGTAAACTGGCTCAGGGTGGAAGAGCTCTTCTACAAACTCGCCGAGAAGCCTCCCGTTAACCTAGAAGAACTCTTGACCAGGGCGCACGCGGCCGCTAACGCGGAGGAGGCTGGTCGCTTAAAGAGAGAATCAGATCGGGAGCTCGGAGATCGGAAAGGACGGGCAAACCCTCCCGAGAACAAGGATGGCCAGGCCAAGAGGACTGTTTTCGACCGGCTCTCAAAGGATAAAGCCCCCGCTCAATCGCCACTCCCAGAAAAAGGCTACACCCCTCTCACTCGGCCCAGAGCCCAGGTTCTGGCCGTCATAGAGGCGGAGGGCCTGGTAGGGCGACCACCTAAGATGGGGACGCCTCGGAACAAGAGGAACCAAGACCGCTACTGTGCCTTCCACCGTGACGTGGGGCACGATACGGAGGGATGTTCGGCCCTGCGGAAGGAGATCGAAGACCTGATTCAGCGGAGTTTCCTGGGACAGTTCGTGCGGCCAGGTTGGCCGGGCCAGGAGCCAGGACACGGGGACCGGGGGAGGCCCATCGTCGCGACTGCCCTGAGCGCCGCGACTTCCCTCGGGCCGACAACCCCGACCCGGACACCCACAACCTTGCCGGGGTGATAAATACCATCGTTGGGGGCCCCACAGTGGGGGACAGCTAAGCAGCCCGGAAGAATCGGCGACCTCCTCCCGAGGGGGATGACTCCCTGAAACGTCTGCGCATGGACGAGGAGATCACCTTCGGACCGAGGGACGCGGTCCCCCTGGCGTCGGGAAACCATGAGGCCATTGTGATAAACACCGTGACTAATAACTACCGGGTAAAGAAAGTGTACGTTGACCAGGGGAGCGCAGTGGACATCCTGTTTTATCGGGTGTTCAAGGAGCTCGACCTGGAGGATGGACAGCTCACCCCGGTTCGGACACCTCTGGTGGGTTTCACTGGACCTCCCGTCACTCTGGAGGGGATGATCACCTTGATGGTCACGGTAGGGCAGGCGCCCAAATGCTGGACCATTCCCGTCAACTTCGTGGTGGTCAAACAGCAATCCCCGTACAACGTGTTCTTGGGACGGCCCGCCTTGAATGACCTTCGGGCTATCCCCTCGTCTCTCCACCTCAGCGTGAAATTCCCCACCCCGGGAGGAATAGCTGAGGTGCATGGAGATGCAGAGGTGGTCCGAGCTTGCTACTTGGCCATGCTCCGGGGACACGAGAAGGTGGTCGCCCAGACGGCCAGCCTGGAGCCTTACATCCCGGGGGAGGAGGATCGGCAGCTGAGCACTCAGGACGAGATCGAGGAGTTCCCATTGAAAGAGGACAGGCCAGACCAGGCAATCAGCATCGGTGCGTCGCTACCCCCCAAAGAGAAGGACGGCTTGAAAGCTCTCCTAAGGGAGTACGCCCAAGTTTTCGCTTGAACAGTAGAGGACATGCCTGGGATTCCGACTGACCTGGCCGTCCACCACCTCAACATAGACCCCCGCTTTAAGCCAGTAAAGCAGAAGAAGAGGAACTTCGCTCCAGAGAGAAATGAGGTGATCAGGAAGGAGGTCGGTAAGCTGCTAGAATCCAAAATCATCATGGAGGTCTACTATCCGACCTGGCTAGCCAACCCCGTCCTGGTAAAGAAGGAGGACCAGTCCTGGAGGATGTGCGTTGACTTTACAGATCTCAATAAAGCCTGCCCGAAGGACTGCTTCCCCTTGCCGAGGATCGACAGGTTAGTAGATGCTACTGTTGGTTTTGACGTTTTGTATTTCCTGGATGCTTTCAAGGGATACCACCAGATAGAGATGGCTGAGGAGGATCGGGAAAAGACTTCCTTCATCACCGAGGAAGGAACTTACTGCTACCGGACCATGCCGTTTGGGCTAAAGAACGTCGGAGCTACCTACCAACGTCTGGTCAACAAGCTGTTCTAGAATCAGGTTGGCAGAAGCATGGAGGTCTACGTGGACGACATGATCGTCAAGAGCCGAACAAATCAGTAGCTCGTTCCCGACCTGAGGGAAATCTTGAACATTCTGCGGGAAAACCGGATGCGGCTGAACCCAAAGAAGTGTACCTTCGGGGTTAAGTCGGGGAAGTTCCTGGGCTTCCTGGTCTCCCGAGAAGGGATCCGGGCCAACCCGGATAAGCTCCAGGCCATCATGGACATGGCCCTCCCGAGGAACGTCAAGGAGGTCCAACGGCTCGCGGGAAGGATGGCCGCCCTGAATAGATTTCTCTCGCGCTCCGCGGTGAGGGGGCTGCCCTTCTTTCGAATCCTGAAAGCACCGAAGGACTTCCAATGGACGGAAGAATGCCAGACAGCCTTTACCGACCTAAAGGCATATTTGACTGAGCTGCCTGCTCTGACTGCCCCGGAGCAGGGAGAGACCCTGTTCCTATACTTGTCCGCCTGCAACGAGGCTGTTACCACGGTTTTGGTGTGGGAGGACAAGGGGGCTCAACGACTAGTATACTACGTTAGCCGAGCTTTACAAGGGCCGGAGACGCGGTACACGCCGGCGGAAAAATTGGTCCTCGCCTTGGTGCACGCCGCCCGGAAGCTCCGACCCTACTTCCAGGCCACAGCATTACCGTCCTGACGGATCAACCCTTACGGCAGATACTTACAAAACCCGAGGTCTCGGGCAGGATGACCAAATGGGCCGTTGAACTAGCCGAGCAAGACATCGGCTACCAGCCTCGTACCGCAATCAAAGCTCAGGCCCTGGCAGACTTCCTCGCCGAGGGAGCCAGTCTATCCGTCACCGAACCCTGCTCTGTGCCCGAGGAGGCCCGGTCGGGGGAGCCGTGGGTACTGTTCGTAGACGGGGCCTCAAGTAAGGAAGGGAGTGGAGCTGGCTTGCTACTCTCCTCGCCCACGGGGGAGGAGCTGATTTACGCTCTCAGGTTTGACTTTCCGGCATCCAACAATGAGGTCGAGTACAAGGCGCTATTGACGAGATTGCGGATAGCCCACCAGATGGGTATAACCGCGATAAGAGTCCGGAGCGATTCTCAACTCGTAGTCTACCAAGTCCGCGGGGAGTACGAGGCCAAGGAGGATGTCATGAAGAAATATTTGGCTAAGATGCAGGAGGCGATAAAGCTGTTCGAACTCTTTGAGATCGAGCGGGTGCCGAGATCACAGAACAAGCGGGCGGACGCCCTGTCGAAGCTGGCGTCCTCCTCGTTTGCCCACCTGAGCAAGGAAGTCTTGGTGGAGGTAGTCAAGGAAAAAAGTATTGACCAGGTCCGGGTCTTGGCCATCGACAGTTCGGCCACTTGGATGACTCCTCTTGTGGACTTCCTCAGCTCGGGTGTCCTCCCCGAGGACAAAACCGAGGCTCGCCGACTCCAGCTCCGAGCTGCTAAATACGCCTACGCTGGGGACACCCTCTACCGGAGGTCGTATTTGTCTCCCTGGCTAAAGTGCGTAACCCCTGAGGAGGGTGACTATGTCCTCCGAGAAGTGCACGAAGGCCTGTGTGCTGCACACGTGGGGTCCCGAGTGTTAGCCAAAAAATGCCTACTCCTAGGCTACTACTGGCCCTCGGTGTTTCGGGATGCCGCAACTCTTGTTTAGAAATGCCGAGCCTGTCAGGTGCACGCCCCGCTGCGCCACCAACCCACCCGGGAGATGGTCCCCATCCACAGTCCTTGGCCCTTTGCCCAGTGGGGGATAGACCTCCTGGGTCCCTTCCCCCGAGCTCCGGGAAGGTACGAACACCTCGTGGTGGCCATCGACTATTTCACGAAATGGATGGAGGCCGAACCCCTGGCCACTATCTCCGGAAGGGCAATTCAGAAGTTTTTCTGGAAAAATATAGTCTGCCGCTTCGGGATCCCGCACGCCTTGATATCCGACAACGGGCGACAGTTTGCTGAAAATCCCTTCAAAAGCTGGTGCGCCGAGCTTGAGATTAACCAGCACTTCACCTCGATCGGACACCCCCAGGCCAACGGTCAGGTGGAGAATGTTAACCGAACCATTCTGCAAGGGTTGAAGACCAGGTTGGAGCTAGTCCAGTCTAACTGGCTAGACGAACTACCTAGCGTCCTCTGGGCTTACCACACCACGCCGAGGACGGCCACCCACGAGATCCCGTTTTCCCTGACTTATGGGGCGGAGGCGGTGGTGCCCGCGGAGGTCAGCTTCCCCTCGCCTCGAACACAGAACTTCGTTGTGACAGCCAACGAGGAGGAGCTGAGGTGCAACTTGGACCTGCTGGAGGCCAAGCGGGAGGAAGCGGCGATACGAATGGCTAAGTATAAAAGCCAGCTCGCCCGTTACCACAATGCGAGGGTACGGAATACGCAGTACAAGTCTGGAGACCTCGTCCTGAGAAAGAACTCAGTCAGCCGAGTTCAAAGCTCCAACAAGCTAGATCCAAACTGGGAAGGGCCGTACACGATCTTAGATACAAGCCGGGCCGGGTACTGTAAGCTTGCGAGATTAAACGGAGTAGAGGTACCCCACACTTGGCACTTCTCGAATTTGCGGTTGTTCATAGGATAGGTTGGTTCAGGGTATCTTACTGTATTCTTTGGAATTTTAGTACCATTTCATTATTCAATAAATGCTCAGTTTTCTTGTTTTAAATCCCCTCTCATTGTCAATGCCGTTTAACTTTTCACTTCTACACTAGCACGCTCAGATTCTGCTAAGTGTTCTAGTGGGGGGCTCTGAGGGGTGATGGAGGGTAATGAAATGAAAGGTAATGGAAGGGAGGCCTTTCAAGTCTCGGAGATCGACGTTCGACCCTGGAGGTCGGCATGATTACCTTCGAGTTCGATGCTCGACCCAGGAGGTCGGCACGATTGTCTTCAAATTCTTACGCTTGACCCCGGAGGCTTGCTTGATTACCTTCGAATTCGATGCTCGACCCAGGAGGTCGGCACGATTGTCTTTCAAATTCTTTCGCTCGACCCGGGAGGTCGGCGGTCTCAGGACCAATCCAGATGATGAACTAAGGGAAGGCCTTTGGAGTTTGAATAGATGCTCGACCCAGGAGGTCGGCGCGGTTCAAAAGAGCCTTAAGGTCCGGTGCTCGACCCAGGAGGTCGGCACTTTTGAGCCTTAAGGTCCGGTGCTCGACCCGGGAGGTCGGCACTCCGCCCAGGCAGCGGGGATTTGGTCGTTGGTTTAGTGTGGTCGTCTGATGGGACCTCAGTTTGTCGTCCTTTGGCAAATCGGTTGTCGGCTTACGGATGGGCGGATGCTCGGCCCAAGAGGCCGGCACGCTGTTTCAGTAAATCAGATTGGACGTTCGACCCGGGAGGTCGGCGTAACTCAAGGCCTAGAGGTTTCGCGTTCGGCCCAGGAGGTTGGCGCTTCACTCCGGGCATTAGAATTCGATTGTTAAATCACCCTGATGGTTTGATGGTGGGGTGCCCCTGACAACTTAGTTGTTAGCTTGAAAGGCGATGGATGTTTGGCCCGAGAAGTCGGCACGCGGCCTTGGTGGGTCTATTTGGTACTCGGCCCGGGAGGTCGGTGGTCCTTTTCGGTCACTAGAGTTTGCCGTTAACAGGGAATTGAAAGACAAATCAGACAGTTTCATTTAAAAACTTCATCTCATATATACATTCAGACCCTATCTATTACAAAGCCTACCGAGCTATACAAGAAATGGGGAACCTAGCTACGCCTTCTTCTTGCTGGCGACCTGCTCGAGGAGGGAGTTGAAGGTACACCTTAAGCATGTTGAGAGGTGGGAGCTGAAGGTACACCTTAAACATGTTTGGGGGTGTGTGGAGAAGGCTGTTAAAAAGGATCAGCGGAGATTATGAGCTGCGGGGCATTGGATTGGAGCAGGGTCACATCCTTACAAGAGGATGGAAAGGGTTTCTGGAGTAACCACTGCCCTAGGCCACTGGATCCTTCCCCGAAGTCCTGCCAGGAGCCTCACCCTCCTCCAGGGGGACCTCCGCCAGCTCGGACCCCACATCGCTCCTGCCCACCAGGTCCTTCAGGGCATGCCCCTTGCAGTACCCATCGAAAAGCCAGTCCAGCTTCCCCTCGGCTGCAGGATTGTAGTTCTTGAAATCCGCCAAGTTGAAGCCGGGTGGGTTGAGGCTCTTCACCTTGTCCAAGGCCCGCGTGGCGCCGACCTGGAGGATGGACTGGTTGAGGAGGGCCACGTCCTCGACGAACTGATCGGAGGAGACGAAGTCCCGAACAGCCTTCTTGCGCTCCCGGCTGACGGTGCCGGAGAGCTCAATGGCGTGCTCCTCCCTCAACTTCGCCACGCCCTTCTTCTCTTGGTCCAGCTCGGACCGGGTGGAGGCGAGCTGGACCTGGGACCCCTCCAGCTCCTTCTCGGCCTTGCCTAGCTTGGCCTTAAGGGAGTCTACCTCCTTAAGGGCCTTGGCGAGTTTCTACTCGGCCTCCCGATTCTTCTTTTGCATCTTCTCCAAGTCGGGAGACAGATCGGAGAAGCGGGTCACCAGGGCAGCACCGGCGGCGTTGGCCTGAAGAAATGAGAGTAAGAGTTAGCATATTACTAACCCCATTAAGAGAAAGAACAGGGACCCAAGGGGCCTAAAAGGGAGAGGGCTTACTTGGGCCTGAGCGGTGTAGTACATGTCCAGGAGTTCGAACGGGCTGGCCAGCTCCATCCACTTCTTGTCGCGTGGAAGGACTGAGCCCGTGACCAACTCGCGAGCCACCTCGGGGAACTGGGCTCGGTCATTGATGGACAGCTCCCAGGACGGACAGAAGTGCCGGGGATCGTGCATCGTGGGGGCCTGCCCCGGTTTCGTGGGGGCCACGTGGGGGAAGTGCCACAAGCTCGGGGAGGCGCTTTCCCAGGCGTGCTCCTCCGCAGAGCCCACCCCCAGGTGGACAGGGCCCCCAGACGTCAGTTGGAGAGGGCGCTGTGCTGGGCCTTGCGCCGGTTTCCTCCCGGGTTGGGAAGGCTCGTCCTCTCGACCCCTCTTCTGCCCCGTTGCCTTCTTTTTGCCGGGGACCTGCTTGGAGGGGGACTGAGCTTGAAAGGCCTCCTTCTTGGGGGCCGAGCTGCCCCCAGGAGTCGCAGAGGCCTCAGGGGCCTTCTTCGCCGCCTCGGGCTGTGTAGTGGAGGCGACCTCCTCGGTTGGCGCGCCCAGTAGTCTGGAGAGCCTCTTCACTGCAGAGAACACCACCGGATTAGTGCTACAGGTCGGAGAAATGAGGGGGAAAAGGCAACAGATAACAAAGGAACAGGTGCAGTATTACAAGTATCTCGGTCGGCGGGGGACAACGCCACTTCTCCAGGGGACCCGGACATCGTCCCCAACAGCCCGGCCGCGGAAATCTTCTCGGTGGAGAACTTGGTTGCGTACAGCTTCACCGCAGAGCCCAACAGCTGGCCGAAGGCCTCAGGGTCCAGGTCCTCTGGACAGGAGTCGTCCCCAACCCCCCCAACCTTCCACGCATTGGGAGGAAAGTGGATGGTTTTAACGAAAAAGAAGTCCCCCTTCCAGTTTTTTACGGAAGAGGGGACCCCGTAGAGAAGATCTTGGGTGCCCTTCCCGCCGCGATTGCTGGCGGACCGGCGTGAGAAGTAGTACCACCCATGGAGAGAAGCCTTGAGGGCGTAGGAAGAACGGAAGAGAGAGAGAGAATAGGGGATAGAGCAGATCTGGCAATAGATCAGGAATCCGATGATGATCCTGATAGAGTTGGAGTGGATCTGGTTGATCTTGAGCCCCCAGTAGCTCAGGATCTCGGCCAGGGCCGGAGGAATGGGGAGTCGGGGCCCTCGACCAGTTGCTCTTTGTAAATGGCTACAAAGTCAGGGGGAGGTCGGCAGGCTTTGTCGGTGGGCCCGGCGGCTCGCGGCTCGAAGGCCGGAAGAATGGAGAACGACGTGGCAAGCTCGGCCACCGCCCCGGGTGAGAGGGTGACCTCCTCCCGGTCGGGGTGACCGTAGTTGAACTCAAGATCATCCCCCTGCTCGGTAGCAGGGGTCCCCTCGGAGGAGTCCCTGTCCTCCCCAGCTCCCCCCTGGGCTCCGCCAGGGGAGTCATGTGGAGACTTGGAGGAGGGGATAGAAGTGGCTCGCTGCCCGATGAGGGCATTGAGCTCGGCCACCTCCTCCAGGAGTTGGACAGAGGGAGAATGGGCAGATGGATAGTTCATGATGTCGATGGGCTCAAGCAAGTCAGGAATAAGGAAATTGGGATTGGAAGCAGAGGAAGAAGAAGGAGGAGAAGATGAAGATGAAGGCGGAGACGAAGACGAGAAGGAAATGAAGATTCTGGGGGCCCTGCGACGGACCGAAATCTGGGATGCGGTGGAAGTGACGCCGGAATGATCCGACATAAAATGCAGAAGGTGGCAAAAAGGAGAAAAGGAAGTACGAGAGAGGAGGGGAAGGAACTTACTGATGATCGGAGTGAAAAAAGGGATGGAGAAGTTGCCGGAATCTGGGTGCTGGAAGCCGGAAGTCTTGTTGCTGGAAAATTGAAAATGTGCGAAAGGAGGAAAAATGGCAAATAAAGTCTGAAAAAGTTTGGAAGTCCCTATTTATAGGGGGTAGAATGGGGGGAAACGGTTGCTTGAATTTGAACCGTCCCGTGTAAACGCATTCAAGAGCGGTACGGAGACCGAGGGGACGCGACAACTGAAAGGACGCGGACGCCACTTCCCAATGTCAGCACTGTACCGGAGGTGAACGCATTCTAGTCTTCTTTTTTTTACAAAAAAAATTGAAACAGATCTGCAGGAAAATGTGTACTGAACTTGAAATCGAATTTAAACTTCATTTCCATCCCGAAATTGAATCAACTCGAGTACAAACTTTAAGTGCAAATTTGACTTTATAGTTCAGTTATGCCATGTCCTTTTCTTGATACCGCAAAGTAGCTGCGTTTTTCCCCTCATTCTGCTTTTGTTTGTGCCATATACCATCTTCTGCATTTGGGGACTTTCAGATTTCCTCTGGAAGAGAACAACATACCACTGCCGTCAGTTCCCACTACTACTTCACTCAAGAAATTTGCCTTCCTTATAATCTAAGAGATAGGCTCATATCGATCTCTACTGAGGCTTGAACTTATCAAAATCCGAATTTCAAGAATGCTAATTGGCTCTAATATTTTAAAATTCGGACCAGCAATTGAGCCAGTTGACTCTACGGTTCACGATTCAACCGATTTAACTGATTCGTCCAACAGTTCACTGTCTTTAAATAAAATAAAATAAAATAATTAGTTTTACTAAAGATAACGTGAAGACTGCTGATTGCTGAGAAGGATATATCCTATTCAAGACAGCATATTCTAAGGGAATATTTTATTCTAAGGAAATATCCTATTAAGAACTACATTTCAGGAGAATAATTTATTAAGAAAGGCTAAGAAATTAGAAACAATACATGATTATCATTAACAAATTAAAAATTTTTCCAAACTTCTGCTGATTGCCGAAGAAGATATATCCTATTCAAGGCAGCAAATTCTAAGGGTCCATTTGGTTTATAAGATGACACATGATTGGATTAATTATCACATGTTATCTCATGTTTGGTTGCATTTTACACATGGGATGATACATCTCAATTAACCGAATTAATCCCCTATTCATGGGATAAAATAATCCCATGGGAGAAATTGCATTAATCATCCTGGGATTACTAAGAGATAAGATAATGAAATTTTAAACTAATTTATCCTTACAAATAATATAAATTTATACTCTCATAATTGTATAACCTTACCCTCACACGATCATGTAATAGGAATGGACTAATTTGCCCCTACTACCAATATAATCATATTTGAACTAATTTGCCCTTGCGAATGATACAAATTCATACTAAATATTATATAACCTGTGAGGATCTCAAAATTGCATTAATTTCTGAAAATTAAAATCAAAATATTATTTCAATGTTGAATTTATTAAATAATATGTAATTGTATTTAAATATTGTTGTTTACTTATATAAATGTTATATTTTAAATTACATGAATTTTAAAAATTTATTTGGCGGTTCGCGTTCAGCTAAGCATTAGGGTGAATATTTGCGCACTGACGCGCAATGTAGCCCTAAGTTGAAATGTAGGGTATGTAGAGGTTATAAAAAAAAATGTACAACTAAGCTGAGGAAATGCTAGATGAGGGAATTCTACCAGTAGATCAAAATTTCGCGCGTAAACGCGATTCGAATTCGAAATGCCCACCATTAATGGCATGCCCAAAAAGTCAACTAGCCTACTCACTAGATTACCCCAATTTTCTTCCTATCTTGTCACCAGCTATCAACCCTTTTCTTTCCCTCCAAGCTCCCGATCCTCTGGTGCAAGAAGAAGCAGAAGCCGCTGCCATTCCAAGCTTCTAACAGCCTTCCATCCTCAGCCATTCACACCCCAATCTTCAAGCTTCCATTTCCAACTTCCACCTCCATTCTTGGCTGCTGTCTCGACCGAGCAAGGAGGAGGAAGATCGCTGCTGCTGCTGCCGGCGTTGCGTCGGACCAGGGGAGAAGGAGAAACCAGCTGCCATTTTTCTTTCCTCCAACCACAGAACCTTCCAAGCTGACTCAAAAACCCCAGACCCAAGCTTCTCTTCACCTTAACGTTTGCTGCTGTGTTGCTGCTGTGGGTGGTCAGACCGAGAGGGAAACAGAGAGCAAGGGAGCCGGCTGACCCTCTGTGGTTCTAGGAGCAACTTGAGGAACTAGACAATACCTTTAGCTAGTAAACAACCCACTTGAAGGTAACAAACTCCAGCTTAGCACCTTAGCCAAAAATTTCAGATTTTTGCAGCTTTTGGTTCTTGAAATGTCAGCTTGCGTTGGTGAAACTTGTTGGGTTGCTGATCCTCTAAGCTAATGATTGATGAAGCTAGAGGTGTTTTATGTGTTTATATGTGTGTTTTGTGGTGGTTAAATGTTGGGGAAATTTTAAGAATGAAAATGGGGTGCTGGCCGGATGAGGGAGCAATTTTCCAGCTTTGTTACCGGTTGTTGTTTTGCAATTTTTGCTTAGGTAATGAACTGGATTGCTTGTTTGGAGGTTAGACTAATTAGTTGTGATTGTTATGGACTTAAAGTATGAGTTATGATTTGAAGATGGTTGAGCAAAAAAGAGGAGAAAATTCTGCTCTGCTAAACCGAACCAGCAGGCCTGTTTTTCTTCCATTTTTACCTGAAATTTTGAGCTGGATTTTGTGAAGTTATTGAGCTATTTAAATCGTGTATATGTTCACCTATATGTGTAGAGCAGTTTTGGTGAAAATGCAGCTTTGGTACAATGGAAAACTTCATTGAAAAATCAAAGAGAAAAATGCCCCTTGAGTTGTCCGAAAAATTCTGGAAATTTCCAGATTTTTTGGGCGAATTTGGGGTTTGGTTTTGACAAGTTTTTGAACCATTTGAGCTGTAAACATGTTAACCTATATGTGAAGTATTGTTTGGGTAAAAATGTAGCCTTTGAGTAGTTGAAAATTTTTGGACAAATTGAAGAGAAAATGGACTGCTTGTACCGAATGCACTTGAAAATTTTTCCAGCTTTGCATGAGACATGTTGAATGATTTTCACGTTAACATGAACCCAATTTGACTTGTGTTTAGTTAAGGGGTGTGTATAGCTCAATTTGGGGACAAAATCTAGTAGAGTTTACGTTCAAAAAGTGGACCAAAATTTTATTCTTCACGAGGCTACCCAAAACAGAAATTTTGTTTGAAATTAGAAAGGATTTTGACGTTTGGATTTCGTTTTGGTTAAATGTGGACTAAATCTGTCCTGAAAATGTTTTCTAGCATTAACCTTTGTTACTAGGTCCACTTCGAATCAATAACCTTGAATTTTATTAGACCAAATGCCCTATTTCGAGAAGTATGCCAAATCTGGAAATTTTCTTGAAAACTCAAGTTTTTGCCTTCATGAAAATCCTAGAACCAAGTTGGTCAATGGAATTTGGCAAACTTAAGGAGTTTCTATTTTATAGAAATTCCAACGACTAGTTTTACTTGGTTTATATGATTTCCTCTTAAAGGAATTTCCCAAGATATTTTTGGGAAAAATTAGAAGGGAAAATTCCTCTAAATGGTTAAATGTGATTTTTCTCAACCTGTGACACCAAAGTGGTGTTAATTGCTTATATGACTCTAGAACTTGGTTATTGGAATATTTGACAAATTTAGCAAGTTTTTGGTTTTAAAGAAACCTCAAAATTTAATTTCACTCGAAATTTGTGGATTTCACTTTGAGAAAACGATTAATACTAGTTTGGGATTTTTGAGTGAAATTAAATGCTAGTTGACTCGAGTTAAATTCGCCAACTCAAAAGTGGAAATTTATGTGAATTATTTGTATGATTTTAGGAGTTGGTGAAAAGCACAATCTCGATCAAAGTTTGGAATTCTAGACTCTTCACTTGAGGTGAGTGTCTCTTGCATGAATCGTGTTTAACTGCTAGTTGAACTACTTGTTAAAAGTACTTGCCAGAGATATCATGAAATGTTAAATGCTATGTGATTGCGTGAAATACCACAAGTACAAGTGTTACAATGTCGATTGGAGCGTGGTCTCGTCGACTAAATAAACCAAACGGATGCATGTACCACGCTCTATTAGAGTGGGAGGTACCTCTCTGTCGTCTTGGTAAAAGTGCTTGCAAAATTCGTGTTGGAGTCGGGCCCGAAAATAAGGGGGAAGTCGTTGCTAGGAGACGTGTAGATTAGGGAAAATGTCTACATGGAGATTAGGTAGTGAAAGTTGACGGAGTGTCAACTACTATAAATTACTTGATCGAGCGCGAGGACTTTGGCTCCTGAGAGCCCCGTATCCTTTTCTTGTCATGTTACTTCATTTTCCTAAATTGTTGATTGCTTACTTGTCCATTTGTACTTGTTAAATTGCCTATGTGAATTGCATGTTTCGAGGCACCACTGAGCTATTGGCTCATCCCTTCCAATTTGTTTTTTTCCTTGACAGGTTCTGAAATGCATGAAGTCTTGGAGAACTAGAAAAGAAATGTTATATTTTGAATGCCCACTTTTGTAATTGTACTTTGGGAGATACTTTAATATCTTTTGGATGATTTTTTTTTTTGTGCCTTTGGGAAAATGTGAATCCTGTGGTGCTTCTGTACCCTGGATCAGGAATTTTAAATTGTACATTAAGTTGAATTTAAGTATTTTAAGTTCGACATTTTCTTTGATGCTTGAAATTGTACTTTTGGACAGAGTAAGTTGAATGGTACAGTTTGTTTAAGTACTTGGCTTATGCGAGAAGTAAAGTTTATTTACGAATTATATTTGATGATGTTAGATGATTGAGTGAGTGAGTCCCGGCGAGAGCTGGGTAGGCGACTCGCCGAACCCTCTGGTTCGCCTTAGGGGGAGATGGGACCGCCACATAACCATTCTCTGACATAATAATATGATAATAAATGGACTAATTTGCCCCTACTAATTATATTAATTTCTTTCTATTTTGCCCTAATTCATTATTTTAAATTTTTGACAAATTTGCCCCTATTAATTAATTTAACATTTTTTAGCTAATTTACCCCTACTTATGTAATAATAAAAGGACTATATTGCCCTTGGACTAAATTGCTTTTAGTAATCTTATTTTCTCAACCAAATTCTATATAAATACATAACTTTATTGATTGGACTTTGCGAATGAGGTTTTCAATAGGCCCAAATTTAGGCCAAAGAAAAATCTTCTATATTGACTTGAGTTTGGCTCATTTAAAACTCTTAAATGGGATGGATTTTACTTTAACCCTAATTTAGCCTATTATTTAATTGAATTTCAAATTTATATCTAAAACTATGTTAAAATCTAGTTTTAAGGTCCCGAATGGGCTGAATTTGAGTGAATGCAAATTTTTATATATCAAAACCCTTGATTTACTTTATAATTCTAAAGTTTCAAATTACTTTATTTTAATGGAAGTCATAAATTTTTAAATTATTTTATTAAATGATCCTACAAATTAAGAGGTATTTTGGTCATTAAAATAGTAACTTTATCTCATCCAATCTCCAACCAAACACAATATAGGATTATTTCGTAATATATCATATCCAATCTAAACCAACTAAACACTGGATAATTTCAATTATTAATCCCAGGATGATTCAACCTAAGATTAATAATCCAAGAATGAATCAATCCATCTCATCCAGTCCATGAACCAAACTAATCCTAAGGGAATATTTTATTACAAAGGAATATTCTATTAAGAAGCACATTTCAAGAGAATAATGTATTAAGAAAGGCTAAGAAATTATAAAAAAATACATGATTATCATCAACAAATTAAAAATTTATCCAAACTTGAATAAGTTACGTTAGTTCACACTTTACACATGATCACAATCATCTCACTACAGACAGGCCGAGAAATTAGTATAGGAAATTTTTAGATGAATTAAAAAAGTCCAATATTTTTTAAAAACTAGACTTTCATATGAAAATTCTAAAAATTTATAAAAAAAATTCCTCAAAATTTGGATTTTCAAACAAAATTTCTAAAACTTAGAAAAATTCTAGAAACCTATGAACTTTCAAATGAAATCCCTATGGATTAGCCAAAAATTCCGAAAATTTTGAACTTGTAGATGAAACTCCAAAAAATTCCACAACTTTTTTCCAAACTTCCTGTTGTCCCTTCATTTTTTCCTTATCTGGACTATTCAACATTCGTATGGATTGCAATCCTTTCTCATGTGAATTTGTAGAAATTAATCTCAATCCCCATCAATTACATGGAGAAAAAACCGTAAACAAAGTATAAAGTAATAACGTACGTTGAATATAATAGTAAAAAGCCAAAAAAAAATTTTTGAGGAAAAGAACAAGAAGAAACAAAAGAAAAAGTGGAGAAACTAAAGCTTCGGATCTGCGACAGGTTGTCGATGCTTGTACAATAATAAAAATAAACTTAGTTGCCAACAAAAGCAGTTTTGAGTCAATTCTAGTACTAGAGCAGGGACTCTAGATGTGCAATAGGTTATTAGATTTACCCTAGTTCCGAATAGTTTACTAAATCCAATATACCAGAATTTATTCCTGAGAACTTGTTAATTTGTATATAGGGCAAGTAGGGTCGAATTCACAGAGACTGGAAGTAATTCGTTTCTACTAAAGTTCAAGTTATGAGGGGGATTTTAAGGAAATTAACAATAAGCTACACTAACCAAATATTGTAGTTGAATAAGAATTAAATAACAATTAAATAGCAATAAGGTAAAAACTCAAATAGTATTGGACAGCTCTAGTCAAGAAGTAACTTCGGCAATGGTTCAACTAATTGATCATCGATGCAAAGATAACTCCAATTATTAACTAATAAATATGTTATAACTGTCAAACAAGCGATGACAGTCAACTCATCCTTACTGTGTCGATAACTAAGGTACGCCCGTTAATCACTACTCTAATAGAGAAATAATTCTAGGTACACCCGTAAGATTTAATTCCCCAATTGCCTTACATATTAGAGGAGCCATATTCTAACCAAATAGCACACTACCAGAGTTATTTTAGATTAGCCTGCGTATTCTCCTGACACAAATCTAATCATACCAATTGTCACTATTTTAGAGTAGTTAAACAATTACGGATTCAACGCCCCAATTGACATTAGGTTACTAAATTACTTCAACGTCCGGGCCCAGGATATTCAATTAACAAAACAACCATAAACACTGCAAACAGAGAATATGCAAATATCAGTAAATAAGACGAATAAATAAAATTAATTCGATCTCACGATTTTTAAATGAACCAAAGCCTCCGTTATTCCTTGACTAGAAAAAAAGGATTGAGTTCATCATTGATTAAAAAAAACCCACACAAAGCTGTAGAACCAGTCGCGGCCATTGTCACCGAAATCTAACTATATAAAAGCGGGAGTTGGAGAATGAACAGTGCCATTTTGGTCGAGCGGTTATCACGTAATTTTCAGCAACTTTGATGGCTTTTGTATTTGTTGGTTTTGTCGGCTTTTCGGCAACTCCATTTGCATCAGTCTTTGACAGTTCCTTATGTCATTAGAATTAGCCTTAGTAGTCTGCTATTTTTGTGACTTTGAGGGGCTTTTGGGTCTTTTGGTCATTGAGAAGCCTCCAGTCATCCTTCTGGTCAAATGCTACGGTGATGAAATCTCAGCTGAAAACCAAAGCATAATAACGAAAAAAAAGAAAGGCAAAAGGCATAACTTTCTATGTATCTGTACAGCAATAAAGGGACGCAGCAGTTAAGCTTCTGAACTTGTATAGATTTTCTCTAATTCAGTCAGATAAAGCTCAAGAATCATACAAATAATCTGGGCTAAAAATAAAAATTGATAATCAAGTTGGATTAATATATTTTTTCTAATTTTATTCTGAGGTTTCACGCATTTCTATATGTTTCTTATTCTTGATAATCTATGTATTTGTTGGTTTTTCCCTTCTTTTTTTTCCACGGATTAAAACATTTAATCAATATAATCACAACAATTATTTTTCTTTCATATTTTTGTAAAATGCCGCTCAATAATATTAGATCATTAATCAACATTAAGAGCCATGTATTATTACATTGTTTTTGAAATTTACAGTACTTTAATTTTTTTAATGTAAGAAACAATCTAATTAATGTTGAGCGTTTTGTAAATACACAATTATTGAGGAAATAATTAATAAATTATTATTGGCTTTAATGACTTTAAAAAATGAATTTTATTACTGCGACATGAAATAAAAATTGTTTGGAAAAAAATCAATGCATATATTGCAAAAAAATGAAATAAAATAGTGCTCTGTAAAATTGTTGAATGCAGTGATTGTTTAGCATGTTCAGTAGTAGCTTTTGACTGAATGATTCCCAAAAGTTAAACAGCAGTAAAAAAAAAAAATGAAGTCCAACATTGTTATCACAATTAACCAAAATCGGTTAAGGTGTCATGGATATAAAAATGGTTTCTAATCCTACTACTTTTTAAAACATACAACTATAAAGATATATTAGTCTACATATCCATATTAGTCTATATAATTATTACAAATTTTTAATGCCCTTGTTTTTATTCTTATTTTTCGTTCTATAGAAAAGAATAATTAATATGTTATTTACTAATAGTCCGGGCATCTAATAACAATTGCAGGATAACCGCTTGACAAAAAAACATTGTTCATGGGACAACTCTCGCTTTTATATTGTCAGATAAATATCCATATATAATGTATATATATAATAATTATAAAATGTTTCCTAATGGCTCTAAATTTAATGTGTATATATTCATTTTTCCTAATGGCTCTAAATTACTCTAAATTGAAAAACAATGTTGTATGCTATTTTTTTATTATTCTT
Source organism: Coffea arabica (assembly GCF_036785885.1). Taxonomy (NCBI): domain Eukaryota; kingdom Viridiplantae; phylum Streptophyta; class Magnoliopsida; order Gentianales; family Rubiaceae; genus Coffea; species Coffea arabica. The sequence goes on from NC_092315.1 coordinate 47,342,856, forward strand.
TTAGTCAAACATGCAACATTAATTACATTGTTTCTTACATTAAAAAAATTAAAGTACTGTAAATTTCAAAAACAATGTAATAATACATGGTTCTTAATGCGGATTAATGATCTAATATTAGTGAGCGACATTATATAAAAATATGAAAGAAAAACAATTCTTGTGATTATATTGATTAAATGTTTTAATTTGTGCAAAAAAAAAAATGGGCCCATATTTATAGAACTTAGTGAGTAATAGAGATATACATAAATATAAATGGGTATCTTTATAATTACCTCACCCAAACCACATAATTTATACAAATCATACCACACAAAATGTTGACACTGCATTGTCTCAATTATAGTACTTTATTAACCATTATATTACAAAATATCCTTCATACTTCACAAACTATTAACACTATATTCACCCAACCAATTTACCGCACTATTATTTTATAATTCAAGCCAAACTTATACCACCTATATAATTCTCTATACTACAATAAATATACAATAACTAAAACTTGTACAACTTAATACGGGAAATATTCGCCCTCCTGCGCAACGCGCAGGCCGTCCTAACTAGTTGAGATGAAAAACGGTAGAATAAGAACAACGGAATACCACCAAGTCAAAAGATGCCTAATTGCTTCTACCTAAGTGTCTAACATACGTGGACTCCCAACCACTAAAAGACGAAATTGTCTAAAGCCAAAAAGGAGTCAAAATTGGCTGCTATTTTTCCTCCCTAAAAATCCTCTACTGTACGGTTGCCAAGAGAAATAAAAGGAAAGAGTTCTACTACTTCTCCTCCACCGTACTGTCATTATCAGAAGACAAGGAAACAATATTCAATTCTGTCTTCCATTGGTCTTGTGTCTCCTGTTACCACTCAAACTCTTTTGCTAGCTATCGTCAAATTGGCATCTTTTTATGGTATTTTATTCCACTCTCTGCAATAATTATAAATTTTCAAAAGTGAGTGAAATCTGATAATTAATCCACATTTGGTAAGGTAATAGGGGAAATTAATTACAAAATATATGGTAAAATTGTAACCTATCAATCTGGTAATGGGAAGAAATGGGTTTTGCACCAAATTGGATAGTGAGAGTGAAGAAGGGCGATTAAGAAGTTCTAGAACCATGGAGATTACAACTATGAAAAGTAAACACAAATTGAAGAATTTGGGAAGTGTCCAGAGAGCACATAGAAAAGAGAAGGAAAGAGTAGAGATGACTAATTTTTGTGCAAGGTGAATTGTGAGGGTTTATGTTTGGTTGTTAGTGTGATGATTAGTAAGAAAAAAATAAAAAAAAAACCAATGGTTCACGATTTGCACTGTTTTTTCTGGGTCACCGATTTTTACCGGGTTTTGACTCTCATCCAACTTTTAAATACAATCGAACCAGAGGCATGGCCGGTTTATAGTTGAATCGATCAAACCAGCCAGTTTGGTCTGATTTTAAAAACACTGATTGGCTCTTGTTTAGAACTTTTGATAGTCAAGAAAAGCATGTTATTTCTCAATGCACACGTATGCATGTCTGGAATTTTTTATATCTCTCCAACTACTTTGATTCCTTGCAAATCTGTTAAAGGCTTCCTAGATGAACCTTTACAATACTAATCTTTGTTTGTTGTATTATGCATTTTAAACTTGAGGAGGCTTTTACAAATTATTCCTAGATTCGGTTTTGGGCCTAATTATTAAACCTTTCTAGATCAACATTTTATATATAACTAGTAATAGGTCACGTGCTTTGCACGTGATTATAATATCATAAAATATAATATTTCTTAAACATCAAAATTTATTGTTCAAATTTTTAAACAAATTTAATATTTGCATATTTTCTATTTTTTTTATTTTTAATAATGGGGGGTCTTGAATCGAGGACCTCCTATTTATAATCCTTCCTGCCTTACCACTCAACCCAACCTTCTCCCTATTTTGTTTTTTATTTAATTTTTCATCTTCTTTAATTAATTGTCCTTTAAAAATTTATTTTAAAAGCAAAAAAAAAAAGTTCACAAAATGTTGTATCTATAAATTCATATAAAATATCCAAAGAATTTTTAATAAATGAGAATACATTCAATCTCTTTCAATTTCTACTAACAGTTTTAAGGACAATTAATTAAAGAAGATGAAAATGTAACATTTTAAAAAAAGATTTGCCCAAATATGAAATAATTTGATAAAAGTATCAATAGTTTGAATGGTATGTACAATATCGATACTTCTAATTACTTCTATTTGTTTTTTCATTTTTTCAAGGCAAACAAATTATGATAATACCACTAAAAATTTTTAACTTTTAATTAGATATATGAACAATTTTTTATTTTTCTTTTGGACTTAGATGATCTGAATTTGCATGCTAAGTAAAGGTTAATTGTTTGTTAACTATTGGATTTGGTCCAATGGTCAAAGTAGATTCTTAGAGTTTTCTTCGATGTCAAGTTTACGATTCAAATCCTATTCATAATAGTTAGGGATGGAAAGGGTGTGAGAAAGGGTGGGAGGATAAAAATAAAATAAAATAAAATAAAAAATAATTTTTTCATAATGCTCTACCATTATTACTTTTCATGTTACTTAAGTTGAATTTGTCAGTTGCTTGATGAAATTCTTTAATATGAACTTATATGCATGTTTTTTTTTTTGAAAAATGAAGAGATATATAGTTTTTGAAATTGAACTCTTTGTATTAATTTTTTTTAGTATTTCTATTAATATTGGAGTATGAATGATCTACCACATATAAATTTTTTCTTTCTCACTATTCATTTTTTGAGAATTGAAATTTCATTGGTAGACATAATTGAGTTTTTTTCCTTTCTTTTGTTTCCTTTTTTTTTTAAATTTTTTTGGACAAAATCTGACATGAAGCACAAATGATAAACACTCTATTATTCTATAAACACCTTGTTCTGATATCAATACTAACATCTTTGAAGATTTAAAAATTTTATTAGGCAGTGACTACTCAAGAATTTTTAATGAAAATAAAAAAATTGAAAACAAAATGCAGAGAGACACATTGGTTTGGAGTATTATATTTTTTTGTTGTCTTCATAATTCAAATTTAATTAAGATTATAGTTTTCTTCCTAACTACTACAATTATTGTTATTATTGAAATGCAATAAATCTAAATATTAGGGAGAAGGGTATTTTGGACAAATAAAAACAAAGACCAAATCCTACTTAGTCTCTAATGTTTAATATTTTGTCTAGTAATCAACCATCATTTTCTTTTAAAAAAATATATATGATATAATGAATTTTAATCATCACAATAAATTTAAAATTGAAAAGAGAGTAATATGAAATCTCAATCATCAATTAATAAGGGTATAATTGAAATAATAAAAATTAAGATCACAATAATGCTTTCAGTTACACTCCAAAGTATCAAAATTCATGGTATTTTTTACATAGTAATAATAATAAGAGCAAAATACCCAATAGCCATTAAACTTTTTAAATAGTCGAATTTTGGTCATTTAACTATTAATAGTATGCCTTTATCCACTAAACTATTGAAAGTGTAAATTTTGGATCATTTCGTCTGATTTTATCATTAATTTTGTCAAATCTAACTGTTAATAGTATGTCACATGAATTGTGTGAACCCTTAGATCTGACAGAGTTAACAATGGAATCAAACGGAATGGTTCAAAATTCACACTTTTGATAGTTCAGTGGGTAAAAATATACTATTGATAATTCAGTGGCTAAATCTTAACCATTCGAAAAGTTTAGTGGCTATCCGACTAATTTGCTCTAATAATAATGAATCAGTATGTTCTTCTAAATCAATGCATATGATATAATGAATTTTAATCATCATAATAAATTAAAAAGAGCATACTATGAAACTTCATTTATTAATTAATAAGGGTATCCTATATATATATATATATATATATATATATATATATATATACATATATATATAGAGGAGTTGTAGTTTATCTGTTGGGTGATTTTCATCTGACATTTTAAGGGGTAATTTAGAGATTGTATAAGTATCATACAAGTAATCCACCTTAGAGTACAAGCAAGCCATACTTATTGGAGTATGAGTTAACTAAAGTTGACAGGTACCGAACCTGTGCAATAATAATAAATAAAACCTAATTACCACTAAAAGTAGTCAATAATCAATTTTAGGTACTGGAGCAGGGACTCTAGGTGTGCAATGTGTTACTTGATTCATCCTGTTCCCGAAGAGTTTGCTTAATCCGATATACCCGAATTAATTATCTGACTAAATTCACTAACTAGTAGACAGTGGCAAGCAGGGTCGTTTCCTCAGGGACTGGGGAGAAATTTATTTCCTTTCGAGTCAAGATAAATGGGGGATTTGGGATTAAATGCTAATGAATTAAATAAATCAAATATAGTAGATAATTAATTAAAATAAATAATTAGAAGAACTCTAGCCAAGGGTATACTTCAGAAATGGTTCATGTACTGATCATCGATTCAAAGATAATTTCACATTTATTAATAGATTGGTTATAGTTGTCATACACGCGATAAACAACCAGTCTTTCCTTAATTTATCGATAGTCAATGTACGACCATTGACTATTTCTCTAACCGGAAACAATCCTAGGTACGACCGTAGGATTTAATTTCTAGATTGCATTAAGGTTTAGAAAAGCCCAATCCTAACTAACAAACACGCTACGAGGGTTTGTTTAAACTAGATCGTATGTTCCCCTGACATAAATCCAATTATGCCAGTTGCTAACGGGACAGAGGTAATCGAACAATTACGGATCCAACTGCCCCTAATTAGCAAAGTAGCCTATGTGAATAATTAAATATTGTGCACTATTCAATCATACACAAAAGCTATAACAATTAAAAGCAGAAAACATATAAATACCAATAAATGGAGAAAGTAATTAAAATAATTTAGATCTCACAGTATTTATCGAACCAAATCTTCAGTTGTCCCCTTGACTAGAAAACAAGATTAGTTACTCTCCATTGAGAGTAACTCACGCAATTCCATTGAAGGAAATTGCGTCAATGTTTGACAATAGAAAAAAACTACTCAGAGGAGAAGAGAGCCCCCCGGATGCCGTCCTCTCAATTCCTATTTTGTAGCTTCTTAAGAGAAACCAACTCTCCCGAATTTGTTGCGGTTGAACTCTTAATCACGCGGGATCCGGCTTGCTCTTCCTATTTTCTCGTTTTCTAAGGGAAACAAACTTCCAATTGCAAAAAGGAAACATTCTAAAGAGATAATACTTAATTGTTTCCTAAATAGAAAAAGGTAACTACTAAGATAATATTCCAAGTTCCCTAATCCAACACTAAAACTAATAATGAAGATTAAAATCTTCAAAATCTTCCTTCAAAAATTGCCTTGAATTCGACTCGGACTTGGAAATCGGTTCCGAATGTGCCACCATCAAATTAATTGGAAAATTGTCCATTTTTGTCTCGTTTTGCTCATTTTCCTACAATTAGCACCATTAACCAAATATAAGTAGAATCTATCAATTAAAATAATATTTGGCTAAAATCAAGGAGAAAATAATTATAAATTTAGCAACAAATTATGACCTATCAAAAGTGCCCTTTGTGAGACGATTATTACATTCACAAATGGTACTTATGTGTTATTAGTGACAATTTCACCCTTTTAACTACCCTTTTAACTACCCGTTTGGTACATTGGTAAGACAGAAAGGAAGTGGGGTAAATTGCGGTAAAGCCATCCGATTGAATTAATTGTGTTTAAGACAATATTAATGAGCCAAAGTAGAAGAACCATTTGAAAACTATTTGTGAATTCTAACCATAGGAAGTTTTGTACTCTTCATCGTTAAAGTTCAAGAAATATTAATTGAGTTCTTCCAACAAAACACACTCATTTGAACCAATGATTGCAGCATGTTGAATAGCTCATTAAAGTGTGGGCGATTAAGAATCATTTGAGTTCAATGTTACAACTGTAACCGAAAACCCCCTATCTTCCCCACCATCTGTAGATTAGTTTCTATGTTTCTATTTCACACCATTAGAGTTAGATTTGTAGAGGTATGCTCATTTTCACTCGTGCTTCTCGCTTTGTGAACTGTATAGCTTTGTTTGCACAATAAAATTCCTGAATTAGCTTTTGTCATAACTTTTGCTAGTGGATGAAGTGTGGGCAAATTTTCTTGTTAGATTGCATTTTGTTCCTCAAGGCACAAGGTAATTGTGTATATTCACTTGATGCATGTAATCTATTGTTTAAATTGATTACAAATTTATTGCATTGATTACAACTATGTGGTGTCTTTAACAAGTGTGTAGATAATTGATCAAATTTTAGAACTATATTATAGGTGATGCAATTTTTTATTTCAATAGTTAAGTGCATGACTTGGTGTGTGTGGATTGAAATTGCTATTTGAATAGACAAGTCTCTATATTCATATGATATGTTATTTTCTTATTGAATTTAGTTGAACTCATGAAACATAAGTCTTTAGAAGTAATAACAAAACCAAGCTCCATTCCAGAAGCTCCGACCACAATTACTAAAACTCAAAACTCTGCAAAAGGCGCTCAACCACTAACCAAGAAGCACCGTACCTAGAGAAGCAGAAATCTAATCGTATCCTTTTTCATTCCTATATCACGTACTCTTCAATAGAGATGATTGCGAGACTGCTACCTCAGCTATTTACCTACTTACATTTCAGGAATACTACTTTATTTATCTATCTATGTGAATAATGTGAGGTTGAATAGTAGAATTATTCAGCATCAACCTTCAATTTGAACTACAACTATGTCTATCATCCCTTCACTATGGTTGCGTAAACTTTTATAATTCTCTCAACTGATTATCTACTATAATAGTATGCAATATTTTATCTACACATGATATGGAATTTTTGACTACCATTAATAGTATGTCTTGCCTAATTGTCCAACATTACCAAATTATTTAACAACACCACAGGTATAAATTGCCATGCTTTGAATGGGTCTTCTCCCTAGTAATTAGAATAATAAAAACTAAGATCACAATAATGTTTATACTTACATTCCAAAGTACCAAGACTCATGGTACTTTTTATATAGTAATGATAATGTTAATGGTAATACTAATCTTCGTTTATGACATTAAGCATTACAAAGTTGATCATGATTATAGTTAATTGTAGGACATTAAAAATTAGAGTTTGGTCTGGGGGCTAATCAGCCTAATCAATGATTTTAGTTAGGCCAATAGATAATGCAAGCTCACTTCCCTGAGTAGGTTGAAATGCACCTAATCAAAGAATTTTCCATGTGTACAAACTCATAGTACGCGCCAAAATATAAAAATGTTAACAAGCTTGTCGGTTTTGTACATGTATTCGCAACTAACTGAAGCATCTGACTTAATTTGTCTAGATTCCCGACTCTTAGCATTGTTACTCGTGAAACAGCACTTTGGCCGAAACCATGGTCACGTGACTCACGTCAACGGGTGGAAGCCCACAGTAGGCAGAAGCAAATGCGGGAGGCCAACTGTGTTCTCCGGGGTTGGCACGGGAGAAACTTGTGCGTGGATAAAATAATGCAATACATTTTAAAATTACAATAAAAACCTTTTAAAAATTTGTTCATCATCTAATGCCCAGTATTTAAAAATATTTTGTGAACACTCCCGCCGAGATGTGGATCCCAATGAAAGGGAAAGAACAAAAATGTTAATGTCAAAGAAACGTCGAAAAAGAAGGCACAGAAATGTAGGCGAGATTGTTGTAACAGAAAAATGGGTGAAATTTTCAACATTAGTTAGTGAATGTACATATCAAAGCAAATATTATGGTAGGTTTTTTTTTTTTTAATTGAGTTTGATATTTGAAATAATTGAATCATAAATATAAAAAGGAAGAGTTGGAAACTTAGACATGATTAAACTAAAGGGAGATGTGGAATTTTGGTCCCCCAATATTTGGTCTATGAGTTAAACTAGTCCCTGATATTTTGACCAAAATAAATATGGTCCCAAAAGTTTTGACAACTAATAGAAAAGTAGAATATCTAATGGTCAAAATCAAATTAGAATTAGTCAAAAGTTTTGATTTTGTATTTTTTGGTCCCTAATATTTGAAAATTTGTTCAATATGGTCCCTTATGTTTTAAATAATTATATTTCAAATGAAATAAAATGTGAATTAGATTAATTACATAAAAAAATGTGTTCTCAAATCTCTTAAAAATCCTTAAAGTACTCCACATTGTCAAAATACTATCATCTAACCTAAAGAGCATCTCTTCGTTAAATTAATTACAAACAAATGACAACACATGAATCATATATAAAAGAAAAATTAGTGGGAAAAAGAGAATTTAAATTTGAGTATATAGTAACTTTAATTTTAAACAATATAACACAAATTGTTGCATGACTTGTGGATCTAAGTTTCAATCAGCTATGGTTAGGCATTGTGATTGCATTAACAAGTAAAGGTGATTACCAATATGAATCTATGTTTTCAGAACCGGACCGGATATCGACTCGCCCGAGGTCAGGGGTCAAGGGTCAATGGGTTCGACCGGGGGTCGATAAGGGTCGAACCGGATGACGTCATAAATAAATATTATTTAAAAATTAAATTATTGTATATAAAATATCCAATAACATATTGATATTAATAAAGGTATATTTATATATATTTGATGTTTCAAATATATTTAACAAGAAAATACAAAGAAATTAGAACAATCAAGTAACAATTTATATTATTTAATAAACATTAACAAGTTTAGAATTAAAATTATGGATTTAATTGAAAAATAACATCAAATTTTATGACAATATTTATAAAATATGAAATATTTGAGGCATATTAATAAGTTTTCACAATTTAGGGGGTCAAAACATAATATTAAAAAAGTTTAAACTTTTTTTACAAAATCTCTGTTGGACCGGTTTTTCCGGTTCTGTACCGGTCAAATCCGGTCAAACCCGGTTTTTGACCGGAGTTGACCGGGTTTTATATCTCCCGGTTCTGATGACCAACTCGGACCGGACACCTGACCGGTTCCCGGTTCAACCGGTCGGACTGGCCGGTCCGGTCCGAGTTTGAAAACACAGATATGAATGACTCATGTGAATTTTAAAAATATTTCTTGCTATTTCTTCTTGTCTTTCCTTCATATTAAATTAAATATTTCAATAACACAATTTAATGTATTTATATTTACGTTCATCTAACATTGATAATTTTATTGAATAATTTGAACAATTATAAAATCTTTAAATCAATTGTAGACACCAAAATTTGATTTCAAACTTTATTCATTTAATTAATTTAATTTTTAATTTAATTTGTTTCGATTTTAGGGTTTTATTTTATTTTATTTTATTTTTTGACAGAGGAGAATGAAAAAAAAACAAAAAAAAACAAAGGGGAAAACAGAGTGGGCGGCGGAGTAGGAGGAGAAAAGAAAAAGCTTCATCTGAGGGCGGAGGGTTTTTGAGCAATGTTTTTAAACTCGGACCGGTCAGTGAACCGGAGAGGTGGCCGGTTCGCGGTTCGACCCGTCCAACCGGCCGGTTCAAAGGTTCACTGTTTTTTTTTTTTTTAAGTGTTAAGTACTAAGCAGGTTTCATTCTACACTTGAACTTTACCAACATAACGATAATAATAAATTTTCTAAAAGTTATACATAAAACATGGAATGATAAATATAATTAAAATATCATAATTCACCATAAGTTTTCATAAATTCATTATAAACATAAATAGATACAATCCAAATGTTCACCAATTATCACAAATAAAAACACAAAAAATAAATAAATTAAATATTGAAATTCTTTTACAACCCTTAAAAAAATCCATAAAAGAGTTCAAGTTAAGACAAACTATTTGAATAGCAAACTTTTATCAGTGGCATGATAAGGAACCACACCACCTTCACAATTTCATCAACTTAAGCTGAAAAAGTTAAAATTTTATTATAAAAATATAAATCTAATTGCTCAAACTAAAAAAAACTAAAAATTTTTGAAAAACAAATATACAGTTAAACACATAAAAAATTAATTGCTACTAAACATTACTAATTAACATGTTATATTAAATTCAATGATCCTATACCATTAATTATTTTAAATTCAATTATCAATAGCTTCGATTATGTGCCAACTACCATATTTTTGACCAGCCCAATGTTATTATTTGTAATTCCTACCCAATTCCTACACGGATGTGCACTACTTTTGCAAAAATTTCATCCTTAATTAATCGAATAAAAAAAAAAAAAAATGAGGGAAACATATAAAAATTGAGGGGAAAAAGAAGAAAATGCAAAAAATCAACTAAAGATAATAATATAGAAAAAAAAACCTTGAAAAGAAAAAAATTAAACTTACTAAGATGTTGGAAAACAAGAAAAGTTGAAATTTTCAACTTGTTTACAATTTGCTAAAGATAATAACCTGATAATAATGGTGAAGACTTGAGAAAATCTTGTTGTGGATATTTGGGTTAAAAATGGTTAAGAAGAAAAAATTGAAAAAAAAATAAAGAGAAGAACTTGATGTTTTAATATATTTTTTAGTTAAGTAGAATTCTCAACAAACTTAACTACAGTCTAGCGGTGAGATTGTCATATCCAAAATGGAGACCCAGGTTCGAATCTTAGCTACACCATTCTTGATATTTTATTGAAGAATTTTAAAAACTGCCGGTTCACGGTTCTTAACGGTTCGCACGGTTCGTCCGGGTTTCAACGGTTCTCCATGAACTTCCGGCTTTAGCATTAGACCGGACCGGTGACATGGCCGGTTCGCGGTCCAACCGGTCGAACCGGCCGGTCCGGTCCGGTTCTGAAAACATTTGTTTTTGAGAGAATAGAGAGCCGAGAGAGGGAAGGATCGGAGAGGGGTGGAGGAAAAGAAGAAGAAGGCAAGGAACAAGAAAAATCGAGAAGGAAGCTGCGGCTGAAATCTGGAACTTGGAGGAGGAATTTCGGGCAGAGTGAAACGGATGAAAAAGGAAGAAAAGGGGACCGGATAGAAAAAGAGAAGGAACCAAGGGAAATGGGAGCTTCAGCTTCAATCATTCGATAAAAATTTTTTCCAATCACCACTGCCAAATTTCCCACCACCTCAACCGGCTGCCGGCTGCCACCACTCTCTTTCCACCCTCCGTCCTCAAATTCCCCCCAATTTCCCCAAACGACTCCTCCACAAAACCCCTCATTTCCCATTCTGCTCTTCCCCGCTTCCAATACAAGCCTTTTCTGCCAACGCCTCCACCACAGCCCTTCCCCTTTACCGCCATCTCTGTCCGCGCCAAGCCCAAAGAACTCATCCTCAGCAACCTTTCTGTTCTCGGTGGAAAGGACAAGAACAGCTACGACGTCGAGACTCTCATCAACTTCTTCTCCACCTGCTCCTCTGCCGTGGATGGTTTGAGCAGCAACAGCAGCGGAGATTTCCAACTCACCGAGCCGTCACCACTTCATCGGATATCCATTGCCGCTTGCGAATTTCACCAAGAAAGCCTTGTAAGTTGTCTTCCCTCTTTGAATTTCAGTTTCCATTCGAGCACAAACGTCTGAGCTTCCAAAGCATGTTTTCCGTGTCTCTGTTAGTGCAATTTTCTTGTTGATTGTTTATGGTTTTAGAATATACAGGCTCTATGTGTCGATTGGACTGATTTATCTCGTGTTTATAACAAATTTTGGGCTAGTCATAACCTCAATTGAGCAAAATTTGCTGAAGTTTTTCACGCTCATTTAGTGTTTGATAAAATGCCCGAACGGAAATCTTGAACCAAAAGAGGAGATTTTATGCCTTTTTTTTAATTTAAGAGAGACTCTGGCTAGTCCAAAGCTGGCCAGAATACCGTGCGTTTGCTAGTCGAGGAGAGGAAGAGAAGCCACGAACTTTTGAAATTGATTTCATCCATTTCGCTGTTTTTGCATTCTACAATGGTGTGATGCATCTTGCCGGGTAAAATTACCGAAATGTTGGAGCATCAGGGGTTGCAGAAGCTTTCCTCTAAGTCACGCCGAAGAAGAAAGCTTCAGCGAATCATTTGTTTGCAAATATTTGGAAATTCGTGAATTGGCCCCTGAACCATAAGTAATTTCATAACGGCCCGAATAATTTGGTTTTTCTTTCAATTGGGTCCTGAATTAATTTCAAATTGACCCCTGGGCTTAGGTCTCTTCATGTTTTGTACATATTGACCTTTGTTCCTTGGCTTTTGCCTAATTTCTGATAGGACTTGAAAATTGGAAAAGTTGACTTATTTCGCCCTTTTAGATTTTTATTATCTTTTCATTTTTTTAAGTAATCTTTTGGGTAAATTAATTCTTGATTTTAGGTTATAATTATGATTTAATAATTTTATTTGATTTTATCATGTTGGGTTTTAGTGAAATAGGTGATTTGGGTTTAAGGGAGTGGGTTTAGCTTATTCATTTGGGTTTCTTTTTGGGCTTAGGAAGCTTTGACCCAAGATGAAATAATAAATGGGCCCAGAAGCTTGTTTGCTCAAGTAATCTGGAAACGAATTTGCAGTTTAGTCCCTGTACTTTGCATAATTTCACTATGGCCTTACAAACTTTCAATTTTTTTAGTTGGGTCCTTATTTTAATTGTAAATGAGTCACTAAACTTTATTTTTCTTTAATTATAACCCCAAAACTCTGTTAATTTTTGCAATCAAGACCTTTCTTCTTTTGACTTCATACATGTGGGTTGTTTACATGATTCAATTGATTCAATTTCATGTTTATTTTTATCTTTTGTGATTACTTATTAATTAAAGTGATGCCTTGACCTTTGCTTTGTATTTTGGAGGGTAAATAAGTGAATTTGTGTCATTAGGGCTCCAACTCAAGGGAGGTACACTCTATCTCTTATTTTGATTTTATTAACCCTATGTGAACTTATGTGTGAAATTGCATGTTTTTTTTTGAATATTCTCATTTTATTTATTCATTTAGTTACTTTATTTGTTTTAATTTTGTATATTTATTTTAATTTAATTTGTAGTTATTTTGAAAGGCATTTAAATGTCGAATTGTAATAGTTAGGGGTTTATTTGTTTATTATTTTCTTTTTATTCATCCCCCATTAGATTGTAGTAGGGTCTTCCCCTAATGTAATAGATAGGGATTTATTCGTTTTATTTTTGCTGTGTGTGATTTGCATGCCTATGTGCTATGTGTTACCGCTTTCTTAGGACGTGCATCTAGATATCATGCCTATGTACTATGTGTCTTATGTGATTTATGTGTTTATTTGCTTTATTTTGCTTTATCTGATTTTTTTTAGACTGTAATAAATGCATGTTACCACACTAGTCCAATGCTAGTTGTGACTCTTTGTCCTGATTTTTCACTAGTCCAACGCTAGTGAGAAATTGTAAATGTGGTCTAGTTCAACGCTAGACCCTTAGGAGCCCTTCGAGCGTTAGATTATGATTGTGTGATAAAATCACTTCATCTCATGCATGTTTTTCTACTTTTAGGGTTTTTTTATCATTTTTGCATGACATTTTCCTTGTATATATGTATAGTCCTTATCTCATATTTTCCCTTATATGTAAATTCCTTACCCCTATGTGTGATACATAACATTAGATTTGCATTTCATTTAAGAATTAGGATTAGGATAGTACATTTGCTTGATTAGATTAGGGATAACCCCTTGAATATGGGATATGGACGAGTTTAGCTTTCTAACTTTAGCACACTCGTATTTCCTCTATTAAACGGAAAATTGAGTCACGAACATTAGTCCCCCGTACTCGACATGATACACTCCTTTAAGACATGTATATTTGTATAATTATTTTATTCCTTGTCTTTTCTTAGAATCTCATATTTTGCATTATTCGTGACTTCTTTGAAGAGCCTTCATTGGGCATCACAATTAATGTGATTGGTATCAAATAAGTTTTGAAGGTACATTTCGACCCCTCGACACCCTCCTAGGTCAGCCACTGGCCATTTGGTTCAGTGGTCATCCCTTTCTTTGGGATGCTGGAGGTTAGGGGTTCAACCCCTGCCTCCCACAACTTGCCACCCTACGTGGCTGGTCTTTGCCCCCACGGGGTAGCTCGAGCGGTCCGCTCCCCCTCCTTAGGGTATGGCGACCTTCCTGGCTTGTTCAGGGTTCGAGTCTCGCTGTTAACGTGTTCGGTGTGGAGTGGGGCTTCCTTTCCCGGACCGCAGGGGATTAGTCGGGTCCCGTAAAGATTGATCCGGACACCCCTGTGTCGACAAAAAAAAAAAAAAAAAAAGACACCCTCCTAGGTCTAGGGTTTGCATTCATATAGTACATCCAAATGTAATAAATTCTTAAGTTAAATTAAGAAAATCTTTGACTAAATCACGCAACTAGCCTTGGGTGCCTCGGATTTTTTTTTATCCTTGCCTTCCCTTTCTTCAAATGTGACTCCCGAACTTTTTTCTTTGATTTTCGTGGATTTGGAGTCGTTTAAAAAGGGTTTTTTTACTTTTTTCTTTTATAATTTATTTTTTAGGTGACTTGGTACACCTTAACTCGATATCAAGTGGCGACTTCGATTCTTTATTCAAAAACCCTTTTTAAACTATTATTTTGGGTCAAATCGTTGCATTTTCAAGTACCATTTAGGCCTATTTTCTTTAAATAAAAAATCCTTCTTCAAATCAAAAATCAAACCAAAATTCACTTTTTTAAAAACGTTGTTTTTTTATTTTAAAAAATGGGGCGCGACATCAATTAACAACTGGTTGAAATACCAAAAAAAAAGAAAACAAAAAAATATTATTCAATCAACTCAACGACATATAGTTGTTGATATTATAATAGAATATTTAATTAATTGTTTTCATTTGTCAAATATAAGTATTGGACATTACATGATGAACAAATTTTGAAGAGGGCGTTTGTTGTGATTTCAAAATGCATTGCATTATTTCATCCACGCACAACCAGCTTTCTCCTGTACCCATTGCATCTTTTTGCTGTCCGTCTTTGTGCGTCCCTGCAGAACACAATGGGCCTCCTTGCATTGCCTTTTGCTAAAAAATCATTAAAAATGTTTTTGGCCAGGCATTAAAATATCGATTGGAGAAATTGAAGGCAAAGACACTTTTTGGAACTCCAACCTCAAATTCTTTATAAAACCCAAGAAGGAACAGAACAGGGAACACATGGATGAAATTGGATGTAGAATTCATGTTCTGGCCATCCCATCCCCACTCCAAGGCCACCTCAATCCGATGCTGCAATTATGCAAGCGTTTAACCTCAAAGGGTGTTAGAATCACGCTAGTCACAAGCACCTCAGCACGTTTATCGGTGCAAAATCAGTTTGAATCGATCCAGATCGAGTATATTCTAGACGATCATAACATTGAAGCTGAGGGATCAAAATATTCAGAGAAAACTACTGCCTTCTTGAAACGGTTTAATACCGCAGTTTCAGACAATTTGGCCAAGCTAGTCAAGGAAAAGGCAAGTTCTGGTCATCCTGTGAAAACAGTTCTGTATGATTCAATGATGCCATGGATTTTGGAGATAGTGCAGGGACAACTAGGCCTTAAAGGGGCTGCGTTTTTCACTCAGGCTTGCGCTGTTTGCGCAATATTCAACCATATTCATCGAGGAACATTGAAAGTTCCTCTAGAGACATCTACCATATTGCTTCCTTCAATGCCACAACTGGAGTCGAACGATCTGCCGTCTTTTGTTTATAACCCTAGTCCATACCCGGGTCATTTGGATGTTGTCCTCAGTCAGAATATAAACCTGGAGAAATCAGATTGCCTCTTGTTCAACTCTTTTGACAAGCTAGAAAATGAGGTAGAGCTCTCATTCTATAAAATAATTGGAATTTGGAAGTTCACCCATTAATTAGCAGCATTTTATTTGACGCTGTTTAAATTAAATTACATATTGGCAAATACTTTTTGAATCATTGTTAGTGTCAGTTAAGTTCATCCTTGGAATTTGATCATTTGTAGACCATAAGATCTGTTTATTTTGTTCATAGCATACATCACATTGTACAATTTCTAGTTAGTTATTGCTAATAAAAAAAAAAGTTAATAAATTAAGAAACAAACGACTTATGTCAACTGTTTTGAAAATCAGACCGGACCAAACCAGCTGTTTGAATGGCTAAACTGCGAACCGTTATTGGCACTGGTTAGGTTTTCTATTAAACTAGAAAAGGTAAGTGAACTGGTCAATTCGGATCAAGAAATGGTTAAACCAGTCAAAACAGTTTTTAATTGTCTTTTGGGGGTGGGCTTGATTAAATTTTGCTGTTTGGGAAATATTACAATGTTGTTGCTTAATCTCAACTAGGTAGTGACCTGGTTGACAGAACGGTATCCAATCAAGACCATAGGCCCTTGTACTCCATCCATGTACACTGACAAGCGATTGAAAGATGACAAAGATTACACCATCAATTTCTTCGCACCAGATTCAGGAGCTTGCCTAAAATGGCTTGACACCAAGGAAACAGGCTCAGTTGTTTATGTATCCTTCGGTAGTGTCTCAGACCTTGGAGAAAATCAAATGCAGGAAATAGCATGCGGCCTGATGAATAGCAATTGTAACTTCTTATGGGTAGTTCGACCTTCTGAAGAGAGGAAAATTCCTAGAGATTTCATGTCCGAGGCACAAGAAAGAGGTCTAATCGTGAATTGGTGCCCTCAAATAAAGGTTTTGTCACACAGGGCAGTGGGATGCTTCATGAGTCATTGTGGTTGGAATTCGACAATTGAAGCATTGAGCTTGGGTGTGCCAATGGTGACCATGCCAGTGTGGGTTGATCAACCTACAAATTCTAAGTATATTGTGGATGTATGGAAGGTAGGATTGCGAGTTAAGGCCAGTGAGGAAAGGGAAATGGTAACAAGAGAAGAAGTAGAAGGAACTATAAGAGAAGTTATGCATGGGGAGAAGGCAAGTGAGCTTAGAAACAATGCTTTGAGGTGGAAGGAGTTGGCTAAGGAGGCAATTAGTGAAGGAGGAAGCTCAGACAAAAACATTGAAGAATTTGTTTTCAGTCTTGAAAGCATTTAGTTATATTAATATCCAATTTTCTTCACACATCTTTCAAATCTTAATGATCTGTTTTTAATTTGAGATTGCAAATAACAGTCAACGTATGCATAGATTATCCTAATTGACACTTCAATTAGTATTAACCTATCCATAGAACTACTAACGTAACTTTAAGTTAGAACCTAAAATTCTTAGGACTAAACCTTGGGCTGACACACAATTTACAATCTTAGAAGCAATAGTCATACCAAATTCCTTTGAAATTCTTGATTTTTTATTTTCTCAAAAAACATGTTAGTAGGTAAAATCACGCAGTGAAAGTAGCATTATAATTTTACAAATACTAGATAATAATAAAGGCACAAGAGGAAACAAAATATTCTGTTTTAAGTCACTAATTTCCCTCAACTACAATCTTAGGACTCCAAATCTTTAAATAGAGAAATATAACCACAAATCCTATTCTAATATAATATTAAAACATGACTTAACCTATTTCCCAAATCAAATTTGACACCAATTCCAATCTAGTTACCAAATAAAAAAATATAATTCTAAAACTACTAAACTTCTAAATATGCTTGGTTTAAGGGAGGCATTAACCAAGCATATTTAGAAGTTTAGTTGTTTTGGAGATCGTGGATTTATAGTATTTTTTATATTTTTAAAATAATTTAAAACAGTGAACTAGTGACTTGGCCAAGCGAACCAGTTGAACCGATAAATGTAGGAACTAGCTGCTTAAATAGGTCAGTTATGGGTTCGAGTTTAAAAACATTGGGTGGATCCGATGCTGATTTTTGTCGTTGTAGTTACTTGAATGGATTCGATACTAGATTCAGTTTAAAGTACAAAATGATCTGGATCGAATACTTGCCAATGATAATAAATATTTAAAGGGCAAATTACACTTTACGTCCTATGGTTTAGTGTTTTTTCATATAAACCCCTATGGTTTCAAAAGCTACACATGACCTTCTTATGTTTTGGATTAAAGTGTCAAAGTGACGGAAATTATCATTTGTAACAGAGTCACCTAAAATTTAAAAATGCCCTAATGTAAATTTGAAAATTATTTATTAACCAAGGGGGGTTATGTTTATATTTTGAAAACCATAAGGGGATGGTACGGTAAAGCATTAAACTATATAGGGGTTATATGGCAAAACATAAAAATCATACGGGGTTAGCGTATCATATATTTATAAGGGTAATTTCGATATTTTTAAAAGTTCCATTACGAATGACTATTTCCGTCATTTTGACACTTTAATCCAAACCATGAAGGGGTTATATATAACTTTTGAAACTATAGGGGGGTTATATAAAAAAATATTAAATCACGGGGGCAAAGTGTAATATCAGTTTAGTGTAATCCATCCGCCAGAGGAAAAAGCACGTATGGTGGCTATTGATGTAGAAAGCTGGCTTTTCCTTTCTCTCATACTTGTCTTCTCCATAATATTCTTCAAATACTTGTTCAATTTAGCATAAATTGCTGGCTCAGAATCCCTGTAAAGAAAATTCAAAACAGAAGCACTAAAATATGGAAGTAAGATTCATGTTCTAGCCATCTCTTCACCACTAAAAGGCCACATTAATCCGATGCTGCAATTATGCAAGCGCTTAACCTCAAATGGTGTCATGGTCTCACTGGCACCTCAGCAAGTATTTCTCTGTGCAAAAGCAATTGACTCAATCAAGATCGAGTATATCCTAGACGATGATAACATTGAAGTTGAGGCACCAAACACATCAGAGAGAGTTTTTGGTTTCGTGAGGCACTTCAATATGGCACTTTCAAGTAATCTAAGCAAAGCTAGTAGAGGAAAATGCGAGTTCTAGCCATCCTGTGAAAGTAGTCCCGTATGATTCACTGATGCCATGGACTTTGATTCCTTACAAAAATGTTAAAGTCTTTCTAGATGACCCTTTACAATACTAATCTTTGTTTGTTGTATCATCCATTATAAACTTGAGGATGCATTTACAAATTATAATTAGGATGGTAGAAAAAAATGGCTTGTAGACCATTATGTTTGACTCCCAGACATGGAGGATGAAAGGGTCACATGATGTTTAATGCCAACAGAATACCACACAGACCTCATATGGTTACTTACACTGTACTAGTTACGACTACGTACGGCTACATTACAATTTATCTTTTATTTAAAAAAGCTAGGATATGAGCATTAAACTTCTCCCTGTTTTGGTCTTGAACCCAACCTTCTCCCTGGTTTTTTTAACTTAATTTTTCATCTTTTTTAATTAATTGTCCTTTAAATCATTATTTTAAAAGTAAAAAAAAATTCGCAAAAATGTTGTATCTAAAAATTCATATAAAATCTCTAGAGAATTTTTAACAAATGAGAGTACATTTAGTCTCTTTCAATTTCTAATATCGGTTTTAAGGACAATTAATTAAAAAAGATGAAAATGTAACATTTTAAAAAATAAAGATTTGACCAAATATGAAATAATTTGACAAAAGCATCAATATTTTGAACGGTATGTACAATATCGATATTTCTAATTACTTCTATTTGTTTTTTCTTTTTTGTTTTAAAGGCAAACAAATTATGATAATACCACTAAAATTTTTTAATTTTTAAGTTTTAATTAGATATATGAACAATTTTTTATTTTTCTTTTGTACTTAGATGATCTGAATTTGCAAGCTAAGTAAAGGTTAATTGTTTGTTAACTATTGGGTTGGCCCAATGGTCAAAGTAGAATTCTTAAAGTTTTCTTCAATGTCAAGTTCAGGATTCAAATCATGTACTTTACAATTAGGGATGGAAAGGATGTGAAAAGGGGGTGGAAGGGTAAAAGTAAAAGTAAAAGTAAAATAAATAAATAAATTTTGTGCATAAATATCTATTTCATGCTCTACCATTATTTTTTTTTTCAAGTTACTGTATTTGAATTTGTCAATTGCTTGATGAAATTCCTCAATATGCAATTATATGCATGTTTTTTTGAAAAATGAAAAGATATGCATTTTTTGATGTCGAACTCTTTGTATTATTTTGTGTGTACTATTTCTATTAATAATGGAGTATGATGATCCACCACATATAAATTTTTTCTGTCTGACTATTCATTTTTTTGAGAATTGAAATTTCATTGGTAGAGATAATTGAGTTTTTTCTTTTTATGTTTCCTTTTAATTTTTAATTTTTTGGACAAAATCTAACATAAAGCACAAATGATAAACATTCTATAATGCTAATAACACCTTGTTCTGGTATCAATACTCATATTTTTTGAAGATTTAAAAATTTAAATAGGTAGTGACTAATCAAGAATTTTAATGAAAATAAAAAAAATTAAAAATAGAATGCACAGAGACACATTGGTTTGGAGTATTATATTTTTTATTGTCTTCATAATTCAAATTTAATTAAGATTATAGTTTTCTTCCTAACTACTACAATTATTGTTATTATTGAAATGCAATAAATCTAAATATTAGGGAGAAGGGTATTTTGGACAAATAAAAACAAAGACAAGATCCTACTTAGTCTCTAATTCTTAATATTTTGTCTAGTCATCAACCATCATTTTCCTTTAAATCAATATGTATGATATAATGAATTTTAATCATTATAATAAATTAAAAACTGAAAAGAGAATAATATGAAATCTCAATCATCAATTAATAAGGGTATAATTGAAATAATAAAAGTTAAGATCAAAATAATGCTTTCACTTACACTTCAAAGTAGCAAAATTCATGGTATTTTTTATATAGTAATAATAATAAGAGCAAATTACCCAATAGCCATTAAACTTTTAAAATAGTCGAAGTTTGGCCATTTAACTATTAATAGTATGCCTTTACCCACTAAACTATTGAAAGTATAAATATTGGGTCATTTCGTCTGATTTACCATTAACTTTGTCAAATCTAACTATTGATAGTATGTCACATGAGTCGTGCAAACCCTTAAATTTGACAGAGTTAATGGTGGAATCACATGGAATGGTTCAAAATTCACACATTTAATAGTTTAGTGGGTAAAAATATACTATTAATAATTCGATGGCTAAATCTTAACCATTTAAAAAGTTTAGTGGCTATCTGAGTACACTTACAATCCAAAGTACCAAGACTCGCGGTACTTTTTATATAGTAATGATAATGTTAATGATAATACTAATCTTAATTTGTGACATTAGGCATTACAAAGTTGATCATGGAAAAGAGATAGGGAGAATTATCTTTGTGAGGAGAATTAGAAAAAACACTAAAGAAAAAAGATAGGGAGAATTAGGGTTACTTTGTAAATGGTGACTCCAAGACCATTGGACCTTTTTGGCGGTGGAGATCCTCCTCTCTCAGGGTAGAGTTTTGCAGTGGTGGTTACTACTGGAATGGCATTGGCAGATGTTCCCTTGGGTATTGGTGTAGTTTCAATGTATCAAGGGGAGTCGGCACTGCATCTATCCCGACAAGAATTAGTGTCTCTGGTCGAACCATTCCAAAACATGTTAGTCGGGCACTTCTCATTCAACAAGCCACCAATGGAGGTCATCAGAAAGTTTTTTGTTTCCTTAGGGCTCAAAGGCAAGTGCATTGTCGGTCTTCTTGACCCTAATCACATTTTGATCAGACCGATGCTTCAAGACGATTAAACAAGAATTTTTTTCACGGTGGATGTGGTTCATTCATAATACACCAATGGTTGTGTCAAAGTGGTCACTTGATTTTAGGGCTAATTAGAAGCTTTCGGTAGTTCCAGTTTGGACGTCTTTTCCTGACCTTCCGATTCCATTCTTTGCCAAGAATCTGATTGCCAAGCTTGCTGCAACGTTGGGATTGTTACTTAGGGTAGACTCAGTAACATGTGATTTGTGTTATCCATCGATTGCACGTGCTATTCCAGAGGTTGTTTTAGAAGAGCTGGTGAAGAGGGTATGGATAGGTGATGATGATTTTGGTTTCTAGCAAAGGGTGGAGTTTGAAAATTGGCCCACCTACTACCAATTCTGTGCCCCGGTTGGCCATCATGAGGATAAATGTTTTAGGAAGAACCCGTCCCTAAACCTAAACTGAAATCTCAGCGTAAGGGACAGCAAGAAGGATTGAAATTATGTCAAATCTACATATGCAAAGTTGGGGATAAGGGAAAGGAAAAAACATGTGATGATCTGGCAGTTCATCAAGTATAGGAAGTGGCGGTCATTAGCCATAAAGTGGAGCTTTCCAAATTTGAAGACACTGAAAAAGAGAAAGAATGTGTTGATCTGGAAATACACTAACACTAGGTTGTGGCAATCGTTAGTCAACAGTTGGTGTCAAGTTCGATTGTACCTAAAGCTCAGGATATGTGTGGGCAGAAAGTTGGAGGTTCGCTGCAAGCTAGTTATGAGTTGGAAGACAATTTGACGTCGATGGGTAGAGGTGATGAGTTTCGTGAGGGCTCTCTTGATCAGAATGCAGATGTCGCAGGTGCGCCTGAGCCGAACACCATGGCACTAGCAAATGGGCATCCCTCTCTGCTAGAGGGCTTTCTCACTGATGTAGATTGTGATGACGAGGTAGGGTTGGAGTTGAATAATATTTTTGCTCCATTGTAGAAGCTGTCGGACAATGTTGATCCAATACCACCCCAGCTGTTGCAACATGCTCTATCACCTAGGAACCTCTCCCGACAATCCAGTACTTTGTAGCAGCTCAAGGTTTTCCAAGGAGAGTTGCATCGAATATTGTAGGCATCGAAATTATTAGAGGAGAAATGTCCCTTCTCGTCAAGATTGGATGAAAAGGATATTGCACTATTGAAAAACCTTGCAACTGTGCGGCCAGCTAAGGGTAAAAGAAGATGCGAACGTCCTCCAAAGTCTAAAGTGTAGGTTCATGAATTTTCTCAAGCCTCTTATGTTTGACGTTCCTGTGTTAAATCCAATTAAATTATTAGTTTGGAATATACAGGGGCTTCTCGCATGGACTCCCTTCGCTATTTGAGGAAGATAGTTTGTGATAATTCGATTCACTTAGTGGTTCTTTTGGAATCAATGTCAGATGTTAATTAGTTGGTGGATGTCAAGCGTTTTCTTCATTTTGATAAGGCAACAGCTTTTGTTCAAGGAAAAATTTGGTTCCTTTGGGAGGATGAGGTTGGCATTGAATTTACAAAACACACCAAGCAACTGGTTCACGCCATTGCCATATTTAGCTCTAGTTTTTCCTTTGAGATGTCAGGGGTATATGTGAAGTGCACTAGGGTTGGTAGGAGATCTCTCTGGAAGGCTATGGAGTTTCTACGAAGTGATATGGTTAGTCCTTGGATGGCGGTTGGTGACTTTAATGTTGTCTCTTTCACGGAGGAACAAGTTAGCGGTTCTATGGTGAATATGCGAAATGTCGAAGAGTTCAATACGGCCATGTTCAACTGTGGGTTATCGTCAATGGAGTTTGAAAGGAAACCTTTTACTTGGGCAAATGGTTCCATGTGATAGCGACTGGATCGGGCGCTAGTCAATGCTCGATAGATGGACTATTGTCCGATCATGAAGGTTATACACTTGGCTTGTGAATGCTCGGACCACTCTCCTCTGTTAATCATGTGCAAGGATAATAGAGTAAGAAGTTCTTTTTTTCGCTTTCTCAACGTCTGGAGTAGTCATCACCAGTTCATGGGAGTTATGGCGGATGAATGGAAGAAAGCAATCTCTAGAGTAGGCATGGTTGGCTTCGCTCAAAAGCTTAAGCTGGTTTGAAGGTGGTTAAGTTCTTGGAAGCATAAGATCTTTGGAAATATTTTCTCTAGGGTGAAGGCTACCGAGGAGATTTATAAATTAAGGGAAGCAGAGTTTGATGCCAATAAAGGCGATCTTTCAAGGTTGTGCTTGAATGAGGCTTAGGTAGTATTCTCTTGCAAGCTAGCAATTGAATGCGCATATTGGCGTCAAATAACTGAAGGAGGGAGATGCTAACACAGCATTCTTTCATGGGGTAGTCAAGAGCAAACGAACAAGAAGGATGTCTCGTGGGCAAAATCTTTAGAGCTCATTCAGGTGTCAGCAATATCCTTTTACTCCCGCCTATTTGAATCAGAAGGTCAGCCTATTGCCCCTCATTTTAATTTTGAAGTCCCCAAAATGACAGATGCTAATAATGCCATGCTACTTGCACTTCCTTCAATGACGAAATTAAAAGTGGTTATATTTTTAACGAACATTAATAGCGCTCCTAGACGTGATGGATTTGGAGCTGGGTTTTATCAATCATCCAAGAGGATTTGTTACGAGCAATCCAAGACTTTTATAGGGGAATGGGCCAACCCAAGTATTGGCCCAGTTCTCTTCTAGTTCTCATCTCGAAAATTGATGGAGCCTATTAGTGGAAGGACTTTTGCCCAATTAGTCTATGTAATATGTCCACTAAAATCATCTCCAAAATTCTAGCAAATTGGGTTGGCAAGTTGCTCCCTGCTCTTATTTCTCTATGGAAAATGGGCTTTGTATCGAGTAGGGGTATTATGGATAACGTGTCTTGTTGGCTCAAGAGTTGGTTTTGGATGTGGATAGGCGACTTAGTACTCCGTATGTTATTCTTAAACTTGACATGGAGAAGGCCTAGGACCGGGTGGAATGGACTTTTCTTAACACCATGCTGCAGAAGTTCAGTTTTGAAGAGCAGGGGAATCGATTATCCCCAACTATTTTTTTTTATTTGTAGCAGAGTTTTTAGGATAGGGGCTTCACCAATTGCTCTTGGAGACTGAGCAATGGTTCTATGGTTCGACTGGGGATAAGGTTCCATATCTCGCTTTTACTGATAACACTATTATCTTTATTAGGTGTTCTAAAGGTTGTTTAATGGATGTTCGTGATTTTTTGGAGAGTTATCAATCTTATTCAGGACAAAAAATTAATGTCAGTAAGAGCTCCTTCGTTTGTTCTCCTCGAGTCATGGCTGAGCACTTATCTATGGTATCTTCGATCCTTTGATTTCGCCAACAATCTTTTCCAAGGACTTATTTAGGTGTTCCGATGGTGAATGGGCGATTAAGATGTATTGTGCTTGACAGTCTTCTTTCTAAGTTTTGGTAGCGTCTCTTTCATTGGAGTTCCAAGTTGCTCAGCATGTGAGGCAAAATTGTCCTCATTCGACATGTGTTGAGCTCCCTCCCAACGTATTTGTTACAGGTGGTACATCCACCTAAGGCAGTTTTAGCATCATTGGGGACAATTTGTAATTCTTTCTTATGGGACCAAAATGGGGAGTCATAGCGGCTTCATTGGGCTACATAGGACAGGTTGTGCTACCTTAGCAGGAGGGGGGTTGGGGTTCCAATCCTTCTTTGATGTTTCGCGTTCTTTTGCCTGTAAGCTTTGGTGGTGTCTAAGGAAGCATGAGCTAGTTTGGTCCAAGATTATGCACCAAAAATATGTTAGAGGAGTTCACCCTTCGATGGTGGAACGACCTTCCGCTTTGTGGAAACGCTTGACGTGCGCAGGGTATACATATACAATTAGTTCATCGAAAATCAAGTTTTACATTTATAAATCCTAAATACCCCACACGCGATTTTTCGCAAGTATACGAATCGTGAGTGAGTATAGGGTATTAAGAGTCGATCCCACAGGGAAGATTTTCAATTACCGGTGTTTTTCGAATTCCTTTATTATTTAGACTATCACAAGTATAAGAAATCAAATCTACACTATAAAAGTGATAAAAATACACTAGAAAACTACTAGAGGTATGAAATTCCTTACTACTCTTGCAAATGAAGTTATCGGTTAAGTGAATGCTATTATCTTGACTAGTTATGACGTAATTTCCTAATATACGTGATATTCGCTTTCGCCGGTGTACCAACTATACCTATAGTTAATTCATACCTACTTTCGTGGTTATGAAACTAACTACAAGCTCATTTTTTTTATGAAATTACATGAAACAAGTCACTAAGCCACAAAAGTGCACCTCTACTTTCGTGAGTGTACTCCCTAAGTTTATCACTTCCTTAAATTAGTGTTAAATTCCAATTTCCATTGCAAACTTAACACCTTAAGATTATCACAATAAATGGTCAGTTAATCATGATTAGAAAAGTAAAAGTGATAAATAACTTGCTCAAAATAATATCACCAAATAACCAATAAATATCACAAATAAGATATAAAAAGTTCATCCATAACTCTAGATATAAACTTTAACTAAACATGATAAAAACACAAATCCAAACTTGTATTATAACTAAACATGAAATCAAATGTAAGAGAGAAAGTAGTAGAAAATATATCACCCTTGTCACATGAGATCAACCTCTCCATCTTTGCTCATCAATCTTCATCCAACTCTAACTACAAATACAAGAAGGATAAACTATACTACCTATACTATACTACTCTAACTAATAAACTAAAAAAACTCTAGTGAAGTCTATCTTTTTTGTGAGTTTCTCTAGCCTTCCAAAAGTTGTGAAAATGTTCTCTAAGGCCTCTATTTATAGAGGAATTCAAGCTCAAGGTGAGTTGTTGAGGTTGATATAAATTGCTTCTTGGAATCACCAAAAGATGCTTCTTGAATTCTCTATACTTGCTTGCTCAGTTCCAGCCCGATTTCTTGCAGATGAATTGGTCAAAAAGCTTGTGTGAATAGAGCACAAGTTGCACAGCCACAATTGGGGATCCAAGGGCAAGATCCAAGGTCGGATCACTCGAAATTCCCCTTAGATCTCATTTTTCTTCATTCTTATCTTCACTGCACATTAGGATCCGAGGCCTGTAACATAGGGATCCGAGCTCGGATCCTCCCCTCGGATGTAGCCTCTAATCACAGAAGTTTATTCGAGGGTCGGGTTTAGCACAAATCATAACTCAGATTTACTTGCTCTATTTTTTGTCCAAATTTAACTTATATTTTCCCGATAATAGAGACTGAATTAGCTCTTATGTAAAACATATAAATTGTATCTCTTTGAGTTAGCTTTCCAGTGCTTCAAGAATTGGAGCTCTGTGGACTGCAAAATGACCAAAATACCCTCAACTGGTCAGGGGTCTGTTTCAGCTTTTGACAACAGAGTTGTACTTCTGTATTTTGACTTTTTGACTATGAAAAAGACTGAACTGGATTTCAATGCTTTCATACCAAATGTAGATCTATCTCTTAATTTCAAAATGATTTAAGAATTACCTCAATACGATACATGAAGTTTTTACCATATCTTCAAATATTTTCTCAAATCACTCCATTTGATGATTGAATCATTAAACTATAAAAACATGAAGTTTTTACCATAAAAATCCATAGAAATGCAATTTTTATCACTTAAACCATAAAATACATATTTTCACTAGAAACTTAGTTAATTAGTTATAAAACTAATTAAAACACATCAAAACTAACTAATAAAACACACTAAAAAACACGTAAAATATACACTTATCAATGCCTCTAGGAAATTCGCCTCATTGTGGAGAGTCAGATACGTTGGTCTTTAGGTGAGGGGTTGGTTGATGGTGTGATGCTTGGTGCTTTGATCAGCCTTTGATTAAGTTTATAGGGGGTGCAGAAACTCCCCATATGCTCGTGGGGGAGTTCCATGACTCTCAAGGTTGGAATGAACAATGGCTTCGGTGTTGGCTATCTCCATCCCAGGTTGCTCATGTTCTAAAAATTCCTTTTTCAAGGCATCAGGAGGACCGAATGGTGTGGGCTCTTTCTCCCTCCGGGGAATTCTCTATGTCATCAGCCTGGGAGGAGATTCGCCAGAAGAGGAGCTTATTATTGGTTGACAAGTTTGTGTGGAATCCTATTACCCTGTTAAAGATCTCCTTCTTTGCCTGGTGACTTGTGCATTGATGGCTTCCTGTGGATGCGTTAATTCAAGGGAGAGGTGTCAGGTTGGCATCTAGATATTGCTGCTGTTGTAAGGAGGTCGAATCGATTGACCATTTGTTTGTGGAGGGCCCCTTGGCAACAGCAATATGGTCTTTCTTTGCTCGACAATTTGCGTTATTGAACCTAAGAAGTACGGGTGTTTTGATCGGTTGCAATTTTATCATTTATTTTATTATTAATTTCCTCTATTACCTGACTTGATGTGGATTAATTATTAGATTCTACTTACTTTTCGTAATTTACATTTATTTCAGGGAGTAGAACAAAAATATCACAATCAAGGCCAATTTGATAATCATCGGGAAAGAGTTCAAGTAGCAGGCATCCAAGGGTATTTTTGGAATATCAAGATGCGACCCTCTCTGGTAATTTGCGGAAGACAGCATAATAGAAGAGAAAGGAACGCAGGGCATGAGGGCTTCTTCCTCTCCGGAAGGAGAGCCGCCGCACAGGAGATACGAAATAGAAATTGCAGAGGAAAAAACACTGAGTTTGTTTGGACAAAAATAATTTGGTTTGCAAAATTTATTCTCACAAATCCCAATCACCTTTTTATCTCACATACATCACATCACAAAAAGTGCTACAGTAAATATTTCAAATAAATCATCCAAATAAACTCTTATCCAAACAAACTCACTATCTTTAGCTTAGCTTTTGATTCTTGTCTCTTCTAGCTTCACTTTGACTTTTCTTCTTAGCTTTTAGTTGCTTTTCTCCACGCATGTCAGGGGTAGAGATTTAGTCTTGGACTTTTCCTTTCATCTGGAGTTTCTTTTCTTTTCTTTTCGGTAGGAGTAGACAAGGGATGAGTTAAATCTCTTTGTCTAGTCAAGGAACAACGGAGACTTTGATTCGCCTGAAGATTGTGAGATTGATTTAATTTTATCTTTTCTTTTATTTATTGGTATTCTCATATCCCTTGATTGCAGTATTTATGATTATTTAATTAATTGATTGTCTTGGATCCGGATAATTAGTTAGTTTGATAATCTATTGTCAATTAGGGCATTAAATTCGTAATTGTTTAATTGCCTTGAATTAGCATGATTAGATTTGTGTCAGAGGAATACGCGGGCTAATATGAAATAACCCTGGTAGTGCGTTATTTGGTTAGAATATGGCTCCTCTAAACGTAAGGCAATTGGGGAATTAAATCTTACGGGCGTACCTAGGATTATTTTCCAATTAGGGCAGTAATTAATGGGCGTACCTTAATTACCGACACAGTAAGAAGGGGTTGACTGTCATCGCTTGTTTGACAGTTATAACCTATTTATTAGTAAATAATTATAATTGGCTTTGCATCGATGATCAATTAGGTGAACCATTGCTGAAATTATTTCTTGGCTAGATTCTTAATTATTACTCGTTTGATTTTAGTAGATTGTTATTTAATTTTTAGTAACTTCTTAGATTTTCTTTGTTTGTCA
The DNA here is from genome assembly GCF_036785885.1 of Coffea arabica. Lineage (NCBI taxonomy): Eukaryota > Viridiplantae > Streptophyta > Magnoliopsida > Gentianales > Rubiaceae > Coffea > Coffea arabica. The sequence continues at coordinate 47,372,188 of NC_092315.1, forward strand.
TCTTCTGCACAAAAACACCCCCTGATTACTGTGAATTTGAAAAGAAACAGTTACACCCAGTCCCTGTGGATTCGACCTTGCTTACTACTATTTACAAAAATTAACTTTAGTTGAGCAAGTTTTTATTATTGCACAGGCCCGACACCTGTCATGTTTCGTCAATGTTAGTAACGTGGTTCTCCTCACATAATTTTGTCTCTTCGAGTCATGTTCGAGTAGTGGTTCCTCTACTCATTTTGTGGTTTATTTGGAAGGCGGGAATCAATCTAGATTTCAAGGTGTATCATTTTTGGCTTCCGAGGTGATTGAGCAAGTAGAGTGGTTCATTAAGCAATTGGAAGCATCTGGGCTACTTCGAGAGATGCACTTTAGAGGGGATCGGGATCATCCATGGAGCGTGTTGGCTCTGACGTGTGGTAGCAAGCACCATTTGATGGCTATTGCCTGGGTGCCACCGCCTTTCAATGTTGTTAAGCTGAACACAGATGCGAGTGTTTCTTCTTCTACGGTGTTTGGGGGTGGAATTATGCGAGATCACGAGGGTAAATTAGTCTTTGCCTTTTGATAGGGTATAATTTGTTAGTATTTTTATTATTAATTTTCCCTTCTATCCCTGACAAATATTGTGTTAATTGCTGATATTTACTCATATTTGGTATTTGGAATCAATTTCAGGAATGAAGCAGAAAACTACCAAAAAGGAGGGACTTTGTGAAAAATATGGAGACTTCTAAGGGCTTCAATCCTTGGGCCCTTGAATTGGTGGGGGACCACAAGCTAGTGAAAGGCATTTGGTCATTTGGGCTTCAAAAGAAAGCAACGTAGAGAGACTTGGAACAAGAAGTACTTGGGAGGCTTTGTCCACATGTGTGGGGACCACCTAGATAGCTTTTAGTCATCTTTCTTTTGTTGCTTTAAAAGGGGACAACGTACAGAAGCAAGAGATATCTAGGGCTTTAGTTTTTAGTAGTCTTTTAGTTTAGTTTTAGTTTTGCTTTCTCTGGACTGGCCTCTGACACACGCCAGGTGTTCGACAATATTCCCCAACGGGGAGAGTTTCTCATGAGGCGTGGTTAAGTGTTTCTAGTCAAGGGGACAACTGAAGATTTGGTTCAATAATTACTGTGAGATCTAATTTATTTTAATTGCTTCCTTCATTTATTGGTATTCATATGTTTCCTACTTTTAACCGTTATAGTGCGTGTGGATGATTGATTAGTGCGCAATAATTAATTATTCATACAGGCTATTGTGCTATATAGGGGTAATTGAATCCGTAATTGTTCGTTATCTCTATCCCAGTAGCAACTGGCATAATTGGAATTGTGTCAGGGGAATATTTGATCTGGTTTAAATAAACCCTCGTAGCGTGTTTGTTAGTCAGGATTGGGCCTTTCTAATTATTAATGCAACCTAGAAATTAAATCCTACGGTCGTACCTGGAGTTGTTTTTGGGTTAGGGAAATAGCTAACGGTCGTACCTTAGCTATCAATAAATTAAGGAAGGGTTGGTTGTTTATCGCGTGCATGACAACTATAACTAATCTGTTAATAAATGTTGGAATTATTCCTGCATCAATGATCAGTGCATGAACCATTTCTGATGTGTACCCTTGGCTAGAGTTTCCCCTTAATTATTTCTTTGAATTAATTATTTCCTGCAGTTAACTTATTTAGTTAGCATTTAATCCAAAACCCCCCATACTCTGGACTCTAGAAGGAACGAGTTATCCTCAGTCCCTGTGGATTCGACCCTACTCACCGCTATATACAAAATCTGTATTTTTCTCGAGTAGGTATTTATTATTGTACAGGTTCGGCACCTGTCACCTTTTACAAGGAATTTGGGGAAGCAAATGTACTTATGGCAGAGGCTGTGGCTCTATGGTGGGATTTATAGTTTTGCCAATAGAAGGTTTCACGTAGTTCACAGTGGAGGTGGACTCGCTGTCTTTGGTTTCGCTAGTTTCTTCAGATACATTACGTAATATTCTATGAGCTGTTCGTATTTTGATACAAGAGTTGGGCATTAGTTCTTAATGCTCGTTCCTTTCCTTTTATTAGGCGTCGTTAGTGTCCACAATGTCAGGTGCTTTCCTTCAGCTCTCTGTAATTGAACCTTTTTCTTTTTGAAATGAATTGAGGAGTGACGTCCTCCACCTCTGGCCTCTGGGTTAGCCAAAAAACGAAAAAAAAAGTTGATCATGATTATAGTTAATTGTAGGACATTAAAAATTAGAGTTTGGTGTGGGAGCTAATCAGCCTAACCAACGATTTTAGTTGGGCCAATAGATAATGGAGATGCAATCAAACTTTGCTGAGTAGGTTGAAATGCACCTAATCAAAGAATTTTCCATGTGTCCAAACTCATAGTACACGCCAAAATATAAAAATGTCAACTAGCTTGTCGGTTTTGTACATATATTCGCATCATACTGAAGCATGTGACTTAATTTGTCAAGATTCCTGACTCTCAGCATTGTAAATTTGTAACTCGTAAAACTGCACTATGGCCAAAACCATGGTCAAGTCAACGAAGTTCCCTTTCTGCCCACAGTGGGCAGAAGCAAACGTAGGCGGCCAGCTGTGTTCTCTGGGGACGCGCAAAGATGAACGAAAAACAAAATGATGTATCGGCACCGGAGAAAGCCAGGTTGTGCGTGGATGAAATAATGCAATACATTTTAAAATCACAATAAAAATTCTCTTAAAAATTCGTTTGCCATTTAATGCCTAGTACTTGAAAATATTTTGTAAACAGTCCAGCCGAGGTGTGGGTCCCGATGAAAGGGGAAGACCTAAAAAGTGAATGTCAAAATAAGCTGAAAAAAGGCACCAAAATGTAGGTGAGATTATTGTCATGAAAAATGGATGAAATTTTTAATATTAGTTAGAGAATTTTGTACATGTCAAAGCAAATGTCGTGGTAGGTTTTCTTTGTTAATTGAGTTTGATATTTGAAATAATTTAAGCTTAAATATAAAAGGAAGATTTGGAAACTTAGACATAGATTGAAATAAAGGGAGATGTGCAATTTTGGTCCCCCAATATTTGGTCTATGAGTTAAATTAGTCTTTGATATTTTGACAATAAATGTGGTCCCAAAATTTTTTATTTTAAACAAATTTAGAACAACTAATAGAAAACTAAAATATCTAATGGTCAAAATCAAATTAGAATTAGTGAAAAGTTTGGACTTTGTATATTTTGGTCCCTAATATTTGAAAATTTGATCAATATTGTCCCTTATGTTTTAAATAATTATATTTCAAATGAAATAAAATGTGAATTAGATTAAATGCACAAAAAAATGTGTTCTAATATCTCATAAAAATCCTGAAAATTACTCCACATTGTCAAAACATTATCATTTAGCCTAAAGAGCATCCCTTCATTAAATTAGTTACAAACAAATGACAACGAATGAATCATATATAAAAAAAATTAGTGAGAAAAAGAGAACTTTAATTTGAGTATGTAGTAACTTTAATTCTAAACAATATAACACAAATCATTGCATGAGTTATGGATCTGAGTTTCAATTAGTTATTGTTTGGCATTGGATTGCATTGACAAGTATAGGTGATTATCAATATGAATGACTCATGTGAATTTTTAAAATATTTCTCGCTGTTTCTTCTTGTCTTCCCTTCATATTAAATCAAATATTTCAATAATAAAATTTAATGTATTTATATTTACATTCATCTGACATTGATAATTTTATTGAATAATTTAAACAATTGTAAAATCTTTATTTCAATTGAAACTTAATTGACAATTGGGTGAAATGCCAAAAAAAAAAGAAAACGAAAAATATTATTCAATCAACTCAATGACATATAGTTGTTGATATTATAATAGAATATTTAATTAACTATTTTCATTTATCGTATATGAGTGTTGGGCAATAGATGATGAACAAATTATTAAGAGGGCGTTTCTTGTGATTTCCAGATGTAATGCATTATTTCATCCACGCATAACCAGCTTTCTCCTGCTCTTGGTGCATTTTTTTCCTGTCCGTCTTTGTGCGTCCCCACAGAACACAGTTAGCCTAGCTCCTTGCATTGCCTTTTGCTCAAAAATCATTAAAAATTTTCTGGCCAGGCATTATAATATTCATTGGAGAAATTGAAGACAGAGACACTTTTTGGAACTCCAGCCCCAAATTGTTTATCTAAGTTTCATCTTAAAAACCATCTAAAGAGACATCAATTAATCTAAATCTGGATCTTTATTCTCTTCTACATTTTTTCTTTATAGTATTATCCTTTGATTACCTATCCAATTCAGCGAAAATTGCTAGCTCAGAATCCAAGAAGGAACAGAACAGGGAACACATGGATGAAATTGGATGTAGAATTCACGTTCTGGCCATCCCTTACCCTCTACAAGGCCACCTCAATCCGATGCTGCAATTATGCAAGCGTTTAACCTCAAAGGGTGTTAGAATCACGCTAGTCACTATCACCTCAGCCCGTCTATCAGTGCAAAATCAGTTTGAATCGATCCAGATCGAGTATATTCTAGACGATGATAACATTGAAGCTGAGGGATCAAACGATTCGGAGAAAGGTGCTGCCCACTTCAAACGGATTCAAATCGCAGTTTCAGATAATTTGGCCAAGTTAGTTGAAGAAAAGGCGAGTTCTGGTCATCCTGTGAATATAGTTCTGTATGATTCAATGATGCCTTGGATTTTGGAGATAGTGCAGGGACAACTAGGCCTCAAAGGGGCTGCGTTTTTCACTCAGGCTTGCGCTGTTTCTGCAATATACAACCATATTCATCGAGGAACGTTGAAAGTTCCTCTAGAGACATCTACCATATTGCTTCCTTCAATGCCACAACTGGAGTCGAACGATCTGCCTTCTTTTGTTTATAATCCTGGTCCATACCCAGATGTTTTGGATCTTGTCCTCGCTCAGAATATAAACCTGGAGAAATCAGATTGGCTCTTGTTCAACTCTTTTGACAAGCTAGAAAATGAGGTAGAGTTCTCATTCCATAAATAATTGGAATTTGGAAGTTCACCCATTAGCAACATTTTATTTGACGCTGTTTAAATTAAATTAGATATTGGCAATACTTTTTGAATCATTGTTAGTGTCAATTATGTTCATGCTTGGAATTTGGTCATCGGTAGACCATAAGATCTGTTTATTTTGTTCATAGCAAAAATCACATTGTACAATTTCTAGTTAGTTATTGCTAATAAAAATATAAAGTTAATAAATTAAGAAACCAACAACTTATTCAAACTGTTTCAAAAATCAGACTGGACCAAACTGGCCGGTTTGAACGGATGAACTGTGAACGGGTCAATTCGGGTCAAGAAATGGTTGGACCAGTCAAGACTAGATGGTTGAACTGGTTTCCACTTTTTCTTTCTTTTCCACTTTATATATTTTGATGTTATCCAAATTACTTAGAATTAAAATAATAAAAAAATAATTAGATCTTTAACCTTAGATTGAACAGGGACCTCATTCAGTTCACTCACAGATCCGAGCTTAAAAGCATAGCTCATATTAAATAAGTCTACATGTAAATCTTTCATACATTTCAATACAATAGGCATAGATAATCTTTTCATAAAATCATGCTTCAATTTTTTTAATTGTCTTTTGGGGTGGGACCTGATTAAATTTTGCTGTTTGGGAAATATTACAATGTTGTTGCTGAATCTCAACCAGGTGGTGACCTGGTTGACAGAACGGTATCCAATCAAGACCATAGGCCCTTCTACTCCATCCATGTACACTGACAAGCGATTGAAAGATGACAAAGATTACACCGTCAATTTCTTCACACCAGATTCAGGAGCTTGCCTAAAATGGCTTGACACCAAGGAAACAGGCTCAGTTGTTTATGTATCCTTCGGTAGTATGTCGGACCTTGGAGAAAATCAAATGCAGGAAATAGCATGCGGCCTGATGAATTGCACTTGCAACTTTTTATGGGTAGTTCGACCTTCTGAAGAGAGCAAAATTCCTAGAGATTTCATGTTCGAGTCACAAGAAAGAGGTCTAATCGTGAATTGGTGCCCTCAGCCAAAGGTTTTGTCGCACAGGGCAGTGGGATGCTTCATGACTCACTGTGGTTGGAATTCAACAATTGAAGCATTGAGCTTGGGTGTGCCAATGGTGACCATGCCCGTGTGGGCTGATCAAACTACAAATTCTAAGTACATTGTGGATGTCTGGAAGGTAGGATTGCGAGTTAAGGCTAGTGAGGAGAGGGAAATGGTAACAAGAGAAGAAGTAGAAAGGACTATAAGAGAAGTTATGCATGGGGAGAAGGCAAGTGAGCTCAGAAGCAATGCTTTGAGGTGGAAGGAGTTGGCTAAGGAGGCAAATAGTGAAGGAGGAAGCTCAGACAAAAACATTGAAGAATTTGTTTCAAGTGTTGAAAGCACTCACTCACTCAGTTGAATTAAGTGTAATCAATATTCAATTTTCTTCAAACAAGTTTGAGATTTTATACCTTTTTTTTTTTGTCTTTAAGAATGCCAATAACAATATGTCTTGACAGGTGCCGAACCTGTGCAATAATAATTACTAAAAAGTCCTAATTACCACCTCAATTAAATAATTATAGAACAAATCCAAGTACTGGAGTAGGGACCCTAGGTGTGCAATGGGTTACTTGATTCACCCTGTTCCCGAAGAGTTTGCTTGATCCGATATACCGGATTTGTCTATAAAAATACTAATTTTGCGTACAATGGCAAGTAGGGTCGATTCCACAGGGAGCAGGTAGGAAATTATTTCTTTCCAAATTAGTAGAACGAAATTGGGGGATTTTCAATGGGAGGCAAATAAAAATAAAATAAAATAAAACCAACAAAATTCAAAACTAACTCACAAAGCACAATTCACTGAAAATAGCAATTAACAAAAGTTCTACCCAAAGGATCAACTGCGCAGGCACGGTCCAATTAAATGATCATCGATGCAAAGATATTTCATCCATTTATCACTAGGTTGGTTATAGTTATCAATAAGCTCTGACAACCAGTTCTTCCTTACCTTTTCGACAGTCAAAGTACGACCATTGACTGCTTCCCTAACCAGATAACAACCCTAGGTACGACCGTAGGAATTTAATTACCCAATTGCATTAAAGCTAGAAGAACCCAACCCTAACCAATAAACGCGCTAAGAGGGTTTATTTAAGCTAGATCCTGCGTTTCCCCATCATAAAACCAATTATGGTGGTTGCCACGGGGTGTCAATTAAATGAATAATTACGGATTCTATTTAATTAACGTGGCAGTAGGCTATTAAATTAAATCAAATACCCGGCCGTTGATATTCAATTAATCAAATACCCATGAACAATTAATTCAGGAAACGCACGAATAGCAACAAAATTGGAGGAAATAATGAAAGCTTGACTAGATCTCACAGATATTATGGACCGCGCCCTTGCGTCAACCTTTTGGGTAGAGGGGGAAATTAGCCGCTTCTCATCGTTTCAATCCCGCGTGATTTAATTGAATTCATTCAATTATTTGCCAAGGAATTGGGAAAGGGAAATTAACTGCAATAACAACCGAAAAGGCCCTGCCTTCGTCCCTGCTTCGGAGTCCCAATTACAAAGCCAAAGCTACGAATGAATTGTCCAGCGGAAAAGTTGAAAGTCAGAAGAGGATAGCGACGTCTAGTGCCTGGGAAAGAGAAAACTAAAGCTACTGTTTTTGATTCAATGTCAATCTAGCTATCTAATTTGCTGCCGAAGAAAAAACCAAAAAGAAACGACGGAAAGCGTCTGACAAAAAGTAGAAAAGGAGAATTAAAGCTAAGGTCTTGATGCTGTGTGAATCCTACTTCCTCCCTTCTTTATAGCCGCCGCACTAGAGAAAAATCAAGGCCAGAGACGTCTGGAGCAATTCAAAAAGCTATCCCCTTTGGAGTTTTGATCCCCCGCTTCGGGTTCACGTGGACCACGGTCCGTCTTTCGGTTTCGTCCACCTTCCAAGGCGTGGCCACGCCCTGGGACGACAAGTCTTCTGGAAATTTTCCCCGCGAGATCATTTTTAATGCCGATCACCTATAATTCATACCAATGTGAAATACGAGTTAGACCTCAGTACTTAGCACAGTAAATAGCCAAAATTAGGCCGAAATAACACTGCAAAATGTGCCAAATAACTGTTCTATCAAATCCCCCCACACCTAGACAATGCTTGCCCTCAAGCATTTTAAAGCTCAGAAGTACAACCAAGAGAGCAGAGGTCATGCAGTAGTCTATACTAACACAAGCATCTAGGGTCCCTGACAATATCACCAAGGGCAGAACACACCGGACGTGTTGTAATTCAAAGAATATATATGAATAATAGGAGCACTCAATTCAACATCACGGAATGCCATTACCATAGGCTTGCACATTTATCACATCTCCACCCCTTAAAAATGAACTAAACACATAAATCAAAGGGACTTTAATAGGGTTGTAACGGGCTCAGGTGAAAGGCGGGTTAAGAGGGTATAGATAGGGGGTAAAGTGTCAAGAGAATGTCCGAAACTCACCAATAACCACAGTGCTTTACCGGAGGAGTTTCACTAACAAGGCAGTTTCCATTTGCTGTACACCCTGTACAAGTGCCCCAAAATTTTATTTTATTTTATTTTATTTTTTTTACTGCTCGCAAGGCGTGGGCACGCCTTGTAGTCCATAGTCCTCTGGTCACGAGGTCTCTTCATCAAATCTTTTTTTTTTTTTTTCCGAGAGACAGTCCTGTAAGGCGTGGGCACGCCCTGTAAGCCAAAGTCCTCTGGTCAGTGGCCTTTTTTCCAATTTCTCCTCCTTTACACAAAGATAGCATCATATAGCTCCTAATCTATCAGCACTTTCAACCCCAAATTCGTTTGCTTTGCGCAACTGATGGATTTCAGACATTCCTTGACAACACAGGGATGAACAAGAAAGTTTAAAGAGGTCTTGGGTTAACAAACACGGATATCAACCAGAAACGAAGGACAGAAGCTCAAATTGGTTCACTATTGGGATATAAAATGAGGGCTTGATTTTTTAGATAGCTGAAGAGGGTTAAATCCTAAATGCCCTTATCATTTCAAATGCACTCAGTTCATCAAAATGCGGTCTTGACATGTACAAAATAGCAAGTTCTAGAATGTTCATACCATGTGCGATACCCACTCAATCAAACAAAATAGAGCAAACAAGAATAATATGCTCAAGTAAGGCTCAAAAGCTCCCCAAAAGTTACAAAAATGGGTAAATTCCAGCATACTCAACATTCAATGACATTGCCAAGGGAAACAAAATGCACAGCCAGCATATACGATCACATACCCACTCACTTTGATTATGTCATTCATCACAGCAACATGCCCCAACACAAACAAGCATAAAAATAACCAAAAAGACGACTAACTACAATGTTTTTTTCTTTTAATTTTTTTTCTTCTTTTTTTTTTTGAAAGAGTAACAAAGCAAAAAGAACTAATGACAAAGAACTAATGGAAAAGTACTAATGGAAAAGAACTAATGGAAACCACTCCCCCCACACCTAAGACCTACATTGTCTGCAATGTAACCTGGAAAAATAATTTGCAAGGCTAGAGGTAGCGAGAACTTCCCTGACTACTGAAAAGGTGCGGCTGGAGCCTAAGGAGGCGGCGGATGCGGCGGCTGGAAGCCAATATGAGCATAGAAAGCCGCTTGATTCTCTGCCTGAATGCGGGCGAAAACCTGGAGCGCCCTAAGACGACCATCTATCCTTGACAGTTGGGTGTTAAGCTCATGGACACTCTCTTGGAGATCCGGATAGCGGGGGTCCCCAGCAGGAGGAGGATGAGAGGAGGACGGACCCGCCTGATCCGGATGGGGTGGCGAGTTAGTGGAGGGTGCAGTTGTAGGCACCCGAGGCCGCGGCCCGCCCTCACCAGGAGGCGTAAACTGATAAACATCGCCCACTTTGAAAATAACCCCCATTCGCTCCAAGCTACGCAAATCCAGGGGTTCATTTTCTCGAGTTAGAGTGTAGTTGTGCTCCTTGTCCAGATCAAGCACTCCCACTCGAATGGCCAATGAGTAATGAGTGATCCCAGTATCACCGGCTTATTATGCTTTTGCATGACCGTTTCCATCTGGGTGGCCACCCAACATCCAAAGTTAACCTGAACCTTGTTGCGCATGCACCAAAGAAAATAGGATTCCACTTTGGTAAGCGTGCCGGAGGTATCCTTTCGCCCCGAGAAATTGTGAGCTAAGAACCTGTGGACAACCTTCAAGACCGGATCCTTCAGATGGGAAGCCTTCGACTGACTCGGATTGTAAACTTGACGATCCGTGGACCACTCCCTCCAAATGTCAATGTAGTCAGTAGAGAACGGTCGGGTGTAGTCACACGCACTGTTTATATATGCCCCAGAGGCAATGGTGTCCTCACTAGCAAACCCCAAAGTCAGGTTAAACTCATTAATGGACATACCAAACTGAGTACCTCCCAATCTGAAATTAATGACCTCCGGCTCATCCAAAGTGATGAATTCATTTCTGTTGAACTCGAATGTGGAGAAGAATTCACAACACAGCTCCTCAAACGTAGGGTAATTAATGGTTAGATATTTTTGCCAACCTATGGCTGAGAATAACTGTTCAACTTCCCGTGCAATTCGCAAATGGTCCAAGGTCGGGGCATGAAAGCACTTACAAGGAGTAAAAGGACGGTTTGCCAAGTTATTAAACCGCTCCACTTGTGCCTGTGTAAGATTAGTGACCGTTTCCCTCCCTCCTCCAGGAGACATAGTGCTCTTATTCAGGCCCAGACGAGACCGAATGGTGGGTTGAACCGGGGCTCGCCTCTTGCGAGGTTGGGACCCAGACGACCACCAAGAAACAGATAGGAGACCACAGTCCACCGAAATTACTAAGTATTCAGCAGCTCACAGCAAAAGGGGACACAATTACCCCACCAAACAACAACCAGACAACAAACACCAACCAATGCCCCACTGCTGTCAAGTAGCCGACAACAATAAAGAAGACCGAACCAACTTCCCCCAAATCAAGAAATCAGTCGCTAAAAGGCAACAATCAGTGAGCTACCGACCACGTGTACCAAAGAATAAATTCACTAGAGCCCACAGATTTCTCAAGTATATAATCACAGGGAAGCAGAAATAAGGTCTCTCCCTTCAGATAATCAAATAGCCCAACACAAAGCAAAATCCCAACAATAAAAACTCCAAGACATCAGTTGCCAGTTCAAAAAGAGAGAAACAGGAGTACCACTCTTATGCTCAGTGCTCCTTCTAACCGGAATTGGCCGAGCCAGTGCCGCACGGCGAGAGGACTGCGGACGTATGACTCGCGTGGCTGTGCGCAGAGCTGGCGGTCGCGCGCTGAGTGGGGCTAGCGAGGCGCGCTGCTGGGGTCGCGCGCGGGCTAGTGCTGGGCTGCGCAGCGGGTGGTTGCTGCCTGCGTCGCGCGCTGCTGGGGTTGGGCCTGAGTGTCGTGCGCGCGGTTGCGCGCCTGGCTAACGCGAGGGGAGGACTGGCGCGCGCGGATCTGCTCGCTGTGGGAGCTGGGCGCACGCGAAGGCTCGCGCGCGGTGAGAGGTGGGCAGCGTGCAGAATGCGCGCTGGAGGTCGCGCACTTGGCCGAGCGCGCCTGTTGCTGAGGAGGGCAGGGCCTACGCTGCGCAGGTAGCCAGATCCGGGCGGAGGCTTGCTGGGCGCGCGAGGCAGGGACGCCAGTGGCGGCGGACAGCGATGGCAAGCGGCGGTGACGGCGGTGCGAGGTGGGCGGCGAAGGCTCGACCAAAACAAAGAGGAGAAGTCTGGAAACGAAGGCAATAAAAATTGGAAGAAGATTGTCCAAGACTAGTCAAAGAAGATAGAAAAGTGGGGGGAGTAGGGTCTTGGTCAAAGTTTTTTTTTTTTTTTTTTAACTTTTTCGCTATCGGAGGGGTTGGAAGGCGTGGGCACGCCTTGGAGGGCATTTTCTTCTGCCCACAACATGTAAATGATGTCCAAACGATTTTTTTTTTTTTTTCAAAGCGTGGGCACGCCTTGGAACCCCTACTCTTCTGTCCAACACCACAAAAACCATCAAAACATTAAAATAAAACTGAAAAATCATAAAGTAAGGAAAAATGATCACAACTAATATTGTAATCCTTGGGTTACCTCCCAAGCAGCGCCTTTCTTTAATGTCTTTGGCTAGACATAGCACCACTCTTTAGTCTGGATGTAATTGAATTTTCCTTGTAATTGGTGGCCCTCCTCCAGGATCCACATGGCCATTGAGTGCAACTTTTTTCCTAAATTTTCTCTCCATTTTTACCTCATGAATTGCTTTCATCCTATAGGACTTGTTCGCAGCAACCTTGAATTTAACCCTATAAGCAAACTTAGAAAATTCTTGCACAGAGGGATTAGTGGTATACATAGCAAACACAGAATGAGAGTTAACAGGATGTTTCATTGTATCAAAAATATTAAAGTGGACTGTTTCTCCATCAAATTTCATCGTGAGAGTACCCTTACTAACATCAATTTTAGTCTGGGCAGTACTCAAAAATGGTCTTCCTAGTATAATGAGTGATGAATTTGGGGCACTTCTATCATCCATGTAAAGCACATAAAAATCAGAAGGAAAAATTAATCCATCTACTTGCACTAAAACATCCTCAACTATCCCATCCGGATAAGCACATGTACGATCAGCCAATTGAATTATTATCCCCGTTTCTTTTAAAGGTCCTAAATTTAGGGAATCATAGATTGACTTAGGCATCACATTAATAGAAGCTCCTAAATCTATCATGGCATTTTTGATACTAGAATGACCAATCTTACAGGGGATAGCAAACATACCTGAATCTCCGCATTTGGGTGGGAGTTTCCTTTGTAGTACAGCTGATACATTCTCTCCTACCATCACTCTTTCATCACCCCTTAGCTTTCTTTTGTTAACGCACAAGTCTTTCAAGAACTTTGCGTACTTGGGTACCTGTTTGATCGCGTCCAATAGGGGGATGTTTACTTGAATTTTGCGGAACACATTCAGGATTTCTTTTTCCTTCTCTACCTTTTTTGTCCTCTCCAACCTGCAAGGAAAAGGAGGTAAGTTAGATTTAATAGTGGGCGGAGGAGTGAAGGTTACCTTAGGATCCTTGCGAATACGCCCTTCCTCTTCAATTTCCTTCTCTATCTCCTCTTCACTTTTGCTTTTTGAACTTTCCATTTTAGGCCCTTCCAGTTCCTTGCCACTCCTCAGCGTCATGGTACTTACATTCCTGGGATTTACCTCGGGTTGCGATGGCAGTTTCCCATAAACGTGGGACTCTAAGCGGTTGATGGCAGTTGCCAGTTGGCTTATTCGAACGTCTTGGTCCTTCTTGTCAGCTTTGGTGTCCTGCTGGAGCTGCGCGGTATTCGCGGCTAAGAATCTGATCTCCTGTTGAAGCTGGGTAGTAGTCGTGGCCAGGTTGGTAGTAGTCGTGGCCAGGTTTTTGACTAGGTCCTCTAGAGAACTTCCTGAGTTGGAGGACGAGGGTTGCGATTTTGGTTGCCATGGCTGGTGGAATCCTGGTGGACGATTTGGAAATGCATTTTGTTGCCTGTTCCCATAACTGAGATTGGGATGGTCCCTCCAGCCCGGATTGTACGTATTGGAGTATGGGTCGTACTGCCTGCGGGGCGCGGGCACGTCTCCGGCCATGTTTACCTGTTCCGCCCCGTCCTCTTGCAAAATGGGGCACGAGTCTGTGCAATGGTCCATGCTAGTGCATATTCCACACACCTTCACTCGCGGCGCGTCTCTCATGGCTAATTGCCTAACAACTGACGTCAATTCTGACAGTTGCTGCTGTAAGGATGAAGTCTCTACCTCGTTGACTCTACGGGGAGGGTTGCTCTCACGGAAGCCAAATTGCTGGGAGTTCTCTGCCATGGCTTCGATGAGCTCCCACGCTTCTCTTGGTGTCTTGTTTGCCAGTGCTCCCCCACTTGCAGCGTCTACGATACTCCTATCGGTTGATTGGAGCCCTTCGTAGAAGTATTGGATTAACAGTTGCTCACTAATTTGATGCTGCGGGCATCTAGTACACAACTTGTTAAACCTTTCCCAGTATTCGTACAAGGACTCACCGGGGTATTGTTTAATGCCGCAGATCTCCTTCCTCAAACTCGCAGCCCGGGATGCAGGGAAGAATTTTTCCAAGAATTTCTTTTTCAGCTGCGCCCATGTAGTAATACTACCTGCTGGTAGGTAGTACAGCCAATCTTTAGCTGTATCTTTGAGAGAGAACGGGAAGGCTCTCAGTCTAATTTGCTCTTCAGTGACCCTAGGAGGTTTCATACTAGAGCAGACCACCTCGAACTCCTTTACGTGCTTGTGGGGTTCTTCGCCAGAGAGACCATGGAAAGAGGGTAAGAGTTGAATCAACCCCGACTTCAGTTCGAAAGCGGTATTCTCAGCCAAAGCGGGGAATGTGATGCATAAGGGCTGGTGAGTCAGCTCCGGGGCAGCCAGCTCCCTCAATGTTTGGTTGTTGGCCATGCTTACTTCGTCTTCCGCTGACTCGTTTGCAGCAAATAAGTGTCCTTCTTTTTGCCTCTTGGTCTCTTGCCTCCGCCTACGCGCTGCCTTCTCAACCTCAGGATCGTATACTAATTCACCTGTGCGAGAAGAACGGGGCATAAACCAGCAAAAGTACCAAGAACAATAGAATAAAATAAAAATAAAAATAAAAACTGAATTTGAAAAGAAACAAATAATCCAAACGCCGGCTCCCCGGCAACGGCGCCAAAAATTGACAGGTGCCGAACCTGTGCAATAATAATTACTAAAAAGTCCTAATTACCACCTCAATTAAATAATTATAGAACAAATCCAAGTACTGGAGCAGGGACCCTAGGTGTGCAATGGGTTACTTGATTCACCCTGTTCCCGAAGAGTTTGCTTGATCCGATATACCGGATTTGTCTATAAAAATACTAATTTTGCGTACAATGGCAAGTAGGGTCGATTCCACAGGGAGCAGGTAGGAAATTATTTCTTTCCAAATTAGTAGAACGAAATTGGGGGATTTTCAATGGGAGGCAAATAAAAATAAAATAAAATAAAACCAACAAAATTCAAAACTAACTCACAAAGCACAATTCACTGAAAATAGCAATTAACAAAAGTTCTACCCAAAGGATCAACTGCGCAGGCACGGTCCAATTAAATGATCATCGATGCAAAGATATTTCATCCATTTATCACTAGATTGGTTATAGTTATCAATAAGCTCTGACAACCAGTTCTTCCTTACCTTTTCGACAGTCAAAGTACGACCATTGACTGCTTCCCTAACCAGATAACAACCCTAGGTACGACCGTAGGAATTTAATTACCCAATTGCATTAAAGCTAGAAGAACCCAACCCTAACCAATAAACGCGCTAAGAGGGTTTATTTAAGCTAGATCCTGCGTTTCCCCATCATAAAACCAATTATGGTGGTTGCCACGGGGTGTCAATTAAATGAATAATTACGGATTCTATTTAATTAACGTGGCAGTAGGCTATTAAATTAAATCAAATACCCGGCCGTTGATATTCAATTAATCAAATACCCATGAACAATTAATTCAGGAAACGCACGAATAGCAACAAAATTGGAGGAAATAATGAAAGCTTGATTAGATCTCACAGATATTATGGACCGCGCCCTTGCGTCAACCTTTTGGGTAGAGGGGGAAATTAGCCGCTTCTCATCGTTTCAATCCCGCGTGATTTAATTGAATTCATTCAATTATTTGCCAAGGAATTGGGAAAAGGGAAATTAACTGCAATAACAACCGAAAAGGCCCTGCCTTCGTCCCTGCTTCGGAGTCCCAATTACAAAGCCAAAGCTACGAATGAATTGTCCAGCGGAAAAGTTGAAAGTCAGAAGAGGATAGCGACGTCTAGTGCCTGGGAAAGAGAAAACTAAAGCTACTGTTTTTTATTCAATGTCAATCTAGCTATCTAATTTGCTGCCGAAGAAAAAACCAAAAAGAAACGACGGAAAGCGTCTGACAAAAAGTAGAAAAGGAGAATTAAAGCTAAGGTCTTGATGCTGTGTGAATCCTACTTCCTCCCTTCTTTATAGCCGCCGCACCAGAGAAAAATCAAGGCCAGAGACGTCTGGAGCAATTCAAAAAGCTATCCCCTTTGGAGTTTTGATCCCCCGCTTCGGGTTCACGTGGACCACGGTCCGTCTTTCGGTTTCGTCCACCTTCCAAGGCGTGGCCACGCCCTGGGACGACAAGTCTTCTGGAAATTTTCCCCGCGAGATCATTTTTAATGCCGATCACCTATAATTCATACCAATGTGAAATACGAGTTAGACCTCAGTACTTAGCACAGTAAATAGCCAAAATTAGGCCGAAATAACACTGTAAAATGTGCCAAATAACTGTTCTATCATGTCTTAATCTATCCAACAAGTATTAGGATAACTTTAATTAAGAAACTAGAATTCTTTTGAGACCAAAGACTTGGACTTATATCCAATTTGGCACCAGCCGGTAATACCTTTCAAATACTCTTCAACCCAATTTTTCTTTTCTTTCCTCTGGTTTTTCTTAAGACAGACAGAATATTACATAGGATCTTGAAGGCCCATTTAACTGGTTGGAACATGAGCCATATAACTTTGAGCTTCTTCTCAGACTTTCAAACCATTCTTTTTCTCCCTCCTCCTTATGACGAGTTTCATTCGACCGAAAAATATACATACATACATACATACCTACCTACCTACCTACATACATATATATATATATATATATATATATATATATATATATATATATATATATATGGACATGCACACACATTCCAAAATATCAAGACTAATGATATTTTTTATATAGTAATGATAATGATAATACTAATCTTAGTTTGTTACATTAAGCATTCTAAAGTTGATCATGATCATCGTTATTTGTAGGGCATTAAAAATTAGAGTTTAGTGTGGTGCCTAATCAGCCTAATCAATGAAATGGTGATGCAAGCTTACTTCACTGAGTAGGTTGAAATGCACCTAATCAAAGAATTTTCCATGTGTACATACTCATAGTACGTGCCAAAAAATAAAAAAGTTAACAAGCTTGTGGGTTTTGTACATGTATTCGTAACATGTAGAAACGTGTGACTTAATTTGTCCAGATTCATGATTCTTGACGAGTTCCTTGGAATATGGCCTTTCAAAAAAAATCCGTCAAATATGGATGTGTAGAACTTTGTTCTTGATCTATGCCTGTCGTGCCTACATGACACAACAGGCCAAGGAATTTTTCTAAAAAAAATAAACAAAGGATCATTGCATAATGTGAAATCTATGCTCGTAGTGAATCAACTACTTATAACTAATTCATACCTACTCCGTGGTTAGATATAAATTCATTATTTCTATGAAATTGTATGAAATAAATCACTAAAACCATAAAAGTGCACATCTACTCTAGTGAATGTACTCCCTAGGTATAGTATTTCTTTGTACCAGTGATAAATTTCGATTTTCATTGCAAATCTAATATATTAAGATTATCATAATTAATGACCAGTAAATCATGATTAGAAGAACAAAAGTGCTAAATAATTTACTCAAGATAATAGCATCAAATAACCAAAAAAATTAACACAATACAATTATAGAAAATTCAATCGAAACCCAAAGTATAAACTTGAGAAGACATAATAAACATAAAATTCAAAACTTATTTATTAACCAAACATAAGAATCCAATACAAATGATAAAGAATTGGAGAAGAGAAAACCCTTGTGGCATAAGTTTCATGCCCTCCTTCTTGATCTTCATCTTCATCCTAATCTAGCTAATGTACAAGAGTTAATGACGCACAATACTACCTAAACTATACCATACTAACCTAAAAGTAAGAAAATATAAGAGCTACATTTTTGTAGTGTGCTCTTGTACTCTCCAAACTCCCCCAAAATGAAAGATACAAGTTCTATTTATAGAGAAATCTATAAGTTCCTTCACTTGTATCTTCAATATGAACAAAGCTTCCAATATGTCAATATTTTGCGCTTCAAAGCTAAAACACATCATTATAGAAGAAATAATATCAAGAATTATTGCTAGAATCTCCATTTTATAGCTATAAATCTTCTATAAAATGTCTCTCAAAAGGTGTGAAATAATGAAGTTGAAATCAAGTTGCGCAAGTTGTAGCCGCAACATTGACCTGAATCCCTCTAGCAATCCTTCCAAAATTGTGGCCGAACTCTTGGAGGGATTGGTCTCTGTTTTGCCAAAACTATCTACCTTGAATCCCTCCGAAAATCCCTGCATGAATTCTTGGATGGATTTGGTCCAATTTTCTTTTTCGACAAGTTTCTTTATACCCTTGAAACTTGTCAACTTTGTGAATTTTAGAACTTTAATCAACATAATGCAACCATTTTTTTTGTCCAAATTGAAATCAATTACCAGCTCATACAAAATCAACCAAAAACATACGAATAAAAGGGATAAAAAAAATCTCATTTAAGCACTAAGTAGCATTTAGAACTAATTCAAGCCAAAATAGATCATTTTCTTCTTATTATAAAATATTGAAAAAAAAGTGACTAAAAGTAACATAAAATGTTATTCAAATATAGCACAAAATAGTCACTTATCAAAAGGGCAAAGGAAAAAGGACTAAGGAAACTATATGTGTTTAATGTTAAAAAAATATGTTACTTCATTTCTTATTTACATGTGCTCATTTATATGCATCTTTTGCAGGCTCATGAACCTGAAATACCACTGGAGAGTGATTGCAAGGACTCTAATGCAGCTTCCATAGATGTTGCTGAAGAAGTTGAAGTCTAAAGGAAATTATAAATCTTTGACATATGTTTGTGACCTTATATAACTCACTACAATTATGTATATTTTTGGTGGCTTTTAACTAATATCGAATGTAGACTTTGTTTTGGTGGCATATAGACTTGTATTCTGATAACCGGAATTATATGCATTGCTAAATTATATACTACTTTAGTGATAACTGAATTATATACTAAATTTGGTGGCTGATGCAGTGATTGTTGTTGAATTTTTCAATTTAGGGATATTGTTTGTTTGGTTGCTGTTTGGGAATGCTCATATTGCAGGGTAAACATTGCCAAATTTCTTAAAATAAATGTTGTCACATTAAAACTTTTTTTAATGATTTTAATGCATGCTGGAATATAAGCTTCTTTTTTGTGCCTCCTCTGTCTACGAGAGAATTTTGTATTATTCGTGATTCAACTCAAAAAGGACTAAATTGACTAAACATGTATAGTTAAGGGACTAAATTAGCCCCAATTAAAGTTTAGAGACTATTGTAGCTTCTGATAAATAGTTTAGGGACTATTTTGGCCGTTTGCTCAAAATTTTCTGCTGTAGAAGACGTATCTTGTAAGTGTTATTTGACTGCATTTAAATTCAGAGTAGTTCTGAACTCATACCCATATGTTTTGCCGAAATCTACAACCGGATGACAACCCAAGTGCCCAAGCGACAAGGCAATTAGACCAACCGTTAATTCATCAATATTTCTTGATAGAAGACTCCTAAATGATATAGATTATGGCTTAAATATCTCTTCCAGCTCAGTTAGTCCAATTTGGATTATGTATTGTATTGTGTAGTTATTGCACATGCCTCTTATTCGCTGTACATTACTGTTTTTATCCTCTCTCTGTCTTCTCCGGCAATGGCATTCCTCATGTTGTCCAGCACCAATTGTCTATCTATATCTCTCACGAATATGAACATGAGGATTATCAAATAATCACATTCACAACAAAATAGAAGGAACTTTGAACTATCAATAGTGTTGTGAGTTTTTTCAACAAATTGTGACAATGTTGCCACTGGAATATGGCTTCCATTATTTGTTCTAAAGGCATTAAAGATGATTATTATTCCTCCAACTAGTAGGTGGATTTCAAATCCAAACCCCCTAAATTATCCAAACCACAATAGGGGCTTTCAGTAGGGATTTGATATCGGCCATGTTTGATAACTCAATTCAATACTTAAATTTAATTTATTCAGATATTAATATATTCAGACGCGTTTAATAATAAAAAATAGAACATCTAAATTAATTGACACTGAATTTTTCAAACAAAACTCACTCCCAAAAAACAAAAAAGTAACAAGCTATTCACTTATTACTTAATGTAATATCTATTTAATGTATCAGATTTAGTATTTAATAATTCAATAACTTAATGGATTCAAGTTTCACATTGGATGTTTTCCATTATTGACATTTTACGTACAACTATTAGATTGGATTTTTTTATCCA
The DNA here is from genome assembly GCF_036785885.1 of Coffea arabica. NCBI lineage: Eukaryota > Viridiplantae > Streptophyta > Magnoliopsida > Gentianales > Rubiaceae > Coffea > Coffea arabica. The sequence goes on from NC_092315.1 coordinate 47,392,518, forward strand.
ATTTTCAATTTAGTTGAAACCACAGGAAGCTGTAGTGTAAGTTTCCAAACCAGAGGAAGTTAAATTATACATTTGGCAAACCACAGGGAAATTTTTGGTATTTTACCCTTATTTCTTTGTAACAGTTCATTATCATCAATTGAAATGTCATTGCAAAGTAGTGGGTTTTTTCATTTTCATTTATCTTTAATTTTTCTTATAATCTTGTTTGAAAACAATGCAACATAAAGCGCAAACAACATGGACTCCATTTTTCCTATTAATCGTAAAAATTGCATGTTTAACATGGAGACATTTAATTTTATTATTGGTGCTTTTTGTTTTGTGGTCTTAGATGAAGTAGTTAAAACAGAATCAACTTGGTGTTTATAAGTGAACTACATGAAAAGTTTTTGTTGTTTGCATCGATTTTGATGAGATGAAATGTTGTCTCCATTAAAACTAAATTGTTTATTGTTTGTTGGTTGTATAAACATTTTAAGTGCTCTCTTTTATGTCGTGCTTATACCTGGCAATTGGACGGGTTGGGTGGATTTGGACGGATTAATATTGGGTTTTCATTTAAATGGGTTACACTCAACCCGCCCAACTTTAGATTGGGTTAATTTTGGGTTGGGTCATATTGGGTCATCTCAAACCCATGACCCAAATATAATCCAATATATTAATTAATAGATTTTGATACATAAATTCTCTCAAATATAATTTCACGTACAAAAAAAAATTTTTAAGTGGATGCCCAACACAAATACCCAAATCGCCCAAAAAAAGATTTTATGCTAATATTTTCACAAAGAAAGTATGGTAATTTTGGATTTATGTAGTTTTTACATATTGAGAATACGGTTTATAAAAACAAAAATCTTTAGCATGAATGAGTTATGTGGTAGTTATTAAGCACCGAGGGCACGAGTAGTGGTAAGTTAACATTAACATCTCAAAATTAATTTCAAATTTAATAATGTTCAAATTCTTCACACTACACATTTTGATGACGATAATATAAATGAAAAAAAGTCACATTCGAACTCACATTGTCACGATGAATCTGGCAATTATTCTAACACATCTGGCCTTTTCCATATCTATGGTAATACCCTATTAAGTATGTAACCAAGGAATTAAAAATAGGCCAAGTAAAAAAATTTTAACTTGCTTGGCGAATTATGTTATAATCACAAAAGATGTTTATAGCAAAAAATAATAATAAAAAAAGTCTACAGTTGATGCTTTTGAGTAACTATTCACCCTTTTAAGATTGTGTTGATTATTCACTTGATTCAATTAGCATAAGTTGGGTAACGGATGCCCAATACAAATACCCAAACCGCCCAAAATATATGTGGATTTTTATTACCCAACCCAAAATTGATCCAATACCCAACTTACCCAATCCAACCTCTCAAATTAGTGGGTGGGTTGGGTGGGTTGTTGGATTTTGGGCATAATTGCCAGGTCTAGTCGTGCTAGTTGTTCAACTTTTCAGTTTTTTTTTTTTTTTTTGAATAATGAATTTGAATTGGATAAAGTGAGGTGCAATATTTTATTGAATTTGAACCATTTGCATTTTCAGTTGTTTAGTTGGGTGTTTTTCTTTTTAATTTTATTTTGTATTAAAAAAGAAAAAGTACATAATTGTTCAATTGACTCGTGATCTTTGTATCAAGATATACAAATGAATTATGGACTCTTTTTCTCGTTATATATTTCTCCAATTTTCACCGGAGCATTTATTTTTCAAATATTGATTTTTACAGTCTCAAATTGTGGCTAGTGAAAATTTTTATCATTGCTCTGAGTAAGAAAGTTGACATATAATAATTGGAGATGGAATGCATGAGTTGATAAATTGTTTTAAATGAAGAGTTTTCAATTTTAATTATCAACATGATTGAGATGCAATCAATTGAAATGTTCTATTTTTCTAATTAGTACCACAATTGAAATAATGCCAAGACGAGTACATTGTATACCTGACAACACAGTTTACTTGAAAAAATTTGAGCCAAATGTATGCTCCAAAAATTTTAAAAATATATATTTTTTTTTTATGCTGCTGTTTTTCAGAGTTAAAATGCCCCTCTAAAGCCTTAATTACTGATTGATCGTAAACAAATCTACCTATAGAACAAAGTTATAGTACACCAAATTGATCTCACAAAACTGTCAAGCCTCCTTTAGGGCAAAACACAAAGGCAATTGCCCTGCAACTACAATACAGATTCCATCTTTGTTGACAAACTACTCTTCCCAATAACAAGCTTATACCTGCAGGTTCCATACAGGTAAAGCTGTTGTGTAAGAACTGAAGAAAAGAAGCCTATTTAAAATCGCAACAAAAACAATTGTACAGTTTAATCACTTTTTATCTTCATGACCCTTTGAGCACTTAGTGTCTGCCTTCACCTGAGATTTTCCTAGCTTAAGATACTAGCTGAACAAATTTATCATGTACTAAGTCAGGACTTATCAGCATTAAGGGCCTCAAGTTGCTTTCTTAGTTCATCCAAGTCGTCCAGCAGGTTGCTTCCCTCCCCAGAAACAGGCAGATTTGAAAATCCATCTGCACTTGGCAACTCGTGCGTAAGGCCATCCGGAAGAATGCCTGAAAGAAAGAGATTTAGGATCTTGTCAACCTCTGCTGGCCTTTGAATAACAATAATAGCAGAAAAAAAAATAAACCAAAGAAATCGGATTAGTTAATATCAAGCCCTTCATCTTCTTAGCACAAGCTCGAGATACTGGGAGGACATTTTTTAAGTGCAAAAACACTTCTAAGATGACAAAACATGACAATAAAAAAAAAAATCAATAGTTTACTGCTACCTAAAGTTCAGTTGCAGATTTGTTGTAGAGACTAAAGTGGGAACAACAGAACTAGGAAAGCACCAATTCCAGGTTCGTATTTTGCTTCTCTCCAAGTGAGAGAACAGAAAAACAATATGAACAAAGGTAAGATATAGGCTCCAAATTTCTGGCAGAGCATTAAACTGTTAATCTGCCACAATATGTTTTGTCCAATCTCCATCCTTACCTTTAACTTTTCAAGTGAAAAATGAGAAGTGATTATTGACACCTTTGCTGCCTCAATTAACACCATCCTTTCCTTTCAACTCCAAAAATAGGTGGTCTAAAAGGGCAAGCATTGGTTATGTAGTATGATAAAAAATGCTGATTTTACCCATGGTTCAAGAATATAGATTCCTTGATCTTAAGGAAAGAACAAAAAGAGACCCAAAACATTAAACAGAAAAGGAGTAATATTTCCAGAATCTTATAATCTGCCTTTGAGACTATTAAAACAGTTCTCTATGAAAACTGAAACCATCTAACCAACACATTCTTGGATCTTATATGAGGGAACCCCTTATAAGCATGTGACTTCAAACCAACATCACAAAACTTCTTGTTCCATGATTAACATTCTTTGACCAGCTTTACATTCTAAAGTTAGATCTTGAAAAATCAACAGAAAGTTTTAACATCAAGTAATAGTTGCCACAGGCTAATTAAAATCAAATTAATGATAGCATGATTATTCTGGAAAAAAAGAAAAACCTGAACTTCTGACATCTGGACCAGCCACTTCACTGTCATCAACGACACTGAAAAGCACAAAAGGACATGATACAGCATCAATCACAAGGCCAACAATAAAGACTAGAGAAAACAAATGTACTCCTCAAATAGATCATCCACTAACAAAACAAGGAAATCTTAATGTCAAATGTTTGGACTACAAGACTAAGAAAATCAAAGAAAAACTTCTATAGGCTTACCTTATGTTCCATTCATTATCTGCATGAATGGGACATTCTGTTGCAGACTGTGCTTCGGCCTCCATCTTTGCTCTAGCAGAAGCATCCCTGGCAGGCTTTGCAAGAATGTATTCTTTCTGCAGCACATGTAGCACTTGCTCAACATAGAAGCCAATATGTAAAATAAAAAAGCAAACAACTTGTAAATTCTCCATTGTGCTTTATTTACCTGTCGTTCCAAACATGCTGAATTTGAACATTGAGGGTTTGGCTTCATTTCCATTGTTGGGAAATAATCTTTGAGGGCATTGTAACCCTGATATCAAAAACAAGAATCAGTGACATTTGATGCATAATTCCAAATATATTTCTTACGGAGGAGAATGAGGATTTAAATTGTACCAGATAAGGGGTAACTTGCCCGAACTTTAACAAATATTTAAGAGCATTTTGAACAAGAAGCCCAGCAACAACACCCTGTCAAGTCAAGCAAAATAGCAAAAACATAGAACACAAAATTCAAAAACTAATCAGCAATGCTCAAGCCTTCACACTTAATATGCACAAGAAATTTGGACTTATAACCATGTAATAAAAATTAATGAAATGCAGCATTATGTAAAAGTTTTAGCAAAAAGAGAGGAGTGATCAATAATCAAAAACTCATTATGTAAAGAAAACCCCATCCGGTTAAAAAAGGGTTGCAAGACGGTCTCTCAGGTACAAGCATGTAAAATAACATGAATGTCATGGAAAGATTTCAATCCAAGATTGAGATTTCCTATCATTTATTAGTTAATCATTGGTATACGATATTACTCTATTTTCAGGAATCTAATGCTGAGGATGATGAAGGTTCACTATTTGCCAAAGGAAGTTGTCAAACAACTTGAGTTATGCTATATATAGCAAATAACTCCATGACAAAAAGATAGAAACATCTCTACATTTTCTGAAAACTGAAAAGTTATTACCATGGTAGTTGGTAGAGATGCAGCACAAACCCCTTCACGCTTTAGTGTGCGTTCATCAACACCAGAAGCAACAACCTGACAGATAATTTAGTTGTAGATTACTTTCTTAACTTTGAAAGATAAATAATCTCCCTCCCCCCCCCCCCCCCCCTCTTCCCAAAAAAAAAAAAAAAAAAAGAGCATAGCAAGCAAAGATGCAAAGGACCAACATAAGGCCAATTGATTGCAAATGCAAGATAAGTTTCAGAATAAAAAATTTATCAGTAATACATAAATGCTACAATATATGTCAACTAAATACAGTTTTCATGAGAAAATGGAAATGAATCAAACAAGAATCCAACTATGAAAGTTTTGGCACCAAATATTTCAAATCCACCCAGATCACTGAAGTTACCAAGGGAGGTGCACATGCAAAGCACGCAGTTTCTCCGGGAACCAGCAATTGTATGTGACCTGAAACCGCATTTTCAGATACACCTGCCCAAACAATCTCTCTTGTGAGTCCTCCGCAAAATTTCCAGCTCAAATAAAAATTTTCATTTGAAGCATCCCATCAACTATGAGACAGAATCAGAGATGAGAATACAACAGCCCTGAGGCAGAATCAAAATATTGACTTGTGTCTTGATATCCTAAGCTCAACAACTAGTTACATATAGAGGCATAGCATTCAAGTATTGTGTGTCATATAGACGGCAAATAAGATGGATTCGAAAAGGACAATATGCTAAATACAAATTTAATGAGATATAGAGACATAATAACCAAGCCTATTAATGCTTTGTCTGTAGCCTAGCATTTTAAAGATGTTTTACACATGGTTTTTAACCAGATTAGGAGGACAGAAACAAAAATATTGCAAAGCATTTCAGCAACAGAAATTAAATGTGCTACGATGTAGCATGTCCATCATTGGAGTTTGATATACCAATGAACCTACAGAAAATGAATAACCATACTCAAAGATGCAACAAAACTTTGTATGATGCCAAACAAACTGACGTTTTCATACAGAAGATACAAAGGAATCATCTTCCTTACCAGATTCCATCCATGTTTGGTTTAATTCATTGCAAGCCTGGAAAAAAGTGCAACTTTAGTTAAGACAAAATTGTAACATTGAGTCACAAAAAAAAAGAAAGAAAAAAGGAAACGGAAGAGATTCCAACATTTTCTATAGAACTAGTGGAAGTAAAACAAATGCATCAGAACCAATCCGAAAATGCATCTAGTATCAACTGTTACCTGATTTACTACCATCCTTGCTTCATAATTATCCACACAGCTTAATACAAGATCCACTCCGCTACCTTCTGTATGTGGGCCAAACGACTTATTTTTGAGACTTGACATAAAAGTTTCAAAACCTTGAACAGTTGTAATATTCAGTGTATAGCTCTGCAACATTCAAAACCTAAATAGTATCATTATCTAAATGATAATGTAATAGCTATATAGTGTTTTTCTGCTAACAGGAAGCAAACTTCATGCTCAAATTAAGAATAACAACATACAGTGAAAGCAGACAATAAAAGTGATAAAAATCAGAATATTCTAGAGCAAAACTACTAGCACATTCACTTTTTGATTTATGTTTCTTTGTTTGGGAGCTGGGGTATACAAGGTGCAAAGGTGCTAACACAAATTTTAGTAATGTGGATAATACCACTAATGAACGAAACAGGATAACAAGAATAGTCAAATGGTATAAACAAGAAGCAGAATTTATCAGTGGAGATGTAACTGACTTCCATGCAGCAAATTTGGCATAAACAAGGGCAAACATTGAAGGGTTAGGAGTATAAAAGGCAAAGGAATCAGAAGCAGGAATATCACTTGAAAACATCACCTCAAAGACAACATCTGGATTAATGTCAGAAAGAGTTTCAACAGCAGCTTCTGTTTTCGTCATGCCAACCTAAGACAAAGAAGAAGAAGGAAAAAAAATTGACAGTTAGACAAGTAACTATAGATTATAATTTCATATTTAAAGATAGCAGCATTATGATTCCGTGAATATTGTTGAAAACTTGGGAGAAACAACCATACATGCCCAAATTAAAACACCTCAGCTTTCTTTTCGAGGAAAAAAGGAAGAAAATAAATTTAAAAAATCAAATAAAATGTACTGATTTAGTATCTACATCATACTATCCAACGAGAGGAAACAGAATCTGAAAATGCTTCAAGAACAAACCTGCTCTGGACGGAAGAAAAGCCTATTCATGTTAGCTAACTCTACTTTGTCATAATCATACAACAATAGACGACCAACGCCACACCTTGTCAACATTTCAGCGGCAACACTGCCCACACCACCTATACCCTGTACATAAAATCAGAGAATGAAGAGAGGCAAAGCTTATTTTTGGAGGCAGAAATATAGTGTGATTGAAAGATCCAACTCATCTATCCTCTCCAAAATCAAAGCACAACATTGAGCTCCCAGTGGAGTTTCAAATAAACTTATCAAGTGGATAAAAACTATTTACTAGAAATTGGATATGATATATAGTAGACTGATAAACAAGTCCATATTTAAAACAATATCAGGTTCAGGAGTTGTTTTAATAATTTGAAAAAGCAAATGATATGAATAAATCTTCACATCAACAAGTAAAGAATAATAAAGATGCCTTTCTAATCTTGTGTAACTTCCAAACCTAAGCATATGTATTTATGAACTAGAACAATGTTCATGCAGAAATCTTGAGAAAGAGCAGCATATTAAGACAATCATGTGAAATGAGAAACAGGCATTGGAAACATAACAAATAAGGATAACGGGATATGCTAAGATACTTACAACAATGGCAATTGAAAATTGCCTTATTCTTTCATAGTTTTGCACAATGCCCATTCTCTGAAGCGCCATAAGCCTACTGTAGGGATTGCTATCAACAACTTCAGCACTCATATCCTAAAATAGAATAAGTATAAGATTGTGGGATGCAATATAGTAAAGCAGCTGAAATGGTATGATACAACCATAGGAGCAGCTGAACACAGTTACCTTAACTTTCGAGCGGTGCATGCCTCCTGACTTAGCAAGATTGGAGAGCCTTTCAATTCGACATTGTAACTAAAAGCACAAACACTAAGCCATTAAACCACATTTCCTTATATGCACACATTGCAGTGAAAAAGATTGAAACTTTTTCAAAAAAAAAAAAACAAAAATCCAAAACCAAGCAAAACCCATTATTTGTATTAGAAAAATTCAACTTTTTAATCAGAACTAATATGGAACTTGGTCAAAATTCAAAACCCAGAAAAACAACGAATTTATATGGCATTAGCAGAAAACATTAAACTTTATAACTAGAACCGATAAGCCATTTGGACAAAACCCAAAAAGCAGCTGACTTTTAAGTCTTTGCAGGCCTGCTCTAGCAGCTGTTCTTTGCATCAAGATGTTTGCACATAACGATTCTTTGCAATAGTATAGTCAACGTACTTGGGGATTATTCCCCTTTATTCAAGCTCCAGTTCTACATTAATCAAAACCTGTCCCCCATAAAAAGAAACAAAATAACAAAAGAAAACCAGCAAAACCCACAGTTTATATGAGATTCAACATACTGAATTCCTCCTGATGTAACCTCAAATTGGCATTTAAAGTTAACATAACTTGAAATTCAAGAATTTCTAAAATTCCCTTTTAATTTCATATGTCATGCAAGCTTTGATCTTTCGGAGCTAATTACAATATATACAGCAACTGTATTAAAATTCGAACAGAAGAATGGAATCAAAATTAAATAGCTGAAAAGCCCAATAATAGGGAGGCTTACTTGATGGATTTGGGATTGATGAGAGGGATCTGGCAATGAATTTTGCAGAGAATTAAGTTCGTTTAAAATCTCTTTGAGCTCAGTCTCCATTGATGATCCCATTGCTTATGCTTCCAATGCCTTCAACCTTTTCCCTTTCCTTGAAAATTCGAAAAACGATTTGGGCAATAAATGCGGATACGAGGCAAGGAATCTGAATCCAAAAAGGCTTTCGAAAGCAGAAACGCAAAGGGGGCCTGGGTTGGCGCCTCTGTCCAAGTGCTCTGTCTAAGGGGACAAAGTAGTAATTACAAATATTATCAGTCTTACGTTAATAGGGCGAACAATTAATATTCATTAAAATGTGGTTTTAGTTATAGCATGAAATGTATGCATAATATTCAAATTACTTGATCACAATTTGATAAAAAGTGTGGTATGAAATCGATTCGGTAGATCAACAGGTTGAGTTTGAACGCCAGTACAAGCTAACACACGAACTTTATAATTAGAGTATTTAATTTAGAAAAAATCGTTCAAAACGTCCCTCATATTTTATAAAATAACTTTTTTCGTCCCTCACTTTTAAAAATATAATTTTACGTCCCTTACAAATTTGCATTGATCAAATTTGGTCCTTACTTAGGTTTCCGACTAGTTTTTGGTCGGAATTCACCATGTGCCTTGCACGTGATCATATTTTAAGGGCAAAATTGTCAAATCAAATTCAATATAATTCGATTTATAATCCCCCACATTTCATAAAATAAATTTTTTTGTCCCTTACAGTTCACAAAATGAATTTTTTCATCCTTCACATTTTTCAAAATGAATTTTTTCATCTTTTATTGATCATGTGTGTGCATAATTTTTTTTAAATCCATATATATATCTATTTGATTTCACCTGAACAGTACGAATAGCATATGAAATCAAATAGAGATATATTACATACTATTCGTACTGTTCAAGTGAAATCAAATAGATATATACATGGGTTTAAAAAAATTGTTAATTTTTCACTTATATTCATTTTCTTTTACTCAAAATTTGAAAATAAAGAAGACATTTAATCTTAAATATTATCGAGTGTTTATATCGAATTAAATTTGGACAGAAAAAATAAACAAAAGAAAAGTATGACAAAAGGAAATAAGTGATTGGCACTTTCAAATTTTAAGACAATTACAAGGCAAGTAATTCAACTGTTGGTCTTAAAAGTGTCGAGTAGAAATTCAGATTTAAACTGAAATTTGTTAGTACAATTATAGAATTCAAGTTAGGACCCATTAATTAGATGATCTTATTATACAACTCAATAAATACATTATTACCAAAAGAGAAAGGTCACAAATATTGAATAGGTTCAAATGGTGAAATCATATAAATATATACATGGGGTTCAAACAAAATTATTACCTTAAAACCCCTATATATATCTATTGAATAGCATGTGTATAACTACGATTAGCATGTTTAGATGAAATCCAATAGAGATAAATTACATGTTATTCGTACTGTTCAGCTAAAATCAAATAGACATTTACATGGGTTAATAGAAAAAAAACTATTCATACACATGATCAATGAAGGATGAAAAAATTCATTTTGAAAAATGTGAGGGATAGAAAAATTCATTTTTTGAAATGTGAGGGACGAAACAATTCATTTTGTAAAATGTTAGGAACGAAAAAATTCATTTTGTGAAATGTGAGGGACTATGAATCAAATTATATAAAATTTTGGTTTGACAATTTTGTCCTTAAAAAATGATCACATGCAAGTCACGTGATGGATTCCGACAAAAAACTAGTCGGAAACCTAAGTAGGGACCAAATTTGGTCAATGTGAATTTGTAAGGGACGTAAAATTATACTTTTAAAAGTGAGGGATGAAAAAAGTCATTTTGTAAAATGTGAGGGACGTTTTGAACAATTTTCCCTTCAATTTAATTAAATTCGTTTACACGTCTATCTATCTATCACAGCAGTTTGATATGTACAATGATTACAATTTTATATTTGTACACTTACTTCTTTTGATTCATATTTATAGTTGGTTTTGGGCAACATGATTTCATCAAGAATTGTAATTATTATTATGTGTGGATGAGGTGCCTATATATACTAATGTCTAATTAAAAATATTAACGGATTAAGAATAGAATAAATGGTATAAGTGGTCATGGAACTAATTAAGAATTCTTATTTCTGGTATTAAACTTTTTCTTTCATCAAATTGATCGCTCAACTAATGTAAAAATACATCTTTGAACCTATATATTTTTGTTTCTGATAAAAAATTAATGTACTTTTCATTATTTGATTGACCAACTTGGCTAAAACAAATTTTAGTAATCAAAAAAAAAAAAATCTTTGATAGTTTAGTGAACGCGTTTGCCATTTTGCTCCTAAGGAGTGATTGCAAAGAATACGGATCCAAACATTTCAAGGGTTATGTAATTAGGAGAAGAATTGAAGTGAATTTAGAAAACCAAACGTGGAATGCGTCCAATTCTACGAATATAACAATGCCTATCACCTATAATTAGAGATAGTGGTTGTGCATTGTGCTCCTCCATGCTTGCATCTCAAGTATGTTATATAACATGAAGTTTTCAAATTCACTCAAGCCTCTCATTGATAAATTAGAGGATAAAATAAGTAAACTGGAATTCATGGAACCTCCTTGTCTTTCAAACATGTCCATGAAACTCCCTGTGATTTAAACTGATATGGAACAAAGAAGTTTGAAATTCCCAAACTATCCCAATTTTCTAAACAACAGGGATCAATTGAGGGGCTTAATTATAATTTTAAAAAGTTTGTTTTCCTTTTTTATTTCTTGAAGAAAAACACTAGTTTAGGGGCAGAATTGAAATTCTAAAAATTTCTTTCTTTCCTTCACTGAACGAGACAGTTTTCGTGCCCAAATAACCCACATTTGCGATGTTACCACTGAAACTTTCATCTTCGCTCTCCAATTTCACCACCTCGTCGTCATCGTCGTCGTCGTCGTCATATCCAAAAAAAGAAAGTTAAAAAGCTCTAGTAAAAAAAAAAAAGAAGGAATTTGAAATCAGATGTGATTTTTGGTTATTATTTTGTTTTTGCTAATTAAACATTGATCTAGTCCGGTCTTCGAAAGAGAAAATTAATCTCGTCCATGCACACCTTAAGATGAATTTTTTTTTTCTTGTTTGCTTTAGAACTTGAGGCGTTTGAGGTTCAAAAGAAGTGAATCTTGGTTTTGAGGTTTGAGGTTCAAAAGAACTGAATCTTGGTTTTGCCTCAAACTCGTGGTTATCCTTGTTTTATCATGTTAAATCCTTATACTATATAAGAACGAGTTTAGGATTAGATTTCAACCGCAGGGGTGAGGCTATTTTGGGAATGTGAGAGTGTTTGAAGAGTAATTGGAACATTGAGTACAAGTCATTATAGCTTTAATTTCACTATAATTACTTATATAACCTTTCAGACATTTAAGATTAGGGGCATGTTTGGTATGTTACAATGTTTGGTGCCAAGTTGAGTATCAAGTACAACTGAATAAAGCTTGTGTTTTGATAGAATTACATAAAAGTCCTTTTAATCATTTATTATACTAACATCCAAGCCTTCCAATTTCCTGAAACCTTTCTCATCCGTTAAGGAATTAATTGGATGTTTACATAATTGGATTTTAATTACAATTAATTAACTTAATTATTATCTGAACAATCATTATCATTTTTATGTCCCCATGTTTAGCCGATACCCTTTCTTCTTTTTCGGTTTCACCTCTTTGGTTTTATTATGGCTATTAAATATTTGGTGAAATGCATAGCTTTTCCTTTAAATTGATAAGAACGAGTTTAGGATTAGATTTCAACCGTAGGGGTGAGGCTATTTTGGGAATGTGAGAGTGTTTGAAGAGTAATTGGAACATTGAGTACAAGTCATTATAGCTTTAATTTCACTATAATTACTTATATAACCTTTCAGACATTTAAGATTAGGGGCAGGTTTGGTATGTTACAATGTTTGGTGCCAAGTTGAGTATCAAGTACAACTGAATAAAGCTTGTGTTTTGATAGAATTACATAAAAGTCCTTTTAATCATTTATTATACTAACATCCAAGCCTTCCAATTTCCTGAAACCTTTCTCATCCGTTAAGGAATTAATTGGATGTTTACATAATTGGATTTTAATTACAATTAATTAACTTAATCATTATCATTTTTATGTCCCCATGTTTAGCCGATACCCTTTCTTCTTTTTCGGTTTCACCTCTTTGGTTTTATTATGGCTATTAAATATTTGGTGAAATGCATAGCTTTTCCTTTAAATTGAGGTGAGTTCTTTGGGTTTGTCTTCTTCGATTGTAGTTTTTTTTTTTTTTTTTCTGATGATTGGTTTATTCAAGAACTCCATATAGTTTGCCTTTTGATACTTCTAATTCCAAAAACTGATTAATTGTATTGTTTTCTTTAGTAGATCCCAGAGATTCTGTCTCTGGTCAAAGTACAATTTGAGATAATGTTGTCACTTTCTAAAATAATTAGAAAAACAATTTTATCATCTTCTCTTCCTCGGCCAAGGTATTATCTCTTTATTTAAGTTAAATAACCTTATTTCTCATGAACTTTCTCCTATTGTTCTTGACTCCAGGAATCTGTTGACTACATTCCAACAGTTATGGTTCAAGTAGTTATTTTTCATGTAATATGATTTGGAATTCAGCTTGTGTTTATTTTAATTGAGAATTTTATGATTGTAAAATTTATTAACTTAGAATTTTTTACTTCATTGAAACTAAAAAAGAAAATTAATCATGCTACATAGTACTAAGATGTCATTTGCACTCTATTTGCTTTCCATGTTATGATATCGTTCTTGTATTATACTGTTTATATAGTTTCAAATACAAAAAATTTGCTTTTTTATGCTATCTAAAAGAATTTGTAGTGGAACTTGATAAGTTTAAATGCTTTAGCTACAGCACCATTTTGATTGCATTGTATTAATTCATTTACTCATAATTGTATGTTGTACAATGATAAATATGTTTCTTGATTTAATTGAAGCAACTATTATCCATAGTTCAAACGAGTCAATTAAGTAGAGATGTTATATTAGATACTTATACAAGTAAACATTGGAAAATATCATTAAGCAGTTCCTACCTATAGTTTGCAATTCGAATTCATATCAGAAATTTCTTCTGATTTTAGTTACCATTTTCTACAATTTCAAATTTAGAAAATATTATTTGCACCAATTTTTTTATAATCAAGATAGTTTCAATTCAGATCTTTAACAATTATGCAGATTTGAACTTATTTATGAGATTATAAAGAAATGCCCCTAGCAAAAAACACCAAATCTGAATAGTTTCTACAAAACTTTGAAAAAGACCATTTAAGTTTCTTATCTATCTATCATTTTTGGGCATTATTATCTCTATAAGAAACATGTGATTAAGTCGTATTATGCCCACCAAATTATATAAATAGTTAGTCAAAAATAAAATTATTTTAGATTAGATTGGACGCAAAGTGATTGATGGATAAACTTGACTTGATAATTCAGGTTGAGCTTAAGTCGATGGAGAAATCAGAAGCATTGCTTGAGGGATTTTTCACAAACATATATAGATTCGAGAGATGAAGGGTCCAATTGATACTTTAAAATGTTTTATCATCTTGGATAAGTTTTAGGAGAGACTTTTTGATACTTTTCAATTACACTTCAAACATTCTTACATTTTCAAACTACCCTTATCTTTGCAGTTGAAATTCAAACATAACCTTTGATCACAACGGATTCTTATATAGTATAACGATAAGGATGTCTCATTGCACATTATTTTTATTGACTCACTATGTAACTTATGATTTTTCTATTAAAATCACATGATAAAATCATCGTACTTCAGGTCCTATACCACAAAATATTAAACAATAATTATTAATTATCTTAAATCACAAGTACCAAATTCCCGCGCGTCGCGCGGGCCGTCCCTCCCTAGTAGTTACTATATAATTGTGTTGTGGCTTCTAAGGATTGTCCTGATGTGAATTTTATAAGGATTAAAAATGATTTAGATAGACCAAGCTGGCCAATTTCAATGTTGGGTCTTTTTTACCATTTTCCGCCTGCTTTTGGCCAAAATCGACAGTATTATAACAATCTATACGAAAAAGTGCAATTTAGGTTGAAAATTTGTTGAAATTCTGCCACCAAATGACGGTAGCCGGAGTGGCTATTGGGATAAGACGGCGGTGCACCACCTGAGATTTTTGACAATTACTGAGTCCCCTCAAGTTTTGTAAATTACATCTACCTCCCTGGTTTTTACTGTTCATGTAACAATATAGACCTAATAGTCTAAATTTTTCCTCAAAAGTCATAAACTACCATTTTTGTACGATAACAAAACAAAAAGTACTTTGTCAATCACCTTATTTATATACTCAAGTAATTCCATGTCAGAGTCATAAAAATTGTTTCTCACAACCCGTATGTTAAATTCCACGCAACACTGAAAAATTGTTCACCCCTTCAGCAAAATTCTATGGATCCCATGAAATGGTCAAGCTTATAATCAATTGCCCATGTTTGCATAATCTTCAGTATAGGATGCCAAGGTTTGGTTCCACACAAATCCTTGTACACGAGCCACATTGTAGCCATCAAGGAAATCCTCAGGAGAGTTTTCTAGGTTTGGATAGAATGAATTAGGCTTAAAAGAATAAAGTCATCCTTATGACTACTAAGATCTTTAAGAAATTCATCTTGCCAAAACCAAAATTCCATTCGCAACCAATTGTACCCCAAACTTCAAATCCAATGTTGGAGACCATATCAAAATAAATTAATCTAGCCTGACTACTAAGCGTTGTTGAACACATGTAACTGTTAAGAGCCAATAAATATTTAATGAATGTTTATATATTATACCAACGTGCAAAGATTGGCTTCTCTTAGTGTACTTTGTGTGCTTATTTGTATAACAATTTGCAAATATATGAATATATATGTAACATACATGGTCCAACAAGGGTGGTATATTTTACTCACTGAACATAGTGATGCTTACCCCACCACTTTAACATTTTTATGTAGTGAGCGAGTACGTTTTACGAGTTTATTGCGGATAGTGATTGGAATTGGTAGAGCTAGATTACTATTGGAAAGCTCGAATAATGATTGAATAGATATTGTTTTTGAATTATTCATGTAATAATGAGCATGTATGGCTCAATAGACAAGTTAATTTGTCATTTTATTATCTTTTGTTGTAGTGTTAGACATAAGTCCCGCACTAACTATTTATTGCTTCCGCAAATATGATGTAATAGTGAATGATACCCTATACCCTCAAGAGCTACTTCTTGAAGATACGGCGGCTGTTCCATTCTGAGTAAGATGCAGGCTTGGGGTGTGACAATTTTAATGGTGTCAAATGTGAGTCCCGGACTACTATTCCTACTCCTACATCGAGTTTATGAAAGGAAAGGAAATGGCTTATGAACTTGGGTCTCTTGGCTACTAAGTAACTGGGGTTAACTATTTGGGACTAGTAAATTTTGATTTAAAAGTTATTTGGGTCAACTCTTGGACTTGATTTGTGATAGTAAGTATTTGAGTGAATCTTGCATGATTTCTGTGTGAGGTGAGTCTAAGTCATTGAATTATGATTTTGACTACATAAGGGAGTATAAGGAACTACGTGTCACATACAGGCTCCATCTGGAATTCGAGTATAACCAAACTGACAGTTTGGATTGTGATGGATTTTGTAAGGATGCAAAGTCCTTAAGTATGGGTGAATGTGAGGCTCGACCTACTATTCATAAGGAGTAGTAGTCCCGCGTTGAGTTTGTGAAAGGAAAGAAAATGGTTTAAGGTCTTGGGCCCTTGGCTTCTGAGTCATTTGGATTAATCATATTGGACTAGTGAATTTTGATCCAAAAGGGATATGGGCCAGCCGCCAGCTCTTGGATCCAAGCCTTGACCATATCCATACAAAACCGAGCATGTGGTGACGTAGTATTCCGAGCATGTGATTTAACTGCAAACAAAACAGAACTTTGGTTGCACAGCACTGTATGCAGATTTAGCTATACTTGTATACATATGATGTTTCTAATGTTTAGATAAGACCAAACTTTCATTATTTCTTGCCTCTAGACATTTTGTAATTGGTTGCACTATGAGATTTAGACTAGTCTCTGTTTCTATCCTTTTTCGGCAAATCCAGGGAGCTTAAAATACAGAGGGAGTTTGCTGTTGCAAGTAAAGAAGAATAGAGAATAGGAGATTAAGAGAGAGGAAGCTAAGGTGTCGACTACTGAATAAATACGTGCCAAGCTTGAAGCCAGAAAGGGGAGAGATGGATTAAGTAGCATGGGAAAGGGAGTGTAAGTTAGAGATCTTGAATTTAAATCCTCTCACTTAAACTAAAAAAGAAAAAAAAAAAAGAAAGAAAGCTTGAGGCCAAAAAGGTCAAGACGATGGAAATGAGAAAGTGTAATATATTTTTCTTCAAAAATATTTCACCAATAATTTAAGTGGACAAATAGACCTACCTTGCATTACATTTTGGGTAAGGGTATCAATTGAGTTAAATGAACCAGGCTTTGGCAAGGTCAAGCCATTTGGTTGGATTAATGTTAATGATTTTTTTATGAATGAAGGCTAAATGCTTACAATAAATTGTAGTGTAGCTTTTCCTGCACACCAGCCATGCGTAGCATGACTCACTAGACAAGTCACTAGATATTGAATATTTTCCAAACGTTATTAGTAAAACCTAGACTTAGTTAATTAAGGTGTTATCACATTAAATCAAAGCACATTAGTGAAGAGTTTTGGCATGTATCTTTATTTTATATTTGTTTGAAAAATGCGATGTATATTTTACTCTAGAAAGATGTGATGGATCACCAATTAATGATACCATTATCTTTGCTATTATCCCTTTGTATGATTGCAACATTAAGTACATTAATTATCTGATCCTTTTGTTTGTCCCAACTAATCCTGCATAGATCTCACCTAACTGATTTCCTGGTGTGGCTTGTATCTATTACTGTTTTAGCCGTCCAAAAAATTTAAATTTTTCTTGCGGACCCCTTTTCCAGCTTGAAAAACAAGCTTTTCTTCTTCTTCTTCTTCATGACTCCATTTTGGCACGGCGAAATGGAAATTTTCTTTCTTTTGGAAGTGCAAAGCTCGTAATTTACTGTGAAAGGTAAGCAAAAAGATGCACAATTTACTGCAAAAAGCAGAAAACAAAGAGTATGAACCTTAAAGATCCATTCAGAACCCGTTCCTTCTTACACTGAAAATGTTTTGCAAAATATTCTAGTGTTGCAAGAGCTTAAGGGAGAAAATAATCCAAGAGAGTAGGGAAAAGAAAAATACTAAAGTCCTTGTTTTCACTTTCCTGTGCAAGCAATCTTGCTTGCGTTCGGAGATTTTAGGAAAGGGACATCGAGTAAAGTCAAGAAATAAGACAAATAAACTTCAGAATTTTAAATTTAGCAGCTTTTTTTCTATTTTTTCCCCTTTCTCATTCTCGTCTTTTAGTTACAAATTGGGTGACTTTTTGGTTCTATTACATTGTAAAGGACTTCATAATTGTCAAACCTAAGGAAAGGACTCAAAGGATCATGTTTTGAATCATTCTCTTCAATTTTACCTCCGGTCCCTGAGTGTTAAAAGATACATAATTATTTATAAATGTATTTGTTGTGATTTTTTTATGTTCTTTTTTTTTTCTTTTATTATCTATCCAATGCGTGAAATGATGATTGTTTATGACATTCTGTTGCCTAAACCTTATTTATTCAATTTAATACATTAATTATTCATGATTGTTGTTCCTATTTAGAATCACAAATAAACTAGTATCAACTTTCACTTTCAATTAAAAACTCCTACCACTTTCAAAATGGAAAAGAGGAGGGCCTAAGAGTCCACCTTAAAATCTATCTCTAGTTACCTGATTAATGTCCCTATTAGGTAAAGAGGCTTGCACTCATTTTTCCCCCCTCTGGAAGTTGCATTTCAATTTATCTACAAAAGGTGGCACTTGGAGGAAGCTAATAAGTGTAGTAGGGAACTCAGAAGAAGCAATAGCAAACCAATTGATATTTCTGAAGGGAAAAGCAAAGATGTATATACTTCCAATTGAGCAAATAATTGCCTTCATCTTGAAACATTCTATCTCATTACTTCTTTGTTTCCTCTTCACTATCTTTGTTGTCAAATGGCGAAATTCCACTTCAAACCCCTCACAAAACCTTCCCCCTTCCCCTCCAAAGCTTCCCATAATCGGAAACCTTCATCAACTCGGTTCAATCCCTCAACGCTCTCTGAAATCATTAGCTCAAAAATACGGTTCCCCAATGCTGCTTCATCTAGGCAGTAAGCCAGTGTTAATTATCTCCTCCCCTGATGCAGCTGAAGAAGTCATGAAAACACATGATTTAATATTTGCCAATAGGCCTAAAGCAGGCTTTGCTGGAAGGCTTCTCTACAATTTCAAGGACATAACGTTTGCTCCCTATGGTGAGTATTGGAGGCAGATAAGAAGCATTTGTGTACTGCAGCTTCTAAGTCACAAGAGGGTTCAGTCATTTCGAAGCATAAGGGAAGAAGAGATTGCACTAATGTTGGAAACAATTAGAGAATCTTGTGCTTCGTCTTCAGTAATACATATAAACAAAATTTTGGCAACACTTACGAACAATATAGTTTCGAGAGTTGCCATTGGGAAAAGGTATTCGGGAGAGGAAAGTGGGAGCAGGTTTCAGGAACTCTTTGTGGAATTTACCATGTTGTTGGGTGTTTTCAACGTTGGAGATTACATCCCATGGCTTGCATGGATAAATAATGTCAATGGCTTGGAAGCAAAGGTGAAAAAAGTGGCCAAAGATTTCGATGAATATTTGGAAAAACTTCTTGAGGAGGGAGTGAAGAAGCAGGACAAAAGAGGAAACAATAATGGTGGTGATGAGAAACAGCAGGAGAATCTTGTTGATGTTTTGCTTGAAATCCAGGGAACTGATGCCACCAGTTTCGCTCTTGAGCGAGATTCCCTCAAAGCCATCATCATGGTAAAGAAAATTAACTTTCTTCTGATTATCTTCCCCGTTACAGTTTTATAGTTCTTTTGTTAATACGTAAGTTTGTCAGTGTTTGGTCTGTCAATGGTGAATTGCATAAGTTTTTTTTTTTTTTTTTTTTTTTGTATAAAATGCAAATCTGATGGGCATTGGATTTGAGCTTTGGTTTTCTAAGAATTGATTTTCGAAAACTCACACAAATCACCTAGGAAAAATAACAAATTCAGATAAAGAAGTATAGCATCGCCTTATCTCACGTGCAGATTTGTTGAAGTAGTACAAACATTTTGTTGTCCGCTGATTAGATCGTGACACCATCCTGGATATTTCTATGTCTCCTCATAATGGGATGATGCTGGAATATTTTTTCTATTCAAACATAAGTTAACTGGCTTTCACCATATTTGCAAACACTTTGAAACAACCCTAACCATTTACTACAATTTTGAGATACTATGTGAGCCAGTTGATGCACTCTTTTATCTTGGTTGTGTGGTTTTGGTCCCTATCGAATGATACAAGCAATGAGTTAAGAATAGAGTGAAAAGCAAAAAATTAACGACTTTATATAAAGGTCCATGGTTGAGTTAGTTCGTCCATTAATTTCTTTGTCTTCTAAGTAGGTATCTAATCCTTTTGAATATTTTGTACAATAATTGAGTACAAGTCAAAAGTTTTAGCTGTACAAACTATTCTTATTATAAAGCATAAAATAACATAGACAAGTAGAATAGCAATATAGTCTTTATGAGGTAGGTCCCTATGACGTATAACTGAAAGAACAAGCAATTTTGAGTTTGCAATCATGCAAACACCAAATTTTTCTTCAAGGAATCAAAATATTAGTTTTCATGTAGCTTGTATCGGAAATTTGACATAGAACTTTCTATGTCCCGATTTTATTATCATTATTTTTGTTTTTGCAGGACATGTTTGTTGGTGGAACTGATACTACATCATCGCTGCTGGAGTGGGCAATTTCAGAATTATTAAGAAACACAAATGCCATGCAACAATTGCAAAAAGAAGTGAGACAATTCTTGGGAAGCAAATCATGCATCCAGGAAGATGATTTAGAGAATCTCCATTACCTAAAAGCAGTAATAAAAGAGGCTCTTCGTTTGCATCCACCAGTTCCATTACTTGTTCCTCGTGAATCAAGCAAGGCAGTCAAATTGATGGGATACGATGTAGCTGCCGGCACTCAAGTGATTATCAATGCTTGGGCGATCGGAAGGGACCCAAAATTGTGGGAAGCTGCAGAGGAATTTCAGCCAGAGAGGTTCTTGAATAGCTCTTTGGACATTAAAGGGCAAAATTTTGAGTACATCCCATTTGGTTCTGGGAGAAGGAGCTGCCCCGGTTCTGCATTTGCTATGGTTACAGCTGAACTTGCACTTGCAAATTTGATGTGCAACTTTGATTTTCAATTGGCTGGTGGAGCAAGACCAGAAGATTTGGATATGACTGAAGCACATGGGATCGTTACACCAAGGAAAGTCCCACTTCTGCTAGTTGCAAGTCTACCTAATTAGGCACTTCAAGATCCAAGACACCATGTTGGTAGATATGTGTATATTATTCTATCTTGTCACAACTTTAAATTTGAGATGGAGTTTGATGGGGAAAACTTTTAAAATGGTGAAATATTGCATTATCAGTAGCATTGTGTCCTTGTATGTAAAATGTGTGATTTTGACACAGTTATGGTGTAAGGTCACCAGCTCATTCCGGGGATTTTGGATTTGTTTGGGATCATAATGGTCTATAGGGCGGACTAAATGATTTTTTCTTGGGTAAATTACTCATAACCTACTGTACTTTTATATGACACCGGATGACTATCCTATGATTCAAAATATCTACATAACTCCCCTCTATTGTTTTATATAAATTGAAAATTTAATGAAAAATGATCTCTATAATATCATTAGTTGAAATACTAAGATTACGCTTAATTAAGTACTAAATTGAATATGGGTCCAGAGATTTTCATAAAATCATGAATCGATGCAAAATTATACGGAGTTAAGTGAATATTTATACAAAATTATAGTTATATGGAGTTATGCGAATATTTATGCAAAATTATAGGGCTTGAGTAGATATTTATACAAAATTTTAGAAGGTTAGGTGGATATTATTATTTCATTACACGCACTTTTAGAATGTGTCTCAGTCAATCGTGGTAACCAGAGATGTTTTACATTTATTTTTAACTTTATATAAAATTATAAGAATTTATGTGAGTATTTTGGAACTTTAGGTAGTCATGTGATAGTATGCAAAAAATACCAAACTACGTGAATTATTAGTTTATAAAAAAAAAATTGACAACGAAAACTTTCCAAAGAATTTTAGTGCGTAAAAAATGTTACTTTTAGAAAGGTATTGACATGCAAGGTACATGAATTATTAGTTTATGAAGCGTACAATTACATACCACAATATTTAGATGTTTTGCACAATCCGAATAAATATACCGTGTATATATTTTACCGATAATCAGCTTGTAATTGAGCCATATTTATCCTTGAAAGTTCTTTTTATTTAGATGTTCGGCATTTTTTTTCTGGTGATTGTGGCCATATTTTCCGAATTCTATCCTTGTTACGTCCTGTTTCTGAGATCGCTTGGCGATTAATTCTATTTGCAACCAAGTACACGCTTTTCCGCGGACATCTTCTACGCCATCTTGTTCTAAAAAAGGTACTCATTACTTCTTTCCAACTTTCTTTCTTACCATTGTTTCTCACCATAGCACAAGTCTTTTCTTGTCACTGTTAGTTGAGATCTTGAACGAGTCTCTTATGATGGAGCAGCATCCCAACCTCACTGGCAAGATGCCATGCAAGCAAAATTGGCTATTTTGCAAGCCCATAATCTTGGATTCTCACTCCTCTTCCTTCTGACAAACAACCCATTGGATGCTATTGGGTTTATAAAATAAAACGCAAAACCGATGGTCCTCTTAAGTGATATAAAACTCGCCCTGTTGTCAAAGGATATACTCAACTGGAAGGTGTTGATTATCATGGCACTTTTTCTCCCATTGCTAAAATGGTTACTGTCCGTTGTTTATTGACTTTAGCTACTGCTCGAAATTGGTCTCTTCACCAGCTTGATGTTTACAACGCTTCTCTTTATGGCGATTTTCATGGAGAATCTTGTATGTCGTCTCAACAAGTCATTGCATGGTTTGAAACAAGTTTCTCACCAATGGTTTGCCAAATTCTCGATCAATAGCTATCCAATCTATGGGTTTTGTATAATCCAAGGCACATTATTCTTTATTTATATGTCAGAAAGGCACGTCATTCACAACTCTATTAATTTATATTAATGATATTCTTATAGTAGGAAATAATTCCACAGCTATCTCTGATATTAAACATTTTCTACACAATCATTTCCGAGTCAAGGATTTGTGACGGGTGCCGAATTTGTTTAGTAATAAATTACGTGCTCAAGAGAATATAAATTTGAGAATAGCAGAGAGAAGGATCATCTCCACGGAGATTGGGGAAAATTTGTTCTTTTTAGAGCAAGATTTAATGGGGGAATTTAAATAATTAAAACAAACAATTAATTCACACTAAGATAATTAAACAAAATTAAGCTAAAATTAAATCAATAAATAGCAAAACTCTAGCAAAGGAGTAACTTTTAGAGACGGTTCACACAACTGATCCTTAGTGCAATAGTAAATTCAATTATTCATTGATAAATTAGTTATAGCTATCAACAAGTTCTTACACTCAGCTCTTTGTTACTTTAATTTGTCGATAGTTAAGGTACGACCATTTACTATTTTCTTAATCAGGAGATATCCCTTGATACGATCATAGGATTCAATCTCTCAATTCCAGTAAAAATTAGAAAAGCTTAATTCTAACCAACAAACACACTACGATAGTTTATTTAAATTAGATTGTGTGTTTTTCTGACACAAATCCAATCATACCAATCACTACAAGGATTAAAATAGCCAAATAATTATGAATTCTGCTATTTTAATTCGTAGTAGATTATCTAGTTCAATCAAATATTGAGCCTTCGATATTCAGCTAAACATAGCAATCATAAGAAATTAATCTAAAAAGCACACAAATACTAATGAATA
Source organism: Coffea arabica (assembly GCF_036785885.1). Classification (NCBI taxonomy): domain Eukaryota; kingdom Viridiplantae; phylum Streptophyta; class Magnoliopsida; order Gentianales; family Rubiaceae; genus Coffea; species Coffea arabica. Next base: position 47,416,270 of record NC_092315.1, read on the forward strand.
GAAGAAACAATAAAAATTAATTCGATCTCACAAATGCTTATAGAACCAAATCTTCAAGTTATCCCTTGACTAAAAAAAGAATTTAGTTGCTTTTCATAGAAATGACCCAAGCAAAAGTCGATGTACAGTCAAAGAAAAAAAAGAGAAAAATTTGAACCCTACTCTAATGTCTTTACCTAATTTTATAACTATCTAAAACATATCCAAGTTTCTCTAGGAAAAGAAAATAAAAAGAGGAATAAAAGAAGAATAATAGTTTTCTAATCATGATGGAAGTCCACATATTGAAAAGGATTCTCATTTGCAGTAAGGAATTCGAATTGGAATTAGAAACATCCATGCCTGACAATCGCGAACTTTCTGAACTTGCGCAAATTGGCGCACCCATGACTAATTGGGTAGAAGTCTTTTGAAAAAATACCACTTTAACTCCTTTTCATTCCCAATTCCTATAATTAGCACCAAATGTAGAATTTAAGCAGAATCCATTAATTAACACAATATTTAACTAAAATAACAAGAAAATATCCACAAATTCAGGCACTATTATGCACCCTATCAATTTGGGTGATTTGAAAGACTTCTGGGCATCGAGGTCTCTCGATCAAAGAAGGACAATTTTATTTTGCAAAGAAAGTATGCTTTGGACATTTTGAAGGATGGAGTATATTTGGGAGCTAAACCAGGGGATTCTCCTGTAGAACAAAATATTAAATTATCAGATGAAGGAAATTTACTTAAGGACCCATCTCAAGATAGACGACTTGTTGGACGTCTGATATATTTGACAATTACTCATCCGATATCACATATTCAGTAGATGCATTAAGCAGGCTTATGCATGCACCTTGGAAACCCACTTGGAGTTTGCTTTACGTGCACTACGTTACTTGAAAAATAATTCAGGACAAGGTTTGTTTTTTCCCTTTCAGAATGATCTATTTTTCAGTGCATTGTTACACCAAGGAAAGTCCCTCTCCTACTTGTTGCAAGTCTACCTAATTAGGCACTTGAATATGTTATGTTCATAGATATTCTTATCATTATGGCTGTCACCTTTGACTTTAATTTCACGCGGGGATTCATTCAGAAAACTTTTTAAATGGTGAAATACTAATTTGTGTTTGCTTGTGTAGTATAATAGAGATGGTTTTTTGAGTTTTGAAAGTGCTATATAGAAAATGAAAGGATACTGAAGTTTCAGAATATGTGAATATATTCTTGAACATTTCTAAATAGCAAATATAACAAGATTCAAAAAAAAAAAAAATCTTGTAACTAACTCACGGTCCTTATCTTTGTGCTTTGCTAATGGCAATCATCAATCATGCACTTGAGCTCTTTATGATATATATTTGAAAGTAGCTTGTGATTGAGGACGTATTATCCATGTTTTATCTTTGTTATAATTCTATTTTAGTTCGTGATTGACGTCAAGTTTTCCAAATTCGGTCCTTGTTAAGTTCCATTTCTGGGATACCTCGGTGCTTGATTTGAAAAAAAAAATACAGTTTAGCCCGATTTTATCCATGAGCTCGAGTTTGCATATGAATCTGATCACAAGTCAATAATTGGTTTGGAATGAAAAATTAATTTAGAAGAGGATCTATTTATTGACAACACAGAAATTTGTAAAATTTGTGAAATGACTAAAAAGGGAAAATCACCAATTTGGTCCATGAACATTTTCACTTAAACCAATTTTGTCATTTACTATTTTTTTCACCAATTTAGTCCTCAAACAATTTTATTGGGTTCAATGTAGGACTTATTGGGCAGCGTCACCACATTTTATGTATTTAGCACGGCGGGTTCGGGGTACATTTGGAATGACTGGTTCGATTGTCTAATTATAGGGATTATAACAGCAACTTTAATGCGATGAAGGAAAGAAACCTCTGAAAATTGTGAGAGAAGAGCTCATAGAAATTAGGGCAAGTCGCTGAACTTGGATATTTGCAAGTGAAATGCAGCTAAGGAGAAACTTCGATGACTCCGCCTCAAGTTTATGTAGCAGACAACTCAAACCTGGATAGTCGAGTAAGTGGGCAATTGACAGGAGTGAAGGGAGAAAGGGTAGAATGCTACAATAGGGATGAGGTTGTACTTTGTCACTGTCGTGAAGAATGTAGAATTGTAACTTTGCAGACATTGGCGAACCTAGGTAGAAGATTTCATGGATGCATAAATTACGTGGTAAATTTTTGCAATTAATCATGACATATTGCTTGTGTATTTTGATGTATTATATATTTTACTACAACTAATGGCTAGAATTAATGGTCATTGTAGAGACTGATTAATCACATCAGCCCCACAATCAATTTATTCCACTAATTAATCGCCCACATGCTAAACACTGCCATCGAAGAAGTTGAGAAGAAAATGTTGAACTAATTTGGATCTGATGAAAGTTTATCCACATCAGCCCCACAGCCAAGGATAAAGTACAAACACATCAGCCCCACAATTTGATGAAAAGGTTAAACTAAATGCTTGCCACAAACAAACAAAAAGCAATATAGCAGAAAATGTTAAACTAAGTAAGATCTAACAAAAGCTTACTCGACATTGTTGCCAGATCTGCCATCAATGCATTCCATCGTCGAAGACACGGATCTGTTCATCAATCCCAATCACAGTTTTCTTAAATTTTCATCTTTATGAAACCCTACTTCTCTCTCAATTTTTAGAGGTTTTTGTCCCATCTAAAAGTCTCTATTATAATCCCTATAATTAGACAATCGAACTAGTCATTCCAATTATACCCCTAACCCGCCATGCAAAATACATAAAATGTGGTGGCGTCACCAATAAGTCGTACATTGAATCCCATAAAATTGTTTGAGGACTAAATTGGTGAAAAAAACCATGAAGGATGAAATTTGTTTAAGTGAAAAAGTTAAGGGACCAAATTGGCTATTTTCCTGACAAAAAAATTTTGATTTGCATACATTCTTTGGGATGAGTCATGAAGAAGAATTTGTTATTAACGGTACAAATTTTGATCAAGACAAAGAAATTTTTTTATTTTACTTGCGGGGTGGATTCTCTTATTAATCTTTTCATTAGAAATTGTGAGGCTGGAAACTTTTGTGGTGGAAATAATTGGCAAAAAGAAGGTTTGCCTTGGTTGCTGAAAATTTTGTGGATGATTATTATTTTGAAAAAATATATTGGCTTTGATGGTGGGCTTGATTAACTAGAATTGACAGCTACATTGTATGCATAGTACAAGGCTAATTTGCTTCCATATGCAAAGATAAAATTGAGGATCAACTGCAAATTGTAATTGCATGTCACCTACGTCGCAACAGAGTTTTACATACAAATCGTTGGCCACGACGATGGTGAGTTTGTTTTAAAAGGGACAATGTTGACGATATTAAATCAAGATAATTACTATGTTCTTGGTTAATTAGGTGTTTTAGTTAAATTGGGCTTAAGTGTTATAAGTGGTATAGGAATTGGTTTCACAGTTAATTTGGTGATTGAGTTTGTATATGTATGTGATAGTAGATTCCAATATTACGTTAGTTGATTAGATTGGTCGTTTTTAAAGGCCTAGTGGCCGGTTGGTTAGGTGTGCAAAACAGTAGTAAGAATTACTTATACTATATAAGATTGAGTTTTAGTGAAAGAGAGGGTTGCATTTCAACCGCATAGGCAGGGATTTTTTGGAAATGTGAAATATTCTGGTGTGTTTTACAAGCTATAGGTACAAGTGAGGGAAGCTTGTGATTAGGTATATTATCCGAAATACCCTTATTTATAGACATTTAAAACTTTATGTTGTTCAAACATTTGGGTATTTATGGTATATGCAATTAATCTGCAACCATTTGTTGCTTTTGGTACAACACACATAAGCCAGTGAGTTTGTGAAATTACTTAAATGCTTTGGATGCAAGTTAAGGAAGCCTGTATTTGGGTATATTTACCTTTTTTTTTTGGTTAGCAACGATACATTTGTATAACCTATTCTATCCTAATCTAGGGAGAGGGGGAGCCTAAGGAAGCCGTGGCTTAGTGGGTGTATAAATCCAACTAGACCAAGGGAGTGCTATAGCACAACCCTTGGATTTTTTTCGCTGCTAATAAGGTTTAAACTGTCACCAACAGCCCAAGGAGGAACTTAAGTTCCTTCCTGGTGGCCATTGAGCCATTGGCCCAGTAGTTCTGTATTTGGGTATATTTACCGACCTAACCCCGTTTTAGTGCATTTAATTCAAGTTTTCATTCACGAGGCATCAGGCTATTGGTGGAATGAGCACTTAATGTGCAACCGTAATTGCATTTAGTACAACCTATACATGCTCGTGTGTTAGTGTAATTACTGTAATATCCCTTAACTAACAATTAGTGGGGCTTTCGAGCCGCTTCCTGTGTCTGAAACGTTTGCTTGGTTGCTGCACCCTCATGAATGCTAAGGCTTTGGTCGGAACCCATTTCTTGCTCATTTATCTCTGAATTTAACGGCCATAAACGTGGGTCAGTTTACTCCCCTTTGCGCTTCAGTGCTTCAGTTTTCTTTTTTTGTGTAATTGATGAAGCAATCGCCTAGAAAGGAAGACAGGAGCACGATCGTTCGTGCAAAGAGCAACAAAAAATGAACAGTGCAATTCAATTGAGAGGAACTGAACAGAGCAAGTAGTTGAATGGATAAGGCGCAACTCTCAACTTAGACATATTGCAGGAAAACCGAAAAGTCCAAGGCCAAGTATTTAAAACAGCAGATACAAGTACTACTACTATAACATTACTATTGACATTTGTATTTTACGGAAAAAAAATTTTTTGGCGGTTAAATTAAAAAAAAAAAGGAAGAAAAGAAAAGAAAGAAATTCGTGCCTCCACAGTCGTCTCTGAGACTCTACCCCAGGTACAAATGGAGCTTGATGGCCAGTAAGAAGACAGAAATGAGAGCAAAGTAGAGCAGGGAATGCACCATTATGGCAGCGCCACTGGTCTGAAGATTGGCGAATTCCACGCACCTGTGGTGGCCGGGAATTTGAAATAGCAGCCCCGGTGATAATAGAACGAACAGTACCACTGCCACAAATATTGGACCCCAGTCTGACGTCTCTTGTTTACTTTACCAGGCAGCCCCGGTGAAGGAAGGATCGAGTGGCCGCTGAAAATGGAGAAGTGAAATAGTATATTAGATTAGATGATGAGCTGCAGTCAGTGGTGCCACAATTTAGGTAGTGTTAAAGATCTCAGACGGCGCACTTCGGAGTTTGGATGGAACGGGGAAAAAAAAGAAAATAGAGCAAACAAACAAAGCAAAGCTGCAATAAGAGTGGATGGGACTTGGGAGAGGAAACTAAAGGGAGTGGCTCAAGTTACTTGGATGCTCTCTAGCCGTCCCATTTTCCATTGCTTACACTTCTTTCATGCACGTGGGGTGCCCACTTCAATTCCATCAAAAAGCTGTAAGAATTGCGTCAACTCAACTGATTCAAACATTGCCTCCCATCAATGTCCCTCAATATAAGGTTTGTTCTAAATTCATACGTACGGGTGTGTGGTGCACCCGTCTGGTCTGATGGTGGTTCAGTCCCTATCAGGTTCCCCCGGCTCAGTTGGGCCACTCCATAGAGTAAGTTTTCCTTCCCCTTAGGAGTAGGAGTAGGCTAGATTAGGCTAGATGTGCCGTTAAGCTAAAAAAAAAAAAAAACTGATTTAAATTGGTTCGTGATTCCACTTCTTTATTAAAATGGAAATGAGAAAAACATCTGTAATGATATCACTGATTTTGATCAGAGTTAACTGGAGGTAGGGAAAAGTGACCGAGAGAATTGGGAAGGGAAGAAACAGAGAGGGAAGGTATATTGAAAGGGATTGAGAAAACTGAACTTGTTCTGTTTGATAGCGTGCCCCATCCGTCCTCTTTTAGGCTTATTTATACAAGATTCTTCCTCTAGATCCTTCTGCGTTCTAACCTCCCAACTGAATGAGCATGCATGCAAGCATGCTATTTTTGGATGTCTAACAGAGTAACTAACTTCTGGATCGCTAACTAACTTCTTAATAAGGAAAGCATAGCAGATACATTTCTGCTAAAAGTATTTATATTATCTAGGGTCATTACAACATCCAACTCCAACTATTAAGGTGAGCTCTCAAGAAAGAAATCTATTTTATGTGGCCACGTAAGGAATTCACAGCTTGCAGTTAAACCGGGGATTATTAGATTGGTTGGTCCTGTGCAGTTACTAATTAGTAGGATGAGTGGGTGGAAAGATTGGCTTTTGCAAGATGATAATTACACACCCTACCCTACGTGTTGTGTCAACTCCACGGCTTTGATGAATTGATGGCGCATTGCTAATTTGTACCGTTACTATTTAAATTTGTGCAATGTTAGGATTTAGGAAGGAAAAATGTTGATTTAGCCTCATCCATTGCTTTGTTTTTTTTTTTTTTTTTTTTCTAAATGCTAGATTTCAATAAGTTATTTTGTTAACAGTATGGGAAAAAATAAGAGAAAAATTTTAGTAGTACTAGTAGTAGATTTGATGTAAGGCTTCCAGTTTTTGAGTTTTGGTCTCGTTGCATCGGCCAATTCAGGAGTATATTAAATTACCTTAAAGCCGTAATTAGCACTCAAATACAACAAGGACATTGAGTGGGCTACAGTACACATCTGTCTCCTGATGCCCTATACGTGAAATCGCTTGACCTGGATTCACTCGGTTGTATCCGGCTTCAATGGGCCCAATATTCTGGGCTGTAACGACTTTTTACAAAACACGTACGCTCAGAACTCTTTCGCGACGCATCCGATCCGTGCTGCCTGGATTGGAAGACTTCGGCCGTTGTTTTTAAGGATAATTTCAGAAACCACCACCCCCCAGCCCCGGACGCCGGGGGCTGAGGTGAGGTTTCTGACACTTTCAAGCCTTCCTTGAGGTTTTAAGAACTATACTAATTTTCCTTGAACTTGAAGTTTTTGTAACAAATCAATTCAATTCAGACAAAAGTACTATTATAACTTGAAGCAACAATAGTCTATGCACATAGCCAGTGCAAGTTGTAATGGTCATAATTTTTTGTCATTTGCAACTACATATAAAAGATACAACTAACGTCATAATGCTATTAAATTATTAGTGTAAGCATCTAAATTTGGGTCAAAAAATTAATCTTTTTATTTTAGTTGATGAGATAAAATTATAAGTGTTAGTGCAGAAAACATACTAGTCTTAGTCAACAAATCAACAACAAAAGGCATAAATAGTTTGTCTGAACACAAGATTGAAGAAATAAGTCAATCAGAAAATTCTTCTATTTTTCTTATCCATAAGATCTACACTTGTCCATACTATTTGACACCGGAGTTCTCATGCTTGACTATTGTTTACTCCACAAGACAACCTCCTTCCCCGTAGGCATCAAAAACCCGCGCATCGCCCTCTAGTTGTTCTAATCAAATTGAGTTTTGGGACCCAGAGTGCTAATATTGCTTATCTTCTCTTCTTTGCCAGTTGATATTTTTGGTAGCGCAATCTTCCATTGCGTAAATTTATTGAGTCATTCCTCCTCCGATTTTAAGATGTTATTTATACCTCCACTGTGTGGATTTTTGTACTAAAATAAATTCCACTCGTGATTTTGCTAATGGCTAGATTCAATTAGAACTAAATGCCCTTTCTGACTTCTTTGTAAAATTATCTGCCTCAATACAATTTTAACATTTGGATTTGCTATTCTTCTGTAATGTAAGACTCAGTGTTTGTTAAGTTGAGTACAATTACGCTTGTGATTAGAGCTGGCAAAAGAGCTCAAAACCCAACAACCCGCCCAACCCGCACATTAATTTTAAAGGATGGGTTGGGTCAATTGGGTTATGAATTTTGTTGGGTTGGGTAAGAACAACCCAACTTATTTATTGGGCGGGTTAGGTTTTTTATTTCAGTACCCAATACCCAACTTGTTTAAAAGTAATTCAGAGTAATAAATACAATATTCCCCAACTATTTGTATTTGGACATGTGTTAATAATTCATTGATTAATTTGTATTCAAAATTCTCATATATATATATAGTTTCAATCAATTTTTTAAATTTTTATTTAAATGTCAGAATAGTTCATGAATTCTCCTCTCATAAACGGGATTTCAACTAAGCTTATGACCCATATTATTTTACTCCCTAATTCTAACAAAAAACAAACAGTTTGGCTAATGGAATTAATAGATATTCCTATAATTAAGAGAATCTTTAGGTGTTACATTTTTCAGAGAATTACAATTATTTTAAGAAAGTTTTTTCAAAGGAAGAGTGTAATAATTGTAATTGTGCGTATTCACATGTTAAATTACGATATAAGATGAGCCTATTAACAACATCGTTAGAAATATCATATTCATAATTAATCGGGCATCCGACAAAACGTTGCTTATTAAGATACAAAACAAGTTAGCATAATCTCACACAATCCCAAATATAAATTCCCCATATAACATGTCATATATATTAAGAGTAGATGTACGACACAAAATCAATATTTTTTAAGGGACACAAAAATCGATAGTGGATCAATGGAAGAGATTATTGAAAAGATTAAGGTGGTGTTTTGTGTTGGGGGGGGGTTGCTATGCTGTTCGTTAAATGTACAATTTATTATCTAAAATTCACAATACAAGCAATATAAAATATTATTCTATTTACGATATGTTTCCAAGGAACTTAAGAAGTGAGTGTGTATTTGTGTGTGTGAAAATACATTTATGTATGTGAAAATGTGTTTATATGTGTGAAAATTTTTTTTTTTGTGTGTTAAAATGTATGTGAAAAAAGTTTATGTATTAATTAATATGTTGGGTCATATTTGGGTCATGGGTTTGAGATAACCCCATACGACCCAATCCAAAGTCAACCTAATCTAAAATTGGACGGGTTGGATATAACCCATTTAAGTGAAAATCCAATATTAACTCGTCCAAAATCTGCCCAACCCGCCCAATTGCCAGCTATACTTGCAATTATAGGACAATCTCACAATAATACACAGAATGAATATATATACATAACTGAGCATTCGGTGATGTAGTGTCCCAAGCATATGGTTTAACTCCTAACAAAACAGAACTTTCGTTGCACTATATAGATTTAGCTAGACTTGTACACATATCATCTTTCTAATGTTTAGATAAGACCAAGATTTCATTATTTCTTGCCTCTTGACATTTGTAATTGGCTGCACTATGAGGTTTAGACTAACATCTGTTCCTATCCTTTCTGGCAAATCCAAGGAACTTAAAATACAGAGGGAGTTTGCTATTGCAAGTAAAGAAGAGCAGCAAAGAGAAGAGTATGAGAGAAGAAGCTAAGCTGTCAACTGCTGTATAAATACATGCCAAGCTTGAATCCAAAAAGAGAATACATTTTTCTTCATAAATACGTCACCAATAATTTAAGTGGGCAAATTTACCTACCTTACATTGCATTTTGTCAATGGGTTACATCAATCGAGTTTTGGCAAAGCCAAATTCAACTCAGAAAATGAATACGAATTTCAAACTTTCAGACTTGGATTTAATTTAGAAGGCTCAAATTCAGCTCATAAGTTTAATATGAGTTTTGGGCTCATATCAGGATTGGGCCAAGCTCATAACCAAGTACACAATTATATATCATATACTCCTTTCATCCCATTGTTAACGTCATGTTTCTACTTTTTTGTTGTCTTATGGCAAAAGTCAAACAAATTTCACTACTAATTTTCTTTTATACCCTTAGTAATAATGACAAGATTCCATCAATTAATAATAAATAATTGCATATGCCCACCACAACACATGCACACTTTCACCATTCCTGTGGCCTTTTGCTTTTAGTTGGCTATTTCCGTGTGTCAGACAATGGGTAAAACTGGAAGAATATAAAAAGTGCAGTTCACCATTTACATAAAAAGTGCAACTCCCGAAAAACGTCCCAAATTTTGGGACGGAGAGAGTATTAATATTTATGAACTATTATTTATATATAAATTATTAATATCTTAATATTATGATATATATAATCTACAATTTTTAATTACGTATTAATATGGGTCGAGTTTTAATTACGTTTGAGTCTAGTAGAACCCAAATTCAGCTCACACTTAATTTGGATCTATCATTTAGATCCAAACACTTTTTGACCCTACTATGAAGTGGCGTCCTCTAATTTATGAGCAGCCTTGAAAATTTCTATCTATATTCTGAACTGGAACTAGCAATTGCAAGTACTTCTTCTCAATACTAGGATGATAGAATGATATTTTCAGTCGGACACTTGTGCAGCATCCTATATTAAAGTACCTCATCCTAAATGGCTTAACTTTTGCAGTTGAACACTGTCCAGTAATTTATGAATCCACTTGGTTGGATTAATGTTAATAATTTTTTATGAATGAAGGCTAAATGCTTACAATAAATTGTAGTGTCGCTTGTCCTGGACACCAGCCATGAGTAGCATGACTCATGAAACCTATGTTTTGAAACTCGAAACGGATAGTGACTAGGCTGACTCAAGAGTCAATGGGTTCAATCAGATTCGGATTAATCTAAGAATCGGGTGACATCATCATAATATTATAAATATATTAATTAAAAATTAAATAGATTATATGTAAAAATATATATAAGTGTATTATCAATATGGAAAAAATGTTCCTTTTATCTCTCTATTTGTATTCTTATACATCCTAAATTTTAGCATCCTCCGATCATAACTCTAATTGAATGTTCTTAAGCTTGAAATGAAAATTGATGCGCCTAAAACTAATTTATGAAACTTGTTTGACAAATAAAGAAATTTATGAAAGCATTTACCACTGTTCAGAAACTTGAGAGGTCAAAATAGAATAATAGAAAAGTTGTGAACCAATGTCTAAATCTTTGCTTCTTTCCAAGTTTTCGGTTTATAAGGAAGAGTATGCCTCGTCCGGTCTTCTTCAACGTTTCTTCTTCTCCAGCCTGTAACATCCAATTTCCTATTATGTTGTTTTCTTCCTTTTTGTACTTTTAATCTTCTAAAATCTTTTGTCTTCTTTTCTTTCCTCACCAAAGAAAACATTAATTTCTATTCTTTATGTTCATTTTTGTCTTCAATTCTCTTCTCATTTCTTTACAATTCTTTTATTTTATTTTTAGATCTTGTTACATTTGAATGCTGGAAGAATTGTAAGTGGCTATGCTGCAGCCACCGCGATGGCCACCACCAATCTATGCTTTTTATTCAAGAACATCAATTTCTATTCTTTAGATTCATTTTTATCTTCAATTCTCTTCTCATTTTCTCACAATTTTTCAGTTTTAGATCTTGAAGATTTGGATGTTGGAAGAATTGTAAGTGGTTGTGCCACCAACACCGTCATAGCCAAGACCCGAGCTTTTTAATCAAGATCTGCAGATAAAATCATCAGAAGTCAAAAATTGGAAAAAAAAAAACTGGGATTTTTCATTTTTTGGGTTTCTGGTCTAATCGAGGTTTTGATCGAGTCTTAGCCATGCAATTTTTAACACAAACTCGAACTGGATGCTTTGCTGGTTCCTGGTTCATTTGGTCGAACTAGTCCATTCGGTCCAATTTTAAAAACAATGCACGAAACAAGTCACCTACAGAAAACTCGAAAACATAACAAACTATTTCGGACGTTAGAAGTAGAGATTGAATATTTTCCAAACGATATAAGATAAAACCTAGACTTAGTTAACTAAAGGCTTTATCACATTAAATCAAAGCACATTACTGAAGAGTTTTGGCACGTATCTTTATTTTATATTGTTTGAAAAATGTGACGTATGTTTTACTCAAGAGAGATGTGATGGATCACCAATGATACATTAATTATCTTATCGTTTTGTTTGTCACAACTAATCCTGCATAGATCTCACCTAATTAATTTCCTAGGATGACTTGTATCTATTATTGTTTTAGTCATCCAAAAAATTTAAATTATCTTGCGGATCCCTTTTCCAACTTGAAATACACGCTTTTCTTCTTCTTCATGACTCCATTTTGGCAATGGCAAAATGGACTTTTTCTTTCTTTTGGAAGTGCAAAACTCGTAATTCACTATTAAAAGTAAGCAAAAAATGCACACAATTTGCTGCAAAAAGCAGAAAACAAAGAGTATGAACCTTAAAGAACCATTTAGAACCCGTTCATTCTTACACAGAAAGTGTTTTACAAAATATTCTAGAAATTCCAAGAGCATAAGGGAGAAAATAATCCAAGAGAGTAGGGGAAAAAAAAAATACTAAAGCTGGCTTTCACTTTCCCGTGCAAGCAATCTTACTTATGTTCGGAGATTTTAGGAAAGGGACATCGAGTAAAGTCAAGAAATAAGACAAATAAATTTCAGAATTTTAAATTTAGCAGGCACATACATGAGGTTCCCTTCTTTTCACTTTCCCTTTCCCATTCTCATTTTTTAATTACAAATTGAGTGACTTTTTGGTTCTATTACATTGTTAAGGTTTTCATAATTGTCAAACCTAAGAAAAGGACTCAAAGGATCATGTTTTGAATCATTCTCTTCAATTTTACCCTCCAGTCCCTGAGTGTTAAAAAATACATAATTATTTTAGAATCACAAATAAAATTAGTATCAACTTTCAAAGGAAAAGAGGAGAGCCTAAGAGTCCAGCTGAAAATCTCTAGTTACCTGATTATTGTCCCTATTAGGTAAAGAGAGGCTTACATTCATTTTTTGCCCCCTCTGGAAGTTGCATTTCGAATTATCTATAAAAGATGGCACTTCGTGGAAGCTAATAAGTGTAGTAGGGAACCCAAACGAAGCAATAGCGAACCAATTCACATTTCTGAACGGAAAAACAAAGATGTATATGCTTCCAATTGAGCAAATAATTGCCTTTTCTTCAAACATTCTATCTCATTACTTCTTTGTTTCCTCTTCACTATCTTTGTTGTCAAATGGCGAAATTCCACTTCGAACCCCTCACAGAAACTTCCACCTTCCCTCCAAAGCTTCCCATAATCGGAAACCTTCATCAACTCGGTTCAATCCCTCAACGCTCTCTGAAATCATTAGCTCAAAAATACGGTTCCCCAATGCTGCTTCATCAATAGCAAGTGGCGTCCTCAACTTTATGACCAGCCTTGAAAATTTCCTATCCATGTTCCGAAGCGGAACTAGCAATAGCAAGTGCTTCTCAAATACTATGATGATAGAATGCTATTTTGAGTTGGACGCTTGTGCAGCATCCTATATTGAAGTGCCTCATGCTAATGGCTTAACTTTTGCAGTTGAACACAGTCCAGTAATTTGTGAAGCCATTTGGTTGGATTAATGTTAATAATTTTTTATGAATGAAGGCTAAATTCTTAAAATAAATTGAAGTGTAGCTTGTCCTGGACACAAGCCATGCGTATCATGAGTCACAAAACTGGTCACCTATAAAAAAGTCAGAGTGAAACATAACAAACTATTTCGTTGGTCAGAAAAAGATATTGAATATTTTACAAAAGTTATTAGGTAAAACCTAATTAACCTTTCTTTCTTTATTTCTCGAATCAATGTGAGACATAATCTTTTACTCATGAATCTAACAAATCTCCCCTTTCATGAGTAACCCCTCACATTAAACCCAAATTTATAAACTCTTCTTGGATCTCACTTTAATACTAAATGCAATCTCACCTTATCACTTAAGATTACCTCTTCTCCCAAACACGGATCCACTCCTCTTCAACATCTAAATTGTATTCTGGACCTCTGCCAACCTTTGGCTTCTTGGTCTAATACTAACCGGACCCATTGCCAAACCCATGTTGCACCTGGTACAACACTAGCCAAATTCATTAGCACTTTGGTACTTCGATCCACCATCAAGAAGAGAATTCACCGTTCCAACTCTTAAAAGAACTCACTTGCCCATGAGTAGTCCAGTCTTGTAATCTAAAACTCTAATACCAATTCGATATGGAGAAACACCTCGAGAGAGTTCACCAAAGAACTTAATATGTAAGTCAGGAATCCAACTTTAACCCAAAAGCTTAAGTCATTAGGTCTCGAGTCCTTACTTACATATTAATCACTCTTTCTCTCGGATCAATATGGGACATAATCCTTTTTTCATTAACCTAACAGTTTTGGCATGTATCTTTATTTTATGTTTGTTTAAAAAATGTGATGTATGTTTTACTCTAGAAAGATGTGATGGATCACCAATGATACCATTACCTTTGCTATTATCCCTTTGTATGATTGCACCATTAAGTACATTAATTATTTGATCCTTTTGTTTGTCCCAACCAATCATCCATAGATCTCAAGTAATTAATTTTCTAGTATGACTTGTATCTATTAGTGATTTAGCCGCCCAAAAAATTTAAATTTTCTTGCGGACCCCTTTTCCAACTCGAAATACATGCTTTTCTTCTTCATCACGACTCCATTTTCGCATGGCGAAATGGATTTTTTCTTTCTTATGGAAGTCCAAAACAGTAAGCAAAAGATACACAATTTACTGCCAAAAGCAGAAAACAAAGAGTATGAACCTTAAAGAACCATTCAGAATCATTCATTCTTACACTAAAAATGTTTTACAGAATATTCTAGTATTCCAAGAGCTTAAGGGAGAAAATAATCCAACAGAATAGGGAAAAAAATACTTGAATTCTGGGTTTCACTTTCCTATGCAAGCAATCTTGCTTACGTTTAGAAATTTTAGGAAAGGGACATCTAGTTGATAAGCTTACATTTTACATGTTGAAGTGTATTTTACTATTTAGTTTTGGTGTGTTTTATTCACTTTTATAGCTAATTAACTACATTTCTAGTGAAGTTTACATTTTGTGGTTTATAGATTGAAAAATTGAATTTCTATGGATTAAAGTGGTGAAAACTTCATATTTTTTTTAATGATTTAATCATCAAATGGAGTGATTTGAGAAGATATTTGGATGATTGTTGATGATTTGAAAGGATGTAAAGAGAATATGAAGTGCCAGAAACTCAAAAGATGAAATGCAATCAAGTATAAAAGAAAGGGAGTTTAATAGTTTTGACACATGTTGGTATTTTAGCTATATCTTGAGTTACAAGCATCAGATTGAAGTGATTCTTTAGTTATTTTGAAATTAACACATATCTCTATAATTATTATGAAGACATTGAAATCTAGTTCATAAGGTTTCCTAGTGAAAAGGTCAAAATACATTTAGCCACTCTTGTTGTCAAAAATTGAAACAAAGTTTTGATCAATCGAGAGTATTTTGGTATTTTTCAGTCCACAGTACTTCAAATTAAGTGATTCTTGAAGCATTTGAAGCTAACTTAAAGTTTATCTTTTGCAGAAGAGCTAGTTAAATCTCTATCATCGACAAAGTATCAGCTAAAATTGGTACCAAAATAGAGTAAAGTTAATTAAAGGCATTATCACATTAAATCAAAGCACATTGTTGAAGAGTTTTTGAAGGAGAGAAATACCTTGAGGGAGTTCATTAAAGAGCTCAATATATAAGTTTAGAACTCAATTTTGTCCCAAAAACTTAAGCCATTAGATTTCGGACCCTTACTTACATATTAACCGCTCTTTCTCTATCTCTCGAACTAATCTGGGATATAATCCATTACTCATGAATGTAACAAATTTCTTCCTTCATGAGTAACTCTTCACATTAAACTCAAATTTACAAACCCTTTTTTAAGCCCACTTTAATACTCAACATAATCTCACCTTATCACCTAAGGTCACATCTTCTCTCAAACATGGACCCACTTTTTTTCAACATCCAAACTACATTTTGAACCCCTACCAACCTTTGACTCCTTAGTTTAATACCAATCGGACCCCCTGCCAAACTCATGGCACACATGGTCCAACACTAGCTAAATTCATTAATATTTTGGCACTTTGGTCTACCATCAATAAGAGAATTTTCGCCGGTCTAACTCCTAGAAGAATTCACTTGCCCATGAGCAGCCTAATCTTGCAACCTGAAACTCTGACACCAATTTGATGGGGAGAAACACATCGAGGGAGTCCACCAAAGAGCCTAATATGTAAGTCAGAAATCCAACTTTGACCCGAAAACTTAAGCCATTAGGTTTCGAGCACTTACTTGCATATTAACCACTCTTTCTTTATCTCTCATACTAGTGTAGGACATAATCCTTCACTCATGAACCTAACAGTTTTTACATGTATCTTTTTTTTTTTTATGTTTGTTTAAAAAATGTGATGTATATTTTACTCTAGAAAGATATGATGGATCACCAATGATGCCATTGTCTTTGCTATTATCCCTTTGTATGATTGCAACATTAAGTAATTAATTATCTGATCCTTTTGTTTGTCCCAACCAATCATCCATAGATCTCAAGTAATTAATTTTCTAGTATGACTTGTATCTATTAGTGATTTAGCCGCCCAAAAAATTTAAATTTTCTTGCGGACCCCTTTTCCAACTTGAACTACATGCTTTTCTTCTTCTTCATGACTCCATTTTCGCATGGCAAAATGGATTTTTTCTTTCTTTTGGAAGTCCAAAGCAATAAGCAAAAGATACAAAATTTACTGCAAAAAGTAGAAAACAAAGAATATGAACCTTAAAGAACCATTCAGAATCTTTTCATTCTTACACTGAAAATGTTTTACAAAATATTTTAGTATTCCAAGAGCTTAAGGAAGAAAATAATCCAAGAGATTAGGGGAAAAAAATACTTAAATTCTGGCTTTCACTTGCCTATGCAAGCAATCTTGCTTACGTTCAGAAATTTTAGGAAAGGGACATCTAGTTGATAAGCTTACATTTTACGTGTTGAAGTGTGTTTTATTATTTAGTTTTGATGTCTTTTATTCACTTTTATAGCTAATTAACTACATTTCAAGTGAAGTTTACATTTTATGGTTCATAGCTTGAAAAATTGAACTTCTATGGATTAAAGTGGTGAAAACTTCATATTTTTTTGGTATAATGATTCAATTATCAAATGGAGTGATTTGAGAAGATATTTGGATGATTGTTGATGATTTGAGAGGATTTAAAGAGAATATGAAATGCCAAAAACTCAAAAGATGAAATGCAATCGAGTATAAACAAAAAAGGGAATTTGACAGTTTTGACACCTATTGGTATTTCGGCTATATCTTGTGCTACAAGTATCAGATTGAAGTGATTCTTTAGTTATTTTGAACTTAACACATAGCTCTACAATTATGATGAAGACATGAAATCCAGTTCATAAGGTTTCATAGTCAAAAAGTCAAAATACATTCAGCCACTCTTGTTATCAAAAGCTGAAACAGAGTTTTAACTAGTTAAAAGTATTTTGGTTATCTTTCAGGCCATGGTGCTTCAAATTAAGTTATTCTTGAAGTATTTGAAACCTAAATTAAAGTTTATGTTTTGCAGAAGAGCGAGTTCAGCCCCATCATCGAGAAAGTATCAATTAAAATTGGTACAAAAATAGAATAAAGTTGAAGATTGATCAGAAATGAGGAAACCTACAATAAAGCAAAACAGAAGTAGATATTGAATATTTTCCAAAAGTTATTAGGTAAAACCTAGACTTAGTTAATTAAAGGCGTTATCACATTAAATCAAAGCACATTACTAAAGAGTTTTTGATGGGGAGAAATACCTCCAGAGAGTTCACCAAAAGCCCAATATGTAAGTCAAGAACCCAACTTTGATCCAAAGGTTTAAACCATTGGATTTCGGGTCCTTACATATTAACTGCTCTTTCTTTATCTCTCGGACCAAGGTGGGATATAATCCTTTACTCATGAATCTGACAAATTTCTCCCTTCATGAGTAACCCCTCACATTAAATCCAAATTTACCAACCCTTCTTTGATCCCACTTTAATATTCAACGCAATCTCATCTTATCACCTAAGGTCATCTCTTCTCCCAAACAAGGACCCACTCTACTTCAACATCCAAACTGTATTCTAGACCCCTGCCAACCTTTAACTCCTTGGTCTAACACCAATCGGACCCCCTGCCAAACTCATGGCGCACCTGGTCCAACACTACCCAAACTTATTAGCACTTTGGCACTTCGATCCATCATCAGTAAGAGAATTTTCACTGGTCCAACACGTAGAAGAATCCACTAAGTCATGAGTAGCTCTGTCTTACAACTTGAAACTCTAATACCAAGTTGATGAAAATAAACACTTTGAGAGAGTGCATCAAAGAGCCCAATATATAAATCAGGAACCCAACTTTGACCCAAAAGCTTAAGCCATTAGGTCTTGGTCGCTTATTTACATATTAACTACTATGTCTCTATCTCTCGGACCAATGTGAGATATAATCCTTCACCCATGAACTTAACAGTTTTTACATGCATCTTTTTTTATGTTTGTTTAAAAAATGTGATGTATATTTTACTCTAGAAAGATGTGATGGATCACCAATGATGCCATTATCTTTGATATTATCCCTTTGTATGATTGCAACATTAAGTACATTAATTATTTGATCCTTTTGTTTGTCCCAACCAATCATGCATAGATCTCACGTAATTAATTTCCTGGTATGGCTTGTATATATTATTGATTTAGCCACACAAAAAATTTAAATTTTCTTGCGGAGACTTTTTCCAACTTGAAATACACGCTTTTCTTCTTCTTCATAACTCCATTTTGGCATGGCGAAATGGATTTTTTCTTTCTTTTAGAAGTCCAAAACAATAAGCAAAAAATACACAATTTATTGCAAAAAACAGAAAACAAAGAGTATGAATCATTCAGAACCTGTTAATTCTTGCACTGAAAATGTGTTACAAAATATTTTAGTATTCCAAGAGCTTAAGGAAGAAAATAATCCAAAAGAATAGGGAAAAAATACTTAAGTTCTGGCTTTCAGTCTCCTATGCAAGCAATCTTGCTGATATTCAAAATTTTTAGGAAAAGGACATCTAGTTGATAAGCTTGCATTCTATGTGTTTATGTGCATTTTATTATTTAGTTTTGGTGTGTTTTATTCACTCTTATAGCTAATTAACTACATTTCTAGTGAAATTTACATTTTGTGGTTCATAGTGTGAAAAATTGCATTTCTATGGATTAAAGTGGTGAAAATTTTATATTTTTGTAGGTTTAATGATTTAATCATCAAATGGAGTGATTTGAGAAGATATTTGGATGATTGTTGATGATTTGAAAGGATATAAAGAGAATATGAAGTGCCAAAAACTCAAAAGATGAAATGCAATCAAGTATAAAAGAAAGGGAGTTTGACCATTTTGACAACTGTTTGTATTTCGGCTATATCTTGAACTACAAGCATTAGATTGAGTTGATTCTTGAGTTATTTTGAAACTAACACATAGCTCTACAATTATTATGAAGATATTGAAATCCAGACCATAAGGTTTCCTAGTCAAAAGGTCAAAATACATTCAGCCACTCTTGTTGTCAAAAGCTGAAATAGAGTTTTGACACATGTCGAGAGTATTTTGGTCATTTTTCAGTCCATAGTACTTCAAATTAAGTGATTTTTGAAGCATTTGAAAGCTAACTTAAGGTTTATGTTTTGTAGAAGAGCTAGTTGAGCCTCTATCATAGAGAGAGTATTAGTTAAAATTTGTACAAAAATAGAGTAAAGTTGAAGACTGATCAGAAATGGAAAAACCTGCAATAAGGCAAAATGAGGGGCAATACGCGACCTTATGCCCACGTTTTGATGCCCGCGTATTCTTCAAACGAACTTTCAACCTGTACATCAACTTGTTCTACATTTCACACAATTTTTTCAACTATTTTCCAATTCAGAATATCGGTTGTAGCTGTAAAGAAAAGTGTGGAAACTTGGAGAAACACCTTTGATAATTTCAAGAGACAAAATTGCCAATTAAAAACAATTCATTTTGAGTTTTAATTCTCTAAAAATAGGGCCTTTGTTGAACTTGTTTAATAACTTTGGAAGGCCAGAAACACTGCTAAAATGTAGTTTTCACTAGTTTTTCTTAGTTCATTAGTTTAGTATAGAGTAGTATAGTTTCCATCCACTCTTGTGATAGCTAAACTTGGTAAAGTTGAGGATGAAAATATTGAGTTTGGAAATCATGTGACAAGGGTGACATTTCTCCTATCACTTTAATTCTTATATTGATTCTAATGTTTGATTATAATATAAGTTTGGATCTTGTTTTCATGTCTTTCATGTTTAGCTAAAGTTTATACCTAGAGTTATGAATAAACTTTTTATATCTTGTTGCGATGTTTATTTGGTTATTTGATAATATTATTTTGATCAAGTTATTTATCACTTTTATTTATCTGATCATGATTAACTGGCCATTAATTATGATAATTTTAAGGTGTTAAGTTTACAATGAAAATTGGGATTTGACACTAGTTTAAAAAAGTGATAAACCTAGGAAGTACATTCACGAGAGTAGAAGTGTACCTATATGGCTTTAGTGGCTTGTTCATGTAATTTCATAGAAGAAGTGAACTTGTAATTAATTTTATAACCACGAGAGTATGCATTATTTAGTTACAAGTATAGTTAATTCACTATGAGAGTAAATTTCACATACATTAGAAAATTATGTCATAACTAGTCAAGATAATAACATTCAATTAAACGGTAATTTCACTTGCAAGACTAGTGTGGAATTCCGTGACCCTAAGAGATTTCTATTGTTATTTTTATTACTTTGATTTCATGTTTATTGTATAGATTTAACTTCTTGCACTTGTAAGATTCTAAACAATGAAGAAGTTCAAAAACCATCAATAATTGACAAACTTCTTTGTGGGATCGATATTTAATATCCCTATACTGAATAAACGATCTGTATACTTGCAAAAAAATGGGGTATTTAGATTTTATTAAAATTGTTATATGGTAGAATGTCGTCACTAGTAAAGTCAAAAAATAAGACAAATAAACTTCAGAATTTTAAATTTAGCAGACACATACGCGAGGTTCCCTTTTTCCCTTTTCTCGTTCTCGGGTTTTAAATGTGAGAGGTTATAAATTACAAATTCGGTGACTTTTTGGTTGAATTACATTGTTAAGGTTTTCATAATTGTCAAACCTAAGAAAAGGACTCAAAGGATCATGTTTCGAATCATTCACTTCAATTTTACCCTCTGGTTCCTGAGTGTTAAAAAATACAAAATTATTTATAACTATGTTTGTTGTGTAATTTTTATGTTCTTTTTTTTCTTTTATTTGCTTTCCAATGCATGAAATGATGACTAATTATGATATTCTTGATGTGCGCGGAGTATGCATACAAGAATAAACCTCAATCCACAGTCAAGGTTTGAATTTATAATTTTCTAAACTACCTCACACGCGATTTTCTGTAAGTATGGTTCGTGAGCAAGTATAGGGTAATTAAGGTAGAACCCACAGGGAAAATGGACAACTACCGGCACTACTAAAGTTTCTCTATTACTTAGACTATCGACAAATTAAAACAAACTAATCTAAACCACTGATGGGCAGAAAAATATAAATGAAAGCTCCATGAGTAATGAAATTACTATCTATTCATGCTAGTGCAACTTCCTGACTAAATTAGTACTAAAACCTCAACTAAGCCATGGCTTAATTTCCTATGTACATGATACTTGCTTTCGCCGGCGTACCACCTAGACCTACAGCTAATCCATATCTACTTTTGTGGTTATGAAATCAACTATAAACTTATTTACTTCTATGAAATCACTACAAAACAAGTCATAAAGACGCACCACTATTTTTGTGAGTGTACTCCCTAGATTTAACACTTTCATAAATTAGTGTCAAATTTAAATTTTCATTACAAATCTAACACCCTTTAGATAATCATAATTAATGACAAGTTAATCATGATTATGAGAGTCCAAGTGCTAAATTACTCAATCAAGATAATAGCCCAAAATAACCTAGAAATCAACACATAACAACCATAAACAATCATAAATAGTCCACCCAAATATCCAAGGCATAAACTTTAAATAACATTACAAACATAATATCCAGAATTTGCATTAACAAAACTTAGAATGCAATACAAGATAAAGAGGTGGAGAGAAGAAAAACCCTTGCCACTAGAGCTTCTTAAATCTCTCCAGCTTCATCTCTATCAATCTCTTTGTCAAGCCAATGCAAGAATGGATCGACAACAACTAGATTATCTAACTCTATCCTACACTAAAACATGAAAAAGAATGAGAAAAGTGCTACATTTGTCGAGAGTTTATGTCACAACCTGATACAATTCCTAAGAGTTGCCCATGCCAAATTTCAAGATCAAACAATAGTTCATTGGGGTCTAATGAATAGGGTTAAATTCAAGTCTCTTATATGTTTATTCAATCCATGTTAGTGAGTGTTTCGTTGTTTGGTTGGTTTGAATTAGCTCATGTTGAGCATAGGTTCGATTTGACCAATAGTTAGTCGTGTGGTTGGTAGATTAATTAATTAGCTTAGCTTAGGTCCGGCCAACTACAGTGACAAACTAAAGTGAGTTAAAGCTGTGAGTTTCTTTTGTTTGCAAAATTCTAATTAGGTTAGGAGTTGAGTCTTGTAAGCCTATAAAAAGGCAACTCTTTCATTCAATAGAGGAGACGACGATTTTATGAAAACGTGAGAGTTTAACTCTTTTTCTTGTTCTTTTGTGAATGCCTCTTGACACAAAGTAAGTTATGTCTCTTTTGTTCAAGTTTTGGTTTATCAATTCAAGATCGCTTTGAATTGTGACGCCTTACTACCTTCTAAATAGTCTTGAACTGTCCTTGATTGGTTTAGAATCCATCTTTTGTATCTATAATCTATTCAAGATAGATCGTTCCGTTGTCTGATCAACCTGGTTCTTCAAAATAGGTTCTTGCTGGGTCGAGTTCGCATCACAACCCCTTTGTCTTCCGACTCAAGTATTCAACACGGTATTTGAAATGAATTTCAACCATCTGGCACCATATACTGCTAGCAACTCTTCTTCGGAAAATCCTTGAAGAGTATCTAGCGCGACTATCTCTATCTAACACCATATACTGCTCAATACCCTTTCTATTGCAAAACCTTCTAGCGGGTATCCGGTTTAGTATCTGACTCGAAATTCATTGTGTAGTCCCGTATACTCTAATCAAATCCAATGATGACTTTTGGTAACTGGTCCCGGATTGTCCTTGCTTGTTGATCCCTACCAAAAATAATAAATTTTAACAAGTAAAATGCAATGAATTCACAAGTCTTCTCAAAGTTATTCAAAAGCATCAAATACTGCCAAATGATTATTCACATTGTCGTAGGAGCTCAAAATTAATTATAATTGAACTAAAATATACATAAACTATTAGATAAAATGGACACTTGTCAATTTTGTTGCGTAAACCTTATTCAATTTACACTAATTATTCATGATTATTGTTCCTATTTAAATTACAAATAAAATTAGTATCAACTTTCACTTTCAATTGAAAACTCCTACCACTTTCAAAGGAAAAGAGTAGGGCCTAAGAGTCCAGTTAAAAATCTCTAGTTACCTGATTATTGTCCCTATTACGTAAAGAGAGGCCTACATTCATTTTTTTTTTGCCCTTCTGGAAGTTGCATTTCAATTTATCTATAAAAGGTGGCACCTAGTGGAAGCTTATAAGTGTAGTAGGGAACTCAAACGAAGCAATAGCAAACCAATTCACATTTCTGAACGGAAAGGCAAAGATGCATACACTTCCAAATGAGCAAATAATTGCCTTCTTCTTCAAACATTCTATCTCATTACTTCTTTGTTTCCTCTTCACTATCTTTGTTGTCAAATGGCGAAATTCCACTTCAAACAACTCACAAAACCTTCCACCTTCCCCTCCAAAGCTACCCATAATCGGAAACCTTCATCAACTCGGTTCAATCCCTCAACGCTCTCTGAAAGCATTAGCTCAAAAATACGGTTCCCCAATGCTGCTTCATCTAGGCAGCAAGCCGGTGTTAATTATCTCCTCCCCTGATGCAGCTGAAGAAGTCATGAAAACGCATGATTTAATCTTTGCCAATAGGCCTAAAGCAGGCTTTGCTGGAAGGCTTCTGTACAATTTCAAGGACATAGCGTTTGCTTCCTATGGTGAGTATTGGAGGCAGGTAAAATGCATATGTGTACTACAGCTTCTAAGCCACAAGAGGGTTCAGTCATTTCGAAGCATAAGGGAAGAAGAGATTGCACTATTGTTGGAAACAATTAGAGAATCTTGTGCTTCGTCTTCAGTAATACTTATAAATAAAATTTTGGCAACGCTTACGAACAATATAGTTTCGAGAGTTGCCATTGGGAAAAGGTATTCGGGAGAGGAAAGTGGGAGCAGGTTTCAGGAACTCTTTGTGGAACTTACCATGTTGTTGGGTGTTTTCAACGTTGGAGATTACGTCCCATGGCTTGCATGGATAAATAATATCAATGGCTTGGAAGCAAAGGTGAAAAAAGTGGCCAAAAATTTCGATGAATATCTGGAAAAACTTCTTGAAGTGGGAGTGAAGAAGCAGGACAAAAGAGGAAACAAGAATGGTGGTGATGAGAAACATCAGCAGAATCTTGTGGATGTTTTGCTTGAAATCCAGGGAACAGATGCCACCAATTTTGCTCTTGAGCGAGATTCCCTTAAAGCCATCATCATGGTAAAGAAAATTAACTTTCTTCTGATTATCTTCCGAGCTACAGTTTTACAGTTCTTTTGTTAATACGTAAGTTTGCAGTGTTTGGTCTGTCAATGGTGAATTGCATATGTTTTTTTTTTTTTTTTTTGTATAAAATGCAAAGCTGATGGGAATGGGATTTGAGCTTTGGTTTTCTGAGAATTGATTTTCAAAAACTCACACAAATCACCTGGGAAAAATAACAAATTCAAATAAAGAAGTATAGCATCGCCTTATCTCGCGCGCAGACTTAGTACAAAACATTTTGTTGTCCGCTGATTAGATCATGACACCATCCGGGATATTTCTATGTCTCCTCATAATGGAATGATACTGGAATATTTTTTCTATTCAAACATAAGTTAACTAGCTTTCACCATATTTGCAAACAGTTTGAAACCACCCTAACCATTTATTATGATTTTGACATACTATGTGAGTCAGTTGATGCACTCTTTTATCTTGGTTGTGTGACTTTGGTCCATATCGAATGATACAAGCAATGAGTTAAGAATAGAGTGAAAAGCAAAAATTAGCAACGTAATATAAAGGTCCAAGGTTGAGTTAGTTCGTTCATTAACTTCTTTGTCTTCTGAATAGGTATCTATACTTTTGAATATTCAGTGCAATAATTGAGTAGAATTCAAAAGTTTTAGCTGTACAAACTATTCTTATTATAACATAGACAAGTAGACTAGGAATAAAGTCTTTATGAGGTTGGTCCCTATGACGTATAGCTGAAAGAACAAGCAATTTTGAGTTTGCAATCATGCAAACACCAAATCAAAATATTAGTTTTCATGTAGCTTGTGTCGGAAATTTGACATAGAACTTTCTATGTCCCGATTTTATTATTATTATTTTTGTTTTTGCAGGACATGTTTGTTGGTGGAACTGACACTACATCATCGCTGCTAGAGTGGACAATTTCAGAGCTATTAAGAAACACAAATGCCATGCAAAAATTGCATAAAGAAGTGAGACAATTCTTAGGAAGCAAATCATGCATCAGGGAAGATGATTTAGAGAATCTCCATTACCTAAAAGCAGTAATAAAAGAGGCTCTTCGTTTGCATCCACCAGTTCCATTACTTCTTCCTCGTGAATCAAGCAAGGCAGTCAAAATAATGGGATACGATATAGCTGCCGGCACTCAAGTGATTATCAATGCTTGGGCGATCGCAAGGGACCCAAAATTGTGGGAAGCTGCGCGCCGAGGAATTTCAGCCAGAGAGGTTCTTGAATAGCTCGTTGGACTTTAAAGGGCAAAATTTTGAGTACATCCCATTTGGTTCTGGGAGGAGGAGCTGCCCTGGTTCTGCGTTTTCTATGGTTACAGCTGAACTTGCACTTGCAAATTTGATCTGCAACTTCGATTTTCAATTGGCTGGTGGAGCAAGACCAGAAGATTTGGATATGACTGAAGCACATGGGATCGTTACACCAAGGAAAGTCCCACTTCTACTAGTTGCAAGTCTACCTAATTAGGCACTTCAAGATCTAAGATAACATGTCGGTAGATATGTGTATATTATTCTATCTTGTCACAACTTTAAATTTGAGATGGAGTCTGATGGGAAAAACTTTTAAAATGGTGAAATATTGCATTATCAGTAGCATTGTGTCCTTGTATGTAAAATGTGTGATTTTGACACAGTAGCATTGTGTATGTAAAATGTGTGATTGTGTCCTTGTATGTAAAATATGTGCTTGTGTCCTTGTATTTAAAATGTATGATTTTGTCACTAGCTCATTCTGGGGATTTTAGATTTGTTCGGAATCATAATGGTCTATAGGGCGGACTAAATGATTTTTTCTTGGGTAAATTGCTCATAACCTACTGTACTTTTTTATGATACCAGATGGCTATTCTGTGATTGCAAAATATCTACATAACTCCCTTTTATTGTTTTATATAAAGCGAAATTTAATCAAAAATGATCTCTATAACATCACTAGTTGAAATACTAATATTATCCTTATTTAAGTACTAAATTGAATAAGGGTCCAAGAATATTACATAAAAATCGTGAATTGATGCAAAATCAGAAGGGTTAAATGAATATTTATGCAAAATTATAGGGCTTGAGTGAATATTTATACAAAATTTTAGGACGTTAAGTGGATATTATTATTTTATTACATGTACTTTTGGAGTGCGTCTCAGTCAATTGTGTTAACCAAAGATGTTTTCCATCTATTTTTCACTTTATATAAAATTATAGGAAGTTATGTGAATATTTTGAAACTTTTGGGAGTCATGTGATAGTATGCAAAAGCACAGAGAGGCTTATGAGTAATTTACCCTACTTTCTTCTGTGCTTTTGATTCAATAAAGATGTGTGATTTGATGCATGTAAAATAAACATAATTTCTTTTTCATACATGATACCTATGCTTAACAAAATCTTGATTGCGAACAATAGTAAACTAATGTTGAGTGTTTATTTCTTTTTATACCTTGATATTAGTGCACCACAATTATGTTTTTTCATTCTAGCTCATTTTGAACATACCATGGGTTGGATTTCAAAAGACCAATTCCAAAATTAGAAGTCATCATCATAACATTTGGCTGCAACATGTTGCAGTATTTTGTTTTCCTACAAATTAGAAAAAGTTCCACTTTGAATTTAGCAAAGTACCATGTTATGATGGTGATGATCAACATCGGGAGATGAGGATCAGATACTGATGATGATGAGCTCAATAGCTACTCGAGCAAATGGACAGTTAGTTTTACTAGTTGGTAACAAAAGTTAGTCGTAATAACTGCTCCAGTCGGTTAGACAATCCATCGAGTTGAACAACTGCCCATAGCTGGCTATATAGAGATGTATGGAAGAGATGTAAAGATTCATTCTGTTTTGTAGGAAAAAACCCCCCAGTATTAATACTCTCATCATTTCCTTCTCCAATCTTTTCTTTCTCTTCTATTTCTATCTCTCTCTCTTTCTATCTATTCTGGATTCTGCTTATTAAAGCAGGATCAATTAATTCCATATCTAAAATTGAAAACCAACTTTTCCATATGATTCATTCTTCAAGTTAATTGTAGGGCAAAAAATGATATCTTCTTCTATGCTCTGATTCGGTAAAGACGTGTGAATTGACCCCATGCAGATACACAATATCTTTTCCTAAGCATCTTTTTTAAAATCTATTTTCTTATACCTAAATATTATTACATCACAACCGTCTTCATTTATACCAATTTAAGATGAACATACTACAGGCTGGAATTCAAAAAAAAAAAACTTGGTTTTTTTATCTCAATCTCAAATAAAAAAAAACGTGCATCACGATAGTACAATTATTTGATGGTGACAATGTGCAGTGCTTCCTTTCACTTTGATTCTTTTTTCTTCACAAATTTTGATTCAATTCATCTTTAAAACAGGTATTAGTGGAAGGCAAGTGCAGTAGGGATCCCAAAGAAAAGAAAGCAGTTCTCAATTTCAGAAAATAATTTAGAAATGTACACATTTCCGATTGAGGAAATTAGAGCATTATTTTTAAAACATTCAATCTCTTTCTTTCTTCCTTTCCTCGTGATCATATATGTTCTCAAATGGCGCAATTCTACTTCAAACACGTTGCAGAACCTTCCACCTTCCCCACCAAAGCTTCCCATAATCGGAAACCTTCATCAGCTCGGTTCAATCCCTCAACGCTCTCTGAAATCATTAGCTCAAAAATACGGCTCGCCAATGCTGCTTCATCTAGGCCGCAAGCCAGTGTTAATTATCTCCTCCCCTGATGCAGCTGAAGAAGTCATGAAAACTCATGATTTAATCTTTGCTACTAGGCCTAAACCAGTCTTTGCCGGGAGGTTACTCTACAATTTCAAGGACATAACGTTTTCCCCCTATGGCGAATATTGGAGGCAGGTAAGAAGTATTTGTGTACTTCAGCTTTTGAGTAACAAGAGGGTTCAGTCATTTCGAAACATAAGAGAGGAAGAGATGGAAATAATGTTGGAAAAAGTTCGAGAATCTTGTGCTTCTTCTTCAGTCATACGCATTGATGAAATTTTGGCAACACTTACTAACAACATTGTTTCAAGGGTTGCCATTGGAAAAAGGTACTCAGGAGAGGAAAGTGGGAGCAAGTTTAAGGAAATATTTGAGGATTTTACTATGCTATTGGGTGCTTTTAACGTTGGAGATTACATCCCATGGCTTGCATGGATTAATAATGTTAATGGCTTGGAAGCAAAGATGAAAAAAGTGGTCAATGATTTTGATGAATATTTGGAAAAGATTGTTGAAGAGGGAATGAAGAGGCAGGAGGAAAAGAAAAGCGGTAGTGATGGTAATGATAAGAAACAGCAGCAGAATTTTGTGGATGTTCTGCTTGAAATCCAGAAAACAAGTGCTACTGGTTTTGCTTTTGGGCGAGATTCCCTTAAAGCTATCATCCTGGTAAAGAAAATTAATTATGTGCATTTTTTTCTTCTTCTTTTTTGGTTCTCTCTCATTACAATTTAATTTAGCATATGGATTTGCTGTTCTTTACTTCCATTCTATCCTAGGATACAGAAATTGATGTTTGTTGCGTCCAGGCTGAGGCATTTTTGCTGACTAAATTTTTTAAAAGACTAGAATAATTAGTATCGAGGGCTGATACATTTTCTTTTTATTTTCATAATAAACAAAATTAACAGTTTGCCCTTTTTTTATTCATCATACTCTCTGATTTTTTTTTTAAATGTTGGGTACGAATTTGGACCCTGGTTCTAAGGCTTAAACTCCCTACAGATGGCTAACTTACCTATGGCAAGTTCCTTCATTAGAATTTAATTTTGGCTTATAGATCTCCTATTTTAAGATAAGAATAGTGTTTGGTATGTTGAGGTCGGAATTGCATATGTTTTACATAGAATATGCGAATTTAAGGGGATTTAGGATGGGGTTCTATCTCTAAATTGATCTTTAAAAACTCGACAAATAACCTATGAATAATAAATAATTCAAATTAAAAAATAAGAACGTAATTGTATATATGTTTCCACCATTATTGCAAGCAGTTTCAGTCCATTCCAATCACTTTTAGTGTTCATAACCTACTATCTGGAACGCTTGATGTATTCTTTTATCTTGATTGTATGTTTTTGCTCATTTCCAATGATACCAGCAAATGGTGAAACAAACAATCAATAAGTTATGAATACTAGGATGAAAACCAAAGGAAAAAAAAAATCAACAAAACTAAATAAGGTGCAAGGTAGTGTGTTCATTATTGACTTGTGGTATCATCATCTCAAAATGGTTTGGTAAAACAACAACATATTTTGAAATTATTGTAATTAAACTATCAATTTTAGCACTTAATACATTGATATATCAAATTGTGAGACATCCTTCAAATCATTGAAAAGTAATGAATTTCTCCTAATATGTTATAATTGAAGTTCATTTATTTATTTAGGAGTAACAAATGGCGAATCTATTGGTTTTAAATCCATTTGAATAATGTGTTACAAATTAATGATATGCTAACCACTGATAGTTTAGGGGCTTTATTAAATGGTCTTGACCACATGGAGCCCAACAATAGTCCTAAATCATAAATCTTATTTCTTTTTTATGGAGTGTGATTGGGGCAAGGTAGCAATCATGCAACCGCCAACATGAAAAAATAAATAAAAAAAAAAACAAAGAAAGAAAGAAGAAGAAGCAGAAGAAGAACAAATCACGTTATGTTTGTCAAGTGCAAATGCAAGTTGGGATTCTCCAAGTTGACCCAAGTTTGCTTATCAGGTTGATAGGAAAAATCATTTTTTCAGACGACTTATTTCTTTTTCCAATTTGCTTATCCAAGTTGGCCCAAATGGAAGGATTAGCTAAGTATTGGAGTGTTAAATGTTGCAGGACATGTTTGTTGGAGGAACTGATACTACATCTGCATTGCTACAGTGGGCAATTTCTGAGCTGCTAAGAAACACAAATGCAATGCACAAACTGCAAAAAGAAGTGAGACAATTGCCAAGATGCAAATCAGGCATCACAGAGGATGATTTAGAGAATCTCCAGTACTTAAAAGCAGTAATCAAAGAGACACTTCGATTGCATCCACCAGTTCCATTACTTGCTCCTCGTGAATCGAGGAAGGCATCCAAGATAATGGGATATGATATTGCTGCCGGTACTCAAGTGATCATCAATGCTTGGGCAATGGGAAGGGACCCAAAATTGTGGGAAGATGCCGAGAGTTTTTGGCCGGAGAGGTTCTTGAATAGTTCTGTGGACATTAAAGGGCAACATTTTCAGTTCATCCCATTTGGTGCTGGAAGGAGGAGCTGCCCTGGCGCTGCATTTGCCATGGTTACAGCTGAACTTGCACTTGCAAATTTGGTGTTCAGCTTTGATTTTGAATTGGCAGGCGGAGCAAGGCCAGAGGATTTGGATATGACTGAAGCTCCTGGTATTGTTACACCAAGGAAAATTCGTCTTCTACTACTTGCAAGTCTTCCTAATTAGGTAGTTGCAAGCTATTATACTATCAGCAATTAGGTAATCACTTTTGGTATTGGCGTGGAGTTCAATCAAGAAAACTTTATGAAGGTTTAATGATTTATTATTGCTCTTGCGGGCAAATAAGATGGTATTTGAGTTCGAAAAATGTTATGGTCACAACAAGAGGTAATATGATTTTACCTTTCAAAAGTGCAAAAATATTTTGAAACGTTTCAAAGATGCTATTATGGCAAGATTACTTCAATAGATAGTGAATTTTTTAAAACTTGAGATCTTTCATTAATACTTCCTTCTCCCAAACTATCCAATCCATCTCTCCCCCTAATAGATAGCAAACTTAATTATACGTAAGACACATATAGCATAGCAAACGAGTCGAGTCGAATTGAATTTTGAGCTAATCTAATTGAGTCTCGAACCAATTTTATCAAACTCGAACTTAAACTTCACAAGAGCTCAATTTTAACCTTTAGTTTTTCTTGGATAATATTAAGGGATTTCAGGCCAGATTCGAGGCAGAAACTTGAACCATGGGAACTTGAAATGAACTGCTTCATAAGAACGCGATCCGTTAGGGTATCCGTACGCTAATAAGTGTAGTGGGACAATGTCCATTCGACCGTCCCAGAAACAGCATACCATTCTTTGCCCTCCATATGTAATATACATTAATTGACAGGGCCAGCTTCAACAAATTTTGGTAGGTGCAGGAAAGTGAATGACCGAATCCACTAAATAGTGATGCCAATTATAAGAGCCTGTAAAGGTGAAGCACAAACCCTGAATCTTTCTCCACCCTGCAGTGGAAAGAGCACAAGGTGAAGATGATCGTGTGTTTCTTCAGCCTGCTGGCACAATGCTTGTTTTATCTTCTCAAGGAGTATTTTAAGTCTTACAAGGGAAGAGTTTGAGAATTGAACCAAACAGTTGAGATTGAGTGTTTCTATGATGGCCATAAACGATAGGTACCGCATGTTGTAGATAGGTATATCGACAAGTGTAAAGGAAAATTAAAATCAACTGCTCCAATTTAGGTCTTTGGGCAATGTAATACAAAAACAGAAAACGGAGAATAATATACCACAATGTTCAAAACGATTAGAAGATTTTCTGCTTTCATGAGACTATAATGGATCTAAGAACTAATGGGCCGAAAGAAATACCAAAATTAAAAGATCAAAATTGTGGCCTTCACATTGCTGTGCAAGCAATCTTGTTTAGGAGGACGGATTTTAAGTAAGGGACCTGAAATAAATTAAGAAACTAGAATAAAAACCAGAAATAAGACTATGCATGTCAGATCTTCAAATAAATTATATAAAATTTACTTTTAGAATAATATTTAGCATTTTTGTGATGTAATATATATGACATAAATGTGACCGATCAAATAAAAAGGTGATGAAAAATTGTGTTTGTAATCTAGCAAAAAGAAAAAACTTTTTTTTTCCAAATTACAAGATATCCAAATGGTAGGCTATTATTTGTTTTTAATAGTAGGCAATTCAATTTTAGCCGAGACATGCATGAATCTTTTTTCATTTACTATTTATTATTATTTTCAATAATGAGAAGGCCAGAGGAGTGACAAGACCAAACACAGACATGTTGGATGCATCAAAAGTTAGCGGGCATAAACGGACGTATACATGAGGCTGTAGATTTGTAAGCCGTAACTGTCAAAATCTGAGACAATGATTCGAGGAAACAAGTTGTGAATCATCGTTTTCGTTTTTAATTTCACCCACTTCAATGAAATTCAAATTGATTGTGACTCTTTGGTCCCCTTGTTAAAACATACACCATCCATTCCATAATTTGCGTGATCTTTAAGGAAACGTCCATTCAAGAAAACATTTAATTGTGGCGTTTAGATGTGGTCAATTTGGATGTATATACACCATAAATCTAAAATTCAAGTTCGATATTAGCCTGCGAGAAAAACAACCTCACTAAGTAACAAGATAAGAAAGGTAATAGGGTAGAAACAAAGAAAGGAGATGCAATGAAAGAAAGAGAAAAATGCTGTGACTCTTACTTTGAGACGTCCAAAAGGTAAAAAAAATAACGCTGAAAGGAGACGCAATGACTACATTATTAGTAATTGTGCATTTTGTAAATTGTGATTAAATGCTGTCCGATACATGGATTATTTATGGTTGTTGTTGTTACAATATTTTTCCTACAGTTACCACGAAATAACTCTAATTTCTATAAAGAAATGACCCCTAAAGGTTTTCTAGTATGTTTTGAGCATTCATCACATCAAAAAAATTTCTCTCCTTCATCCACAATATTTTGCAACTAAAATTTTTAAAAAAAACTATGTCCCTAGTTTTTCAAATTCTTTTCCTTGCTCTTCTTCTAGATGTTGTTCATCACACTATATGGAAGAACTAGTCCAAGAAACCTGTCAATGTGGTAAAATAGCACCCTTGAGAAGATCTTAGACACCGAAAAATTCTAGAAGAAAATTTCTTGGATATTCAAATTATACGGTTTGATTTTTACGATAAACTGATTATTTTTTTGTACTTTTTGGAAAAATAATTTGAAATACGAAAATTTTTTATCTAGAATCATCATACATGTGATTACTTCAAATGGATAGATCCGAAACTTTATGCAAAATAAAAGAAATATGAGCAATATCCGGCCCAAACCTGTGGACATTTGTGTCAATTCATTATTTTTTAAGGATAGTATTGTTCTTTTGATGTCAACCGTCAACACCGTTACTAAATGTTTGCATTGACTACCAATGAAAGGAATAAAGTGAGAACAATAATATGTTAGAGTGCAACTGTAAAACACACCAAACCTTTGGAGGACTTCTTGTAATTAACCCTAAAAAAAAATTACCTCGGTTGTAATCTAATATAGATCATTTGCTTTGTAAAGCATTAGCCACAAAATCATTAGCCCCCTCTCCTTGTAGCTTTTTTCAAAATCATTAATAAAATCCCTTGTACGGGATTTGTTATTTTTAAAAAAAAATTAGCCACAAAATGAGTTTGTACGTACCCCACAAGCTAATACATCACTCATTCATGTGTCATTTTCCAATTAACCGTCCGCTATTTTATGTTTGGACCAAGATGAATGGCAATATATGTGTCTTACATGCTCCCAACAAAAATTGGAATCACCAATACATTACTATCTACGTGCATAAAAGTACCTATCAATTTTTCCACATTGAATGAAATGTTGTGGAAAGATGCTGAGGAGTATGTTCCAAATACTTTTCCACAATATATACTATCTACATTCAAAATACTTTCAAATTTTCACAATATGTTCACTTTCCAATACATTTTGAAATTCTGGAGAGATGCAGAGGAGTTTAAGCCAGAGAGGTTCTTGGATAGTCCTGTGGACTTTAAAGGGCAACATTTTCAGTTCATCCCATTTGGTTCTGGAAGGAGGAGCTGCCCTGGTCTGCATTTCCCTTGATTACAGCTGAACTTGCACTTGTAAATTTGATATGTTACTTTGATTTTGCCTTGGCTGGTGGAGCAAGACCAGAAGATTTGGATATGACTGAAGCTCCTGGGATTGTTACACCAAGGAAAATCCCTCTTCTCGTAGTTGCGAGTCTAGCTAGTTAGGCACCAGCAATTAAGATGCTATGTTTATGTACCTAGGTGCTCTTCTATTTCACCAATGAGGTTGTGAATTTGATTTTTGGCATGTTGGTTAATTCAGAAACTTGAGAATGTTATACTGAAAACAAAAGGTAATATAATTTGACTTTTTGAAAGTTTGAAAGTATTTTAGAATGCTTCAAAAAAAAAAAAAAAAAAAAAAACCAACATGACAAGATTAATGGGGCGGGATAGAGGTTGTACAAAATATTTATGTCAGTCATGATCAACTACTTAGCAGGTCTGCCATTTTGGTCCAGGTGAATGAAAGAGTTCTATATGGACGTACAAATCCTCTACTTGATTCTATAATGATTTACTTGGGATGTAAATTAGAATAAAGTAGGTTTTTGCATGTTCACATGCAACTATCTCATTAATTTTATATCAATTACTTGCCATACCAAATAGTTGATCATGACCGACATAAAATTTAAAAAATATGTCCCAACAAAGATTCGCCGCAGAAGACATCCGGATCAAGAGATCATCCAAATGATAGTAGTAATTGAAAGCGTGGACATGGAAATCTATAGTACCAACTGTAACTTTTTATTCTATCACTAATTCTTGTATTCAATTTTTTTTTTCCTTTTATTGATTTAGAGGTGGAATTTTAATTTAAGAAGAGGGGACAGAAACGGGAAAATTTAGAATCAAGGGTTTCTTTTTTTGGGTTTTTCAAGATAATAGAAGTAAAAGCACAACGCACTAGAGAGGGGAATAACTGATCCATATAGGCTTCCAAAATTTTTAGCATACTTTTATTATTAACTCATGAACTTCATTGTGCAATTTATATGTGGGGATTTCAAACCACTAGACAAGAGCTCATTAGCTTAAATTATGACTTTGTTCGTACACTTTTGACGTTGCTATATATGTATTTTACAAAAAAAAATTTCACTTATACAAAGATTGCTTGTAACCCAAAGAGGTTGGTTGTAAAGTCATAAATCTCAGTTCATGGTTAATAGGTTTCATGTTTTAATGGCCGTAAACAACCAACATGTGTCCAGTCAGTATTTGCATTTATTGAAAAGGTTTTATTCATCTTTCAAACATTTTTTTTTTTGTGGATTAACAACCTAGTAAATTTGAAGAAGCCTTGAATCCCTTGTCGTTTTTTAAATTTCATCTCTCTCTGTTAAAAAAAAATTGATCGTGTATTGACCAAACATTTATATATATGGTTGAATCCCCTACAACTTGTACGAGGGTAATCCAAGACATTCCGTTTGTACTAGCGGAAGCAATTTCTTTACGAGCAAATATTTTGTACCTATAAATGTTGGACATTGATTGGATAATTTATGTATTTCTATTCATCTTCAGCTAAATGAAGGTGGGAAAAGAAGGATTTGTCAAAGTTTCTTCCAAACCAAAAGATAAGTAACTTGACAAGTAATAGATCTCATACTTGGCAACAAATAGACTTTGACAAACTTCATCAACTCTTACATGTCAAAGAAAAGGCCCAAGTGAGATTTTGGTGTCCAAAGTTGAGATTTTGGCATATCAGGCCATGGCATGTTTCATGGCACATCAGGCTGTGCTTAACTTTAGTTTCTTGCCAGTTGCCATCCTTCAACAAATACTTTCTGAGATTTTTTTTTTTTCAACAAACGAACAAATACTTTCTGTGATTCAATCTGGTGAAAATGTCCAAAAGTGAAAACGGGGCCAAGATTGTGAAATTGTTTCGGCCAGTTTTCTCATTGACAAGTGACATCGTTCATATATAACTTACAGAAGTCGGACCAAATCCAAGAAAACAATTTGGATAAATCACACTTTATCCTCCTGTGGTTTAGTTTTTTTTTCTACATAATCTCTCTATGATTTCAAAAGTTATACATAACCTCCTTATGATTTGGATTAAAGTGTCAAAATGACGAAAATGATCATTCGTAACAGAACTTTTAAAAAGGATTAATCACATTTTATACCCTTAAAAAATACCCCATTTTTCAGTTTACCCCCTAACCTTTAATTTTGCTCACTTAACTCCCTTTAGAACAAAATTGCCCTTGCATTATTTTGACTTTTCATTTGCCTTGTTTTCCTTTCTTTTATTTCTTTTTCTCTTTCTTTTTTATTTAATTCTTCCTCTTTCCCACAAAAATTTTCACCTTAATTATTGAAATTAAAAAAAGGAATTGTAGAGATCTATCTTCTCTTTAAATGATTAAAAAAATATTCAAATCACTTTCCTAAAATACAATTTTTTTTAGCCTTTCAATTCTTTTAATTTTGGGTTTTCCTCTTTCCTTTTTAGTTTCTCATTTTATTCTCAAAAAAATATCATAAGATGAAATTATTTTCCTTTCTTTTATTTCTTTTTCTCTTTCGTCTCTCTTTCATCCTTCCCAATAGAAATTCCATTTCAACGAAATTTTTTGTTTTAAGTTTATAATTGCATATTTTTGGGTGAAGGTTTAAAAGGTATCAAAAACTAATTTTGATTTTTTGTATGATGCCACGTGTCACAAATTTCAATTGATGATTATTAATCAGGTCACAATTTCATCTTAAGATATTTTCTTGGGAATAAAATGAGAAACTAGAAAGGAAAGAGGAAAACCCAAAATTTAAAAAATTGAAAGGCTAAAAAAATTGTATTTTAGGAAAGTGAATATTTTTTTAATCATTTAAGGAGAAGGTAGATCTCTGCAATTTCTCTTTTTTAATTTCAAACATTAAGGTGAAGAATTTTGTGGGAAAGAGGAAGAATTAAATAAAGAAGAAAGAGAAAAAGAAATAAAAGAAAGGAAAACAAGGTAAATGAAAAATCAAAATAATGCAAGGGCAATTTTGTCCTAAAGGGGGTTAAGTGAGCAAAATTAAAGGTTAGGGGGTAAACTAGGAAATGAGGTATTGTTTAAGGGGATAAAATGTGATTAACCCTTTTAAAAATGTTGAAATTATCCTTAAAAATACATGATACACTAACCCTGTATGTTTTTATATTTTATCATATAATCCCCTTATAGTTTAATACTTTACCATATAACCCCCTTATAATTTTCAAAATATACACATAACCTCTCTTAGTTAATAAATAATTTTCAACTTTACATAAAGGTATTTTTGATATTTTAGGTAACTCTGTTAAAAATGATTGATTATTTTCATCACTTTAACACTTTAATTCAAAGCATAAGGGGGTTATGTATAGATTTTAAAATCATACTGAATTATATAAAAAATGCTAAACCATGAGGGGTAAAGTGTAATTTACCCAAACAATTTTGAAGTCAAGCACCTAAGTTGAATGTGTTTCGAACTTCAGTAGGTAAAGCACAATTCTAATTGAAGGCGTTATCACAACATCTGAAAATACATATGATGTTGAATATTTCTACCTTCACCAAAGGTATCGGAATCCGATCGGAACCGTATCTATCACACATGAAGCGTCTTATTGATTAGAGAAGCACGAGCGCATCACAAAAGTTACAGATGCTGGGTTCAACGGTTTCTTTTATTTTTAATCCTTCTCTTTCTTTTTCTTCTATCTTCCCTCCCAATTCTTTTCCATCACTGAAGATGCCACGAATAAAATTTTGAAAAACACAAGTCTCCAACCTATGATCAATCCATTTCTATCACCAGATTTGTGAAGCTATCTGAATTATCACCAGATCAGACGGGTGTATTACATTCGCTTAGATTTTTTAAACAGAACCACTTTAATGTGATAAATTGGTGGGATGTAAATCCACCAAATTTTAATGCATTAATGGTGGTCACCAGTCCAAAGGCCGGTGGTTTGTGAAGCTATCAAACCGGCAATATAATGTGGCTCCATCACACCAAACCAATCAAAAAAGCATCAATCGTTGCATTACACATACCACTACTACTATTCCTCCTGCTATTTCACTTGATTGTGACTCTTTCTCTCTCTCTCTCACAGAAACCTGTAGCTTTCCTTTCGTTCTTTTTCAAGTTGGTAGGTCAGTGCAGGACCACCATCTCATGTGTGTGTATCACGTAGATTTACAATTTTTCTTTAGGACCCAACACGAAATACCCAAAAGCTGAGATTCAAAGAAAATATATCGATTGTTAAATATATAATTACATAATATAGCATTGGATTTTTGTTAAATTTTTGATAATGTAGTTTGGACAGATGCAAATATTTTAATATCTCCCATTAATGATTAATTCTTATCTGTTCACCTATTCTATGGAAATAATGGAACATAACAGAAATCAAAAAGAGGATTCTGATCGCAAATACAAACTACCTAGACACAAAACTAAAGAAGTCCAAATTGTTATGATCCAGGCGCAGAACAAACAACTATTGAGATATCAAATACACAACAATTTAATGAGAAACAAGTCACAAGCATGAAAGATAGACGACATACAATATTTAACGTGGTTCGGCTCCACCATTGAACCTACGTCCATGGAGAGAACTCCGTTCTTTATTGTGAGAGGAAAACCCTATACAAGAATACAATTTGAACCCAAATCCAACCCTTGTATACCATCTCTCATCTCCTAAGAACCCTCTCTCACCCTATGTATAAGGTTACATGATGCCCTCTTGTGTGCCCTTGTGTGTCTCTTATATAGTATGCCAACCAACCTATTTATGCGAAACATTATTTGACCAAAACCCAAATAACAATAGGAAACCAATTCTAAGTCCTACACTGATTTAGAATAGAAAATAACTTCTAATTCTAAACTAAATAGAATATTTCTTGGTTGCTATTTCAAGTAACTAAAACCAATTAGGAAACTAGTTACTTCCACACAAGATAAGAAATCTACCTAAAAGAATTTAAGCCAATTTCCTAACAAATCTCCACCTTGACCAAAATTTCTTTTAACAACCATTTGCCTTCAACTACCAAATAATATGGTACCAAACTACACACCCGAATCAATACAGTCCTGATACCAAATTGATTCAATCGACAAATGAATATGTGTAGTTACCCCGAATCCATCCTCCAGTTAACTCGTGAGAAGGTGCCTCAATTTACCATCTCCCTTTGCAGGATTTCTACTCACCACAACTTGTAATTTGGGATCCCCTTCTGTGAGTTCTAACCCTAACCATTGAGGCAATCAAGTCGTAAAGTCACGATACTTCTTCCCATTCTCAGAACAGTCTCGCCACGTGTGGTTTCCAAGACTCCACCTAAAACGGAAAACTCGTAACTGTCAGAGTCTTCTGGCGCATAGAAATTAGATCTCCTTGTTTCTTTAGGACATGTGACACACTACCCAAAAAACATAATCAAAATCTAAAATTCACCAGAATGAAGTATCAACCGTTGGAGGTGTGAGAAAGTCTCCACCGATTCACATCCAAAATCAACATTGGACTCCACATTTTCCTTGACCCTTGAATCACCTGCCTAGATTCACCGTCAAGCATCTTCATATTTTTTGACTTTTCATCCTTCATCATCAATGCTTTTTGCCAAACCATTGAAACAAGGATTTCACCCATTAAATTATTCAATTGGTGACAGCTACCAATCCACTTGATCTCAATAGTTAACCGGGATCCAACCTTGAACAATCAAGCTCTTAATCCAACCATTCAGTTTGTTAGGATCCAAGTGCTTGAGAGCAACCCAGTCTCGCAACCAGGCCCTGATACCACTTGTTAGGATCCAAACGCAGAACAAACAACTATTGAGATATCAAATGCATAACAATTTAATGAGAAAAAAGTCACAAGCATGAAAGATAGACAACACACAATATTTAACGTGGTTCGGTTCCACCACTGAACCTACGTCCACGGAGAGAAACCCGTTCTTTATTATGAAAGGAAAATCCCATACAATAATACAATTTGAACCCAAACCCAACCCTTATATACCATCTCTCATCTCCCAAGAACCCTTTCTCACCCCATGTATAAGGTTACATGATGCCCTCTTGTGTGCCCTTGTGTGTCTCTTGTGTAATATGTCAACCCACCTATTTATACGGAACATTATTTGGCCAAAACCCAAATAACAATAGGAAACCAATTCTAAGTCCTATACTGATTTAGAATAGGAAATAACTTCTAATTCTAAACTAAATAAAATATTTTTTAACTACTATTTTAAGTAACTAAAACCAATTAGGAAACTAGTTACTTCCACACAAGATAAGAAATCTACCTAAAAAAATTTAAGCCAATTTCCTAACACAAATTAAACTGTTTCTTTTTTTATTTCAACCTTACCTATATTAACATTAAGAGACTTATTGTTAATTTATTGTCAGTTTAGGTCCATTATTCCTGTCTAAGTTGTTGGATAATTTAATCCAAGAAATAGGAAACCAAGAAATGTGAACCTTATCAAGCATATGCAGCTTCGAGAAACTTGGTTGGTGCAGGGAAGTAATTCAACAAATCCAATCATTACTGGTGCCAATAATAAGAGCCTCTATAGATCAAACATGAGCCCTGAATCTTTCTCCACCCTGCATTGGAAACAGATGTCAAGAAAAAAGAAATGATCGTGTGTTTCCTAAGCCTGCTGGCACAAGGCACATGTTGCATCAACCTGTAACATATGCCATAGAATTATTGTGCCATGCAATTATTGGGACAATGAAACTACGTGGCTTGACTGAATTCGAATTGAGACTGAATTAGAATGATTCTGTTGTTGCATATGGCCAATTCTTAAAGTGTCAGAAAAAATTGGACGGTACTTGATGAACGAAAATCATATGATCAAACATAAACCCGCAGGAAATCACAAGAAAATTTCTCAAGAGGCAAAGGAATCTTCTCTATATTTCAAACAAGGCTTCGTCTATTCTGATGCAAACCATACAATACGCAACTCAACGGACAGAGGCTTGGGTACTGACTCTATATATGAAATTGAAGGCTTCTAACGTATGAGCCCTACACGGCTAACTTATCAGACATATGCTTGAAATATTAAAACTTGAGTAGATCCCGTTTTCAAAAATTTAATGATTCAAATTGTATCATACTACTTGATGATGGTATGATATAATTTGAATTATTAAATATTTGAAATCTAGGTCTATCCAAGTGTAAGCTGACTTGAAATACTACTACTGGCTAATACTCATACAAAGGGGTTTAAATCCCATGTGACCATCATACTAACGAATTTATACAAAGAACAATATATACCAACCACTTAGCTATTGACAGTGGCCAATAATTAAACACACCAATTAACTTGGTTTAATTGACAAATGAGAGTTGACAAATAAGTGCTCAAATGGGCAAAATAAGTGCTCCAATGCTATTGTGGCGCATGCCCATTGACTTCCACGACAATGTCCGATCCACAGTAGAATTTAGCTTCTCTCTATTTTTCATAATGCACATTTAAATGCATGACAGATATTTTTATATATTAGAAAGAGATATAATTTTATTTAAAATTTAACTAATCTTAACCTTTATTAATAAATGATGATATGTATCATACATCCAAATGTGCACTGCAGCAAATGGAGAGAGAATCCACTAGAAAAGAGCCAAATCCCTCCACAGTGTATTAGGATTAGGAGATATCATATGTATATGTGGTTACTATACCTCTTTGTGCAAGATTTCTATTTTTTTTTTTTTTTTTTTTTACTAATGAAAGCTTTTTTTGGGTTCAAGAAATATTTTAAATCTTACAACGTAAGGGTTTTGGAGTTGGATCAAGTAGTTATGAACAATTGGGGGTGAAGGAGCCCCGGTTAGGCAAATCTTAAGTTACCATATCACAGGTGTTTGTTCGGTACCATACTTTCAGATCATCATGGCTCTTTAATCTAGGCTATTGATACAAATACAGATCAAATTATTCGAATAATCACTAAATTTTTTGAATATTCGAATTTTGACTACTCAATTTTAATAGTATATTTACACTTTATACCCACTAAACTATCAAAAAAGTAAATTTTGAGTCATTCCATCTAATTTAACTGTTAATTCTGTCATATTTAATTATTAATAGTATGTCTCGTGAATCGTGTGAATGATAGAATTAACGATGAAATCAGACGGAATGTTCCAAAGTTTACACTTTTTAATATTTCAGTAAATCAAAAAATATACTATTAATAGTTGAATAGTCAAATTTTGACTATTTAAAAAGTTTAATGACTATTTTGATAATTTGCTCTACAAACGTGTGCGTGTGCTTAAATGTTAATTGGGAAGTGATGTGATGTACAACATTATGTTTTATTGCTGAGGTAGCCACAAAAAAAAAAAAACCTTTCCAAAAAGATCTTTCAGAAAGTTAGCAATTTTATCAGTACCGTCCATATATTTATTTTAACTCCAGTTCCAAATAAATCAGAATATTACTCTTGTCATAGTGACAGTCAAACAAAAGTGCACCACTCCTTTTTAGGTTTGTTGGACAATGTAATTAGGCGAAAAGTAATGAGTGAGGAAAAACGAAGGCTAATAGAC
Organism: Coffea arabica; assembly: GCF_036785885.1. Classification (NCBI taxonomy): domain Eukaryota; kingdom Viridiplantae; phylum Streptophyta; class Magnoliopsida; order Gentianales; family Rubiaceae; genus Coffea; species Coffea arabica. The sequence continues at coordinate 47,459,435 of NC_092315.1, forward strand.
CAACCAAGACCACAAAGATCTTGGGGCACATGATGTAGATATAGGTTGACAAAATACGTGTAAACGAAAATGACATGGCTGCATAGACAAATGCACTATTCTGACTTAGGTCTTTAGGCAATGTAATACCAAAAAGGAAAAAAAAAAACCTATAGTAATACACCACAATTTTCTAAATGATTAGAAGATATTCTACACTCAGAGGGCTATTATTGATCTAAGAGCTACAAAAAGAAATGCCAAAAGAAAAATTAAAAGTTGTGGCTTTGGCTTTACTGTGCAAGCGAACTTGATAAGGAGCTCAGAAGACAAAAAAAAAGAATCTTGATTATGAGGAGAGATTTTAAGGTAGGGACGTGAAATAAAGTCAAAAAAAAAATTAAAAAAATAAGAAATACAACAATGATTTCCGATATTAATTTGGATAACAAGTTTGTTTGGATAGGATGTTATTTGAAATAATTACTATAATATTTTTTGTGATTTGATATATGTGACATAAAAAAAAGTGGTTAAAAATTGTGTGTATGATGTAAGTAAAATAAAATCTAATTTTTTTTTAAATTCTTGATATCCAAACACACCTAGATTTTTTATTATAATAATACAGCACTGATTGTAATTTAATATATGTAAAATAAAAAAAAATATGAAAGGAAAAAAAATGTTGATGGGAAATCAACGAATTGTCAAAAGTTAAGGACTCAAGGAATGAAATGTTATGTTTGACTGTGGAGGAATCATGGGCACCACAATGGACAGTGGCTTGCTGGCTTTACTAAAACCAGAAACTTTTTACTCCTTTTCTTTCGTTCTATTGAAAGTGTCGTACATTTTATTTTAAAATATTTATCATATTAAAAAATTAAAGTAACTTTTAGTCTATTTTTTCAATATAACTCTTCTTTCTAATTATATGCATATTATAATTCAAATTTAAATTTTAAATTTATGAGAATAAAATTAAAAAAAAATATAAATATTATAATCAAATCACTATTTTAAAAATTAAATTCTCAAAATATGACTAAATAATTGGGACGACGAGGAGTATAACTCTCTTCATCATCAGTGTAGACCCTCAAATTAGGGTTAAATGCAAAAAACCTCCACAAACTATATACCCAGTTGCAGTTTATTCCCTAAACTATAATAATAAGTATTTTGCCCCCTTTAATGATATATTTGGACAAATCTACCCTTTTTATTTTAAGCATTGTTATTTTTCTTTTTTCCCTATCATTTTCTTATCATTTTCTTTTCAAACTCTTCCTTTTTTTTCTTAAAACATTGTTTAAATAAGTAGATTAGATTAGTCAAAATTTGTTTATTTCTTAATTTCGTATGTCAATATATTATAAAAAAAAATCTATGGAATACAAGATTTTCTTTTCCAAATGTTGAAGTCAATGTCATTAAGAAATTGAACTTTTCAAATATATAATAACAAAATAGGGAAATTGATTAATCAATTATTAGTAGTATCAATAACAAAAAAAAATGAACTACTATTGTTGTTTATTCCTATTTTTTATTTCACTACAAATAACAATTGCTAACTTTTTTTTATTTAATATATAATATGTTACTTTTATTATAAGTAGTTGAGTAACTGCGAACTCTTAATTAGTTTATAGGTATTTAAATTGTTGAATTACTAGATTAATATACTTTACAATATAAGCTACATATATTTTGTAAAAACAAAGAGTTTGTGACAAATTATTAAGAATGAATTTAACAAATAAACAAATTAAAAAGCAGTTTAAAAAATATTAAAATTTTTTATGTAAGTCTTTTCAAATCTGAGAGAGACGTTGGCTAGTTCCACGAGAGAAGGAGAAAAAAAAAAGAAATAAAAGGAAAAAATGAAAAAAGCTAATAGAGAGAAAAAAAGAAAGGATTTAAAATAGTAGGGGTAGATTGTCCAAACATATCATTTAAAGGAACAAAATACCTATTATTATAATTTAAAGGGTAAACTGCAACGGGTATATAGTTTGTGGGGATTTTTTACATTTAACCCAAATATTTAATCAAACAAATCACAAACAGTGGACACAAAATGAGATCCAATATGCAAGGGATGTGGAGAAGAGCTAGAAACAATAGAACACACACTCCTGCAATGTCCCCTAGCAAAGAATGTCTAGAAAGTAGCTCCAGTTAAGTGGGATGGTGCAGATGATCAGAGATACAACTTCACAAAGTGGTGGGGGAGAATCTCAGAAGCTAAATCTAGACAAGAGGGAAACAGCCACATTGGTCTTACCGCGAACATTTTATGGCAGATTTGGAAAGATAGGAACAAAAGGGAATTTGAGAATGCCTGTAACCATCAACCGTGCAAAGTAATCCAAAAGGCACATACAGAATGGTTGGACATGGAGGATGTAAGAAAGCATGAAGCTGATTGGAGTACAACAGAAACAATGCCAGACCTGGAGATTGGAAATGAAGCACAAGAGGACCAGTCCTTGAAAAGTATGACAGTGACAACAACTACCCTACTCAAGCCTGCTGTGGTAGGTATAGGGGTTGAGATCAGGACATGGTCACATGACACAACAGAATCATGGGCACTAAAGGACAGAAGTCATGGAAACAAAAACATGGACGCGGCTGCAGCAATCAGATTAGTGTTGTGCAAAGCGTTGCATAGGGGATGGCGCAACATCAAAGTAAGGGTCCAAAACAAAGAAGTGCTGAGACAAATATTGCTTGGGAGAGTGTTGGATGGCAGGTTAACAATGATCTTAGAGGACATAATTTGTTTAAAGCCATTGTTTCGAATGTGCTCTTTTTGTTTAGATAAGAATGATAATAGTTCTGCTAGTGCTAATGCTAGCTTATATGCCTTAGGCATTTTGTTGGATGAGGAAGCATCACTTCCTCTGTGTTTTTGAACACAAGTTATACAGCTTAACGAGCCGTTGCTCGACATGTAAACTCTTTTACTAGATCAATGAAAGTCTACTAACGTTTCAGGAAAAAAAAAAAAAGACACAAAATGAGAGATTCACACCTCAATCAATCAAGCAAGAAAGGACAGATTAACACTGTTCATCATCAGTGTAGGCCCTCAAAATACAAAACAAGCTCGAAAGCTTGGCAGCTCAATCGAGGAAGAAAGGACAAACGAGTTCCCCCGCTGCCAGAAGACAAAAACGAAGAAACGGGAGTAGGAGGCATTTTCTTATTAGGGCTCTGAATCTTTTCTTATTGTTGTATCGATCGATCAAAAGTTATGATTTTTATATAGATTATCAAGTATCAAAATCTTAATGGGATTTAAATTACTAAAACATACTAGTAATAAGAAATGACAGCTAAATAACAAAATAAGTAGTTTTCTAAATAAATAAATAAATCCTAAAAAGATTTGATTTAATAATCTTACATTGCCTCATTTAAACCAATGTCGTCAAATCATATTGTATCGAACATCTTTTCCAACTTAAAAAACAGCTCCACCTTTCATGGTTTCATGAAAATATCTGCCACTTAATTTTCGCTCTTGCAATAATCAATGGCAATCTCTTCATTTTGAACTAGTTCACAAATAAAGTGAAATTGATATTAATGCATGAAATATTGGATTGTTTGACAACTCAATAGCAAATTTGCTATCACAATAGATCTTAGTAAGACCAACTTGTTCATATTGTAAAAAACCAAGCATTCTTCTCATTGAGTACAATGCTTGAATAGCACTGTGGACACAGCCATATACTCCACTAATACTGTAGATAATGTCATCACTTGTTATTTCTCAAAAAATTATGAAAATACACCATTATTTTGATAAAAGGTATGACTTGATGTACTTTTCCTTTGAATTATATCACCGATCCAATCGCTGTAAAAGCCAACAAGATTAAAATTATTAGAATATGGATAAAATATACTATTAGATTACATACCTCTAATGTATCTTAAAATCCTTTTGGCCCCTGATCCAAACTTTCTCATGATACCTTTAAGTGAAAAGGTTACTAACTAGAAATTTACAAGTCTTAATGCAAATAATAGTTCACAGAAATTAGATGAATAATCGTATGACCATGAATGGTACCATGCGAGATTGAATTGCTATTTTTAAAAGTTTTTTATATAAAAAAAAATCAATATAATGATTTGACAAGACTAAATCCCTTTCTTTGGTGAGGCTATCTCACCTTATCAGCAGTATTTACATCCTTGTGCTACAAGAATGCTCCCACAATTCAATAGGGTAAAATGGTAGGCGATACCATCTAGTTCGTTCGAATTTTCCAGACTCGTGATGCGCGTGCTTTCCAACTCATCATACACGGCTTTTCAAGTTGTACAGGACCGCATCGGAAGAGGGACAGGAGCAGTTGCAAACTGCAATCTTGTTTCTAGTGGTTCATGATCAAGATTTGATAAAAAATATATATATAAAGTTCAAATATCATTTTGTACAATGCTTTTTATATTAAGGATAATTTCAGAAATTTCCCTTGAGGTTTCATGAAATATCATCTAGCTTTCCTAAACTTTTCAAAATCTTACTTAGCACCCTTAAAGTGATAGTAGGGCCATATACTAATATCAAAGGTGATAAATTGTCTTTTTTTTTTTTTTTTTTTAGGTGTGTCCCGCAGGGAGTGGACCCCGCAGACTATTCACCACCCTCAACAACTTGCTGGCAGCAAGGTTCGAACCAGGGACCTGAAGCCCCATCTTCAGCACCCTCAACCACCAGACCAAACCCCTGAGGGCAAAGGTGATAAATTGTCAATAATACCTTCATATTTAAATTTTCCAACCTTGTTTTTTTTTTTTCTCTAAATTTCCTATTTTTCTTTAACAATGTCTATACATACACACATACATATACATATGTATGTATGTATAATTGAATTGCAAATGTCAATGAAATATAGGATTTAATCAATGAAATATTCAACGCATTTGGAGAAGAATAGCTGTAGGTTCTTTTTATTTTTTTCCTTTTTCGGTGTTTCACAACTTTATTTATTTATTTATTTATTCGTATTCATGTAGAGAGCAAGAGAAATAAAGTAATTGAAACTCCGAACTACAGTCTTTCAAATTCTGACTTTTTTTATAATAAAATTTTCATTTTTCACACCCATAAAAAACATCTATCTATTTTGAGTAAATTTTTTGTATGATATTGAAGTTAAATTTCATCTATTACTAAGTTTTTTTTTACTCAAATGTATGATTTTACATGCTAATTACCTTCAACGTTATGAAGGGTTCTATTTGTAGAAATGGTTTAAAAAATAGTATTTATTTTTACTATCTCTTCCTACTATAGAAGTAACTATTGAATGTAACATAAAATCTTACCAATTTTCATCTCCCTCACTTTTCAGATGGTTCCAATTTAGTACTTTTTTTTTCTTGGTTTGTAAAATGTTCATGTTTTTTATAGCCTAAGGGTATTAAAGAGACTAAAATAATCTCTCTCCTCAAACATGAATTTTTTAATATTACTTTTGGTTAGGAGGGTTTCCAATGTTACCAAAATATTAATTCAAGGGGTGCTAAATGAGATTTTGAAAATCTCAAGGGAGTTAGGTGATATTTCATAAAACCTCAGGGGGGTTTTATATTATGTGTAGAATTAACAAAATTTTACTTTATAATTATAGTTCATAAAACCTCATGGGACCTAGGTAGTTTTTATATTATGTGTAGAATTAATAAAATTTTATTTTATAATTACACGTTATTGAAAGTAAATTAGGCTATTTGCTGATAGAATTAAGTCCTATGCATTTTACGTGAAACTGTTCGGAACGGTTTTCTAATAACCGTTGGGCCCCTTGTCCCACTTGCCCCACTGCATCATTGCTCGCTATTAGCTCTGGTAGTACTAAAATCAGAATAAGTAATAAAAAACGAAGAGAAAGACAGAAGAGGAGGAGATTGATCACATGGCTGAAAACCAGAAACCCCATCTTCTTGTCTTGCCATTTCCTGTAGAGGGCCACATAAATCCGCTGCTCAACTTCGCCAAACGCTTGATCCCAAAAGGGTTCAGGATAACTTTCATAGTTGCAGTTGATTTCACTAAAAAATCAGCTCATGATACGCAAGACTCATCATCCTCAGAGCTATTTAATATTGAGTACATTTCTAATGGCTCAAATGAAGGTGAAGAACCAGACAGCTTGGCAGGCCATTTCAGACGGTTACATGCCATAATGTCCAGAGATTTGGTGAAGCTTATGGAGAAACTAAACAGATCTGACTTCCCACCCAAAGTTCTTGTTTATGATTCAACCTTGACATGGGCTTTGGACGTAGCTCATCAGATGGGGTTGCTTGGAGCTTCCTTTTTCACTCAATCCTGTGCTGTTTCTACCTTATATTACCATTTGCAAGAAGCGAAATTGAGTGCTATTCCGGATGAGGAGCATTCATCGGTGCTGATTCCTCCGCTTCCATTGCTCCAGATTGATGAACTTCCTTCGTTTACCCAAGTCGATGACAAGGATCACACCATTGTTAAGTTGATGGTAGAGCAATTCTCTAATGTTGAGAAAGCAAATTGGATATTTTTCAACTCCTTTGATAAGCTGGAATATGAGGTAAGTTGCAAATTTTGGTTATGGCACAAATTTTACTGTTCTTGCTCAGTCTTCACACATTTTCTCTATAGGATTTCTTAGAAATTTTTACACTTATTGATCTAGATCATCAAATATCATCTCTTCTATACACATCTGAAATCTCCTCTTTTGTATTTGTCATGAATTTAGGCCCTTACATCAAAGGTACTCTGAAATACTAAGATTTGAGGTTAATAATATTATAGTGAAAGAAAGTTCAGTTGTAGATTACAGAGCTTCTCTAACCAGCAAAAACACCGCAGGAAAAAGGTTTTCAAAGAGATAGGGATAATATCAGAAACCTCCCCTAAGGTTTCTCTTAATATCACTTTTCATCCTTAATGTTTTTAAAATATCACTTGTTTCCCTTCCTTTTGTTATTTGTGTAACAAAATTGTATAAAATTTCTAAACTACTCTTTTGCTTGCTAATTGAAAATACTCCAAAGCAGTTTTGTTTACTCTAAGAGAACCATCACATAAAAAACAATCTCTAATAGTACTACCGCTTTAAAATGCTATAGTCTATAAAAATATAAATTTGAAAATAAAAAAGATATTTATAAAGAAATATACTACCACCAATTTAACTCTATATGTTCAAAACTAATTTTTTATGAACCTTATATTTTTTTCCAACTTCTTCTCAACCCGTGCCCAAGTCTTGAAATTGTATTGATCATTATAAAAATTAACTCAAAATAAACAAAGAAATCATAACCCATTCTATCACAATCATAAACAGTAAAAAATAAACAAAATTCAATTTACTCTATAAATTAGAAATATAAAATCACATAGTCATCCAAAAAAATGAGTATGAGAAAATGTTGGAGTAAGGAGAAGGAGAAGAAAGTGACTCTTATTTCTTTTTTTCTTTTTTTTTTAGGCTCATTTATTTGATATGTATCAAGTGAATTATGTATCAAGTGAGGGTTAATATGGTCTTTTTGCAGTTGCTAGGGGAGATAAGTGATTTTTTAAAATCTTAAGGGCACCAAGTGATATTAGGAGAAATCTCAAGGGAGTTTTAACTTTTAAGAGTGTATCTTTGACTTCAATTTTAAAAATTCAGTGTCCCTCTATTTTTAATGCGTTTGAATAGAAAATACCTGTCTTGATCAGAACACTTTTTTTTTTCTAACATTTTCTTGACGAAACCCAAGAATTTGTCTTGATCAGAACACTTAGGAGTTGTTTTTAATGCGTTTGAATAGAAAAATGTCAAGTCGAGTTTTCTCGCAAGCCACTTGATTCTTTTGTAACTCTGATTGCAACAATGTCAATTACTATAAGATAACGATCAATGTGAAGTGGTTATATTATTTAAAGTCGTACATCCAGTCCAAGCAGTTGCTCCCAACTCGAGAAAAGGTTGACAGTGAATTAAAAAGTGCACATGCTATTGTGTTTTTGTCTTGCATTGAATAGTAATTCTAGTTAATGGTCATTATATTAAATATAAAGGCAACGAACGAAATTTGACCCAAAAAGTTTAAAAGAACTAGCATCTATGTCCTTTTTTTTTTTTAATCCATTTTGCATCAAGTTTCCAGGCAATTAGGAGGTAATTCATCGCAATGATTTTGTACTCATCACAATACTATCAGGTGGCAAATTGGATGGCTAGAAAATGGTCGATTAAGACAGTTGGACCAACTATTTTGAAGGACAACAAACATCACGGGGCTTGTCTAGTCGAGATGAAGTCAGATGCTTGCCTAAAATGGTTGGACGAAAGAGATTGTAGCTCAGTTATTTATGTATCATTAGGTAGCGTGGCTGTACTTGGAGAAGAACAAATGGAAGAGCTTGCTAGGGGCATAGCCAAGAGTGACCACCACTTCTTATGGATGGTTAGAGATTCGGAAGAGTGCAAACTTCCAGCCAATTTCAAGTCTGAAATATCAGAAAAAGGTCTAATTGTCAACTGGTGTCCTCAACTTGAAGTTTTGGCACATCAAGCCTTGTCATGTTTCATGACACACTGCGGCTGGAATTCGATGCTTGAAGCACTGATTTCGGGTGTGCCAATGATAGCTATGCCACAGATTGTTGATCAATTCACAAATGCAAAGTTTGTCGCAGATGTATGGCAGACTGGGGTTCGAGTCAAGGCCAATGACAAGGGAATTGTTACTAGAGAAGAAATTTCAATGTCCGTAAAGGCAGTTACTGAGGGCGAGAGCGCAAAGGAATTCAGAAGAAATGCTGAGAAGTGGAAGGAACTGGCACAAGAGGCTGTACACCAAGGTGGAAGTTCTCATAACAACATTGATGAGTTCGTTTCACAAGTTTTGAGCGTCTAGTTAATTTCATTTAGCTACAAAATCAGGTCACGTGAAAGCCTCATAAGCATCTATGGCAGACAATAGTATTATATTGTTGATTCAATCAATTGATGCAAACCTGTCATGCTTGTGTACGAGAATAATAGAAAATTAATAAAGTTTATTGGATTAATCGTGTAAATAAGATAGTATGCATTTTCATAATTTCTTTTAAGTATAACTGTAAAACAAATCCATTTAACTAAATTTACCCATATCCGCCCATGAATAGATGGGTATGGGTATCTTAAATTTTTGCATATGAGTATTATTGAGTAACCCATTAAACCCAATAAACCCATTTAGAATTGTCTTCCCCCAAACCTCCTCTCCTCCCCCACCCATTTTGTTTTTCAAATTTTTCATTTTGTCATGATGTTAATTACTTTTGTTTCATTATTATTATTATTTGTTGGTTTTATCTTATCATTTTATTTTCTCTTAGTTTGTTAACTTACTCATTTTTTAGCATTACCAATTTATGACAAGTTTTAGCCTCTTTTCTTGCTTTTCCAAAATTAAATTTTAAATTTACACATGAAAAAAATACTAGAGGTTCAAAATTTTTGGATTAAGTTTTTATGTTAACTTTTATAGTACTTAGTTCAAAATTTTATATTCTTATTGTTTAATTATTAAATAATATGTAATTTTGCGACATAGAGTACGGATGAAAAAAAAATTGATAATTAGGCTTATTAAGCATTATAAGTAAATATTTAAAACTAATGATGGGTGCAAAGGATAGTATAAATTGATAACTTAGTTTGCAAAAATGAATTTAAATGAATTTACAAAAAGTTAAAATAAATAGATTATAAATGGGTAATTGGTTACCCAATTCATTTTTTGACTTACCCATTTATACTCATCTAATTAAATGGGTATAAATGGGTTAACTCACTTATACCCATTACCCATTTTACCCAACCCAAACCCGTCCAAATCACCCATTTTGACACCTCTACTTTTAAGCAAACAAACCTAAGCCCTAAGCACCATCAAGGATAATTTATCTCAACACCGTTTCACTTCCTAGTAGGTGCAAGAGAGATTACATGGAAATGCAAGGCCAGTTTTCACTCTCTTTAGTTTCTAACAGACTAGGAAGCACTGCAACAATATACTTCATGAAGGGGGTTATAAGCGAAGTTTTGATGTAATACTACTGTTTTTTTTCCCATATTGTTTTCCTCATTGAGCTATCTAATTAAGTAAAAATAAAAAATAAAATTACTGTCAGTAAATCTAGATTGCTCTAAATGAAAGCAAATCCCAGGCACTGGTGTTGCAGTAATTCCAATTCAGTTTGTTCAATAGACTGGGCTACAATAGAGGAACGCTGCTCTATTTGAGCCTTTATAGTTGTACCCAACTCTCTAAGATTTGTGCCATAGAGCAGGCCTCAGCATTCTGCTGAGATTAAACTGAAATTAATGGTACGAATATTGATTTCTTAGATAATTTTAACAAAAATAGAAAACATAAACAATTTCTACATCTTTGAATATTTTTCAAACATGTGTTAAGTCATAAAAGTTGCAGTGTACTAATATCTCATTAGTAGACACATAATAATATGTAGGAGAAGAACAACCTTAAAATAAATTTCGTGATGCTATCAATGCAGGTTTTACACAGGATGATAATTAATTTATTAAGGCATATTTAGTCTTATCCTAGTAATTTTAAACAATAAAAAAATCGACGAGGTTACCTATTTAGATAATTAACTAAAACCCCTAGACCATTTTCTTATCTACTTTCCCTTTGTTTTGGTCTTTTGCGTTTGCTCCTAGATTTTTTTTCTTCCCTATTTTAATTATTTATTTTCGGAGTTCAAATCATAGTTATCAAACCCAACATGATGGTTCAAGCGGTCAACTCAATGAACCAATCACTTAATTAGGTCGAGTTACTAGTTGGACTAGATAAGAAAGTAAACCATTGAAAAATCAATGACCGGTTGATTCGACCAATGAAAATCGGAAACCTAATCACTTTTTGTGTAACCCAGTAGTTTTCATAAAATTCGTAATATTGGGTAGTGAGCTTTTTTGTTTTCTCTTAAGTCTTTTTTTTTTTTTTTAAATTAAGGGATTGAAAACATAGTTGTTAAGTCTAACCCAGTTCAACAGAACAACCTAATGAATCGGTCACTTCAAAGGGCCTGGTTGGAAATTGGACCGTCTAAGGAAGCAACCAATTGAACAGTTAGCTACCTATCAGTTCAACTCGTAAAAATTGGAACCCTAGCTGCTCTTTGTATAACTCATGATTTTTCAAAAACTTCTCGATATTAAGCTAGTGAGTTTCAAACATATGACGTTTAACTTGATTAGTATCCTAGAACTTATAAATTAAGTAGCAACCATTGGACCAAATGTCCTTTTAGTGTTTAGTGGACTATTTTATGTATTTTGTAGAATCTTGTTGGTGTTTTATTAGATTGGTGAATTTCGGACATGCTATCTTTTACTTAATTAGTATGCTAGAACTTACAACCTAAGTAGCAAGTGCTGGATCACAATGCCACCCTGTGTTTAATGGACTCTAAAAGTTGCCTATTCAAAGTTTCAAACCAGTTCACCTAGAATACTAAAATCACTAACCAGCTAAACCGGTCTCCTTGTAGATTGATCGCCGAATTGAGTTTAATAACTATGAGTGATAAAAACTCTTATTCAATTACAAGAAGCAAAGCGAAATATATTTAATGTCTTTTCCAGCACTTTTTTTTTTTGAGTTGTCATTTTGCACTTGTTTTCCTATTTCCTATTACAGATAAAGCAACTATCCTACTTTTGGTAGTTAAACAAAAAAAGAGTTTCACTTTTTGTTTTGTACTTGTTATCCTGCTTTAAGATAGGTTTAAAAGGGAGACTTCACCAAAACCAATCACTTCTCCAAGTTTCCTTAGAATAATCTAACACCAAGTCTTTTGTAATAGGTTCAAGTGATGGGCTTCAATTTCACTCATATCCATATATAGTGTTTGTTTAAAGTCAGTCAGGATCAATTATTGGGTTTCATAAACCCCTTCTATGAGTTTCATAATTAACTACTAAAGAATAAAATTTGGCTTATCTATTGTTTTATTATTATTAATAATCCATTGCTATAAAATTATCAAACACTATGAATTTTTTTTTATCAAATTTAATATATTCTCCAATTTATCATACCCATCGTAACATTGATTCTAAAATTGAAATCAAATGACTCCTTAGGGGAAACTTCTCTCTTTCTGTCGTGAATAAGTAGAAGCTTTCTTAAAAAATCCATTAGGAGAGAAATCAAAACGAGAAAATTTAATCTTTGTTTTCTACTCCAATAAGAGAAATAAGGAATTGGTTTAAGAAAGTAGATATATGTGCATATGGAAACTCAATCAAACTAGAAATATTTTTCAAATTTCAACTTTTCCAATAGTAAAAGAGTAGATTACTTGTTGCAAAAGAGGTACTTAAATTTTAGATTAAGATTGTTATGATGTAACATTTCCTTTGTCCATGTCCACATAGAAAGTGATGCACTAGTGATGAAAAATTCGGTGATACGTAACGTTATTCTTCTTTTTTTTTTTTTTCTTTTGGTGCAATTTTAAGTTGGTTTATGAGAAAGTGTTGAGATTTAAGCGGATAATTAGTTGGCCTTTACATTGGGGAAATGTTACATTGAAACCTGCCAAGAACTTTGTGTGCCGAGAACATGTTTGTTAGAATCTTCCAAGATTCTAAAGCACAAATATTTAGAGAAGCAGGGATGGCTTGCCAGCTGTATTTTCAAACTCGGACCAAATTGACTGGTCCAACCGGTTGAACTAGGAACTGGTCAGGCATCCGATCTGAGTTCTCTCGTAATATTGCCTGACAAAATCCTGGTCAAAAGCTGTGTGTCGACCGCAAACCAACAACAACCTGCTTTTTTTTTCCCATTATTTCCTTTTGTTTCTTTCTTTCTCTCCTCTTCTTCTTCGACCAACTTGAGTACCAACACACATATTTCTTCCTTCCATTAGCAGGTATCCAACCCATCAAAAATCACCCTTAAATGCATTTCTTAAATTAGATCTTATCATAGATTTGATGTTAAAAAAAATGGTAAAAAGACAAGAAGAAAAAGGGAGATGGAGAAGAGAAGTTTGAAAAAAAAAAAGGATAAAAAAGTTTTAGATTTTGCAACTTTCGAGCAAAAAAACCAGCAAAGATAAAACTAACCAAAAAAAAAAAGAAAAAAGGAAAGAAGAAAGATTGACTTTGAATTGCAGATAAGTTGGATAGGAAGAAACTAGGAAAAGAAAAGAATGAATGAAACGGCACAAGCAAGTGATGAGAGGAAAAGAATGAAAAAAAAAACTAGGAGAATTAGTTTTTGCGGGTTCAAAATTTTATCAATTTTGTGGTTTGGCCCCTAGAATGCTAGAAAACTATTAGTACACCTAGAAATATTTTATAGTTTATTCTATTGTCCTAAATTCTAGTATTACGTTTCAAATAAGCCCTCCAATTGAATTCTACACTCGTTGAATATGCATTAAATTGTATAGATTGCTACTTGATTGCATTACTTTATTTGTATTTTCTTATAAAGTATTTTAGAAACATCAAACATATACGAATATGCATTTCTTGATATGAATACGTTTCTAGAAATTTTACATAGTATATTAATTTTAAAAATTAAATATATTTATAACATCATAATGATGTCGTCTGATTCTTATTAGATAGGCCGTGGTATTATATTTTGTTTTATCCTTTTTAATCCTATTCAAAAATATAAAACATAGAAAGAGTGACATTTATGGGAATTACGACTCCGAATCCTAGGTCGCCTTGTCTTCCCTCTCAATAGTAAACTGCCACGTCACCATCACCCACATCCTTATTTTTGTAATCTTTTTGAAGAATTGGCTGGGCTGGTTTATTATCATCCCAAGTAGGGGTGGAGCTGATTCAAGCTACTCGACTCGAGCTCGATATGTACTCGATCTCGAGCTGCTCGTTAGAGCTATCGAGTCGAGCTCGAGCTCAGAAATTTGATACTCGAGTATCACATAAAAAAATTAAAAAAAATTATATATAAAATTACTAATATAGGTAAATAAATTCTGAGAAATTACCGGTGAGTACCCTTATCGAGTCGAGCTCGAGCTTTTTAAGGACTCGATCGAGCGCGAGCTCGAGCTGTGATTCTCCGACTCGATCGAGTTCGAGCTCGAGCTCGAGTATAATTATATTATAGCCGAGTCGAGCTCGAGTACAGCGGTACTCGAGCTCGACTCGACTCGAATACACCCCTAATCCCAAGCCAATCTTTTCAATCAAAATAGCATAAGAATTCTTAAATTACCAGTTCTTTGCAATCAAAGCTTTTCCTCTTTCTTCGGAGGGATTCCTACCCGGCAGACTTCAGAAATTCCGAAAAGAGGGTTGGACAGATTCAGATGTCTGATGTCAAATTATTACTGGTATTAAGTGGCATTAAGTATTGAACCAATCTTTTATGTTCTGTCTATTACTACATTTTCTCTCGGTTTATACACACTTTTGTAATGCCTAGGAAAAAAATGGAGGAAGAAGAAGGGATAGATAGATGTGCCGTAGGTAGTCGCAAATTTGACTAGTTGGGACTTGGAAACGAAAGCCAAGCCAATATCTGCGTCATGTCTCACATTTGACTAGTTGTGGGGCTGAGGATCGGAACCGCCTATATCCATCCAATTCATCAGTTACGTAATTTTATACAATTTTCCTTACATGTAAATGCACTGGTCCTTTCCTTTCAAAACTTGTTTTCTGCATTTTCCTTTTGTTTGCTTCTTCATCACCAAGAGTCACTCTCTGTCATCTATTTTTATCACTAAGCGCATTTTCCTTGTAATTTGCACACACATCGAGTTTGTCTTTCTCACTAGTATTAATAATTTCTGATAACATACAAGATCCTGAGGTCAGTCCCTGTTAAAATCTGCCATCAGCTAAACTGGAACAGGCAAGATCCTTTTAGGCGAGCATCAGCCGCAAGCATTAGAGTCTTATCCACAAATGCCCAGTCTCAACATCTAAGCTAAGATTTTCTTTGCCTCCAACATCTTGTGAACTGCAAAAAATCCCTTGTCTTTTCTTTTTGTTATTTTATCAAATGCCGAACTGAATAGAAGGCAACAATGTCAAGCATATATCCCTGCTTGATTTGGTGAAGCGGCGAATGCAAACTCTTAGGACCACCCGTCAATGTGATGTAATTTTCTTTTCTTGTTGAAAGTCTAGAAGTGGTCCATCTCTGTTCAAATTTAAAGCTGGCATTTTCAACTCTTAGTTAAATAGAGTAACCATTTAACTTCTGATCCCTTCAATTATTCAATAGTCCAATCCCTCTTTGTTTTCAAAATCCGCCTGTTTATGCCATGTTGGTGCTCTATATATATAACTGATTAACTCTGCAGCATAATTTTCCATTGAGTAGATAGATAGTAGCTAAAGAGAAGGAAACATGGGAACAGTTGATATTTCCCCTAGCAAAATTCATATTCTTGCTTTCCCTTTTCCTGCAAAAGGTCATATAAATCCTATGTTACACCTCTGCAACCGCCTGGCCACGAAAGATTTCAGGGTTACACTGATTACTACAACTTCTATATTCAAGTCTGCTAAAACCAAAACCATCGGCTCCATCAAGATTGAGTGTCTTCCAGATGACTCCGATGAACCCGTTGAAGAAGATCTCAAAGGCTTTTTGGCAAGGTTGAGAGCTGCTGCTTCCAGAGGCTTGGAAGAACTGGTTGAGAAATGTAGAAAGACTGATCCGTATCCTCCCAGAATTGTGATTTATGACTCAACTATGCCTTGGGTTCTGAACTTAGCTCATCGGGTGGGACTTCGCGGTGCTTCTTTCTTTACTCAATCTTGTGCTGTTTGTGCTCTTTACTACCATATGGACCAGGGAACAATACAGCTTCCTCTTGATAAGGCTGTTACTGTAAAATTGCCTTCAATGCCAGCACTTGGAAGCAATGATCTTCCTGATCTCCAGTACTTCCCTGATCCAGATAGTGTTATCACGAGGACTCTTCTTGATCAGTTCTCGAACAGTGACAAAGTTGATTTCATTCTGTTCAACACTTTCGAAGAATTGGAGGATGAGGTAAGTTGGAAATCCTAATTATAATCCAGTGAACATACATTATTGATGGATTTTTTTGGGTGATAATTCATGTAACTTTGTCAAACTATGTAATACTCTTGGATGGGCATAAGCAAAATTTTAATCATGTG
Source organism: Coffea arabica (assembly GCF_036785885.1). Classification (NCBI taxonomy): domain Eukaryota; kingdom Viridiplantae; phylum Streptophyta; class Magnoliopsida; order Gentianales; family Rubiaceae; genus Coffea; species Coffea arabica. The sequence continues at coordinate 47,475,655 of NC_092315.1, forward strand.
GAAAACTTTCTCTTTTTTTTTTTTAAGAAAACAATTGATTTTGGATGACTCCCTAGTTTGTGCTAGTATTGTCAAATAGGATATTAGAATCGGCAATTAATTAACGTTGTACATAAGCCGGATTCAGAGATTCTTGATCGTGTTTTGGTACCCACAAGCACTATTCTCTGATAGGTTGCCAAATATATCAAAACTGAAAACTTAGCTAGTCTCCAAATGCCGTGCCAATTGGGAATCCTTTAATTCCTTATTTACTTCTCTTTTTCCAAAGAAATGTTGTGTCAAATGGTCCACCGCTTTTCCGATTTTCAGTACTTGTTAATCATGCTACTGCTACTTTATCTATCAGGTGGCAACATGGATGGCAGAAAGGTGGCCAATTAAGACAGTTGGACCAACAGCTCCACTACTTTTTGTAGACAAAAGACTACAGAATGGCAATGATCAACAAGGGAACTATCTGTTTGAGACAAACGCTGAAGCTTGCTTAAAATGGTTGGACGAAAGAGAAACCTGTTCTGTAGTTTATGTATCGTTTGGGAGCGTTGCAGCGCCCGGAGAAGATCAGATCGAGGAAGTGGTAGAGGCCCTCCTGAGGAGCAACTGCAAATTCCTTTGGGTAGTCAGGGAAGAAGAAGAGAGTAAGCTGCCAAAGAATTTCAAGTCTGAGTCTTCAGAGCAAGGCCTAATCATAAACTGGTGTCCACAACTTGAGGTTTTAGCCCACTGGGCGATCGCGTGTTTCGTGACTCATTGTGGATGGAATTCAACCATTGAAGCTCTAAGTGCGGGCGTGCCAATGATAGCAGCGCCACAATGGGTTGATCAAACTACAAATGCTAAGTTTATTGCTGATGTATGGCAAACGGGGCTGAGGGTGAAGCTAAATGATAAAGGATTTGTCAGAAGAGAAGAGTTTGTGTATTGTATCAGAGAAATTACTGAGGGTGAAAGGGGGAAGGAGATCAGAAGGAATGCTAAGAAATGGAAGGAATTGGCCATACAGGCAGTAGGAGAAGGTGGAAGTTCTGATAGGAACATTGAAGATTTTGCGACCTCACTTTTGTGCCTCCCATGACGCGTTTCTGCTCTAGTCTCTTGGGAGTTTGTGGATGGAAACTATCTGAAATAAGAATTCTGTACAAGTATTTTAATAATAAAACGATGACAAGATTTGATTTTGAATGTAAATCTGTAATTGTTTAGAAGGATTTAGAATATGCTTCTTTTCTGTAGGACAAATTTTATGTTCACCAACTATATCACCAAAATTTAGATCTTTTTAATTTTTTTTTAATTTGTCTTTTCTATTATAGTTTTCAATTTTTCAACATGTCTTTTTCATTATAGTAACTGAAGTATGACCACTTTATTGAAATTGTCCTTTTCACAAAGACAATCACACTTCATTCTACGCCTCTCTTCCTTTGCTGCTGCATACAACGGCTTATAGTTTCAATCACATGAGTTTAGTTTATTGTAGTTAATGTTGGAATATTTTCAAATATTGAAATTTGGACAGATTTCTAGAGGTAGTTTTCTGCGTTTCATTGTTAAAAAAATATAAGTACTCTTGTAGATAATAAATTAGTAAGGGTATTCTTGTAAATAGTTTGTTAAGTTTGTACTATTATAAATACTAGTTGGTCACTCATAATACAAGTGCTAGACGTTTTTCTCCCAAAATATATGTTATCGTGGTATCAGAGTTAAAGTCCTAGGGTTAAGGTAAAACATCTAACAAAAGTTCTATTCACGCGATACTATTCATTGCGTTACTGTTTACGCGTTATTGTTCCAAGGTACTATTCATCACGAATTTTGATTGTTTTTGGTTTGAAGTGTTATTTGTTATGGCTGAAAGTTCATCCAAAGTGTCGTGGCGTCCATTAATGTTATGACAATGATGATGTCTCAAATTACAAATTGAAAGTTGAACGACACTAATTATCAATAGTGGTCAAAAGCTGTTAAGATTTATCTGATAGGCTTAGAAAAGCAACAACATCTCACAGATGACTCTCCTACGGAGAATAACAAGAGACTAATGTGGATTCAAAAGGATGCCTAAATTCTTGGAACACAATGGAATTCTATGGAGCCATGAATTGCTTACATATGTTCTCATTATGAGACAACAACAGAAGTTTGGGATTATATCCGGTTATTATACTGCAGTAATCTTTCATGGATGTATAATATTTCTTTGGAGTATTTTCAGCAACAAGATAACAAGATAGTAACCGAAAACTTTGCCGATCTCAAATGAATTTTAGAAGAATTAAATGTTGCAATGCCTTTCTCAAGTGATATTATAGTTATACAGAGGCAAAGAAAACAAATACTTGTACTCAAATTCTTGACTGACCTTAAGTTAGAATTTGAACCAATCAAATCTCAAAATTTAGTAGGTGAATAATTACCAATCCTTTCAGAGGCGTATGCTCGTGTCTTATGTTCTACATCTAAGGATAATGCAGGGTGATGGTACTTTAATTAATGACAAGTCTGCTTTAGTTTCTGACAATAATCGGATAGAGAAATTTAGTCTTGAACATGAGCAACTTAGTTTTGGACGTGGCTCTCCTGGAGGAAGAAGTAAAGGAGGTCGTGGAGGTCGAAACACCCATAAGTGTACTCATTGTGGTTTGAAAAATCATACTTGTGATACTTGTTGGGATTTAGTTGGAAAACCTCCTCTGTTTGCTAATGCGGTTACCACTGATCAAGTTGAATTAGGTTATTCAACACAAGGGTTCCAGAAGACTTTAACTTTATCTGAGGAAGATTATGTTAAATTCCTATAGTACCAAACTACAAATCACACATCTCTTCCCTCTGCTTCTTTAGTATAAGAAGGTAATGTTATGGCTTGTCTCTCCACATCTTCTAATTCTGATTCATGGGTTATTGACTCAGGGGCTACCGATCAGATGTCAGGTACCTTTAGAAAATTTTCTAATATTCAAAAGTCTACTTACTTTTCTCATATTATTTTATCTAATGGATCGACAACTAAAGTTAAATGACTAGGCACTGTAGAAATTAACCCTTCTCTTCCGCTGTCTTCTTTTCTTCATGTATCCAATTTGCCTTTTAATCTAATATCTGTTAGTAAATTTACTAAATTTCTGAAGTGTTCAGTTATTTTTTTTCTAATTTTATTGTCATTCAAGATTTGAAGACAAAGAGAACGATTGGTGGAGGGCATGAGTATAGTGGTCTTTATTTTCTTAACTCCAATGATCCGATTGCATGTCCTGCTATTGTTTTTCTCTTGAAATTCACTGTTATTTGGGTTATCTATCTCTACAAAATTTGAAGAAATTGGTTCCTACTTTGAGTCAGTTGTCTTCACTAGAATATGAGTCTAGGAAAGTATCATCGTGTTTCTTTTGCCCCTAGAGTCAATAAACGAATTTCTGAACCCTTTTTGTTAGTTCATTCTGATGTTTATGGTCCTAATCGCATCACTTCAAAATTAGGTTTTAAATATTTTGTAATCATTATTGATTACTTTTTCAGAGTTATATGGTTTTATTTAATGAAAGATCGTTTAGAACTATATTTCATTTTTTGTGCATTTGTTACAGAAATAAAAAATCAATTTGGTGTACCTATATGTATACTTCACAGTGATAATGTGAAAGAATATTTTTTTACTCCTTTTGATACTTTTATGACTAAGTTTGATATTATTCATCAGTTCTCTTGTCCCTACACTCCACAACAGAATGGAGTTACTGAAAAAAAAATTGGACATTTAGTTGAAATTGCTCAACCACTTTTGTTGCACATGAATGTGCCTAAACAGTTTTGGAGTGATGCAGTTTAACTGCATGTTATTTAATTAATCGCATGCCATCTAATATTCTTGGAGGCCAGTTATCTTACTCCATTTTTTTTCTCGTGAACCTATGTTTAAATTACCTCATTGTATTTTTGAATGTGTGTGTTTTGTTCATCAGTTTGCTCTCGGGGTGGATAAATTAGATTTTCATGCTATTAGATGTATTTTCTTAGGATATGCACAAGTGCAAAAAAGATATAGATGTTACAGTCAAAATTTAAATAGATTTTTCACTTGTGTTGATATTACTTTTTTTGAGTCCACTCCTTATTTTATGAAACAATATATGCCTAATGAGTTAGAACAGTATTTCTCTTTTCTTTCTCCTGTTTTACCAACTCCTTCATCTTTATTACCTGAGTTATACAGTCCACCAGATTTTACAACTCGATTATCTTATTCTAATCTTCAAGTTTATTCTCGTCATTTCGTAGTTGAGAAAGCTCCTCATATACCATGCGCTTCACCAATTAACTCTCAATTTTTAAATTCAGGTATGACGCCCTCCTGTGTATTAGATCTTCCTATTGCTTTATGCAAAAGTAAGAGGCACTGTATTTCTCATCTTTCTCATCTTATTTCTAATTTTGTTTCTTATTCTCGTATCTTTTCATCATATTTTTCTTTTGTTGCTTCACTTGATTCTATATTCATTCCTAAATCTATTACCCATACTCTCAGTCATCCTAGTTGGAGATTAGTTATGCAAGAAGAGATGTTTGTTTTGGAGAAAAATGGTACTTGAAATCTTGTCCCTCTTCCTTCTAGTAAGCCTGTTGTTGGTTGTAAACAGGTGTACACTATAAAAGTACAGTCTAATGGACCTATTGATAGATTGAAGACTCGTCTAGTAGCTAAAGGATATACTCAGGTGTATGGAATAGATTACTTAGAGACATTTTCTTCTGTTGCAAAAATTACCTCTGTTCGTTTTTTTATCTCTTTGACAGCAACTTATAATTGGTTATTGCATCAGTTGGATGTGAAAAATACATTTTTACATGGAGATTTAGAAGAAAAAATATATATGGAACAACCTCTTGAGTTTGTTGTTCAGGGGGAGAATTCATGGTTGGTTTGTCATCTGAAAAAATTCTCATGTGGATTGAAACAGTCTCCCACGGCTTTGTTTGGCCGATTTAGTAGTGTTGTCATGGAGTTCGATCTAACAAAATGTGAAGTAGATCACTCTGTGTTTTATTGACATTCTAATGCTGGTAAGATTTTATTAATTATTTATGTGAATGATATTGTGATTACAAGTGATGATATTATGGGGATCTAGAAGTTTAAATCCAATCTGCAGGCAAACTTTCACACAAAGGTTTTAGATCACTTACAATATTTTATGAACATTGAGGTAGTTAGGTCTAAATATGAAATTTATTTATGTCAAAAAATATATATACTCGATATGTTGGGTGAAGTTGGAAGGTTAGGTTGCTAACCTGTGGATATTCGTATGGAGCCTAATGTGAAATTAGTAGAAGATCAAGTTGCATTACTAGATGATCCTCAATAATATCGAAAACTCATAGGTAAATTAAATTATCTCATTGTAACGAGACCTGACATTTCATTTGCAGTGAATGTCGTGAGTCAACTTCTTGAGACCTCTTATACCAGTCATTAGGATGCTACTATACGAATTCTCAGGTATCTTAAAAGTACTCCTGAAAAAGGGTTGTTATATTAAAATCATGGATACACTGATATTGAAGGATACAGTGATGCAGATTGGGCCGGTTCTGCCTCAAAGCGAAGATCGACCACAGGATATAGTGTGTTTGTTAGTGGTAATTTAGTGTCATGAAAAAGTAAGAAGCAAACAGTTGTCTCCAAGTCAAGTGTAGAATCTGAATACCGCGCTATGGCTCATATTATGTATGAGTTGATTTGGTTGAAAAACATGTTACTTAAAATTGAGCTTGAACATAAACAGTTTATAAATTTAGTGTGTAATAATCAAGAGGCTGTTCATATTGCGTCTAACCCAATGTTTCATGAAAGAGCAAAACATATTGAAGTTGATTGTTATTTCATTCGAAAGAAATTGTTTGATGGAGTTATCAAGACATCTCATGTACCATCTGTAGATCAATTGGCTGAGTTGTTTACTAAGAGTTTAGGGGGCTCTAGGGTGAAATACATTTGTAACAAGTTGGGTGTTTATGATATATATGCTTCAATTTGAGAGGGAGTGTTAAGAAAATATAAGTACTCTTGTAGGTAATAAATTAGTAAGGGTATTCTTGTAAATAGTTTGTTAAATTTGTACTACTATAGATACTAGTTGGTCACTCATGATACAAATGCTAGACGTTTTTCTCCCAAAATACATGTTATCACATTCGCAACCATTCAGGTTTCAACTGTTATTTGAAGAGATACAATTCCAAATATGTTTCTAACGGTTAATAACTGTTTAGGGGACATGAAATCTTATTTATGTTGATCATTTGTGGTCGTTTGACTATAGACAAAAAAGACTTACAAACTCTAGAAGAATTTCTACTCTTCTCTTCTTTATTCTTGGGAGGTTGCAACAACTTAGTGCAGAGTTTTGCAACCAAATTTCATCTTATTCTAGAGAATATTCATCCTTAATCTTTTGCATAATATAGTGGACGAATAAAGTCTTAAGGAAAGAGATTTACAGTCACAATTTGAAGCCTTTTTTCTTGTTAGTTTTATAGCCATTTCATAATATTATCTTTGTTATTGTTCCAACAATCTTAAGGCTTTATTCCTCCCTTGAAATGGCAAGCACTAAAAAAGATTTGACTGTCAATAGTGTTAAACTTGACCGTTTTGATTGAAGGAATTTCATTCGTTGGAAGAAGCGAGTGCATTTTCTTCTTGTGGCCCTCAAAGTGGTGTATGTTCTAACTATTCTAAGACCTGCAACAAATAATGAAGAAGAGACGTTGGATGACATCTGCAATAGGCAAAAATGGGACATGGATGATGAGATTTGTAAGGGCACACATTCTCAATGCAATGAGTGACAGGCTTTTTGATGTCTATCATTCGGTGACAATAGTCAAGAAACTTTGGGACAAGTTAGAAGCAAGGTACATGAGAGAGGATGCAACAAGTAAGAAATTTCTTGTCTCTGGTTTCTTTAACTATAAAATAGTAGATTAGAGGCTTGTTATGGATCAATTTGCTAAACTTGAAAAGATGTTTAATCATTTTTCTCAACACAATTTGTTCATGGATGAGACAATTGTTGTAGTTCTATAATTGATAAACTACCACCCTCTTGGAAGGATTTCAAAAGATATCTCAAACACAAAAAGGAAGAGATCACTCTTGAAAGTCTTGCTAACTCTTTTCGTGTTGAGGAAGAGTTTAGAATGCAGGAGAACAAAGATGTTCAACTGAAGGAAGAAGAAAAGGACGCAGATTCTACTTCCAAAGTGAACATGGTTGCAGAGGGACAAAAAAACAAGTCCAAGGATAACAAAAAATCCAATCAATCAAAGAATCAATCTAACAAGAATAAGAAAAGGAAGAAAAAGGGGAAATGCTACCATTGCAAGAAGGAAGGGCATTACAAATATGAATGCAAATTTCGCAAAAAGAAGAAAATGCAGAACCCCGATTCTTCAAACAATGCAGTCAAGAATCTTGTGGCTATGATTTCTGCACTCAACATAGTTGAGGAAGATTTTCTTGGTGGATTGATTCTAGTACTACCTGCCATGTATGCAAGAACAAGGACCATTTCAAGTCTTTGAAAGAAATGGATGATGAACAATCCATAGTATACATGGCTAATGCCGCAACTGTTCCTATTAAAGGGGTTGGGGAAGTATATTTAAAATTTACATCTGGACATGTTGTAATTCTTACAAATGCACTGTTTGTTCCGGAAGTAAGAAAGAATCTAGTTTCGGGTAGTTTGATGAATAAGTTTGGATTTATACTTGTGTTTGAGACTGATAAGTTTGTACTCACCAAAAGTGGTATGTTTGTGGGCAAAGGCTATATATGTGATGGCATGTTCAAACTAAATGTCATGCCTATTAATAAGATGAATAAGAATATTTCTTTTGCTTATGTACTTGAGTCTACTACTACTTTATGGCATAATAGGCTTAGACATGTTAATTATAGGAGGATACATCATATGATCAAACTTGATTTGTTACCTAAATATGTCCAAATGGAGGATGGTAAATGTAGAACATACTTGTTAACAAAAAAAACTAGAAATTCATTTTCAAAGATTGAAAGGAATACAAACAAGTTACATCTTATTCATAGTGATATTTGTGATTTGCATGGTACCATATCCTTAAGGAGAAACAAGTATTTTGCCACTTTTATTGATGATTGCACTAGATTTTATTTTGTATAGTTGTTACATTCAAAAGATGAAATCATGCATATGTTTAAGATATACAAAGTAGAAGTAGAACTTTTATGTGACAATTTGATTAAATGTTTAAGAACTAACCGTGGTAGTGAGTACTATCAAAAGGAATTTTTTGAATTCAGTGGTGTTAAGTATGAATTCAACGCTCCATGCACCCTCAACAAAACGGTGTGGTTGAAAGGAAAAATAGAGTACTTATGAAAATCGTGAATGTAATGCTGTCAAATTCTGGTTTAAGTCAAGTTTTTTGGGGAGAAGCTGTACTTATAGCTTGTTACATATTAAATAGAGTTCCAAACAAAAGGAGCTCTATAACTCCTTATGAACTTTGGTACAAACGAAAGCCAAATCTCAAACATTTGAGAGTTTGCGCTGTAGAACCATTGTCAAAGTTCCTAAATCTAAGAAAAGAAAATTAGGTAAAAGAGGTGTTGAGTGCATTTTCTTAGGATATGTACAAAATAGCAAGGTCTATAGATTTATGATAATAGAACTTAATAATTCAATATCAGTTAACATGATTATTGAATCAAGAGATACTATTTTTAATAAGAAAAGATTCACCTCTATATCTAGAGAAATTGACAATGCACAAAACTAGAATGAATCACATAAAGATAGCTTAAATAATGAAAATAAAATCATTGAACCAAGAAGGAGCAAAAGAGCTAAGAAGACGAATTCTTTTGGTTCATATTTTGTTACTTACCTTGTTGAAGGGACAAGGTATGCAATAAGTAATACTATTCCTTATTGCTTTAATACCGAAGCTGATCCTAAAACATTTGATGAAGCAATGAGATCATATGACGCTTCATTCTGGAAGGAGGCTATAAGTGATGAGATGGACTCAATTATGGCCAATAAAACTTGGGAGTTAGTAGATTTACCACCAAGTTCCAAACCAATTTATTGCAAATGGATCTTCAAGAAGAAATTGAAGGTGGATGGAACCATAGACAAGTTTAAGGCCAGATTAGTTGCCAAGAGGTTTACTCAAAAATATGGCATTGATTATTTTGATACTTACTCGCCGGTAGCTAGAATAGCTACCATAAGGGTGCTACTTGTGATAGTTTCAATCCAAAAATGGATAATTCACCAAATGGATGTCAAAACAGCATTTTTTTTTATTGTGAATTGGATGAAGAAGTGTACATGAAACAACCCAAAGGGTTTTAGTACCTGGGCAAGAGCACAAAGTGTGCAGACTTGTAAAGTCCTTGTACGGATTAAAACAAACTCCAAAACAATGGCACCAAAAATTTGACCAAGTAATGCTTGATATTGGGTTTAAGATTAATGAGTCGGACAAATGTATATACAGCAAGTATATGAGTGGTAAAGATGTCATTATTTGCTTGTATATGAATGATATGTTAATCTTTGGTACTGACTTAGAGCAATTCAATGAAACCAAAAAATTGCTATCATGCAAGTTTGAAATGAGGGATATGGGAGAGGCCGATGTTATTCTAGGAATAAGAATTAAGAGAGAGCAAGGACAAATTTTGCTTTTACAATCTCGTTACATTGGAAAGATTCTTAGTCGTTTCAATCATCAAGATTGTAATCTGCCTTAACTCCCGTTGATCCGAAAATTGACTTTATTAAACATGTTGGTGATCTTGTGTCTCAATTGGATTACACCAAAGTGATTGGATGTTTGATGTATGCAATAACATGTACAAGGCCAGATATAGCTTTTGCTGTAGGTGTATTAAGTAGATACACAAGCAATCCAAACAAACAACATTGGTTTGGTGTAACTAGAGTTTTGAGGTATCTAAAACATACCAAAGTCTATGGTATTTGCTATAGTGGCTATCCTTCAGTATTAGAAGATTATTCGGATACTAGTTGGATGACAAATAATGATGATCATTCTTCTATGAGTGGTTGGGTCTTCATATTAGGTGGAGGAGCAATTTCTTGGGCATCCAAGAATCAAACATGCATAACCAACTTCACCCTGGCAGCTAAAATTATAGCCTTGGTTTCAGCTAGCACAGAAGCCGATTAGTTACAAAATTTGCTACATGAATTACCAATGCGGCCAAAACCAATTTCGCCAATTTCCATACATTGTGATAGTGTTGTTACGCTTGCTAAAGCTTATAGTTAACTGTACAATAGCAAATCTAGACATGTTGGATTAAGACCTAATCTAGTAAGAGATTTGATCACAAATGGTGTGATAACCATAGATTTTGTAAAATCAAAAGAGAACCTGGCAGATTCTTTAACTAAGGGATTAACAAGGAAATGATGATTTAAACATCTAAAGGGATGGAGTTGAAATCCAATCCAAAAATCACTAACAATGGAACCTCAATTCAACATTAGTTATAACAACTAGCCTTGAATGCAATGAGTAAAGTACATTGATATAGTGGTTTGAACACTACAAAACATCCTAGAAGGTGTGTTGTGTTTGTTCCCGCTTGAAATTGGAAGGTCGAACTTAGAGTTCTTAACAAGTCTTGTAAAATGCTACAAATGGTGGGGGCATTAAGAGCTTGCCTATATGAATGTTGGATTGGTGGCATCCACAAAGTTTTGGACTTAACTTTGAATACGTTCATGAAAGAATAGGGATACAAGACCTAATGTATCACTTGTATAAACAAATTGAAGAGAAGTAAATTTGTGTGTGCTAATTTATGTGGCTTGTTGCATATACTCTTGGTTCAAAACTTGTCTACCAAGTAGTATTAACAAGTTATAATCAATTAACACTAAGATGGTAGTTTGCAAAAAAATTAACATTAAGATAGTGGTTCAATTGAAAGATACCATTATTTATACATAGATTATCAAAATTTTTCAGCGATCCATAAAGAAATTTTCAATATGTTGAAAATGGCGGGCGATTGTTGGAATATTTTCAAATATTGAAAATCTGGATAGATTTCTAGAGGTAGTTTTCTGTGTTTCATTTGCAACCGTTCAAGTTTCAACCGTCATTTGAAGAGATACAACTCTAAACATATTTCTAACGGTTAATAAATATTTAGGGGATATGAAATTTGATTTATGTGGATCATTTGTGTTGATCTTGATCCCTAACTTTTGATGTTTACAAAACAATTGGATGATACTAATATCTTTTCAAAAAATATTTTCAGTTATGAAGCAAATCTGATTCAAAGATCAAGAGCATTTGAAAGAGATAAAGGAAGTTGAAAGCTGTCGGACGCTCGCGAAGACAACATCGGACGTCCGATAAACAATGTAGCACTTCAGACGCATGAAAAACTCCATCACCGGACGTCCGAAAGAGTTAAGATATTTCTTCTAACTTACTATCTGCTTTTGGACGCAAGCACCAGACGTTCGATAGAATTGAAGAAGATTTTTCAAACTCACTGCCTGTTGTCGGATACATGCTTCGAAAGTACCGGACGTCCGATAGAATCCTTCAAACTCTCTATCTGCTATCGGACGGTAGTACCGGACGTCCGATACTCCCAACGGCTAGTTGACTTTTCAGGTACTTTCTATCCGTTGGAAGCATTAATGAAGCACTTTCTTGGTCTTATATAAATAGTGCATGATCAGAAAGTTCAAATAATTTTTGCACACTGAAGATATAAAAGATCTAGAGTAGTTTTAGTGAGAAAACACTCTTCACGAAAAATTTGTAGTCTTGGTGGTATGAAATTCATTGTAAACTTTTCATTTGTGAGTGAATACTTCAATAGTGTAGTTCTGAGAGAGTTGTCCTGAGGCATAGTAAAACTTTCTAGTTTGACCGAGTGAGGCTTGGGGCAAGGAGGAAGTGAGTCTTCCTTTGTACACAAGATTGGTTGTATTTCATCCACTTGAAGAAACTTGTTTTGTGAATTGAATTTCGAGCTCAAGAGAAACTTGGTAGTCAATTGGTTTGCAACTCTTCTCTTCTTATTTATTGTTATCTTATGATCTTTAAATTGCTTATATTTTCTACTTCTCTCAAGTGATATTGTTCTTTTATTGATTGATTCATTGGGTGATCACCAAAAAAAGAAGGTAAATTTCATATTGAGCAAAAAGTGCCCATAACTTGATTAGTTTTATAATCAACCTATAACTTGATTAGCTTTATAATCAACCTAATTCACCCCCTCTTAGGTTGTTTTCGATCCTTACAATTGGTATCAGGGTTTGGTCTCCTAGAGATTAAGCTCAAACGGCTTTGGAGTAAAATAACAACCAACAATGCCATGTTTTTTGAAGGACAATCTGTCACTAGACCACCTATGTTTAATGGATCAAATTATATGAGTTGGAAGGAAAGAATGATTATTTTCTTACAATCTATTGATATTGAATTGTGATTTATTGTTAATGAAGATCCATATGATGCCTCTATAATTGATGAAGTCACTCATAGACCAAAACCAAAAATAAAAAATGAGTTGACTGGTGAAGATAGAACCCACCTTACTTTGAATGCCAAAACTATGAATGTGTTGTATAGTGCTTTAGATTCAAATGAGTCCATTAGGGCCAAGGGTTGTAAGTCTGCTAAAGAAATTTGGGATAAGTTGAGAGAAATCCATGAAGAGAGTGAAAATGTACGAGAACAAAAGAAATCAATCTTATTTACCAAGTATGAATCATTTAAGATGGAATCTCATGAAAATATTGACAAGATGTATTGTAAATTCAATGACCTCATTAAGAATTTAGAGGTGCTGGAAAAGGAATACTCCCTAGGTGAGAAAAACAGAAAATAGTGAATGCCCTGTCCAAGGATTGGGAAAGTAAAGTGACTGCCATTGAAGAAACTAAAGATTTGAACTCTATGCTTATTGAATCTCTCATTAACTCTCTAATCTCTTATGAGCTGAAGTTTAAGATTAAGGTGCAAGAGGAAGAGAATGCAAAAGTGAGAAAGAGCATTGTTCTAAAAGTTTCTCAAGATGAAGATGACTCGGCTTCCTTAGATGGAGAAGATGTGGAAGTTGATGACAGTGATTTTGCTCTCATCACAAGAAGTTTCAAAAGAATTCTCAACAAAAGGAGATTCAGAAAAGGAGAACCTAGCAATACATTTCCAAATTAGTTCAACAATGTAAGAAACAAAGCAAAGCAAGAGATCAATAAAAAACAAACTGACAAATGTTATGAATGCGGTCAACTTGGACACTACATGAGTGAGTGTCCAATGATAAAGAAGAAAGAAGGAAGAAAATCAAGATTCAACAACTTTCAATTCACATGGAATGAGTGCAACTTCGATGGTGAAATTGAAGAGGAAGAAGAATCTGTTCAATTGGCTTTTATGGCCATTAGAGATGATGAGGTAACAACTTGTAACTCTCAATTTGAAAGTGATAATGAAACTGATGATGATTTTGAATCTTTCATTAAAAAATTGTATGATAACTTGAAAGAATCTGATGTTAGAAATAAGGAATTAAAATAGAAAATTAGTTTTTTGTTTCAAGATAATGCAAATATTTTTCAATAAAACAAAAAGTTGAAAGATGAAAATGACTACTTCAAAAAGGGTGAGACCGCTTTACACTTTGACCTTGATAGAAAAACAAAGTTTTGTGAATTGTTCAAAAAGGAACAAGGTGATTTGAAAAGAAGAACGAATGATTTAAATGAATTGCTCCAACATAAAAAACAAAACTATTTTCAAGGGAATGAATCAAAGGCTCATCTTGGCACTTATGATAAAAAAAATAAATTCTCGTGCAAATGATTTTACTGTTTATAAGAGAAGACTAGTAAGATTTATTAAACCTGTTCATGTAAATAACTCTTTGGTTATGTGTAATTTTTGTTGTCAAAAAGGTCACATGAAAAGTGATTGCTATGTGAGGATATGTATGTGGATAGTTAGACATGATGCTAACTCTCAAGAACCCAAAAATTAAAGGGTACCAAATATTAGTTCTTGAACTCTTGAGTAGGTGAACCTGGTGAACATCATTAAGGAATCAAAGTGGTTCGTAGATAATGGATACTCAAGACACATGATCGGTGATCCATCACAATTAATTAGACACAATGGATACTCAAGTTATGGACACTTTAGCACATCCTTTTTTGTGTGAAAAGTGAAGATTTAGATGCTTTAACCGCCTGAAAAATCTCAATTTAACACGGATGTTATACTTCTCCGCGCTACAATAAGGAGAAAGTTTATGTTCACCGACCGTATTACCAAATTTAGCGATGAGGTCATTAACCTGTACAATCTTTAATGTTTTCAATTTTTTTTCCAGTTTAGCAAACTATTTTCTTAGAAAATCAATCATTTATGAGAAACATAATTTTACTGTTATTAATAATCTTTTATCCAATCTATGTAGATAAACGGAGAGTGAAAGAGAGATTTCATGAAGACCGTCTCACCAAACTCATGTTAGGGCCAGATCTTGGCAATTAAATTATTTATAATTTTTGGTAAAAATACTCCACAATGCAATATTGTGACGGGTGCATCTGGTATGCTCAATAAATGTGCAACTTAGAAATAAATAATTTCTTTTTTTTTTGTGCGTGTGAATTAATTGCATCAAATTCTTTGATACTCAAAATCGTAATTTCGAAATGTTATTCTCATGTAATATGGTTCATCCTTATGGGGTAAACATGAAAGTTTAAAAGTGGCCAGAAACTATACCAAAAGCATGTGGATGCCTTGTATGTAGCAAAGATGACAGAGACTCGAAATCTTGGCCTAATGGTACTGTTCATTACTTGCACATCCACTTAAAATCAAAAAACAAAGAAAGAACACATCATAAATAGAAAATTTGTCCATTTGTACAATTTCTTGCCTTTGTTTCTTGTACTATATGTGTTTGGCAGTTTTAGGCTGTTGCATCCCATTTCTGGTTGCCGTTTTCATGTGATTCCAATTCAATTGCATTTGGACAAACAATAAC
This sequence comes from Coffea arabica, assembly GCF_036785885.1. Taxonomy (NCBI): domain Eukaryota; kingdom Viridiplantae; phylum Streptophyta; class Magnoliopsida; order Gentianales; family Rubiaceae; genus Coffea; species Coffea arabica. The sequence goes on from NC_092315.1 coordinate 47,490,779, forward strand.
GAATGAACCAAAACAACGATGTAGATAAGTTTAAGCCGATTTTCATTTCCTTCTAGAAAAATTTCAATAGCCTAAAAGGATAAGAAATGATAATATGTGTGGTTGGAGATCTCCAATGAATGGTCACCGATAAAGCCAGCCTTCAGAGATAAGCTGTGTTTAGAAAACTAGAGGACCCATAGCGATCTGCCCTTTTTTTTTTGTGTATAAAACATTTTATAATTTGGAGTGTAGTGATCTAGACACTACTTCAAAGTTTTAGATGCCGGTTTAGTGATCGAAATTGAGAATTCAAAAAATAGAGGTCCTAAATTCCACTGTAACTATAAAGATTGAGTTTCTTTTCTCACTATTGCGAAATTTTTCATGTTTCTCAAAAGTAGTTTAGTTGCAAAAAACAGCTGAAAAAGTACGAGGTAGTATGATCTTGGAATAACCAAAAATTAGGTGGTGAGCCATTTTGTATTTTATTTCTACGACATGGAATCATGTCATGCGTCTTATGAAATATCATTTTCTCTTCAAAAAAAATGAAATTTCTTAATCGCAAGACAGCAATCATTCAATTCATTATAACCTTTGTTGATAATTCGTGGCCCAGAGAAGGGGACAATGCTCTCACTGCCGCCACTGACTCTATCAATCAAAATCTTCACATCTACGTATGAAATTGTAATTGGTGGCCTAGAGACAGAGACAAATTAAGTGAGGGCAATTCAAAATTTCCACATCTATATATAAAATTGTAGTTTTATCCCCACACTTAAATGAAATTGTCCTCACTATTCTTCAACAAAATCAAAGTATTAGGAAATTGCCCCCAACAAGATCTTCATATATGCATATAAAATTGTAAATTTGCCCTCATACTTAATGAAATTATAATTCATGGCCCAGAGAGACAGAGACAAAGTGGGGGCAATTCAAAATTTCCACATCTACATATAAAATTGTAGTTTTATACCCACAGTTAAATGAAATTGTCCTCACTATTCTCCAACAAAATCAAAGTATTATGAAATTGCCCCCAACAAAATCTTCATATATGCATATTAAATTGTAAATTTGCCCCCACACATAAACAAAATTGTAATTCATGGCCCGGAGAGACAGAGACAAAGTGAGGCAATTCAAAATTTCCACATCTACATGTAAAATTATAGTTTTATCCCCACACTTAAATGAAATTGTCCTCACTATTCTTCGACAAAATCAAAGTACTAGGAAATTGCCCCCAACAAATCTTCATATATGCATATAAAATTGTAAATTTACCCTCACTTAAATGAAATTTTCCTTACTACCCTTCAACAAAATCTAAAGTAGTAGTGTGCACTTTGTTTATATGTTTCTGTATCCAAATTTAACAAGACCTAAAATAGATGACACCACCTTGTAAAAAAAAAAAAAAAGAAACTCAACTTGCATTTATTCTTCTTCTTTATCTATTCTAATGTGCAAACCCATTTGAAAAGCTTTTCTAACCATTTTCATTACACATTGGAACTCACAAATATTAATGCAGTAGTCATACGTCTCACAAAGATGTTAAGACGACATCAGAAGAGTTTCACATCCTTTAGGTCGTGGGATCCCCAATAGGCTTTTACTCCCTCCGTTCCACTTTGATAGTTCTATTTCTTTTTTCACACAGTTTAAGAAAAAATAGTTAACTTTGTTGCAAAAATAAATTTAGATTGATATTTTCCTAAAATACTCTCACATTAAATATGGTACAATTTTATGGGAACTTGAATTGATGGTAAAACAAGAATCAACTCTCATTAAATGAGGTAGGTTTATAGTAACAACAACTTACATTGAATAAGGGTATTTTAGAAAAATTAAAATACAACTACATTTTTCAATTGGAAAGTGGACTACAATTTGGGACAGACGAAAAAGGAAAATAGGAATATCAAAGTGGGACGGAGAGAGTAATTTTTTTTAGTTGAGGCAATAATTACTAATAATTGATGCTCAATGACATTCTAGAAGTACACGTATGAGCAGATACCTTGACAATATTTGTAGACAACCAAAAACAAGTAGTGAAGGTCATAAATGTTTGAGCAAAGAGCAAAGTATTCTAGAAAAACAACAACTATAAGTTGCCAACTTTACTACCAGTTAACGTCAACGTGTCCCTCAAGGTAATCTCAAAATAATGGCTTCCACGGCACATCAAGAAAAATCAATACCATTGCATCATTTTGGATTTCATTGAAAATACCTTTTGTGTAATCTTATTAATAAGGGCAAATTACATTTTACCCCAGTGGTTTAGCATTTTTTACACAACCCCTCTATGGTTTCAAAAGCTATACATAACCCCCTCGTGGTTTTGATTAAAGTGTCAAAGTGACGAAAATAATTATTCGTAACGGAACTTCTAAAAATGTCAAATTACCCTTATAAATACATGACACACTAATCCCGTATAATTTTTATATTTTACCATATAACTCTCTTATGGTTTAATACTTTACCATATAACCCCTTTATGGTTTTCAAAATATACACATAACCCCCCTTGATTAATAAATAATTTTCAACTTTACATAAGGGTATTTTTGATATTTTAGATGACTCCGTTACAAATGATCAATCTCGTCACTATGATAATTTAATTCAAACTATGAGAGGGTTATGTATAACTTTTGAAACCATAGGGGGGTTATGTAAAAAAATGCTAAACCACAGGGGGTAAAGTGGAATTTGCCCTATTAATAATAATTCTCTATGCACAGATATGCCACGATATATAGAATAATTAAGAAAAAACTTTTTTTTCTGTAGGAATGCAACTAAAGGACTTTTCAGTGTGTGTAACATAGCACTTCCAATCGACTAGAGATCTCGAGGATCAAAAGAGGTGAGCTTGAACCACTAAGGCTTGGTTTAGTGGCCAGCAGGGAACTTAAGTTTCTCCGTGGGAGTTGGTCAGGGTTTGAACCTTTGCCAACATCATTTTCACCAAAGGAGTAGCAGTAGCAGGCAGGTAGGTAGGCACACTACAGGAATGGCGGCAGGATGCGTCTCGCCTCCCCCATCATCCTCTTCTCCAAAGACCCCTCCTTGTAGTAGAATAGGATTTAAAAAAAAAAAAAAGGTGATCTTTCTTTCTATGTTAAGTATGCAGTTCATCTAAAAGTGTATCTTACTTTTTGGAAATTATATTTTTGGGTGGTGAATCAAATCTCTAAGGTTCAAGCACAAGACGGAGAGCTAATTGGTCATTATCCACTCCTTCTACTCTTTAGAAGTTTCCAAAACCACAATTATGATGTTAACACGCACTAAATAGATTATTACAATAAAATAGTCCATGATTATAGACAAATCGTGCCAGATAATTGCACAAAGTGTACAACTATGATCTAACCAAGCACTTCCTCTGACCATAGATATTAATTTGTCCGATCTAAACATGTCCTTTCCTCCCTCCCAAATGGATAGTTTAAGAACAGGTGACCAAAGTTTTTGAAAATTTTTTACTCGGAATTTGTTTTAAGCCAATTGAGTTAGTGATCATTAGGAATAATTTGCATTTTACCTGCATAGCTGTTTTCAAGGTCAGTGATTCTCTGAGCTATCTACCTTACACATAGTCCCTCAATCCCATCGAAAGTTGTCATGTTTTCATTTTAAAATATTTCAAACATTTGTCATGTTGCAAAAGTCAAAATACGTTTTAGTCACTCTTTCCAATATAGCCATTCTTTTTAGTTATATGCATGTTACTATTTAAATTTAAATTTTGAATTTATAGGGATAAAATTGAAAAGAAAAGTATAAATATCACAATTAAATCATTATTTCCAAAAAGTTGGATTCTCGAAGTATGATTAAATAATTGCAATGGAGGGAATAAGAAGGAAGGGAGGTTTAGTGTTTTATCTCCCCTTTCACCACGCAGCTTTCTAATAAATTGGCAAGTGGCATGCTTCCAGCTATAATATTCCTTGCAAATTGCTGTTGGTACCCATTCTATATATCAAACCACAAATTTGTGCCTTTAAAAAAGTTTGGGCTTTTTTCCCTTCTTTTAATAAGCCCAATGGTTTTCTTTAGACTAAATTATCTTATTCAGTTGAGCCCATCACCGTTTGATTATAGACTAATATTGCGTTAGATTGATTTCCATTAAGTCCTAATTGAGATTGATTTTCATTACGTACTAATTGTAATTATTTAGATAGGCAAACGGCAATTGAATTGCTATTTTGCCGGCTATTTTAATAACTGTATCGGTTCCCTTTGCAAGCTCTCCTCTAATTTTTCTGCCCAAGAACAGTTTTCTTTCTTTTCAATTGTACTTAGTCAAGTTTTAGCTATAGATTGACCTTATGATAAAGAAAAAGAAAAAATTGATGTCCCCTTTGTTGCCTATTTCCAATAAACATCGGTATTCTTTTGCTATAACAAAGAAAACAAAGGCCTATTGTTTCCTTCTTCCTCCAGCCGTTTCTTCATCTGGTATGTTTACTTCTCTTCTTTTTTTAATTTTCATTTTTTGCACCTTTAGTCTGAAGATTAGGACTTTAGGGTTTTCCTGTTATTATTTTCTTACCTTTATTAGTGAAAATTAAGAAATTAGGGCTTCCTAAATTATAATTCAGATTTTTCCTATTTTTTGGCTTTCTATCCATCTTTCTACTGATGCTTCTTTTTCCCATGTTTTGCTACTTGGATAATCTCCATTGCGTTCTAAGCACAGAGGTTTGGCCGTTTGTTTCCTTCAGCTTGCTACAACTCTCGCTAGGTATGTCTTGCACCTCATTCTAAATTTCATATTACATGTAGCAACTTTTTCTTTGTTTTTAAACTATTTATTTATGTATATTGTGTGTTTAGTTGAAACTCTTTTTTTTTGTTTAAAGTACTTGGCTACTCTTTGTGATTTAGTCTTTTTCCAGCTTTGATCAAATCATGTATCCATTTGGTTTTACCTTTGTTCTACAGTTGTTTTGTTTTGTGCTCAGCCATTTGTCTTATACTGTTTGGACGAACTATATAAAGAACCATTAAATGTAAGACAACTACATGGTTGGTTAAATAATGATTAAGATATGTTATGGTCAGCCATTGTTTGTCAAATTTTGCTGACACAAAATCCAAGGAAAAAAAAATAGAGAACAGAACATATTGCAATAAAAAGAAAAAAAAATGGAAGTAAACAAGTTTTTGCTTCATGTACGCAAAAGATGAATGCCCGAACCACTAATGCCATAACTGGACCTCTCGATCTTTAGCACTATCGGTGTTTTTCATCAGATTTGTATAAACCCTATCTTCTAGTACCATAACTGATTATCTTCTTGATAAAAATATCCTAAAGAAGACAAAATGTTTGATACATCGGTGCTACATAATTAAGATCAACTGTTACTTGACTAATAGGCAGTAGTTTGTTTGATAGAAAAGGTATCAATAAGGTATTAGGCAGAGCAAGAGCACAAAGCAACAGGGACTCCTCAACTCACTCACTATGCTATGTGGCAGTGCATGAAGAAGCAACTCATCCTTATATGCATCCTTTGATCATCTCAATAGAATCTTTGTCGCTTATGTTTATGTCAGATTCTGCCCAAAAAAAAATAAAAAAATAGAACAAAACAAAAGAGAAACTCAATTATCGGAGAGAATTCTAATAGTCCTCACCTAACTACTTGACCAAATAAAATAATTTATTTAATCATGATATTAAGTAAAACAAATTAAACAATACCATGATACCTTAAATAAATAAAGATATTTAAAGAAATTTTAAAAAAAAGTATCATAATATTAAGCACTCCCCTGACTACTAGACGAAATTGGGCAAAAGTTCAACTAAAGAGGCCCTAGACTCAAACTGTCTCATGATACCTTAAAGGGAAAAAGACACTGGCAAAATTGTAACTGGCTAGAAATTTACAAGTCTTAATGCAAATAAGAGTTCATAGAAATTAGATGAACAATCTTATGATAATGTAGGGTAAAATATTGCTAAGAAGATGTAATTTTCCACACTCATGATAAACTTGCTTTTCAAGTCACAGTAACTATCCATCTAAACTGAAGTTGTACTGCATTATTGCTCACTATTAGCTTAGTTAGTACTAAAATCAAATTAAGTATATCAAAAACAAGACAGAGAGAGACAAAAGTGGAGAAAATTGATCAAATGGCTGAAAGCCAGAAACCCCATCTTCTTGCCTTCCCATTTCCTGCAGAGGGCCACATAAATCCGCTGCCGAACTTTGCCAAACGCTTGATCCCAAAATGGTTCAGGATAACTTTCATAATTACAGTTGATTTCACTAAAATATCAGCATATTATACACAAGACTCATCATCCTCAGAGCTTTTCAGTATTGAATACATTAGATGGCTCAAATGAAGGTGAAGAACCAGACAGCTTGGCAGGCCATTTCAGACGGTTACATGCCATAATGTCCAGAGATTTGGTGAAGCTTATAGAGAAACTAAACAGCTCTGACATCCCACCCAGAGTTCTTGTTTATGATTCAACCTTGCCATGGGCTTTGGACGTAGGTCATCAGATGGGGTAGCTTGGAGCTTCTTTTTCACTCAATCTTGTGCTGTTCGTACCTTATATTACCATATGCAAGAAGGGAAATTGGGTGCTATTCCGGATGAGGAGCATTCCTCGGTGTTGATTCCTCCGCTTCCATTGCTGCAGATTGATGATCTTCCTTCGTTTACCCAAGTCAATGACAAGGATCACACCATTACTAAGTTGATGGTAGGGCAATTCTCTAATGTTCAGAAAGCAAATTGGATATTTCTCAACTCCTTTGACAAGCTGGAATATGAGGTAAGTTGCAAATTTTGGTTATGATACAAATTTTGCTGTGTTGTTGCTCAGTCTGGGTTCGCCATTGCGGGTCGTGGTCGTGTCGCAGTTGTAGTTATTCCACATCCGTCGCAGTATATCGGTCACATATCGAGCGATACACATATTGTAACATATTACTCTCTCTTACATGCACACCCACATTAACTCTCACAACAGAACTACTCTTCTCTCGTTTGTTCATCTCCCGGTTAGCTGCAGCTTTTGTCCCTCTACAGCCAAAAATTTTTTGGTTCCATTTCCGGTACAACTCAGTCCAACTCACCAATTTCTCAACGATACGCACCAAAACCGTTCCAACTCGTCTGATATTGGCTGAGTTATTAGTAGTCACCTCGGATATAGCTAAGTCTACGATTCGGGAATCAGTATTGTACCGGTTCCCATTGTTCCGGTTATGTCTCAATTGAGTCATCGTGGACTCGGTCGAGATGTCGAACCATGGTCTGTACACAGTGTCTATTGGATTTCATAGAAATTTCAAATTTTTACATTAATTGATCTAGATCATCGAATATCATTTCTTCTATCCACATCTAAAATCTACTGTTTGCATTTATCATGAATTTTGGCCCCTTGCATTAAAGTTCTCTGAAATACTAAAATTTGAGCTTAATTATATTATAGTGAAAGAAAGTTCAGATTATAGAGCTTCTTTAATCAGCAAAACATAGAAGGCAAAAGGTTTTCAAAGAAAAATGCCAAGTTGGTAACTTAAAAATTAGGTAGCTTAGACCGATCTTTCACTTCAATTTTAAACATTCAATTTCCCTATATTTTTAATGCGTTTGAATCGAATGTGCTTGTCTTGATCAGAACACTAGAGAATAGTTGGATCTTGTGTAATGAATCACACCTTATACATGCTCTTCTCATGGCAAAGATATATATGCACTTGAATAAAGGTTATATCAAAGGTATCATCTTGCTGTTGTGAAGGAAAATTAGCTCAAAGTTGTAACTAGAGCTGCAAACCAGTCGAGTTGAATCAAGTTTTGATCTCATCAAGCCGAGTTCAATTCAATTTTATCAAATTTGAACTTGATAAGCTTTTATATAAAACTCGAGTTCAAGTTCGATCTCAAATTTGATTCTAGTCGAGCTCAAGGTTGAGCCTACTCAAGTTTTAAAAATAAAGAATAATTATTTTATTTTTTTGAATGAATAAAATAGTCATTTTCCTTAGTAAATAACAAAAACATTAGGGATATATATTTAATTTTATTATAAAAATAAAAATATTATATATATATATATATATATATATATATATATATTTGAGTCGGATTGTGAGCTAGCAAACTAAGTTTTTCTATGTTTCACTTGAGTTCAACAGCTCAATTTAGTCGGATCAAACTCGAGACTGAACTCAAGTCAAGTTTTGATCGAATTTACTCGCAAACGACTTGATTCGTTTGCAGCTCCACTTGTAACAATGTCAATTATAAGATAAGGATCACCGTGATATTATTTAAAGTCAAACATCCAGTCCAAGTAGTGGCTCCAAACTCCAGGGAAGGTAGAATCCGAATTAAAAAATGCACGTGCTATTGCATTTTTGTCTTGTGTTGAATAGGAATTCTAGGTAATGGTCATTATATAAAATATAAAGGCAACTGTGATAGCCCCACTTTCTCCAAAGGCGAACCAGAAGGGTCGGCGGACCGCCTGCCCAACTCTCGTCAGAACTCATTATAATTCATAGCAAGAATTACTTGAAATTTCTAAACTAACCAAAATAATATTCATTACACCCCAAAATAACATTTACATACATCCAAAAGCTCTTACATAGGTTCGCCTACAAAAGATTCATCATTCGGCGTCTATCTTAATTACAACCTGAAAATATATATACACTACAGTCATTTCTACTAAAATAAAACTTAAAGTCTCTCAAAACATTCCAACGGTATTCTTGAGCACTCTCGGATCCGAATCCTGTTAAGGAAAACAAAACGTGGGATGAGCTTACGCCCAGTGAGCATTCCAGGTAAACAGGCAAAATAAGAGAATAACACAATTTAACATGTAAGCACATTTTCCCAAGTAATATAGGTTCAAGTAAATCGATACTCAACTTTAGAAACTGGTAGTGTAGCAATTAATTGTAATACAAATCTTTCAATGTAAAATACTTGATAAACAATAACATACATGCGTGCATTCAATCATTCGTTCAAGTAAATAAAAGGATGAACAATAATTTAAATATTAAAAGGATAGGGGGCTCACAAGGAGCAACATTCACCTTATAACTGCCAATAAGCAATTCCCTATATTTTACCACCTTATAACCTCTGAACTCCCACCTTATGTCCTCCGAAAGATCAACAATCCCCTCATTTAACATTCACCTTATGCCCTCCGAAAAATCAACAATCCCCTCATTTAACATTAAACATTGTACTCAAGGCCTTTCGACAAAGAGTTTTGAGCTTTGCACTTAACATTGGTAAGTTATAAACCCAAAACTGTCCAGCAGATCCAACCTCGCAAATGGCGGGTCTCGGATAGGGTGCCAGCATAGGGTTAAGCTCAGTTCAGCCGATGCGATAAAGTACACATTGGCCTACATTCTGGCACATTTATCATGCATTCATGCAATGTGAACATACGCTCATAGCAAATTAACAAGACAAGAAAATCACAACAGTCATTCACTTATTAGCATGCCATTCAAAGGAGAGCACTTAAGCAAATAATAGTATTTTCTAAAGTCATGCATAATCAAATAACATGCATTGGAACACTCATCAATCAATCGCAACCCTTCACCTTAACCCTGGTTCGTTCTCTTGAACTCTCTCGAGTCCCATGATCATATACTATATTAAAAGACTAGTAATACAAAGCCAAAATGCATGAAATGATTGAGATTTCAAAACTTCATTTAGAAATGCATCAATTTACAAGTTTTATGCCCATATAACCTATCAAAAATATAATATTTTCTTGTTGCAATCGAGGAGAAAACCTCATGTGCTTACTAAATCAACGTTGCAAAAGTCATTTGGAGCACAAGAGCATCAATTATAGTCAAACGTTTGAAGAAATTAGAACAAGACTTTCAAAATACAAAGTTGAAAATTGTCCGGCCTAAAATGATTTGAAGAAACTCATTTCCTTTCATTTAAACCTCAATTTTACTCATAAAACCAAACTCAAAATGGTTTAACAACTCCAACTTAAAGTTGGAAATGAAAGCAAGAGCAAGTTTAGAAAACAAAATTTTCTCCAGTTTTGCGCGACACTGTTTGAAAAATCGTATCGCAAGCTTCTTAAGTCCAAAATTTATAAACTTTATACCGTTGGAAAATAGACTCAAAGGACTACAATTTTCCAGATTTATAAGATTCCGTCCATAAATCAGTCAAATTCTAGTCTCAAGTTACTGCTTCATCAAGTAGAAAAACAGAGCAGGTGTGAAAATTCAGTCAATTTTGGAAAATCATAGATATTTATAGGAATTGAGAAAAATTCTGAAATTTTCACGGTAAAATGTACTCTGAATCTAGTTTCAAACACAATAAGCAGAACTCAATTTGGATTTTTTTACACCAAAATATAGCAGATTTCCCAAGACTGCTTAGAGTCTCCTGCGGGAAAATTTCCAGGAACACTTCCCCTTATTTTCTTAACTTTTCCATCCAAACTCAACACCAATATTTATGGCAATCCAACCTCAAACACAACCACAAGTTACAGGCTATAAAGTACAGTTGATTAAAGCCACAAAACCATCCAATATAGCCAATTTCTAGCTCAAAAATCAACCACGACAAAGCTGAAATGACATCCCAAGGCTGCAATTTCACATATCAAAGCTCGAAAATTCAAGCCCTAAGCTAAAACTACTAACAAAAGCTGGAAATTCCTTAAAGGAAGCCAAAAAGTGCTTGTACAAGCTGGAAATCCTTATGGACAGCCCAAAAATTTCCTAGCAAAGCTGGAATTCATCATTCAAAGCTGGAAATAACAATCTACTACACAAAACTACAAAGTCTTCCATAAAACCTATTACAAACAAGCACTAATCTCATTCAAGTGCAAGATTAAAGAGATAGAGTAACTTCTTGCCAAAAGTACCTTCAAACCTCAAGATGAGTAGCAAATTTCAGCTTTCTTTCCCCCCCCCCTCCCCAAAAAACACTCTACACCAGCCACCTTCCTTCCTTGTAGCAACTCTCTATAGATTTGTTTAGGGTTTTAGGTTCATTTCCCACAAGTTTTAGCTAGGAAACAAGATGAAACTTAAAGAAGTTTTCCTCTCTTTCTCTTTTCTCTCTCTTCGCCAAGAGGTAAGAAAATGGAGTGTTATTTGTGTCCAAGAGGAAAGACAAGTTTTAAAGAAAGCTTGGTCAATAGTACCCTTGATTGCCAACACTTGGCATTCCAACCTTTTTCCTTTCTTTTTTTTTTCTTCTCTCTTGCTTAGTCAAAAATTTCGGCCAACCCTAGGGAAAAATAGGGAAGGGAAAATAAAAAGGAAAATAAGAAGATTAAATAAAGAAAATCTTGGTCAAATAGTGTTTTTGACCGGTAACAAGTAACGCGAGTCGGTTCAAGCCTACATCCTTGTCTCTCTTGTACTTGTAACTTATGATTCACTAATTTACTCTTAGTACTTTTAATCACATACTCTCTCTTGCTTAACACTCACTCTCGTCCACCAAATATAATGCATACATCTCACTAGTCGATCAAACTATCTTAATACTCTATAAAACTTAACATGCACTGAAATATAAAAAGAAAAGAGAAAAATCCTAACTTAATCTTTAAAATCACTATCAAATTAAGGCTAGCAAGTAAGCAAGTAAAGTGAAATTAAAAGGAAATATAAATTAATTTTTTTTCCAAAAATAGGAAAAAAAATTTAAATAATTTCCGGGTCCTCACAGCAACAAACAAAATTTGACTCAAAAAGTTTAAAAGAGCTAGCATCTATTTTTCTTCTTTTGCATCAAGTTTTTTTGGCAATTAGGTGGTAATTCGTTTCAATGATTAGGTGGAACATTGGATAGCTAGAAAATGGTCAATTAAGACAACTGGACCAACTATTTTGAAGGACAACTGATAAGAGTTTATTTTACGTATTTTTAGTGTGTTTTATTAGTTAATTTTGGTTTGATTATTTAGTTTTATAACTAAAATAACTAAGGTTTTGGTAAAAATCTACATTTTATGTTAAAGTGGCTAAATATTGCATTTTATGGATTTTTATGGGAAAAACTTCATATTTTGTAGGTTTAATGATTCAATCATCAAATGAAGTGCATTGAGAAGATATTTGGATGATTGAAGATGGATTAAAGTGAGGAAAATAAAATATGAAGTGTAAAAGGAAGAAATGCAATTTGAGGACAAAAATCAAGAAAAGTCAGCTTTGACAACTCAGACATATTTTCGTATTTTGACTATATCAGGAGCTACAATGATCGGATCAAGGTGATCTTGGTACCATTTTGAATCTAAGAGATATATCTACATTTGGTATGAAGACATCAAAGTCCAATTCATCCGTTTTCATAGTCCAAAAGTTGAAATACCGAAATTCAACTCAGCTGTCCAAAGTGGAAAACAGAGTTCCGACCAGTGTTTAGTATTTTGATCATATCTCAGTCTACAAAGCTCCGATTTGGATGATTCTTGAAGCATTGGAAAGCTAACTCAAAGATCTACAACTTTGGTGTTTTGTACAAAAGCCAGTTCGGCCTGCATCATGGAGAAAATCGCAGTTTAAGTAAGGACAAAGTGAAAACGCGAGTGCACAAAACGAGAGTTGTAGACGCGTTTTGTAAAGGCGCGTTTTCTGGCCGAAATTCTGCAATTTGCTCAGTCAATTCTCTTGTGTTCATACCACTTTCCAGCTATAAGTTGCAAGAGAATTCGGTGCACATGCTTCAGAAGACAAAAGGGCAGACAAGGTGGCTTATTTTCAAGTCAAAAACATTTGTTATTGACTATCCTAACAAAGTTGAGATTTGGGAATCAAAATGTGGAATTTGACTTGGAAAAATGGAGCTCTTAAGCAGTTTATATGCAGAGACATTTTGGGTGGTCTAAAAAGGGGGAAATATACGGGAGAAGCTTGAAGAGTGCAGAAATGTAGTTCTTCCATTTCCTTAGTGTAGGATAGTGTAGTAAGTGTAGTTAATCCATTCTTGTATAATAGCTAGATTAGGATGAAGATGGAGATGAAGAAGGAGAAGTTGAAGCTCAAGTGACATGGGTTATCTCTACTCCAATTCTTTATCTTTTGTATTGGATTCTTAACTATGGTTATTATGCAAGTTCTGGAATTTATGTCTATTATGTGTTTCTAAAGTTTATGCCTTGGGTTTGGTTGAACTTTCTATGATTGTTAGTGTTTATCATTTGGCTATTTAACTGCCATAATTTGAGCAAGTTATTTAGCACTTTAGCTCTTTAAATCATGATTAATCTGGTACCATTAATTGTGATTATCTAAGGTGTTATTTCTGCAATGAAAATTGAGATTTAACATTAGTTCAAGAAGTGCTAAACATAGGGAGTACACTCACGAAAGTAGAGGTGCATCTATGTGGTTTTTAGTGATTCATTTCATGTAATTTCATTGAAGAAATGAACTTGTAGCTAATTTCATAACCATGAGAATAGGTATGGATTAGTTATAAGTATAATTGATTCACTACGAAAGTAGGATTCAAATGCATAAGGAAATTACACCATAACTAGCCTGGATGTAGTAATTAATGATCCAAATATAGCACTTGCATGAGTAGTTAGGGATACCACAACCTAAGGAGCTTTTATTTGTTAATTTCTTGTATAAGTGCAGTAGGTTAAATTTCTTATTATTCATTGATAGTCTAAATAATAGAGAAGCTTTAGTAATACCGGTAATTGTTCACTCTTCCCTGTGGGATCGACCCGATATATACCCTAAACTACTAGTTGATCTGTATACTTGCAGTGAACGGGTGTAATTCGGTATTTTTTAGCTTGCACGTATGTAAAATACCCGTCAAGTTTTTGGCGCCGTTGCCGGGGAAGATTTGGCAATATCGGTGTGAAGAGCAACTTTATTAATTTAGACAATTTTTCTTATTTTTGTTGTTTTTGTTGTATCTTGTGTGTTTTATGTCATTTTTTTGAGTCAATTTTTATTATTATTATTATTATTTTTTTCTGTTTTAGTTTGTGTCTTGGAATCTATCCTTCTTAACTGATCTTACTTTTGAGATTGTTTAAAAGTAATTTTAGATAATGAGGAGGGTAGGTGAATTGGGAGGACAAAGCTTGAGAAATGAAAGATTGGCAATGGATGGTTACCAAGTGCAAAACTCCTTCAACAGAGGTAACCAAGAAATTACTGAAGGTATGTCTTTTGAAGATGGTTTGAAGTGCTTAAAGGCAAAATTTGATGTTATGATGGACACAATTATGCATGAAATTGAGCAAGGGAGGAATGTTAATGATTTTAATTCTTATCATGTGATTTGTGACTTGTGTGGAGGTTATCATGCTACTAATACATGTATGCAAGCACAAAATGTGGACTATTATGATGAATTAGAGCATTACAATCCTTGTTTTGATCAATATAGTGCTAATTGGAACAATTCTCCTGTGTGTGGTTGGGATAATCAATGTACTTATAATAATTCCTCATATTTTTACGATTACCAACCTGAATGTATCCAATATGAATCAAAACCATCTTGGGAGTTGGCAATTGAAATGGTAGCTAATGATTCTAAGCCATCTTGGGAGTTAGCTTTAGAAAAATTAGCTAATGCAACTTCCAACCGTTTTGATAGGGTTGAAGAAAGAATAGATGAACTGACTTCTCACTTTAGTAGAATACAAGAGAAATTGAATGCATTGTGTGAAGTTATTTCCTCTAAAAATTTGCAAAATGATCCTAGCATGAATGGTAGGAATGTTGTATGTGAAAATGGATTTCATTTGGATGAAAATGATGAATTTCAATTGTGTTTTAATGAGCAAATATCCATTTCACATGATAATATCTTTGGAACTAACCTTGAACCTCAAGAGGTGAGTTTTAATGACTCATTTTTCACCCCTCTTGAGGAATGCATTGAAAGTGTAGGTTCTAAGGGTATTGCTGCCCAGGATACTCTCACGACATTTCCGTTGGTAAGTTCTCAAGTGGTGCATATTCAATGTAATATTTATGAAACACTTGGGATAGGTAAGTCAATTCCATTTCTCCTATCATTAGATCATGTGACTTTTGCTATAAAGTCACCATTTAATGATCCACCACAACCAAAAATGGTGGATTATTCGTTAACTAAGCCTCCTTGAAAAATGAGGTGAAATAGTCAAGCTATTGACTTTAAAGAAGCGCTTATTGGGAGGCAACCCAATGTTTGTTTAAGTTTATGTTATTTTGGGGTGATTTTATGTTTAAAGTATATGTTTGAGTTATTTTGTTATTTTTCATTTGTAGGTATTGGAAATGGAAGCAAAAGTGACCAAATGAGGTGAAAAAGGCGAAATTTGATCAAGGAACTCAAACCCTCAATTTGAGTAATTGTTGTTTTTGATTTGTTAGAAGGGGTTAAAATGCATATTTTGATCATTTTACATGTGCATGCATTGAGAATTTTAGCAAACAAATGATCTATGATGCATTTTGAGTGATTGGGGTACAAATGGTAATTTTTCAAAATTGGCTTTCTGCAAAAATTTCGCAGAAGAAAACGCACTTGGGCTGAAAACGCGCCTTAGAATCGCGTTTTCCATAATCGCGTTTTAAATTCTGCGCCTATACTGAAGAAAACGCGACTTAAAAACGCGACAGGAAGTCGCGTTTTCTACAAAGTCGCGTTTTCCAGCCTGTTCAGAAACCAAAAACGCGACTTTAAATATGCGACTCAAAGTCGCGTTTTTAAGCATAGTCGCGTTTTCGATCCTGCAAGATATGTGAAGAAACGCGACTTCATAAAACGCGGCTTGGTGGCGCGTTTTGATGAGTCGCGTTTTTGAAAAAAAAATGCAGATTCCTTGATTCTCTTTTTTCTTCTTTTCCTCATATATATTTTCTTGTACCTTGAGTTACTTATTGTGTATTTTTTTTAGGTACATCACGAAAACAAAGGATTGAAGTTACGGATCATCATTTTGTTTATTAAACCTTTGTTATCACTTTTGTTTCTCATTTTTCATTTTTTAGGATTACATCACTAATGGTTATCCAATGAAACTCATGAAGCGTTGGAGATACACGGACAATGGATTTTGAAGCTTCATATTCAATCGCAACAATAGGGGAGTATTACCTTTCTTTATCTTGATTTTCCTTTTTACACATTGAGGACAATGTGTATGTTAAGTGTGGGGGGAGAATTGAGATTATATATATTGTATGTGATTAACAAAAGAAAAAAGAAAAAAAATAAAAAATTCTTCTACTCCAATGATTCTTGTACTTAGTAACCGGGAGTCTTCATCTACAAATGTCGACTTTCGCGTAAAACGGTACTTGAATTAAGAGTATGCAAAGCAACTTGAGTATGTGAAGTGTTGAGTAACCGGTGATTTTCATCTAAAAATGTCGATCCTCGCGTCAAAAGGCATTCTCACGTCTTAAGTAATATTTAGATATGTAATATTAATAAATATCTTTTTAAACAGAATTAAAAGATGATCATGAGTTTAGGAAGCATTATTATTGACCATATGAGTTACTTACTTGTAAGATTGGGTAAGGATGAAAAATTGATTTGAATTTGTTATAATAACGGTATAATTGGCTCTCCTTTACTTGATATTATGAGTACTTGAACTTAATTGAATAATTGCATAATGGTTATTTACTTTGTTTTGAGGAAATGAAGTTGAAATGCTACATATGTTTATTTTCAAATTTTGGATCATTGTTGGTTTGTATTTCTTATTGCTTGAGGACAAGCAATGGTTCAAGTGTGGGGGTATTTGATAAGAGTTTATTTTACGTATTTTTAGTGTGTTTTATTAGTTAATTTTGGTTTGATTATTTAGTTTTATAACTAAAATAACTAAGGTTTTGGTAAAAATCTACATTTTATGTTAAAGTGGCTAAATATTGCATTTTATGGATTTTTATGGGAAAAACTTCATATTTTGTAGGTTTAATGATTCAATCATCAAATGAAGTGCATTGAGAAGATATTTGGATGATTGAAGATGGATTAAAGTGAGGAAAATAAAATATGAAGTGTAAAAGGAAGAAATGCAATTTGAGGACAAAAATCAAGAAAAGTCAGCTTTGACAACTCAGACATATTTTCGTATTTTGACTATATCAGGAGCTACAATGATCGGATCAAGGTGATCTTGGTACCATTTTGAAGCTAAGAGATATATCTACATTTGGTATGAAGACATCAAAGTCCAATTCATCCGTTTTCATAGTCCAAAAGTTGAAATACCGAAATTCAACTCAGCTGTCCAAAGTGGAAAACAGAGTTCCGACCAGTGTTTAGTATTTTGATCATATCTCAGTCTACAAAGCTCCGATTTGGATGATTCTTGAAGCATTGGAAAGCTAACTCAAAGATCTACAACTTTGGTGTTTTGTACAAAAGCCAGTTCGGCCTGCATCATGGAGAAAATCGCAGTTTAAGTAAGGACAAAGTGAAAACGCGAGTGCACAAAACGAGAGTTGTAGACGCGTTTTGTAAAGGCGCGTTTTCTGGCCGAAATTCTGCAATTTGCTCAGTCAATTCTCTTGTGTTCATACCACTTTCCAGCTATAAGTTGCAAGAGAATTCGGTGCACATGCTTCAGAAGACAAAAGGGCAGACAAGGTGGCTTATTTTCAAGTCAAAAACATTTGTTATTGACTATCCTAACAAAGTTGAGATTTGGGAATCAAAATGTGGAATTTGACTTGGAAAAATGGAGCTCTTAAGCAGTTTATATGCAGAGACATTTTGGGTGGTCTAAAAAGGGGGAAATATACGGGAGAAGCTTGAAGAGTGCAGAAATGTAGTTCTTCCATTTCCTTAGTGTAGGATAGTGTAGTAAGTGTAGTTAATCCATTCTTGTATAATAGCTAGATTAGGATGAAGATGGAGATGAAGAAGGAGAAGTTGAAGCTCAAGTGACATGGGTTATCTCTACTCCAATTCTTTATCTTTTGTATTGGATTCTTAACTATGGTTATTATGCAAGTTCTGGAATTTATGTCTATTATGTGTTTCTAAAGTTTATGCCTTGGGTTTGGTTGAACTTTCTATGATTGTTAGTGTTTATCATTTGGCTATTTAACTGCCATAATTTGAGCAAGTTATTTAGCACTTTAGCTCTTTAAATCATGATTAATCTGGTACCATTAATTGTGATTATCTAAGGTGTTATTTCTGCAATGAAAATTGAGATTTAACATTAGTTCAAGAAGTGCTAAACATAGGGAGTACACTCACGAAAGTAGAGGTGCATCTATGTGGTTTTTAGTGATTCATTTCATGTAATTTCATTGAAGAAATGAACTTGTAGCTAATTTCATAACCATGAGAATAGGTATGGATTAGTTATAAGTATAATTGATTCACTACGAAAGTAGGATTCAAATGCATAAGGAAATTACACCATAACTAGCCTGGATGTAGTAATTAATGATCCAAATATAGCACTTGCATGAGTAGTTAGGGATACCACAACCTAAGGAGCTTTTATTTGTTAATTTCTTGTATAAGTGCAGTAGGTTAAATTTCTTATTATTCATTGATAGTCTAAATAATAGAGAAGCTTTAGTAATACCGGTAATTGTTCACTCTTCCCTGTGGGATCGACCCGATATATACCCTAAACTACTAGTTGATCTGTATACTTGCAGTGAACGGGTGTAATTCGGTATTTTTTAGCTTGCACGTATGTAAAATACCCGTCAAGTTTTTGGCGCCGTTGCCGGGGAAGATTTGGCAATATCGGTGTGAAGAGCAACTTTATTAATTTAGACAATTTTTCTTATTTTTGTTGTTTTTGTTGTATCTTGTGTGTTTTATGTCATTTTTTTGAGTCAATTTTTATTATTATTATTATTATTTTTTTCTGTTTTAGTTTGTGTCTTGGAATCTATCCTTCTTAACTGATCTTACTTTTGAGATTGTTTAAAAGTAATTTTAGATAATGAGGAGGGTAGGTGAATTGGGAGGACAAAGCTTGAGAAATGAAAGATTGGCAATGGATGGTTACCAAGTGCAAAACTCCTTCAACAGAGGTAACCAAGAAATTACTGAAGGTATGTCTTTTGAAGATGGTTTGAAGTGCTTAAAGGCAAAATTTGATGTTATGATGGACACAATTATGCATGAAATTGAGCAAGGGAGGAATGTTAATGATTTTAATTCTTATCATGTGATTTGTGACTTGTGTGGAGGTTATCATGCTACTAATACATGTATGCAAGCACAAAATGTGGACTATTATGATGAATTAGAGCATTACAATCCTTGTTTTGATCAATATAGTGCTAATTGGAACAATTCTCCTGTGTGTGGTTGGGATAATCAATGTACTTATAATAATTCCTCATATTTTTACGATTACCAACCTGAATGTATCCAATATGAATCAAAACCATCTTGGGAGTTGGCAATTGAAATGGTAGCTAATGATTCTAAGCCATCTTGGGAGTTAGCTTTAGAAAAATTAGCTAATGCAACTTCCAACCGTTTTGATAGGGTTGAAGAAAGAATAGATGAACTGACTTCTCACTTTAGTAGAATACAAGAGAAATTGAATGCATTGTGTGAAGTTATTTCCTCTAAAAATTTGCAAAATGATCCTAGCATGAATGGTAGGAATGTTGTATGTGAAAATGGATTTCATTTGGATGAAAATGATGAATTTCAATTGTGTTTTAATGAGCAAATATCCATTTCACATGATAATATCTTTGGAACTAACCTTGAACCTCAAGAGGTGAGTTTTAATGACTCATTTTTCACCCCTCTTGAGGAATGCATTGAAAGTGTAGGTTCTAAGGGTATTGCTGCCCAGGATACTCTCACGACATTTCCGTTGGTAAGTTCTCAAGTGGTGCATATTCAATGTAATATTTATGAAACACTTGGGATAGGTAAGTCAATTCCATTTCTCCTATCATTAGATCATGTGACTTTTGCTATAAAGTCACCATTTAATGATCCACCACAACCAAAAATGGTGGATTATTCGTTAACTAAGCCTCCTTGAAAAATGAGGTGAAATAGTCAAGCTATTGACTTTAAAGAAGCGCTTATTGGGAGGCAACCCAATGTTTGTTTAAGTTTATGTTATTTTGGGGTGATTTTATGTTTAAAGTATATGTTTGAGTTATTTTGTTATTTTTCATTTGTAGGTATTGGAAATGGAAGCAAAAGTGACCAAATGAGGTGAAAAAGGCGAAATTTGATCAAGGAACTCAAACCCTCAATTTGAGTAATTGTTGTTTTTGATTTGTTAGAAGGGGTTAAAATGCATATTTTGATCATTTTACATGTGCATGCATTGAGAATTTTAGCAAACAAATGATCTATGATGCATTTTGAGTGATTGGGGTACAAATGGTAATTTTTCAAAATTGGCTTTCTGCAAAAATTTCGCAGAAGAAAACGCACTTGGGCTGAAAACGCGCCTTAGAATCGCGTTTTCCATAATCGCGTTTTAAATTCTGCGCCTATACTGAAGAAAACGCGACTTAAAAACGCGACAGGAAGTCGCGTTTTCTACAAAGTCGCGTTTTCCAGCCTGTTCAGAAACCAAAAACGCGACTTTAAATATGCGACTCAAAGTCGCGTTTTTAAGCATAGTCGCGTTTTCGATCCTGCAAGATATGTGAAGAAACGCGACTTCATAAAACGCGGCTTGGTGGCGCGTTTTGATGAGTCGCGTTTTTGAAAAAAAAATGCAGATTCCTTGATTCTCTTTTTTCTTCTTTTCCTCATATATATTTTCTTGTACCTTGAGTTACTTATTGTGTATTTTTTTTAGGTACATCACGAAAACAAAGGATTGAAGTTACGGATCATCATTTTGTTTATTAAACCTTTGTTATCACTTTTGTTTCTCATTTTTCATTTTTTAGGATTACATCACTAATGGTTATCCAATGAAACTCATGAAGCGTTGGAGATACACGGACAATGGATTTTGAAGCTTCATATTCAATCGCAACAATAGGGGAGTATTACCTTTCTTTATCTTGATTTTCCTTTTTACACATTGAGGACAATGTGTATGTTAAGTGTGGGGGGAGAATTGAGATTATATATATTGTATGTGATTAACAAAAGAAAAAAGAAAAAAAATAAAAAATTCTTCTACTCCAATGATTCTTGTACTTAGTAACCGGGAGTCTTCATCTACAAATGTCGACTTTCGCGTAAAACGGTACTTGAATTAAGAGTATGCAAAGCAACTTGAGTATGTGAAGTGTTGAGTAACCGGTGATTTTCATCTAAAAATGTCGATCCTCGCGTCAAAAGGCATTCTCACGTCTTAAGTAATATTTAGATATGTAATATTAATAAATATCTTTTTAAACAGAATTAAAAGATGATCATGAGTTTAGGAAGCATTATTATTGACCATATGAGTTACTTACTTGTAAGATTGGGTAAGGATGAAAAATTGATTTGAATTTGTTATAATAACGGTATAATTGGCTCTCCTTTACTTGATATTATGAGTACTTGAACTTAATTGAATAATTGCATAATGGTTATTTACTTTGTTTTGAGGAAATGAAGTTGAAATGCTACATATGTTTATTTTCAAATTTTGGATCATTGTTGGTTTGTATTTCTTATTGCTTGAGGACAAGCAATGGTTCAAGTGTGGGGGTATTTGATAAGAGTTTATTTTACGTATTTTTAGTGTGTTTTATTAGTTAATTTTGGTTTGATTATTTAGTTTTATAACTAAAATAACTAAGGTTTTGGTAAAAATCTACATTTTATGTTAAAGTGGCTAAATATTGCATTTTATGGATTTTTATGGGAAAAACTTCATATTTTGTAGGTTTAATGATTCAATCATCAAATGAAGTGCATTGAGAAGATATTTGGATGATTGAAGATGGATTAAAGTGAGGAAAATAAAATATGAAGTGTAAAAGGAAGAAATGCAATTTGAGGACAAAAATCAAGAAAAGTCAGCTTTGACAACTCAGACATATTTTCGTATTTTGACTATATCAGGAGCTACAATGATCGGATCAAGGTGATCTTGGTACCATTTTGAAGCTAAGAGATATATCTACATTTGGTATGAAGACATCAAAGTCCAATTCATCCGTTTTCATAGTCCAAAAGTTGAAATACCGAAATTCAACTCAGCTGTCCAAAGTGGAAAACAGAGTTCCGACCAGTGTTTAGTATTTTGATCATATCTCAGTCTACAAAGCTCCGATTTGGATGATTCTTGAAGCATTGGAAAGCTAACTCAAAGATCTACAACTTTGGTGTTTTGTACAAAAGCCAGTTCGGCCTGCATCATGGAGAAAATCGCAGTTTAAGTAAGGACAAAGTGAAAACGCGAGTGCACAAAACGAGAGTTGTAGACGCGTTTTGTAAAGGCGCGTTTTCTGGCCGAAATTCTGCAATTTGCTCAGTCAATTCTCTTGTGTTCATACCACTTTCCAGCTATAAGTTGCAAGAGAATTCGGTGCACATGCTTCAGAAGACAAAAGGGCAGACAAGGTGGCTTATTTTCAAGTCAAAAACATTTGTTATTGACTATCCTAACAAAGTTGAGATTTGGGAATCAAAATGTGGAATTTGACTTGGAAAAATGGAGCTCTTAAGCAGTTTATATGCAGAGACATTTTGGGTGGTCTAAAAAGGGGGAAATATACGGGAGAAGCTTGAAGAGTGCAGAAATGTAGTTCTTCCATTTCCTTAGTGTAGGATAGTGTAGTAAGTGTAGTTAATCCATTCTTGTATAATAGCTAGATTAGGATGAAGATGGAGATGAAGAAGGAGAAGTTGAAGCTCAAGTGACATGGGTTATCTCTACTCCAATTCTTTATCTTTTGTATTGGATTCTTAACTATGGTTATTATGCAAGTTCTGGAATTTATGTCTATTATGTGTTTCTAAAGTTTATGCCTTGGGTTTGGTTGAACTTTCTATGATTGTTAGTGTTTATCATTTGGCTATTTAACTGCCATAATTTGAGCAAGTTATTTAGCACTTTAGCTCTT
Source organism: Coffea arabica (assembly GCF_036785885.1). NCBI lineage: Eukaryota > Viridiplantae > Streptophyta > Magnoliopsida > Gentianales > Rubiaceae > Coffea > Coffea arabica. The sequence goes on from NC_092315.1 coordinate 47,513,830, forward strand.
TAAATCATGATTAATCTGGTACCATTAATTGTGATTATCTAAGGTGTTATTTCTGCAATGAAAATTGAGATTTAACATTAGTTCAAGAAGTGCTAAACATAGGGAGTACACTCACGAAAGTAGAGGTGCATCTATGTGGTTTTTAGTGATTCATTTCATGTAATTTCATTGAAGAAATGAACTTGTAGCTAATTTCATAACCATGAGAATAGGTATGGATTAGTTATAAGTATAATTGATTCACTACGAAAGTAGGATTCAAATGCATAAGGAAATTACACCATAACTAGCCTGGATGTAGTAATTAATGATCCAAATATAGCACTTGCATGAGTAGTTAGGGATACCACAACCTAAGGAGCTTTTATTTGTTAATTTCTTGTATAAGTGCAGTAGGTTAAATTTCTTATTATTCATTGATAGTCTAAATAATAGAGAAGCTTTAGTAATACCGGTAATTGTTCACTCTTCCCTGTGGGATCGACCCGATATATACCCTAAACTACTAGTTGATCTGTATACTTGCAGTGAACGGGTGTAATTCGGTATTTTTTAGCTTGCACGTATGTAAAATACCCGTCAACAACAAACATCACGGGGCTTGTCTAGTCGAGATAAAGTCAGATGCTAGCCTAAAATGGTTGGATGAAAAAGAGATTTTAGCTCAGTTATCCATGTATCATTAGGTAGCTAGTGTGGCTGCGCCTGGAGAAGAACAAATGGAGAGCTTGCAAGGGACACAGCCAAGAGTGACCATCACTTCTTATGGATGGTTAGAGATTCAGAAGAGTGCAAACTTCCACCAAATTTCAAGTCTGCAATATCAAAAAACGGTCTAATAGTCAACTGATGTCCTCAACTTGAGGTTTTGGCACATCAAGCCGTGTAATGTTTCATGACACACTGCTGCTGGAATGATGCTTGAAGCATTGAGTTCAGGTGTGCCAATGATAGCTACGCCACAGTTTGTTGATCAATTCACAAATGCAAAGTTTGTCGCAGATGTATGGCAAACTGGGGTTCGAGTCAAGGGCCAATGACAAGGGAATTGTTACTAGAGAAGAAATTTCAATGTCCATAAAGGCAGTTACTGAGGTCGAGAGCGCAAAGGAATTCAGAAGAAATGCTTAGACGTGGAAGGAGTTGGCACAACAGGATACATCCCAGGGTGGAAGTTCTCACAAGAACATCGAAGAGTTTCTTGCACAAGTTTTAAGCATCTAATCTAAGTTAATTTCATTTAGCTACAAAATTAGGTCACATGAAAGCCTCATAAGTATTTACGGCAAACTGTAGTATTGTATTGTTGATTCAACCGATTAACGTAAACCTGCTAATACTTGTGTACGAGAACGATAAAAAAATAAGAAACTTTACAGGATTAATCACGCGCATAACATAGTATACATTAGAGATGTCAATTACAGTTCAATTATGTTAATCTGCCCAAAGCCGTCCATCGATAACCCATCCATTAATTTTGAATGGGCCTAAATAGGTAGCAATTAAATTCATTTAATTAGTGGATAGTGGGTTGACTTAACTCACCCATTTATATTCATTTAAAAATAATCATCCATTTAATTAAACTCAATTTTTAGTGAGTGTTAAGCAAATAAATTTGAATGTCTTTTCTTGCACTTCTTCCTTTTTTTTTTTTTGTTGAGTTGTCATTTTGCACTTGTTTTCCTAAGCATCTATCATACTTTTGGTATTTATAAACAAAAAAAAAAAGGAGTTGCACTTTTTGTTTTATACTCGATACCCTACTTTGAAAAAGGTTTAAAAAGGAAACCTTCGCGAAAACCAATCACTTCTCCAAGTTTCTTTAACACCTAGTCTTTTATTACTGTCATAAGATAATAGGTCTTCTTTTAATCTAACACCATTCCTGTTACACACTAATTTTGTTCTTGGATTAACTAAGGCAAATCGCTATTAGCCAAAACAAAAAGAAAATCCCAGTTCCTTCATTTCTTCCTTCTCCTTTTTGTCTTCTCTCCCAATTCCGCAAATCGTTCTTGTAAAAAAAGCCCCATAGCATATCGTTTCCAGATAATTCGTTGCAGCATCTTAATCTGGGTTCGCCTTGTGACTTGAATTCACATTAGTGTATTGGACAGAAACAAAGTTTGAAAATTGGAAAAGAATTCTTCTACTTTTGGTTTTCTTTCTTTTTTATAATAATATTATGCACCATTGAATTTTTCCACCACGTGTATCACTTCGTTCATGGACTGATGATATGGAAATTAGTTCCTTTCCATCCTTGTCAACTAAAGATGGGAAAACTGTTATCTAGAAGAAAAATTGTTTTAATGAAAATTAAAATGCCCTTACTTATTTACAAGGGCAAATTCCACTTTACCCCCTGTAGTTTAGCCTTTTTTACATAACTCCTCTATAGTTTCAAAAACTATACATAACCCCTCATAATTTGAATTAAAGTGTCAAAATGACGGAAATGATCATTCGTAACGGAGTCATCTAAAATGTCAAAAAGACCCTTATGTAAAGTTGAAAATTATTTATTAATCAAGGGGGGTTATATGTATATTTTGAAAATCATAAGGGGGTTATATGGTAAGTATTAAACCATAAAAGGGTTATATGGTAAAATATAAAAATTATACGGGATTAGTGTATCATGTATTTATAAGGGTAATTTCGATATTTTTAGAAGTTCCAATACGAATGATTATTTCCGTCACTTTGACACTTTAATCCAAACCATGAGAGGTTATGTATAGTTTTTGAAACCATAGAAGGGTTATGTAAAAAATGCTAAACCACGGGGGGCTAAAATGTAATTTTCCCTATTTACAATCATACTTTATGAAACCTCAATTAAGGTAAGGCATTTGCAAGTTCCTAATGCTTTGTTAACTTGAAAAGGCAATTGACTTATAAAGTCTGTAGCAGAAATCGTTGTCTACGATCCAAAGCAGAATCATCAAATACATGCAATTAATACGGCAGAAGTTTCTCCGCAGTTTGAATATGTGCCCAAGATCATCAAAGGATTGCAAATAATTAATGCTTTGAGCAGATAGATAGTAAAAAAAATCAAAAGGCATAATTAATACAAACTTATATAAAGTAAAAAAACCAAAAGATTGATTGAAAGTTGCTATAGTCAGGGAAGTGAAAAAAGAAAAAGAGAATAAGTGGGTGAAAAAAATGAAGATAGAATTAATTGTTACCAAAAATAAAATATTTAAAATCATTGCAAGTTACTATAGTAAAGGAAATGAAAAAGGAAAAATGAATAAGAGGTAAAAAGAATAAAGAGAGAATGGATTGTTACCAAAAAATAAAATACTTAATAGCTATTCAAATAAAAAATTAAATTTAATCACATAGCGAAAAGATAGAATGTGCATTTAGCAAAAAGTTAAATAGCAAATTGGACAATCTATCGAAATAGAAATTGAACATTGTTGTTATAGTACATATATATACTCTGCAGCACAATATTCCATTCAGCAGATAGATAGTAGCTAAAGAATAGGAAACATGGCGACAATTGACATTTCCCCTAGCAAAATTCATATTCTTGCTTTCCCTTTTCCAGCAAAAGGTCATATAAATCCTATGTTACACCTCTGCAACCGCCTGTCTGCGAGAGATTTCAGGGTTACACTGATTACTACAACTTCTATATTCAAGTCTGCTAAAACCAAAGCCATCGGCTCCATCAAGATTGAGTGTATTCCAGATGACTCCGATGAACCCGTTGAAGAAGATCTCAAAGGCTTTTTGGCAAGGTTGAGAGCTGCTGCTTCCAGAGGCTTGGAAGAACTGGTTGAGAAATGTAGAAAGACTGATCCGTATCCTCCCAGAATTGTGATTTATGACTCAACTATGCCTTGGATTCTGAACTTAGCTCATCGGGTGGGACTTCACGGTGCTTCTTTCTTTACTCAATCTTGTGCTGTTTGTGCTCTTTACTACCATATGGACCAGGGAACAATACAGCTTCCTCTTGATAAGTCTGTTACTGTAAAATTGCCTTCAATGCCAGCACTAGAAAGCAATGATCTTCCTGATCTCCAGTACTTCCCTGATCCAGATAGTGTTATCACGAGGACTCTTCTTGATCAGTTCTCTAACATTGACAAAGTTGATTTCATTCTGTTCAACACTTTCGAAGAATTGGAGGATGAGGTAAGTTGGAAATGCTAATTATAATCCAGTGAACATGCATTATTGATGGATTTTTTTGGCTGATAATTCATGTTACTTTGTCAAACTATGTGATACTCTTGGAGGGGCATAAGCAAAATTTTAATCATGTGGAAAACTTTTTTTTTTTTTAAGAAAAATATTGATTTTGGATGACTCCCTAGTTTCTGCTAGTATTGTCAAATAGGGCAATTAATTAACGTTGTACAAAACCCGGATTCAGAGATTCTTGATCGTGTTTTGGTACCCGCAAGCACTATTCTCTGATAGGTTGCCAAATATTTCAAAACTGAAAATTTAGCTAATCTCCAAATGCCGTGCCAATTGGGAATCCTTTAATTCCTTATTTACTTCTCTTTTTCCAAAGAAATGTTGTGTAAAATCGTCCACCACTTTTCTGATTTTCAATACTTGTTAGTCATGCTACTGCTACTTTATCTATCAGGTGGCAACATGGATGGCAGAAAGGTGGCCAATTAAGACAGTTGGACCAACAGCTCCACTACTTTTTGTAGACAAAAGACTAGAGAATGGCAATGATCAACAAGGGAACTATCTGTTTGAGACAAACGCTGAAGCTTGTTTAAAATGGTTGGACGAAAGAGAAACCTGTTCTGTAGTTTATGTATCGTTTGGGAGCATTGCAGCGCCTGGAGAAGATCAGATCGAGGAAGTGGCAGAGGCCCTCCTGAGGAGAAACTGCAAATTCCTTTGGGTAGTCAGGGAAGAAGAAGAGAGTAAGCTGCCAAAGAATTTCAAGTCTGAGTCTTCAGAGCAAGGCCTAATCATAAACTGGTGTCCACAACTTGAGGTCTTAGCCCACCGGGCGATCACGTGTTTCATGACTCATTGTGGATGGAATTCAACCATTGAAGCTCTGAGTGCAGGTGTGCCAATGATAGCAGTGCCACAATGGGTTGATCAAACTACTAATGCTAAGTTTATTGCTGATGTATGGCAAACGGGGCTTAGAGTGAAGCTAAATGATAAAGGATTTGTCGGAAGAGAAGAGTTTGAGTATTGTATCAGAGAAATTACTGAGGGTGAAAGGGAGAAGGAGATCAGAAGAAATGCTAAGAAATGGAAGGAATTGGCCATACAGGCAGTAGGAGAAGGTGGAAGTTCTTGTAGGAACATCGAAGATTTTGCAACCTCACTTTTGTCCCTACCGTGACGCGTTTCTGCTCTCTTGGGAGTTTGTGGATGGAAACTACCTGAAATAAGAATTCTGTATAAGTATTTTAATAATAAAGCGAGGACAAGATTTGATTTTGAATGTAAATCTGTAATTGTTTAGAAGGATTTAGAATATCTTTCTTTTGTAGGGGAAATTTTATGTTCGCCAATTGTTAGTGTGTTTGGATAGTAAATTATTTAGAATAATTTTTTTAAAAAATATTATATTACTTTTTTAATATGACGTACATGAAATAAAAAAAATCGTTTCACCACACTCGTGTTAGGGACAGATTTTGGAAATTAAATTATTTATATTTTTTGGTGAAAATACTCCACAATGCAATATTTGTGATAGGTGCATATGGTACACCCAATGACGAATGGTTTTCGATAAAATACAATAACGAATGAACCAAAACATGATGCTAAGTTCAACTACAACTACAAATATTAAGTTTCTTTTCTCGCTGTTGTGTAGACATTAACGAGTTTTTTCTCTTTGTTTCATTTGATTGGATAAGAAAAAGTTTAGGAGAAGAACAAAGGTTAATTTACGATAAGGTTAGGGTCGATGACAATCCCTTATGGTTAGTTATAATTGTTTCTTTACAGATCATCAATCAGTTAAAAAAAAAAGACAAAGATTAATTAATGCACAAAAATGTGAAGACGACTTCAGAAAATTTAATGCAGAAAAGTTTCACATCCTTTAGACCGTGGGATCGCAAATAGTGTTTTAATATTGCTGGCTGATGCAATAACTGCTAATAATTGAGTAGATATCTTGACAATATTTGCAGACAGCAAAAACAAATAGCAAACTATTCTACAAAAACAACTGCTATAAGTTGCGACACCATGGGCACGTCGTGGTGGATGAGGGAGAAGACGCCACACAAGGCCGGTGTCCCAATCAAGGTTGCTGTTGTTTGAACATAAAATACTGGGTGTGGGAAGGACGGTGTAATGGAGAAATAGAATAATCAAGTGGTTCAACTGCTTTCACTTATAAACCCGAGATTGATTAAGTCTTCTTTTTTTTTTTTTTCGCTTAACGCTCCCGATTTTTGAACATTTACTACACTCAATCGTCATGTGAACACATAATCAAGGGTTAATTCCAATTTGTACCCTTTATCTTTATCCAATTTCTCTTGTTGGTCTATAAATTTCAAAATGGGATACCTTAGTCCCTAAATAACGACATTTGTAATCCTTTAGTACCAAATGTATAGAACGTGTCCAATTTTGTTTCTTAAATTTAAATTTACTCCATCTTACTAGCTATTGTATACATACTGACGTATAAAATTCATCTCACCTCCTGACTGATGTTATTTTCTAAAACAATTTTGCCCTACTAACACATTTTTTTGTTAGTTGCTTGCCTGTTTATCTTATCCATCATTGTCTTCATAATTTTCCTACAACATTTCAACCTCCTTCCTCCACCCTAGCCTGGTAACACTTTGATGCACGTTGTTCAGAAAGCCAACCACCATCAATATGAAAAACCCATACTCTTAGGGTCCGTTTGTTTCGGGTGAAAATGTTTTCCAGGAAAATATTTTCCTAATTTCCCGTGTTTGGTTGCACAAAAGTTACTGAAAACATTTTCCTATGTAAAATATTTTCACTCATCTTATGGAAAACAACTTCCCTTCCAAACTTACTGAAGTTGTTTTCCGAAATGCATGCATCCCGCCTGTAGTATGTTCCAAACTTACTGAAAACATCTTGTAGTATGTTCTTTTTTTTTTTTAGTGTAAACAGGAGGATTCGAACCCAATACCTCTTCCTTACACTCCCTCTCCCGTACCACCCAACCCCACCCAACCCTCCCCCTAGTATATTCAAAATAAAAAAAAAAACCTCATCCTGCTCATCCTATGCTAGTAATTAATTATGTATAATAGGAACATTCTTTTCTAGAGAAACTTTCAGCAGTGAGAATGCAAGATATATATCACAATAAGTATTGCGTATGATTGATTTTTGACACTAAATGGCCAGCAATTTGTTTATTGCTTAAGGAGATATTTTTTATTCATATATACATTTCTCCAAGATTTTTTAAAGTTAAACAATGAGATAAATTTTCTTATTTTGCATGGGAAGAAGTATGTAGTTATAATGTGTAAAAAGTAAAGATAGAAATAAAAGTGAAAATATTTCAAAAGTTAAACAAACACCAGAAAAATGAAGTAAGAAAATATTTTCAATAAGCTAACCAAACACCTGAAAATGATGAAAGGGAAATGATTTTCATGGAAAATTACTTCCACGGAAAATATTTTCCCAAGGAAAACATTTTACTTCCAACCAAACAGACCCTTACTCATGCGCTCTTCCTTCCAACTGTTATAGCCATTACATGGCTCCCGCGCATGTGTTATTACATTTTTCATTACGTCCGTCATTCTTTCAATGTTGCAATCTAACTTTTCATAATGGTGATTTTTCTCATTAGCACAGCTCCAAATTACTTACACATGATACTATGCTTTATTACACTCGTCCAGCTCCAATACGTCACTTATTCCACCACCTTCCCTACATGCTAGTGATAGATAAGGGGCCTTACAGTTGCACCCACTCTGCAATTCGTACATCGGTTGTGCTTTTTCTACATGGTGTTATACGTTCACAATCCTTATTGCATTAAATTATTTGGTTTGTCTACAAGATAAAAATGTAAATATACAGTTAATCATGATGTATAATGCCCACAGAACATCCCTACCGCACTAACCACTTCTCCAATTAATAACTACTCTCACATTTTACGAATGCTTGTCTCTTTATACTTGTCCGGTTATCTAACTTATCTCCAAGGTTTCAAACCCTCGACTGTTCATTGAACCGAAAAATTCACCGGGTCATGAATCACTAGTTCAACCATTGGATTGGCCATTTTTGTTCTGTGACATCATAAATAACTAAAAAATGAATTATATATTACTACTTTTATCACGTATGTAATATGCACATCCCACCATAGAGCTTTAGACACATGATCATAACTATAGTCCTTTTGCTAATAAGTATATAATAAAGCAAACTAAAAGAAATGCATAAAATAAAAGTAAAGAAAAAGAGCTATAATTATATTAATATGACAAGCTTGACACCAAGAAAACAAGAATCTTACTTTAGAAAATGAGTAAATTACAAAGGAAAACAAAAAAATCATAAATTAGGAAATCAAACCTACGAATATGGTTTAGGCACAAAATTGAACTTTGTTGGAGGAATTTGAAAGACTAGTGGTGAGATGATAAAGAGAGGGGTGATTAGGAAGAGAGAAAATTGAAGAAAATTTGGTAAAAATTAGATATAAAAGAAAGGAAGAAGATTGGAGTCTTGGGTCTTGACTTGAGTCAACTATAGATTGTAGCTATCTAATTAGTTACTACGTTTTTTTTTTTTGTCCTTTTTTTATATTTTGACCAATTGAATGAACTGGACTAGTTTAGAAAAAACCATCTCAATTTGATGGTTGATTTTCATTAAATAAAGTGACTTTTTAGCCCCACTGGGTTTGAAGCATAACCCAACTCAGACAACAACTTAACGACGGTTCAACTGGGCAGTTTGAGTTGGGTTTTATTTCATTACCTTACACACCCATTCTTCTATCTCACTATTTTGCCCACTTTTGGTCCTATTTTTAATTTCATTGGTATTACATCTTCATTACATGCAGATTTATTTCCTATGATTCGCTTTTTGATATAAGCAAGAAAGCTAAGAGGGTCACTTGGAACTTGGTGCATGCAATTCAAGGTCAAGTTGGAGTTTGTCGAAGCATTGAAGGAATCGAATGTCCGATAAGTTCCATCAAAATCCTAATTCAAGTATTAATTTGCTTACTTGAAAATTGGGTTAGACGCAGGCACGCCTAACATGCATGAAGGCTTCTAGTTCGCATGGTTCGAAGTCAAGAAATTGTCCCAAAATATATTGAAGGACTTGAGAATGGAGATTGGAAGCGTGTTCATCTCATTCAAATGGTGGAAGAGTCACATTTAATGCTCAAGTTATGTTGATGTTTAGGTCTTGAGTCATTATGTTATTTTCAATATTTTAGTGTTAATTTAGCCATTAGTTAGTAATGAAATAATCGGCCAAGTAAGGCCGACTTTAGGGTTTCCTTTTCTTCCTAAGTTTTGTATTTTGTTAGTTTTTTCAAATTCAAATTAGGAAGCTAGTATTATTTCCAAACTGGATTAGTCTTAGTAGTTAAGTTTTAGCTATAAATAGGTTTGTTTTATTCTATTGTATGACAAAAAGTGAGTTGTTCTCCTCTTATGAAATTCCTTGATGGAACGTGAATTCTTTCTTGAACTGTATCAAGTATTTAGTTTGGATACTTGTGGTATTCAAGGCAAGATAATCACATCATCTTTTTCTTTCAAGCCAATAATCAATCCACTAGGTTTTTAGAGGTAGTTATTATTTCATAACCTGGTCAACATAGCTTCCACTGCTTGATCGACTTGATTCTTTAAGAGAGGTTCTTGCTGGATCAACTTGGTTCTTCAAAATAGGTTTTCTAAGGGTTTGACTCCCATTAAATTTCTTCCAAGTGAAATCGCAACCCTGTGTTAAGTCATCATAAAAAAAAAAAAAAATTGGATACTATTCATGTTACCATAGTAATTACTATTCATTGTTCCTATTGCATTACTGTTCATTATACTATAGCATCACTGTTCATCTCGAAGTTAATATTCATCTGAATTAAAAAAAATTTTAGATTATTTTTTTCTGTTCGTTCCTTCGTTTTTGTCAATTTTTTTCTTCTTGAATCTATTTTAGGGTTTTTGTTTCTAGGGTTTAACTTCATGTTTCTCCTTGATTTGTTCCAGCCGTGTTTTGTCCTTTCTTGTGTCGTTTCTTTGTTTCTTAAATCTGTCATCTTGTGTTTAACCTTCCATAGTTGTGTGTTTGAGTCCAAAAAAAAAAAAAAAATCTGATCGTGTAACTTACCTTGTATCCATAGTAGTTCATTATTTTTACTTGCTGTCTATTTCTTCCTTGTTGCGTTTCACTTGTTTCTTGCACTGAATTTTGTTGATTCTTGTTATGCGAGCCATTGGTGGGGAAATCTTGAAGTTCCTGAAATTTTGGTTCAAATGTTAAAGATCTTGAAGGTTCTTGAAACAAAAGAAACAAAGAAAAATTGAATTTTGATCAGTTTGGGAGACTTGTTTGATCTCCAAAAGCTTCAAGAAAAAAAATCTGGATTCGATTTCGTAAAACAAATCCTAGTTGAAATTGGATTTCCTAAAAGAGTCACTTTCATCCAATCATTGTTCTATTCCCCTTTGGATTTGAACAAAGGGGGTTCTAAATCTTGTTTATCTTGGGAAAACACTAAAAATCCATGGAAAAATCCTGGAAAAATTCCAAATCCATTTTGGACAAGAAAACAGCTGCGAAAGTCACTCTAGTCAACTAGGGTCTTCTTATTCTTTCATCCATTAAATTTGTTTTGTGTCAATTTCTATTTTTGCTATTTTAATCATCAATTTTATGAGTTTATTTACAGTCTAATCACATGGTAAAGTCAGCTTTTGAGTCAAGTCATCCATTTATTTTTGTTCATCCTAGCCGTTGCATTCCAGTTGGTTCTATTGGTGAGTTGAATTGTTTACCTAGAGAAAATTCTGATTTCTTAGAGGAGAGCTATCAAGGGCCTTGAGAACTTAATTGGTGAGATCATTAGAATGTTAAACTCTTGAGTGATACATAAGGGTTGAGTGTAAACACGTGCCGGAACGAGTGAGGAAAACTTTTCTCTACTAACTCTTTTGCAAGTTACATCAGCATGTCAAAGGAAAGTGAAACTTCTACTTTTGATCCTACGCTTCTTATAGAGGCCATGACAAGTCAATTGCGTAAATGATGAATGAGGAGTACATATGCTACTCATCCTATCTTTCACCATTTTTCCCAAGACTTGAGGACAAATCTTTTTCAAGAGGAGGCAAATGATAGGAGCAGGAAAGCTAAGAGGGTCACTTGGAGCATGGTGCATGCAATTCAAGGTCAAGTTGGAGTTTATCAAAGCATTGAAGCAATCGAATGTCCGATAAGTTCCATCAAATTCCTAATTCAAGTATTAATTTGCTTCAAGTTGAAAATTAGGTTAGACGCAGGCACGCCTAACATGCATGAAGGCTTCTAGTTCGCATGGTTCGAAGACAAGAAATTGTCCCAAAATATATTGAAGGACTTGAGAATGGAGATTGGAAGCGTGTTCATCTCATTCAAATGGTGGAAGAGTCACATTTAATGCTCAAGTTATATTGATGTTTAGGTCATGAGTCATTATGTTATTTTCAATATTTTAGTGTTAATTTAGTCATTAGTTAGTAATGAAATAATCGACCAAGTTAAGCCTCAAGTAAGGCAGACTTTAGGGTTTCCTTAAGTTTTGTGTTTTGTTAGTCTTTCCAAAATCAAATTAGGAAACTTGTATTATTTCTAAATTGGATTAGTTTTAGTAGTTTAGGTTTTAACTTTAAATAGGCTTCTTCTATTCCATTGTATGACAACTTTTGGAAACATGAATTAATAAAAGTGAATTGTTCTCCTCTTGTGGAGTTACATGATTGAACGTGAGTTCCTTTTTGAATTGTATCAAGTATTTGATTTGGATACTTATGGTGTTCAAGGCAAGAAATCACGTCATCTTGTTTTTTCAAGCCAATAACCAATCCACTAGGTTTGTAGAGAGTTTCATAACCTGGTCAAGATAGATCTTTTCGTTGCCTAATTGATTTGGTTCTTTAAGATAGGTTCTTGCTAGGTTGAGTTTACATCACCTTTCATTCCATTAACTATTGACATTGTAAGATAAATATTGATACCTATCAAACTAACAATATGCCAAATTTGATAACTGAAGTTATTTCTAAGACTTGATGAAATTGAGGTCTTCGTAAATTTGATAACAAATTTGAGGACCTAACCTACTACCCCGATTCTATCATGGGTGCTGGCTTGATGGCTTAGTTTTTTCTTAGACAATAAGAGGAAGAAGAAAGCAAAAATAAAACCAAAAAAGAAAAGAAGATGGCTTTGAGATAGTTCAGGGAGAGAAAGTGTACATGAAGGGTCCCAAATTCGAACCCTTCCACTTACACTATGAAAAAAATGGCTTTTGATGATATATTGAGACTATAGCTGTTAATCGGGCCATCGGAGCCGAGCTTTTACAAATTTAGACTCTGCTCATATAGTTAGTATCACTTTTGGGTTTCGGGTTATGAGTTTCGAGTTGATAAATGTGAAGCTCATACTTGGCTCACAAAATATTCACACTGTGGGCCTAATTCGGGTTTGAAAACTCACTTAGTGCTCCTTAATTTCCTTAATATAATTACTATGACTATTAAGTTCTAAAGCTAATTTAACATTTGTAGGATCACAATATTAAAACTATACATGAACCAGTAACAGTTCATTAAAAAGTACAAAAACCGAGAATTTTCCAATAATAATATATCCAATTAGTTCAAAGTACATAGAAAATAGTAATAAAACATGATCAATAGTCAATACATCTTCAAACGTCCTCAATTTGCTGGTAGTGTCCTTCTGAATCTTTTGACATAATTTTGTATACTGAATATAAGTTGTACATATTAATATATTTTGACACATATAAAGCAATGTTATTAAACCTGGCCCGACCCAACAGTTTAACCGGTCAACCCTAATGAATTGACAATTGAGCTGGGTTGGGTCTTTAATTGGATAATTTAAGCAATTAAACTGTTAACTTGTCAACGGACCGGTGGTTCAACCGATGAATTCGGTGAACCGACTGGTTTTGTAAGGAACCCGAGTTTACGTGTTGTTGTGGGAAAAATTTTGAGAAGATACTAAAGTGATGGTTTGAATATGAGACCTCATGTGTATAAATAAGTGCAATCACCACTAGTCTAATAGCCCATTTGTTGATTGTTTAGTCCTTCTTATATTATATATTAGACTTTTATTCTTATTTTATTTTTTCAAAATAAAATTTCTTTGGAATCTTTTAATAAATTTATTATTCCCCAAACTCTATAAATTATGAAAAGGATTTAAAAAAATAACTTATTACACAATTCATTTTAAAGGCAAATATCATTCCTAATAGCCTTTTGCACTTAAAATTTGTAAATAAACTAGATAATTACACTTAGATAAAATTTTATACTTTGTTATTGGTGGATTACTAATTAAATTTAGATTTTGTTAATTCTTATAAGAATCAATGATTCTATAATAAATTAGACAAACTGAGCATTTAGTATGGCATAGTTTGTTATAATTTTAACCATATCAAAAATTATGAAACATAATATGTAAATATAGGGATAATTTCAGAAACCTCCCCTAAGGTTTGTCATAATATCACTCAGCTCCCTTGAAATTTTTAAAATCTCACTTAACACTCTTGCCAACTTGACAAGACTAAATATTCCTATCAAAGGTCACAAATTGACAACATTGCTCTTGCTCTTAATAACTATTTAACCACAAAGCCAAAACAAAATAAAATTTTAAAACCAAAAAATGTAAATTAAAAAAATAAATTGTTAGCTAATAATGATTCATATTTCTTTACATTAGGGTCATGGTGGAATAGCAAAGGACATAGATAAATTAAATTTAATCAAGGTCAACCACTTGGGAGGATATTTTTTGCAATTAAGTTGCAATTAAGGAAGTCAACATATTTTTTGGAAAAATATGTTTTAATTCATGCTGTAGTTTAAATTTTGTTTTTGTTCCAATACAACTAAAATAAAGAGTTTATGTCAAGAAATTTATACCTTATAAAAATTTGACCTTATTTTATTTTCTATTGTTGTTATAAATTTCATAAGTAGGATAACATAAGGGTAGTATTGGAACAAAAGTTTTATCTTTCTTGTATTTCCTACAAAAGGGTTAAAATGTTACAAGAAATGTCAATCCAAGATAGATAAGTGAGATTTAAAAACCTCAGGGGAGTTTAGTGATATTATGAGAAATCTTGAGGGAGGTTTTTGAAATTATCCCTTAAGCATATTTAGTGACCCACCGGTTGGACCACTAACCCACTAGTTGAACCAGTAACCCGTTGACCCACCTCTTTTCCTGGATTCCTCCCCGAGCTGGGTTTAATAACTATGGAATAAAGCATTAATATTTACATATATATGCAGATTAAAAAGTCGGGCCTATATCAGGTCTAAGTCTAATAAGGTCTAACCTCAACTTACATTTAATTGGAGTAATATTGAGACCCAAATTTAGTCCAATTCAATGAAAGGTTAGGCTCATCGGACTTTCTCTCGAACCGAGTGGACATAACTTAGACTAATTTGACTCCATTGACAGACCTAATTGGGACTTCCATTGCGTACTTTTTGCTGACATCACCAAATAAACAGTCAAACATTTATTGATTATTAGTAAATGGGTATTTGTTATAGATTTATAAGGTTTAAGGTTGGTTTCGTAATTCTGCCAAATCTCAAGGATAATTTGGTAGTTTGGCTGAATCTCAAGGGAAGTAAATATAAATTCAAAGCCCCGTAGTTAACTACTACAACTGACTGTTCCACTATAGAGCGCTTAGTTACACCTTGCGATGTTTCCTCCACGTCTAGATGTACCCAAATCCACACTACTATATATTGGCGTGGGAAATTATAAATTGGGCACTCGTTAATATGGATAAGAAATAATCTGTTTAATTAATGTATTAATTATTTCATATTTTGAAAAACTATTTTCAAGAAATTCGCATTTTAAATGACATACCTAACCTTTTTACTAAAAATAGATGCGACAAATATTTCACTAGTACTTAGGAAAGCAATTTAGAACTATGAAAATTTTAGCTCATATTTAAAATCGTCAATGATTTGAGAAAATATATTTAAGACAAAACCAATGCAAAATTCAAGAAAGAAATTATCATTTCAATTGAAAACGTTCTTGTATTGGAAGTTCGAACCATTTTAGTTCTCAATGTGATTTCACATTAAAATCATTAATTTAGTTTTGACTAGTGTTGTCAAAAGTCTTGAGAAGTTTGTTAAGTTTATTTATCAATTAAAAGAGAAAGAAAACCTAGTAAACCAAACACAAACAATTGGTTTAACTAAGAGAATTTGTTTAAAATTCACCCAAAGAGTACATTCTTGTTTGTTGATGTTTTTTGAAATTTTCTTTTTTTAACAAGTCTTAAAAAGTTTATTATTCTAGGTTTTCTTCCAAAATAAATTGTATTTTTCCTTCCAATTTATCATGTTGTGGAGGATAAAATGTTCCAAGTTCACAATTGTTTTCCTTTTTTTAAGCCATAAAAGTCTTGATTTAGTTTGGTTTAGAATTTGGGAACCTACTATCTCTTTGTAGTTGAAAAGAAATAAAAATATACAAATAAGTTGCTTTAGCGACCTTGACAGTGTTAAAAGCATGATAATTTTGTGATTTTCTCCATAAAGTATTTGGAACAAAATAACATTTTACTGGTAAAAAAAAAAAACTGGGAGAAGGCGGAGGAGCAAGAAATTAAATTGTAACATTTAATTTGAGAGGAATAATTTCTCAGACAGGGCAGATTCGAGAAGCAGTTAACCATAGCAGAAGATTTCAAGTTCAGAGTATGCATGTTTTCAAGCTTTGAACAAGAAAAGAGAATTAAATAATGCTTGCTAACAGATTCATGAATCTCTTAACATAACATTTTGAGCGAATTGCGCGAAATGTCACTAAACTATTTCAAAGTGCCGGTTCTGGTTATTAAACTTTTTTATTAGCGCGAAATGTCACTGAACTAGTAAATCTATACCGTTTTGGTCACTCCGTGTATTTGTGCCGTTAGGAGAGACGGAAATCAACTTTTTGAGGGGTAATTTCATCTACACAATAGTTAAAAAATTTATGCCCTCATTCTTCTTCACCCACAACCATAGTGCTATACCATATTTACATTCCCAGCCTTCCCGTACGCATCAATCATCACAGAATAGGTAACCTCATCCGGTTCACACCCAAAAGACGGCATTTTTTCGAACCACTGGACGGCTTTCTCAGGTAAAGAAGACAGCCTGGCGCAGCTAATTATGGTGGAAAAGGTGACATTATCGGGCTTAACTCCTCTCTCAATCATATCCGTAAACAATTTCTCGGCTCTGTCCAAGTCTCTACATTTTCTAAACACCTTGAAGGTAACATTATACAAAATCACTTCTTTCTTCAACTTAAGCCTTTCCAGAAAGTAACTCAGCACCAAAGGCGCAGTTTCAGAGTTGGACATGTTATTGAGCACAACGGCAGCATCTTGCTCTACAACTTTGCCACCCAAATTAGCCAAAATACTAATAACGTCAGCTTCTACAGGGTCACACGAGTCCAATTGTTGGGAAGCTTGGACTAAAGAAGCATACCTGAAATCGTAGGAATTGCGCCTGAGCTTTGATGCCCTGGAGCTGTTGGGGTTGACCCAGATATAGCTTTTTGAGGAAGAAGAGATGGTTTTAGCATCTGGGCGGTGAGGAATTTGGGAAATTGAGGGGGATTGTTGTTGGGAAGCCGGTATAGAGAGGGAAGGTTTTGGATGGGGCTTGAGAGGAGGAAAAGCGAGGGCGTTATGGGGGATGATTCTGAGTTGGTGGAGGTGAGTGGGATAAAGAGAGTTACAGAAGAGGTGTGGGTCGCGAGAGAGATGAGACGGCGAATAGGCGGCGGCCACCATTCTTCTCTCTACTCTCCTTCCTTCCTTCTCAGTCATCACTCACTCAGCAGAGCAGTCAGCAGCATTTGAGTTTTCTTCTTTTTTACAACTATGAAAAATTTCGCCTGCATTTTTTGGTTGAAGTTTGATGGTGCCGCCATTCAGATTAGCCATCTCCTTTATGTCTTTGCCGGATACGGAACCATTGATTATGTAAAAGCCAAGGTTTTAAAACCCGGACCGTCCATTGAACCGGTGAGATGAAAGGGTCGAGGTTCAATCGGTCGGACCGGTTCAACCTCGGTTCATTGATTTTTTTTTAAAAATAATTTATATAAATATATATGCACAAAATAAGACATGCAATGGACTAATTTAAAACTGTATATGATGAAAAGTTTACTATTTTTGAATAATTTGGATTTTCAAAAATAAATTTTTTAAATTATAAGTTAAAACAAATAAATTTCATCTCAATTTTAATTATATCTACCAAAAAAATCTCAAATCCAACCCAAAAATATCACAATATTTTGAAATTATACAAAATTCACGTCTATGAGAATTTGACGTTGAGAATTAAATATTGTAATTTAAAAAAGAAAGTTTGGAGTTCGAAAGAAGTCAAGAGAATTGAAAATAGAAATGCAAACTTGATAAGAAACAAAAAATGAGATAAAAGTGAGTGGTTGTGGCATTAAATAATTTGGGTTAAAGAAAAATAATTCTTTTTTAACTTTTTTCAATTTAATGGACAAAACCAAAATTAAAAGATAGAAGAAAACATCAATAAATTAAAACTAAAGAGGTTTGATTAAAAAAGGGAGTGACAAAAGAAAAGATGTGAGAGAAAGAGAGAGTTGAAAATTAAAAAGAAAGAGTCATGAGAAAATGAAATTTTGTAAGAAAAATGGAAAAATGAAATATAGATGTTTGTTTTATATAAATAAATTATCAAAAAAAGCAAATAAGATGTGATAGTGCAATGGTTATTACATTGGTCTTCTATTGTAAATGTCTTGAGTTCAAATCTTGATAGAAGCATTTTGCAACAAAAAAAAAAAAAAGAGGAAAAACTCGAAAATCGGTTCAATCCGGTTCAACGGGTTTCGCGGTTTTTACCGGGTTTGACCGGTTTTTTGCCAAAGTCAACCTAAGCATGGAACCGGACCGGTGCCATGGCCGGTTCGCGGTTCGACCGGTCGAACCGGCCGGTCCGGTCCGGTTTTCAAAACACTGGTAAAAGCTTCAAGGAAAAGGCTGTGCAGACAAATTTGCCCCTCAAAAAGTTGATTTCCGTCTCTCCTAACGGCACAAATACACGGAGTGACCAAAACGGTATAGATTTACTAGTTCAGTGACATTTCGCGCTAATAAAAAGTTTAGTGACCAGAACCGGCACTTTGAAATAGTTTAGTGACATGACATTTCGCGCAATTCGCTCTAACATTTTACAGCCTAGACAACATTTCACTACCCAAGGAAAGGCATCATTATTTATTTACTTTTTCCCGCATTCAAGGAAAGCACCATTAATTATTGATGAAACAGAAATCTGGTCGGTCCGTTTTAAAAAAATAAGGCGGGCATGACGAAGATCATCGCATACCGCACTACTAAAGCCTATGAATCAAAAAAGGGAGATTTGGTCAGAAGCACGGAAATAAATTACAGAAGTTGTTGTGGGCAGCATATATATTGTAGATTTGGTTAGGTAGACGAGATGCAATAATGGAATACAAAAACAGATGTTGTCAGCATCAAAGTTTACTTTGTGCATTTTTTTTTAATTTTATATGAGGATAGGGCACACATTAAAATAAAAAATTTCAACTTTATAGCATCGAAGTTTTACTTTGGTTTACCAAAAGGGTTATTATTACTTTATTCCCTTAAACTATATCACTGCTATTAATTTACCCCTTAACATTATCTTTTAGTCACTTCATCTTCATAGGTAATTTAACTCAGTATATTAACAAATTTTGAACAAAAATACCCTTTTATTGTATAATATTACTACGTTGTTATTATCATTTTGTCCCTTTAAATTATAGTGATACAATTGCTTTGTTCCCTAACATTATTTTCTAGGCGTTTTATCCCATTGTTAACCTAAACAATATGTTCAAAAAATTTTTAATGTATTTACCCTTCTTATGTATAATTACAAATAAAAAATTGGAATAGTTATTCTTCCTTTTTCACTCTAAGAGTTCCAAAAACATAAAAAATAAAAGGGTTTTTTCAAATTTCTTTTTTCACGTTTATTAATACTAGGAAAAGAAAAGGAGATAGAAAATTAAATTTTATAAAGAAAGAAAATAAGGAACAATCTAATATTATCGTATTACTTTAACATCGTCAGGATTATGACTGGAATTGGGTGATAAATAAAAAAAAATAAAGTATACCTAACTTTTTCTTATTTGTATTTTTTTAAAAAAGAATAGAGCTCTCTCTCTCTCTCTCTCTCTCTCTCTCTCTCTCTCTCTCCCTTCCTACCTTTCTATTTTTTTAATATTAATAAGATTGCCAAAAAGAAAGAAATTAATGCTCTAATTTTTTTTCTTGATACAAAAAAGGGAGAAGAGTAACTCCAAATTTTTTATTATTTTTATTCTACAAAGAGGTGGGTACTTTCTTCTAAAATTTTTTAACTTATTAAACTACTTTAATGGTGGAATAAATTTCGTAAAAAATAACTTTATGGGTATATTAATAATAAGGTTATAGTTTATGAAGGTAAAATAATAATAATTTTGACCGTTAATCTTAGAGATAAGGTGACTAAAAAGTAACATTAATTGTTTTACTCTCTCTCTCTCTCTCTCTCTCTCTCTCTCTCTCTCTCTCTCTCTCTCTCTCTCTCTCTCTCTATATATATATATATATATATATATATATATATAAACACACACACACATGTATGAACTGATTAACTCTGCAGCATAATATTCCATTGAGTACACAGATAGTAGCTAAAGAATAGGAAACATGGGAACAATTGATATTTGCCCTAGCAAAATTCATATTCTTGCTTTCCCTTTTCCTGCGAAAGGTCATATAAATCCTATGTTACACCTCTGCAACCGCCTGGCTGCGAAACATTTCATGGTTACACTGATTACCACAGCTTCTACATTCAAGTCTGCTAAAACCACAGCCATCAGCTCCATCAAGATCGAGTGTATTCCAGATGACTCCGAAGAACCCGTTGAAGAAGATGCCAAAGGCTATTTCACAAGGCTCAGAGCTGCTGCTTCCAAAGGCTTGGTGGAACTGGTTGATAAATATAGAAAGACAGATCCGTTTCCTCCCAGATTGGTGATTTATGACTCAACTATGCCTTGGGTTCTGAACTTAGCTCACTGGATGGGACTTCGCGGAGCTTCTTTCTTTACTCAATCTTGTGCTGTTTGTGCTCTTTACTACCATATGGACCAAGGAACAATACAGCTTCCTCTTGATGAGTCTGTTACTGTAAAATTGCCTTCAATGCCAGCACTTGAAAGCACTGATCTTCCTGATCTCCAGTACTTCCCTGATCCAGATAGTGTTGTCACGAGGCTCCTTCTTGATCAGTTCTCGAACATTGACAAAGTTGATTTCATTCTGTTCAACACTTTCGAAGAATTGGAGGACGAGGTAAGTTGGAAATGCTAATTATAATCCAGTGAATATACATCATTGATGGATTTTTTTGGCTGATAATTCATGTAACTTTGTCAAACTATATGATATTCCTGGACGGCCATAAGCAAAATTTTAATCATGTGAAAAATTTTCTTTTTTGTTTTAAAGAAAAAATTGATTTCGGATGACTAGTTTGTGCTAGCTTTGTCAAATAGGATATTATAATCGGCAATTAATTAACGTTGTACAAGAGCCGAATTGAGGAATTTTTTATAGTGTTTTGGTTAGGCATGTCAATTGAACCATCTGAATCAGGTTTTAACAAACTCAAACTCAGTTTATATAGTTAGTAACACTTTCAAATTTCGAGTTACGAGTTTTGGGTTGATAAATATAAATCTCATACTTGACTTACAAGATATTCGAGTTGTTAGTCAAATTCGGGTTTAACCCAAATTCATTTATTACTCTTTAATTTCTTTAATATAATTATTATGACTATTAAATTCTAAAGTTAATTTAACATCCGTAGGACCACAATATTAAAACTATATACGAAACAGTAACAATTCATTAAAAAGTATATAAAGCAAGAAATTTCCAACAATAATAAATTCAGTTACTTCAAAGTACATGAAAAATAGTAACAAAATATGATCAACAATCAATACATCTTCAAAGGTCCCCAATTTGCTCATACTAAGATTTGTCCTTATGAATCTTTTGATATAATTTTGAATATTTAATATTTCTTATATATATTAATATATTTTATCGAGTTTGACTCAGCTCATGTTTAATCCGAGTCTAATATTTAGGGCCAATCTCAGCCTAATTCAAAGATTAGGCTCATCGGATTTTGTCTCGGGTCGAGTTCAAACTAGCCTGACTCTATTGGTAGTTCTAGATTTGGTGTCCCTAAATTCTCTGATAGGCTTTGGCTAGTCTCCAAATGTTGTGCCAATTGGGGATCTGTTAATTATTTATTTGCTTTTCTTTTTCCAAAGAAATGATATTGCTGATTTTTTGTCAATCATCTCTATCTACTCTATTTCTACTTCTATTCCTATTCTAACCTATTTTAGGAGGTGATTCAACTGGATAAAAAAAAATCGACGGGAACTGAGTTACTCTCGGACCATACGGGTGCACTATACACCTATATGGATTTGGAGAAGCCACATTAATGATAAAGTAATGGGAGGCAAGGTTTTAACTCTTAACCTCCCACCCCACAAAAATTTAAGCCTTTTGTGGTGGCCAACTACTCTAAAGATGGTTAAAAAGGAGGAGTGCAACACGAGTACTTTTCAAAGGGTCACCTATCTTAGTATTATTCTCACCCAATCGCACTTAACTTCGAAGTTCTAAGGGATCCAGTACAAAAACTAGATTCAAAGATTCTTGATAGTGTACTCTTAAAGCTAGATTCAGAGATTCTTGATGTGAAGAATTTTCCAACAATAATATATCCAATGAGTTCAAAGTAAGGATGGCAACGGGGCGGGGTTGGGGCGGGAAACGCCCCCGCCTACAAATTACCCCCGCCCCCGCCCCGTCCCCATCCCACCCCGCCCCGCTTCTCCCGTAGGGGCACCCGTGGGACTAATAAAAATTTTTTATATAATTTTATTATAGTTAAATTTCAGCAAATAATCAAGTACTAAAATATCACATCACCAAATTCTTATTCATTGTAATTTCACAATTGAAACTTATAAAAACAATCAAACAAAAGTTATTTGAATACAATCCAACATGATGAAATAAATACAACTAAAGTAGTCAAGTTTTCACTTTTGGCGCAAATACAACCACTAATTCATTATTGTACCTGTGCTTTTTTTTTTTTGTGAAAAAAATGCTATTGTATTAAGTGTAATTAGGGATTTAGTATAAATGTATTAGTAAATTTAATATAACCAATTAATAATTTGTATTAGTACACATATATAATTATTAGTATAATTGATAATATCAATTATATTACATGTACTAATATACATTATATGATACATATAATTAATAATATCATTATCATAAGTTTGTAACTAATTAAATTATCTGTTATATAGAATTATATACATATATATTTTATATATTTATTTATTTAAAGCGGGTAGCGGGGCGGGGGATAGGGAGCGGGTACACTCCCCCGCCCGCCACCCCGTTTCTAAACCGGGGGGGGGGGGGGGGGGGAAATTCCCCCGGGGGGCAGGTGCCCGCATTGCCATCCTTGGTTCAAAGTATACAGAAAAATAGTAATAAAACATGATCAGCAATCAATACATCTTCAAAAGTCCTCAATTTGTTTGTACTAAGATTTGTCCTTCTGAATCTTTTGACATAATTTGTGTATTTAATATTTCTTATATGTATTAATATATTTTGATAAATAACTCATAAATATAAAGCATTAGTATCATATATTTAGATATGTATACACCAAAATATGAATATATATACCAAATTATATATTTCTTATACCATCCAAATTAATTATATATATATATATATGTATATGTATATATAAAAATGTAGATTAAAGGGTCGAGCCTATATCAAATTTAAGCCTAATAAGAACCAAACTCACCTCACATTTAATTTGGATATAATATTTAGGCCCAAATTCAGCCCAACTCAATGAAAGATTAGGCTTATCAGGTTTTTTCTTGAGCTAAGTTTGGCTTGGCGGGACCCTATTAATAGTTCTAGTTTTGGTACCCCCAAAGACTATTCTCTAATAGGCTGCCCAATATATCAAAAGTGAAATTTTGGCTAGCCTCTAAATGTTGTGCCAATCTATGATTTTAAACTAGGATCACACTAATTCGTCTAACCGATTGTATCGAAAACCGGTCAGTTATCCAATTCGAGTCTCTTTAAAAAACAGTCAGTCAAAGATTTGGTCAAACTCAATCAAAGACTGGGTTTGACAGAGAAGTGGTAAAATTGGTTAGAATTAGTTTTTTTTTCACAATTTCTCCATTCTTATGGGTTTTTTTTTATTGTGAAAAAGAAGCACTTTGAAATAGATTAGTCAAAAGCAAAGTAGAATTAAGTCAATGAGAAAGCATTATTGTGTTTCATTAGAATCTCATGCGACATCCTCTTTACTAAATTGAGGGAATTTAAAAAAAAAAAAAAAAAAAGAGTCCTGAGAAAGTGTATAACTTCAAAAAACCTAAATTATAAAAAAAAAAAAGAAGAAGAAGAAACTGGACTCATTGCCATTCTGATGGCTTTTATTTCTTCTTCTTCCCTTTTTTTTTCCATTCTTTTGATCTTTGAATAGCACAAAGAATTAGTGTCAAATGAAGTTAGAAACCTAGATTAGAAGAAAATTTTCATTCTCTAAATTCACAAGCTCGATTTCATGCAAAAGTTTTGAAAGATTTGAAATCAAATAAGAGGAAAAAAAAGGAACAAAGAAGGGAAGAGAACAAAGAGGAGGGAAAAAGGGAAGAGAACAAAGAAGGGAAGAGAACAGAGAGGAGGGAAAAAGGAAAATAATGAAAAAAAAAAGAGAGTTTTTGTATGCATTTGATTTGCGTGAGATAAAAGAAAGGAAGAGATTTGTGGACCTTATGATGGAGAGAAGAAGAAGGAACAAAGAAGAAGAAGCAAAGACAAGATGAAAAGGAAAGAAAGAGGCGGCTAACAAAAAGGATACGATCGGTTTAGCATTTATTAGCTTTAAATGCCCCAAAAAGTTTTATAAGCTCATTTTGACCCCCTATTGTTTTAATAAATTATAAAATAACCTATTACGTTTTCTAAATTACATTTTTTACCTTTAACTTTTTAAAATTTTTAAGTGGAACCCTTTAGGCTAAATTTAAACACATCAAATATGTATGTAAAGTTATAAACCACCAATTTCAAAGGAATTTTTATATATTAGATTGATTATATATTATTTGTAGATATTTATAATGTATTTATAATGTCATCTAATTTGACTTTCGAATTAATCAGTCGAATCCGCTGACCCCTAATCTTTACCGAGTCACTATCTAGTTTGAGTTTTAAAATATAGGTGCCAACAGGGGATCCTTTAATTCTTTATTTACTTCTCTTTATCCAAAGAAATTATATTGCTGATTGATTGACCAAATGTTGAGTCAAATCGTCCACCACTTTTCTGATTTTCAGGACTTGTTAATCGTGTTACTGTTATACTTTATTTATCAGGTGGCAAAATGGATGGCAGAAAGGTGGACAATTAAGACAGTTGGACCAACAGCTCCACTACTTTTTGTAGACAAGAGACTGCAGAATGGAAATGATCAACAAGGAAACTATCTGTTTGAGACAAACGCTGAAGCTTGCTTAAAATGGTTGGACGAAAGAGAAACATGTTCTGTAGTTTATGTATCGTTTGGGAGCATAGCAGCGCCCGATAAATCTCAGATCGAGGAAGTGGCAGAGGCCCTCCTGAGGAGCAACTGCAAATTCCTTTGGGTATTCAGAGAAGAAGAAGAGAGTAAGCTGCCAAAGAATTTCAAGTCTGAGTCTTCAGAGCAAGGCCTAATCATAAACTGGTGTCCACAACTTGAGGTTCTAGCCCACCGGACGATCGTGTGTTTCGTGACTCATTGTGGATGGAATTCAACCATTGAAGCTCTGAGTGCAGGCGTGCCAATGATAGCAGTGCCACAATGGATTGATCAAACTACAAATGCTAAGTTTATTGCTGATGTATGGCAAACGGGGCTGAGAGTGAAGCTAAATGATAAAGGATTTGTCGGAAGAGAAGAGTTTGAGTATTGTATCAGAGAAATTACTGGTGGTGAAAAGGGGAAGGAGATCAGAAGAAATGCTAAGAAATGGAAGGAATTGGCCATACAGGCAGTAGGAGAAGGTGGAAGTTCTGATAGGAACCTTGAAGATTTTGCGACCTCACTTTTGTGCCTACCATAATGCGTTCCTGCTCTCTTGGGAGGTTGTGGATGGAAACTATCTGAAATAAGAATTCTGTATAAGTATTTTAATAATAAAACGAGGATAAGATTTGAGCAAAGTAAGATATTGAGAAGCTTCTGATTCTCAATAAAAAGATCATTCTAAATACTATTTTCCTCACACTCCTTTCTTTCTTCTATATTCTGTTTTCTTTGAGCAAAGTAAGATATTGGGAAGTTTCTGCTTCTCTTGGTTGTGCAGATCAAAGGGAAGCAACAACTATAGAGTTGGGCTGTTATATTCTGGAGGCGGCGTGCTAAACTTTCTGCATCGATTAAAAAAAATACCGTAGGGGTGCGTATCATCTTAAAGAGAGCGTTCTACGCGCCTCAACCCTACCAAACTTTTTAGTAGCTGTCAAATTCAAGGTGGTTGGATTAAAGATCAGAAGTTGTTCGTGTACTGTCTTCCAATAATTTTAAGATCTAATCCGCACATCAACCCATGTCAAATTAACTTTTGATGGTACAAATTATTTGCATTTATTAATGCAATATTGAGGTATGAGATTTTTGTTTATTTCTTTGTTAAATTTTATCAGAGAAATTACTATTACTTATATGATTATTTTGGTCTAGAACCAACAGAATCTATAATTGTTTAGAAGGATTTAGAATATGCTTCTTTTGTAGGAGAAATTTTATGTTCGCCACTTGTTAGTGTGTTTGGATAGTAGATTATTTGAAAGAATTTTTAAAAATATATATCATAATACTTTTTTGATATGATGTACGTGAAATAAAAAAGCCATCTTACCAAACTCATGTTAAGAACAGATTTTGGGAATTAAATTATTTATATTTTTTGGTAAAAATACCCCACAATGAAATATTTGTGACAGGTGCAAATGGTACGTCCAATAACAAATGGTCATCGATAAAATACAATAACGAATGAACCAAAACACGTGCATGAGATATCAGTTTAGAAAGTAGTGATGCTAAATTCAACTACAACTATAAAAATTGAGTTTCTTTTCTCGCTATTGTGTAAACACTAACGAGTTTTTTCTCTTTGTTTCATTCGATTGGATAAAAAAAAAAAAAGTTTAGGAGGAGAACAAAGGTTAATTTTCCATAAGGTTAGGGTCGATGACAATCCCTTATGCTTAGTTATAATTATTTCTTTACAGATCGTCTATCAGTTAACAAAAAAAAACAGACAAAGATTAATTAATGCACTGCTCATACATCTCACGAAAATATGAAGACGACATCAGAAAATTTAATCCAGAAAAGTTTCACATCCTTTAGACAACCAGAACAAATAGCAAAGTATTCTACAAAAACAACTACTATGAGTTGCCACACCGTGCTGGATGAAGGAGAAGACGCCATACAAGGCCGGCGTCCCAATCAAAAGGAGTATGAACGTAAAATACAGGGTGTGGGAAGGACGGCGTAATGGAGAAATAAAATAATCAAGTGGTTCAACCGATCTCACTTATTAACCCGAGATTGATTGGGTCTTCTTCTTTTTTTTTTTGGCTTGGTGCTCACTTTTTTGCCCATTTTTGGTCCGATTATTAATTTTATTGGTATTACATTTTCATTACATGCAGATTTATTTCATATGATTATGATTCCCCTTACGGGTTCCATTAACTACTAACATTGTAAGATAAATATTGATACCTACCAAACTAACGTTATGCCAAATTTGATCACTGAAGTTATTTCTAAGACTTGATGGAAACTGGGTCTAAAAATGGATCTCCTGGTGATAGCTTTTCTAAGGCTAGAATTGCATCGTACCAAAGAAAACGAATTTAGAGGAGTACTATCGTTGATTTCAGTCACTAGCAATGGCGGTGGATGACGATCGCTGCCTAACCTACCGCCCGGATTCTATCATGGGCGCCGCCCTGATGGCTTAGTTTTTTTCTTAGATAATTAGAGGAAGAAGAAGACAAAAATAAAACAAGAAAAGAAAAGAAGATGGCTTTTGAGGATATATTGGAATTAGAGTTGTCAATCCTGCCATTTGAACCGAACTTTTTTCAAATTTAGAGTCAATTCATATAGTTAGTTTCACTTTTGGATTTCAAGTTATGAGTTTTGAGTTGATAAATTTGAAACTCATGCTTAGTTCACCAAATATTCGGACTGCGAGTCTAATTCGGGTTTAGTCTAAACTCACTTATTGCTCCTTAATTTCCTTAATATAATTACTATGACTATTAAGTTCTAAAACTAATTTAACATCATAAGATCACTATATTAAAACTGTATACAAACTAGTAACAGTTCATTAAAAATTATACAGACCAAGAATTTTTCAACAATAATGTATCCAAATTAGTTCAAAGCACGTGAAAAATAGTAATAAAGTATGATCAACAATCAACACATCTTCAAAAGTTGTCAATTTGCTGGTACTAAGATTTGTCCTTCTGAATCTTTTTGACATAATTTTGTCTATTGAATATTTGTTATATATATTAATATATATTTTGATACATAATCATGAGTATAAAGCATTAATATTATTTATATATATATATATATATATCTGTGTGTGTGTGTGTGTGCAAATTAAAGAGTCAGGCCTATATCCGTTTTGAGTCTAATAAGGTCCAATCTCAATTCACATTTAATTCGGATCTAATATTTAGAACCAAATTTAACCCAAATCAATGAAAGGTTATATTCATCGGACTTTTTTTAACTTGGGCTTGGGCTGACTCGATCCCATTGACTGTCCTAATTAGGACTTGCATTGCA
Organism: Coffea arabica; assembly: GCF_036785885.1. Taxonomy (NCBI): domain Eukaryota; kingdom Viridiplantae; phylum Streptophyta; class Magnoliopsida; order Gentianales; family Rubiaceae; genus Coffea; species Coffea arabica. The sequence goes on from NC_092315.1 coordinate 47,542,249, forward strand.
TACTTTTTGCTGACATCACCAAAAGAAACAGTCAAACATCTATTGATTAACAATAAATGGGTAGTTGTTATAGATTTATAAGCTTGAAGGTTGGTTTCATAATTTCGCCAAATCTCAAGGATAATTTGGTAGTTTGGCTAAATCTCGAGGGAGATAAATGTAATTAAACCAAAGAATGATCTTTGAGCAAGGAAGCCCAATAAATCGATCGCCTTTGACATATCTCCTAGCAAAAGTTTCCCCGTCATCGGCTTTCGACTAAAGAAATGGTTAGAAGATTTTCTTCTATTCTCTCATGGAAAAGAAATTGGATATTTGGAAAATTATTCCGGTTCTTATATTAGCCCTTACAAAATAATTGTAAGGATGGCTTTTGGTTCAATTAGCACCGTTGTTGTATTTCCTTCAGAAGTTAGATTTGCACTTACGTACATCATTGTATTTGTATAAGAATAAAATTCATGCGTACAATGTACCATAGATCCAGGGCTAGCTCCTGCAATGTACCAAAAAGAAAAACAAAATGAGCAATTAGAGGGTGGTAGAAACTACAAGTCAAGAACAAATCTCCATACATGTTCAGATATCATTGATCAGGCTTTAAGATTTCTTTCGTACATCTTTTCTTTGCTGTAACGAATTAACTGACATTAGCACGCAAATTATGCAAGAGAAGTTCAGGTTTCTTGAAAACCCATCATCTGTCCTGTCCAAACTTGCTTCTAAAGAAGTGAAATGGGACCAAAAAGTACTACTGCCATTGACTATGGCTGAAGACTGAAATTATGCGTACAACAAAGTAATTTTATTGTACAATAGACTACGTAAAATATGTCACACAACTGCATTGAAAAACTCAATTTCATGAAAGTACACAACTGTAGAAGCATAACGTATTGAATAGGAGAAATAAGCTCCAAATTTCTATTTCCATAGCCAGACAGCAGATTTCTTTAACTTCATTATGATCCCCTGAGCAATCTGAAAACTGAGAACAACTAGTTGCTAGAGAGCTAAAACTACGAGACTCCAAATTAGGAGCAGATTGGCTGTGACCCAAGTGTTGAAAACTTAGAATAGATCGAGCCCAAACATTCAAATAGTCAGAGAAAATCTTCTGCCGCCTCAATATTGCTCTAGAAGCCATTTTCAAGTCTCTGACGCCACAAAACGATTAATTGGATCACATCTCCCAGAAGCACCTGATCAAACCAATGATAATCAGTATCAGTACCATTCATATTCATGGCATAAGCAAGAAAATCAGCGCAAAAGAGTAACTAGCAAGCACACACTAATGAAAATGAATGCATTTCCTTCTTGATTGTACTTACATTGTTCATCAAAATCAAATATGACTTGCATATCATGCAGACAAACAGATACATGCAATGTATACACTCCCTGTGATGGCTTTTTTTTCAATTGAGTTTTTTGATGCAGTTTTGTGACTGGAAACAAGCATCATGAAAGTACCGAGTACTAAATCATTAGAACATGTCTAACTTAGTATATTTCTTGCTATAATCCGTCAGTACTAGCTTATGAGGCTAGCATGAAGCGTACATCAGTTAGATTAGTGCTTGGGAAGTGTTCCCGACTGTGGCTTGGGAAGTATTAACTCCCATGTAGAGATACGAGTCACCAGCGGGCGATAGTCATTGCAAAAGATTCAAGAAGAGAGGCTCAGCAGCAGAAGTTAAGCTTTCCATTACTGTGTTAACAGGGTCACAAAACCTGAAGTATTAGCATATTCACATTAGTAGAAACTGGCGGAGTTATCCCCTACAGTCCTTCAGATTCAGCTGTATTATCCTCCTCAGCTCGACCGCCCAACTTCACTATATCTTCGACAAGAATCTTTCCATCTGTTATCCACAAAAATCATGAAAACCACATATCAAAAAGGACCAAGCAGAATTCCTTCAGTAAGAACTGAGAAAGTTGTGTCTGAAAGCACATAGAATCTACCGAATTTGAAGATCCAAAAACTACCAAATTGAAATCAGTAAAGGTCACTTGTTCAACAATCTGTCTTGGCATAAAAAGATTCCAGTTTTGCATCACAAGATTGTTCACAGGACAATAGCAGGAACCTAATAAGATATATTTTGTCTAAAGGGAAATGGTGTTCAAAACAGAAAGACCTACTTTATGATAAGCCGTTTCGATAATATACATTCGAATGTTCAGCAGGGACCTTCAGCACATTACCCACTTCATTTTAACTAGCATAAACACTGCACTAGCTAAAAGCCGCATAAATGTCTAGAAGTTGTACTAGCTAGGCACAATTTGTTTTACCGTGCCCCTTGCTGTGGAAGCCGTTTTTGTTTTTTTTTTTGGGGCGGGGCGGGGGAGGGAGGGAGGAGGAAGAGGGGGGGAAGGTCCAGTATAGAAGGAATGATCTCTGCGCTCATGAGCTTCTCTAGCACTCAAATCTATCCCCAAAAGCCTTGGTTGGTTAATTGGGTTCACAAGCTCTCTCAACATACAACCCAAAACATAAACCAACAAAGCAAACTCATAATATGGAATATCACAGGCGAGTGGGAGATATCTGCACTTACCTCTATCTTTTGAAAGGTTGCTAATGAGTTCTTGAACCCCTTCTTTGCCTAAAGTATCTTTCAAGTACATCGCTGCAGCTGCCACCTCCTCCGGAGTAACTTTCCCATCATGATCTCTGCAAAAGTGCAGCAGTAATCATAGACTTGTATAAATGGAGTATTGTTAATTAAAACAGAGCCCCAATTGGATTGAGTAGATGTCGCTCATTGTAGTTAAATGGCTAAGTTTATCTTATAAACAACTAAAACAACCTCAAGTTACATGCTTGTTACTCAATAGGTGCCTAATCTCTCTAAAAGAATCTTCCATGAGAGAAGACGAGAATTCACAAGGAAAGACCAAAAATCCAGAGAAAAAACAAAGGACACATCCAACAACGGATCAAAAATATTTGAAAAAAACTACCTCACTATCTCCACATCTTTAATTGATTTACAAATTTTATTCATACCAGTTTTCTTAAAGCTCAACTTTTAACAATATAAATGTTTGCCAAAGGCATTATGTTCCTAATATTTGTCAAAGTATTGATCTTGTGAGTCAGCAAATTGAATCACCATTATTAAGTTTTCTAATGAACTCAGAAAACATAACCACCAGCCAGTTAACTGCATCTTTATATTAGTCTGTATGTAAGAATGGGAATTTTGAAACAAGGCACAACCAGCTACACAATAAGCAAAGTAAGTATAATCCACAAGGGACTTTAGTCACCTGTCAAGCACTCGCCAATGATCACCAATCTGTGCATCCACATCATCAATTTCTTTCTCAAGGTTCTGTAGCATGGCATCAACCTGTTTGTTGCAACAAAGTACATTTTCAGATGATTATCGATGGTAAGTTTCTATATGCTCTTGTTCTTGTTTTCTAACATTTTTTCTCTTTTCTGTTTTTCCTTTTCTTTCTTTTGACTTCTATTTTCGTTTTGCTTTTCTACTCCCCTCAGGGGAGGCCTGGTTTAGTTGTTTTAAGGAACATAAAAGTTTTACCTTGTCAATTAGTGCAGATGAAACCTCGTCTGTATCAGCTTCATTAGCATCTTCAGTTTCAACACGAGCAGCTCTATATGCCTTCATTGCTTCTGCTTCAGCCTCTGTGCCTTCTTTATCTACCATGCTGTTGTAAAGTTCGATCTGGCAAGATGAAGAAACTCTACTCTGAGAAAGTTAAATCTTTTTTTATGCTTTATGAGATCAGTTTATATTCTTGTCACCAGAAACTCAGCCCAGAATATTTCCCCAAACAAGCATTCAATTAACTACAGTGGTATCATGCCAACAAGTCTTAGACAACCTAGAACCATAACAAGGTATAAAATTGTAACAACAAAACGTACCTATCTTCTAAGCTCTTATCCATTATGTAAAGGTTAAACAAAATATACAAAATACTTCAACAGCAATGAACATAGCATGTTCAAAATTCAGGCAGTAAGGCTCAGTTATCCAAATACAGAGTCCAACAAAGGCTAGAACTATTGACTAATAAGGATTTGGATATGACACAAATAAAAGAACAAACACAAAAGACCCAAAACAAGATACAGAATTTACAAGTTCATTTGCTTTAATGAGCTAAACCTATTCACTTTTTCATTGCTATCTTAGCAAATTTAACATCCATAGAATCAGTAACAATCAGCAAAAGCGTAAAAACTAGTTTCCCACTGAGATATTTGAAGGTCAAAGAATCAGACTGTCCCAAAAGCATGAACAAAAATGTCAACTTTTCAGAAACCCATGTCTCCATAGGAAGTCATAACAAAGCAGTTAAAGGAATGGTAAAAGAAATTGATTGCTCATTCAGAAAACAAAAATTCTCTCTGTTCTTTTTTCCCCTTTACCAAAATTTAGGAGGTAAACTGCTTTAACCATACCTCTTTATTGACAAGCCTCAGAAATGCTTCACGCTCTCTGCTCACAGACTGAAGAATACAACACAAAGGAATTAACTAGAACCAATTTTTCATGAAAATATCGGATGTCAAACAGAACAAATTTATGAGCCATTCTTACAGAAGCAGCAGCTAAAACAGCCAATGCACGACTAATTTCGCAAAGCTGGTCTCGCTTGTCTAATGCTCTTGCTCTAGCTCGTTCTTGTGCTTCCCTAGCTGTTGGAATAGTCATCTCTTTCAAAGCCACATCCTCTCGACTACCAACACTTTCCTTCTTTCTGGCTAGCTCTTCTTCCTCTTTTTCTTCCTCCTCCTGCAGTTAATTGCAATACAGTCATCAAATCAAAGCTGAATTTATGAGGCTAAAAAGCTTTCCAGCCGATTTCAAGAAACATAGGACTGAGAAAAAGAAATAAGTTTTAGAAAATTTACCTTGATGAGCTCCTCTTCCATCTCCAGGAACTCTAATTTTCTTCTCCTGTCAGAAACGGAGTCTTCTGTGCCCACAGTATCCACAACTTCATCAGGGAGTGAAGACAATGTAGCCCGTACTGCTTCCTCAGGCTTCACCTTCCCAGAAACAGTAAAAGCTCTATTTACAACATATAGACAATTAGATCAGCAATAGCCAATACAGGAGTTGAAACTGAACAACAATGTTGTTTGTGTACCTTGAAAGGATCAAAAGTGAAGATGGCACAGAGTGATTGAGTGACAAATCTAACCAGTCACGAAGCTGCAAGGATATGCCAAAGTAATTTTTTTTAATTCCCAGTATGACAATTCAGTAGAAAATCTAGAACAAAGAAGTGACACAAACTAGCCTCAATCAAGGGGTCCTCTTCGGAAAGTCGAACATTTTTGTGCATATAAGAAGATATGGTGAATGCATGCTTGCATGTATGCATGTGTAAAGTTTGAGTTTTTCCCATTCTCTTTTCAATCCACTAGTGGGGAAAGGAAAAGGATGGGAGCATTTTCCGCTTTATATGACAAGTTAGAGCCACATGAATGCGAAGAAAGTTAAAACAACAAAATTTTGCAATTGTAAAATTTCAGGATGCAGTCTGATATTTAAAGGGCTTATGCTGAACAACCTTGGAAAAAAATAAGGACCAACTTCATTTGGTGGTATTCAACAAGAAGTGCCAGATTAAGAAGACTCATTATACAGAAATGACTTGTGCTTTAAAGTAAGAGTGCAGACCCCTCCTGTATGACTTTTCCGTTTACATACAAGAACAATGTGTCGTATGTTTCTTGGGTTAGGATAAAATTTATACTTTCTTGAACTCCACTATGCACAACATTCATGTAAATTCTGTAGCATGAAAGATTACCAAAGCTACTCATCTCCTTGGGCATTAAAATTAGTACATAACTCCTACGTGAATCACCAGTTTAAATAAGCCACGAATCAAAATACTGGGAGATCTACATCCAAATATGGTGCCGAAAGAATGTGGTCTAAATGATCAATCCAAATATGAAGTACTAACTTTGTTGACCTCATGAAAGGTCAATCCACCAATGTTGATTGAGATCAATTTTCAGAGGGAGGAAAAAAAAAGAAGTGGAAACAGCCTCAGACAGGTTAAAGTAGAGAATACCTGTTGGCGCATTTCCTCCACTGAAAGCAGTCCTAGCATGCCACGCTCTCTACAGTCCTCACGGAGTTCAGCCTCTGATAGAGACTCCACACCTTCCGCTTGAATCAATTTATCATCATTCTTTATGCTATTAATAATATGTATTAAATCTTCAGAAATGATAATACTGTGAACTCAATTAATCATACAGAGGAAAGTAAATTAACAGTTTCATGTGGATAAAGGTATGAAGTTATGCAGAGGATTTGTGTGGACAACAAAACTTTTATCAGGAAATATTTAAGATCAAAGCAACAACAAAATCTGAACAGTTCAACAAATTAAAAAGTCAACATAAGAAAACCAATTTTCCCAATTCAAACACCAAAAAAAAAAAAAAGCAACTCCGCCACATCATTCCAAAGCCATTCTCTTACTAAATTTCTAAAGATATGTAGAAACATTTGATAAGATAGAATAGTAAACAGAGTTAGATCATCCACTTCACCTTTTCAGTCTCTTCCGAAGCATAAAACGCAGATAAGCATCTGTCCCAAAAGGACTGATTCCCATATACTTGCACATATTCACTAGCCGAGGCCTGATGCAGCAAAAAGTTAGAAGATTTAGGCATACAAATCAATCTCATTGACTTAACAAAATAAACATGACAAAGATGGTAAAGAAAACCAAAAAGCAACCAAAGCCGCTTCAACCTGCTTATATTGTCTAACGTGAGTTCATCATTGAACAACTTAGCAAAACCCAAGATTTCCTCATTAGAGACACCAGTTCCTGTTCTGACCTGCATTTTCATTTCATGTGGATATAAAACAAAGCAGTTTTGAGGAATTATGTAACTATACAAACAGCATTAACCGTTTCTGACCCTGTTTAGAAATTCATCAAGATCTGCTGCTGTCTTTCTTGTTTCTCCACTACGTGAGTTCTGAACTTCCTTCGCCATTTCTTTGGCAGTATCCTGAAGAAATTTTGCATATTCTATTCTCGCATTGAGCCTTCTTACCAAATTTTCCTACAAAACAACATGTAATTAACACAGTAACAATGTTAACCTCATACAATTCTTTTAACCACATACAGATTCATCATACATATGTTCTTGTAGAAAGAGCAAAATGCATGGATATCAGGAAAATAAGTGCGCTTGCACTTGTAGTTCAAACAAAAACAGAGGCCAGAGTGTACATGCCTATCCTACTTCTATAGACACTTTTGGATCTCCTTTGAGAATAATAAAAAATGGAAGGACTAAATTGGTCCTAGTTACTCTACTCTTCGGGACGGAGTGGAAGAAGGGAGGGGATTCTCGAACGCGGAAAGGGATCCAATGAATTCGAAAGAATTGAACGAGGAGCCGTATGAGGTGAAAATCTCACGTACGGTTCTGTAGAGTGGCAGTAAGGGTGGCTTATCTGTCAACTTTTCCACTATCACCCCCAAAAAACCAAAAATGAAGTGGTATCTATCAGGAATGATTTTTATCCACCCCAGAAGGCTTCTTACACTTTCTTAGAATGTTTTTTAGGCCAGAAAGCTTCTTACAAGTGGCTAATTCCAATGAAAATAATACAAGCAAATTTTCTAAAACAGATATTCACCAGCAAGGGGTGATTTTACCAAGAAAACATGTCAAGAATTCTCATCAGTTCTAAAGCTTATATTGAATTCGCTAGACTCCTGTTTGGTGGAGTATCTTCACCATCTCCCCAAGATCATGACCATCATGGAACTTTCACGAGGAGAAGAAAATAGGGAAAAGGAAAAAGGGCCTCCTACAGGTAAAGGACATTAAACTTTTAGCATTCACCAGAAAAAACTCTTACCTCTTCTTTCATCTTGTCTTGAAATGTTGATGGTAACATATTTGGGAATAGCTTCAGGAATACAGGTAGCAAGAATTCCATGAATGGCACAATAATAAAAACAGCAAAAGGAACAAGTCTAAAAATATCAGCAGTGGTCCGTGTAAGTTGCTGCCTCTCCCTCCTAGAGAGATTCTTCCCACCTGCAAGTTTCAACAACAATCTTGAACTGATCCTCACATCGGCCCAAAGGAGCTTAGTGCCCAACCAGTAATGCTGCAGTGTTGATTTGAACTCATTTTTCCAGTGAACAAGTTTCTGAGCCCAGTCCTCCCTGAAGAAAAGATAAATCGGGGAATAAGATAAACATACAAATGAAAAGAGAAACATTGTTTGATCAGTATTATTTTCATCCAAATAAACAGACAAGCAGATAGGTAACTCCTCAACCTGCTCATTGAAGCCACAGCTCTCATAGCCGGGCCAATTCCCAAAAATGTGGCCCAAACTCTTTGTAGAACAGACTTAGCAACTTTCTGAGATTCATGCAACCGCTTTGATTTCGCTTTAGCCTTTGCCGTACTCAAACCAACTACAGCTTCATCGCATTCCTCTGGTGAAGCTTCTTTTCTCTTTTTTGAAACCCTTTCCTCATCCTCTTCATCATCACTACCCAAATTAGGTTGCTTTGCAGTAGCTGTAGAAGCATAACGTATTGAATGTGACATCAACCTCACTCCCGTAGGCGAAATAAGCTCCAAATTTCTATTTCCATAACCAGACAGCAAGATTCCATTACTTCTACGCCAAAGCTTCCCTGATGCTGTGAATTTTAATAATTCCTCATTACTGACTTTAACTTCATTATGATCCCTTGAACAATCTGAAAACTGAGAACAACTACTTGCTAGAGAGCTAAAACTACAAGACTCCAAAGTAGGAGTAGATTGGCTGTGACCCAAGTGTTGAAAACTTAGAATAGATCGAGCCGAAACATTCAAATAGTCAGAGAAAATCTTCTGCCGCCTCAATATTGCTCTAGAAGCCATTTTCAAGTCTCTGACTCTACAAAACGATTAATTTGGATCACATCTCCCAGAAGCACCTGATCGAACCAATGAAAATCAGTATCAGTACCATTCATATTCATGGCATAAGCAAGAAAATCAGCGCAAAAGAGTAACTAATAAGCACACACTAATGAAAATGAATGCATTTCCTTCTTGATTGTACTTACATTGTTCATCAAAATCAAATATGACTTACATATCATGCAGACAAACAGATACATGCAATGTATACACTCCCTGTGATGGGCCTTACCAAAAAAAAAAACGAAATATAGCATATACAGTGCATTTGTATGTTCAACAAAAACTAGCATTAGATTCCATATCTAAATTTCCAGCTTCATTCCAGACAGGATAAATAGATAGAAATATAGAATGGGACCTGTTCTTACCCAAAATTGACAAATTTTCCAAAACTTTATTCACCTAACATAAACAACAAAATTAAGCGAAAGATCATTTTAAAATTCATAAAATTACATGGCCGTGCACACAAACAACAAATAAATCACACAGTAATTCTCAAAAATCATACACGCCTTGAGCATTTTGAGAAACAAAACTCATGAAATTTTTCCTCAAAATCAAACCTACTAGTAAAACTTAACTAATTCACCCCAGCATAACAGCACCAAATTAGAAACTACAAATAATCACATATTTGTACTAAAACTTTTCACATATCAAACATGCTTCATTTTCCCCACAGAATTTAAAAAAAAAAAAAAAAAACTTTTATCAAGTAACCAAAAAAAAGAATAAGAGAAAGACAAAAAGTCACAGAGGAAAAGCGAAATTTCTGACAATTAAAACGAACTTGTCGCCCAAGAAATGCGAAATAATTATCGCAACTGAATCAAAATCACTCCGAGCAACAAAATTTTACCTTCAAAAAACAATCAATCAAAATTTAAGAAAAAAAAATAAAATATCGACGTAATACGAAAAGGCATTTTCTTCACTTACAGTACCTTGCGCTTCCCAAATAGAACCAACTTTTCAGCTTATCGCCTTAGAAAACGCGAAATAATCACAAAAAAAAAATCCAAAAATTACAAAAAAAAAAATGTCCGCAAAAATGTAAAGCAATTCTGGAAATTAAACTAAATCAGAAAACAACAAAATTCAGAAAAACAAAAAAAAACCGCAAATACTACAGAAACAACTCCGATCATGATATAATTTTTCACATAACAAACATTAATCGGATAAAACAAAAAAAAAACGGAAAGTTGACTCCAATACTGAAGAAAATGTCAACCACAGGGAGGAATTTAACTTACAGTACCTTGCGCTTAAGGAATTGTACCGAGCTTTCAGCAGAAAATTTTCTCGTTAGAATGCGAAGAATTTTTGGTAGAAATGCAGGTTTTGATCTGGTATTTATTTGGTGCCTGTACGAGGACGAAAAGGAGAAAAGGAGAAAAGGAAGGTGGGGAAGGAAAAAAAAACAAAGAAAGCCGAGTTTTTTGGAAAAAAGTGACCGAGTGGGGTCCGTAGATGGGAAATTATTAGGTGTGGTAATTGTATTGGTGTTTCGGTACACAGCTGTTCTATTGACAATTTGACACCGTTCGATTTAATCTAAATATTTGTCTGCTTTTTTCTTTTTTATTGATAATGAAACTGAAATATTTGTCTCCTTTAAGATTGGAGACTTTTTTATTTCTCTTGGATTTGGGCCTTTAAGTGGGAGTGGACAATTGAGCACAATTAGCAATGAAACTCCAGTCTGGGCTACACAAATTGGAATCTTCTTCTCATTTATTTTTTTTTATTAGAAAGTTAGGAAGTTTACTAATGAAGTTTACCAATCATATGTTGCATACATGCAAGGAGTTTTTTTTTTTTTTACTTCCTAATTCTTTGAGCTCTTGATATCTAGTTATGAAGGTTAAAAAAGAGAAGGCTTTAATTTCTCTAATGCGTACTCTTTCTTTACCAAATTAAAAGAAATAAAAAAAGTAATTTCTCGAAAAATGTTAAACAGTCAGACGTGTAAAATACGGTTGAAATTTTTTTCCAAAAAGAAATTTCAAAAAAAATTTCAAGTGTTTACGAGCAAAAATTGTCTAGTCAATTCATTTTTCTCCACCTTTGTTGACTGTTTCTTGAAAATTCTTGTACATAGAAAGGAAAGTAAATCACAAGTTTATTTGACAGCAAACAACAAAAGGGATTTTTGAGTAACAATTTCCTTTTATTAAACTCAAAATCTCTACTAATTCCAAGATTTATTTGACACAGATGGCAGATTTTGGCAGTGCAGAAAATGTTCCACTCAGCACATTTCTTCCTGCTCAGAACATCTTCCAATTGCATACAAAATTTTACCATGGTCAATTCACCTCGTTAGCTGCTCACTGATTGAAGATAAAACAAGAAAAGAATAATACATGAGAGTTAACAAAGTTCAACTCGTTCAACATTACATGATTTTACAGCTCCTCCTTCAGTTTGAAGATACAAAAAAGCAATTTAGTGGCAACCAGAAAGAACTACTGAACAATAATACTAGACTCGGATGTTGTTCCAGTTTCTTGTTAAATGAAGAAGAAGAAGAAGAAAAAGAAACCTTATTACATTTTCTTCTCTTCTTCTTTATTAGGTACAACCTTATTACATTTTCACCACAACCATGTTTACAACTCACTTCTCTGTATTTCATCTCTTGAGATGTACCAGTATATTATCACCTTATTTAACCCAACTGTTGCTGCCAAAATTTACCATCATTTACGGCCGAGCGCCAGCCAAGATATGCTCTGAAGATACTCGGATTTGCAAGCAATAAAGCTACTGCTTTCCTCAGGTTTGCTTGAACTGAAATGCTCCTTAAATCCTGCGAGCAGAACGTCGAAAAACAAAAGAGGTAAAAACTAAAAATAAAAAGCATGCATTATAGTCAAATATCTGGAATCACCACACATGTTCTAAGTATTCAGAGGGTAACTCCTTTGCCAGCAAGCACTTGATTTAATATGCTTGACACCAAGAAATCAAGAAATCTCCAGTTTAATGCACATGCAACTCTTTTGACCTCTTCACTCTTCAGCTCTTTTGCTTATCAGTGCTATTCAGCAAAGCATGAATAGGGGCAAGTCGACTAGTACATGTTTCTTACAGCTTTGAAGGCTCAAAACCATAAAAGGGGAAAGGTAACGACAAGGCGGATGAAATGTCCTCAAAATTCATTTTACGAATTCTACATAATTGCACAATACATGCTGTGTTACTAATTACGGTAAATTTCCAGAAGCAGATATACAAAGCTAAAAGCAGCCCACAATTTCTCCTTTCATTTTTTGCTTTTTGAGCAGGGCTGTTTGGGATGGAAAAAAGAATTAGCAGTAAAACCATACCAAGGAAGCTTAAACGTGTCCTTCCACCATCCATTTTTTGAGCAGTTGGCAACAATTCTATCCATGCACGCAATGACCTCTGAGAAAGTTGGTCTCATTACAGATTCTGGACTCCAACATTTTTCAATCAACCTTAAAAAAAGGAACATGTGAATCTTCGTAAGCAGTTTAACAGATTCCCTACATCCACTCCTCAATCATAAGTGAAAATGCAATTCAGGTTGCAAAAAGACACAGAAGAATATCAAAGTTGTAGCTAACACCTCATTCTTCTATTATACCACAAAGGCACAGACTGCTAAACTTTTTTTTTTTTTAAATCATCATATAGATCATGAAGAGATCATTACAGCGGTAAACAGTACCTATAATACCAGCTTATTGACAATTACCACATATTCTATAATGCCAATTCAAGATGTTCATTATACAAATACATAATTAAGACTCACTCTCTTAGCTCTGAAGGATAATTTCTTTTTGTCTTGAAAGTTGGTCTCTTTCCTTCTAAACACATCATTTTAGCCACCTCTTCAGCAGGCTTAGGATGAAAAGGTGGCACTCCCTCCAACATCTGTCATGAATTCAGAACCAGAAACAAACCAATTACAAATTATTAATCATTTCTAAAGGAAATGTCAATCTAAAAGTCAGACTTTCAATAAATGTCAAAGTTAAATGGCAGAAACTTATAGGAAGAAGAGAAGGGATGAAACAGAACGCAATGAAGACTTGACACTCCAAAATCATATTTGCACTTGGGACAATCCATCAGAAGATGCACAGAATCAGAGCACACATGATAAATATCTATAACACTCTAAACTCTTCAGGTGTCAGAATTAAAAAAAAAAAAAAAAACTCTTCTTTTGTCAAGATCTGTTATGCAATAGTATCTGCAATATTGTGAAAATGGTTGCTGCAGATATGAGATAAGCAATGGAGGTCGGTGCTAGCATGTAGTTAAATATCATATAATCTCAAATGGGTAAAGTGTGAAGGAATCTTTAAGCCACAGCACCCCACCCCCCCCCCCCCCCCCCCCCCAAAAAAAAAAAAGAAAGAAAAAAACTTTCTAAGAATAAAAGAAGGAATCAGAACTTGAGATAGAAGAGGTCATTCATGAAGACATGAAAAGCTCATGCACCATAACAATAAAGTAAAAAGGTTCTTGAGTGACTTCAGAGTGCATATGACTCGGGGACATATACATGGTACCAACACCAAGCCTGCCATCCCATGAAGAGTCATTTGGGGGAAGATGCTTCCAAAGAACCAACTGTTTCGTGTGACAAGTGGTTCACAGAATGCTATCAGATATTATGTTTCAGTGAAGCAGAAATAGTGGTTGATGTGGGATGGTGAATGTGATGAAGACGTTCATCTTTTAGCCTGTGGATGGTTGTCCATACTTTCCACAAGGAGAGACCATTAAAAAACATACTTAGAAGCTAATCATTTGGCAACGTCAGGGTAACACATGGAACCTATTTGAAACTGCAAGTATAATTAGTAATTTAAGGAACTATTTCTCAAATTAATTGTTCTTCTCCCTGAAATAGTTATGACTTTCTACGTTTAAAGATGTAGATTTACTCACAGACTATAAGGTCAGTGCAAGTTTCTAAATGGTGTCCCAATGTATTTATGTTAAGCTTCATCAAAAAGGAAAAGGAAGCGTGGAAAGCTGTATTTAAGATTCACAAAGCAAGGTCAAAACTGTCCAATTTTCAAATTAAAGCTTTAATGAAGCATGGGAATTTTAACGAGAAACAAGTAAACACCAAGTGAATGCATAAAGCATAACAAGAAATTTCAACAAGATATCTTACAAAGTTAAGAAGCATTCAGACCTCAAACTTTTAGATGAAGATTTTTTTAAAAAATTAAATAAACAAAAAAGAAGAGAGAGAGAGAGAGTATACCTCATAAAGCATCACACCATAGGCGTAAACATCCACCGTTCTATCAAATATTTCATCCCTGTAAATCTCCGGCGCAGTATACAAACCTGCAATTAGAAAGGATAATTGTGAAACTTATTTGAGAAAAAGGGCCTTTTTCCTCTAAGGCACATTTGGATATTAATTTCTCTCCGTGCAATCATGTTCCAGACTAAACAACTTCCCTATATAATATGCTTATCTTGAAATAAATTTCCATTTGGACACGTGCTTTACAGAGGGCATTGATATAACTAGTAGACTTTCTGAGAATTTACTTGCACGGTCAATGATCTCAGGCTGCAGCAATTTTGCCTTGTCAGGTGAAATATTTGACAATCTGATCAATCCAAAACCTGCAACCTTCAACAGACCTCCACAGTCCAGCAAAATATTTCTGGCACCTTACCAAAAGTTTCAAATATTAATACCAGTGTGCTTCTCAAAGAATTCAATCAGATAATAGGATCTCACCCTAAAATTAACTAAAGCATTTAGTTGCCTTACTTTGGCTTTAAATCGCAATGAATTATCGGGTCTGGTTTACATTCATGAAGATAATTCATGCCCCTGCTAAGAAAACCAGAGCAAGATGTTACAGTACAAACTGGATATGGATCCAAATGTAAAGGCAACCATAACAGGACAGTAAATGAAATGCGAGGGAACTATTATTCCTTTAAAGTTCAAAAGCAATTGTACATGATGCAAAGTTGCACTTGCCTGGCAATATCAAGAGCAAGTCTCAAAGCTTTGGATGGACTTAATCGCCCTTTTTTTTGAAGATAGCAACCTAAATCACCCTGTCAAAAGCATGGCTTATGATCAATGTCAATCTCATATCCATAGAAAGGAAATGTAACTGGCAACACAATTCACTCTAGTTTATAATTGTAATTTGGGAATGACAGCATTGACATTTCAAATCTACTCCATATTCCAGAGCAGAGGAAAACAATTTTGTACACTGGTACAACCAAAATAAGTTGATGGAGATATGGTCTAATGGCTCAACCAAATTTCTGAAAAGAAAAATGCAGGAGCCCCACAACCGAATTTCTGAAAAGAAAATGCATGGCTCAACCGAATTTCTGAAAAGAAAAATGCATTAGACACATGTACTTACTTTGTGATACTCTAGAAGTATCATCATGGGTATTTCTTGTGTGACAGCCCCAACAAACTGAACAACATTGGGATGCCGAACCTTTTCTAACAACGTCAACTCATGTCTGAAAGCATTTCTGCAACATGAACATTTAAAGTTCAAAACTAGAGCCATAGCCTCCAAGCAACTTAGAACATAAGCAAACAATTACAAACTGCAACTCCGAAATGGACTGAATAACCAAACAGCAGCACAGTAATATATCATGTCCAAGAGCAAAGGTGAAAAATACTAATAATCAAATAAAATTTGGAAAGGATAGATTAGTTCTTAGAACAGGAGCTGACTTCAAGGGAAAAAACACGTAAAGAAAAGTGATTACTTAGCAACACTTCCAACCAAAGCCAAGGAAGACTATGAACTCGCCAGTTATACAGAATTTGCCAAAGACTGAATTTCTAGCTCTTGAAAGAGCCAGTAATTAGCAAAGACCAACAACCAAAGATTTTTCCAATGGCATGTATAGGTTTGGGAAGAGTGATTGTATAGTTGGGATAGGTACATTAACAATTATAATTATGATGCAATTAGAGAGGCAACGAATTTAGCCTAGCAGGTTATTTGCCATTATAAGTAGTGCAAGCACAACAAATCACGTCTTCTACGTCCAAAATAGGATAGGATATTAATTTGAAATACAACAATATCGGCTTTGGAGCAGAGAGGGCCAACAAAGAACTACAATGGCATCTGATACCATCATCAAGGGAAAAACAGGTTGCACCTGACCTGATAACTCAGACCTAACAGTTTTATCATCTCTAAAAGAGAATGAGTACCATGTTTATTTATTAAAGTCAACTGTTATCAAAAAAATACATTCCTACCAATTGTTTTGTCAGGCATTGAACAGAAAAAACTAATATTTCAAAGATGGGTAAAATTTGAGGACATACATTATTTCAGGGTCTGAATGGCTATCCTTGTCAAGTATCTTAACTGAAACTTTTGTGCCATTCCATTTTGCTACTTGATATGATCCCTGTCCAAAGTTGTAAGTACAATCAATTCACTGCAGCAAAAAGGGGCCAAAAAATTGTTTTGGCAACAAACTATAACGTGACCTAGTTTCTAACACAAGCAAAATTTTGAAAAGAATAGCTTGCGAGTAGAATAATCCAACAACATCTGTTAAACAAAAAATTAACACCAAAACTACCCTACACAGAATGGAAGTACATGCAAGTATGGATATTGCTACGCCATACCAATCTATAGATGAGAATTTGAAGTTTAACTTTTCCAAAAGGAGGTTTTAGCATATAAGGGGCAAAAATTACCTTGACACATACATAGCTGAAATAAGGATTAAGAAATCAAGAATCAGATTAAGAAAGAAACTGCAGAAGGCACTGACAAACTCAGTAACATGTGTGTTTGGATAGTAAATTATTTGAGATAATTTTGTGAAAAAAAACTGTAGCACTCTTTTGATGCGATGTATGTGAGATAAAAAAATGAATGAAAAATGTGTTGATGATGCAAGCAAGTCAGTTTGTGTAAATAAGGTGAAAATAATGTGTAATCCAAACAATTGTTTTTCTTTAAGCTTTGGAGAGAAGTTTGTTTTACAACCAAAGAAACTGGAATTTTGTCTTCTCTAAAACATCAAAAGTAATCCAGGCTAGATTTAATTGATAATAGCTGCCCTTTGACTGAAGAACTAGAGTATTGAGATCCTTCATTAGTTCAATAAACCAGATTAAGTAAATGTTTTAGCCAAGACTTTTAAGTAATTTGTCTTATTTGTTCTGTCAAGTTCATACATCTCACTTCCAGGCTTCCCAAAAATAAATCAAATTCCAAAATAGCTTTTAGAAATCATCTTGTTCTGGAACAATGGTTGTAAAAGGTAGCCTCTGTAGCATATTAGTGCGGTACAGTCATCACCAAAAAAAAAAAAAAAAGGAGTTAGATGCGAATGGGACATTCGTATCAGGAGTGCAATACAGTGCTTACTCTCAAGAAGGCTTGAAAATATGGAGTTCTCACTCCTGAGCGATCCAAAACAATTCATACAGGATTACACTATCGTTCAGAGAATTATCAGCAGAGCCTATTCTACACCTAAGCATTTTGGTAATAAGATTCATCAAAACCATGACGACCATTTGAATTTCAACTAGTTACATTCAAGCTTCATAGCTTCAATTACCTCTTTCCGCAGATTCAACACTAAGAGATACTACGTAACTAGTGACCAACTCTTTTCCTTAAAGCTTTCACAAATGCATGCCTAATCCTCTCATTTGACTTTTCAACATATTTCTTAAAACCTCCATTAGTCATAAATTCAGAATTTTCAACCCAAAGAACCGTAAGAAACTGACTTTCTTTTGCTATCTCATATCAATTTTCAAGAACTTATGCAAGATGATATCAACCTCACCTACTTGAATAGCAAAAGCACTTCCAATAACCTTCTCCGAAGCTAATTCACTATGAGATTTAGTTTTTCTCCATGAAAGCCTCAGATAGATGCAGACACGACAGTGAGCTTTTCTGGCTGTCTGACAGACCTCGTGATGCAAAACAAAGTAGTTGCTAAAAACCCACTACAAGGTAAAACAATTAATGCATACTTGAAATTTCTCACATTGAGCATTATGCCTCACAGGCAAAGAATGATTAGCAAATAGAAAAATGAAATGAAACTTGCCTTAGAGATACCATCACTTCTCCGGATTTGAATATCCATGGGATTGAGCTCATACTCTGGAACTTCCCGAGGATTAGAAACAGTCATTGGTGTCTTTCTGGTTTTCTAGGAATATGGTTCACTTATATCAGTAATCAATCAGAAAGGAAATTCTACGTAAAGAGATCTAATTTGCACTTACCGGAGCTTTGGCTCCACGGGCCTTCAAAACATTGTAAACTTCAATGTTCCCATAGTATTTGGCATCTGCTGCGGCCTGTCACCATGCAGAACTCTTACAAAATGACAAGCTGAATAATAGCAACAAAATAATTATTCATTCATCTATTCATTTGCTCCACAGAAAGGCCACTGCTTTTGCTTGTTATGCATCATATGCTTCTTCCTACCAACATTCATTTTCCTGTTTTACCAAGTTAACTGCATCAACTAGGACAATCTTAGCAGGGAAAATGTTTGCACAATCTGCACCTGTTGAACAAGCACAACATGCACCATTTACTTTTAAAAGTTACACTCTCAACCATTTATTCAACATGCCAACTCAAACCAACGACAAAATAGCTTCCATTTCTCAAATATTAGAAAAATCTTGGAATTCTTTGCCTAATTCACACAAACACTCACATTTGCTTGTACCAAAATCGTCACTTTACATTATTAACAACAACAATCAGGAAAATCAACAAATCAAAACATCAAGATTTATTCAAGAACAAAAATTCCCGCACAATAAAAAAAAGAAAACAATGCACCATCCTAAAACAAAACAAAAGGAAGCATAGCACCAAACTATGGTAAATTATCTACCGTGCTGCCCCATCGATCACGGGCATCAATATTAGCCTTTCGACTCAACAAAAGCTTGACAACATCCACATGTCCTTCGCAAGCAGCAATATGCAGAGCAGTCCTGCCATCCAAATCAATACTGTTAACATCAACCCCTTGATCCAACAAATCCTGCAGGCCCTCGACATCTCCTTTACAAGCCAAGAACAAAAGCTGCATTGTGGAGTCCAAATTCTCCGGCACAGCCAAGCCGTCCTCGCTCGTCGGACTTCTCCTGATCGGATCAAGCGACGATTGGCGTCCGAAACTGAAGCGCAGATTATTCCGCCTGGGATCCATCGAATTCTGCCGCCCAAAACTGAATTTCCCGCTTCTTCTCAACGACCCAGTTGAGAATTGCCTCGATATTCCCCGCTTCAGCTGCGCTGCTAAATCCATTTCTGTAACTGATTGATCCTAAATTGAACTATTTACTCATTTAGTTTATTTGGTTTTTGAGAAAGGCATAATGTCGTGGTTGGCTCGATGGATCGAGAGCTCCCCGGCTCCCGATTGCGAGCTGGAGGAATAGGGAAAGAGGAAGAAAAGGGAGAAATGGAGAAGAAAATGAAAGCCAGAGAAGAAAATGGAGAGGCTGAGGCTGATCGAAGAGGAAAGGAGAAAAAGAGGAAAGGGGTGATAAAGGATAGATTTGGTGGGGTGAATTGGTATATCCCTGGATTGACTTAGCGAAAAAGACGTTACTTTTACTGCTTTTTGGCTTTGCGGGGGAAGATCACTTTTGTAAGATTGTGTACAATTTTTTTTTTTTTTTTTAAAATTATATGAAGTAGTGCGCCTTCTTGCTATTTAGAGAAAATTGCATCAGACATCCTCAAATTTTGTGGTTTGACATTTTTTGTCCATCACTTGTGAAATGCGCCAATTTGGTTCCAAACTCTCGCATCACACCTTGTTAGATGAAACGAGGGATGGGAAGCCGTCTCATTGCCTAAAAGCTTTCTAGTCCCTCGTCACCTTCACCTCCACCTTGTTCCTCACTTTGTCTCGTTATACCATGAGTGTTCCCGTCCTACCCTAATACTATTTTTATTTTTATATTTAACTATATATAAATTGATTAATCATTCTTTTTGAATATTTAACAAAAAATTGCCTTTGAGATAAAGTTTAGAAATTATTTTGATCTTATGAATCTATTTCCCTGTATTTGATGTTACATAAAATCTAGAGGGAGAATTGCAATTTTGATTTCCAATGTTTGGTCTGTGTATTAAATTGGTTCCCAATATTTCGACTAAAATAAATCTAGTCCCTAAAGTTTCTAATTTTAGGATGATTTACTATAACTAACAAAAATAGAACAATGACTAATAGTCTACACCAAGATAGCAATTAATCAACAATTTTGACTTTGCATTTTTCAGTCCCAATTAATCAGCAAATTTGACTTTGCATTTTTTAGTCCGAATGTTTTGATTTTGAATCACATTGTGGATTCTTATTTAAGTCTGCTGTAGTATGCCAATCCTTTTAGCTGCAATTAATCTGCATAAAAAACACCAATGCCAAATTTTAGTACTAGCATATTATTAATACAATAAAAAATAGATCTTTTTTTGTTAAGAAATTCAAGCTTATTTATACATTGAAAGTAAATCAAGAATTAAGGAATGAGAATTAAGCTTGCATTAAATAGCTTAAGTATATAAACAAATCAATTTAATTGCAAGTATGAAGCTTAGAGCAGGAAAAAAGATTTCAATCAGGGCATAGTTTGCTTGAAACTAAAATGTCTGAATAACAGTTTATATAGCAATATACATGTTATTGACACGAGCACAATTTCAGCTAGACAAGGATAAAAAGATGTACTTGATTAAAAATGAAGATAAGAAATACAAAGTAAAAATGGGAGATTTGGAGAAATTTGTGAAGATTTCTTTAGAACAGATATTGAGGAGAAGTTTTCTCCTTTTCGGGATGCCATAATTTTTTTCTATCACATTTTCGAACTTCTGATTCCCTAAAGTCCAAAATGAAGTTCTAATTTTAGATAATAGTTGTTGGATATTAATAATAAAGGGCCCCATTCTTTAATAAGTTAGAAAATTGCCTCAAATATTAGTCCCAATTCCGAAATTTAGTCCTAAGTTTCTAATATTTTAAAGAATCCGTAGAATCATGAAATCTTAAGATTCTACGACCCAAAACACAATCCTAGCGATTCCATTAGTTTTAAGCCACTTTAGAACCTACAAATGATGTCATAAGATTGTATGATCCTACAATACCAATTGAGATGTCAATAACCTTGATTAGGAGATGGACTATCTTTTGACTTGTTTCTATCATATTGAGTCATGTTTCATATAGATGTCATTTTCCTTGTCCAAAAGTAAGGAAATAAAATTATGAAATATTGGTGAGAGGGAAACTACCATTGCAAACTACGCTAGCAAGGGTTGGTTGTAAGACTCAAAAAAGGAATCTGTGTTTTGAGTTTTTATTTTTGAACAAACACGCTAAATATGGGAGTCATGGCAAATCTTGCATGAAATTTTGTTGCTAAGACATTTCTTTCTAGACATGGGTTTCATTCTATAGGTTCGGCTCCATCTCAAGCCACTTTCATCTACTCTTTTGCTTGTTACCATTGTTTGGTTAATTTAACAAGGATTAGTTTCTACTACCTTTCATTGTGAAGATGAGATCATTGTTTTTTTGTGTCAATATGACTGTTCAGTATATACATTTATTAGATTTCATGATCTAATTAACATTATAATTTTGAACTTTGAATTTATTAGTATTTTAGTTTTAACTATGTCAATGAATTTCAAATAATTGTATAACTAACTTTATAATTGTTGTGTTGTTGATACCATATGCTTTTTTAATTCTTTTGATTGACGTAGTAGCTAAATACTTTTGCAAGAGGCTCAAAAACTAGCTTTAGTTTTCTAGTTGTATTTTGTTTCTTTTCTTTTTGGTATTGCTTAATTGCAATTTGGGGATTTTTTTTAGGTGAGATTGAATTAGGCTATACATCCTTTTGGTTGCATTACCCCTTTTGTGATTAGTAATATGCAATTAAAACTAAAGACAAAGAATTTGCGTCTCTCACTTTTGGCTCGAAAAGAGTTAATCAAATGCATCCATGACTTCCACCTCTTGTCAAAAGAGAAAAAGGCTGAATGGGATGAGTTGTTTGATCCAACGTACGGGTACCCTAGCACAATTAATAAAAGCATTTAACTATATCAAGTCCTAAGACATATGTTTAGAAAAATATTACGAACTTGAAAAAAGAAAACTGCCATGTGTTACACCTATTGGAAGGGTAATTATATTGTATATTCAAATACTTTAAATTATTTGTTTGAATATGTCTAACCTATGATTTTTTTAGAAGCGGAACATTTATATCAATGGTTACACAAAAGATCATGGAGTGCTTGGAGGAACGATCCTTATCTGTGTCAATTCCATATGTGAAGAGCCTGCAATGTTTTGCTGGAAATGTAATTTGGGCTTTCACTTTCACAGTTTTCACCTGATACCAATTTAATTTGTTTTCACCTAGTACCAATTTAATTTATTTTTGATTTGGATGATGACACTATAATTTTTCTTTTTTTTAGAGTGTTTAATGGGTTTAACAGAGTATTAGAAAATAGAAGATAAAACTATAATAAAAAAAAAGGTAAGATGATACCTAAACATGCTTTGTAGGTGGTTAGTTCTACAGAAAATCCTTTGAAAACAACAAGTGCTAGATCAATAACAGTGGTACAAAACCGCTCCACAACCCCACAAAGGAAAAAAAGAAAAGAAGGGAAAAAATATATCATCTTATGCACGAAGCAAACAAACTACTATCTTCAGTCTTCCACTCGTTTCATGTGGTTGGTGGTTGGCTAGGGGTTATATGGTGATAATGATGACAGAGTGTTCTATCTATGTAAGAATTCATGGAAAAATGGTTGGAGTCACAAGGCATACATTAAGGGGATTCGGGGTACAAATGGTCATCAGTTGAATCATACCAAAATACAAATAATTAGACCACAATGTGTCATATAGTTAGGTTAAAAAAAATTTTAAATTATATTGACATTTGATAATTTCTGCCATATTTTTCTACAATTTCTACATGAAAGAGAGGTAAAGAGAAATGCAACTTCAACATCATCATGAATTACATCTTTTCCTTCTTTGATGGGCCATCATATGTATCATGAGGATATGAAACCCGGCCATTCTCCACTAAATCCCATGCCACCTTGATGAATCCCTTGTGACCCCAGCCGCTACCCCATAAGTCCTTGCATAGGTAAAACAACTTCGTATCATCACCATCCTCGTACTCCAGCCAATCACTTGCAATGCATGTTGGGGTATCATCTTATCGTCTCATGTTTTTGATTTTATTTTCTCCTTCTCATACTTTATTGGACCCAAGTAAACACTTGAAAAAATAAAAACTCATTATCCAAATCGAAAATAGTTAGTTGAAAACAATCACAATAAAAGACTTACTTACTTTTCCAGCATAACGCTATAGACTCTTCACATGCGGAACCGACACAGCTAAAGATTGTTTCTTCTTTCTCGTCAATTTTTGTATAATTCTTGATCTAGACCTTTCCCCTAAAAAATATTCACAAGTTAGACATACTAAAACAAGCAATTGATGTAGAATAGAAAATAAGGAATTTGTCAAAATATGGAAGGAAAGATGGATAGGAGAAAACAAGAATGGAAAGATCTCAATGAAGTAACCCCAGATTCTCTAGATAAAGTCTGTTAAGGATTTAATTAAGAACCAATAGTGAAATGAGGAGGCGCTAAATGATTTATTTTCAGTCGAAGAGGTCAAGAAGATCAATGCAGTAGACAGTGTAGTTATCACTTACCACTCTAGGAAATGGTCTAAAATATGGCTGTTTCCATTCTTCATACGAACAATATTTTTCTGTACATATACCCTGATGCTTGATATATTTAAAAACTTTGTTAATTGTACTAGGTTACTCGTATGGTGGATCATACGACTCCTGCTATTCAACTTTTTCTCTTTAGAGAGGGGGAAGAAGTTGTAGATGCAATTGATTAATTCTTGAGGTGCTAGAAGAAGGAGTTGATGCCCTTTTTCCTTCAGATAATCTTCATGCTCCAAACAAAATGCAGCATAAACACAATCTACTGCTGGAAATGCATAGCAAGCAGCTGCAAAAGAAACCAGCTCTCATAACAAAATTAGCACATAAAAACCAAAATCAACACACAAATATCCCTTGAAATTTGGCCAAACTACCAACTGAACCTCGCAATTTAGCCAAACAACATAAAAATCCCCTAATCCTTGAAATATCTATCCTTCTTATCCTATTGTTGAGTTGTTTGATCCAACATATGGGTATCCTAGTAAAATTAATAAAACATTTAAATATATCAAGTCCCAAGACATGTGTTCAAGCGTGTAAAAGTCCCAGGGCATATGTTTAGGTGAAAAAAGTTACAATCAGACATGTAGCAAAGGAGATTTTTTAAATAAAAATTAGAAGGGGCAAAGATTTATCAAATCAATACAATTTCTCTTTATTGCAAGGATAGAAGTGAGGATTTATAAAAATATACTTAGTTTAAAATGAATATTTATCAAAACAAACTAGTTTCTCTCTACCTCAAGAACTGGTTGATGTGATATTCGGCCAAGTAATTCTATAATTTTTCTACTGATTTCTTTTCAGTGAGATAAATTAACATCATGCCAATAATATATTTCAACCATATTTTACATAAAATTGACACTTTATAGGAACTAAAGAAAAAAACTTTTTTTGATTCAAGTGGAGAATTTATTATGATATGAATATGATTCTATAATAGTGTTGGAAAAGACTATGTATTGTGGTTAATAAATTACAAGTACTTATATTTATAGGGTAAAATACATAAAACCCCCCTGTGGTTAAGGAAATTGACATGAAACTTCCTCATTGTTTAGAAACACCCACTTAACCCCCCTGTGTTTTGGACTTCTTTGGATTTTACCTACTAACCGGCTGGGAAACTAGCGAGTGATATTGACGCGGGCTAATGGTAACTTGTGACTAGAAGAAACTCGTTTCATTCCAATTTTGCCCTCCATGTCTCTTACAAATGAAACCCACCATAGTTGTAGTTCTGCAAATGAAACCATTTGTTAGAGAAATGCAAAACGAAGACCCAAAAGCGTAAGAGCTTAGCAGCTTTGGATGGGAGAAAAAGAGCTTTGGAGGGGCTAAATCAGCTATCATTTCAAGGGAGAACCCAAAAATGTCAAGCTCCCAAAATTTTGGCGGTGGATCGAGGGACCTAAGGTACCAAATCCGGCGATGTTTCTGCAACAATAAAGCAAAGATTAAGGTCGTAGAATCTGAAAAACCATCAAAAGGTATGTTGTATTATGTATGTGAAACTGGTGCTTGTTCATTTTGGGCATGGTGCAACCCAATTAGTAGAGAGGGAGGCACTAATGAATCATCTTGCCAAAGTCCATACGTTGAAAGGGTTTCACCAATTGGACCTGCTACAGCGGAAAGATTTATCATGCGTGGGCAAGGAATGGAAAGTAATAACTATAACATCATTATGGAATTACAATCGAAGATTCACAATGTCGAAGCAACGATGGGGTTGATGAAGATGATGATGATGCTGACTGTACTTGCGTCTCTTTTGTCACTGGTTGTTATATGTTTTAGATGAATTTTGGGCAAAAATTGTAATGTAAAAGTAGTGTAATAGAATCTGGAGTTGGGACAAATTGTAGTGCAAAAATCACATCCTGGTTTCAATCTGGAGTTGATTTTCATGTTTCAATTATAATTGAGCGAATGAAGCTGCTTTTGTTGAGGACATTGAAAAAAGCTACTTTTATTCAGGACCTAAGGTAAAGGCCCTAAGATTTAAATGTAATGAAGTTGTTAGATCAAGTCATTAGAGTGTCTCAAGTAATATTGCTATCCATAAACACTTAGAAGTAATATTAGTCATCTTAAGATGTTGCCATCCTCAAAGATATCTCAAAGACGCAAGTACATTAATCTAACAAATACACTCTGATCTAACAAAGACACTCTGTTAAGTGCAAACATATAACTAGTAATATTGTCATCCATAAACACTTGTCAGATTTAGTCATCTCCAGCAAAGATATTGCAGTAACGTGACCCATTACGACAACCATACCACAATGGTATCCTACCATAACGTGCCCAAAAGATTCACCAGCAATACAGTCACAAGACATGATAAATCAGCAAAGATATGGATAGTAATCTGGATTGCTATAAATAAACAAAAAAAAACGTGGCATATTACGACAACCATACAACAATGGTATCCTAGCATAATGTGGCCAAAAGCTACACCAGCAACAACACAGTCACAAATGCCACAGTCAACCAAAACATAGCCAAAAATCTAAGTACAATACCACAATGGCCACAGTCAACCAATGTTATAGTCAAAAAATCTGAGTACAATACCCACGACTGTATCTGCCAACCAAAAGATAGCCAAAAATCTAAGTACA
This sequence comes from Coffea arabica, assembly GCF_036785885.1. Lineage (NCBI taxonomy): Eukaryota > Viridiplantae > Streptophyta > Magnoliopsida > Gentianales > Rubiaceae > Coffea > Coffea arabica. The sequence goes on from NC_092315.1 coordinate 47,568,714, forward strand.
ATACCACAATGGCCACAGTCAACCAATGTTATAGCCAAAAAATCTGAGTACAATACCCACGACTGTATCTGCCAACCAAAAGATAGCCAAAAATCTGAGTACAATGAAAGATATTCATACATGTATACCATGATGGTATCAGTACATTCAACCAGCAAATGTTTTAGCATAACTAGTACATTCAACCAATTACTTCCTCTTCAACTGCAGTTCATTTTGTTGGTTTTTTGGAGCCACAATGTTGCAGCTTTGACATCCTTGCAGGTGGTTGCTTTCTCTTTAAGGATCTACTTTGCTGGCTCTCTTGGTTGGTACCACTGGCATGTCGATTAGGCTCCTGTATATAAGTTCGCATGGTTAATATGTATGTAAGTATATTGCAGCAGCCAAAGATTGACAATTACTTTCTAGTACCTGTGAAAGTGTAGTACTGGTAGTCCTTGAGACCCTAGCCTGAGTTGCAGAAGCTACAGATGTTGCATTTGTACCAGTTGGACCAACTTTAGGTGCCTACACTTCAAATTGAAATGAATAAGTGTATAAGTAGCAACAAAACAACTTTAGGTGCCTACAGTTCAAATTGAAATGAATAAGTGTATAAGTAGCAACAAAACACACTTTCGCATACTTTTGACTATTAAATGTTACATTACCTTGTAAAGTTTAGACTCAGGGTGAATCGCTGATTTGCAAGTTCTTATGTTATGTCCAGAATTCAAACACCTCCGACAGTAAACTGCAAGACCTTTTCTACTTGCTTTCTACTGATTTGTAGGTTCTTCTGGACCCTTCTTCCTCTGCTTTTTTGGCCTACCAGGTTGTCTCTTCACCAATGGTGGGTTCAAATATTGCATTTTGCTATCTACCCAAAACTGTCTCGAAGGAACAGGACCAATTGTGAAGTTGTAGGCTCTTAAATATGCTTCCCTATGGTAACAAGCATCAACATATTCCTCGAATTTCAACTTTCTGCTCTGAATGCAGGCAACCGCATGCACGCAAGGAATGCCACTAAGCTGAAAATGACCACAGGTGCATGTTTTCATCTCTAAATTGACAACATTTGTCCTTCCATAGCCATCAACTTCCAAATTCCCATTTCCTCCATAAACCGCAACACAATTTCTTGCCTTTATCTTAAGTTTCTCTAACTTCTCATAAATGTTCGGACACAAAGTGCCACCATGTTTCAGCATGCCCTCTCGCTTGGTTACCATCCTTTGCATTAATCTCCTCCGAATCCACTCCAGCATTGTTATTATTGGCTCTCCTCTAGCTTTTAGAATGTAATTATTCCATGACTCACTCATGTTGTTAACGCAAGTGTCACTCCTACAAGCTGTGCTAAAGTGAGCTCTGGACCATAGTCTTGGAGGCAACCGTTTGAACCACCCCGCAGCTGTTAACTTGTCACCTTCTTGTGGGTCAGCCCTTTCCAGATTTGCTAGGGCAGTTTCATGCTCCGGCATGTTTGCTGCTGCAGCAACATCCCAAAAAAGGTCTCGAAGGTCTTGATTCTTGAATCTCTGTTTGAAGTTCTCGAACATATGTTTCAAACATAATCTATGCTCTGATTCAGGAAACAATTCTTCAATTGCATGGACAAGACCCTTTTGTCTATCCGAGATGAAAGTGTAAGCCACTCCTTTGTTTCCTCTTCCAATTTGACTGATTAATTCCCGTAAAAACCAACTCCAACTGTCGTAATTCTCTACCTCAACAACAGCAAAGGAAATAGGGAACATATTCTCATTGGCATCCCTACCCAAGGCTGTAAGGAGTTGACCTCCAAAGGGACTCTTGAGAAAGCAGCCATCTAGTCCTATGATAGGCCTACATCCTTCTAGGAAACCATTTTTCAAAGCACCTAAACCATAATATATCCTCTGAAATGTAGCCCTTTCCTCAATATTTCGCCTATCAATTAGCAATGAAATATGACTATCAGGATTTGAATTTTTAACAGTAGCTACATAATCCCAAAGTCTGTGGTATTGCTCCATGTCATTGCCCCTAAGTGCCTCTAATGCTTTTTGCTTTGTTCTGGCAGTTTTATTCTGACTAATGTCTACCATAAACAGTCTTCTTGTCTCATTCACTATGCCAGGAATACTGCACCCAAGATCATCCTTCACTTTGGCTTGAAATTTATTACTCAGTTATGTTGAAGTGGCATGTCGATTGCTGTAATCCCTGCCACAATGATGCTCTCCCTTAAGAGTCTTGATCATAAATGTCTTTGTTTTCTGGATTGTGCTTGCATGAATTCTCCAACTACACCCCTTTGCACATTTAGCTGTGATTCGAGAGCCTTCATTTCTGATGTAGTTGTGCTCATATCCCTCCCTAATTTCCCATTCCACCAAAGCCTCTCTAAATTTATAGAAGCTAGTAAATTTATGACCAACCTTTAGTTCAAAATGCTCTTTCCTAAATTCCTCATCCGCATTGAAGTAACTGTAGACAGGGATGCTTTCGTCATCAGATCCTATTCCTCTGTCAAACAGATTTTCATCATCCTCTACTTCCTCGTTCCAGTCCTCTTCCTGCTCAGTCGCATGGCATCTATCATCCCTCCTTGATGTTGGCTGACTTCCCACTTCATGTTGGTAATTGGATTGGGTTTGCTGTTGATGTTGTCCCAAATCAGGTTGTTTTGTAGCTTTTGGTTGCAGATTTTCTTGTTGCTGTTGATGTTCATCTAAATCAGCTTGCTTTGTAGCTTTTCCTTGTTTACATTCTTGTTGCTGCTCAGACCCAATACCAACCGAATTTGCAGATCCAACATTTATAGATGCCTGTGTTGATTCTTGACCATGTAAACCTGCAAATATGTCATCATCTTCAGGCAGTTCTACTGTTTCTCTTAGCCAGTCAGGAAGATCTGAATAATCTGGTATGACTTCACTTTCTTCTCCGCCTTCTCTCTCTGCCTGTGTGGTTGGTTCTCCGCTACAATCAGTCTGCTCTTCTATTGGATCTCTTTCTGCCTGTGTTGTTTCTTCTGCTGCCTTCCTTGTAGGAGACTGCCGGAGCTCTGTTTCTTCTGCTGCCTTCCTTGTAGGAGACTGCCGGAGCTCTGATGATGTATCACCTTCTTCTTTGTCTTCAAATAATCGTCTGACTGATTTCCTTGCACTTAACTTTACTCTTTGCAACTTAGCTTTTTTATCATTTGTTGTCTTCGTTCTCTTGGACTTGTTCACGTGTTGGGGTCCCACTGAAATTGGATCTGACTGTATTTGTGGTGACTCTTCTTCACAGATCCCCTTTGCTCTATCTCTAATGTGTGGATTGTCATTATTGTCCTCCCTCCCAATTACTAAAGGGTCAATGTCATCCCTGCCTTTAACAGTTGAGGACGAACCAATCTCAGCCTGCCAGCCATCATGATACGGAAGTGCAAGTAGGCCATCACCAGTCACTCTCTTGTACATTAATTTTCCTTCTGGGGACACAATTTCAATTGGATCATGCCCCCTCTCAGCATATATGTGCATTTCTGGAAGCCCCTCATAACATGTTGTCAATAATTCGATGTCGACATCATCGTTGATGGGAACTGCACCAACATCAAGGTCATGAAACGGAATAGAGTACCATAAATTCACATTTGCTACGCCGTGCTCAATTGTTTGGTACATTTTTTCAAACGCAAATACAGATAATTCATCAGGGTCCCGTCCACAAAATACCCTCACGTGTTCGCAAGTGTATCTAATTCTCGGTTTCCATTTGAAATATCCACCATAATGCATATGTATGTCTATGGTCTGCCACGGATTATCTCCCATTCTTATGCACCTAACCCAAAAAATCAACATTAACACACTTATCTAGAAGGATAAAAATCATAATCAATACCAGTATAGACCACAGTAGTTCTGATTACTCCAAAAAAATAAATAATCAACATTAACACACTTATCTATAAGAATAAAAATCATAATCAATACCAGTATGGACCACAGTAGTCCTGAATACTCCAAAAAAATAAATAATCAACATTAACACACCTATCTAGAAGGATAAAAATCATAATCAATACCAATATGGACCACAATAGACCTGATTACTCCAAAAAGACCCATATTTTTTGCAGTATATTGCAATTTTTAAAAAAATTTCCCCCAAAGATTGTCAGAAAAGCTTCTGACTAAGCCAAACCCAGACTTTTTGCGTATTTACCAATTTTAAACAAAATTTTTCTACAAACATTGTCCGAAGATTGTCGGGAAAGCTTCTGACCAAGCCAAAACTGAAAATTTGCATATTTACAGAATTAAAAAAAAATTTCGCACAAACATTGTCGGAGAAACTTCTGACTAAGCCAAAACTAACAATGGCGATTCTTTTACCAAGTTTCAAAATATCCCCAACACTTTAACAAATCAACTCGTCTATTGCTTAAGGTTCGGATATGTATTTTACCTGGTTAATAGATAAGTCCAATGCGTTGCGACTACGACCAATCTGCACAGCAACGCCGACCGATCTACACTATAACGCCGATCGATGTTCACTATATATCCCGCCGATCTGCAACACAAACACCTTCTTCTTGGCTGTAGGTTTAGGGTTTATCTCTCATTTTATGAAATGTAGCTCAAGCCCGACTGATCTTCACCGTAACTCACACCGCTATGCATAATGGTGCTTCTTCTTGGTTGTAGGTTTAGGGTTTCTTTCTACGCGATTTTCAGAAGTCCTCTACTGCATCTGTAACTTTTCACATATTATATATGAGGGTATTTTTGGTATTTCATGTTATTACCGGCTTCCCAGCCGGTTAGCAGGTAAAATCCAAAGAAGTCCAAAACACATGGGGGTTAAGTGAGTGTTTCTAAACAATGAGGAAGTTTCATGTCAATTTCCTTAACCACAGGGGGGTTTTATGTATTTTACCCATATTTATATTACAATTAAATTTAATTATTATCATAAATCCAATACTCCCTTTTAAGGTGATTGCTGCCATTTTTAAAATAAGTTACAAGTACTTGTGATTGATAGTAAAGATTATTTGGAGAATCAAAATTTTTGTTGTATTGTCATTATACTAGATGTTGAGATTGATTCATTCTATTATTTTAAAAAGATACAATTTATCAATTACATTTTACAACATATCCTAGAAAATTGATCGTTTTAAATTTTTACAAATTTATAGAAACTAACTTATTTTTTGTAGTTAACCAATTAGTGAAGTACATACTAGTTGAGCAAAAAAGTTAACTTAAACAATGTAATTTTTTTCTGTATTTGACACTGATTGACTGGACAATCCAATCCTTTTGCTATGCCAGTATTATTTCATCTATTGAAATTTATTTGCTTTATTTTTTTGATTTATTACTTCTTATTTAGTTCATTTTGCAATATTTTCGTGGCAAGTCAATGACAACTTTCATTATATAAATTGGTGAAAAGTAGCACATGCTGGTTGAATGAAAAAACTAATTTGAATAATCACATGATTTCATTGTGGCAAAATTATATAAGTTGTGGGAATATGCTTACACATTATTATTAATGTATTATAGCATGTTCAATATACTTTACAACATACAAAGAGTCATGATAGCCTTCATTATACAAATTAGTATAAATAAAGTGCCTTTCACTATTAATTAGTTTCTTAAATACTTGTTCAAAAAAGATTAACTAGTTAGTTTCGGGTTTTCTTTCATCAATATTGTGCCTCCTATTGGTATTTATTTACTTTGTACTGTGAAATCTCAAAATTTTTGACATTTTTTTAAGGCTGGAAACTGTTTGATAAACTAACAATACAAAATTAGCATAACAATAATTTAATAAGTTTACTTACCTCTTTAGAGAATTATCCCAACAACCTACTGTTACTCAACCACTAATAGATATTGGGTTGGTTAACTATATCACGTTCCCTGAAGGTTAATTAACTGACTCAACATTAATCTACTTTCACTCAACCACTAATAGATATAGGGTATGAAACCCGGCCACTCTCCACCAAATCGTTCGCCACCTTGATGTATCCGTTGTGACCCCACCCATGCCTCCACGAGTTTTTACATAAATAAAACAACTTCTCTTCATCACCATCTTCAAACCCCTAACCAACCACTTGCAGAGCATGCTGAGGTATCATCTTGCCTTCTCATTTTCTGTTTTCATCTACTCCTCCTCATATCGTGTTGGACCCCTATAAACACCCTGAACAAAAAAGTTATACCGTCATACAAATAGAAAATAATCAATCACGTAATAACATTGATACCAAATGAAAACAATAACAGTGAAAGACCCACTTACATTTCCAGAATAATGCCGTAGGCTCCTCACAAATGGAACTGACACAGCTAAAGGTTGTTCCTGCAAACGCTCCATAATCTTTTCTTTGCTGCCAATTTTTGTATAATCCTTGATATAGATCTTTCGCTTCTAAAAAAAACATACACAAGTTAGACAAGATTTTTAAAAAATATACACAAGTTAGACAAACTAAAACAAGCAATTGATGTACTTGAATAGATAATATAATTACCACTCCGGGAGGTGTAACACATGGTTGTTTCATTCCTTTAAATGGACAATGATTTTCTGAACATACACCACGCAACTAGATATATTTAAACGCCTTGTTAATTGAGCTAGGATACCCATATCTTGGATCAATGGACTTCCCCCATTCGGCCTTTTGCTTTTCAGACAGGGGGAAGAGGTCATGGATATAGTAGATCAATTCTTGAGGCGCTAAAAGATGCAGCTGAAATTACTCTGTCTTGAGAAATTTTTCATGCTCCAAACATAATGCCGCATACACGCAATTTACGGCTGGAAATGCATCGCAAGCACCTACGCAAAAAAGCAGTTTCCATGATAAAGTAAAATAGAAAAAAGAAAAACAACATACAAACGAAAATCAACACACAGATAGCCCTTGAGATTTTACCAAACTCCCCACCAAACCCCAAGATTTAGCCAAACAACATAAAATCCCCCTCTTAAAAAACGTCTATTGCATATCTTGGACGAATTAGTGAAATGACTAGATGCTTACAACACTTATGAATTAGTGAAATGACCAAACCCCAAGATTTAGCCAAACAATATAAAACGGAAAACTCTTACTTGATCAACACCCACTAATCATAATAGCAATATAATGATAAAAAAAAATTTCAGTCTTTTATGAATTTTCAGATCCAATTTCAAAAAATTTCCAAATCTTCAAAACACTAAAAAATTTGCCCTAATCATTGAACATGGACATTCACATGCATATCATAATCTTGATTTTGATTGTCAAAACTTGATTCACAAGTGCTTGCTTACTTGCAAACATCTATCGCGAATAGGGGTAATGCTTTTAGAGGGATGAACAGCCCAATTCCACTTCACCTAAAAAAATCTCAAAATTACAATAAGCAATAGAGAGAGAGAGAGAGAGAGAGAGAGGGAGAGAGCAAATACAACTATAAAACTAAAATTTGGCCCATGAACAGGAAAACAATCGAAAATTAGGCATAAAAGCATTATAAAATAAAACATTGTAATGTACAATGGAAAAAATTCAGAATTGGGCTCAAATGCATGATAAATGAAAGATGAAAACATTGTAACATACATATTTGAAAAATGGATGGGAAAAATCAACAGGTTCCAGGTCAGGCGGGGGCTCTAGATCTTCCAGTAGATCGCGCAAAAGTTCAAATCTCGACATCCTGCCAAAAAACAACAATGATGTAAAAAGTATCAGTAGGATGAAGGAAATAACACCAGTGATTTGCATTACATAAATCAAAAGTTTTCCGCAAAAAAAACATAAATCTTCTCAAGCAATCATCTTACTTACACACTTAATGTTAACAACAGTCCTGAAGTTCAAGCATCAAAGCAATAGTAACTTTGGTATAAGAGATGAGTATATTAAAGGGCGCATCAAGTGTGCTAAACACCTTCAGATTTAGGTAACAAATTATTGACATAATCACACAAAATATGGAACATGAATCCAGCTTTTCACTTAGTCCGAATTTTGGAATACATTCTAAAAGTTGAAGCCCAAAGCAGAAATCTTAAGTTGAAATGGGATAAAATCAAATGGAGGACCATAAATGTAATTGTGTATTAGATGCCAAATTTGCTGCTTTGGTTCCTTCCTTTTGTTTCAATAACTGTGATCTCTTTAGCTTGTAGTATACTACATTAAATAATTAAGTTAAATTGGCGATTCTTCCATGCTTCATAGTGGTTCGAAAGGTTCTAAGTATGCTGTTAGATAATGATTTGCATTGACCAGTTTGGTGAGCTCTTTCGGCAAATCATTTACCCATAATCGGATGTCAAGTTAGATGGATTTATATAAGGTTTTAAAGCTGCCTCTTGATTGAGGGTGTATTTTCTAATTGATCTTTTGCCGAGACTTTAAGATTCCATTCCTCCACACTTGATTGATTAGATATCTTATTCGAGTTTATATTTGCTGCTTGAGTTCTTCTGTAAAACTTGTATATGGGAACAAAAGATGGGATAAGATTCGAGCAATAATAACTTATTAGGATACGAATATGATTATATAATAGTATTGGAAACGACTACGTATTGTGGTTAATAAGTTACAAGTACTTCTATTTATATTACAATTAAATTTAATCATTATCATAAATCCAATTCTCCCTTTTAATGTGATTGCTGCCATTTTTAAAATAAGTTACAAGTACTTGTGATTGACAGTAAAGATTATTTGGAGAATCAAAATTTTTATTGTTTTGTCATTATACTAAATGTTGAGATTGATTCACTCTATTATTTTAAAAAGATACAATTTATCTATTACATTTTGCAACATATCCTGGAAAATTGATAGTTTTAATTTTTTACAAATTTATAGAAACTAACTTATTTTTTGTAGTTAACCAATTAGTGAAGTACATACTAGTTGAGCAAAAAAGTTAACTTAAACAATGTAAATTTTTTTTTTTTGTATTTGACACTGATTGACTGAACAATCCAATCTTTTTGCTATGCCAGTATTGTTTCATCTATTGAAATTTATTTGCTTTATTTTTTTGATTTATTACTTCTTATTTAGTTCATTTTGCAATATTTTCATGGTAAGTCAATGACAACTTTCATTATATAAATTGGTGAAAAGTAGCACATGCTGGTTGAATGAAAAAACTAATTTGAATAATCACATGATTTCATTGTGGCAAAATTATATAAGTTGTGGGAATATGCTTACACATTATTATTAATGTATTATAGCATGTTCAATATACTTTACAACATACAAAGAGTCATGATAGCCTTCATTATACAAATTAGTATAAATAAAAGTGCCTTTCACTATTAATTAGTTTCTTAAATACTTGTTCAAAAAAGATTAACTAGTTAGTTTCGGGTTTTCTTTCATCAATATTGTGCCTCCTATTGGTATTTATTTACTTTGTACTGTGAAATCTCAAAATTTTTGACATTTTTTTAAGGCTGGAAACTGTTTGATAAACTAACAATACAAAATTAGCATAACAATAATTTAATAAGTTTACTTACCTCTTTAGAGAATTATCCCAACAACCTACTGTTACTCAACCACTAATAGATATTGGGTTGGTTAACTATATCACGTTCCCTGAAGGTTAATTAACTGACTCAACATTAATCTACTTTCACTCAACCACTAATAGATATAGGGTATGAAACCCGGCCACTCTCCACCAAATCGTTCGCCACCTTGATGTATCCGTTGTGACCCCACCCATGCCTCCACGAGTTTTTACATAAATAAAACAACTTCTCTTCATCACCATCTTCAAACCCCTAACCAACCACTTGCAGAGCATGCTGAGGTATCATCTTGCCTTCTCATTTTCTGTTTTCATCTACTCCTCCTCATATCGTGTTGGACCCCTATAAACACCCTGAACAAAAAAGTTATACCGTCATACAAATAGAAAATAATCAATCACGTAATAACATTGATACCAAATGAAAACAATAACAGTGAAAGACCCACTTACATTTCCAGAATAATGCCGTAGGCTCCTCACAAATGGAACTGACACAGCTAAAGGTTGTTCCTGCAAGCGCTCCATAATCTTTTCTTTGCTGCCAATTTTTGTATAATCCTTGATATAGATCTTTCGCTTCTAAAAAAAACATACACAAGTTAGACAAGATTTTTAAAAAATATACACAAGTTAGACAAACTAAAACAAGCAATTGATGTACTTGAATAGATAATATAATTACCACTCCGGGAGGTGTAACACATGGTTGTTTCATTCCTTTCAATGGACAATGATTTTCTGAACATACACCACGCAACTAGATATATTTAAACGCCTTGTTAATTGAGCTAGGATACCCATATCTTGGATCAATGGACTTTCCCCATTCGGCCTTTTGCTTTTCTGAGAGGGGGAAGAGGTCATGGATACAGTAGATCAATTCTTGAGGCGCTAAAAGATGCAGCTGAAATTACTCTGTCTTGAGAAATTTTTCATGCTCCAAACATAATGCCGCATACACGCAATCTACGGCTGGAAATGCATAGCAAGCACCTACGCAAAAATGCAGTTTCCATGATAAAGTAAAATAGAAAAAAGAAAAACAACATACAAACGAAAATCAACACACAGATAGCCCTTGAGATTTGGCCAAACTCCACACCGAACCTCAAGATTTAGCCAAACAACATAAAATCCCTCTCTTAAAAAACGTCTATTGCATATCTTGGATGAATTAGTGAAATGACTAGATGCTTACAACACTTATGAATTAGTGAAATGACCAAACCCCAAGATTTAGCCAAACAACATAAAACGGAAAACTCTTACTTGATCAACACCCACTAATCATAATAGCAATATAATGATAAAAAAAAATTTCAGTCTTTTATGAATTTTCAGATCCAATTTCAAAAAATTACCAAATCTTCAAAACACTAAAAAATTTGCCCTAATCATTGAACATGGACATTCACATGCATATCAGAATCTTGATTTTGATTGTCAAAACTTGATTCACAAGTGCTTGCTTACTTGCAAACATCTATCGCGAACAGGGGTAATGCTTTTAGAGGGATGAACAGCCCAATTCCACTTCACCTAAAAAAATCTCAAAATTACAATAAGCAATAGAGAGAGAGAGAGAGAGAGAGAGAGAGGGAGAGAGCAAATACAACTATAAAACTAAAATTTGGCCCATGAACAGGAAAACAATCGAAAATTAGGCATAAAAGCATTATAAAATAAAACATTGTAATGTACAATGGAAAAAATTCAGAATTGGGCTCAAATGCATGATAAATGAAAGATGAAAACATTGTAACATACATATTTGAAAAATGGATGGGAAAAATCAACAGGTTCCAGGTCAGGCGGGGGCTCTAGATCTTCCAGTAGATCGCGCAAAAGTTCAAATCTCGACATCCTGCCAAAAAACAACAATGATGTAAAAAGTATCAGTAGGATGAAGGAAATAACACCAGTGATTTGCATTACATAAATCAAAAGTTTTCGCAAAAAAAACATAAATCTTCTCAAGCAATCATCTTACTTACACACTTAATGTTAACAACAGTCCTGAAGTTCAAGCATCAAAGCAATAGTAACTTTGGTATAAGAGATGAGTATATTAAAGGGCGCATCAAGTGTGCTAAACACCTTCAGATTTAGGTAACAAATTATTGACATAATCACACAAAATATGGAACATGAATCCAGCTTTTCACTTAGTCCGAATTTTGGAATACATTCTAAAAGTTGAAGCCCAAAGCAGAAATCTTAAGTTGAAATGGGATAAAATCAAATGGAGGACCATAAATGTAATTGTGTATTAGATGCCAAATTTGCTGCTTTGGTTCCTTCCTTTTGTTTCGATAACTGTGATCTCTTTAGCTTGTAGTATACTACATTAAATAATTAAGTTAAATTGGCGATTCTTCCATGCTTCATAGTGGTTCGAAAGGTTCTAAGTATGCTGTTAGATAATGATTTGCATTGACCAGTTTGGTGAGCTCTTTCGGCAAATCATTTACCCATAATCGGATGTCAAGTTAGATGGATTTATATAAGGTTTTAAAGCTGCCTCTCGATTGAGGGTGTATTTTCTAATTGATCTTTTGCCGAGACTTTAAGATTCCATTCCTCCACACTTGATTGATTAGATATCTTATTCGAGTTTATATTTGCTGCTTGAGTTCTTCTGTAAAACTTGTATATGGGAACAAAAGATGGGATAAGATTCGAGCAATAATAACTTATTAGGATACGAATATGATTATATAATAGTATTGGAAACGACTACGTATTGTGGTTAATAAGTTACAAGTACTTCTATTTATATTACAATTAAATTTAATCATTATCATAAATCCAATTCTCCCTTTTAATGTGATTGCTGCCATTTTTAAAATAAGTTACAAGTACTTGTGATTGACAGTAAAGATTATTTGGAGAATCGAAATTTTTATTGTTTTGTCATTATACTAAATGTTGAGATTGATTCACTCTATTATTTTAAAAAGATACAATTTATCTATTACATTTTGCAACATATCCTGGAAAATTGATAGTTTTAATTTTTTACAAATTTATAGAAACTAACTTATTTTTTGTAGTTAACCAATTAGTGAAGTACATACTAGTTGAGCAAAAAAGTTAACTTAAACAATGTAAATTTTTTTTTTTTTGTATTTGACACTGATTGACTGAACAATCCAATCTTTTTGCTATGCCAGTATTGTTTCATCTATTGAAATTTATTTGCTTTATTTTTTTGATTTATTACTTCTTATTTAGTTCATTTTGCAATATTTTCATGGTAAGTCAATGACAACTTTCATTATATAAATTGGTGAAAAGTAGCACATGCTGGTTGAATGAAAAAACTAATTTGAATAATCACATGATTTCATTGTGGCAAAATTATATAAGTTGTGGGAATATGCTTACACATTATTATTAATGTATTATAGCATGTTCAATATACTTTACAACATACAAAGAGTCATGATAGCCTTCATTATACAAATTAGTATAAATAAAGTGCCTTTCACTATTAATTAGTTTCTTAAATACTTGTTCAAAAAAGATTAACTAGTTAGTTTCGGGTTTTCTTTCATCAATATTGTGCCTCCTATTGGTATTTATTTACTTTGTACTGTGAAATCTCAAAATTTTTGACATTTTTTTAAGGCTGGAAACTGTTTGATAAACTAACAATACAAAATTAGCATAACAATAATTTAATAAGTTTACTTACCTCTTTAGAGAATTATCCCAACAATCTACTGTTACTCAACCACTAATAGATATTGGGTTGGTTAACTATATCACGTTCCCTGAAGGTTAATTAACTGACTCAACATTAATCTACTTTCACTCAACCACTAATAGATATAGGGTATGAAACCCGGCCACTCTCCACCAAATCGTTCGCCACCTTGATGTATCCGTTGTGACCCCACCCATGCCTCCACGAGTTTTTACATAAATAAAACAACTTCTCTTCATCACCATCTTCAAACCCCTAACCAACCACTTGCAGAGCATGCTAAGGTATCATCTTGCCTTCTCATTTTCTGTTTTCATCTACTCCTCCTCATATCGTGTTGGACCCCTATAAACACCCTGAACAAAAAAGTTATACCGTCATACAAATAGAAAATAATCAATCACGTAATAACATTGATACCAAATGAAAACAATAACAGTGAAAGACCCACTTACATTTCCAGAATAATGCCGTAGGCTCCTCACAAATGGAACTGACACAGCTAAAGGTTGTTCCTGCAAGCGCTCCATAATCTTTTCTTTGCTGCCAATTTTTGTATAATCCTTGATATAGATCTTTCGCTTCTAAAAAAAATATACACAAGTTAGACAAGATTTTTAAAAAATATACACAAGTTAGACAAACTAAAACAAGCAATTGATGTACTTGAATAGATAATATAATTACCACTCCGGGAGGTGTAACACATGGTTGTTTCATTCCTTTAAATGGACAATGATTTTCTGAACATACACCACGCAACTAGATATATTTAAACGCCTTGTTAATTGAGCTAGGATACCCATATCTTGGATCAATGGACTTCCCCCATTCGGCCTTTTGCTTTTCAGACAGGGGGAAGAGGTCATGGATACAGTAGATCAATTCTTGAGGCGCTAAAAGATGCAGCTGAAATTACTCTGTCTTGAGAAATTTTTCATGCTCCAAACATAATGCCGCATACACGCAATTTACGGCTGGAAATGCATCGCAAGCACCTACGCAAAAAAGCAGTTTCCATGATAAAGTAAAATAGAAAAAAGAAAAACAACATACAAACGAAAATCAACACACAGATAGCCCTTGAGATTTTACCAAACTCCCCACCAAACCCCAAGATTTAGCCAAACAACATAAAATCCCCCTCTTAAAAAACGTCTATTGCATATCTTGGACGAATTAGTGAAATGACTAGATGCTTACAACACTTATGAATTAGTGAAATGACCAAACCCTAAGATTTAGCCAAACAATATAAAACGGAAAACTCTTACTTGATCAACACCCACTAATCATAATAGCAATATAATGATAAAAAAAAATTTCAGTCTTTTATGAATTTTCAGATCCAATTTCAAAAAATTTCCAAATCTTCAAAACACTAAAAAATTTGCCCTAATCATTGAACATGGACATTCACATGCATATCATAATCTTGATTTTGATTGTCAAAACTTGATTCACAAGTGCTTGCTTACTTGCAAACATCTATCGCGAATAGGGGTAATGCTTTTAGAGGGATGAACAGCCCAATTCCACTTCACCTAAAAAAATCTCAAAATTACAATAAGCAATAGAGAGAGAGAGAGAGAGAGAGAGAGGGAGAGAGCAAATACAACTATAAAACTAAAATTTGGCCCATGAACAGGAAAACAATCGAAAATTAGGCATAAAAGCATTATAAAATAAAACATTGTAATGTACAATGGAAAAAATTCAGAATTGGGCTCAAATGCATGATAAATGAAAGATGAAAACATTGTAACATACATATTTGAAAAATGGATGGGAAAAATCAACAGGTTCCAGGTCAGGCGGGGGCTCTAGATCTTCCAGTAGATCGCGCAAAAGTTCAAATCTCGACATCCTGCCAAAAAACAACAATGATGTAAAAAGTATCAGTAGGATGAAGGAAATAACACCAGTGATTTGCATTACATAAATCAAAAGTTTTCCGCAAAAAAAACATAAATCTTCTCAAGCAATCATCTTACTTACACACTTAATGTTAACAACAGTCCTGAAGTTCAAGCATCAAAGCAATAGTAACTTTGGTATAAGAGATGAGTATATTAAAGGGCGCATCAAGTGTGCTAAACACCTTCAGATTTAGGTAACAAATTATTGACATAATCACACAAAATATGGAACATGAATCCAGCTTTTCACTTAGTCCGAATTTTGGAATACATTCTAAAAGTTGAAGCCCAAAGCAGAAATCTTAAGTTGAAATGGGATAAAATCAAATGGAGGACCATAAATGTAATTGTGTATTAGATGCCAAATTTGCTGCTTTGGTTCCTTCCTTTTGTTTCGATAACTGTGATCTCTTTAGCTTGTAGTATACTACATTAAATAATTAAGTTAAATTGGCGATTCTTCCATGCTTCATAGTGGTTCGAAAGGTTCTAAGTATGCTGTTAGATAATGATTTGCATTGACCAGTTTGGTGAGCTCTTTCGGCAAATCATTTACCCATAATCGGATGTCAAGTTAGATGGATTTATATAAGGTTTTAAAGCTGCCTCTTGATTGAGGGTGTATTTTCTAATTGATCTTTTGCCGAGACTTTAAGATTCCATTCCTCCACACTTGATTGATTAGATATCTTATTCGAGTTTATATTTGCTGCTTGAGTTCTTCTGTAAAACTTGTATATGGGAACAAAAGATGGGATAAGATTCGAGCAATAATAACTTATTAGGATACGAATATGATTATATAATAGTATTGGAAACGACTACGTATTGTGGTTAATAAGTTACAAGTACTTCTATTTATATTACAATTAAATTTAATCATTATCATAAATCCAATTCTCCCTTTTAATGTGATTGCTGCCATTTTTAAAATAAGTTACAAGTACTTGTGATTGACAGTAAAGATTATTTGGAGAATCAAAATTTTTATTGTTTTGTCATTATACTAAATGTTGAGATTGATTCACTCTATTATTTTAAAAAGATACAATTTATCTATTACATTTTGCAACATATCCTGGAAAATTGATAGTTTTAATTTTTTACAAATTTATAGAAACTAACTTATTTTTTGTAGTTAACCAATTAGTGAAGTACATACTAGTTGAGCAAAAAAGTTAACTTAAACAATGTAAATTTTTTTTTTTTGTATTTGACACTGATTGACTGAACAATCCAATCTTTTTGCTATGCCAGTATTGTTTCATCTATTGAAATTTATTTGCTTTATTTTTTTGATTTATTACTTCTTATTTAGTTCATTTTGCAATATTTTCATGGTAAGTCAATAACAACTTTCATTATATAAATTGGTGAAAAGTAGCACATGCTGGTTGAATGAAAAAACTAATTTGAATAATCACATGATTTCATTGTGGCAAAATTATATAAGTTGTGGGAATATGCTTACACATTATTATTAATGTATTATAGCATGTTCAATATACTTTACAACATACAAAGAGTCATGATAGCCTTCATTATACAAATTAGTATAAATAAAGTGCCTTCCACTATTAATTAGTTTCTTAAATACTTGTTCAAAAAAGATTAACTAGTTAGTTTCGGGTTTTCTTTCATCAATATTGTGCCTCCTATTGGTATTTATTTACTTTGTACTGTGAAATCTCAAAATTTTTGACATTTTTTTAAGGCTGGAAACTGTTTGATAAACTAACAATACAAAATTAGCATAACAATAATTTAATAAGTTTACTTACCTCTTTAGAGAATTATCCCAACAACCTACTGTTACTCAACCACTAATAGATATTGGGTTGGTTAACTATATCACGTTCCCTGAAGGTTAATTAACTGACTCAACATTAATCTACTTTCACTCAACCACTAATAGATATAGGGTATGAAACCCGGCCACTCTCCACCAAATCGTTCGCCACCTTGATGTATCCGTTGTGACCCCACCCATGCCTCCACGAGTTTTTACATAAATAAAACAACTTCTCTTCATCACCATCTTCAAACCCCTAACCAACCACTTGCAGAGCATGCTGAGGTATCATCTTGCCTTCTCATTTTCTGTTTTCATCTACTCCTCCTCATATCGTGTTGGACCCCTATAAACACCCTGAACAAAAAAGTTATACCGTCATACAAATAGAAAATAATCAATCACGTAATAACATTGATACCAAATGAAAACAATAACAGTGAAAGACCCACTTACATTTCCAGAATAATGCCGTAGGCTCCTCACAAATGGAACTGACACAGCTAAAGGTTGTTCCTGCAAGCGCTCCATAATCTTTTCTTTGCTGCCAATTTTTGTATAATCCTTGATATAGATCTTTCGCTTCTAAAAAAAACATACACAAGTTAGACAAGATTTTTAAAAAATATACACAAGTTAGACAAACTAAAACAAGCAATTGATGTACTTGAATAGATAATATAATTACCACTCCGGGAGGTGTAACACATGGTTGTTTCATTCCTTTAAATGGACAATGATTTTCTGAACATACACCACGCAACTAGATATATTTAAACGCCTTGTTAATTGAGCTAGGATACCCATATCTTGGATCAATGGACTTCCCCCATTCGGCCTTTTGCTTTTCAGACAGGGGGAAGAGGTCATGGATACAGTAGATCAATTCTTGAGGCGCTAAAAGATGCAGCTGAAATTACTCTGTCTTGAGAAATTTTTCATGGTCCAAACATAATGCCGCATACACGCAATTTACGGCTGGAAATGCATCGCAAGCACCTACGCAAAAAAGCAGTTTCCATGATAAAGTAAAATAGAAAAAAGAAAAACAATATACAAACGAAAATCAACACACAGATAGCCCTTGAGATTTTACCAAACTCCCCACCAAACCCCAAGATTTAGCCAAACAACATAAAATCCCCCTCTTAAAAAACGTCTATTGCATATCTTGGACGAATTAGTGAAATGACTAGATGCTTACAACACTTATGAATTAGTGAAATGACCAAACCCCAAGATTTAGCCAAACAATATAAAACGGAAAACTCTTACTTGATCAACACCCACTAATCATAATAGCAATATAATGATAAAAAAAAATTTCAGTCTTTTATGAATTTTCAGATCCAATTTCAAAAATTTCCAAATCTTCAAAACACTAAAAAATTTGCCCTAATCATTGAACATGGACATTCACATGCATATCATAATCTTGATTTTGATTGTCAAAACTTGATTCACAAGTGCTTGCTTACTTGCAAACATCTATCGCGAATAGGGGTAATGCTTTTAGAGGGATGAACAGCCCAATTCCACTTCACCTAAAAAAATCTCAAAATTACAATAAGCAATAGAGAGAGAGAGAGAGAGAGAGAGAGGGAGAGAGCAAATACAACTATAAAACTAAAATTTGGCCCATGAACAGGAAAACAATCGAAAATTAGGCATAAAAGCATTATAAAATAAAACATTGTAATGTACAATGGAAAAAATTCAGAATTGGGCTCAAATGCATGATAAATGAAAGATGAAAACATTGTAACATACATATTTGAAAAATGGATGGGAAAAATCAACAGGTTCCAGGTCAGGCGGGGGCTCTAGATCTTCCAGTAGATCGCGCAAAAGTTCAAATCTCGACATCCTGCCAAAAAACAACAATGATGTAAAAAGTATCAGTAGGATGAAGGAAATAACACCAGTGATTTGCATTACATAAATCAAAAGTTTTCCGCAAAAAAAACATAAATCTTCTCAAGCAATCATCTTACTTACACACTTAATGTTAACAACAGTCCTGAAGTTCAAGCATCAAAGCAATAGTAACTTTGGTATAAGAGATGAGTATATTAAAGGGCGCATCAAGTGTGCTAAACACCTTCAGATTTAGGTAACAAATTATTGACATAATCACACAAAATATGGAACATGAATCCAGCTTTTCACTTAGTCCGAATTTTGGAATACATTCTAAAAGTTGAAGCCCAAAGCAGAAATCTTAAGTTGAAATGGGATAAAATCAAATGGAGGACCATAAATGTAATTGTGTATTAGATGCCAAATTTGCTGCTTTGGTTCCTTCCTTTTGTTTCGATAACTGTGATCTCTTTAGCTTGTAGTATACTACATTAAATAATTAAGTTAAATTGGCGATTCTTCCATGCTTCATAGTGGTTCGAAAGGTTCTAAGTATGCTGTTAGATAATGATTTGCATTGACCAGTTTGGTGAGCTCTTTCGGCAAATCATTTACCCATAATCGGATGTCAAGTTAGATGGATTTATATAAGGTTTTAAAGCTGCCTCTTGATTGAGGGTGTATTTTCTAATTGATCTTTTGCCGAGACTTTAAGATTCCATTCCTCCACACTTGATTGATTAGATATCTTATTCGAGTTTATATTTGCTGCTTGAGTTCTTCTGTAAAACTTGTATATGGGAACAAAAGATGGGATAAGATTCGAGCAATAATAACTTATTAGGATACGAATATGATTATATAATAGTATTGGAAACGACTACGTATTGTGGTTAATAAGTTACAAGTACTTCTATTTATATTACAATTAAATTTAATCATTATCATAAATCCAATTCTCCCTTTTAATGTGATTGCTGCCATTTTTAAAATAAGTTACAAGTACTTGTGATTGACAGTAAAGATTATTTGGAGAATCAAAATTTTTATTGTTTTGTCATTATACTAAATGTTGAGATTGATTCACTCTATTATTTTAAAAAGATACAATTTATCTATTACATTTTGCAACATATCCTGGAAAATTGATAGTTTTAATTTTTTACAAATTTATAGAAACTAACTTATTTTTTGTAGTTAACCAATTAGTGAAGTACATACTAGTTGAGCAAAAAAGTTAACTTAAACAATGTAAATTTTTTTTTTTTGTATTTGACACTGATTGACTGAACAATCCAATCTTTTTGCTATGCCAGTATTGTTTCATCTATTGAAATTTATTTGCTTTATTTTTTTGATTTATTACTTCTTATTTAGTTCATTTTGCAATATTTTCATGGTAAGTCAATGACAACTTTCATTATATAAATTGGTGAAAAGTAGCACATGCTGGTTGAATGAAAAAACTAATTTGAATAATCACATGATTTCATTGTGGCAAAATTATATAAGTTGTGGGAATATGCTTACACATTATTATTAATGTATTATAGCATGTTCAATATACTTTACAACATACAAAGAGTCATGATAGCCTTCATTATACAAATTAGTATAAATAAAGTGCCTTCCACTATTAATTAGTTTCTTAAATACTTGTTCAAAAAAGATTAACTAGTTAGTTTCGGGTTTTCTTTCATCAATATTGTGCCTCCTATTGATATTTATTTACTTTGTACTGTGAAATCTCAAAATTTTTGACATTTTTTTAAGGCTGGAAACTGTTTGATAAACTAACAATACAAAATTAGCATAACAATAATTTAATAAGTTTACTTACCTCTTTAGAGAATTATCCCAACAACCTACTGTTACTCAACCACTAATAGATATTGGGTTGGTTAACTATATCACGTTCCCTGAAGGTTAATTAACTGACTCAACATTAATCTACTTTCACTCAACCACTAATAGATATAGGGTATGAAACCCGGCCACTCTCCACCAAATCGTTCGCCACCTTGATGTATCCGTTGTGACCCCACCCATGCCTCCACGAGTTTTTACATAAATAAAACAACTTCTCTTCACCACCATCTTCAAACCCCTAACCAACCACTTGCAGAGCATGCTGAGGTATCATCTTGCCTTCTCATTTTCTGTTTTCATCTACTCCTCCTCATATCGTGTTGGACCCCTATAAACACCCTGAACAAAAAAGTTATACCGTCATACAAATAGAAAATAATCAATCACGTAATAACATTGATACCAAATGAAAACAATAACAGTGAAAGACCCACTTACATTTCCAGAATAATGCCGTAGGCTCCTCACAAATGGAACTGACACAGCTAAAGGTTGTTCCTGCAAGCGCTCCATAATCTTTTCTTTGCTGCCAATTTTTGTATAATCCTTGATATAGATCTTTCGCTTCTAAAAAAAACATACACAAGTTAGACAAGATTTTTAAAAAATATACACAAGTTAGACAAACTAAAACAAGCAATTGATGTACTTGAATAGATAATATAATTACCACTCCGGGAGGTGTAACACATGGTTGTTTCATTCCTTCAAATGGACAATGGTTTTCTGAACATACACCACGCAACTAGATATATTTAAACGCCTTGTTAATTGAGCTAGGATACCCATATCTTGGATCAATGGACTTCCCCCATTCGGCCTTTTGCTTTTCAGACAGGGGGAAGAGGTCATGGATACAGTAGATCAATTCTTGAGGCGCTAAAAGATGCAGCTGAAATTACTCTGTCTTGAAAAATTTTTCATGCTCCAAACATAATGCCGCATACACGCAATCTACGGCTGGAAATGCATCGCAAGCACCTACGCAAAAATGCAGTTTCCATGATAAAGTAAAATAGAAAAAAGAAAAACAACATACAAACGAAAATCAACACACAGATAGCCCTTGAGATTTTACCAAACTCCCCACCAAACCCCAAGATTTAGCCAAACAACATAAAATCCCCCTCTTAAAAAACGTCTATTGCATATCTTGGACGAATTAGTGAAATGACTAGATGCTTACAACACTTATGAATTAGTGAAATGACCAAACCCCAAGATTTAGCCAAACAACATAAAACGGAAAACTCTTACTTGATCAACACCCACTAATCATAATAGCAACATAATCGCCGATGACCCATGTAACACTATTTTGAACTATGCCTTAAATGTTGTGAAACAGTTTGCTTATGACAGACTGGACATGCTAAATAACCTTTAGTGCTCCATCCAGATAAATTAGCATAACTAGGAAAGTCATTAATGGTCCGCAGTAAAGCAATTTGCATTTGAAAATTCTGCTTTGATGATGCATTATAAATAATCACACATATGTCCCATAATTCCTTCAACTTAACCACAAGAGGTTAAAGGTAAACATCAATATTATTTTCAAGTGCATTTGGACCAGGAATAAGTAGTGACAACATAAAGTATGGCTGTTTCATACACATCCATGGTGGAAGATTATAAGACATCAATACTACCGGTCATGTACTATGATTCACATTCATGTTTTTGAATGGATTAAATCCATCCAAAATCGACCCAATCTAACATTACGAGGTTCTTTTGCAAATTTGGGATTTTAGTAATCAAATGATTGCCAAACTGGAGTATCTACAGGATGTCTCATGTGACCATCCTTAGCACGGCCCTCGATATGCCATTTTCATGAAATATGCAATTTTAGATGACATGAATAGACGCTGCAATCGGGGTTTAAGTGGAAAGTACTACAAAATCTTATGGGGAACTCTCTGTTTTTCACCAGTGGATCATCCTCTGATGGCACCCACCTAAGATGTTTACAAATGTCATATTTGATCTTTGATTCATATTTTTCCCAATACAATGTGCAATCATTAGGACAAGCGTCATTGTTTTTATATCCAAGTTCTAGTTCTTTCATTATCTTTTTTTGCTTCAAAATAGGAATTGGGTAAATTTACACCTTCTGGGAGTGCTTGCATCAACAAATCAAGAAGTGTGTTGAATATGGAATCAGGCATTTTGAAAAGAAAGTTTAGAGAATTGTGGGCAGTCTGGATAAAGGGATTGCTTTGAATCATTTATTAGATTGTAGAATTTCTTTGCATCATTATTAGGCTGCTCTATTTCTAATCTTTCTACCATATCTAGGTCCTAGT
This sequence comes from Coffea arabica, assembly GCF_036785885.1. Taxonomy (NCBI): domain Eukaryota; kingdom Viridiplantae; phylum Streptophyta; class Magnoliopsida; order Gentianales; family Rubiaceae; genus Coffea; species Coffea arabica. Next base: position 47,591,738 of record NC_092315.1, read on the forward strand.
TTAGAACTCCTAATGCATCTTACAACAGTCCCTGCATATCATCTACGAGATTGAGTGGAGGAATTTCATTTGAAGGGCCATCAGGAGATGTATGTAGAACATTCGAAGATAGCTCTCCATGAGCTATCCATTATGTATATCCTTTAATAAACCCTTTCCACATCAAGTGTGATTCGGCCTGGTCTCTCATGACAAATACCCCATTTCCACACCGAATGCATGGACATAAAATCATCTCCCCCACACTCCCATTTGCAAATGCAAAATAAAGGAAATCTTGTAAACCAACTTTATACTCATCACTTGATTGTGACAAATTTATCCATCTTTTATCCATGTTCAAATAGATTCTAATTTAATAAAAAAAGAAATGTTTATTAACATTTAAAAGACAATTCTATCTAACAGATTCTAATTTAATAAAAAAGGAAATGTTTTACTCCATCTAAAATAGAATTCTTCTTACCATATTACAGATTTTTGAACGAAACATTTACTTAAATAAGTAAAGTAATTTCAATGATATCCAGAAAATGCAGCAAAGAGTTTGTTTAATAGAGACAGACAACAAATTAGAATTTCATTCCAATAATTGAAAAAGTAAAATCTAAACAATAAATTGTTGCCAAAGATGTCTAGCATTGAAGTAATAAGATTGGAATATATTTACAGCATTTCAAGTTAAATTTGAACAACAACAAAAACATATTAAGTACTAGCTCCAATTAATAAACCTAAACTATAGTTATGGATTCAATTTATTATAACTGATCATAGGTCTTAGTACTTAACTAACATAAAATGCAGCTATAGAAGTTGGTCAAACCTTGTTCTTCTCCTCCTTGTATCCTCTTTAAGTAGTAGGATTCTCTATTGAACTTGATTATGTGCTGTCCAAATCTAGTCACCTAAGATAAAAGGTTAAAGAGGACAAAAAAAGATAGTCTCAAAACAGAGCAGTGCTTGACAATCATAAAAGAACGGTGCATCTTTGTCCCAAAGATATAAGAATGATTGAAGTTTACTTAAATCAGAAATTGAGATATACCATGAATGAGGGTAAACTAAGATTTGGTTTGACAGTTGTATTACTAAACTATATTGAATCTAAACCATTTTAGTAGAGTCACATATTCTAAATTTGAGTTTATTTGCTACACCATGCCACATTAGTTCTGCCACAAATGGAGTTGGTTGAAAATAAAGACATATTGGTGATGTAACATTTAAAACCCGGAAGTATAGTAAGAACTAAAACAGGTGCTAGTTCCTAGTTTCTGAAGAGTTCAATTCAAAAATTTTCGGTTTCTACTTCAATATGTCTATCTTCAACAACTATACATATCAATTCAGTTCCAAATCTTCTCACAATAGTACATATAATCATACAATATCACCCTCCTGTAAGTATGTTATTGCACTTTATTAGTCTCTTGATGACTATCTATCTTTCTAACAAAACCCCAAAATCCAATTACAAGGAAGAACAAATAAACCAAATTCCAAGAGCCATCAAATGAAGAATGAACAAAGCTGAAAATAAGATGCTTAAACTAGACTAATAAAGTTTCTTAAACTCTATTTGGTTTCTTATCACAATCCGAATCTGAATCCAAGAACTTGGTAATTACCAACCACTCAAGTATCGCCCAATATTGCCCTGTTTAGGAGCACATAATTTAAACATCTTCAAGTTCAACCAGCAGCATTAAAACTAGTTAAACAACTATTGAGATGGGGCAGATATATTTTGAAAGTTTCTTTCTGGCAAAACAGCAAACACATAGCAAATATTATTAGACTTCACGTTTTTGGGTGGAAAAGTATAACACTAAATGCTTGAAATCAGTCCAAACTCATGACAAACAGAATAACCCACTTAATATCAGATGCCTTTTGCCTCCTTCTTGGCCAAAAGGCGCCTTAGTGGAGCGCCATTTTGTTTCAACATTTTCTGTTTTTTTTTTCAATCCGTTTCCAACATTACGATGTCGTTTTGGTGTCTCCTTTTCCTTTTTAATGACTATTCCTATTGCATGTCATATTAAGATTGTATTATGACATTTTGCTAAAAGTGTCATAATAAGTATGTCATTAAAGACTATTTTTGTAGTAGTGTCTGATTCCTGTTGCTAAGCTAGTTTGTAAAGCTTGTGTCTATTAGTGATGCACCTTGTGCATTACGCTTGCAACTTGTTAACGGTCTATAATCCTTTTTGTTTTCCAAATAGATATATTTTTCAGCAGTACATTACCTGTGCTTTTGTATGGGAAGATTAGTTTTATAGTAATTTACCTTATTTGGACTTTCGTGAGAAGTTGAACACTAGATACCTTTTGTCTCCTTCTTGGCCATTTGCCTCTACTTTTCAGGCTCCCTTTTTTTCCTGCTGCCTTTTTGTGTTTCTATTGCTGCTCCACATTATTTTAATAAAAATAGCTCGGGCATATAGTGAGAATATCATGCCTTATGAAAGTGGCAATGCCTTTAAACTTCCACTTAGTGTTTCAGTTTTCTTGTATTAGAATCATAGTGGACTTAGCCTTTAAACTATAATTACTTGAGGATATGTAGAAAACTTAACACAAATGATATTCAAGATGTTCTTAAGCAAGCTTTTCAAGCCGGTACATTATGGCCATGTACTTTACCCTAGTTTTCATGAGTGTTCTAGAGAACTAACCCAATTTCTCATAAGAGTAGTCAAACCCTTACACTCATATAGGTGAGTCTATCAAGAATGTTTCTGTGACTAAAACATCCCACCCATAAGGGCTATAGAATTCATTAAGAGATTAGTTTTCAACCTCTCATATTCGTCATAGAATTACATGCATAGCATCCTATGATTAGACTAAAAATTTGCATGTATCACAATAAGCGACTCTATGATTCATTTGTTCCTTTGGGTTGATCCATATAAATCTCTTCATTTAAATCACCATTATCCATTTGAGATATTTTTAATTCATGAATTGCTACTATAGCTATTAAAAGTTGTATAGAAGTCACTCTTGTAACTGGTAAAAAAGTATCGAAGAAATGTATCTCTTCCTTTTGCTTAAAACCTTTTGCAACAAACCTGACTTTATATTTATCTATAGTGCCATCAGGTTAAAGTGTTTTCCTTAATATCCATTTACAACCTATAGTTTTACAAACTGGAGGTAAATCAACTAATTTTCAAGTTTTATTAGACATTAAAGATTCCATTTCATCATTAATTATTTCTCTCCAAAAATCAGAAACAAATGATGACAAAGCTTTAGAAATAGTTATAGAATCCCCCTCTACATTATAAGTTTGAAAATCAGGACCAAAATTTTTTTGTATTCTTTTCCTTTTACTGGATCTCAATTGCTCTTTTCCTCTAGTTGAACCTTTAGCGTTAGAAGAACTAGTTTCTTCGGATATTCCACTATATTAGTTCAATTTTATACCCCCACTATCTTTAAATTTGAATGAAAATTTATTTTCATGAAAAATTGCATCTAAAGATTCAATTACTACGTTATTTTCTAAATCTAGAAATCTATATGCCTTACTATTTAAAGAATATCCAAGAAATATTCATCTAATTGCTTTTATTCCTAATTTTGGAATTTTTGGTTCAGAAATGCCTACATACGCTAAACAACCCTATACTCTAAAATATTCAATATTGGGTTTTTATTTCTCCATAATTTGTGAGGAGTTATTAAATCTTTTTTATGTGGTAAATAAAGTATAATTTGCTGATAAAATAGCTTCACCCCATAAATTTTTAGGTGCACTCGAATTTGCTAACATAGCATTTGTTAAATCTATCAAAGATTTATTTTTTCTTTCAGCCACACCGTTTGATGGAGGTGAATATGATGGAGTAACCTTATGTATTATTCCTAATGATTTGATAAAATTTATAAGGCCAATAGTATCATATTCTTTTCCTTCATCTATTCTGAATCTTTTGATTTTCCTTTCAAAATGATTTTCAACCTTTTTAAAAAAAATAATAAATTTCTCAAAAGCCTCACTTTTATGTTTCATAAGGTAGATATAACAATATTTTAAAAAATCATCTATAAACATGATAAAATATCTTTTACCTCCACATGTTAATATGCTTTCAACTTCACAAATGTCAGAATGTATTAATTCTAATAATTATGTTTTTTTTCAACTTTTAAATGAGATTGTCTAGTTATTTTAGTCATGCTACAATATTCACAGTTTTCAAACTCATTATGCAATTTTGGAATTAATCCTATGTGGCTCATATTTTTTAAGTATTTGCTAGTTATATGACAAAGACATGCATGCCACATATTTATACAAGAAACGATGTAACCAGATGTAGAAATTTCATTCATTTCAACATTAAGTTTAAACATACCATCACAAGCATAACCTTTTCCAACAAAGGTACCATTTTTTGTAAGCACATATTGATCAGACTCTATAGACTGCTTAAAACCAGATTAAGAAGATAGCAAGAAACCAAGTTCTTCTTAATTTCAGGAACGTGAAGAATATCTCTTCGGGTCAAGACACGCCCAGAAGTAAATTTTAGTTCAACTTCGCCCATGTCTAGAACATTGGTTGTATGTGAATCTCCTAGCAAAAATTTTGTTTCTTTTTCAATATCAGAATAACTTTTGAACCAAGTTCTATCATACCAAACATGTCTAGAGGCACTAGAATCAGCCCACCACTCTTCAGTATTTCCAACAAAATTGATTTTAGAAATCATAGCCACAAATGGCTCTTCTATTGGTTGAGTCACATTAGCTTGTGGCTTAAAATTGGGTCCAAATGTTCTAAAACGGCAATTTTTTGCACGATGACCCAATTTTTCACAAACAAAACAAGCTCTATTATTCATATTATTTCCAAAATTTTGGAACATTTGAAACTTATTTTGAAGGGGGTCCTTGATTTGACTTTTTCTGATTAAAATTATTTTTTGAAAACTTGTTTTTCATATTCTTCCCTCTAGACTTCAAGTAGGCGTTATTTTTGTCTTGTTGACCCTTAGAGACATTGTCACTAGAAGTTAGGAAGTTTACCTTAGTATTCCCATTGAAATCTTCACCTTTATCTTGTTTTCTTCTTCAATGTGCAACCTTGCCATCAAATTTCCTATAGTCAATTCTTGTTGCTTGTGACGTAGCCCTTTCTGAAAATCTTTTCATGATGTTGGAAGTTTGTCAATGATGGCTGCAACTTGCATTTGTGGATTGACTTTGACTCCTTCACACTCAATCTCATGGATGATCATTTGCAAGTCATGAACTTGCTCTAGCATTGGCTTGTTCTCCACCATTTGGAACTCAAAATAACGGCTACAAGCATATTTTTTCGAACCTACTTCTTCGATATCGTATTTTTGTTGCAATGCTCTCCAAATTCTTTTGCTAAAGTATAAGATAAAAAATAAAAATCATAAAGTTCATCAAACAAACAATTAAGGATATAATTTTTGCAATCTTCCTCATCATTTTTCCATTTTTGAATACCCTTTCTTTATCAGTCATTAGACTGGTGTCTATCTTTTTTGGATTCTTTGTGGCTAGGACCCAGGCAACCTTCATTAGTTTCAAATAGAACGTCACTTTTTTGGCCCATCTTTTGAAGTTGGCCACTAAAGCGAAATGGTTTGTTAAGACCACTAGATCCAATAGTGCTAGCGTTTGCAACACTGCTTGCAACTTTCATGATACTCGAATCATCTTAAATTGTTGTTCCTTTAGAACTTGATATGCATGATCAACCTACAAAACAAAGGTTAAAGAAAGAGAAATAAAGCAATTTTGTCTAAGTGAGGCACGGACTAGATCGCTCTCTTAAGACGATTCGCACCCCTCTTGGGATTATGCCAAGTGTAGAAGGTTGATGGTACAACAACTCAACCTATGCCTCTGAGATACAACAGCTCAGCCTATGCTGTTACTTCTACTAAATCTACACAATTTAGAGAATCTAAAGCTCTTCCCAACACCTAACTAATGCCCAATAAAAGCGAGAGAAAGATAGTTTTTGAGATAGTAAGAAAGTGTATCAAACTTGGTTGATAGTGGCCTCTATTTATAGGCTAAACTTTAGGAGTATTAGAATACCACCATTAAATGGAATAAATATGTCATATTTTCAGGTACAAATTTTGAAAAGGTCTAGGTCATTGTATAATAGTTAAAATTCACTAAATAAATTCGTAAAACCTAATCATTACATAGGTTACAAATACAAGACAAATCTCAGAAGTTACCCTTTTGAATGGTTGATTTTATGACTGAAAATTCATTAAAAAATTTGTAACTTGTTGTTTTTGAATTTAAAATAAGCATGTGAATGAATTCAAAATATAATGATATTTTTATTAAAATATCCAACAATAGGAATGACGATTTAAGCTTATTGAAATCTATTCATCTTGCAAAATTTGCATCGATTGTCTCTTTCTCTATTACAGTTTTAAACAGATACATTGACCAATTTGTTGAATTGAACCAAAAGTAGTACTAAAACAAGTGTACAAGACTCTAAAAAAACATTTAGAAAAACTTGATCAAGAACCTATAACACTCTAAATAAAGCATCACTTTTTGCTCATTCTATTAGCTTTTGAATGGACTATCTAACTTTTCTATCCAGTTTTTAACTAGTACCCTACCCAATAAGTTTTGGAATAATTTCAAAAACCTCTCTTGAGATTTCTCATAATATTATTCAACTCCTCTAAAGATTTTAAAATGTCACTTACCTCCCTTGTTAGTTTGACTTGACTAAATATTTTTATCAAATGTCACAAATTAATTATATTACCCTTACTCTTAATAACTATTTAACCAAAAAGTCAAAACAAAATAAAATTTTTAAACCAAAAAATGTAGATTAAAACAAAAATAAATTATTATATGATAATAGTCTATATTTCTCTTTATTGAGATCATGATGGCATAGCAAAGGACATAAATAAATTAAATCCAATTAAAATCAACCACTTAGGAGGAATTTGGTGAATAATTAATACCTTGAAAACTTTCATAGACAGTTATATGAAAGCCAAGAATTTTTTCAAAAAACAAAATCAAGAAACTTTTTTAGGAAATACATTTTAATACATGATGTAGTTTAAGTTGTATTGAAAATTAAAATAATCTCTTCATATATGTGAATTCTACAAGGTGTAAAATTTGGAGAAAATGACCTGTTTCATCCCTTAGATTTCGCAAAAATATTCTTTTCATCCCTCATTTTTAAAACGAAATAAATTCGTCCCTGAAATTTAAAAATTAAAACTATTATATCCTTGAACTCAACTTTCAATCTAAATCAAACCATCTTATATCCTAGTAATAATCTTCAGTGATAGAATTGATAGATCACTCGATCAACTCCATCACATTCACATGACATTTATTGAACCAAAAAAAGTAAAACAATTAAAAAATTATAACATAAAAGGCCTATCTTTGTTTTGAAATAGTAGGGTTTCTTTTTTGGGTAAATTTTTTTATGCACTGTTAGCATATAAACTTGTGAGTCTAGATGTATACTATACATACAAAGTTTGGTATTTAAATTAAAATTAAAATGATGTGGCAGGTATCTAGACCCGTCAGTGTATACAATGATAATGTACGAAAGATTAATTCTTTTTTATGTTTTAATTTTATATTTTCCTTTTTAAGTTTATTAAATTTCACGTGAATATTAAGTTGAGTTAACCAAGTAATTTGCCAATTATACCCCCAAAATTTGTTATTGGATTGTTGGGTGGTTGGATTCAAAACGAAAGTTGGTTTCAGGGATGTAATAGCTTTAGTTTTTAAATGTCAAAAATGAATTTGCTTTGTTTTAAAAGTGAGGGACTAAAAGAAGTCATTTTTTTGGTAAATTTTGCTTTGTTCCAAAATAATTAAAATAAATAGTTTAAGTTAAGAAATTTACACCTTATAAAAAGTTAATCTTATTTTATTTTTTATTATTGATGTAAACTTTATAAGTGGGATAACATGGGGGTAGTACTGGAATAAAACACTTTATCTTTCTTGTATTTCCTTCAAAGAGGCTAAAACGTTACAATAAATGTCAATCCAAGGGAGATAAATGAAAATTTAAAAATCTCAGGGGAGCTGAGTGCTATTATGAGAAATCTAAGGGGAGGTTTCTGAAATTATCCCATAAGTTTAAGTAAGCGTAAAATAGTAATGTCAAATCACACATTGGGAGGAACATGTATAATAATTTGAATCAATCAAGAAAACTTTTGGCCAATCAATGAATTGAATCAATCAAAAGAACTTCTGGCCAATCACCTACTGAATCAATCAAGAGAACTTTTGACAATTAAGAGACTAAAAAGTTTACTTTTGACAAAAAAAAAAAAAAAGACTAAAAAGTTTACATTACTTTTAAAAATTGTTACTCTGTTCAAATATTAGATGGAAGTTTTTTTTTTTTCAACTATCTTACCAAAGGTCAATCTATTAGGATTTGTATTGATGGGGCTTCCAACAACCATTACTCTATTATCATTTGATAGTCCAAACAAATTGTAAAGTTAGATAAACGACTAGAAAATCTTGTTAGATATAAATTTGATGCATTCAAAATCTATAGAGCAGTTTACTAAAAGACTTGTTACGTTTCTTGCTTCCATTTTCCATGACTTTAAATATCTTCACTCTGTCTGCAATAATGATTTATTGATTTGCAATCATAGCACTGTCTCCTTATTAGGCTTGTCAACGGTCCGGGTCTAGACCCGAATCCGACCCCGATCCGTGAAATTATTGTGGGTATGGGTCGTAGGGATTTAATTCCGTTATTCGAACCCGGATCCGGATCCGTTTTGTCAAACAAAAAAATGGATCGGATACGGAATATAGTATTCCGACCCGTATTAGACCCGGATCCGAATATAAATAGATTAATAATTTAAAATATGTATATTTATCAATATAATTTGATTAGGGTGATGTATTTGAGTAAAGTCAATTTGATTTCTTTCCTTATTTGATTTTTTTTTTGTATTAGTTAGAAATTAGTGCATAAATATATTTTTCTCTCATTTTTATTAGAAATTGTAAATTTTGATAAATTTTTCGGGTAGATCCGATCCAGATCCGAGATCCGTCGGATCCGGATCCAAAACATAGAGTAGAAGACCCGTCGGGTAAACGGGTCGGACCGGATCCCATTTGGTATGCCGGGTCTAGGTCTGAAATAATGAATTTTGACCCGGACCCGGCCCGTTGACAGGCCTACTCCTTATCTTGGGAACTCTCACAATTTGTGCAAATTTTAGATTTCTTTGTTTTTCTCTTCTTATTTTTGAAAAAGATCAACAAACAAGTCTATCAATCAACAAAGACTTGGTATTTTCTCTTCTCACCAAGATTTGTAACCTCAGCTATTGATATCTTCTTCCAAAGTAATTATCTATTTCTTCTATGAGAAATTTTGCAGACTAAATTTTTCATTATTGAGCAATTTTGTGACATAGGACAAAAAAATTAGAAAATATGCAAGAAAAATGGCTTCTAAAGAGAAAAAGAGAGAGCTTTTATGATTTTATCGAACTTGGTCTTGAATAAGAATCTCTTCCAAATTTTTACAAATCAAATACTGCCAATGAAATCTAAAATTTCAATTTTGAGTGCCATCTATTTTAACCATAAGGTAAAATTGCATATGGAATTTTTTTTTTATCCAATTATTAATCAAAACGATGTCATTTTGAAAGGATTTGTTTCACCTGACTAGGTGGCACGTGGTGATCCAAGTATTTTGGTTTGTACGACAGCTATTCTCAAGCAATTTATTTGACAGCTGTTTGTGCCCCGAATCCATGAAGGAAAAGCAAGAGAGATGATGTAGATAATGATTTGTTTGTAATTGCTAGAAGTTGATAGTTAAATTACAATTAGCCAATTTTTTGTTGGATATGCCTTTGAATTTTTTTTGGGTAAATTAAAATTTGCATTTGCATTTGAATTTTTTGATAAATTAAAATTTATTTCCAAGCAGTAAAATGTACGTTACAATCACTACAACCCATGAAAGCAAAACGATTTTTCTTTGGATTTGCTTGTCATGTTTGGATATCTTTCCACTTGGTGCCATTACAGTTTTTATCATTCTTATCTGGAGCTTTCTAATTGTGGAGTGATTGTAGTTTACATTCTTATTGCGTGATTTGGAAATTGTGCAATTGGAAAAGCTATTGATGTGTCAATTTGGTCGACTTGAGTATGTAGTGTTCTCTCGTATGCTGTTTTAAGTAATTTTTAGCTAATACAAATGGTTAAATGCTGATTGACCTTCACAGTTGATACTTAGTATTTGGTTATGTTATCAAGCAATTCAGGGCTTCTTAACAAGGTCCAGCCAAGTTTCACCTTACGCCAATGATGGCAGAAACGTTCCCCAGAATATGAAATTTTGAATTGTTAGGATAGGAATTGGCTTTTGAGTCTTTAACCACTACAAATCCGCTTATCCACAATTTGCAATTGATAGGAGTTGGTTAACCATTCATTATCAATTATTAAAATGCAACTTCTAAAGAAATAAGAGTTGGTGAAATATTCAATGGATGTGTTGCATGTAATTTACAATTACATGTTCACTGTTGAGTACTTGTGCATTTTCCCATCAATCCTACCTCTCTTGTTAAAGGAAAACTCACTTCAAGAACCCATCACTTTTTAATCAATTAACTTGGTTCTTTAATCAATTAACGAATCTATAATCTAAATATAAAAGCAAACAAGAATATAAAAATCTGTAATAAACTAAAATAATTAACTGAAAACAAGCCCTAACTAATATAATAATTGCAATGAGATAAATTTTCGAATAATACCAAACTAGATATTGAAACAACCAATAGTAGTACCAAAGTACTTATCAAGACATGTTGTTCTCGTTGATTTTAGGTATTTCTGCTGGAGTTTTCTCGAAGAAGACGGCGTTTGATCAAGGTTTTTATGCTTAATTCTTGCTCAATGCGAATGGTAGGCACAGGATCCGAATCAGATTCAAGCTTAGGGTTTTGCGCCTTTAAAACACCTCGAATATCCCACTTTCTCTCTTTTTCATAAAAAAAATAAAATAAAAAAGCACTGGAAATTAAAATAGCCAATATAATGCCCTATTTAGATTGATCTCCATGCAGACACAACTTTCCTGGTCTCTCCCTCTCAAACATATACACAAGAAAGAAATACCCACACATACATTGCACAATTGGATATACATCCTTCCTTTTGGATGGTTGGATGGCTTAAAGAGGTACTAATGGAGGAAAAGGTATCAAAGGCTGGACAATGCCATCAAGATGAAAAGAAAGAAAGCTGAAGATTGCTCATCTAGGGAGCAAAAGAAGTCATAAAGAGCGTGAATTCTGATTAAAAGTGAATTCAAGGCTAGTTGTAAAGTTTCATGAAGCATATTGGTGCAATAACACGTTTAGCAGGCAGCAAAAGATTTCACCATACTAGGAATAGAGCAAAAAGGTTTTTTTTTTTAAAAAAAAATTTTTCCCAATAGGAGAAGGGTGGAATTTAAGAAGCGGTTACGAGAAAAAGAGCAGGAAAATGTCAACCAATTACTTGAACACAAATTTTGCCAATTCTTTATCACAATTAATTTTAGCATGAAAGGTCATATTTAATTAACGTAGATTATATTTGATGAGATCATTTTATTTATTTATAACTGTTGTCCATCAAGAAGTCTAGCAGGTAAGTATTTTCTACATTGCAGTACTTTTAAATTGTATATATAATTAATTTTTTTGCCCCGTCATTCAAATTAAAACTAGCAAATGGTTATCGAAGGGAAAGAGAAAAAACGCCATGCAAAAATAGTGACTGGGACTAATATTCCCTCCTGATAGATGAAACTATTAAGACAATTTAATTCAAAAATTTCATCAATTGGATATAAGGGTGTCAAGCAATTCACAAGACTTGAATCCAAATGCAAGGAGAAAAGAAAAATTCTTTACATCCATGGTTAAGGGCTTTTGCTCACCCAATCTAATCCCATACATGAAGTAGGAGACAAGAACATAAAGCAAAACATCTACTAATGATAACAGTCATCTATAAAACAACTGATCACTGTATTGATACTAAGAAATTAACGTCTCATTCTTGTTTGCTTTTGATTTTGCATAAGTGATGATAAAGAATAATCAGAATCAACAAAAATTACTCTTTGGTAGAGTATGAATTTTAAATTTATTATTATTATTATTAAAAATTTATAAATCTAAATATAAAAACAAACTAGGATAAAAAAATGATTATTTAAAATCAAAATTTATAATCAACTGAGATAATCAATAGAGAAACAGCCCCAACTTAATATAAGAATCACAATAGGATAATTCTCACATAATAGTACCAAACTAGATACCAAAACAAGTAATAGTAATACCAAAGCACTTGGAGTTTTCTCGAGGAAAACGGCGCTCGATCGAAGTTTTCATGCTTAATTCTTGCTCCACGCGAATGGTAGGCACAGAATCTGAAGAATCATGCTCAGGATCGGGTTGTCCTTCTCTGAAACAGCCCAAACAACCCACTGTTTTTCTGGTCGTTTCCTGGCCATCTTGTGTCTTTTGTTGGCCACCAGTTGTACTCTCATTAGAGTCCTTTGGAAAATCCTTCTTTCCAGACATGTTACCCATTGTTTTGCACCAAATCAACGGGAAAACAAAAGGTGCGGCTCAGTGTTCATTGGGGCTTATTTAAAGAGTGAAAGTTAGGGTATTCCTTCATCAATAGTACCACATGTTATGGAAATAGTATTGTTATGGAAAAGTTATTAAGGAAAAGGAAAGAAAAAAGAAGGAATTTTGGGTAATAATGATGGCAATTGGCACTGATTAGTACATTTAGATTTATTGGTTTCCATTGGAGTACACTACACATTTATTGTTTCTGCCATTTTGGGTGCTTTCTTGATTTAACTTCATATTTCCAAAAACAACCTGTGTTGTGTTTGTCGATCTCTTCACTAGCTCATCTTTCTTATCTTTTTTCTGCTTTTGATTTAGGTGCATGATGATGAGAAAGATTTTGGGGTAACAAAAACACTTTATATACTTTCTAAACTACCCTTGATGATGAGGGGGCTTTTGATATACATAAAAATCTATCTGTTTTTGTAACTACCCACTATCAATATGATTTTTTACCAAGTAATATGTATTTTTTTCATATTCTATTTTTCAACTTATTTAGCAAATCTTAATTTTAACTAACAATTACCAAATATGTTTATGAATAACTACCAAATAACTAATTTTTATAAATTTTATTTTGATAAATTTTTTACATATGTATTGTCAAGATATAAAACCAATTTTCTTGAAAATTATTTTAATAAATATACTCAAAATATTTTACAAATATTTTTTTTCTATTAGTTGCACACACATTACTGTGTGCCTTGAATACTAGTATATTTTACAACATAAAATGTTAATAATTTATATGTAAGTTTGTATTAATTCTTAATTATAATATATATAATTATGTATTTAATTATGAGTTGGGACCAAGCCCGATATGAACCCGAAACTCATATAATAGTATGAGTTGAGTTTGAGGTTTTTTAATATAAGCTTGAACCTCAAAAACCTAAAAACCAAAAATTCAAATAATTTGTGAGCAGAGTTTGGTCTTACTAAAGTCTGGCTCTAAAAGCTCGATTGACACCACAAGTTGTGGATTGCCTTTGCCATTTGGATGAACTGCAAGAAGATCTTGTACTTGATGTTCTAAGTTACCTGTCTGTGCTTAATATATTCACCAGAGCATGCTGGTAGAAAATATACCCTATTTTCTGTGATTAGGAGCAGTCTAGCCAGTTGCATTCACCAATGGGTTATTTTGGATTTTGAGAGAACAAATTTGAGACAATGAATTACTACCTTCTCTGCACAGTTGGAAAAATAGACTTCTGCAAACTGACTACATCAATTATAAGCCTCTTCTTTTAGGTATGGAGCCATTAGCAAAACAAAGATTATGAACATTCTTTTAGGCATGGAACCATTAGCAAACCATTTGAAAAACAAAGAGTATGAAGTTTAACAAATTTTCAAAGTTAGATTTTCTTGAGAGGCCTATAGTGCCATCATAACACATGTTCAGAGGATTGCTTTATCTTCATCTTAATGAATCATTGAGGTGCAATTGATAACAATCTCGGTCTCCTATTCTGATCATACCATACAGATTACAGATATTTGACAGTTATATATGTCCACTTCCAAAATCAAAAGAAACTTGATAATCTATTTGCATTTCCCACAAGGAAGTTCTACAAGAAAAAAAAGTGTACAAGTTTAATCGAAAGAATTGAAGCCAGTAGACTACTTAGACATGGTGTCCAACTAAAGATAAGACAAGCATAACTGATGAGGAGCCAATAAGACCAAATTTGAACTGCCTAGTTAGTTGGTTTAATCCTGCAACTTTGGACGGGGAAATGGGTGATGCAATCGGCAACGACCGCTTGCATTGTCTTCACATCATCATCAGCTTTGGCATCAGAGGGGGCATCAAGTTGCTTGGCTTTAAAGGTGATAAAAAACAGACGATTGAGGGTCCAAACGACTTTCTCAACATCCACAAGTTCATACTGTTTGCCCTAATACAACAACAAGGCAAGGCAGTCAATCAAAGATGCTTTAATTAATTCACCCAAAGTGTATAAGAAGATCCCAAAAAATCAACAAAATAGCTCGGCAGTTTGAACCAAATCAAATGGGGAAAAAATTGTTAAATCACACACCCGATCATCCTTGAAGATCTTCACCGCCTCACGTGCCATTTTCTTCACTAAGTCGTAGCATCCCTCATCCTCCCTGAATTCTGGGCAAGGCACGTACATAGCAAAGGAGCCTCCAGGATACGCATCCTCATCAACATCAAAACCCTGAAATTTTTTTTACTACTTGTTCTGTTTAATTAATCAACAACATTTTGAAAAAAAAAATACAAATATCCACTGTTGCATATGAAATTTATTATGAATAGCAGCGATCGAACAAATACTACACTAAAGCAAAATCAAATCCACCGAATAATATACATATAAAAGGACTTTCCAACAAATAATGATGTAGCTACGTTACCCCGCTCTCCTTGATCTGACTGCTGTATTTATGCCACATCTTAGCGGCCTCTTCTTCAGTTCTTCCGAGGAGCCAGGATTCCTCCTCTTCCGAGTCCGGACTCATGATGTCGTCTGTTGATGGGGGCTCACGAAAGAGACCATCTTCTTCCTCGGATTCGGATTGTTTTTGTCTTTTGGCGGATGGTTCTCCGCCGGCGCCATACTTGATGCGCCAATACAGATCATCAAAGTCGTCGGTTGGAGGCGGGGCAGGTTGAGTATCGCTTTTTACGGACGAACTAGCGTTCATAATTATTTTTTTTGGGTTTTTTTGAAGCAGCTTTGGATTGTGTTTTCTCCATGCCCGCTGGACGTTTATTATACTCCTAGTCCCTTAGACGTCCAGCGGGCGTAGCAAACCGTGGACTTACCAGGAGCTCCATCGATCAAAGTTCGATTACTCGATTATAGTTGGTTGTCGAATTGAACTCGAGCCTTTAGGGATAAGTTTATCAAACATTTCGAGTTGTGTGTATGTATGTATATATATTATTTATTATTATTAAATTATAGAAAAAACTTATATTTTTAAAAGAAATTATATGTTTTACCACTTTAACTTGAGCGTGAATTTGATCTTAAACTCGAACTCAAATTCTCTATATTGACATAATTCGAGCTCAAGTTTTGGAATGAAAGATTTGTTGAGCTCGAACTCAGATAATACAATTCGAGCTTGACTTGCCATCCCTTCTCTAGCCTCCAGCTCCCATATTCTATTTTCTAGATTTTTGAATTTGTAATTCAAGTGGTAGTATATGTTTTTGGTTTAATTACTATATCAATGTTTTTACTCGGCATGGATAAAAGATCAACGGAAGAAAGGAACAACTCTGGGATTTGATATAGTACTTTATGGGCATTGATTGTAGAAATTCGACTAGAGTTAAACTAATCTTTGATAGGTTAATCAATAATTAGTTAAAAATTTCTACTTGTCTTGATACCTTCTATCATATAACAATTATTCATGTTGCCCGAAAAGAAAAATATTCTAAACCTACTGTATCATGATTAAAAGGTCAGTCTATTACGTAAAAAAGCAAGAAAAAAAAGGTCAGTCTGTTAAAATTAGAAGTTCAAATAGGGAATCATAAAATAAAACTGCAAAGACTACCATTTATCAAGACTTATCATACTTCTAAGTAGTGCTCAAATACAGATTAAGTCATAAATGACCAAATATATACACATAAGTATAGACATAATCCGAGTATATAAACATGTATTCACATAATTATATATATATGTGTGTGTGCACGCGTGCCTATGTATGCATTACTGAACCGGAACTACAAAATAATAATAATGGTGTTACCCTTCTTAAAAGGAAAAGGAAATTGGTGTTACATTTTAGCATCGGAAACTTAGAACTAAGACAAATAAATAAATTAATAAGCTTAGAGCTATGTTCTTGACACGAGCTGCAAGTTACAGCTATACAAGGGACTAGGATGATACAGGCTGCAAAGGTATAGGAAGTCCATTTTCTGGGGTAGGCATTATTATAGCACCAAGATCCTTTTATTGGGGAACAAAATCTCACATTTGTGCTTTTTGACCACATTATGGAAGAATGCTAATACAGCACCAAATGGAACGTATGTAAATGGAGCTAAGCCATTTGCCTTCTCCTCTAGAATCATACCCTGAAGGATCAAATTTCTTAAACATGGTGCTTTAGTCAATTTCTTATCACAAAGTATCAAAATACTCAATGGTGTATCCACCATTTCACTATAAGATTCTAGCTAGTTATAGTCTACTGTTATGTCCCTTGAATGCGGAGGTTCTAAATCTTGATGAGTCTTCTTTTCCTACTCCATTCTTGCCAAAATTTTAGGATGTTTAGTTCTCCAGTTTAAAAGATTAAAGAAACCATACATTCTTTTCTGTTATATTAGTCAATTGCAGAATAGTTAGTTACCTTCTAATCAATTCCATCCATTCTCCAACTTAAGAAGTTAGAGAAAGTATGTAAACTTTTCCTTTTTAAGTTTGTCAATTACTGATCAATTACCTTCCAATTAGTTCTAATATTCTTGCAATCAATATCAAATTCAATGCATAAAATATTTTTCTTCTCCCTCCCTACCCTTGATGTAAGCAAAATTCTGACCAGTTCCAAAAGGTTGAGGAGCCAATTATGTTACACTTCCCTCCTTGGCTTTTTCAGTCTTCCTCTCTCATTACTTGTGCCCAATACTTTTGAAATTTTTTTTAAATTACACTTAAATAATGATTACAACACTTGAAAAACTTAAAAACCTTTTATGCTTTTGCCCTTTTTTTCCCCCTTGGATTCACTAGTTGGCACCTAGAACTTCACCGTCCAGTCATTCCTTTGTGTTTTGGCTAAATTACTAATAACCTCCCTATGGTCAAGTGTATTATCAGATGACCTCCTTAATTTTATAAATTATTTAGCTAATCCCCCAATTGTTTCATATGACACGAAAATGTGATAGAAAGTAGCCTCCATACCTTCATGAGTTGAAATTCCAATATTATCTATACTTAAGTACAACATAGGATAATGTCTAACCACTTTGCCTAAAATCAGGGAACATTATTTCAATATATTCAAAAGTATAAAAGGTTGAGTGGATATTTATTCAAATTATAGGAGAGTAAATAGGTATTATAGTTTTATTAAATGCATTGTTGAAACGCGTCTAGGTCAATTGTAGTAATTACTTTGCGTCCATTTTCCCTTTTACACAAAACCACAGGGAGCTTGTGGACATTTTAAATTGTTGGGGGTTCATGTGGCAATATGCAAAACATAGGGGGATTAGTACTAATTTAGGAAAAATAATTCAAAATAGTCCTTACATTTCACCTAATGAATTTTTTCGTCATTCACTTTTAAAATATTAGCTTTATATGCCTTACAAATTCAATTTAGCAAAATTTGGTTACAATCTAAGTTTTCGACCATCTTTTATCCCGTGATCACTATGTGACCCACATGTAGTCATATGTTATTTATGATTCCGAATCATAAATAAAACTGCTAAGACTACCATTTACCGAGACTTATCATACTTCTAAGTAGTGCTCAAATACAGATAAGTCATAAATGACCATATACACACATAAGTATAGACATATTCCGAGTATATGAACATGTATTTACATTATATATATGTATGTATATATATCTGCACGTGCGCGTATATATGTATTAATGAACCAGAACTACAAAATAATAATAATGTTGTTACCTTTCTTAAAAGGAACAGGAAATTGGTGTTGCATTTTAGCATCGGAAACTTAGAACTAAGATGCTTAAAATGAACCAATAAATAAATTAATAAGCTTAGTGCTAAGTTTTTAACACGAGCTGAAAATTACAGCTATACAAGGAACTTGGAACTAAGATGATGCAGGCTGCAAAGGTATAGGAATTCCATTTTCTGGGGTAGGTATCATATCACCAACATCCTTTTGTTGGGAAGCAAAACCTCACATTTGTGCTTTTTGACCACAATGAGCACAAATGTGGAAGAATGCTAATAAAGCACCAGACGGAATGTATGTAAATGAAGCTAAGCCATTTACGTTCTCCTCTAGAATCATACCCCGAGGGTCCGTTTGGTTCACGGACTGGATCAGATAGGATGACTCATCCCGTATTATTAATCTTGGGTTGAATCATCTTCAGATAAATAATCCAAGTTATCTAGTGTTTGGTTGGTTCTCGGTTGGATAGAATATGTTGGAAAATAATCCTATCCTGTGTTTGGTTGGAGATTGGATGAGGAAGGATTATTATTTTAATGACCAAAGCATTCCTTAATTTGTAGATTCTTTTTAATAAAATAATTTAGTATTCTATAAAATATTAATAAAATAATTTAATATTTATAAATTTTATTAAAATAGAGTAGATTAAAACTTTATAATTTTATCAAGGGTTTTGATATATAAAAATTCGCATTCATTCAAACTTAGCCCATTTGGGCCCTTAAAAATAGATTTTGACCAAGTTTTTGAACCTAAATTTGAAATTCAATTAAATAATGGGCCAAGTTTTGGCTAAATTAAGGTTAAATCGATTAAACCTAACTCATTTAAGAGCTTTCAGTGAGCCAAACTCAGGCTAATATAGAAGATTTTTCTTTGGATCGAGTTTGAGTTTATTGATATCCTCATTCACAAAGTCCAATTGATAAGATTATATATTTATATAAATTTCGTTTAGAAAATAAATTTAGTAAGGGTAATTTAGTCCAAGGGCAATATAATCCTTCTATTATGATGTTAGTATGGCAAACTAGTCAAAAATTTTAAATCAATTAATAGGGGTAATTCAAAATTTTTAAAATAATGAATAGGGGCAAATTAGTCAAAAATTTTAATAGAATTAGTAAGGGCTAATTGGTCTGTTTATTATGATATTATTATGTGACAGTATGGTTATATAGTAGCTAATTTGAATTTCAATCATTCATAAGGATAAATTAATCCAAATATTGTTATATTGGTAGTAGGGGCAAATTAGTCAAAAACATTAAAATTAAATAGTAGGGGCAAATTAGTCCATTCATATTATATTATCATGTGGGAGTAGGATTATATAATTATAAGAGTATAAATTTGTATTTTTTATAAGGATAAATTAGTTTAAAATTTTATCATCCTATTTGTTGTTATTCTGGGATCCCATGAATCGGGGATTAATTTAGTTAGGTAGGATGTGTCATCCCATATATAAAATGCAACCAAAACATGAGATGACACAGGATGATTAATCTAATCCTGTGCCATCCCATGAACCAAACGGATCCTGAAGGATCAAATTTCTTAAACATGGTACTTTATTTAATGTCTTGCGACAAAGTATCAAAATACTCCATGGTGTATCCACCATTTCACTATAAGATTCTGGCTAGTTATAGTCTACTGTTATGTCCTTTGAACGCAGAGATTCTAAATCTTGATGAGTCTTCTTTTCCTACTCCATTCTTGCCAAAATTTTAGGATGTTTAGTTCTCCAATTTAAAAGATTAAAGAAACTATATATTTTTTTCTGTTATGTTAGAACTAATTGGAAGGTATTTGATCAGTAATTGACAACTTAAAAAGGAAAAGGTTACATACTTTCTTTAACTTCTTAAGTTGGAGAATGGATGGAACATTGTTGATCAATTACCTTCCAATTAGTTCTAATATTCTTGTAGTCAATATCGAATTCAATGCACAAAATATTTTTCTTCTCCCTGCTTCCTACCCTTGATGTAAGCAAAATTCTGAACAGTTCCAAAAGGTCGAGGAGCCAATTATGTTACACTGCCCTCCATGGTTTTTTCAGTCTTCCTCTCTCATTACTTGTGCTCAATACTTATGAATTTTTTTTGTAAATTACACTTAAATAATGATTACAACACTTGAAAAACTTAAAAAACCTTTTATGCTTTTGCCCTTTTTTTCCCCCCTTAGATTCACTAGTTGGCACCTGGAACTTCACGGTCCAGTCATTCCTTTGTGTTTTGGCTATATTACTAATAACCTCCCTATGGTTTAGTGTATTACCAGATGACCTCCTTAATTTTATAAATTATTTAGCTAATCCTCCAATTGTTTCATATGACACGAAAATGTGATAGAAAGTAGTCTCGATACCTTCATTAGTTGAAATTCCAATATTATCTATACTTAAGTACAACATAGAATGTTCAAAAGCATAGAGGGTTAAGTGGATATTTATTCAAATTATAGAGGAGTAAATAGGTATTATAGTTTTATTAAATGTATTGTTGAAACACATCTAGGTCAATTGTAGTAATTACTTTGTGTCCATTTTCCCTTGTACACAAGACCACAGGAAGCTTGTGGACATTTTAAATTGTTGGGGGTTCATGTGGCAATATGAAAAACATAGGGGGATTAGTATTAATTTAAGAAAAATCGTTCAAAATTTTCCTTACATTTCACCTAATGAATTTTTTAGCCCTTCACTCTTAAAATATTAACTTTATATTCCTTACAAATTCAATTTAGCAGAATTTGGTCACAATCTAAGTTTTCAATAATTTTTTTATCTCGTGCTCACTATGTGACCCACGTGTAGTCATCTGGTATGTACTAAAAAAGCCAGATCCTACTTTTTAATGGAAAAAATAAATATAGATTAGATTCCACTTTTTTTTTGAAAAAAAATGAAAATAGTTTGGGTTAGATTCTACTTTTTGAAGGACAAAATTGAATATGGATTGGGTTATTTATTTAATTACAAATGGGATCTAACCTTTTCATTTTGTTCCTAAAAAATGGATCATGTATGAGTCATGTGATAGATATAGAATAAAAAGTGGTCGAAAACCTAAATTGGGACCGAATTTTACCGATACACTTCGCTTCGCTTTGCCCATTACTCACTTTCTTGCATGACTTTACCGTCAAACAAATAGAGCCTGTATGTTCCAGTTGGTCCAACTGATCATTGGATAAGTTTCTAGCCAAATGTGTCGTTTCATTTGAAGTCCTCTCAAGGCATGCTTGCTGTCTTCAGTGCTGGCAAAATGTCATTCCAGAGGAAGATGTTCATCAATCTGAATTTTATTGCCATTTTGTCCTTTTCTTCTTGATTGTCTATTTGTCATTTGGATGAACTGTTAGAAGATATTGTACTTATTGCTCTAAGTTTCCTGTCTGTGCTTAACCTCTGCACCAAAGATGCTGGCTGGTAGAGAATGCGCCCTATTCTCTGTGATTCAGAGCCATCTAGTTGCATTTACCACTCATTTGGGGGAGAATGCATTGATGCATTGTTTTAGCCTCTAATCAGGACATCCTCATACCTCCCAGCACGTCTGGATAGATTTATCATTACTTTCGAGTAGGCAAAATAAATTTATGCAACCAAGTTATATCAATCTGTTAATATTTTAGGTCAAGGACCATTCTGCTAGAAAAGCAGAGAATATGAAGTCTAACAAGTTGCTTAAATCAGATTTTCTCTTGATATCAAGTGGCATCACAAGACATGATGCCCAAATAATTGTTTTACCTTTGTCCCTTTGAACTTAATTATTGAGTTAACCATATTGTTATCCTACTCTTACCATACTATACAGTCATTTGTCAGTTATGTTGGCTTTCAATAGCAAAAGAAACTTGATAATCTATTTGCATTTCCCAAAAGGAGGTTCTACAAGAAAGTGTAAAAAATTTAATCAAAAGAATTCAAGCCAGTAGGATACTCATGGTATCTATTACTTGGGTTCCACTTTAGCTGAGATGTTGTATCCACCACTGTAGTCAAATGCATCACTGCTGTTAACATCCTTCCTAGGCATCACATCATAGAGATGTTTAGCACCTTTCGCCATTCCAAAATCTGTGGCAGATGAGGATGCTGATATTGAGTTCGTATTCAATCCATCATTCTGTAGAATTGTTTCGAGTTCCTTCACCACTTCACTCATTGTTGGGCGGTCTGCAGCTGATTCTTCCACACATCGCATTGCCAAATCTACAAATCTCCCGAAGCCTATTAGAGTGGTTGTGTTTCGAATGGATGGATCCATTATATTCCCTAAGCCATAGCATTCTTCATCATTCTTGTCCATTGCCATTCTCACTTCACGGACGATGTACTTTCCCTTTTCGATAGGTTGTTTAACTGTTACCAGCTCAAGCATAACCACACCAAAGCTATACACATCGCTTTTCTCCGTCAATTGTTGGGTCATGTAGTATTCAGGATCCAGATAACCCTGGAATCAGAGGAAAGGTTACTGTTAATTGCTCGCGATGGCAGTAGAAAGGACTTTTGATGATGTATCTAAACATGGACTTGGGAGTTCTTTCAGGATAAGGTAGCTGTAAAAACATCAAATATTACCAGTGTGCCTTTAACTTGAGTGGATACATGCCCTTTGGAACCATCACAAACAAGCTTAGACAAGCCAAAATCTGCAACCTTAGCTGTCAGATTTTCGTCCAAGAGAATATTTGTGGACTTGATATCTCTGTGGATTATAGGAGGGTTGGCAAGCTCATGCAAATAAGTCAATCCTCTTGCTGAACCAAGTGCAACTCGAAGTCTCCTTTTCCAGTCTAGATAAATTCCACTCTTCCCTGAAAACATTTATAATGTGAATAAATTGCATCAAATTCTGCAAGCTGCCTTAGTTGGGCATGTCTGAGATAAAAGGTTTTCCTAGTGGTTATTTCCTGATATTGAGATCAAATTCTCAAAGATCCCTGATTTGCGTATTAACGATTGTTGCCAATAGTAACTAAGTCAAATTCTTTCTGTTTAAAATTAGTACCCAATTTTTCAATTGGGCCAAGCACATTGACATAATAAAAGTTCTCAGCATGCAATACTGATTCCGAAGATGAAAGAATCTCCAAAATCTCTAAGTCCCTGATCTTTTTCTCATGATAAAATGCCACCAAGCATAAGGAACATGTTGAATTAGTAAAGATACTACAACTGTCATGAAGTGTCAGCTATGAAATGCTGCTTTGCTGACACTCTGGCTTCTAATAAGCTAAAAAGATGATCTTTCGGAATATATGTTTTAAGCATGGATTTAGTTTGGGAGGAAGGTGCAGAGATGTTGAGGCATGCAATTGAGTGATTAGATTTTATAAAAACCTGATCAAATATCCAAGAATGAAAAGAAAAATAGTGAATTTTAAATGAATGATTGAATGCTAGTGATAATGCCCCGTTCAACATAGTCTGGTTCAAAGGCAGGCAGGCAGGCAGGCAGGCAGGCATTGAACAACAAAAACCTTTGGTTGTTATCTTCTAAATCTTGTATTTGTGTCCTCAAGGAAAAATTCAGAATCAGTACTCTTCCTGTGTAAGCATTACCTAGTGTATGGCATGGAAGCAAACATACCTGATAAACTCTCCCTTAGAGTTCCATGCGGCATGAACTCATATATCAAGATCTGTTGTCCTTGTTCAAAACAGAATCCAACCAAGCCAACAAGGTTTTTGTGATGAACTCGTGAGAGCAGCTCAATCTCAGTTTTGAATTCAAGTCCACCTTGCATGGAACCTTGTTGTGATCGTTTGATTGCAACAACTTGTCCGCTTGGAAGCATCCCTCTGTAGACCTAAGAACCCAGAAATACAATTGAGTTGAAATTGAGGAAAATTTGTAGATTCAAAATCAAAATATTTGACAGCATACCTTGCCATAGCCTCCAGAACCGATCTCATTTTTCTCAGAGAAGTTATTGGTTGATTTCTTCAGTTCATCATAAGAAAACCATCGGGCTCCTTTTAGTTGAGGTGCTCCTCCGCTGTCTTTTCCACTTGGACCCCAAGATGCTGGTCAAAAAATGTTTCAGTTATAGCACATTCACGAAAGTAACAAGGAGTACTGAGCTGTAGTGCATAGGTCATACCAAATGGTTTACTTAATCCAATGGCTCTTTCAGCCCGTCTCTTTTGCCAGACAGCATATATGCCTAGGCCAACAAGCAACACCACCAGAATGGCACAGCCAGCAGCTATCGCTGTAATAATTGTTTTGCTTATGGCATTTCCACGTTCAGCTGCAACAGGTCTGTTGTCAGTAGTTTGTTCATTTATAAGTCAGAAAACTAAGGAAAGTGAACAGAAATTATTAGACTTTTATACCGCCGAAAGTGTAAGGAGAAGCTATAAAGTAGTAGGGCCCAAATTGTTTTGGAGGCTTGTAAGTCTGGTTACTTAAAGCAAATCCGATCCTCTGGACCTCTGACCTGTTAAAATACTCTCCTACGGATGGAAAAAATCCCAAATGCACCTGAAGATAATCATCAACATTGAAGAAAGGGTTCTGCAGAGAAACAGAACCAGGAGTAAGGCCTAACTTCACCCACAGGCTCATTTCCAGCTGCTGAAATAGAGTGTCATTAGACAACTCCCTGAAGGATGGTGCTCTGAAGTACATTGTTCCCTCATATGGATAAGCACAGTTACAGCTCTGTGGGCTGATTTTTTTATCAGCAGGACAGGATTTGCTTGCACAATTAGCCAGGCTTGTAGAATAGGGCTTTTCTGCTTGTTGCTTAACCTGACAGTAACTGGTCTTTGCAAGACCCGCATCACAGACTGGGTTTCCTAGCAATCTTTGTTTACATAGATGAAAGATATTAACATTAGTTGGAGAAAAGGATTGAAAATTGTTTCTTGGCATAAAAAGTAGTAGATATAATATTGTCTCACACAAGTGTATTCTGATAACCAGAACCAAGAGTGACATAGGGTATTTCATTGTTCTCCAAATCAACAAGTTGAAGTTGCTGACCGATTGTTTTTCCCATATCCAGTGTATCGTTAAATGCATTGTTTCTCAGTTTCCTGTAAAAAGTTGACATGAAATGAATCAGCATAACCGGATTACCTTTACCTTTTAAAAGATACAAAAGAATGATTTTAGTGTCCCGTGCATGCTGATTCAAACTTACACTTGTTGAATTTGGGGTAAACTGAATAGTTTCTGAGGCACCATTCCCTCAAGTGATCCATATTCAACAACCCTGGCACAATTGCAACTTCGAAGCATAAGATAGATCCATGACTAGAATAATTTATCGTTAAGCTTCTCATTAGTATCTTAACACTACTCACAAAGTTGTTAGTGACGCTAATGTACTGAACCAGGCTGGAGATTGTGATGGTTGAAAAGAGTTGTTACTCAAGTCCCTGTGAAGGTAAACAAAAGCATAGAGTTCACCTTCCAAACAGAAAACAGGTACATAAAACTTGATTGTGGAAATTCTTGAACCATCACTTACACATAGTTGAGGGAAATCATTTCCGTAATGTTTGGAAATGGACCTGATAACTGATTATGTGCTAAGTTCCTAGACGAAAACAGAAGTAAGAAAGAAAGCATTTTAGTTTAGTATCCAATGGCAAGATTGAAGAAAGCACAATATTTCTTCAAATTTCAAGAAGAACCTACAATTCCACCAAATTTGTGAGATTGTTGAGGTCTGATGGGACTTTGCCAGTCAGGGCATTTCGATCTAGCCTCCTGTACTCCGTTATAGCATTCACACCAGAAATGGTAAGAATGACAGGCCAACAAAACTAAGTCAATCTAAGAGGGAGATCGAATGAAATGGTTTGAGCATACTCACAGAACCTCAAGTGTCTGAACATATCCTATTGTTGAGGGGATTCCTCCAGTCAAATTGTTGGCATCAAACAGTCTGTCATAAGAATGGAAAATAAGAAGAAGAAGAAGAAGGAAAAGAGACATAAAGGAGACCTTCATATTGATTGTCTGGTAACTTACACATGAATAAGCACCATGTCGGAGCTGAAAAGTGCATTTGGAATTGGGCCAGAAAGCTGGTTTTTGTTGAAATGGCTGTAGAGCTATAAAAATCAGACTCTTACCCCTGGAGGAAATTGGTTAGGATAACTGTTCACAAAAAGAATCATACTCACAAGTGTTTTGCCTTTTTTAACAGGTCCAACCCTGGAGTTTCAGTCATAGATGATGAAACAGGTATTGGTCCTGTCAACTGATTATCTGCCAGATCAAGCCAGTATAAGTGGGAAAGCTTTCCTAGCGAAGGTGGTATTCCACCAGTGAAGTTATTTGAGTTAAGCGCCCTGTCATGGAAGATGAAGCAGAAAATTAATCGAGGTTAACAAATCCTCGTACAATGCCATGTAGAATGAATATAACGATGTCTACTGTTGCTTACAGGAAGGACAACTGTGCAAGATTCCCGAGTTCATTTGGTATATTTCCATTGAAGCTACATCCAGCTAGGATTCTGGGAAACAAAAGGCAAGAATCTTGGTTAAACAAAGAAAATTGCTTCGTGAATATGTTCCTGGAAAGAGTTTCCTGGGATCAAAATTTGATGTAGGATTTTGTCAGATAATTACAGTATACTCAAATTTTGCAAGTCTCCTATTCGTGGAGAGAGTGAACCAGTGAGGCCTCGGTTGAATGATAGATCCCTGAAACAATACTTTGAACGTGAATTCAATGAAAGCAAAGTTATAAACTTTTATTACTTATGTGCTTGACCAGCTGAAATAGCAATAGAAACTCACAGGGATATCAATTCGGTGAGTCCTCCAATGTCACCGTTGAGTTTACCTGATAATCCCATACTTGACAATCCCCTGAAGTATCAATTCATAGTGTGAGGCTACAGGCATGGATTTTTTAGGGTATCAAGCTACATGAAAGGAAATACCAGAATGAATTTGCAACAGCCTGAAAGAGTAGATGAACTACTTACAATGCAGTGACCCTTGAGTTGTTACAGGAGACTCCTTCCCAAGGATCTCCACAAGGATCATCAGACTTGCCCCAATTTGGTGGTGTATTTTGCCATTGATCTTTCAAAGACCTAAGAACAGCAACTGCAAGAATTTGTATCCAATTAAGATCAAAAGGACTTTACAAGCATTGAAACCACATAACCAAAGAATATATGGTACATTCAAGAAACTCCATTACTAGCAAGAGTTAACAGGCTGCCAAAAATGGATCTGTTTAGGCCGATTGATTTTCTCAGTGGCTAAAGCCTGGGGAACCACTATGGCTACTTGGTATAAATTGAGAACAAGATATTATGAAGCAATAATTAACTTAGTTTCTTTACACTCATGCTACACGGGAAAAATATTGGCAAAAAATCAAGTCATAGAAAACTTGAAACTCTATTACACATATTACTAGAGCGGAAAAAAAAAGGTTTCTGGAGCAGGAAAAGTGAAAAGATAAGGCTCCTATGTTTTCCTCTCTTTTCTCTTTTTTGGCAGAACTTCATGATGTTGTGGCCTTGTAGTTCCTTCATCCATTGGTTTGGTCACCATCAGCTTAATCTCCTTGTGAAATTAATCCAGAGACAGCTGTATACATAATCGTAGAATCCAGAGTTGATCCATTAGTCCCAACAGACATTAATTAGAACTTAAGGTCAAACTTTTCCTCAACTTTATATCTCATAGTACACTATACTACACATGCCAGAAGGACAATAGAAGCAAAAATAAAGGGCATTTGAGGAGAGTTTTGAGAACACATCTATTCCACAATATAAACAAAGAACTTTTTTATCCTTATGCCCTAAATGACAATTAGTTTTTAGGTTTTCACCTCAAATTCTCGCTAAATTAACCTCATTTCCTTTGACACCTATACTGCAGCTAATGATGTCCCACCCCAATGTTTTAAGAAGGCCTAGCACCTTCATAATGAATTGTATAAAGAATGAAAGGCAGGCCTAATATAATGATTAAGGAACATGATTTCTCTTTCCCTACACCCCAACTCACCATTTTTCTTGATCCAATCTAAGAAATGGAAAGCATAGAATATATATGCAGCTAATAACTCCTCCCTGACTTTCCCTTTCTCACTTTCCAAAGCTGAATAAAACTCTCTTTCCATACATATAGACCATAATTCAACATATCATGCTGTCATGTGCTTGAAAGACCATGGCAGATTTGAAGCTCGAAAACTTCTTATACAACTCAGCTAAATGAATTTTCCTGCCCAAACATAGATTTCAAAAAAAAAAAAAAGTGTCTTATAAATTTTACTAAAAGAGTATCCTTGACATTATTATAGCTCAATTCAATGTTAAATTGTAAAATCTACAAATGACATATTGTTCACGAAGAATGAATGGGGCAAGTCCACTCTTTACACCTAGAAAAATATAGCATTTGGATGCAGAGTGCATTAAAAAAAAAAAAAATCAATCCAACCAAAGGGACAATCTGATACTATCAAATTGGATAAGAAATGCCTCCATTCCTACGCTGATAAATTTGGAAAAGCATGCAACATGAGACAAGTATAGTACATTACCATCACGAGGATCCGTGTAAGAGAAGATGCCACGAAATCTTGCAGACATCACAAGATAAAAGAGAAGCAGCCAAAGGGCTGCCATTGCTGCACTCCCTCCTTCAATTCCCTCCAAAGTATCTATTCTTCAGCTAATTCACCCCCGACTTCAATCCTCATTAACTCGATTTCATGCAGAACATGCCTTTAGGAAAATGCTGGAAATGAGCAAAAGTTCTTTGTTTTCTTTGATCTGCTCTCTCTTTGGGGAAGCAGTACTAGTATTCTTGTATTCTTGTGGATGTTTGGTTGTTTCTTGACAACTATGCTAAAGATTTTTACTAGCTGCCGGCCTAGAGTGTTTAAACAAACTTTTTCTTCAGGTAGGGTGAAAGGTG
This sequence comes from Coffea arabica, assembly GCF_036785885.1. Lineage (NCBI taxonomy): Eukaryota > Viridiplantae > Streptophyta > Magnoliopsida > Gentianales > Rubiaceae > Coffea > Coffea arabica. The sequence continues at coordinate 47,621,110 of NC_092315.1, forward strand.
AAGGTGACAACAATGATGATGACTAAGTCCAAGAAATATCAGCTCAAAAAGGGTAAAAGAAAATGTTAGCTAGCTAGTTTGGCCTGCTTTTCCATTTTCCACTCTTTCAATCATTAAACCTTTTCTTAGAAGCCAATCTTAGTGTCTATCATCCCCGCACTCTCCACTACTACGACAGACACTATCAACAACAAAGTCACAACTGCTCCAAATTTATCTTTTTCATCAAAATCCATCATTTTGTTCCCATCCTCTTGAGGGTCCACAACCATTATTGTTCATAATTCGTGGAAGCAATTAACTAATAAGAGTGGCTTGGTTAATTAATGGGATTTTGATGGATTTGAGATGGAAAATCTCACGCAGTATTAATGTATTCTCCGCCTGCATGCGCACCCTTGTCAAGAAGAACAAAGATAATGGTCTAAAATTAGACGGATTATGTGACCAAATTAAACAGCTTCCTAGAGGAACATTCTGCAGCCGTCTTGCACTATTTTAATTAGTAAATGGGATTTGCATGTTTTCTCTAGAAAATATATACTGGCAGTCTGGCGTGCAATTGTTCTTGGAACCTACCAAAATGCAATGGAATTGGCCCGGTTTGCCTTGATTGCTTGTACTTTTTGAAATTCTCAAACATGATTTGATTGCAATAGTGAGTTGTAATTTGTTGAAATTTTCAATTTTTACGTGTCATTTTTGACAGAAAGATCATGATTAATTGTTAGAATATTTTCTTCTTGATCATTTTCACAATACCTGCAGGTATCAGTGTGAGAAAGTGATGATCTACGAGCAACGAGGTTATAATAATGCCTAATACATATGATACGTATGTTTGGATATTAGAACAAGTACTATTAAAATACCGTAGCTCTTATTGTACCTCAAAATTTAGTGAACATTTGCATAAATTGTTGTTTCTATACATTGAGTTTTTTTTTTTTTTTTTGACGAACCCTGTACACAGAGGAAGGATGTCACCCCTAATTTATTGAAGACAGCAAAATAAATAAACTATGGAGGAGGACTATATCTGATCTCCAGTATATGCAGAAAAGCCAGTAAATGAGAAGTACTACTTCCTTACAAGACGACAATATGGTAGTCCTTTCGAATCTAACATAATAATATCTCTACACTGCTTAGGTAAATCTGCCATAGACAAATACAGTTGATAACCAGTCAAATGAAGAGAAGCTAATGAATCGGCTGCAGCATTAGCCTCTAGATAAATATAGGACAATGAAGCTCCAAATCTGGCCAACAAGTCCATACATTGAGTTGATGTGGACGCATAAAATATACTTCTAATTATATCTAAATTATGTAAAAAAAAAAAAATTACAACAACATGCAACAGGACAAAAATCCCAACTATATCTATCCATGCAAATGCGTTGAAAACTTAAAGATGAAATAATGTTGTAGAATTTTAGTGTCACGACCCTAAGAAAATTGCAATAATTCGTCCCTTAAGCATTTTAACTTTTTCGAAATTGATTCAATTCTCCAACTAGGCCTAATTTACTTTTGGAATGTTACATGTTAGGATTAGGTGCATATATCAAATGTGACGTGAAAAGGACTGTTTCACAAGACATCAAGCAAGCCTAATTGCTGCAAACATTAGCTTATAATGACATATAAAAAAAAAAAAAGAAAGTCAATTAGTCTAGTAAGGGGCAAAATAGTTTTTGAATCCATGCACGTGCACCTTACAAATTAGCTTATAACAAAAGGAAATTTGTAGTAGATAATTGAACCAATTTGATGAGAAAAATAAAAAAGATTGGAATTGATCTGTGAAATCTAACCATTATTAAAGAATGTTGGATGGGAGAATATTCTAAATCAAACAAAGAAAGTCCCCCAAAAGTAAAAAAGAAATCAATTTGCAGTTTGACTGCCTAAAGGAAAGGAGGAAAAAGCTGGGAAGGTAGCAGGATTTATGGTTTATTAATTTTTCATTATTGGAATTAAGTATACGGTTTATTAGAAACATCAACAAAGGAAGACAAACATTATTGACCAATTTTGAGAGCTTTGAATTGCTAATGACTGGTTGACTACTATGTCACATGAATTTTCTAATTTCTGTGGGGCATTTGGGCCATTCACATCTAAAAAATTCTCAAGGATGTTAATAGCAATCTCCACTTATTCTGTTGAATTATTAGAAATTTACCTAATTCTTACGTGAAAAAAAATTCTACCTAATTCTTAAATGTGAAATAACAAGGTAATACTAGTTTTGGTCCTTTTGGAAAAAGTAATTCAGGCTAAACTAATTAAATTGCATGTGATGATATAGTTCAAATGGAGATGGGGAATTTTTTTTTTAAAAAAAAATGAACAAAGTATTGAAATTTTTGCTGCTTCAAGGACAAAGTAAATTATTTGAAACTCAGAAATCTAGTTGAGTGACGGAAAATATAATAACTAAAATTATGCAGTAACTATCTACAGATGATACCCAAAAAAGGGAGCCAAACATATGTTTAGCCAAGTATGGATTTCTTTGAACTCCTGGATAAAATATGAGGAAATGTATTCTGTAGATAATATAACTTCTGGAATCAAGAAGGGATAGTTTTGAGCATATTTCTTAGTTTAGAAGATAAAATTCCACCACTCAATTGTGTGTCATTGTAGTGCTATATGGGGCCAACGCATTATGGAATTGAAAATGTGGTACAGTTGAAGAAGTATAGATTAATAATGACAAAAAGTACATAAAAATGAAATTGTCTAATTTACACTGATAGTATATATACTGTTAGCATTTGATGAATAATAACTATAAAAAATTTGAATTTGAAATTCAACCGTTAAAAATATGTCGTGGATCCAACGGTGATAATGTATACACTGTCAGTTACTCATTGTTTAAAGAATTTAGATATAAAGTATAACATAATTCATGCATGTATACATTATTAACATTTTTAATTTTTTGTACACATCCAACTTGGGTATGTGTAGAATTTTCCCATAATTAACTTCGCTGTAACAGGATCCATCTTTTATTCAGATTTGGATAATGTTTGAGAGGCCACCACCAGCTTGATTCAATAGGAAAACGTTAAATAGAACAAAAACTAAAATGACCAAATCAGACTGTTAAACTCATAATTGTCCATTTTTTTTCAGTGGGAGGTCTCGAACTACAAGGATCTGAATACAAGGAGTCAATAAATGCAAGCATTTGTATTTCACAGTTTGGCATGTAAGTAATTGTATTTAATAGTTCGGCTAACGGGTGTTCGATTAGCACTTGTCAAGAAGAGTCTCACGCGTTAGTTTTTTTAGAAGAGTATAGTTTATTTGAGAAAATGTCTAACTGCAGAGGACACAATGATTGTGGTTATTCGCATGTTAAGTTAGGTGTAATTTAAGTATGATAAGGATGGCAATCCGTTAGAAAAATCCTAAATTTAGATAGCAATTCAGCTTTTACAAATTGGTGCCCTGTTCTAAATTATGCAAGTTAATAATCAAAATCATTAGCTAATCTAATGAGAACATCTTGAGTAAATTATTCAGTAAAGTCCTTAGCCGATCTAATGGCAACATGCCCAATGATGAAAACTTGGATTGAAGTTTACTCATTTAAATGTAAATTGTGGCCTAATACATGCTTAGATAACAACTAAGAGACAACAGCAGACTTAGATAGAAAACTGATTTTTGACCAATTCAAAGCCAAAAGTCTTCAAGAAAGATCAAAGATGTAGAACGCATCCGGACTACAATCTAGTACAACCGAATATACAATCACCAACTTCAAAAAGTAGCAATATGTCTTTTACTGTAGCAAAGATGCTTGTGGCAACTGGCATGAAATCAACCAGTAGCTGGGTGCTGAAATTTTCTTTTCTGACAAGTATCATTTTGGTGGGTTGATGAACAGTCCACAAAGATGTTTGCTTATGTTTGTCACTACACAGATAACTGCATTTGTGGACTAAATTTGCTAAGGTTCTTGAAGTTTTATTTCTCTGGGGCAATATTACAGAAAAACTTGCAGAAACTTTTGCTCCAACCATCGTTGAGTGTAACTTGCTTTTCAGTTGATTTAGAAACATCTACTGGTCATTGCTTGTATAGAACCTTTGAGTTAAATATTTGTCTTCAATTAAAATAGCAAAAGAAAAAGTGATGATCCTACATCTTTCATCAATGTCTGCATGGAGGACATCAAGGGGAAGGAAAATCGTTTCAATTATCATTACATAACTCCTGTGAGCTGCTAAGTCAATTATCATTACATACACATTTCGTTGAAGATTGTTGAGAGAAGGATGTTGATTATTTTCCTTGTAATGCTCAGACAAGATCAATTTAAATGGGAAAATTACGCGCAGAGAGGAACCATAATCTAAGAACTACAACTGTCACTTATAGCTGATGTTCTTCATTTTCTCTTGTTTAAAACTAGCATTTTTGGCACTATCTACGTGTGCAGATATCTTTAGAATGGTCATATTCATTACTAGAAGCTTGAAAAGGGTGACCGTACTGAAGGTCGTTTAAAATCTGAACATAAGAACAATATGTTTGACATATGATAAGATGACAGAAACTTTTAACGCCAAGAGTAGGTTCCTGTATAGATAATCGAGTTTACACTGTTACATGTAATAATTATACGTATTCCAAACTGACTATAACAATTCTTATATAAATTGTTAATGAATTGCATCGCCAATATAGTGTACCCTACAGGTTGAGGCAAAGAAATTGTGTATGGGGAACTCAGGATTACCAGTTGATTTCTGACTGTTTTTGGAACAATACCACGATAAGTTCTTGCTCTTCAGAACAACCAATGCTTCCTCTTCGGTTTATGCTGTACTGGAGCATCTGTGCAATGGAAAACAATTTCTCAGTTTATTGATTATCACACATCTAATCATGATTAATCAGAACTGAAATCATGCAAACCTCGCAGTTCATAAAGTGAATTGTAGTGCACCTCAGACCAAAAGCTTAACCAGAGCTCTGCACCATTCAAAGAAAAAAGAGTATCTTAATAATATAGACATAGTGCAGCACACATTTGTAGTTCCTTGCTCACACACTTGGAAACACAATCCTAACATTTAGGGGAACAGCAGGTTATTCCTAGAACCTCGAACCAGTATGAAATCCGTATCCCTTATATAATGAAAGTTTGATTTCTCATCTCTAGTAATTTCCTCTAGACAAATCACATAAACTTTCAAATTAACATTTGACACAGCACAAGTTTAAGCTTGAATAATTTCTTTAATTCCTCAAACCATATTGAACAAACGTGTGCAAATGACAAGGGGCAAAAAGAGTTGCCAGCTATGGAGAATGATATTTCCACCCATAGTAGTAAACTGACTTGATGAAAATTTGTTGGTAGTTGAGTTACCAATGAGGATGTTGACTGAAGAGAAAAATGGTGAAAACTCCTGCACCATTTGTCTCCTTAGTCAATGCAACAATTTTCTGTATCTAACTAGCTTAACAAGTTTCGAGCTAAACATGACTTTGACATTCAAATAGGAAAAGTTTACAACTTCGTTTTTTTGCCCCACATTGACTATGCCCTTGATTTTTACTTTGTTGCATCTGCTAAAGAGATGACCAAAAGTAAATTTAAAAGATCAACTTGGCAAATTTTCAAAAACTTAGAAGATTTGTTCGTTTAGGGCTTAATGGCTCGCGTGAAATTGCTTGGAATTTCAGGGGCTTTGTTAGAGATTTTCCTATTTCACCTGCTTCTATATTCTTAGCTTCTTTTGATGAAAAGAGAAAAAGGATCCCGTAACTTAAGCGGATGAATTGCAGCAGTGACATTGAAACATGACCAACTGATTTTGATGAAAGGAAATGTTGCATGAGGAACTTCTGACACTAGAAAGAAGGGTCACAATCATGTAATGAAGTCATGGGATTCGATTGGCTTCTTTATTGGCACCATGCCTGAGATAAACAAGAAAGGAAATGCAATACCTCGCTTAGGCGCTTGATATTGTGGAATAATCTCGATAAAGCAAGTATCTCTAAACGATGTCAAAAGGCATATCTTTGCTGCAAACTGCACGAATGAAGCATTGTCAATGACCTTGCACAAACAACAATAGGATATGATCAGGTATCAATTTTCAAGTCAAATAACACATTAACCAAAAAGGGACACTACCACATAGAAATGAAACTAAAGATGAGCAGGACTCAGAAAGAGACTCTTGCAAAATTAATCAACAGTCTCTGGAAAAAAGTAATTCTCCAATGGCCATAAGGTATTGTCCTATTCATGATCAGTTACTAAAAGGAAGCACCCAGGATTATTCAATCAAAAAGAGTGTGTTCCTAATGCTGTTCTATGGGTCCGCCAAAGTGTGCAGGCACATCCCTTTGTGACGAGGAGAAGAAAGATTTTTATATATTTAGCGTTGTTCTTGGGTTGATGTCATACTTCGTGTCAGGTGGAGAAGTTGATTAACTGCAGGATGATGATAAAATTTGTAAACAACAGTTTGATCTGTTGCACTAAAACCTTCTTATAAATTAGTAAGAATCCTTAAGGTGCCATGAACTATATATATGCCCGTAGATTCCAGTAGATTTTCTCCCTAGTAAAAATGCCTGCTACACAAAAAATATTCTCAGAATCCTTTGAGACCTAAAAGCTGGCTCAATTTCAGTCATCTTTATTTGAACCACAGAAAATTAGGTCCAGGTTATAGGTTGTTAACCTGAACTTAGCACTAGGTGCAGAGTAAGTCAAGTAGGATATCATTCCTGTAAAAGATTCTTCTTTTGACATTGAAATTAAGCTTCAATTAAATTCAGTACTCCACGATATACAGGCATCAACAGGCCAGATTGAATAACTGTGCAACATCAGAAGAGTTCTAGGAATAAATGAAAAAGACACTAGCCGGTTGGAAACCAGCTAAAAAATGTACTCAACATATTTATAAGCTTTCAACATAATTAACATCAAACCACTACTACTAACTTTTGCAATTTCCCTTTTACAACATCCAGAGGTAATCATTTTGGTTTTCTTCGGGAGTTACCACAATTTTTCCATCTAATAGTACAATACTTAAAATATGATTTAAAACATGATCCTTCAAAATCGCAGTCACCTATGAAACTTGCAATTCACTTCAACTTTGACAGAAATAATTCTCTTGGTTTAGCTTCCTTTCAAACTTAGCAAGATTAAAGGGCAGAAATCACTAACCATATCTATCTTGCTGCATCAATTTTCCTTTCCAAACTTTTCCAATGGGGAAATCTTAAACAAAGCTCTTAAGTGTTTTAGGTTTGAAATGAGGTACATCTGCCACAGATAACACCTTCTTCAGACCAGTTCATTTTAATTCTTCTATTAGACTACCAGGAACCCCACCAATTACTGCTTAAAATTATACTTCACTTGGTTCACATTTTAAGGACTGAGATATTCTACTTTCTTTATTTGAGAAAAAAGATGCACAATGTCATCTCCCCTTCAGAGATAAGGTTATTCTAACCTTGCCTATTTTCACCAGCTTTGGAAATGGTATAAGACTCTACAATGTTCATTTTACCTATAATGTCTGAGGCCTTCAAAAGCCTCAAAATTGAATCCCGCCTCTTAACAAAATACCACTAATCGTTCACAAGTATTGCTTTTTTTCATTGGAGATTTAAAAAAAAAAAAAAAAAATTGGTTTTAATAGTCACCCAAAAGCATAGAGGATGACTTCAAATATCTGAGACAAAACCATATCTTCTTCTCCCCTTCACCAAAACTCATCTAACTCAGTCTGCTCTCCTAACCTTTGGACGATGCTAATAACCAGCACAGCACTAGCAGTATTTAATTTGTAACCACTGCTGGCTTTCAATCTGCCAGTCCTCGCATCCCAAAAAATCCAACTGCCTTTCTTTTTACTGCATAATTGCTGCAGAATTCGAAGAGATGTTTGCTGAATATGCTTCTGCAGACTAGCACCATCAAAGGGTATCAAATTTTACAACAATTGTCATCTTCTTCTTGAAGAGCCAGAAAATTCACCACAGCAGCAGGAAGGAGGGCTGAAGGATGGAGACACAAAAAACCAGACTTCCTTTGTACTTGCAAGGGATTGTTAGTACAAAAAACTGAACCACTGAATTTACTTTGTTTTTGCAAATGGAAGAACAAGTGAAAGGGAAGAAGAAATAGGAAGAAGAACACCATTTGGACAATGGTTATTGACTTCCTGGAAATCGAATTCTGTATTTCTGGAAGTCCATTACAAGTAACAATTTTTATTAAATTTTCAATAAAAAGGCAATATTTGAGTAAATAATCCAAGGTGGCAGTTGTATAATTTGGACATACAATCAATGCCTATTTATAAATGAAGGTAACATTGGGTGGAAAGTCAATAAAAGTACTAAACACCATTTCAGCAAAAAAATCTGTCCCTCATTGGCAGGGGAAGGAAACATACATCCTTACATAAAAAAAAAAAAAAAAATCCTGGAAGAACAAATATAACAACATAAAAAGATGATTGCAAGTGCTTTCAAAAAAAAAAAAAAGAAGTATATTCTAAATCCGGGAGGAGAATAACCATTATCATTACCTTTCCAACACACAACACTTTGAACTTTCTGCACGACTTTTTTCTTTGATTTCTTGAATTTTAGGTTAAGAAAATTATACTGCAGCATTCTTATTTAACAATTTGCTGATTTATTACCAAGACACACAAGGATCCATTTTCTGTGTTGGAAAAACTGACCAGAGGAGAAGGAAGGGGGGGGGGGGCAAGAAAAACAAGGATGTTTGAAGAATAATAGACCTTATCGGCTGCTGCTTGTAGTGTAACATGGTCCCCCCACTCACCTGATCTGCAAATACAGAAAATCAGACCCAGAATTAGAAGCAGACTACAAAGGAATATATAAAGCATACAACTGCATCTTTGAACAATTTAGAGTATCGAATTGGAGGCATAATTATTCACAAATGAGTATCCTACTTAGCCATTTTCTTCCGATAACGCTTGTACTTCATTGGAACGTAACCTTCATATAAATTAGGGTAGTCCTTCAGCTGAAATAGATAAAGATTTGATGGCATGAAAAAGTTAAAATTGGGAATTCCAATAACTACAGGTAGAGTTGATAGCATTGGATCCAGTGCAAACAGATCTTCTTAATGCAATTGTGTCCAAGGCATTTAGAGAATTAACTTCTCAGGCAAAAAAGTTGCTAACGGAGGGGTGATTGAAAAAACAATCATTTGATGAACGTTGCAGAAGGCACTGCCAGCAGCTCATTCCGCTGGAGCAGATAGAAGGCCATAAATGTAATAGTCATACTGAAGAAAGTATACTGTGTACCTACAGAATGTAAAACTCATATAGGCTTGTAGTAGAGATATGTTACACGGAGATGGTCAAAATGTCACAAGAAATCTAGGCTGGAAATGTGCAAGTGCTAGCTGAAAATTTAGTGGATGGATTGCTTGATCAAAGGACCCTTGACAACATGACAAATATTTTCTTTTTCGAATTACAGATACTAAAATACCATTTAATTTGTCACATGAAATAAGCATTCAACCTTCCAAGTGTAATTTCTAAACCAATAAAAATTAAACTGGCTAGCATCATCAATCAACAGACTAACAAGGAAAATGGCGGATCAAGATAAGAGACAGTACACTTGAAAAAAAGGTGACAGATAGTATAAGATCTTTCACATAAAAGATGTAACAAACACAAGTAATCAACATTGTATGGACACCAAAACATCAAAATTAAGCAGCAAAATAAGGTCATGCCCTATTTTGTATAATTATATTTGACTCCATGAGACTGCTTACCCATCTACAAAAGAGAGCATCAAAACCACAAACATAATTCCTGGACATAATTATTGACCAAATATATAATAGATTATAGTTAATCTATTCGGCATAACACCTAACTCAAGTCTCAGTATCGCAGAAGCTGCCCTAGCACAAACCTGTTTCACAACCTCCTTCCTGACATGCCTATGATGCTCTGGGGACCTATAAAGCTGGTCTGAAAGAGCTCGGAACTGAAGAAAAGGACAAATATAAATGAACAGATGAATGGCATCAGGATCTTAAAGGCAACAAGAAATTAGCAAACCTGACAATTGCCATCTCCTGAGACCTTGACTTCATATAAACCATAAACATTTAGCCTGAAAGAAGATCAAAGAAGGAAAACATTCACCAGCTTATCCCAGCTGAAGAGTTAAAGGAGTAGAAGAGAAGGCTGCATCTTTTCCTTTTCCTGGTAAGCAAGTTATAGCCTTGGTACCTATTGATAATTAATTATTTTCAACAATATCAAAAGGTAATAGCATGATCTTATTTAAACTCTTTCTCTCTATTCTGTTACAGACAGAGGCAAGCATATACACAAAGAGACATTGGTTGGTCAGGATGTGGAGCAGATGGAGCACCTTGATGGCTGTAACCGCAGAGAGTATTTTCTGGTAAAGTTTAGTAAGCTTTTCAAAGTACAGAGGAAATTTTTCCCACTCTATCATAGAAAATGGTACTAAGTTCTGTCGACAAAGCCCTAGCAACTGCCCCTGGTTTCAGTTATCATGGACAGAGCAAGCATTGCAGCCGAGGGTGATGAGATACACCTTTCTTCATGCAGCTAAAGCGATCCAATGTGGTACGCATGAAAGAAGCTAGTTGTGTCTTCTCAACTTTACATAGTCCAACATCATATCTTCTTTCTGTTTTATCTAACAAGCCATAATTTCTAGAAATACAATCTTAAGTCCCTTCCCTCAAGACAATCAAGTAGATAGAAGATGGGAAAAAAATATAATCCAGAGTAACCTCAAATCATACAATTCAACTATATATGATTCCATTGCTCCAGTATTTAAAAAGATTATGCAAGAAAGTATTTAGTCTGCAGAACAGGGCATGGAAGAACAAATAAGCTACTCTTCCTAGAGGCGAAAAGGGGAAAAAGATAGTAAATTTGCCTAGTATAAGATTTAAAGGCATTATTGAATATAATTTCATAAAGAACAACAAAAATAGGTGGGACTGATTCCCACTATAATGTCTTAAGGCTGCATTTTGATTATTAAGCAGAACAGTTAATTGATCAAGGATAAACTTGGGAAATCCGCAAACTAGTAGAGGGAGCTACGCAATCAAATTTAGAAGGCTTTGATTTTTTTTCTTTTTCTGAGGGACTCAACCTAGTCAATATCTTCTGAACATCTTTAGGAATGATTTACCTTAGCCTCCTCTGGAATTTAATTCTAATTATAGAACCTGCACAATCTTATTTCGATTATAATAGTAAACATTCAAGTTTCATTTCAGTTTCTACACCTTTCTTGCCAAGACAATTTCAAAGCTTGGTTGATGAGTAGATGGGAAGTAACTAAGTATTGTTCTACTCAAAAGAATGTAAGCTTATAGAGGTTGGTTGATCATCCTACAGAACCAATACAACTTAAATATTTAGCTCAGCCTTTAAGACAGATTTCTTATACGCAGACTCGAAGTAAGGGTAAGCTCATGCATTACTCTTAACAGACTATAGCAATGTTATTGTCGTACACTGGGCTTTATCTAGATTGCTGACCTCATACAAATATGAAACCTGGTTAATCTCTATAGCCATCCAAAATCAAGATCTCACTTTCTTCAGTAAAGAGATTACTTCTAAGAAAACAAATCTGTGCATGCAATAGTATAGAACCACTATACACCCGTGCCAAATTTTATGTCAGTTTTTCTTTTTCAGATTGCTCCAATATAAAGTTCACCTTCATCAAATGAAAAGTCTCTCTCTTCAGACACGCAGTAAAAGAAGTTGGAAACTCATGAGATTCATTAAATTTTATTTTTTAGCCTTTACAAAACATAAGAGGCAATGTCAGCAGAGTTAGAAAGTTCTAGTATAATGTCAACCAAAACCACACAAGGGGGTCACATAACTTTAAAAAAGTTACAGGGCATCTGAAGGCATTACTCTTTAAGCGGAGAAACTAGGTAGTATATCAAGCACATCAATTGATCAGAATAAAGTAATCTTATTGTTAGAAGGCCTAACATCTGCCCAAGTGTTCTAGCGTCAAATGTTCTTTTGACTGTCATTCTCCAAATACACAACAGTTCATAGCATCTTTCTTACTCGAAATTGCAAAAGACTAAAAATCCTCAAATAGTACAATCCAACTCTCTGACTTTAATTCACAAATATCCAGCTAGAAATGGCCTCTTCCTTCTTTGTCCCAGAAGGCAAAAATCCCTTTGTTCTACATGGCATTTATAAGAATCCCTTTGTTCTATTTTATATGATATACATGTTACTCCGGATGTAAAACATTTGGCGCTGACCCTAGAAGGAAATATCTTACAAATTTTTAAGCACGCAGATAGTAGTTGGTGATGTTGGGCTGATCATATTCCAATTTCCTATCTTCACAATTAACCTAAATTACACATGGTTAATGTTTTCCCCATTTTATCATAGAGTTGCCAATATCATTCAACACACAGAGCTGATTCAAAAGCTACCATATAAAATGAGATGGAAAGAGGCTGCTATTTACAAGAGTTCACTTCTTGGCCAATTTTACAAATCAAGAAATGTTTCTGAACTGTATACTCCTTGTGGCAATAGTATGATAGATAAGAAGAGATCACAAGTGATAAAAGATAGTAAAACTCAATAGAACAGTTTTATATGAAGTTTTTCATCATATTTTTTACAGTTTCCCTACTAATGAAGAGAGCAAGACACACAGACAGACAGATGGCCTGTGTCTCTCTGCATGTGTGCGTGAGAGAGAGAGAGAGAGAGACTGCAATGAATCTGTAGACTAACCTCTGAAATAACCGCTGGTAATCCAAACTAGCATCACTCGAGTCCGGGATGTAAGAATTTATTTTTGGAACATGCTGTGATTCCAAACAAAAATGGAATGAAATTAGAACATCCAAAAATTTGTAACAGTAATTTGTTCACTTCTTCAATGTTTTCATAGTTTTTGAAAGAAAGTAGGTTTCTCCTACTACAGCATGGTGTCAAAGTAAATTATTGCAGAGTTTTTTTCCCAGAATAATATACAGAGATACAAAAACAACTATGTTTAGACAATAACCAAATTGTAATGTAGGACTATGTATGTCTTACAGGAATAGGTGCTAGATGGGAAACCCTTTGACCAACTGCCCCATCTAATTTAGCATACTCCTCAGAGAGCACCATGGCAATCATCTTATCATCCTCTATGTCTTGTTGACTGCTGGATGAAGTTGAAGTAGAACATTCACCAAGGCTTGCATTCCCATTTGTCATAGTTTGTTTATCAAAAACTTTCAGCTTCCTCGAGCAGTTGACAACAAAGAGCTTATAGCTTCCTCAAATCAATCAACACAGAACTTTATATACTCTAATCTGCAAGCAAAAGAAAATTTGGTACATTTACTCCGTCAGACAGGATATCCAAAACTCAAAACTCCCAGCACATTTTTAGTTTTTTAACCTATGATTTAGGAATGCAAGAACAAAATCAATAGGGAATTCAAAATATACCAACGGTGCAACTAATATAGGTGCCTAAGACTAAACTGGAGTGCTAAGAATGGACAGTTCATAATTGAAAGTAAGAACTTCCAACCAAGAGATGCAAGTGAAAATGGAGGAAACTCTCTCACCAAATTGACAAATAACACCATATATAACCATATGAGTGCTCTATATGCAAGCCAACCATTTGTAAGAACAGATTCTCGGAATTCTCAGCTAAAAGAATGCAGGGAAAATAAGGTTAACCCTCTTGCTAAACTCACAAATAACACCATAAATGAGTAGAATTGATGCTCAATATATAAGTCAACCTTTTGATCCGTGAAAACACGTTTGACAATGAAAGCTATTGAGGTAGGTAAGTGTGTTCACTATTTAGGAAAATCAAGCATTGGAATGATTCCAATTTCCAAGCATCTATTTCTGGAAATTAAAAATACTTTTTTTCATCCAATGTTTGATTAATCGTATTTCCCCGCAAAATCCAACATTCACTCAAGATCCAAAACTTCTAATTGATTCATTCTCACGGAAACTGTCGGCAGAATAAAAATACGATCTTTTTCAACAGATTATTGGGACATTCCTGGTCAGACAGTTAAATGGCATTTGATGACACGAAAAGGGTTCGATTCATTCACAGGTTTCAATCCAATCACATAATCAAAGACCCAAAATTTTGAAGAAAACAGAAAGCATCACAACATTAGCAGCAGGAATCATTCAGCTTTACCTTGAGGCTTGAAGATGGATGACAGTTTCAGCAGCTTTCTGGTGGGAGAATGAAGGAATGAAGGAAGAAACTTTCGAGATTCCGAGTTTTGGACCTGGCAAGAAATGGAGTGTGGGGAGTTTCGGCTTACAACTAACGCGGCAAATCTTGGAGTGTGAGCCAATGGAAGTTCGGAACCTTGAGCAGTTGATCAAACAGGTGACACGGAACCGAACAAAATTTTTGGCAGATATTTTGAATTTTTAAATTGTCCAAAATTGTACTCAACCTCTCTTGTCAACGTGTACATTTTTCTCTCGCTTGTCTCTTTCCTTCTTTTCCTTTTCTTTTTGATAAGAAATGGATTTATTTGAGGACAAATTACACTAAAACCCCTTGGATTAGTGTGAATAACCTGTTTGGCAAATGAATTTTTTTACCAATTTTTTCTCCTACAACTTTTTAACAACTTTAATTACAATAATTTCAAAAACTCCTTAAAATTTTTAAAATACACACTTTACAATACCTAGAAACACACTAAAATAAAAAAAAAAATTCTTCTTTCTATTCTTCTACTCCCTCCTCCCATCTCAACCCACCACTCCACCACCGACCAATACTGGTGCCAGCCGCCAGTCACCTTTTTTTTTAAAATTTTTTTTCTTTGCTTTCTCCCCTCTCCCTCCTCCTCCTCCCTGCCTCTCCTCTCCTCTCCTCTCCCCCTCACCCCACTCTCACCCACCACTTCCTCCCCTCGTCTTCCTCCCCCCGCAACCCTCCCTACCTCCCATGCACGATCTGGGAGTGTTAGGGTTTGTCAAGGTTTCAATCTTTCGGACATAATAATATACGAGCCATAGTCTTGCATCATATTTTCACAAGTAGTGATATACCAGAAAAACAAAACACGAAACTCCTAGCAGGTTAATAATTTGTCTTCCTCAATTGATCAGAAAGTAATGAAGTAAGGGAAAAAAGAAAAAAAAAAAAAAAAAGAAAGGGACTCTATGGTTATGCATCTTTATACACTGTGTGAGCTCCGGTGGTAACAGTTACCCACCCGGATTCTGCAGGTAGCTCAGCACATATCATAACAGTCATCCACCCAGTGGCGGTAAGTAGCTACAGTGGCGGAGTAGTATTTCTGAGAAAAGGGATGACAACACAAGACAAAAGGGTCGCAGTGGGCTGAGGGGAACCACTTGCAAAATAAGAGATTAATCCAATCCACAGGTGATTAGGGGCATCTTCAACCGCAGTATTGAAATGGATGGCTGAGATCGAGCAGAGCACCTCCTACCCGATCTACAACCGCCCATAACACAGTGCAGTCCCATCTATGGGTTTAGCAAGGACTTGAGCAGTCAGGCTAGCAAGTATTTCTGGAGGCTTCCAGGTAGCCTAGAGATTCTTGGGGTCTTCAATTACTTGCAAAGTGAAAAGAACAACCTAGACACCTAACAGTTAATTAGGGGTGTACACAATAAATGGCAATAACCATAAACAACAGATTCAAAAACAAAAATGACAGTCAACTGCATGATATCTTAACAGTTTTGTGTCAATTGGCATATATTGCTAATCAACTCAAAAATATTACACCCATTTGGATCACCAAATCCAATAACTATAGCGACCAATGAAGAATAACATGTTGGAGAGACAAAATTTTGCAAGCTAGAAAGCACCCCAAAATTGCAGGCCACTCAGATTCAATGGCGATCATTACTCGTCATCGGAGTAATTAAACTTTACTGAGTGTGATTGCAAGTCAATCTGCCCTCCTCTATAGCTACCACGCTTCTTCTTGGTCTTTTCATGCCGGAAGCCCCTGAGAGAAAGAGAGAGAGAGGGAGAGACAGTTTGTTCCGGTTAAGCTGCCACCAAAATACAAACAATGATGTATACGTAAAAGGCAGCTACTTCCAAACTGCATGTGCAAAGGGCCCAACCATGTTAACTCAAGAAAGACAGGTTTTACTCCTACTGTAGGGAAGCATACAATATTAAATCATGACTAAGCAACTGCGAAGAAAAATACTCAGTTGAGGCCTTTACATCTCTGCCACAGGCTCCTCTTTCAACAATTTGCTCAATGTACTAACTATCATAAGAATTGCTAAGATGCGAAAAATGACTTTTAGAACCAAAAACTGGTCCAAAAGGCAGAATGGTGTTCAAACATTCTCCAAACTTTAAATTCCAACAATATGACGGAAAGCCCAAGATCCCAATTATATTAGCAAATGGGCGAACTTTTAAGAAAGAAGCTCTCTTAACACTTGCATGGTTCCACTTGATGCCCACTTATAGGTCTTTCTCTTGCATTGTATATGTTCTGCAATGCTGCATTATAACCCTAAAACTAAAAGTTATGACCCATTTTCATCTTTAACAATACAACTTAGGCAGGTTATCCATTCACCTTCAATTCATTAAGTTGTTAGACCAATTTTTGTGAATTTAATTATGTGGAGACTTATTGTTATTCTAAATTTCTTACTGTATTTATCAGCAGAGTTCCACCTCATATCTATTCATTCACCAGAAAGAGTCTTTTCCCTGATTTACGAAAGAGGAAGCAAAAAATCGTTTGACCATGAAGCACAATTTGATGATAAGAAATTAGAATACAGACCTCCCTTTCACCTGGCCCAGGACTTCTTGTGCTTTTGCACCATAACCAATTTCTGCACCACTCTACCCAAAAAAGAAGAAACAAAAAAATCTTGAGGGCAAGAAAAGTGTAAAAGCACACTATTGTTTTTTACTGCTTCCAGGATTGGAAAATGGAAGCTGTAGAATATAAAAATCCTCAAACCTTTGCCCAATAAGAATTATCCTGAAGCCTCTCATCAGCAAACTCCACTGCATCAACTTTCACCCTTTGAAAAGCATTCGCTGTTTTAGGCTGCAGTAATGGTGACAGGTTTAGGTTGTCTTGAATGATTAGCCCAATTAGTGAAACATGCAGACAGGATACTGGAAAAAGGTAAAACGACTGCATTGAGCAGTACGTTTTCTAGAAGACAATGTACATAGAAGAGGCACGCACAAACGTCCACACAATTATACCCACACACACACACACACACACAGAGCCCAGGGTAAAAGCTGCCTATTAAGTGCTGCCATTGGTGTATTTACATGGCCAAAAGATCGGGTAAATAATAAACAGCATGCATACCTCAGCAGATCCATTGCGCTGTTTCCTAGCACATTTCTGCGCAGCAGATCTCTCAACACCATTTTTCTTGAGAACCACCTGTGTGTTTACATTGAACTGTTTCTGTGGCTCACTAACATCGCCATTCTCCTTTTCCGTTTCTCCAGCAACATGACCATCACCTCCAAGAACCGAATTGACTTCACCTTGCTTCACAACAACCTCAGCTTCGTCTATGCCTTCGGTTTTTCTCCTTTTGGATTCTTCAATTGCTGCCCCTTCAACAGGCTTATCCTTCTTTTCATCAGAAGCAGATCTTTTTCTCTTCTTTGACTCCTTGTTGGCAACATTATCTGATGTCTCCTGTGAATTTCCTTTGTTTTCCACACCAGTATCAGATACATCCTTTTTCTTTCTCTTCTTTTCTTTCAGTTTCAGTTTACTATCATCCAATGGGACGTCTACAGTGTCCATGTCTGTGTCCCTGATAACTGCACTTTCTGCTCCCTTGCCATCATCAACAGGAGAAACCATCCTTAGCTTCTGCTTCTTCAGCTTATCCTTAGGTTTAGTTGTCTCTGAAGAGTCTTTATTGCCATTGGCGCTGATAGTTTCTAAACTTTCTGGTTTTCCTTCAATGGCCTTAGGCAATGAGTCTTCTTGTTTTCCATTATCATCAAGTGATTCAGATGTTAACTTATTTTTCTTCTTCTTCTTCTTGTCTATCGGCTCCTTCATGGACTCATCCGCCTTCACCTCAGAAATAACAGATTTGGCATCATCGTTTTCTTCAGTACTCTTTTTCTGCTTCTTCTTACTAGCAGTTTCTACAGGAGCATCTTTGTCCATCGTCCCATCAGCACCTTGTTCTGCACAAATGTCCTAGGATAAGCACAAACCAATACATTGACCGGCTAAGCTAAATAGTACTTGAAACAGGAAATCAGATTTGACATAAGGGAGGAAGGCAGGAACAATAGTATCATTAAGTTCTGTTTTGTCAAATACCTTGCTCCTTCTGGCCTTTGAAATCTGTATCAGCACTTCTACTGCACGTCAGAGAAGCTCAACTAGCATGAGAAACAGAAGCTGAAGCTATGTGCAAAATGTGAATCGGACATTATTAAATCTTCATGCATGGAAACCTATTATAAAAATATACATTTTTGAAAGATGGAAACCAAAAAATGTCTACGTCATACATCTGTGAAAATCATTTTTCCTGTCAATAGGTGTTGGTCACATTCGCCAAAATGGAAAAAGCATTCCCATGGTAAGGTATTAGCATATTTAGCAAGCATGATCTTTTGGATGGGAAGCTTTTCATAACATAGAGACTCCTCATTAGCAAACTCGTCATCAATCCATTACATGCAATCTCATTCAAGCCTTGGGAAGGCAAGCAAGCACTAACTAAAAAATCTTCAGATAACAAACAGGCTTAGGACTGAATATCACATATTTTAACAGCCATTTTATTCTTGTTACACTTCGGCATTTTGATGTTGATTCCTCATTTTGAGACACCACAACCACCAGGTTACTTGGACACAGATCCACATTTTATCACATAAGCAACTGCTTTAAACATCAAGATAGATCATTTTGAGATGAACACTTTTACTCCTAAAGCAAATATGGTTTCTGCGATGAAAGATTTAAATCTACTATTGTCAAATATACTGAGGTCCTAACACCATCAAATTACAAAGCAAATGACCAATCCAATATCTCCCCTATTTACAAGTAGTTTATGCCTGTGATATTTAAAAAAAATGAAGGGAAAAAAAAGACTGCCGAGAGATAATTAAGTTCAGATCACTAAGTGGATAATAGAAGCGCCACATGCAAGTTGACTGTGACTTTTGAACTTTTGATGTCTAAAAAATCTTCCTCATCTATCATATGATGCATGAAAATTGCCAGTGGGGAGGCCACTGTGTTACGTAAGCAGTCTAATCAAAGGGTCTAAAAGGGGTTGCTCCCACTGCTTATAGTCTAATACCCTTATTATCAAACATAGTAATATGCTTCTGTTTACCTTTGCTATTGATAACTAGCATATCAAAGTTCTCTGACATGGAAAAATTCTTGCTACCAACTCTAATGGCAGAATTTTCTGACTACATTCCTGATCTAACAAGCTTACTTTTTATTCATTTTTTTGTTTTCTTTAATAAATTAGGTGGGCAGAATAAGTCAAGAAAACTCTGCCAAAGAATTTCAAATTGCATTTCTAGAATAACAATAAAACTCTGCTAAAACACAGCAAAAAAATCAAAATTCAAAAGTACAAAATTTTCATTGTCAAATTTCTAGCCTACCAGTTATCTAAATATTTGCAGTACATCTCCTCCAAGTCAAATGAATCTGCCTTCCAAGAATCATCCTGCAGTAAAATCATGATCAACTGTTACAGTCTGGCCATTTAAAACATTAATACAAAAGTTACTGAATCTGAATTCAGAAGGCAGAATTCCATCTTACATTAGGACATAAGCAAAAATGCATGCATCACTACTCTGCCGATAAAGCACTAAACTTTTTCACGGCCCGATGTTCAGGCAGTCAGTTTATAATACAATTAAAACAAACATCCAATAAGTAAAGGTTTAGAGCCTTAAAAAACATCATTTATATAAAATTACTACAGTTAACATTTTTCTAGAAACACCCAAAAAGCAACCATCCAAACAGAGCCATCAAATTTGAAAATAGAATTTTTGTTTAAAGATCAAATGGTAGTGCAATGCCAATAACCAATATACAGTCTACTAAATCAAAGTATACAGTCTTAAACAACAACATTGTACGTTCTGCTTCACCACATCTATATCTTTCTCTACTAGAACGATAAATTTATCTTTCCCTATCTAAATTTGGGCATGTCTATGGATTTCAATTGCATAAAGTGTAGTGTATTTTTCAAAAACTTCATAGTGAAGTATCAAATTACCTCAACTTGAGCTTCTTTCAAGAAGCGCTTAAACGTCTTGGAAAAACCCTTGTCATGAATATACTGAATGACAGAGTGAAGAAGAGCAATCTTAGTTTCAGGCTGCTGCTGCTCCTCCTTAACCAGCGTTTTCGTCATTGTCCGTCCTGTGCGCTCGAGCTTTCCCTTCTCCTTCTGCTCTGCAAGGAGAACCTGGCGAGGCTTGAAAGCAACAATTCGTCTTGAAACTGAGCTATTGCTCTCTTCTCCTCCTTGGATCATACACTGACATTATTAATATCAAAAAAATCAAAAACTAATTCATTTTTCCAAATTCAATTCAATTAACTCAAATACAAAAAAAAAAAAAGCAAAAAAAAAAAAACATGTACAAGCTAGGTGGTGGATGAGAAATTTCAAACTACACATACAAACAGCAAAAAACAAATGAGGTAGAAAAACAAATAAAAAAGAAGAAAATGTTATCGAAATCAAGCATTAATTCTTCCAATATTGCAGTAACCTAACAAATTATGCAAATAAGAGTCAATAACAACAAAAAAAAATTAGAAAAAACAACATCTCCAAGCCATTGACGAGAAATTTCAATCAGTATCCAAACAGCTTAAGCTAAAAAGGAAAATTAAAAAAAAAGGGAAAGGAGAAAAAGTTCTTACCAGCTGGGTTGTGAAGAACAGGAAGGCGGCAGGGAGGAGAAGGTGGAAGTTTCTGGAAGATGATATTATTTTTCTTTAGCAGTTAATACTACTGCTAAGCAGTAGAATTAGGGTATAAGGAATTAGCGGATATGATTAGGGTTTTTTATTTTTCGGGTTCGGGTTAAGGATGTGGGTTGGTTTGAAGATGGATAGTCACAAGACACAACGACAATTAGGTTTAATTACATTTTCTACCCCTGAACTTGTATATATGGGACATGTTGTACTAGAGTTTTGTATTTTTTTTTTTTGTCGCAAATATAGTGGTAGTATAACCTATTCTATCCAATCGACGGAGAACCCGTCGGAGATAGTCACTTGAAAGTGATAGCCACAATTAAGTGACAAGGTAGAAGGTCAAGAATTGTTAATGACTTTAAAGTTTTGGTAATGACCAACAGCCCAAGAGGTTTTTGGCTATTAGAGTTTTGTATGCAAGTGAAAATTGTCACATTACATTGTACAATATTAGGACCATGAATTTTAGATTAGAACCATGAAATTTTAGCACCCTGAGATTTACTAGGTTAAAAATAAGGAAAGTGAAAATAAGGAAATAAGCAGTAAGGCCATCATTTTGATATTATTCGTTTAACATCTAGTTGCATAGTTTGTGTATGACTAATATATATATATATATATATATATATATATATATATATATTATGGGTATTGGTAAGAAGAATAGGGGAGGCAATGTTGCTCTCAAATTAAATATGACCAAAGCTTATGATAGGGTTTCTTGGATTTTTTTGATCAATGTGTTACGTGCTTTTGGGTTTGGTGAAAGATGTATTGATATGGTTTGGCGTCTTATTTCTAATCCATGGTTTTCTGTTTTGATTAATGGGATGCCATGTGGTTTTTTTCCATCTTCTCGGGGGCTTCGTCAAGGGGATCCTTTGTCTCCTTCTTTGTTTATTATAGGTGCAGAGGTGCTTTCACGGCTTTTGAATCAACTTCTGCTGCATCCACGCTTTAATGGTTTCAAGGTTCCTCGAGGGTGTTCTCTAGTTAGTCACCTGGGGTATGCAGATGATATTCTTATTTTTTCTAGTGTCTCAGCAGTATCCCTGAAGTTGTTAATGGAAACGCTGAAAAAGTATGAACATGTTTCGGGCCAGAGAATAAATGCCTCAAAGAGTTGTTTCATGGTTCACCCGCGACTATCCCGGACAAGAAAGGTATTAATTCAGAGCATAACGGGCTTTTTCCCAAGGAATTTCCTTCTAACTATCTTGGCTGTCCTCTAATGGTGGGAAGACGTAAAAAGGCTTATTTCCAGAATTTGATCACGACGGTGGCTGCTACGATTGTTTCTTGGAAAAATCGTTTGTTGTCACTAGGAGGTAAGGTTGTACTTATTAAACATGTACTGTCCTCGCTTCCATTGCATTTGCTAGCTACTGTGTCACCTCCAAAATCTGTATTTGCTACTCTCGAGCATTTGTTTGCAAATTTCTTTTGGGGTTCAGATGAGGGTGGTTTAAAATACCATTGGATTCGTTGGAAAGATCTTTGAGCTCCAAAAGAGGAGGGTGGGCTTGGTATTAGATCACTGGATGATGTTTTTAATGCCTTTTCTATTAAGCTATGGTGGAGGTTTCGACAAAATGCGTCTCTTTGGGCTAATTTTATGATGGCAACCTATTGTTCAAATGCGTACCCAGGTATGGTTGTTCGTTCGGAAGGGGCCTCTCATACGTGGCGTAGGATGTTACATGTTCGGGACATTGCTGAACAACATATAACTTTCATTATCCATTCTGGGGACTCTAATTTCTGGTTTGATAATTGGTTAGGTTCTGGGCCTTTGGCTATGCGGTTAGGGAGTGTTTCGGATCACAAGGTGTCTGATTTTTTAGTTGATGGCAGGTGGAATTTTCAGTTGCTGGGTTTGTGGGTACCTCCGTTTATTATTAACGACATCTGAATGTTCACTCTCCCTCAAATTGAGAATGGTGTGGAAGATTTAATGATATGGGCTCCTTCTCAATCTGGAGTTTTCACGCTGAGCTCAGCTTTTAACCTGGTGCAATCACATAAGCAAAGGTCATTTATGTTCTCAAAAGTCTGGCACCCACAAATTCCTTCCAAAGTGTCTGTTTTTCTTCTTCGCTTGTTGCGAAATCGATTACCCATGGACTCCACGCTATGTAAACTTGGTATTTCGAGCCCATCAAAGTGTTTATGTTGTGTCTAGGCTAATGGTGAGACTTTGGACCATGTCTTTTGTAGTGGACAGGTAGCAGTTTCAGTTTGGAATTTCTTTGGCTCTGCTTCAGGTGTGCTTAATTTAGGTGGCTCGGTTCGGGCATATATTGCAGGTTGGTGGTATAGCGCACCAAGAAATGGTTTCATTGCATTTGTTCATTTTATTATACCTTCTCTGATTTGTTGGAATATTTGGAAGTCCAGAAACTCGGCACGTTTTGAAGGGAAACTTCTTTCTCATGTCATTATCTCTGAGTTTGTTTTTGACAATGTGAAGGACCTCTTTAGTTTACAATTCCCTGGGTACCCATTCGTTTCCTCAGCATGGATGGAGTTTTATTCTTCGCTCTCTTATATTCATAAGAAAGTCTCATTTATGATTGTAAGGTGGTGTTGGCCACTCTTGGGTGTATTTAAACTTAATACTGATGGCTGTTCAAGGGGTAACCCAGGGAGGGCAGGTGGTGGTGGGGTTTTGCGTGATGATGGAGGAAATTTCCTGCTCGCTTTCTCCTCTTTTTTTAGGAATGTAACCAGCATTCAAGCTGAGGCGCTCGCTCTTTTCTTTGGGGTTAAGTTGTGTCTCTCTCGTGGTTATGTTAACTTACACATTGAAATGGATTCGTTGGTTCTTGTTCACATCCTAAAACAGGGATCTAGCTGTCCATGGAGTATTTATACAGAGGTTAAATACCTTCTAAAGTTTTCGTCTAATTTTGTTGCAATTTCTCATTGCTTTCGGGAAAGTAATCAAGTAGCCGATTCTTTAGCAAACATGGGATGTGATCAAGGTTTCAATACAACATATCATCAGCTTGTGGACCTCCCTATGAAAGCTCGTGGGGCGTTTCGCTTAGATAGAATAGGCCTGCCTTCAATTAGGAAATGTGTTCAGCGTGGATGAAAAGCCCAGTTCGAAATTCTGCAGTTGAGCCTTATTTGGTTGGCCGTCACATTCTGTTTTAACCATGCAGTTGTTATTAAATTGTCTTCAAACTGTCGTAAAGTTACATTGTAGTAACTTACTACCATGTGGATAATTTTCTTGTAAAATATATATATATATATATATTGATGTTATAGATAGTTAATAATCAATTTGGTGATATATATAGTCACTTCATACAATTTATTTGACGAGAATTAGTATTAGTACAAGAACTTGGATCCTTGTCACTGTTTTGAGTATTAGGTCCAAAACTGTCGGTTCAATTGATTAGATCGAAAATTGGTGTCAGGTTTCATATCAAATCTAAAATGTTAAAAGCATCGGCTAAATTTGGTCAAGTGCTGGTTAAACCGGCTAAAAGTGATAAAAATAAGGTTATTCCATCACTTTCCACGTTGGGTTTTTTCTTTTTTTAAAAAACGAATATTTTAGAATGATCCAAATTACTTAATATTAGAATATATAAAAATTGAAGAAAAGAATTTTGATTCAAACAGTTGAAATTCATTAAACTATAAAAATCAAAAGCTCAACTAGTTCACTCACTGGTTCGAGTTTTATAACATTGATGCATGCGCACAAAGTTCAATTTTATCACTAAAATTCCTAATAGCATGTTTCCAATTCAAAATTTATCCTTTACTAATTCTATAAAGATTAGTGCAGTTTTAAACTAGAAATTGGATATGAAATAGTTTTGAGAAAAAAAAAGAAGTCTTTACAATGTTGACCGGAGATCATAAATGATTGTACAATCTAAAATAGAGGTATCTCTGTATGAAATTGTTCTGGGGGAAGTTATGGTGATAGTAAGAAAGTTAATAGTAGTATAATTTACGTTGAATAATTTGTTAAGATGTGCCATGGATTTTGTTCAAGAACAGTGTTGCATTCTTTCTTTTTATCTGTACTGGAAGAACTTTTTTACTTCAAAAAAAAAAATTAAACGAATAAATTTGAAAAAAGGCATCATGCTTTTATACGTGAGCTATTGCTGGCTTTAAGTTTAAAAAAAAAAAAACTTTGGATTTCTAGCTACCACTATCCACACTTTCAAAGATGAAATTCAGGATATGCTGTTTCTAGCAATTTTGCAAGCAAATCTGGTTTGAGATGATGGACTAATTCGGGATCCTAAAATTTTTTTTTGAAAAAAATCATTGAGAAAGGAATTACAAAGAAAATAACTATTTCATATACGTCCAGCATTAAGCCACTAGTAGTAAGTAGGGCTGATGCTGAACCGAGTAGCTTGACTCGAGCTCGCAAGCTACTCGGTCAGCAGCTCGGCTCGAGCTTGTTTTGACCGAGCTTGAGCTGCTTGATAGAAGCAACGAGTCGATCTCGAGCTTCAATATCTTGCACTCGAAAGCTCGACGAGCCTAATCGAGCTTTTATAATATATATTTTAATTTTTATTATTGTGAAATATCAATAATATCCTTTACTTAAAATTATAAAATATTAATTTTTATTACGTGAGCTTGATTAGGCTTGATTGAGCTCGAATAGACTTGATTGAGTTCGATTTGAATTGATTACATTTAATTAAACTCGAGTTCGAGTTCGAGCTCGAGTAACGTAAATTGATGTCGGGTTCGAGCTCGAGCTCGAATTCTAAAAGCTCGACGACAAGCTCAAGCTCGATCTCGAGCTTAGTTATTTTACCTCGAGTTGAGCTCGAGTAGTGCACTACTCGAGATCAACTCGACTCGAACGCACCCCTAGTAGTAAGCATCTCAGGGGCCGCTTGGTACAAGGATTTGGGAATCAAGAATTGGAATCACCACCATATTTGTTGCTTGTTAAATAGGTATGGGTATTGAAAATTTGGAATGAAATCTAAAAATCTAGTGACTCTCAATTCCCGACTATATTGGGAGGTTTTGGTTGATTCCCAAATTTGACTCCTAAATGAAATATAAAAAACACACAACCACCCTAACAGAGTACCGCCCCTTCTCCTTTCAACGCCATCCCCAACCACCATCTCACTCACCGCACTTCCACCAATACTATTGCCACCTCCCCCACCCCCAAAAAAACCTCACTCACCCCCCACCAACACTCCAAAACTGACCCAAAAAAGGGAAGAAATCGCGAGAAAAAAGTGGAAACTTGAGTCGCATAATAGGTGATGCGGTGGCGGAGGCGCTTTGCTTCTTTAGTACGGTGTTCGATGAGAGCAACGAGAGCTTCCTCTTGCTCTTTCCTGTTTCCTCATCGTCTTCTTCTTCATGATTGCCGCCATTGTTGCTTCTCTTTTCTTCTCCTGCTCCGCTTGTTTTTTCGATTTTAGACTTTCTGAGAACCAGACGGGGAAGGCCATTCATGTTCATTTAGTCTTGTTTCTTTTCTTCCGTGATTGGCTCTGATTTTTATAGTGTTTGACCAAAGAAGAAGATGAAGATTGTATGCTGATACCTAAGCCTAGAAAGTGTTTACCAAGCAATATATATTGGAATGATGACATAAGGCCATACCCATACTAATTATTTGTATATGATACCAATTCCAATTACAATTCCGGTTCATGAACCAAACGCCCCCTTAAAGTGATTCTCCAATCCTGGATATCTTAGACATACTTGAGCCACGTGTGCAGCTATACAACGCCTTCCTACTTGGACAACTCAAAGGCGTGATTGTTGGACACTGGTTGCCATACGACTTTTTCTTTTTGGTCTCCATAATGTGCCAATAGTGTAATCATATGAGGGCCGGTGCAACTGTTATCCTGCCCTCCATGTTAAGAGAGAGTCCACTCTAATTTTTTTTTTGGTGGTTTCGTTATATATCGTTATTTAGTCTATTTTATTTTGTTTTTTATTTTATTTTTGACCTCTTAGTAGTTATTAGAACTTAAGAAATAAAATCATTAAATCAGAAGCTTATGAAGAACACATGACAATGAAATAAAAAGTGTCGCAAAGAGCAGAAAGGAAGCAGAATAGAAGATCCATTGTGATCGAGAAGGATTATATATACCTTAGCCTACAGAACTCAGAAATAGATGATAATGCATGGCACACCAACTCAAAATCATTCATATATATATATATATATATATATATATATATATATATATATATATATATATATATATATATATATATATATATATATAAAGTCGTATTTTCATTCTCATCGCTTTATGTTTTCTCTTTCGTACGTGGCTTAACGACAGGACAAGTGATTTCAACACGCTCTATAAAATAACCTACGCTCTTCCATCTCTCTCTTCTTTTGCCTTTGTTCATTTATTCCATGATTTCCACCTTTTTTAAAAAAAATAACCTATGCTCTGTATGGAGCTTATCTCTCTCTTTTCATAAGCACGAAATCAATTATCAATATTTATCTAAATTAAATTTCAAATCTAAAACCGTTCTTATCATCCATGTATGACTTAGAAAACCGTTCTTAGCATTCTATCCTATATTCGCGGCTGATTATCATTCTATCATAATCATATATTTACGGCCACATGCTTCTCTTTTGGTTTGTGAACTTCTAGGTATAACAACAAGGTATGATCCGTATAATTTCTTTAACATGCATGCCTTTAGTAAAACTATTTTTTATTATCATCTTTTTATATCCTTATCAATTCTTATTTCCTACCCAAAGTTATGTACTTTAAGCAACTTAAATTAAGATAAAACTATTTTTAATATTCTTATCAATATCTTTTTATATCTTTATCAATTCTTATTTTCTTCCCAAAGTTATGTACTTTCAGCAACTTAAATTAAGATAAAACTACTTTTAATATTCTTATCAATATCTTTTTATATGCTTAACAATTCTTATGCCTACATATAGCTTCTTTATATGGTTAGGTATTTCCAGTGCAAGCGGTTGGCATATTAAAGTATTGATTTTGGATTTCCACTCTTCTTGATTATCAGGTAAATCTTCCTTCGATACATATTTTTCTTTTTTAAAAAGACATGTTCATCTTCAATTGTAAGAATTTAGTAACATATCTTGAATTTTGTGTGTTTTGGTTTTTTTCTATTTGTTTTGTATGAAGAGATAGGATTTAAAATAGTATTTTCATCGTAAGTTTTCAAATAGAAACATGTTAGTTGTTTCCACCGAATTGGACAACATTCATATGCTATAGGATGCATGTTAGATGTTTGTTAATTTGCCTTTGTTTCGTTTGTCCAAGGTACTGGGCTTGTAGCTGGTGCTGTGGATCCCTACTCAGCGCATACTCCAAGAGTTGAATTTGTTATTTTCTCCAGCCTTTTTTTCCCAACCACATGTAAGTCTGTTAGTTACTTTAGTTAAATTATCTATTCTATGTTTTTCACTACTGTTAAACATTCATATTATAAGCATTTAGCCTATGCCTCTTGAGTGATCATGAACTGAGAGAGGCAAATTTATTTTCGTTCCTTTTGCGAAGACAAAATGTCTACTAAATTTTTATCTTGAATTGTGGGTGATCATGGGTTTTGTTGTCCAGAATTGTAAATACAATTTGTAACTATAATCTGGAACAGTTTCATCTTGAGTTGTTCAATTTTATGGAAGTAAATGCTATTGTTGATTACGTCCCATGTTGTTCTTAAATTTTTAATAATCAATTGACGAAGATATTTCTTCAAAAATTTTGTATCTTTAGCTATTATTGCTGTTAGTTACTTTAGTTGAACTATGTTTTCTATGTCTTCCACTGTTGTTAAATATTCATATTATAAGCATTTGGCCTATGCCTCTTGAGTGATCATGAACTGAAATGGGAAAATTTATTCTGGTTCCTTTTGTGAAATTTATGTATGTTGGTGTTCAAGAATCAACGCAACAAGATTTTCATGGGCATGATATATAGTCAACTAAGTTTACAAATACAATTTAGTATAAAAGTATTACCCACTTTAATACATCAAATACCATAAATAGTCTGACTAATTAAATGTACAATATTTTATTTTAGCATGAGGAGGTAGATTTAATATACTATTTTGCTTTCTTAATCTATAATCTTTATGTATTGTGTTACACAACTTTGAATGTGATAAATCATTTATTTTTTAATACTTAGTTGTCCTGCTTTGCTATCATGCAATGATAATGAAAAATCAATAAATACTGATTTGTACGGATAAATGGAGGAGAATGTTCAAACAGAAGAAAAACGAAAAAAAAGTTTCTGAAGAATAGAATATTATTTGATACTATTTACTGCACTTTTTATTTCTTTCAAGTTTTTGAATGTTATGGTATTGTCGAATGTTTCCATTTTTGAATTATTATTCACTAAATTAGATTTTATATTATAAGAATACTTTATATTATGATGCGCACATAGTAATATACTTAAGAAAGGTTATAATAAAATATACATTAAGTTTGTATTTCATATCAACATTTTTATAAATTTGACTAAATAGTTTATTATTTTTCGAAGATTCCCGTTCAACGAACGGGTACAAAACTAGTTATCAAAGAATTACAAATTGAAATGAAGGCCTTGTTTGGCACTTGAGTTTTTTTGTCAAATTTGTCTGTTACAAGTTTTTTAAAAACTTTAGTTACAGTAACCTTAAAATACTTCTCAAAGTTTTTAAACTATACACTTCAAAATATTCAAAATTTTTTTTACACATTTCAAAATTTTTTTAAAAAACTTCTACATTAAGTTACAGTAAAGTTTTAGACCAACATCCAAAAAACTCACTTACCAAACAGGGCCGAAGTTATGTCAAATAGCTGACTTTAAATCCAGCTGATGCTTAAGAGAATAAGGATTTCATTAAATTATAGTTCAAACTTATGATGGTATATATATTTTTTCTCTAATGGCCAGTAGCATCTAGGTTCTTGAGAGACTCCATTTGCACATGTTAAATTTTGAGGCCATCAATTGAATAGACAAAGTAAGCTTTGCATGATCCTTATAATAATATGTTTTCAAAACATTGGGATACTCATAATTATCTAGAAGTATTATAAGTATTCCAACACGTCTTTTCCTTTACTTAGTCAAGTCAACTTTGTTGCTGGTAGCTTGTTTCTTTTCATGGATGCACAATAGTGATTGCAAAAGAACAATTAATGGCATAGGTATAGAGAGTGATTTTAAAACTGGATGATTGAAATTGAATTTGTGAGCATAATTTTCAACAAACTACAAAGATTGTTGTGTTATTTGCATATTGAAAATTGTCTCATTATCTGTATTGATTAAGTTTAAAGTCTACGTTCATTGTATCAAGTTATTGCCCTTGACAATTGTAGAAACCCTGGATCATTTCTTGATCAGCACATGCTACAAAAAAAAAAAAAAAAAAGCCAAAGCTGTAGACAGTTGTGGAAAAAAGAACAAAAACAACAACAACGACAAAAAGAAGAAGAAGAAAAAAAGGTATTGATATCTCTTGTCTTGCATTTGCCATCTCGCTACTAATTATCTCCAATTTAATATTCCTTGGGGTTACATAGATATCAGTCAACACGTTTAAACTTATCAGCGTATATTCTTGGTTTTAGCATATTTAATTAAAGGCTCCATTTAACGGTTGCTCAATTCGTTAAAATATAGTATATATTTCAAATGTCATATTTTTGAAAATATAAAAGTAATTAGAAAAAATAAATAAATACAAAGAAAGGTAGTTAAAATTAAATAGAAAAAGTATATAAATGCAAAGGAGGTAATAATTGTAATATATGTGTATACATGGTAAGTCAAGTGAATTTTAGGTGTGTTAATAAAACCCTTAATTAAATTTATGTCCGAAATGGTCAACTATCACGTTTTTTTCCTTAAATGCTCTCATATTCAATTCGTTTATACATAATTATTCAAACTCCATACCATCTTTGGACTCCACCAATTGGTTTAGTTCCTCCCCATAAATACCCTGCAGGTATATATATGTTTATATTTAAGGATGGCAACGGGGCGGGGTTGGGGCGGGGGACAAATTCCTCCCGCCCCGTCCCCCGTCCCCCGCTCCCCCTGTCCTGTCCCCGCCCCGCCCCACTTTTCCTGCGGGTGCCTTCGTGGGGCTAATAAAAATTTGTTATATAATTTTATTATAGTTAAATTTTAGCAAATAATCAAGTATTAAAATATCAATACATCACCAAATTATTATTCATTGTAATTTCACAATTGAAACTTATAAAAACAATCAAACAAAAGTTATTTGAATACAATCCAACATGATGAAATAAATACAACTAAAGTAGTCAAGTTTTCACTTTTAGCACAAATACAATCACTGATTCATTATTGTGCTCGTATTTTTTTTTGAGAAAAACTGTTATTGTATTAAGTGTAATTAGGGATTTAGTATAAATGTATTAGTAAATTTAGTATAACCAATTAATAATTTGCATTAGCAAAATGTTCATGTAACCTTTTCCTTTGGATTACGTTTCCGCATCAGTTGCATTAGATTAGAGCAAGTATCTCAGAGCACGTATCTCTTGGGATGGCTACTGATAATAGTAAATGTAATTCTTACCCTAGTGACGGAGTCGAGGGTTTAAGAACATCATTTGCTGCACATACTATCCACTTGGATGCTAGAGATACCAGCTTGGATCAAATAGATGCATATGTGGAGGGAATGGACGGTGTGCTAGCTACTCTCATGGAGTGGATGGGGTTGCAGGCTGTTGGGAATGGTGATGAGAGAGATGATCGTGGTGAGGGGTTGGCCATTTGAGTTGTTGGATTAAAACTGTTGATCCCTATGGGGGAGTTCATTGCACACCTTGATCTTACGTGATTTAAGCCATTTGAGCTCTAGCAGAGTTCTGGTCTCATGTTAAGCACAATTCTCTTTTTGGTAATTGACCCCAAAAAAAAAAATTGCAGTCCACATTTTTTCCATTTGTCAATAAAATCACAGTCGTAGACTTTTTCCACAGTGTGCACCTAGTCAGTGATGAGGAAAACTGATTGGTGAAGAATACAACATGGAATTGGCAATTAGAGCATCCAGAGCCTTGATCATCTTTTTCCTTTTTTATGTTTTTCTGGAATTCAATACGATTGTCCTTGCCTTGTCCTCTTCAACTACGGATAACATGCATGAACTAATTTGATAGATTTTGTTTTAAATTCTCTTTGAAATTAAGGAATCAAAGAGAAGTTAAAATTAACCAATGGTAGTGTTCAATTTTTTTTTTTTTTTTGACGACACAGGGGTATCCAAGCTTTCGACCCGACTAATCCCCTGCGGTCCGGGAGAGGGCGCCCCAACACACTCCGAGCATAGTAACCACGAGACTCGAACACTAGTCAATGCCTTAAAAAAGGACTACATCACCGCCGAACTACCCCACGGGGACCAATGGTAGTGTTCAATGGTTCATCCTAAACTTGTAGAGGGACAAGCATAGGATCCTCTTCCCACCATTCAAATTAGTTTAGTAGAACTTTAACATTTCAATGCTTCAAAATCCAAGCTCATTGCATCCTCTTCCTCACAATTTCCAACGCTAGCTCTGATATCTTATTTTCTTCAGTTTGGTACTTTTAATTTTCTCCTGTCAGACAAGTACTTGCAAAAGTTTCATATGTACTGATCAAGTTTATTGGTTTTTGTATATCTGATGAGTTGGATTAAAAAAAAAATGAAAAATGTATAGTTCTTATTGATGAAGGAAACCTAGCTTACAGTGTGTATAACATGGTCCTCAATACTAGTCCTTTTTTAGTTATAGTTCTTTGTTTTAATGTGGCTTGAGACCATGAATCTATTGATTATTGAAGTTTTGCACATAAACAACAAAACAAGTATGATAGGACCATTTATAGATCTGGGCTTGCTTTCATATTAGTCATTCATTTAAGGGTTCCATTCATTTTTTTTTAAGAAACTCAAACATAGCTTTTATAAATCTATTCTGCAGCCCTAATTTACAGATCTGATAAGATCAACGTAGAGTTCTCATTTTTTGAGTTAGCGGGAGCTTTCAAAATTGAATGCCTATATATATTTATATATAAATATATGAATATATATAAATATATATACATATATATATTGATAAAATATCATAATTTCATTAAAATCTATACTAATGGCAGAAATTATATTATTAAACATACATAGATATCAAAGAACAGATTTGAATAAAGGATACTCCAAATCTGAACAATAATAAAAATTACATTATAAAGCTTGAGACTAAAGATGGCAATGGGGGCGCCGCGGGGGTAGAAATGGGGCGGGGCGGGGACAAAATATTTCCCCCCGCCTTAAAACAGGGTGGGGGGTGGGGAAACATACACCCGCCCCATCCCCCGCCTCGTCCCCCACATACAATAAAAATATATATATATAAATATATAAAATATAATCCTAAATTTTCTAAAGTTGCACCCTTACTTACAAGTACAACGCTAGTTAGTGCCAACAGCCGCCGCAACAACTGAAGAAATTTCTTGGATTATTGTTGATTTGTTTCTAACGCCCCCCTCCCAAAAGACTAAGCTATCCAATTCCAACCAGTTTTGTTCTTAACCTTTTTTTATTTCGATCGATTTCCTTCCTTCGCACTGAATGTAACTTGACTTGTTATACTTTATTTCCATCTTGACAGCATTTTAATCTTATTTAACATTGTTTACAATTGTATTATTGTAAATAAACATTTATGATAAATTGATTTCTTCCCTCGTGGGGGACCACGAGGGAAACGGGGCGGGGGCGGGACAGGGGGTGGGGGGCAAGGGGCGGGGGACGGGAGAAGTTATTTGACAATGGGGCGGGGGGTGGGGGATCCCCCACCCCAACCCCGCCCCATTGCCACCCCTACTTGAGACTATGAATCTATTGATTATTGAATTTTTGCAGATAAACAACAAAACAAGTAGGATAGGACCATTTATAGATCTAGGCTTGCTTTCATGTTAGTCATTCATTTAAGGGTTCCATTATTTTTTTTTTTAAGAAACTCAAACATAGCTTTTATAAATCTATTCTGCAGCCTAATTTACAGATTTGATAAGATCAACATAGAGTTCTCATTTTTTGAGTTGGCCGGAGCTTTCAAAATTGAATGCCTGCTTATATATATATATATATATATATATATATATATATATAATATCAGAATTTCATTAAAATCTGTAGTAATGGCAGAAATTATATCATTAAACATACATGGATATCAAAGAACATATCTGAATAAAGGATACTCCATATCTGAACAATGAGGTAAAATGAGGTAAAATAATTGTAACTCCATGGACATCTGTATATGCTTCCAATCGTCAAATCTGTTGATTAACTGTTTCAAATCCAGATATTATGGTGAGATTTGCCGAATAGATCCAAGAAATTCCAGATCTAATAATCAAAATGTGATTTGCGATGAATTTAGGCAAACATGTATAAAAACCAGAAAACGTGCCCAATTCATATTAAACTTTCCTTTTGTTACAACTTACCGAAAGCATTTTCTACTATGGTTGAATTTCATTACAATTATTACGGTTGAACTATTTATTTCATAAGGTAACATACAATTATTGTGATTATATTTGTATATTGAATTGATGTACATGAACAAAATTCATGCATATAATAAAATATAATATACAGCAGATCATGTAAAATTTATAATAACTATTTAACTGTACTAAAATGTTTGAATCCAAAAAGAAAGTTCTTGACAAATGATGAATAAAGAAAAGAGACGCTGTGAAACTCCAAGTTCCAAGTTCATCAGATCCTCGACCTCCAAATTTCCAATGGTTTCTTGAAGTTGGTACTTAATTCAGTTGTCCTCCAAATCTGGATTGTTTTTACTAGTACTTTGTTTACACTTTGTCATGACTACCCATCACTTTGTCTATCTTCAAATAAACTGCAGGAATAATAATAGTAATAATTTGCAGCTATTGGATGTTGATATTCAATTTGAATTTCGTTATCAATCCTCTTTGGATATTGATCCATTTCTTTTTTCTGTTGCCTTCGTTGTAGAGTGGAGTTAGGTAATGAATTGGTAGCGGCACTGGTGTATGTTGGACTACAATACTGGGATTTCGTCGCAGCCGTTGGATGCTGAAGTGGAAGTTTGCACATTTGGGTGCCGGCGGTTATGGGCAAAGTAAATGTGGATTGGAAGAATATGAGGAGGAGGATTATCACGAGCGAGGCCGCAGGGGACCCTTTTTTTCTTTTCTTCTGCAGGTTAAAAAGGATTTTGGATTTGTGGATGTGGTGGATGGTGGATATGGATGTGGATTAGGGTAGAAATGAATCTAATTAAGTCGAACACCCTAGTGTTCAAACTTTTTTGATTACTTTAATGAATTTAAAATTTGGTGCAAGTTTGCCTTATTTATTTGTCGAACCAATTTGAACGAGTGTTTTATCTGACTTAAAAGTTATTGAATATAAAACGCTGTTCAAACTTAGTTTGACTAGTTAGCGATTTAAATTAGAACGAGCTCTTACGAAGTCCAGTTCAATTCAATTATTGAGCAGTTTGATTCATCTTTCAACTCTAAATGAGAAAGCGATGTCGGGAGTGTGTCGATGAGCTGAGCTATGCCATAAACTTGGGGTGGGGCGGGGGCGGTGCTCTCGTTTCTTCTTCTTCTAGCATGTGAGATAAAGGAAAGGAAAATGAGGTTAATTTGCAGAGGAAACTGGAAGGTCCCCCAAACATAAGGGGAAGAAGCCTTTCCAAGTCTTTAAAGCTGGAAATAGCTATTGCAACCATGGTTAGTCATTTTAGCCGAGTCATAACCGGAACAGAGGGAACTGGTATGATACCGATCCTCAAATCGTCGATAATTTCATATTCGCAACGATTCACTCTAACTCGATCGATATTGATCGATGCAAATTCGTGATGCATGGCCAAATATCCGAATCAACTTGAAGTCGAATCAAATATTTTTTTAGATTGTATCTTTATGGTTTTTTTTTTTTATTTTTAGTAATCTTTTCAGATTTTTTGTGAAAATTTTTATGTGATGTAATGTATGTATTACCCGATATTCAATCAATATGCCGCGATAAATATGAAACAACCGTGACTGCGACCCACGACGGCTAACCATGATTGCAACTATGACCTGGTTTGAGGGGAACAATTACCGACCACCATTGACGAATCGCAATCCTTTGACTGGCCCGCCATTAAACATCCTATTCTTGCATATTCTTCTTCAACACTTCTACGTGGATGTATCAACCGTAATAGGTTTCCCTGAAAATATCTTGGGCCTTAATTCACACAGTTGCATTGGCTGCACTTACAGTTGAATCTGAGAACAACATGTTCAAGGCGTCTTGGTTTCTTGAGTTTGGTACTTTCAATCTTCTCCCTTAAGACAAGTATTTGCTGAAGTTTGATACACATTGAGAAACTTATTTGGTTTTTTTTTTTCCCACAAATTTGACTCAAAAATTCATAGATTCATTAGAACACAAAATTCATCCTTTTTTTTAACTTAGACACAAATGTGATCGCCATCATAAATCCAATGCAAGAATTCAAACATAAGAGGTATACAATGATCCACGTTGAAGATGAGTTTTTACCTCTATTTTTTAAAAAAAAAATCTACAATTGACAGTCAATCCCCCCTCCCCCTCATTCATTCAGATTTAAACTCAGTGGTGATATTGGAGGACTCAAGGAATTGACGTCTATGTAGGATTTTGTCAGATTGATTACAATATATAAGCTTTGCATGATCCTTATAATATACAATAAGTTTTCAAAACATGTGGGATACTCATAATTATCTAGAAGTATTATAAGTATTCCAACTCGTCTTTTCCTTTACTTAGTCAACTTTGTTGCTGGTAGCTTGTTTCTTTTCATGGATCCACAATAGTGATTGCAAAAGAACAATTCATGGCATAGGTATAGAGAGTGATTTAAAACTGGATGATTGAAATTGAATTTATGAGTATAATTTTCAACAAACTACAAAGATTGTTGTGTTTTCTGCATATTGGAAATTGTCTTATTATCTATATTGATTAAGTTTAAAGTTATTTATAGAAGTTGAAATTTGACAAAAAACAAAATAAAGTTTAAAGTCTACGTTCATTGTATCGAGTTATTGCCGTTGACAATTGTAGAAACCCTGGATCATTTCTTGATCAGCACAGGCTAGAAAAAAAAAAGCCAAAGTTGTAGACATTTGTGGAAAAAAGAACAAGAAGAAGAAGAAGAAGAAAAAGGTATTGAACTCTCTTGTCTTGCATTTGCCATCTCGCTACTAATTAGCTCCAATTTAATATTCCTTGGGGTTATATAGATATCAGTCAACACGTTTAAACTTATCAGCATATATTCTTGGTTTTAGCATATTTAATTAAAGGCTAGCTCCATTTAACAGGTGCTCAATTCATTAAAATATAGTATATATTTCAAATGTCATATTTTTGAAAATATAAAAGTAATTAGAAAAAGTATATAAATACAAAGAAGGACAGTTAGGATTAAATAGGAAATGTATATAAATGCAAGAGAGGTAATAATTGTAATATACGTGTATACATGGTAAGTAAGACGAATTTTAGCGTGTCTTAATAAAACTCTTAATTAAATTTATGTCCAAAATCAAATGGTCAACTATCACGTTTTTTTCCTTAAATGCTCTCATATTCAATTCATTTATACATAATTATTCAAACTCCATACCATCTTTGGATGCCACCAATTGGTTATGTTTATATTTAAGGATGGCAACGGGGCAAGATTGGGGCGGGGGCTGCCTACAAATTCCCCCCACCCCCGCCCCGTCCCCCGCTCCCCCTGCCCCACCCCGCTTTCCCCGCGGGTGCTCCCGTGGGGCTAATAAAAATTTGTTATATAATTTTATTATAGTTAAATTTTAGCAAATAATCAAGTACTAAAATATCAACACATCACCAAATTATTATTCATTGTAATTTCACAATTGAAATTCATAAAAACAATCAAACAAAAGTTATTTGAATACAATCCAACATGATGAAATAAATATAACTAAAGTAGTCAAGTTTTCACTTTTAGCACAAATACAATCACTAATTCATTATTGTGCTCGTGCTTTTTTTTTGAGAAAAAATGTTATTGTATTAAGTGTAATTAGGGATTTAGTATAAATGTATTAGTAAATTTAGTATAACCAATTAATAATTTGCATTAGTACACATATATAATTATTAGTATAATTGATAATATCAATTATATTACATATACTAATATACATTATATAATACATATAACTAATAATATCATTATCATAAGTTTGTAACTAATTAAATTATATATTATATATATAAACATATACATATATATTTTTTATATATTTATATTTTTAAAGCAGGTGGCGGGGCGGGGGTACACTCCCCTGCCCCTGCCTCGTTTCTAAGCAATTTCCCCCCGCCCCAACTCTCGCCCCATTAGCCCCCCGCAGGGCGGGTGACCGCCACTCGCCCCCATTGTCATCCTTATTTATATTTGGTCCATGCCTCTGCTTATCATCCAGACACAGCTACATTAATGATGGCATTTCTATTTCTAAATAAAAAGGCTGTTTGGAGTATTCTCTGTTCCTGCACCTTCGTTTTCTGTCTTCTTCCCACAGCATTTTGTTCTGGACGTTTGCAAAAGCTTGATCTACCAGTTCCTGGTCCCGAGTCCTATGCATTCGATTTGGCAGGTCATGGACCTTACACAGGCGTTGCTGATGGAAGAATTCTCAAATATGAAGGACCAATCCTTGGTTTCGTCGAGTATGGATACACGAAAGAGAACAGGCAAGAGTTGTTTTTCCTTGTACATAATGTTCGATTTAGTCATTAGAAATAAATATCCTCAAATTACTTAATTGGTGCATTTACTGTATGACCACTAATCTTGCCGCCTTCCCTTCCTAATTCCTATTTGGTACAGGTCCAAGCAATTATGTGATAATATTGATACAACAGACCTAGCAAAAATTTGTGGGAGGCCACTTGGTATAGGGTTTTACTACAAGACTGGAGAGCTCTACACAGCAGATGCTGGTCTAGGCCTTGTAGTGGTTGGACCTGAAGGAGGTCCTGGAAAACAACTTGCCTCTGGTGCAGAGGGCGTGCCATTTGGCTTGCCTGATGGCCTTGAAGTTGATCAAGAAACTGGAGTTATATACTTTACGGAAGCAAGCTCCCGCTACAATATCAGGTTGACAAAATAATCTGTACTATAGCTTGATTTTCTTCGACAGATACAGTTTGAGATCGAATGTTAAATTCCTGAATTGTTTACACAAAACTTATGGCTTGTTTGCAGTCAAATTTCACAAATAATTTCCACTAGAGACGCATCAGGAAGGTTATTGAAATATGATCCACAAACGAAGAAAGTCACAGTATTGCTCAGAAGTCTTGCAGGGCCAGCAGGGGTGGCAATTAGCAGAGATGGCTCGTATATTCTTGTGACAGAATTTCTGAACCAAAGAGTCTTGAAGTATTGGTTGAAGGGAACCCTTGCAAATACAACACGAGTTCTGGTAAACCTGTCAGGATCGCCAGATAAGATCAAGAGGAACTCTAGAGGCGATTATTGGATTGGATTGAATGTTCAAAGCCAAGGGCCAAATCCCACGACAATAATTCAAGGACAAAGGATAAATGGAAAAGGGCATATATTGGAAACAATAACCTTTAGCCCTGATTTTAATGCTTCAGTGATCACAGAAGTTCAAGAATACAAGGGTGCACTATACTTAGGTTCTCTATTTGTTGGATATGTGGGAGTATACAGGAAATTTCCGTTAACATTGATATGATGATAGATGAGAACTGAGAATCAATAAGCTGATTACACAGGGCTTTGCCATTATTCTTTTGAAAATCCATAAAGTGCAGACAAAAATGAACACCATTTGATTGCATATGTTACTTTTTTTTTTACCTTTTTTTTGTCCCTTTGGAGAAAAATGGAGTATGAATGCATGTTTCAAGTTTCAATTGTTGACTTTCTGTATTGGGGAGCCAATTCACCTACATTTTACATCAGGTTGGCAACATAATTAATATAATACTACATGATACTCCGAAAGAGTGGTTGATATGGATTATTGTAAAGAAAGAAAGAAAATTAATGGGAAATAAATCCTACACATGGAAAAAAAGAAACGTTCTGTTTAACCGGTGTTCCACGGGCGCTCATTAAAATGTATTTCAAGTGTTAGATTTTTAGAAATAAAAAAAATGCAAAAGGATTAATTAGAAAAAGTGTATAAATATAAAAAAAAAGTAATAATTATTAGCGTGTGTATATACATAGTAGATTGGGTAGAATGTAGGTGCTTTACCGGTCAGAAAAACCCAAAAAGGAAATCCTACTCATTCAAATGGTAAAAACATAGATAAGATACATTTTTCTGATATTTGCATACATTTGTCATTTTTAGTTCTCTTATTTGGATTTGTCACTTCCAGCTACTCAATATCTTTTATTTTCTCATGCAATAGCTGGTCTAATTATGTGAAACAAATCAGCTTTCACGATAAATCTAACCAGTATTGTTAAGTTATTTTGGTACAATATAGTCCCAAAGCAAACGGGTAAACCTCATCATCATTCTCATCCTCCTGTAGGACTTGCTTCTTAAATTATTCATGACAAGTGGGACATTATCATTCTAGTCATGAAAGGTGTACTCGATCGAGGGCTGAAGGTGAATCTTCTGCCATTTACACCTCCAAAGTAAGGTGGTTGTCAAATGCTACAGGATTGATGAATAATGCAACTACTGGTACAGTGATTCTGGCCATTAATTTTTAGAACTGCAATACCTCGGACTCCAACTTTTACCAGGTCTAAACTCCAAAGTAGAGATAAAACATTAATTATCATTCAACTTGACTGACCAACACAGGTGAAGTGTCACCATCCTTCTCAAATTTAATAAGGTGTTCATATATACCAACCCCTGACTGATTAACTTCTCCTATTTCACTTGAGCACTTTTGCCTTCTGATCTCCATCAGAGCAAAAGATGGTAGTAGAAACTATACTTGGTGTTGTTTCAACAATCT
The DNA here is from genome assembly GCF_036785885.1 of Coffea arabica. Lineage (NCBI taxonomy): Eukaryota > Viridiplantae > Streptophyta > Magnoliopsida > Gentianales > Rubiaceae > Coffea > Coffea arabica. Next base: position 47,662,406 of record NC_092315.1, read on the forward strand.
TGATGAAGCTAATTCCACTTGCTGTCGAGCAGATCTCTCTTGCTTGGGCTGTTTATGAAGATCTCCAAAACCTTTCTAAGAAACTAGAGATGATTCAGGCTGCAGGCAGATGACTAGCAAAGCTGTGCAGCATTGGCCCAAAAATCTTCAGACAGTAACACTTGATGCTGACACCGTGTTGGATGATTTTGGACATGAAGTTCTTGGCCACAAGATTGAGATTGGAAAGGGTGCTAAGGTGAGCAGTTCTTTTATGTTTCGCTGAGCGATGGCCAAGAAGATAGAGAACATATTATCTTTGATGAAATGGTAAGGTGCTGAGGTGCTTTGATGAAAGAATTTGCTTAGCGTATCTGATGATTTTGAAGTGGAAAGGCTGTTGAATGAGATGCTGTAATCTTTGAAGGGAACCAAACTTGGGACGACAAACAGTAAGGCAATGTTAAAGAGGTTTTAAAAGCATTTAAAAGTGATGTAGAATAGGTGCCAGGCAACTTTTGGGTCAAGATGGATTGGGCAAAGAAGGGAAGGAAGAGCCAATCGAGATGCATCATCGGTGCAGGTTTCTGGAGCCAATTTGGCCATGGATTCAGCTGAGCTAAGACCGGATTCTCAGCTGGATTCAAGGTAGAGGTAAGTGTGGCTTATAGACTGAATCCAGTCCACAATTCAGCCTGCAATCTGGCCATGGATTTGGATCGGGCCTTTGCACAACTTTTATTTTATTTCAATATTTTTGGATATGTACACTCTATTTCTAGAATAATTTTTTATAGCTTATAAACAGGCATAGTTAGAATTTTTCCTATCACACTTTTGTCAACTTATATCAAACTTTATTGGAGATTTATTGGTAGTGTTCAATGGTTCATCCTAAACTTGTAGGGACAAGTATAGGATCCTCTTCCCACCATTCAAATTAGTTTGGTAGAACTTTAACATTTCAATGATTCAAAATCCAAGCTCATTCAAATTAGTTTAGTAGAACTTTAACAGTTCAATGGTTCATCCTCCCAATTTCCAACGCTAGCTCTGATATCTTATTTTCTTCAGTTTGGTACTTTTAATTTTCTCCTGTCAGACAAGTACTTGCAGAAGTTTCATATGTACTGATCAAGTTTATTGGTTTTTGTATATCTGATGAGTTGGACTAAAAAAAATGAAAAATGTATAGTTCTTATTGATGAATGAAGCCTGGCTTACAGTGTGTATAACATGGTCCTCAATATGAGTCCTTTTTTGGTTATAGTTCTTTGTTTTAAGGTGGCTTCAGACTAAGGATGGCAATGGGGGCGGGTGCCGGAGATATAGAAATGGGGCGGGAAATGGGGCAGGGCTGGGAAGGGGCAGGGGCAAAATATTTTCTAAAGTTGCACCCTTACTTACAAGTATAATGCTAATTAGTATTAACGGCCACCGCAACAACTGAAGAAATTTCTTGGAATATTGTTGATTTGTTTCTAAAGCCCCCCCAAAGACTAAGCTATCCAATTCCAACCTGTTTTGCTCCTAACCTTTTTTTATTTCGATCGGTTTCCTTCCTTCGCACTGAATGTAACTTGACTTGTTATGCTTTATTTCCATCTTGACAGCTTTTTAATCTTATTTAACATTGTTTACAATTGTTTTATTATAAATAAACATTTATGATAAATTGATTTCTTCCCCGCGGGGGACCGCGGGGGAAACGGGGCAGGGGCGGGGGACGGGGGGGTTATTTGACAATGGGGCGGGGTTATGGGTAAACATTTATGATAAATTGATTTTTTCCCCCACAGGGGAAACGGGGCGGGGAGTGGGGGGCAAGAGGCGGGGGACGGGGGGAGTTATTTGACGATGGGGCGGGGGGTGGAGGAAGGATCCCCTGCCCCAACCCCGCCCCATTGCCACCCCTACTTGAGACTATGAATCTATTGATTATTGAATTTTTGCACATAAACAACAAAACAAGTAGGATAGGACCATTTATAGATCTAGGCTTGCTTTCATATTAGTCATTCATTTAAGGGTTCCATTAATTTTTTTTTAAAAAAAACTCAAACATAGCTTTTATAAATCTATTCTGCAGCCCTAATTTACAGATTTGATAAGATCAACATAGTGTTCTCATTTTTTGAGTTGGCCGGAGCTTTCAAAATTGAATGCCTGCTTATATATATATATATATATATAATATCCGAATTTCATTAAAATCCGTAGTAATGACAGAAGTTATATCATTAAACATACATAGATATCAAAGAACAGATCTGAATAAAGGATACTCCAGATCTGAACAATAATAAAAATTACATTGTAAAGCTTCAAATTTGAAAAATGAGGTAAAATAATTGCAACTCCATGGACATCTGTATATGCTTCCAATTGTCAAATCTGTTGATTAACTGCTTCAAGTCCAGATATTATAGTGAAATTTGACGAATAGATCCAAGAAATTCCATAATCAAATGTGATTTGCGATGAATTTAGGCAAACATGTATAAAAACCAGAAAACGTGCCCAATTCATATGAAACTTTCCTTTTGTTACAACTTATCGAAAGCATTTTCTATTATGGAAACTACAGGATTCGGACAGGTATGGATTGTTTTTACTAGTACTTTGTTTATACTTTGTCATGACTACCCATCACTCTGGTCTATCTTCAAATAAACTGCAGGAATAATAATAGTAATAATTTGCAGCTATTGGATGTTGATATTCAATTTGAATTTCGTTATCAATCCTCTTTGGATATTGATCCATTTCTTTTTTCTGTTGCCTTCTGTTGTAGAGTGGAGTTAGATAATGAATTGGTAGACCATTTATGATGGAGGGTGGCGGCACTGGTGTATGTTGGACTACAATACTGGGATTTCGTTGCAGCCGTTGGATGCTGAAGTGGAAGTTTGCACATTTGGGTGCCGGCGGTTATGGTTAAGTAAATGTGGATTGGAAGAATCTGAGGAGGAGGATTATCGCGAGCGAGGCGGCTGAGTTAGGAGAGAGGGGACCATTTTTTTCCTTTCTTCTGCAGGTTAAAAGGGATTTTGGATTTGTGGATGTGGTGGATGGTGGATATGGATGGGGATTAGGGTAGAAATGAATCTAATTAAGTCGAACATCCTAGTGTTCAAACTTGTTTAATTATTTTAATGAATTTGAAATTTGGTACAAGTTTGCCTTGTTTATTTGTCAAACCGATTTGAACGAACGTTTTATCTGACTTAAAAGTTATTGAACATAAAACGCTGTTCAAACTTAGTTTGACTAGTTGACGATCTAAATTAGAACGAGCTCTTATAAAGTCGAGTTCAATTCAATTATTGAGTAGTTTGGTTCATCTTTCAACTCTGAATGAGAAAGCGATGTCGAGAGTGTGTCGATGAGCTGAGCTGTGCCACAAACTCGGGGTGGGGTGGGGGCGGGGCTGTCGTTTCTTCTTCTTCTAGCATGTGAGATAAATGGAAGGAAAAATGAGGTTAATTTGCAGAGGAAACTGGAAGGTCCCCCAAACATAAGGGGAAGAAACCTTTCCAAGTCTTTAAAGCTGGAAATAGCTATTGCAACCATGGTTAGCCATTTCAGCCGAGTCATAATCAGAACAGAGGAAACTGGTACGATACCAATCCCCAAATCGTCAATAATTTCATATTCGCAACGATTCGCTCTAACTCGGTCAATATTGGTTGATGCAAATCCGTGATGCATGGTCAAATATTCGAATCAACTTGAAGTCGACTCGAATATTTTTTTAGATTGTATCTTTTATGGTATTTTTTATTTTTAGTAATTTTTTCAGATTTTTTTTGAAAATTTATGTGTTATAATGTACGTATTACTTGATATTCAATCGTTATGCCTCGGCAAATATGGAACAACCGTGACTGCAACCCACGCTGGCTAACCATGATTCCAACTATGACCTGGTTTGAGGGGACCAATTACCAGCCACCATTGACGAATCGCAATCCTTTGGCTGGCCCGCCATTAAACATCCTATTCTTGCATATTCTTCTTCAACACTTCCACATGGATGTATCAACAGTAATAGGTTTCCCTGAAAATATCTTGGGCCTTAATTCACACAGTTGCATTGGCTGCACTTACAGTTGAATCTGAGAACATGTTCAAGACGTCTTGGTTTCTTGAGTTTGGTACTTTCAATCTTCTCTCTTGAGACAAGTATTTGCTGAAATTTGATACACATTGAGAAACTTATTTGGTTTTTTTTTTTCCCACAAATTTGACTAAAAAATTCATAGATTCATTAGAACACAAAATTCATCTTTTTTTTAACTTAGACACAAATGTGATCGTCATCATAAATCCAATGCAAGAATTCAAACATAAGAGGTATACAATGATCCACGTTGAAGATAAGTTTTTACCTCTATTTAAAAAAAAAAATCTATAATTGACAGTCAATCCCCCCTCCCCCGCCTGGGGTACCTACAGGATCCTAGCTTTGTCACTGGTTCAAATTGAATTTAGGTATGAAAAGTCAATTTATCTCATCCTACAACTCGCCTACTAGATTGCTTGACTTTTTTTTTCTGTCAGCAATCCTTACAAAAAAGAAGCCTTTAGAAAACTGTAAACGCTGTAGCAGGAGTATAAACTATCATCAAGGATACTGTAGTGCATTCTTGAAGTTAATCATAAGAACCTTCCCAATAATGGAGACTACTCCAAGCACCAAAGTTCCATGCATATTTCTTTGTTCATTAGTTCTTATTTTCTCAATGCCATGGAGCACTAAAGCTCAAATTCATGAGAGATTTCTTCGGTGTCTTCATTCTCAGAACAATGACTCAATCTCCCAAGTCATTTATACGCCAACAAACACTTCGTATAATTCTGTTCTGCAATCTTCCATACAGAACATAAGATTTTTATCTCCCATGGAAAGAAAGCCATTGGTCATAGTTACGCCACTGAGCAATTTTCACGTTCAGTTAGTTGTTAATTGTGCAAAATCCAATGACTTACAGATCAGAGTTAGATCAGGAGGCCATGATTACGAGGGTCTTTCTTATCTTTCCTATTATCTCCAGCCATTTGTTATTGTTGATATGAGGAATCTGAATAGAATATCCATCGATACTGAGAGTAAAACCGCCTGGATTGGAGCTGGAGTAGGCCTTGGCGAACTCTATCATGCAATTGCTGAGAAGAGCCCCAATCTTGGCTTTCCGGCAGGTACATGTCCTACCGTAGGAGCAGGTGGACACATTAGTGGGGGAGGAGAAGGCACGTTGACGCGAAAATATGGCCTAGCTGCTGACAATGTCATTGATGCTAAAATTGTGAATGCGGATGGAGCAATTCTTGATAGAAAATCAATGGGAGAGGATCTTTTCTGGGCTATTAGAGGTGGAGGAGGAGCCAGTTTTGGAGTAATTCTTGCGTACAGGATCCAATTGGTATCCGTTCCATCGATAGTTACTGTTTTTTCAGTCAACAGATCTTTAGAACAGAACGCAACCAAGCTTGTCCACCTGTGGCAACAAATTGGATATAGGCTTGATCGAGACTTACTCATCAGAGTTTTTATTACACAGGCGAGGAGTGGTGGAAAATTAACAGTTCAAGCTGCATTTCAATCTTTGTACCTCGGAACAGTTGCCAAGCTTCTACCACTGATGCAAGAAAGCTTCCCTATGCTGGGATTGCGCAAAGAAGACTGCATAGAGTTGAGCTGGATTGAGTCTGCTCTTTATTTTGCTGATCTCCCAAGTGGATCAACTGTAGATGATTTGGTACGCAGCACTCCATATCCCAAAAATTATTACAAAAACAAATCAGACTACGTAGTCGAGCCCATCTCTGAAGTTGCATTGGAAGGATTGTGGAAAAGACTCTTCGAAGAAGGGGCTGAGGCAGGTATGCTTATCCTTTCACCATCTGGTGGAAGGATGTTTGAGATTTCAGACTCTGAAACTCCATATCCACACAGAGCTGGAAACATATACCAGATTCAGCATATCGCTTCTTGGACTGAAGAGGAGAATGCAAACTCACAAAGATACATAGATTGGATCAGGAGGCTTTACAAATACATGGCTCCATTTGTTTCCAAATGTCCCAGAGCTGCATACCTGAATTATAGAGATTTGGACTTGGGAACCAACATGGAAGGCAACACCAGTTTTGCACAAGCTAGTGTCTGGGGTATGAAGTATTTTAAGAAAAATTTCTACAGGTTGGCCCATGTGAAGCAGGAGGTTGATCCAAGCAATTTTTTCAGATATGAGCAGAGCATCCCTCCTTTCTTATCCTCGATTAAATGGAGAAATGCTTAAAGGATTGGTGCATAAAAACATATATGAAAAGGTCATCTATAAGAAATAACTACATATGGGTACAACTACAGTTAGCTTAGGTCAGTATGTGTTTTCTTTTGTATACTTGATACAGTTGTGTAGTTTAGTAAACTTGGAAATATGTAATACATCTGTGTAGATGTTTGATTATGTTAGTGCTGTATACTAGATACACTTTGTGGTTTAATAAACTTCGAAATATGTAATACGTCTATGTAGACGTTTGATAATGTTAGTCTTGTGACACATGAGATTTTCCTTGAATGCTATGAGATTCTATCTTGGCCTTATTTTGTGTATATGTTGACATTTTTATTCAGCATTTGTTGCATGTTGGTGTTTATTGGCTTCTCCGATAACTTGCTTCTTGTACACATTTGCTTCTGGAATTCATCTTCAGGTCATTGTTCAACTTGTGAAATGGCAAAATATTCTATTTTTGTGGTACTGAATACTTTACTTGACATATGTAACCAGTACTGTAATTGATTTCAAAACCTTAAACACCTCTTGGATTTATGTATAGATTAGGTTATGCACATATATGCAAAAAGTAGTGCTTTCTCCTGCATATCTGCAATTCTCCTTGGTCGGTCCTGGTTAAATCCCTTTTGCTCTAGAGGTAGGTTTCTCACCATTAAATCTCTCTATTGAAAAAAAAAAGGGAATATGTGATGTCCTAATTTGCATTTGAATTTGACAATAATTTTCTGAGCACTTTCTTCGTTATTATTCATAGATTGTTTCTCCTCTCTTGGCAATTATTTGAACACTAATCTTGTCACTATTTGTTTAGTTCACAGATGCTTTTCTGAGATAATTAAGCTTGAGTTTGGCTCCATATATACTTGCCAGTGCTAGCCTGCCATTTTTATATGTAGGCTATTACACATGGATTGTCATGAAAGGACAATTGTTGAGCATGCATCTGCCATTTTGATCATGCTCAACAAATAGACTAACCTTGAGAGATTATTAACTGTTTAATGAGAATTTTCCTTAAGATGACAATTCATAGACAAGATGACACTTTTCTGTTATTTGCATGCATCTTCTGCCATTAATACCTCAAAGGAAGGTATTTGTCAAGTGCTACAGGATTGATGAATAATGCAACTACTGGCACAATGATTCTGGCCATTAATTTTTACAAATGCACGAGCTAGGGGTCCAACTTTTGCCAGGTCTAAAGGAGAGGAAAAACATTGATTATTATTCAACTGACCAACGCCAATACAGGTGAAGTGTCACCATCCTTCTCGACACTACTAGGTGTCAGACATATCTTACTGCTCATGACTGATCATCCTCACATATCTCACTTGAGCAATTTTTCCTGGCAGCAAAAGAAGATGGCTGAATCTTTACTTGGTCTTGTTTCAACTATCTCGATGAAGCTAATTCAACTTGCTGCTGAGCAGATGGCTCTTCCTTGGGGTGTTTATGAAGATCTCCAAAACCTTTCTAAGAAACTAGAGATGATTCAGGCTGTGCTGGCTTATGCTCAGAACAAGGCCCATGGTTAAAAGATTCAGCTGAGTTGTCACCGGAATGGGACTTTCCATTCCGCTACCGGAACGAGATAATTACGAGATAATGAATTGCCAAAAACTCGGCCCAAAATTCTTCGAGATGGATAGAAACAGCTGAGTCATCCCGTATCATTTTTGAGCCAATTCGAATTTTTATTATTTTTACTAATTTTTTGTTATTTTTATTTGTCATATTTTTTTACAATTTTTAAACTATTAAATGTTTCAGAAATTTGCGTTGAGACCATCGCGATCGATATGTCGAGACTGATATGAAATGATCTGGGCCACAACCGCGACCACGGCTTTGAACCATGGAACAAGCAGATGACTAGCAAAGTTGTGCAGCGTTGGCCCAAAAATCTACAGACAGTAACACGATGCTGACACCGTGTTGGATGTTTTTGGACATAAAGTTCTTTGTCATAAGATTCAGATTGCAAATGGTGCTAAGGCGAGCAGTTCTTTTATGTTTCGCTGATTGATGGCCAAGAAGATAAAGAACATTTTCTTTGGAGAAGACTTGCAAAGAATCAATTGAGATCGGGCTTCAGGGAGTGGAGCTAATTAACAGGTCTCACAATATAAGACAAGTAAGATTGATCGATCCCTTCATAGATGACTCAGAAATTTTCGAAAGAAATGATGACATTTGAAAGGTGATAAGCAAGTTAGTTGAACGGGACTATGATAAGGACCTTCCCATGATCTCCATTGTGGGGATGCCAGGTCAAGGAAAGACAACCCCGGCTCAACTGGTGTACAAAAACGATAAGGTGATGAGGAGCTTTGATGAAAGAATGTGGCTTAGCGTATCTGATGATTTTGAAGTGGAAAGGCTGTTGAATGAGATGCTGCAGTCCTTGAAGGGAACCAACCTTGAGATGACAAACAGAGAAGCAATTGTAAGAGGCTTCAAGAACATTTATAAGGAAAAAAATTCCTTGCTTGTGCTTGATGATATTTGGAATGAGAATCGAGAGAAATGGGAATGCATGAGAAAGTGTCTACTAGAAACAGGGGGTTCTGAAGGAAGCAGGATTTTAGCTACCACACGCAGTGAGGTAGTTGCTTCAACAATGCAAACTGCTGAATCTCATCGGCTTGAGATACTGTCGGAAACGGATACTGTAGCTGGGAAGTATTTAAGAAAATTGCATTTACCAAGGTGTGGAGCGAACCAGACGGCAATAAAGATATAAGCAGAAGGATCATTAAAAAGTGTCATGGTGTGCCTTTAGCCCTCAAGGAAATAGGGAACTTATTGTGCTTCAAGAATCCTGAGTCGGACTGGTTGAAGACCGAAAGAAGCGAACTTTGGAGTTCTTCCAGCACAACAGATGGAGTTTTTTCTGCAATCGAGTTAAGTTATGATCATTAGCCTTTTTTTTCATTGAAGCAATATTTTGCACTTTGTTCTATTTTCCAAAAGACTCCATCATGAACAGGAATAACCTAATTCAAATTTTGATCGCACAAGGGCTGCACATTCCTTCTAGAGGAAGTAATTTGCAAATGGAGGTTATAACAACCTTATGCATGATTTTGCATTGCATGTATCAGCAAATTATTGCTCTAATGTGGAGAGTGGGATGGAAGTTAAAAAAGATATTGAAGCTGTCCCTTTATCTTTGAAAGTCATTGGAAAGAAAATGTCAGAGAGTTTAAAGGGAATTCCCTATAACCTGCGTACCTGTCATTTGGTAAATGGTGTTCTCAGTGAACGCATCTTGAAGAATTTTACATTATTTATGTTTTGATCATGGAAAACTGGAGTTCAAATGCCAAATGCAATAGTTGAGTTAAAAACATTTGAAATATTTCGACATCTCTACAGCTCCAATCCAAAGACTCCCAAATCCCTTCACAAAGCTCTAAAATTTAAAAACTCTACGAGTTCATGAATTACAACAGCTACCTTTTGTTGGGGAGGGGGGGGGGGGGTGGGTGGGTTTGGGAATCTGATTAACTTGAGGCATGTTCACTCTGAAATATGTCAATATGGTTACGAGTGGAGATGTTTGCTTCCTGAGGTAGGACAGTTGACTATTCTTGAAACCTTGCCTTTCATTAAGGTGAGTCAAGACTAGGGATGTCAAATAGAGGAGTTGGATTACTTGCACAACAGTAAAGGTAAATTACAAATTTTTGCCTTTAACATTACCAGCTATGAATCTGCAATAAAAGCAAATCTGTCTGGAAAGTCAGGCATTAAACATTTAGAACTTTTCTGGAGTGGCACCGAAAAAGATCGCAATGCCAATTATGTTCTGGAGGGTGTCAAAACTCACTGCAATCTGAAAAGATTAACAATTGTGAGTTGTCAAAATTCGAGTTTTCCCTCATGGATAGAGATAGAAAACTTCTCCTTACAATTTGTCAACTTAGTTGAGATCAAATTGGACCGGTTGAATGAGTGTGAGCAACTTCCTTCACTTCGGAACTTGCCTTGCCTTCAGATTCTTCATATTTTTGGCCTACACAAAGTGACATGCATTATGGGTAGCTCAAACATTCTTAACAGTAACAGGAAAGCAGTTTTGCTGTCCCATCCCTGAAGAAACTTCGGCTGTTGAATATGCATAGGCTGTTTGAGTGGTCAGGTGCAATGATTCCACCAGCTGGTTCATCCATCAAGTTTTCCCAAATCTAGAGAAATTGTATCTCTACGGGCTTCCTAAGTTGGATGTTTTACCAAATCTGGGAATCCAAACACATCTACAACGGTTAGAAATTTGTCATTGCCAAAGCTTGACTTGTTTGCAGGACATGACAATTGTCCAACTTCATTTTGGTTCACAGATTGCCCAAAAATAACTCTTCCTTCTAAATCTCCAAAATTGAGTCAGTGCTCTGAGGATTCCAACTGTCTGGAAGATCTTCTGTGTACACAGTTTGTGAAGGTCTGTAGAGCTCTTCAGTACGTTCTGTATGCTGTGGAATTTAAAGGGCTGGGCATTACAGAAGCAGAGTGGTTGGACTTTAAGCAATTACCTTGAACAGAAGCAATGCAACAGAGGTGCATTCAAGAAAATGGCCCCAGATTGCTCATATTCCTGAGTTTGATATTGTAGGTAACTTCTGTTCTACGATGTCTTCTTGATTTTCCCAAAGTTCCAAATTTGGACAACTCTTTGATTTTTGTCTCAGGTCCTGGTTCTTCACTCAGTTTAAATTTGTATGTATGAACTCTTAATCGCTTATGTCTTCTTGTAAAACTTTCATACATATCTGCAATGACTGCTTAGATTCCATTTTTAATGCTGTCACAAGGTCCTCTTCAACACTGGCTTTTGGCACTAGGGGGAGCAACATAATCTGATTGCAGAATTCAAGCAATAAGGTGAATAAACTCTCAGCTAGATGTATTCATTCGTCCATTTTATTTTCATATATAAAATCCTACTTTTAGTCAATCTGATTTTCTGCAAATCCATGAGGTCATCTGCAACAAACTTGACAAATATTGCAATAAAACTTGCTACAACAAATTTTCTGTTCTGTACACCAAATACTATCGATGGCCTCATTCTGTTGTCAACCTCATGTCTCTGCTGCAGGTTTATCTTCTTGTATTATGCCAAAGCTGCTGATCCTGTATTGGCGGCCTCTAGATATTATCGAAGCTTAGTGTTTTTATAAGCCAATGCAATAAGTTGCAGGTTCTTTCATGTTTGCTTGAGCAATTTCTTTACCTTCTTAGGATCCATTTGGCTAGATGGACATTGAAAGTTGCAGCTTGGAAATCTTCTACATGGAAATTTTCATGAAATCTTATCCTTTTCTGTTATTTTTATGACATTCTCATCTGGTATTGATGCTATTTCTTGGCCTATATCTAAATAGCTAATGTAAGTCTCACTTCATGTTTAATATATTAGTGAGTTATATCAAAGGATGACTATACCCTAAAAGAAAAGCCACAGCCCCGGATTGCCAGAAAACTATTCATTCCACCATACAAATTTGAAATTGATTGTAATAACTTATAAGTATGAAGGATCCGTTGATCCTGGGGCAAAAAGAAAAGAGGGAGACAAAAATCAGCAAGTTTTTGAACATATTTGATGAGTTGGACTTAAAAAAAAAAACACTCAAAGTTTATGCAATTTCTCGTGTCCTGAACTTCATCTGATCTCCCTTCCTCCATTTTTTTTTTCAACTCCAACCCCCATTGGATAATAATTCAACTTTCAGCAATTTTTTGCCTAAGCATAGTGTGAAGTTATACCACCTCATCCGAGAGGTGGTTGTGGTAATTTTTCTTCTTATACAATATGAAGTTACATTTGGGAAATTTGTATCAGTTCCAAACTTCCATGGTGCAATACAACATCTTTAAGTCCTGGAACATTAGAGCTTATCTTTTTGTAAGCATTCTCAGTTCATATGTTCAGAAAAATTAAGTCCCCTGCCATGAAATTTAGATGTTATCGTCCAAAGCAGACAGGCATCATCCTAGACATTTTGGCTACTGATATGGTGTTGTTCTATTCCCTGCTATGGAAAAAAACCCTGTTAAAAAAAAAAAAAAAGAGTAGTTCTTATTGATGAAGGAAACCTAGCTTACAGTGTATATAACATGGTCCTTAATTTGAGCCCTTTCTTTCATATTAGTCATTCACTTTAAGGGTTGCATCAATTTTTTTTTTTTTCTCAACTCAAACATAGCTTCTATAAATCATGCGCAGACCAGGGCATGACCCACAAGTACAAAGTTATAGTCAAGGGTTCCATTAATCACTACAAGGAAACATGTTACTTTTGATTACAATCTATTCTGTTGCCCTAGTTTACAGATCTGATGAAGATCAACATAGAGTTCCCACACTTTGAGTTAGCAGGAGCTTTCAAAATGGAATGCATGCTTATATGGGTTATATAGCATAATGTTGAAAATACAAGAGACATTAACAACCTTTTTACAATGAAACCTTAAATCTAACTACAGGAAGGTTTTGGGCGTATTAGACAAATAATTTAGATTTGAATCTTCATGGGTGAACTTGGAAGGCCCTCTTGTTGTACTCTTCAATTCCTCCCTCTATCAATTTTTCTTCAAATAGAAATGATCTTTTAATCAAACATATACAAATCATTATCATTATCATTATTATTACTATCACTATCATTATTATCACCATATAAAATGTATGATGAGTCTTAACAGTGTAAGTAATTTTTTATCTTAGTATTTGTTATCTCTAAATTACCGTCATGTCTTTTAATTATAATTATTACATTTCAATGTGGCACTAATTAAAAGAACTAAAATACTCCAATTGATTACATCTCAATAAAGTCGGTAATTATGATTAAAAATTGCCCATTTAAAACTATTTACTTACTTTGGACTCCATCTCCAATTATTGTAAGTATCAAAATTTCTTTAATTGAAGTATGAAAAATTTCTCATTAGCCATAATTTGAGATTGTAAAAAACCAATGTCAAAAAATAGATACTCTCTGGAAAACAAGAGAAACATACAAGGAGAAAAGAACCCTTATTCATTTGTATATCTTCATACAAATATTGCTGGCCAATTTCACAATTACGTACTTTTTACCAATATGAAGAAATCAAAAAGGAACAAAAGTGAAATAGAAAGCCAACTATTTCAATCAAATGAATTTTAACTCACAACTAAATAACCAATCTAAAATGATTGAGTATTATGAATCATTTATGTTCTTTATTAACAATAAAAACACTTAGATAAAATGCAAATAGTCCAAATTCAATCAATATTATACTTCACTTTGTCCTATTCAAATTCATATAAAAATTGAAAAGCTGAAGAACTATAACAAGACATAAAATAGAGCACTTAAATGTTTATGTAACTAACAAACATGCAAGCAATTTAGTTTTAATTGAAATGACACTTCATGTCACCCGAATCCAAGCAAACAACAAAAAATTTTCTTATATTTCACCTATAATCAACTAACTAATTTTGATTCACAATTAGAGTTTTTTCATCTAAAACAAAAGGAAGAAACATCCATGGACTAAGTTAAATGTATCCATATTGAATATACCAAATTAGTAGAATAAAGGAGCAGCTGTTGTTTGTGCTTTATGTTGCATTGCCTTCAAATAAAATTATAAAAAAAAATAGAAGATAAATGAAATAGAGATTACCCAACCTCCTTTGCCAATGAAATTTCAATTGATGACAATGAACATTCACATAGAAATAATTAAATATGATGGATTAAAAATACCTCGTGAATTAAATAATTACAAAGAGTTCATATACATAAACAATTAAAAAAATGGTGCAAAAAAATTAAAAAATAGTGCAGCTCACTTCATAGTAAAGAACTTCATCAAAAAGCTAACTAATTCAACTCATATAACATAATAAAATAATTAATAATCATCTACCCCACAAAGAATTAGGTTTTATACGAAATGAAAATTGTAGAAAACTTAAATCTAAAGAAAAAGGAATACCATTCATGTACTTTATTCTTAAATAATCAACCGACTGTAATTCTACAATTAAATAATTAGTAATCATAAGTACTTATATTGTAACACTATTCAGGAAGTATTTAATAATTTAACCAAATCTTAGTTTTTCAGTTGTTAAAATCTGATAATTTTACTAGAAAATCCATCATAGATTTTACTTTCAATTAGGAAAAGGCATCGCAGAACTGATAAATGAGCTTGCAAAGGCATTTAAGGAGGAGAGGAGAGGGGGTGGGGAGTGGACGTCCAAAAACTATCTATGGCCTCATTTCTGTAGTCAACCTCATGTCTCTGCTGCAGGTTGATCTTCTTGTATTATGCCAAAGCTGCTGATCCTGTATTGGCGGCCTCAAGATATTTTAGAAGCCTAGTCTTTTTATAAGCCAATGCAATATGTTTGCTTGAGCAATTTCTAGAATTGAAGAATAGTTTACCTTCTGAGGGTCCATTTGGCTAGCTGGACATGGAAAGTTGCAGCTTGGAAATCTTCTACATGGAAATATTCATTTTCTTCATGCTTTAAAAAAGATGAAATCTTATCCTTTTTCTGTTCACATTCTAATCTGGTATTGATGCTATTTCTTAGCCTCTAATGTAAGTCTCCCTTCATGTTTGATATATTAGTGAGTTATATCAGAGGATGACTATACCCTAAAAGAAAAGCTGCTGCCCCGGATTGCCAGAAAACTATTGATTCCACCATACAAATTTGAAATTGATTGTAATAACTTGTAGTATGAAAGATCCCTTGGTCTTGGGGTAAAAAGAAAAGAGGGAGAAAAACTCAGCTAGTTTTTGAACATATTTGATGAGTCCTGAACTTCATCTGATCTCCCTTCATTTTTTTTTTTTTTTTTTGACTCCAGCCTCTATTGGATAATAATTCAACTTTCAGCAAGTTTTTGCCTAAGCACAGTGTGAAGTTATATCACTTCATCTGAGAGGTGGTTGTGGTAAGTTTTCTTCTTAGACAATATGAAAGTGTATGCTGCAATTTGTCACTAAATGTTACATTTGGGAAAATTCTAATATCTTTTTAGGTCAAAAAAGTTCAAATTTGGATAATGTTTACAGCTAAAATTGGTTAAAGAAATTGAAAAACATACATAAATTATATTATGAGATAGATAATCGAAACTTCAGAACAAATTTTAATTGTTACAAAAATATTATATTATATTCACGTGCTTTGCATTTACTAGTATGTATAGAAACCAATAAACATGCTCAATACAAATGAACCTCTTCTTTTTTCATTACAACTTACCAAGAGCATTTTCTACCAAGAAACCACGAGATTCAGACAGGGACACTTATAAACGTAATTATTATATTCGTATGTTGAATTGATCTACATGAACGAAATTCACTTGTACAACAAAATATAGTATAAACCGGATCGTGTAAAAATTTATAATAACGATACAACCGCAACAAAATCTTATCCATACCTGATCCAAATTTAAAAAATACTTGACAAATGATGAATAAAGAAAAGAGACGCTACCAACTGGGGTTGGGCCAAGTGGTAAGCAGCTTGGTTCCGCTTAAGCAGGTCTCGGGTTCGAAACCTGGCGTATGCAGCTACCCTTGTTGGGAGACTCACCCACCACAGTCAGGTGTGCGACCCGGGTCGACCAACGGATTAGTCAGGGCAAAGCCCTGGATACCGTGGCAGGCAATCAAAAAAAAAAAAAAAAAAAGAAAAGAGACGCTGTGGAGTGGACGTCCAAAACAGACAATCAAATCACGGCCGCCTGGTGGACTTTTCCACTGTATGCGTGCATGCATGCATAACCCAGTGATCTAAGAAGAGTGGATACGGGGCAGGCACGGTTTTCACGAGGGCAGTTTCTGAGCAGTTTACGATTAAGATTTGATCAAAAAAAATTATACGATCCAAATATCATCTTATACCTCGTTTTTAACAGGTGTGAAATTCACAAAATTTTATTCTAAAATTACACGTTATTGAAAGTAAGTTATACTATGTACAAACAAAATTACGCCATATGCAAAATGCACAAAACCTTCAGGAACGGTTGCAAGAAGAGTTAAACCTGAAATTTCCATCAGCACCCGTATGTCCGATTGTGACTCAGTTTTCGTCGATTTCAATAATTCCGCTGGGTTATCCTCCTAGAAGAGGTTAGAATTGGAGTAAAAGTACGTATATATGATAAAAATTGATTTAAAAAAAAAAAAAAACTCCCGCTGTTCGATTGGCCTGGACAACTTGGCTACGTACGTTTGTGCCCCGAGCCCTTTCAGTACTTGTCCTTGAAAGCTTCCCTTTGTTTTTTTTTGTTTCAATATTCTACAGTCTTTGTTTTTTTTTTCTTTCCCTGGGCCCAATACTTGTCCTTGAAAGCTTCCCTTCCAAATACTCTCTTAACTTTTTAGGTTTAAATCAGGAAAATTAATTAATAGGGACGGGTTTGAAATCGACCCTCTCCCAGACCATTCGTGTATCTAACATTTTTTTTCCCTCGTTCTTTGGCCATGAAGTTTCCCCACTTTCTAATAGTCTAGGAAAATACATGCATCACAGACTGTAATTCCGGAAGGAGTTACAGACAATTTATGGCCGCAAGAATCCATGAATAGTAGCAAAGAAAGTGTTCAAAAAATTATGGTCAAATTCAAACGCAAATTAGGACATTTTGTAGCTTTTTATCTATTTGTTTTTTTTCTAAAGAGGTTAGAAGGAAAGAAATCTACTTTAAGAGCAATAGGGTGCAAACTACATACCCCTTTGATTTAATCAGGATAAACTTAAGAGAACTGCAGGTATGCTGGAAGCACTAAGTTTTGCATATATGTGCACAACCTAATGTATATATAAATCTAAGAGGTGCTTGAGATTTTGAAATCGATTACGGTACTGGTTGCGTATACGGTATACCAAGAAAAGTATTCAGTACCACAAAAATATAATATTTTGCAATTTCACAAGATAAACTGTTGGGCTCTGAGAGAGCCAAACTCGGGGAGAATTTAACCATGAGCTAGAATGGGAACCACAACCATGGGTTTGACACCACATCTAACCCAAAACCTTAAGGCATTGGGTCTATGGATCATTCGCACTTATATATTCCTCATTCTACTCATCTCTTTCCGATGTAAGATATTGATTCACACTTGATATCCCAACATAAACAATGACCTTAAGATGAATTCCAGAAGCAAATGTGGATAAGAAGTAAGTTATAAATAAGTTTGTGGAATTGCTTTCAGCCAGTTTCTGGCCGAGTATAATGTGAACTTACATCAATGTTTTTAAATTCGGATCGGTAATTGAACCAATTGAGCTACCATTCTCAGTTTAACCGGTTCAATTGGCCGGTTCATCATTTTTTTATTTAAAAAATCTGAATATCATCATTCCCTACCATCCGGTACAGTGATAATTCTTGCGGTGATAGATGATCTCAAATTTCTAATTTCTTTCACTTCATCCTCATCACCCAAAGTTAACAAATAAATTTAACAATTTTGGACACATTAATTTAAAGTAATCTTTTCCCAAAAATAAAAAAAAAATTCTCCAGAACATGAAAAAATCAAATAAATAAAGTAATCTTGTGAACATTCATCACTGTAATTTCATCCAGCCATCAAGTGGGAAAACTTAAAAATAAAGTAACCTTGTGAAAATCCACCAGTGTAATCTCTTCTAGCCACCAAGTGAAGAAAACTTCAAACAAAACCATCACAATTCAAAGAAAATCTTCAAAGAAAAAGGCCAAAAAATGCATTATATGTAAAAAAAAAAAAAAGGAAAAATGCATCATATAAAAACAAACAAAAGAAAAGTTCAAACCAGAATAAAAACTTCATATATAGAAAGAAAGAGAAAAAAACTTCAAGAGACAAAAGTGAAGTGAAAAAAAAAACAAAAGAAGGTAGAGATTGATTAGAAAGATAGAGTTTGTGAATGAATTTGTTGGCCATGAAAATCCTTGTGATTAAAGGAGGAGAAGATAGGGGTGAGATTGGAAAAAAGAAACTAGAGACTTTGGAGAGTGGTGAGAAAATGGGAGAGGAGAAGATGACGGCTGAGAGCTACGGCTTGGCTTGTGTCTCTTTTAAACTTCTTAGGGGATTGACATTTTTTCCTTTGTAGTTTTTCTTGTACAGTTTACAACAAAGTTGGTAGTAGTGCAATGGTATCACTTTGGTTTCCTATAGCAGCGAAGAAAATGAAAATCCGGGATTCACCAGTTCAACGGTATCACTTTTTTTCTCTGGTTTTCTTTGTTTTAAGGTGGCTTGAGATCATGAATATATATATATATATATATATATATATATATATATATATATATATATATATATATTGATTATTGAATTGTTGCACAAAGACAACAAAAAAAGTAGGATAGGACCATTTATAGATCTGGGCTTGCTTGCATATTAGTCATTCATTTAAGGGTTCCATTAAATCTAAAAAAAAAACTCAAAAATAATTCAAAGTTAAAGTCAAGGGTTCCGTTAATCACTACAAGGAAACATGTTCCTTTTAATTACAACCTATTCTGTTGTATACAGATATGATAAGATCAACGTAGAGTTCTCATATATTGAGTTAGCTCGAGTTTTCAAAATGGAATGCCTGCTTATATTATGATTAATACCATAATGTTGAAAATACAGGAGGGGGAAGGAGTGTAAGCAAGAGATCTCGGGTTCGAATCTTCCCGCTTATACAGCAAAAAAATAATAATAATAATACAGGAGACATTAACAAAGTTTTACAATGAAACCTTAAATCTAATTACCCAAAGATTTAGGGCGTATTTAGGCAAACATGTATAAAAACCAATAAACGTGCTCAATACGTACACATGAAATTTTCCTTCTGTTACAACTTACCAATAGCATTTTTTATTATGAAAACTATGGGATTTGGACGGGTACAGTTGGATTTTGGTACAATTAGTAAGGCTAAAATATTTGTTTCAAAAGTTGATATACGATTGTAAACGTGATTGTATTTATATATTGAATTGATGTACATGAACAAAATTCATACGTATAATAAAATATAATATACAGCAGATCATGAAAATTTTATAATAACTATACAACAGTACGAAAATCTCCAATTCCAGAAAAAAGGGTTGACAAATGGTGAATAAAGAAAAGAGACGCTGTTGACGTCGCCGGCAGTCAATCAAATGACAGCCGCGACGTGGAACTTTTCAACTGCTTGCGTGCACGCACCCAATCACGGCGGCCGCTGATCTAAGACAAACTCCCGGCGGCCGGCGGCCTGGACCAACCTTGCCGCGTACATTTAAAAGTAGTCTAGAGTCTTTGTTTTTTTTCTTTTTTTTTTTGGGCCAATATTTATCCTTGAAAGTTTCCCTTCCAAATACTCTCTTAATTATTTAAGTTAAAATCTGAAAAATTAATTAGTAGGGACGGGTTTGAAATTCTTCTCCCGTACCATTCAAATTATTTAGTAGAATATTCATATTGTGAAATTTCAAAGTCCAAACCCATCAAAATATCCACATAATCTTCTCATGTTTTAAACTGATATGGAATTTCACCTGTAACCTATGTATTATTATTATTTTTTAATAAATTTTTTTCTTTTCACTTTTTTATTTTTGATACTCAAATTCCTTTGATTTAACTATTATGGGTGTTTTTATCAATTTAAAAACTTTTGAAACACTTTTAAAATTTTTAAAAATTACTATCTTCCCTCTTGCTCTTTCATCCCCCTCCCCCTCCACCCCCGGCCGCGACCTGCCACCACTACCCGCCAACCGATGCCACCTCCTTCTCTTCTCTCCTTCTTCCCTCCTCTCCTCCTCTTTCCCACTCTCCTCTCCCACCTTTTCCATCCTTCCCCCTCTCTTCCCTTCTTTTTGATGAAATCATTTCTCCATTAACAACTCATTTCTCCATTGTCACATATATTGCTCTATACTAACTACAGAATTGCCAAATAATCAATATTTATTTGTGACTTCAAGTCATCCATCAATCAAAATGGAGCCTTTAGAACTTAAACAATAGGACAGATTATACCAAATACTACAAAAGATAGCGTGACAACAATTGTATGAACTGCTCAGTTACATGCTCTTTGTTCAGATCCTAGAGATTGTGACAAATTAGTATGAAAGGAGGAGGAGCAAAAAAGGTAGGAGAGGAGAGCTCGGAAGAGGGGGACAGGAGGAGGGAGGGGGAAGGGAAAGAGAAAGGGGTAGTGGCGAGTAGTAGGGAGGAAGGAGGAGGAAGAGAGAGGTGGTGGTGCAGCAATGGTAGTTGTGTGGTAGCGGAGGAAAAGAAGCAATAAAATACAGAACAAAAATAAAAGGAAAATAAAAAAATTAACAAAAGATGGTTACCGGCATCACAGAAGGTCAAAAAATGCTATTCCACTATAGTCTGAACCATGAAAGGATTATGTGGATATTTCTTGAAATTATAAGGCGGCTAGTTAACTTTCAGCAAAACTAGAAAGGGATTTTCTGTATTTTACCCATAATTTAAACATAATGGGTATACGATGACGAAGACAAGTCTTTAACACTATCAACAAGTCTATAATTGACAATTGTCCCCCTAAATTACCAGCTGGATCCTGACTTGTTCGCTAGTCCAAATTGAATTTAGGTATGAAAAGTCAATTGATCTCATCCTTCAACTTGCCTAATAGATTGCTATCGTCAAATTGTAAGTATAAATAGCCATGCACTTAGAATATTGTAGTGCATCAATTCTTGAAGTTAAACCATAAGAACCTTGCCAAGAATGGAGACTACTCCGACCACCAAAATTTCATACATATTTCTTTGTTCATTAGTGCTTATTTTCTCAATGCCATGGAGCACTAGGGCTCAAATTCATGAGAGATTTCTTCAGTGTCTTCATTCTCGGAACAATGACTCAATCTCCCAAGTCATTTATACACCAGCAAACTCTTCCTATAATTCTGTTCTGCAATCTTCCATACAGAATATAAGATTTATATCTCCCATGGAAAGAAAGCCCTTAGTCATTGTAACGCCACTGAATGATTTTCACGTTCAGTCAGCTGTTATTTGTGCGAAATCCAATGGCTTTCAGATCAGAGTTAGATCCGGAGGTCATGATTATGAGGGCCTTTCTTCTATTTCCTATTATCACCAGCCATTTGTTATTGTTGATATGAGGAACCTGAGTGGAATATCCATCGATACCGAGAGTAAAACGGCCTGGATTGGAGTTGGAGTACGTCTTGGCGAACTCTATCACGCGATTGCTGAGAAGAGCCCCAATCTTGGCTTTCCTGCAGGGACGTGTCCTACCGTAGGAGCTGGTGGACACATTAGTGGGGGAGGAGAAGGCACATTGACGCGAAAATATGGCCTAGCTGCTGACAATGTCATTGATGCTAAAATTGTGAATGCGGATGGAGCAATTCTTGATAGAAAATCAATGGGAGAGGATCTTTTCTGGGCTATTAGAGGTGGAGGAGGAGCCAGTTTTGGAGTAATTCTAGAGTACAGACTCCAATTGGTATCCGTTCCATCGATAGTTACTGTTTTTACAGTCAACAGAAATTTAGAACAGAATGCAACCAAGCTTGTCCACCGATGGCAACAAATTGGATACCAGCTTGATCGAGACTTATTCATCAGACTCTTGATAACACAGGCAAGGAGCGGTCAGGGTGGAAACTTAACAGTTCAAGTTGGATTTCAATCTTTGTACCTCGGAACAGTTGCCAAACTTCTCCCACTGATGCAAGAAAGCTTCCCTGAGCTAGGATTACGCAGAGAAGACTGCACGGAGTTGAGCTGGATTGAGTCTGCTCTTTATTTCTCTGGTCTTCCAACTGGATCAACGGTGAATGATTTGGTACTTAGTACCCCATATCCCAAAAATTATTACAAAAACAAATCAGACTACGTAGTCGAGCCCATCTCTGAAGTTGCATTGGAAGGATTGTGGAAAAGACTCTTCGAAGAAGGGGCAGAGGCAGGTATGCTTATCCTTTCACCATCTGGTGGAAGGATGTTTGAGATTTCAGACTCTGAAACTCCGTATCCACACAGAGCTGGAAACATATACCAGATTCAGCATATCTCTTCCTGGACTGAAGAGAACAATGCAAATTCTCAAAGGTACATAGATTGGGTCAGAAGGGTTTACAAATACGTGACTCCATTTGTTACTAAATCTCCCAGAGCTGCATACCTGAATTATAGAGACTTGGACTTGGGAGCCAACAGGGAAGGCAACACAAGTTTTGCACAAGCTAGTATCTGGGGTATGAAGTATTTTAAGAACAATTTCTACAGGTTGGCCCATGTGAAGCAGGAGGTTGATCCAAGTAACTTTTTCAGATATGAGCAGAGCGTCCCTCCTTTCTCATCCTCATAGAAATGGAGAAATGCTTGAAGGATTAGTATATCATATAGTCATCTATCAGAAATTAGTACATATATACGAGTACAACTACAGTAGCTTGGGTCATAAGTGTTTTCTTTTGTATACTTATTATAGTTGATGTGTCTTAGTAAACATATAGAAATATGGGCAAGATGCATCTTTGTTAGATGTTTAATTGTGTTAGTGTTGTAACATATGTGATTCCTTGAATGCTATGAGATACTTCCTTGGGGTTTTAATTGTGTACGTATTATATTTTACAATTTTATTCACCATCTGTTGCAAGCTGGGGTTTACTGACTTCTTCATGACTTACTTCTTAGACACGCATTTACTTCTAGAATTCATCTTAAGGTCACTGTTTATCTCGTGGAGTTGCAAAATATTCTATTTTGTGGTACCAAGTAGTTTTCTTGAATGTGTAGCGAGTATCGTAGGCTCCGTTTGAATGAACTGCTTTTGAACATGTTTTTCAAAAAACTTACAATAGCGATGTATATAAATAAAAATTTATTGTAGTTGTTTGTCGGAGTATTTTTAAAATTTTAAATAAGATTATGATATTTTTTTGAATATGAAAAAAAAAATCAATAATCACCACCACCCTCTCGATCTCTCCCTCTCTCTCCTTCCCTTTATTCCTCCTTCTTCCTCTTCCTCTCTTGTCCGTCTCTCTCACTCCCCACCCCCTTCCTCCTCCCTCTTCCTCTCCTACCCTTCTTCCTCATCCCTCTTCTCCTCCCTTGCCACCCCGGACCTCCCCTGGCTGCGACCTAAGTATCGTGCATTTGAATTTCACAATTTCTGCAATTAAAAGAGGTCCAGACACAGCATTTGAACGTAATTATTATTGTAGCATTAAATTGGTTGAATTTAGTTATTGGGAGTGTACGTAAGTTCACACAGCATCAAAGGATCAATGCAGAGTGCAGCAAAGGCGGCTAATGCCCATGACGTCATTATACAAATTACGTGTGGAACAAGAAATTGTATTAATTAGTTGGGTACCCTTCAACTCTTCAAAATAAGTCTTGTATAATAGCTTCTTCATACACTGTTCTGTAGGTCTCACACGCTTCAAATTCATATATACATCATATGAATGAATTCAACTATGCATTTTAAAAATTTCAATTTCTTTGCCAAATGTTAGATAAAAATTGGAGAGCTAAAATGCAAATAAATAGAAATACAAAGTTATCAAAGATATACATGGGAATTTTAAAATTTCCTGCAGGTGATCATATTAAATTATTTTGATGTTCATGTATATTGATTGTTGTATTGAGTAATCCAAATAATTCTATAAAATACATATTAAATTGAAATCTATTGAAATGCAAACAGAAAAAAAAAAAGAAAATTTTTATTAGATTATCAACTTAATTTACATGTGATCATATATTAAAGTGATATTGTCTTGTTGAGTCCCCGCTATTCAGTTAAAAATGAAAACTGAATAGTTCTTATTGATGAAGGACGAATCCTAGTTTGCAATATATATATATATATATATATATAACATGGTCCTCAATTTGAGCCCTTTTTTCTCTGGTTTTCTTTGTTTTAAGGTGGCTTGAGATCATCAATATATTGATTATTGAATTATTGCACATAGACAACAAAAAATGTAGGATAGGACCATTTATAGATCTGGGCTTGCTTTCATATTAGTCATTCACTTTAAAAGTTGCATCAAAATTTTTTTTTTCTCAACTCAAACATAGCTTCTATAAATCATGCGCAGACCAGGGCAAGACCCACAAGTACAAAGTTATAGTCAAGGGTTCCATTAATCACTGCAAGGAAACATGTTACTTTTGATTACAATCTATTCTGTTGCCCTAGTTTACAGATCTGATGAAGATCAACATAGAGTTCTCACACTTTGAGTTAGCAGGAGCTTTCAAAATGGAATGCCTGCTTATATATATGGGTTGCATAGCACAATGTTGAAAATACAGGAGACATTAACAAAGTTTTCCAATGAAACCTTATCTCTAATTGCAGAAATGTTTCTTCCTTGCTTTCAAAATGGAATGCCTGCTTAGAAAAACAATGTAGATTTGAATCTTGATGGGTGACCCATAGTTGTACTCCACCCTCTATCTATTTTTCTTTGAAAAGAAATGGTTTTTTTTTCCCACTAAACATATACAAATATGTATAAAAACGAATAAACGCGCTTAATACACATATGAAACTTTCCTTTTGTTGCAACTTACCTAGCATTTTTTTTTTACCACGAAAAATACGGAATTTGGGTAGGTAAAATTGAATTTTGATACAATCAGTACAGTTATTGTATTTGATACAATCAATACAATTTTTTTCTAAGAGTTGATGCATAATTATAGACGTGATTGTATTCGTATAATGAATTGATGTACATGAATAAAATTCATGCATATGACACAGTACAAAAGAATATAGTATACATGAGATTGTGTAAAATTTATAATAACTATACAACTGCACCAAAATCTTGATCGAAATTTAAAACGTGCTTGGCAAATGATGAATCAAAAAAAAAAAAAAAAAAAAAAAGAGAGACGCTGTGGACGTCCAAGACAGCCAATCAAGTCACGGCTGCGTAATGGAGTATTTCCACTGTATGCATGCGTGCATGCATGCATGGACCTATTGATATAAGAAGAGCAAAACCTGAAATTTCCATTAGCAAACTTGAATACGTACATTTCAAAGGTAATCTAGAGTCTTTTTTTTTTTTCTTTTTTGTGCCCAATACTTGTCCTTGAAAGCTTCCCTTCCAAGTATTCTCTTAAATTTTGAGGTTAAAATCTGAAAAATTCATTCGGAGGGAGGGGTTTGAAATTGACCCTTTCCCAGTATCATTCAAATTAATTAACTAATAGAATTTTAACACCGTGAAACTTCAAATTCCAAGCTTATTAATTAGATCATCTACCTCCCAATTTCCAATGGTAGGGACGGCTTCTTGGTTTCTTGAGTTTGGTACTTTCCATTTCCTCCCATAAGACAAGTATTTGCTGAAATTTGGTACAAATTGAGATACTTATTTGGTTTTTCCACAAATTTGACTCAAAAATAATTAGCATGTGTTTTGACACCCACAAAGAGGAAACAATAAAAAGAAGAAAAAAAAACCATTCTATGGTGGCTCCAAAAAAAAAAAAACAATGATGAGAAATCCAAATCCTCTTGTATATACGCATGGCACAAATTTCACTCAGGTATAATTATAACCACAGTGTGAATGCCTTGTTTTTCTTTCTGTCATCATTGTATCCAACATTTTTTTCCTGGTTTTTGGCCATGAATTTTCCCCACTCCCTGATAGTCTAATACCAAACTCATACGCTAAAGACTAGGAAAGGTCAAATCAGTGGCAATTGGTACCCCCATCATCAAGTTTTAGAAAAATGTTATAATAGGTTTAAAGTTTTCAACTATTTTCACTTTTTGCGACTTGGATTCTTGTAAAAAGGACCTATTTGCCCCTCTGTCCACACAATTTTCCAAAATTTCTTGACTCTCACCCCTTTAAAACTAACAAAGTTCACCTTTTGATTTATAATTCTTTCTTTAAATTTATAAAATTTTCTCCGCTATGTAAGAAATCTACATAGATTCATTTAGAACATAAATATGATATTCATTATAAATCCAATGCAATAATTCAAACACAAGAGGCATAAAATTGACGCTATTAGCAAATCCATAATTGACAGTCATCCCCCCTCCGAGGACCCACAGGATCCTAGCTTCGTCGCTGGTTCAAATTGAGTTTAGGTATGATAGGTCAATCTAGCTTCGTCGCTAGATTGCTTGACTTTTTCTTTTTTCTGTCTGCAATCCTTACAAACAAAGAAACGTATAGAAAACTGTCAATGCTGTAGCAGGAGTATAAACTACCATCAAATTTGTAAGTATAAATAGCCATGCACTTACGATATTGTAGTGCATCAATTCTTGAAGTTAAACCATAAGAACCTTGCCAATAATGGAGACTACTTCAAGCACCAAACTTTCATGCATTTTTCTTTGTTCATTAGTTCTTGTTTTCTCAATGCCGTGGAGCACTAGGGCTGAAATTCATGATAGATTTCTTCAGTGTCTTCATTCTCAGAACAATGACTCAATCTCACAAGTCATTTATACACCAACAAACTCTTCCTATAATTCTGTTCTGCAATCTTCCATAGAGAACATAAGATTTATATCTCCGACGGAAAGAAAGCCCTTGGTCATAGTTACGCCACTGAGCGATTTTCACGTTCAGCTAGTTGTTAATTGTGCAAAATCCAATGGCTTACAGATCAGAGTTAGATCCGGAGGCCATGATTATGAGGGCCTTTCTTATCTTTCCTATTATCTCCAGCCATTTGTTATTGTCGATATGAGGAATCTGAGTGGAATATCCGTCGATACTGAGAGCAAAACAGCCTGGATTGGAGTTGGAGTACGTCTTGGTGAGCTCTATCATGCAATTGCTGAGAAGAGCCCCAATCTTGGCTTTCCTGCAGGTACGTGTCCTTCTGTAGGATCGGGCGGACACATTAGTGGGGGAGGAGAAGGCGCATTGACGCGAAAATATGGCCTGGCTGCTGACAATGTCATTGATGCTAAAATTGTGAATGCGGAAGGAGCGATTCTTGATAGAAAATCAATGGGAGAAGATCTTTTCTGGGCCATTAGAGGTGGAGGAGGAGCCAGTTTTGGAGTAATTCTCGCGTACAGACTCCAATTGGTATCCGTTCCATCAACAGTTACAGTTTTTACAGTCAACAGAACCTTAGAACAGAATGCAAGCAAGCTTGTCCACCAGTGGCAACAAATTGGGTACAGGCTTGATCGAGACTTATTCATCACAATCTTTATTACACAGGCGAGGAGCGGTGGAAAATTAACAGTTCAAGCAGCGTTTCAATCTTTGTACCTGGGAACAGTTGCCAAGCTTCTACCGCTGATGCAAGAAAGCTTCCCTGAGCTAGGATTGCGCAAAGAAGACTGCACAGAGATGAGCTGGATTGAGTCTGCCGTTTATTTTGCCGGTCTTCCAAGTGGATCAACCGTGAATGATTTGGTACGCAGCACTCCATATCCCAAAACATATTACAAAGCCAAATCAGACTACGTAGTTGAGCCCATATCTGAAGTTGCATTGGAAGGATTGTGGAAAAGATTCTTCGAAGAAGAAGCTGAGAGAGCTCAGCTTATCCTTTCACCATCTGGTGGAAGGATGTTTGAGATATCAGATACTGAAATTCCATATCCACACAGAGCTGGAAACATATATCAATTTCAACACATGGTGTTTTGGACTGAAGAGGAGAATGCAAACTCTCAAAGGTACATAGATTGGATCCGAAGGCTTTACAAATACATGGCTCCATTTGTTTCCAGATTTCCTAGGGGTGCGTACCTGAATTATCGAGATTTGGACTTGGGAGCCAACAGGGAAGGCAACACCAGTTTCGCACAAGCTAGCGTCTGGGGCATGAAGTATTTTAGGAAAAATTTCTACAGGTTGGCCCATGTGAAGCAGGAGGTTGATCCAAGTAACTTTTTCAGATATGAGCAGAGCATCCCTCCTTTCTTATCCTCATAGAAATGGAGAAATACTTGAAGAATTGGTGCATGAAAACATATATCGATCAAAACATCATCTACCAGAAATAAGTACATATGGGTACAAATACAGTCATCTTGGGTCATATATTTGTGTTTTCTTTTTCATACTTGATATAGTTGTGTGGTTTACAATAAACTTGGAAACATGTAATACATCTATATAGATGTTTGAATATGTTAGTGTTGTGAACTAGGCACAGTTGTGAAGTTTAATAAACTTGGAAATGTATAATACATCTGTGTAGATGTTTGATTATGTTAGCGTCGTAACATATGAGATTTTCCTTGAATGCTATGAGATTCTATCTTAGCCTTTTGTGTATATTTTGAAGAATTTATTCAGCATTTGTTGCATATTGGTGATTATTTACTTCTTTTATAAGTCATAACTTACATCTTACACACGTTTGCTTCCGGAATTCATCTTAAGGTCATTGTCCATCTTGTGGAATTGCAAATATTCTATTTAATTTTGTGGTACTGAACACTTTTCTTGATATATTTTGGACACATATATGCAAAAAGTATACCTGGAGTTCTCCAAGGTTTATCCTGGTTAAATCCAAGGGTATGTAATTTGCACCCTTTTTGCTTTGGAGGTAGGTTTCTCTTCATCTAATCTCTCTATAAAAAAAATTAAATAAAAAAAAAGATACGTGATGTCATAATTTGCATTTGAATTTGACAATAATTTTTGAACACTTTCTATGTTACTATTCATGGATTGTTGCTCTCTTTACAGATGCATTTCCAAGCTAATTATAATGAGAATTTTCCTTAATCTTGGAATCATTCAGAATGGTACCATAATAATTAGTGAATTTTTTTTTTTTTCGAAACGATAATTGATTGTATTGCTTGACAAATGATATACAAGTGCGAGCAAGGGCTCGATTGAACTTTACAAGCGGCATATTTACCACTAAGGAAACCAATGTTCCTCATCAAAAATAATGCCCAAGGCATGAATGCTAAGCTTGTAGCTTAAATGAGTCTTATCTTTCCTAACTAGGCAAAAGGAGCACATATGAAACAATTGGCTTAATTGAAGAATGTCATCCACAACAGTCGCTAATCTAATCTCACTTACTCTGTTTGTGCGAATATTGTTAAGGATTTGTGGGTTTTGCACTTGGAATTGCACTTCCCTGGCTTGCGTTGTGGCTGTCTTACACATTGCCAGCTTCAGTGCAATTGCTTCATCCACCAGAATTGATCCTGAACTTCTTGCTCGTAGCGCCCATCCTCGGTGTGGTCCTTGATCTCCTTGATTCAGGCTGATTCCAATGCCAAAGGCGTGGTTGGATATATCTGATGTTACCCCAATCCGTACTTCCAGTATCCCATATTCTGAAGCTGACTGCGAACTGTGTTGCTGTAGAGCTATTGTTTCGTCTGTGCTCATCCTAGATTCCTTAGTATCTAATTCCACCATTTCTAACCATTCCTGATGCGCCTTCTGAATTGTCTTCCAAGGCTGTTTTTTTTTCCATTAAATTCCTCCTCATTCCTAGCTTTCCATATCTGCCATAGAATATGGACAGACAACGAAATATGTTGCCCACCTTCTGGTCTATTCCTGGCTTCTGAGATTGATGTCCACCAATACAACGTTTTGGTGAATACAACGTTTTGGTGAATAATTAGTGAATACAACGTTTAGTTTTTAATTGTTTTTCCTGTGGAATAGACTATATACCCGAAAAAAAAATAATGTACTGCCCATTTGGCCATTGACTTGAGTAAGCGGTCCGGATTTGCTATGTCTGATTGCATCTTCCTGAAACTTTCATTTTTTTTTTTTATGATTACAAGTAACTTAGAATGGACTAATCATTAAAGTATATCATTGTTGGTTAGAATAAACCACTATCACTAATAAATAATTAGCAGTTTTAAAATTAATTCATCTATTAACTAACCGCATTAAAGGAAGCTACAAGTATTATTGGTCCAACTGACTTGCGTCTAACATAAATGTAATAATTCTAAATCTAATTAAAGAGTTCTTCTATTTTGGTGTCCTTAAAACATTGGTTAAGACACATTAATCTATCTATTAGCTACCTACCTATCTATTATCCTATAAAAAGTATGGTTGAGTTTTGGTAATTAAGAGTGTAAGCCGAAGTTTGTCTTAATTTTGTAATAACCAAATTACCCCCCTCACCAATAAATAAAAAAATTGCATTGCGTTTCCTTAATAATTAGGATAAGTTACTTATAAGCCCCAATGATTTTATATAATACTAAATGGCCCTCCTAAGGTTTCAAAATAGCCACATAACCCTACTATGGTTTTAAGTAAAGTGAAAAATGGATGAAATGCACAACCAATTAGTACAACTTTATACCAATGCGCTCTAAAAGCGCGTGCGATACAATATTAATCTCCATATAACCCTCTTATGGTTTGTATAAATATCCACCTTACACCTTATGATTTTTATATTTATCCACGTAATCCCCCTATATTTTTATATAAGGCAGTTAAGCTCTCAACTAATTTAGCATTTAAGTAAGGATACTATTGGTATTTTAATTAAGGACGTTACATAGGCTATTTTTCGTTAAGTTTCTATATAAACCAATTGGAGGTGAAGTGGGCATTTTGAAACCTTGGGGGGGTTATGTGACAATAGACGAAATCACATGGAGATTATATATAATCTACCCTAATAATTAATATGAATTATGTTGCCAGTTATCCCTTAAGTTATGGTGAATTCTACAAGCCACAAAGACCAAGAGCAGGACCAAATGAAACGACTCGTAAGTCTTCAGCCAATGAGCAAAAATGAAAAACATTACTGTCTGTTTGGATTGGAAATTTTTATAGGGAAAAAAATGACATTTTTATTTTCTTTGTGCCATAATAATTAGTGAATGCTTCCAATAACGTTTATTTCATAATTATTTTGCAGCAATTTGAACCACATAGACACGAAAGCTTATTAAGTCATGTGATATACAATAGTATATGTATACACATGAATATTGATAGACGTTTTCCACAAAAACGGAGAATCTTGCGTTATAGTAGAAGAAAAAGTTGTGAGGATTATTCAAAAATCAAAGTCCACTTGCTTTATAAACAGAAGAAATCAATGAATTTCTATGAAATATTTTCACAGGAGACCATTGACTCAAGTAAACGGTCCATAATTGCTATGCATGTATCATGGTCATGATACCTTGCTCAAACTTTCTTTTGTTTATGGCGTTACAGGTAATCTATAATGGTATGAGCATTAAAGTAGTAAATCATCAACTGAATGAGCTATCCGTTATAATTAATGGGCTTTTTTTTTAACTGGCGTCGCATTTTAAAATTCACTTAACATATCATATATATATATATATATATACATAATAACAATTATTATCCTCCGTTAGGGTCTGTTTTCCATTGTTTGATTGTCAATTAATTTGGGAAAATCATTTCCGATGGAAAAGAACTTACACCGAGAGAAGGAAAATAACTTCCTTATCTATCATTCTGAGGTTATTTTCCTTTCACACAGCTTTCACAACTTTGGGGCTGGGACTGATATGGTGTCAATGTTTTACCGGTCTGTTGAAGTAGAGGAATGCAGATTATGTCTTTGCAGCTCTTATCACATGTCAAACATTATGATCTCTTGGCAGTAGGCAGGATTCAGGAAATTCCCAAAATTTATCCACCACTGCAGCTGCAAAAGTGCATACAGCAGAAGCCCATATGAGGACAGCAGCAAAGTAGTTTACAACATTTGATTACTTTGCAAAGGCAAGAAAATGAGGGACAATATATAATTAAGCAGACGATGACTTATTGATATTCTTTTTTTTTTGTACCATAATAATTAGTGAATACAACGTTTAGTTTTTAATTGTTTTTCCAGTGGAATAGACTATATACCCGAAAAAAAAATAATGTAGTGCCCATTTGGCCATTGACTTGAGTAAGCGGTCCGGATTTGCTATGTCTGATTGCATCTTCCTGAAACTTTTTTTTTTTTTTTTATAATTACAAGTAACTTAGAATGGACTAATCATTAAAGTATATCATTGTTGGTTAGAATTATAGGTGACAAATTAATCAATTTAATTAAATTTACCCATACCTATCCATGAATAGATGGGTATGAGTATCTTAAGTTTTTTGCATATAGGTATAAATGGGTTACCCAATAATACCCATTATTCAATGCCTCAAACAATCCTAATTGCCTCAAAACCTTCTATCAACAGCTAAAACTCATCCACTTTTTCTGGTCAAAGTTGTGTATCTCTAAAAATCATAACACTCCAAGAAATGACGTTCATCTTGGACATTTTGTACCTGACAAAGAATGGTAATCTTATTCATTGAAAAACCCATTGTTTTCTCTTGTACAATCGAAAGCTTATATATAGAATTAGTAGCAGACTATAGTCTAAGTAGTAGACTCCTAGGCTGACTACTAGTCTAAGTAGTAGACCACAAAGACCGGACAAAGACTACAAAGACTAGTTCGGATGGTATACGCTAACAAACAGTACCACATTCAATTTGTCTACAAAGTCAATAAGAGAAAGTCTTTAACAAATCAAACAGAAGCACCCTAAACCTTGCTAGAACGACAATAAACTGAAATGAGTCCCCTGGGTTGCTCGGGCGGACTTCACGTTCCTTAGTTAAGGCGCCGGTCCTGGGTTCAATTCCAAGCTTGGGCGGCTCGTGGTAACTTCCTGGGGATCGGTGGAGCCCGCTCTCCTCAGGGTTGGTGGGACTAGTCGGGTGGTCCCGGATACCCCCACCTGAAAAAAAAAAAAAAAAAAAAAGACAATAAACTGAAATGCCCTAAACGTCAAGATTACTATTTAAGTAGCTAGACTCGTTATGCAAGTCCTTTTGTAAGTCGAATTTTTATAATGATGTGTGCTGATGTCAGAAAATATTAGCTATCGGTGTACCGTAATACATGAAAGCTACTATGGATATTAATAATACCAAAAAAAGAAAAAAGAATACATGCTTCTGTGAAGAGCTCAGCCCATATTGACAGGCGCTTTCTAATTTCCAAGCGACAAGTCTTTATGCAATGAGCGAAAGGGAGAAACAATAAATTGCCAAATTGACTGTCTTGTTGATATTTCTCGGCCATAAGAATTCGTAATTAAAACTTTGAAAGGTTATGCTGCTCTTTCAGTGCCCTAAACGGTCCCCTCAGAATTTCTATGGAAAAGATAATTTGGGCCAAAATAAGAAAAGAACAAGTGAATTAATTTTTTAAACCCCATTTACCGTTTGGACTTTGATTCCAACATACTAAATCCCAATGTAGTCGAAATGCGACCAAAACGAATGGGCGCTCTAAAACAGATTGCCAAAGGATGCTTAGGCTCTTTTTATGCATTGCTGTGATGGCAAATGGCCGATGATGACCACGTTGCTATTGGGACATTACCTTTAAAGTTTCTATTCAAAATTTGCTTGAAAATTCTTATAAATAATATGAAAGGCATACAACCAGATTAAAAAGACTAAATATACATAATTATTTTTAAAAAAGAAGATAAGTTTTTTATACACTGTCAATATATAATTATTTTAATACTAGCAAGTTTAGATGATACCACCTAACATAAATTTAAATTTGAAATTCAAATCATGTACATGTGACATACGTTCATAACTGCTAATGTAAAAGAATTACTACATTATTAGTGTATAAAAAGTTAGTCCATTAAGAAAACTACTGAAACGTACAACTCCTACAAATAAAATTTAAAAAAAATTGGTGCTTTCTAAATATCAGCGACATGCAGTAGAACTTCGATGTGAGCAAACATTTTTACAATATCATCCATGCAGGAATTGTGGGGACCTATTTAATACCAGAACAAACAAAAAAATCCTTGAATCCATCCATCATAGAACAATCAACATACTATTGTCCGTACATATTTGGACGGACGACAATGGGGAGAACTCTTTGTTGGTCATTTTCCTTTGTGTCTTAACTAATGAAATTTCTCAACAATTTTCAACCTTAATTGATAATTCACTTTTTTGACTGCACGAAATTAAAATTGCATGATCATGAGTCTGACAAAAAAAATCGATCAAATCCCAATTAAAGTATCTCAAAACCACGAATCCCGAAAATGAATTCAGGCGACAAAAAATTGAGTAGACCTAAGAAGTGAAAATCCACCAAATTCATACTTCTACAAGAAATTGCTAAATTTGTGGTTCCGAGATCTTAACATATTCAGATGTGTTTGATAACTAAAAATTAAACATATAAATTAATTAAATGACACTGAATTTCTTAGGCAAAACCTGCTATAAAAAATAAATGATAAGCTATTCACTTATCACTAAATATAATATGCACTCAAATGTATTAGATTTAATACGTAACAATTCAATAATTTAACATATTCCGATTTCAGATTTCAAATTTTAAATTTTAAATTTAAATTTTCAATTTTATCAAATACATCCTAAAATCAACATTTTCGCACCAATTTAGCTTAATTTGAAAGAGCTCCTAAATCCCACGCACCCCTCTTCTGTTTCTCAAATCCCATCCTTCCCAGCTAGAAGGGAAAAAAAAAAGGAGGAGCTCCAAAAGTACAAGTACAAATCATTTTGATGAGAGCGAAGCCATCATAATTAGAGATATTTATCATAATGCACAAGGCAACTGACAGGTTGTAAACTAGAAATTACAAATTGTAAATACTACCTTGATCCTCACTAGTATTTGTGAGCCACATAGTTGCGAGGGCGAGTAATTGCCTCCCCACAACTCTTAAAAATTAAAAATTTGGCTTTCAAACTTGTAGTTTTTCTCTTTTTCTCACATTTGCGCCCTTTAAATTTTGTAAAATTTCCTTCTTCTTTCTCACCACAACTCTTGTGGCCCTGCAAATATATGCAGAAATTGTACTTCGATTCTGATAGTAACTATATATAGTTTGAAATACAAAGAATTCAAAAAATTTTATTGAGAGTGAAATAAAAAAAATTACTATAAACTTTGTGCTAACTGTCTATCTTTACACAATAATCAGAATTTTAGTCGTATATTCTTAAAGCCATTGAATATAGTCCTCTATGAGGCATGAATATTCAATTCGTTTATACATAAATATTCAAACTCTATATCATCTTTAGCCCCACCTGGAGGAGGTCCTGGAAAACAACTTGCCTCCGGTGCTGAGGAAGAGCCATTTGGCTTGCCTGGTGGCCTTGAAGTTGATCAAGAATCTGGTATGTATACTTCGAAGAAGCAAGCTTCTGGTACAATATCATCAGGTTGACAGGATAACTCGTACTGCAAAGCTAATTTTCTCAGATAATTAGATACTTTGGAAGTAGAAGATTGAATCTTAATTCCTGAACTTTTATGTAAAACGTTGTTTGTTTGCAGTCAAATTTCACAAATAATTTCCACTAGAGACGCATCAGGAAGGTTATTGAAATATGATCCACGGATGGAAAAAGCCACAGTATTGGTCAGAATTCTTGCAGGGGTGGCAATTAGTAAAGATGGCTCGTTTATTCTTGTGACAGAATTTCTGATCCAAAGAGTCTTGAAGTATTGGTTGAAGGGACCGGAAATGGCCATATATTGAAAACAATAACCCTTAGCCCTGATTTTAATTCGTCAGTAATCACAGAATTTCAAGAGTAAATGTGGGGGTACACAGGAAATTGCCATCAACATTGATACGATGATGAATAAGATCAGGAGAATAGCATTTGGATCACAATGGTGAATGGATCTTCGGCCTAGCAATTCAGTTAAAATAACTCAAAAAATTATAGTCATTTTTTCTTGGGCAAATTACATTTTACTCCCCTGTGGTTTAGCATTTTTTTACATAACCCCCATATGGTTTCAAAAGTTATACATAACCCTCTCATGGTTTGGATTAAAGTATCAAAGTGACGGAAATAGTCACTCGTAACGGAACTTCTAAAAATGTCGAAATTACCCTTATAAATACATGACACATTAACCCCGTATGATTTTTATATTTTACTATATAACCCCTTTATGATTTAATACTTTACCATATAACCCCCTTATGATTTTCAAAATATACACATAACCCCTCTTGGTTAATAAATAATTTTCAACTTTACATAAGGGTATTTTTGACATTTTAGGTGACTCTGTTACGAATGGTTATTTCCGTCACTTTGATACTTTAATCCAAACCATAAGGGAGTTATGTATAATTTTTAAAACCATAGGAGGGTTATGTAAAAAAATGTTAAACCACAAGGGGGTAAAGTGGAATTTGCCCTTTTTTCTATTATTCTGTAGACGGAAATGAAAACCCTTGGAGGAAAATCCAGAGGAAAAGTTTCAAATTTCAATAGCTGGCTTTCTGCATTGGAGAGCCAGTTGAGCCACATGCATGTTATTGTCATACATGTTGTGCCAAAAGAGTGGTTTATATGGATTGGCTCCTGCGACCTACCATAACTGGGTTATAACTCAAAACAGATTAATTGTCAAATAAAAACTAACCAAGTGGTAAAGTCTTATGTACAATTAAATGCAGATATAATGCACAAATCTTGACAAATGCATCTATACACATTGTTTCACAAACAAAGACCCATAATTGTTAAAAAAAAAAAAAGACAAAAATTATTTGTCTAGTCAAACTGGAGACTCGACCTTGTCTGATGCCTGGGTCACCAAGCTCACAGGTTCAATTGACAGTTTTAATAACTATGACGAGGGGTGTTCGTGGATTGGATATCTGATCCATGAACCAAATTGTTGACCCTATCCGTAAAAATCAGGGTGATCATTTGTGATCTATGTACTGATCAGCTAATGCAAATATTAGGATATCTGCATTATGCGTATCGGATCAATCGGATATCCAATTCGTATCTAATTTTTTAAATTTCTTTAAAAAATATCATGTAAGTAATTTGGTGTGCTTACATATGAGTTTCTAAAATTAATCAATACTTTTTTGTTGAAATATAAAGTAAATTTCATTTTTTTTCTTATTCTAATTCAAACAAATAAGATTCAATATTTCATCTATAATTTTTTTAATCCATAAATTTTAAAAAAGTTGACCCCATATGCAAAAAAAACCTATTTTGAAAGAAGGCATAGATATAAAAATAAGAAACAAGAGATGAAACTATTATAAATTAGTGGACATAGGATCTGATATCAGCGGAGCACAAAAATGATATCTGAATCCGATCCACATAACTTCTTAATCTGGTTGTGATCCGATCCCCATATATATGATCTATAAGATTGAATATCCACTAATTCAAATCAGATTCAAATTGGATCATCGGGTTTTTCAAATCATCGAATCAAGATGCACATCCTTAATTGATCCTGACCATATCCAAGGCCAGTTGAAAAAAATGGAAACTTAGGACCTTTCCGATCGAGATCCGGCTTTGAATCCCCGTTTGGTTAACACCAAGATTCGGCGTTAGATCATTGATCAATTAGTCCACCTTGTTTTTTCATTAGAACACTCAATTTTACGTCTTTCAACACTCATGTATACATTTACATGTTCTATTTCTACATTTAGAGTCTTTACTGTACATTTGCATATTTCATTTGCAAACTAATACTAATTCTCTTATTCGGATTTGTCATCTCCAGCTATTCAATATCTTTTATTTTATCATGCAATAGCTGATCTAATTATGTGAAACAAATTGGCTTTCACGGTCACGGTAAATCTAACCTGTATGACTTGCTTCTTTAATTATTCATGACAAGTGAGACATTATCATTCTAGTCATGAAAGGTGTAATCGAGGGCTGAAGCCGAATCTTCTGCAATTAACACCTCCAAAGTAAGGTGGCTGTCAACTGCTTAGAGGTGGCAATTTGTCCCAAGTCCCAATGGGTTACCCATGTCCAAAAGAACTTTGGGCGGGATGGGTATTGTAATTTGATATTGAGTTTAAAATGGGATGCATTTCAATTGTACCCATTATTTGACGGGAAATATTGGAAAATACTTGGGTATCCATTTGGCCCAAATATCTTCCCAAAAAATTTCATTTATCCAAAAATTCATCTCTGATTTTTTGTTTTGCAATCCAAAATTTCATTAGTTGAACTGCTACAGGATTGATGAATAATGCAACTACTGGTACTATGATTCTGACCATAAAAAATAGAATATTTTGCAACTCCACGAGATAAACAGTGACCTTAAGATGAATTCTACAAGCAAATGCGTGTCTAAGAAGTAAGTCATAGAAGAAGTCAATAAACCCCTACTTGCAACAGATGGTGAATAAAATTGAAAAATATAATACGTACACAATTAAAACCCCAAGGTAGTACCTCATAGCATTCAAGGAATGGCATATGTTACAACACTAACATAATTAAACATCTAACAAAGATGCATCTGCCCATATTTCTATGTTTATTAAAACACATCAACTATAATAAGTATACAAAAGAAAACACTTATGACCCAAGCTAACTGTAGTTGCACTCGTATATATGTACTAATTTCTGATAGATGACCATATGATATACTAATCCTTCAAGCATTTCTCCATTTCTATGAGGATGAGAAAGGAGGGATGCTCTGCTCATATCTGAAAAAGTTACTTGGATCAACCTCCTGCTTCACATGGGCCAACCTATAGAAATTGTTCTTAAAATACTTCATACCCCAGATACTAGCTTGTGCAAAACTTGTGTTGCCTTCCCTGTTGGCTCCCAAGTCCAAGTATCTATAATTCAGGTATGCAGCTCTGGGAAATTTAGTAACAAATGGAGTCACGTATTTGTAAACCCTTCTGACCCAATCTATGTACCTTTGAGAATTTGCATTGTTCTCTTCAGTCCAGGAAGAGATATGCTGAATCTGGTATATGTTTCCAGCTCTGTGTGGATACGGAGTTTCAGAGTCTGAAATCTCAAACATCCTTCCACCAGATGGTGAAAGGATAAGCACACCTGCCTCAGCCCCTTCTTCGAAGAGTCTTTTCCACAATCCTTCCAATGCAACTTCAGAGATGGGCTCGACCACGTAGTCTGATTTGTTTTTGTAATAATTTTTGGGATATGGAGTGCTGCGTTCCAAATCATTCACGGTTGATCCACTTGGAAGACCAGAGAAATAAAGAGCAGACTCAATCCAGCTCAACTCTGTGCAGTCTTCTCGGCGTAATCTTAGCTCAGGGAAGCTTTCTTGCATCAGTGGGAAGTTTGGCAACTGTTCCGAGGTACAAAGATTGAAATCCAACTTGAACTGTTAAGTTTCCACCCTGACCGCTCCTTGCCTGTGTTATCAAGAGTCTGATGAATAAGTCTCGATCAAGCTGGTATCCAATTTGTTGCCATCGGTGGACAAGCTTGGTTGCATTCTGTTCTAAATTTCTGTTGACTGTGAAAACAGTAACTATGGATGGAACGGATACCAATTGGAGTCTGTACTCTAGAATTACTCCAAAACTGGCTCCTCCTCCACCCCTAATAGCCCAGAAAAGATCCTCTCCCATTGATTTTCTATCAAGAATTGCTCCATCCGCATTCACAATTTTAGCATCAATGACATTGTCAGCAGCTAGGCCATATTTTCGCGTCAATGTGCCTTCTCCTCCCCCACTAATATGTCCACCAGCTCCTACGGTAGGACACGTCCCTGCAGGAAAGCCAAGTGATAAGAGTTTATTTTATGTATTTTTAAGTGCATTTTATTAGTTAATTTTGAGTTGATTATTTAGTTTTATAATTAAAATAAAGAGGTTTTTGGTAAAATTATATATTTTTGGTAAAAGTGGATAATATTGCATTTCTATTGATTTTAATGGTAAAAACTTCATTTTTATGTAGGAAGGATGATTCAATCACCAAAGGATGTCAAATGAGGTAAAAAAATAGAGATTTGGTGATGAATTCAAGTGGCAACAAGAAGAATGAAGTGAAAAACGTTCAAGTGAGGAAATGCAATACAAGTCAGTTTTGACACTCTTCAGTATTTTGACCATATCTGGAGCTACACTTATCGGATTGAGGTGATCTTTATACCATTTTAAAGCTAAGAAAGAGACCTACAATTCGTATGAAGACATCGAAATCCATTTCTGCCATCTTCATGGGCAAAACGTTGGAATACAGAAGCTGCATTCTGTGGTCGGAAGTTAAAACAGAGGTTTGAACAGGTGACAGTATTTCGATCATATCTCAGGCTACAAAGCTCCGATTTGGATGATTCTTGAAGCATTGGAAAGCTAACTCAAAGGGCTACAACTTTTGTGTTTTGCACAAAAGCTAGTTTGGCCTTTATGATAGAGAAAATCGCAGATGAAGTAAGGTCAAAGTGAATACGCGAGTACACAAAACGTGACTTGTAACCGCGTTTTGTGTAGGCGCATTTTATAGCCGAAATTCTGCAATTTGACTCAGCCAATTCTCTTGTGTTCATACCACTTTCCAGCTATAAGATGCAAGGGAATTCGGTGCACATGCTTCAGAAGACAAAAGGGCAAGAAAAGTGGCTTATTTTCAAGTCAAAAATATTGGTTTTTGAATATGCTAACAAAGTGGAGATTTGGGAATCAAATGATAGAATTTGACTTGGAAAAATGGAGCATTTGAGTGTTTTTTATGCAGAGATATGGGGAGAGGTCAGAACAACCATTCGTAGCTTAGCTTCTTACAGAAAAACATAGTCTCTCTAGCTAGGTACTTGCAAGGGGCAATTGAGGTTTCATCTTGTAATCATCTTAGTTCAAGACAAAGGAGATTTTTGGAAGGCTTTACCATATCTTGGCTAAGACTTTCTTTACTCTGTTTGTATTTGTAATTCCTGATGATTTACATTAATGAAGTTATGAGTGTTTCATCATTCATGAGTAGCTAATTTCCTTTATCTAGGGAGTAGATGAAGCTTATGGCCAAATGATATGAAGTGATTGTGATTTATGCTTGTTATGTCTTGTATTAACTTATCTACTTGTGTATGTTGGATGCTTGATCACCAATGACAG
Source organism: Coffea arabica (assembly GCF_036785885.1). NCBI lineage: Eukaryota > Viridiplantae > Streptophyta > Magnoliopsida > Gentianales > Rubiaceae > Coffea > Coffea arabica. The sequence goes on from NC_092315.1 coordinate 47,703,739, forward strand.
GTTTATAGTTGTTTTTACTCATTGAGAAATGGTAAAAATAATGGAATGACACAAGTAGAACTTGAGTTGTATATTCATGAGAATAGAAATACATTCAAGTGGATGAAATCTGCATTTCATGTGTAAATAAGAACAGATTTAGTATTTACCAAGAGATTAGGAAAAACTAATCTGTTTTAACCCATTATCATCATGAGAATGTGATTTTGGTATTTCTGGAAATGAATCCTTGGTTAAACAAGAGCAGTAACAAGTGTTGAATTAATTCATTTTAGATCTTTTGAATCATAAGTGGAATCTACATCCCTAGATCTTAATATTTAGTGAATTCTACTCCTATTGTGAAATTGCATTTATCTATTTAAGAATTTTTGTAGTTGAATTAAAATCTGAAGTTTCTGCTCAAATTAATTGTAAGTCTAAATAATAGAGTAAATTAGTATCTAATAATTGTTTTAATTGCTCCTCGTGGGATCGACCCGATACACATCTTGTACTACAATTGCGACCTGTATACTTGCAGTCCAACGGGTGTAAAATCGGAATTAAACTTGCATGATACAAAAATCCCGTCACCAAGATTGGGGCTCTTCTCAGCAATCGCGTTATAGAGTTCGCCAAGACGTACTCCAACTCCAATCCAGGCCGTTTTACTCTCGGTATCGATGGATATTCCACTCAGGTTCCTCATATCAACAATAACAAATGGCTGGTGATAATAGGAAATAGAAGAAAGGCCCTCATAATCATGACCTCCGGATCTAACTCTGATCTGAAAGCCATTGGATTTCGCACAAATAACAGCTGACTGAATGTGAAAATCATTCAGTGGCGTTACAATGACTAAGGGCTTTCTTTCCATGGGAGATATAAATCTTATATTCTGTATGGAAGATTGCAGAACAGAATTATAGGAAGAGTTTGCTGGTGTATAAATGACTTGGGAGATTGAGTCATTGTTCCGAGAATGAAGACACTGAAGAAATCTCTCATGAATTTGAGCCCTAGTGCTCCATGGCATTGAGAAAATAAGCACTAATGAACAAAGAAATATGTATGAAATTTTGGTGGTCGGAGTAGTCTCCATTCTTGGCAAGGTTCTTATGGTTTAACTTCAAGAATTGATGCACTACAATATTCTAAGTGCATGGCTATTTATACTTACAATTTGACGATAGTTTGTACGCCTGCTACTACATTTGCACTTTTGTATGGATTGCAGACTGATAAAAATCAAGGCAATCTGGCAGGCAAGTTGAAGGATGAGATCAATTGATTTTTCATACCTAAATTCAATTTGGACTAGCGAACAAGTCAGGATCCAGCTGGTAATTTAGGGGGACAATTGTCAATTATAGACTTGTTGATAGTGTTAAAGACTTGTCTTCGTCATTGTATACGCCTCATGTTTGAATTATTGCTTTGGACTTATAATGAAGTATCACATTTCTGGTCAAGTTGAAAAATTATTGTTTAAATTATTGCTTTTGTGTTCTAAATGAATCTCTGTAGATTTTTTACCTAGAGGACGAGGATTTTTACAAATTTTAAGAAATTAGAATTGTAAATAAAGATGTGAACTTCGTAAATTTTGACGGAGTGAAAGCTGACAAATTTTACAAAATTAATTATAAGAACAAAGGGGCAAACAGGTGCTTCTACAAGAATTCAGGGGAGGCAAATAAGTTGTAAGAGTGAAAAAAGTTGAAAACCTTACAATTTTCTAAAGGACAAATTCTACTTTACCCCCCTGTGGTTTAGTATTTTTTTACATAACCCCCCTGTAATTTTAAAATCTATACATAACCCCCTCATGATTTGGATTAAAGTGTCAAAATGACGGAAATATCAAAAATATCACCTAAAATACCAAAAATACTCTTATGTAAAATATCACCTAAAATAACGACGTCACCTAAAATATCAAAAATACCTTTATGTAAAATTGAAAATTATTTATTAACCAAGGGGGGTTATGTATATATTTTAAAAACCATAAGGGGGTTATATGGTAAAGTATTAAACCGTAAGGGGATTATACGGTAAAATATAAAAATCATACGAGATTAGTGTATCATGTATTTATAAGGGTAATTTCGATATTTTTAGAAGTTCTGTTACGAATAACTATTTCCATCACTTTGACACTTTATTCCAAATCATAAGCGGGTTATGTATAACTTATGAAATCATAAGGAGTTATGTAAAAAACACTAAACTACAGGGCGATAAAATGTAATTTGCCCTTTTCTAAAACTTGATGAGGGACCATTTGCCACTAGTTTGAACTTTCCCAAACGTATAAGTTTGGTAATCTATTAAAAAACTGTCAAAATGCAGGCATCACTAACAACGTCTTAAATGCAAAATGGTTTTAATATGCACAAGGACAAGTCTTCCCCATCCCCCCAAAAAAAAGCAAAAAAAAAGAAGGAAAAAGAAGGAAATGAAGAAAGAAAATCAAGACTCTGGATACGTTTGAAATGTAAATGGATAAACTTAGTTGGTTCACGTTAATTGGTTTTTATACATATTTAATTGACAAGTTAGTCTAGAAAAAGAATAAAATGAGAAGTAATTAGACTAATAAATATTCCTTTTCAAAGAAACATCGATAGAGGGAGGAATGCAACACGAGGACCTTCTAGGGGTCAACCATCAAGATTCAAATCTACATTGTTTGTCTAAATACACACGAAACCAACCTCTCTGTAATTGGATTTGAGGTTTCATTATAAGCCTTTATTAATGTCTTCTCCATCTTCAACAATATGCTATAACCATATAATTAGCAGGCATTCCACTTCCAATTCCAAAGCATCAGTAAACTCAAAATATGAGAACTCTATGTTGATCTTATGAGATGTGCAAACTAGAGCAAAATAATAGACTGAAATTAAAAGTAACATGTTTTCTTGTAGTGATTAATGGAACCCTTGGATGAATGACTAATCTGAAAGCAAGCGCTGCTGTATAGAAGGTCTCATCCTATTATACAAATGTACATGTGATAAGCAGCCAACTATTAATAGTATTATCTCTAGCTAATGTCGTCAAGCGGAAGTTAAACCCAATATGCCTCATTCCTTCATGTCTCCTTCTTCTCTATATATAATAGCACAACATAAGTGAAGAGACAATTTGGATTATTTTTCAATTAACTTTTCATTTCACATACACCATAATACTACAGTGACTTGTTTAGGTATGAGATTATTTCAAATATTATTTTTGAATAATTATTATATTACTTTTTATGATGTGATATATTTGAAATAAAAAAAAACGGTTGAAAAGATAAAAAGTTAATTAAAAAATATATTTGAGATATAAACAGGATAATATTTGAAAAAATTTTAATATCCAGAACAATATTTGAAAAAATTTTAATATCCAAACACCCCTAGTGTATTTTTCTACAAAATCTCCCAAAAACTCCAATCTAAGCGGCCCTTTAGTTTCTTGAGTTTGGTACATGTAATTTTATCTTCTTTTAGACAAGTATTTGCAGAAGTTTCATATATACAGCCAGAAGATAACTTGGTTTTTCTACTAATTTGGCTCAAAAGCTTGATAGTTAGGCATATCTACTTAGACATCGATCAGTGTATGGTGGGAAAAGAGAACCCTAACTCAAAAATAATTAGGCATGTAAGTTTAATCAAAACTATGATGACAAACTGAGAATCCATGTTGAAGCCTCGTGTACACACATGGCAAACATCCCTCTCAGTTACAACCACACCGTAAATGGTCATGCACTCAATTATTAAAAAATAAAAATAAAACAACTAGATGATTGCATAGATATTAATACTAGAGAATAGTCAAATTATATTTTTCTTTTAGTCAAATTATACTGAGAAGATAGAAAAATGAGTAGTTATCTTAATAAATAACCATTGCATATTTCGATTTCTCAAACACTGTTAATTTTTTAGGTCAAAATCCTTAAAATTAATTAGTAGGGACGGGTTTCAAGTGCCCCTCCCACCATTCAAATTAATGCTGAAATTAAAGAAGACATTAATGAAGTTTTGCACTGAAACTATAAATCCAACTACAGAAATGTTTCGGGTTTAGTTAGACGAGCAACGATAGATTTGAACACCTTGAAACTCATAATTTTCTCCCATAAGCCAAGTATTCGCATCCAACCGTACTAGGTACGATGTCTCAATATCTTGAGTTTGGTACTTTGAATTTTCTCCCATAAAGACGAGTATTTGCAGAAACTTGACATTCCTTGATAAACTTACTTGGTTTTTCCACAAATTTGACTCAAAAAAATAATTAGGCATGTATGTTTACGCACTGAGAATCCATGTTAAGTCCTCTTGTACACACACATGGCACAAATCCTACCTCATTTATTATCCTTCGGGGTCCTATTTATTCGTGCACTTTCTTTCTTTGTATCTAAGATTTTAATTTCTTTGATCTTGGGCCATGAAATTTCCTCACTCCCTACTTGTGTAATGCCAAACTCAGACGCATTTGCAAGTAAACTAATTGGGAAAGTTCAAGTTTGACAAAAAAAAAAAAAAAAAATTGGGAAAGTTCAAAGTTATGGCAATTGGTCCCTCATCAATTTCTAGAAAATTGTATAATAGCCTTATAGGTTTAAAGTATGAGACTAGTTTCACTTTTGCAACTTATTTGCCTCCCTTGAATTCTTGTCAAAGCACCTATTGGCCCCTCCATCCTCATAATTTTGTAAAATTTCTCAACTTTCATCCCTTTAAAAATTTACAAAGTACACATTTTTATTTACAATTCTTTCTTAAATTTATAAAACCCTCTCCTCTATGTAAAAATTGTGCACGGATTCATCTTTAAACACAAATGTGACATTCATTCTAAATCCAATGCAATAATTCAAACATAAGAGGCATACAATGATGCACATTGAAGATAAGTTTGTGACACAAGGAAACTTTCTGAACAGCCCCTAAATTATTGCCTTTATACAGTTTTGACCCCTCAGCTATAATTTGTCGCAACCAAAAAAATGCTTAGTTTGAGGACTTCCATCAATTTTGAGAGTCAGATGTAATGGAATTAGGGGCAAAACCGATCAAACAGAAAAACCAACTGATGATTTTGATTAAAACCATCTATATTAAGTCAACTAGTAATATGGAGTCAACTAGATTGTTCGATTTGAACCAGTAAAGGCCTACAACTGGCCTACAACTGGCCTACAAAAACCAACTGGCCTACAACTGGCCTACAATTGATCTATATTAAGTCAACTAGATTGTTCGAATTTTTGTCGGCATGCAATCCATTCGAAAAAGAAGCCTTTACAAAAACTGTAAATACTGTATCAGGAGCATAAACTATCATTAAGTTACAAGTATAAATAGCCATGCTCATAGGATAGTGCAGTGCATTAATTCTATACGTTAAAGAACCTTGCCAATAATGGAGACTACTCCAAGCACCAAAGTTTCATGCATTTTTCTTTGTTCATTAGTTCTTGTTTTCTCAATGTTGCGGAGCACTAGGGCTCAAATTCATGATAGATTTCTTCAGTGTCTTCATTCTCAGAACAATGACTCAATCTCCCAAGTCATGTATAAACCAACAAACTCCTCCTATAATTCTGTTTTGCAATCTTCCATACAGGACATAAGATTTATATCTCCCATGGAAAGAAAGCCCTCGGTCATAGTTACGCCACTGAACGATTTTCACGTCCAGTTAGTTGTAAATTGTGCAAAATCTAGTGGCGTACAAATCAGAATTAGATCCGGAGGCCATGATTACGAGGGCCTTTCTTCTATTTCCTATTATCTCCAGCCATTTGTTGTTGTTGATATGAGGAATCTGAGTGGAATATCTGTCGATACTAAGAGCAAAATAGCCTGGATTGGAGTTGGAGTACGTCTTGGCGAAATCTATCATGCTATTGCTGAGAAGAGCCCCATGTAGAATAGAGGTGAGGAAGAAGAGAGGCTTGCGGATAACGTTTTCCCTTTACCACTTTCCTATCGATTGCCATGGTATTTAAACACAAAATACAGCCTAGAGAATCTGTTCTGTTACAACAGATATATCTATCTTAGACTAATTCAAAGTAGAACTAACTACCAGAAATCTAGGAACAGCAAAACAGTTATCATAAAAATAGAGCATCGGTTATGTTATCTTTTCATGCCCCCGCGAGATGGACGGTGGTGGAGTGAGTCCAATCTTGTTCAAAACCATGGTGAATTGTTGACGAGACAGGGGCTTGGTGAGGACATCAGCAAGCTGATCAGAAGCTGAGACATAAGAGACTCTAAGGAGACCATTTTGTACTTGTTCACGAATGAAATGATAGTCTAAGGCAACATGCTTCATACGCCAGTGAAATACTGGATTGGCACAAAGGTTTGTGGCTCCAACATTGTCACAATAAATCACCGGTTGATGGGGAATAGAAACGCCAAGTTCAGTGAGGAGAGAACAAATCCATCGGAGTTCAGCGGCCGTGGCAGCAACTGATCGATACTCAGCTTCGGTTGAAGATCGGACAACAGTTCTCTGTTTCTTGGAGCTCCAAGATACGGGATTATGGCCGAGATAAACAATGTAAGCACTGGTGGAAGTAAAATCATCCTTGTTGCCAGCCCAGTCGGCATCGGAGAAAGCATGAATAGTAAGAGATGACTTACGACGAAGTGTTATGCCATGATCTAACGTGCCACAAAGATAGCAAAGTAAGCGTTTGACAGCCGTCCAATGTTCATTCGTTGGTTGATGCATGAATTGAGAAAGTTTATTGACTGTGTAAGTAATGTCTGGACGGGTCAAGGAGAGGTACTGAAGACTTCCAACAATGGTTCAATACTCTGTAGGATTAGATAAGGGAGTACCAACATGCAAGGTAAGAGGCGGACTTGTTGCTAGAGGTGTAGTGGCTGGTTTTGCTTCAGTCATCCGAGTTTTTTGAAGAAGATCAACAATATACTTTCGTTGACTAAGAAACAGACCATCGTCATGGGAGAGCGTTTTGAAAACTAAGAAAAAGGGAGAGAAAATACTTTTCTTCATTCCTTTGGACTACACAATATACATATATATATACACAAGTGTAACTACCTAATTAATATATGATACTATAATCATATGATACCTAATTAATACATGATACTATAATCATATGATACCTAATTAATACATGATACTATAATCATATCTTTCCTAATATTTACACATATCTTCAACACTCCCCCTCAAGTTGGAGTATAGATGTTGCTCATGCCCAACTTGTTACAAAGGTAATCAACTCGAACCCCATGCAGAGCCTTCGTAAAGAGATCTCCCAATTGTTCTCCAGTCCTTACAAATCCTGTAGAAATCAAGCCCTGCTGTATTTTCTCACGAACAAAATGACAATCTATTTCGATGTGTTTTGTTCGCTCATGAAATACGGGATTGGATGCAATATGAAGAGCTGCTTGGTTATCACACCACAATTTTCCAGGCATTGAGGTTTTGAGACCTACTTCAGTTAGAAATTGATTTATCCACATGATTTCACATATCGATTGTGTCATAGCTCTATATTCTGACTCTGCACTCGATCGCGAGACAACATTCTGCTTCTTACTCTTCCATGAGACCAGGTTTCCTCCAACAAAGACGCAAAATCCAGTTGTGGATCTTCGATCTGCCTTGGATCCTGCCCAATCAGCATCTGAAAAACACTCAATCCTAGTATGACCATGATTTTTATACAGAATACCACGTCCAGGAGCTCCTTTTAAATAACACAAAATTTGTTCTACAGCTGCCCAATGATTAACAGTAGGATTAGACATATATTGACTAACAACACTAACTGAATACGCGATATCTGGACGAGTCACTGTAAGATAATTCAACTTTCCAACCAATCTTCTATACCTCCCAGGATCTTCTAACAATTCACCTTTTTTTGTGAGATGCAAGTTAGGAATCATTGGGGTACTAACTGATTTAGCTCCCAATTTTCCCGTTTCAAATAGTAAGTCAAGAACATATTTTCTTTGGGACAGGAATATCCCCTTCCTACTCTTTGCTATCTCAATACCCAAAAAATACTTTAACAGTCCCAAATCCTTTGTCTGAAATTGACTATGGATAAAAGTTTTAAGAGATGAAATACCTGCAGCATCATTCCCAGTGATAACAATATCATCCACATATACTACCAATAAAATAATACCAGTTTCAGACTGTTTGTAGAAAATAGAATGATCAGATTTGCTTTTCTGCATCCCAAACCTTTCAACTGCTTGACTAAATTTTCCAAACCAAGCACGAGGACTTTGTTTCAGTCCATACAAGGACTTTCGAAGATGGCAAACCTTCCTAAACTCCCCCTGAGCAACAAACCCTAGTGGTTGCTCCATATAAACTTCCTCTTGGAGGTCTCCACGAAGAAAGGCATTCTTGATATCTAGTTGATGCAAAGGCCAATTATGAGTGGCTGCCATAGAAATGAATAACCTGACAGATGTTAACTTAGCAACAGGGGAAAAAGTGCCAGAATAATCTTCTCCATAGATTTGGGCATAGTCTTTGGCAATTAACCGAGCAACCGACCCATCAGGATTGAATTTAACTGCAAAAACCCACTTACTCCCAATAGTCTTCTTCCCTGCAGGTAAATTTATTAAGTTCCAAGTATCATTACCATCTAGAGCATTCATCTCCTCTATCATAGCATTGCGCCATCCGGGATGGGATAGGGCTTCATGAACAGTTTTAGGAAGGGAGATAGAATCAATAGATGTAATAAAGGAACAAGAAGAGGTGTGTAAATGATTATAAGATACACACGAAGACACAGGATAAGTGCATTGACGCTTACCTTTGCGAAGAGCAATAGGAAGATCATCACTTGAGACAGGATCTAGTAACGAAGGAACTGGTTCAGGGCATGCATCAGGAGACTTTTGTCGTCGAGAATATACCTGAGTAATTGGAGGTTTAGCAAGGGAAAAACTTGAGGATGTGATAGTATAGATTAACAAATCATCATCCTCCTCCTGACATGAATGAGATGAGGATGGGGTAAAAGGTGTATTTTCAAGAAAAGTAACTTCAACTGACACAATGTACCTGCCTAGACTAGAACAATAACATCTATATCCTTTTTGGACACGGGAATAACCCAGAAAAATACATTTCAATGATTTGGGGTCTAATTTAGTGACTTGGGGACGAGAGTCACGGACAAAACATGTACACCCAAAGATTTTAGGTTCGATGGGAAACAAATGTCTATTTGAAAAAAGAGTGTTATAAGGAGTCCCACCATTCAGAACAGATGAAGGCAGACGATTAATTAGAAAGCAAGCTGTGGACACTGCATCAGCCCAAAAATGTTTAGGAACATGCATTTAAAATGATAAGGCTCTTGCAGTTTCGAGCAAATGTCTATTCTTTCGTTCTGTGACCCCGTTTTGGGATGGTGTATCCACACAAGAGATTTGATGAATAATGTCATTTTGCACCATATAAGATTGAAAAGGTGCGAATAAATATTCTTTGGCATTGTCACTTCGCAATATTTGTACAGAACGCTTAAATTGAGTCTTGACCTCAGCACAAAAAGCACAAAAATGAGAAAACAACTCCGACCGATTTTTCATTAAATATAACCAAGTCATACGAGAATGGTCATCAACAAAAGTAACAAAATACTTGAATCCAGTTTTAGAAATGACTAGACTAGGTCCCCAAACATCTGAATGAACTAATGCAAAAAGAGCATCCGCTCGTTTATTGACTCTAGGACTCAGATTAATACGATGATGTTTGGCAAACTGACAAGACTCACAATCTAATAAAGACAAACTCTGAAATTGTGGACAAAGTATCTTTAACAATGGGAGAGAAGGATGACCCAACCTACAATGTGCTTCAAATGGAGTTACAATTCCAGAACAAGCTATAGACTTTGGTATCTGTGTGTCAAGAATGTAAAGATCTCCAGATTCATGCCCTTTACCAATAATCTGTTTCGTCGTCAGATCCTGAAACAAGCAATAGTCAGGAAAGAATTTGGCAGAACAATTGAGGGCACGAGTAAGTTTACTCACAGAAATTAGATTAAAAGACAACTCAGGCAAACTTAAGACAGATGACAATGAGATTAATGAAGTGGGGTTAACTGAGCCTGATCCAAGAACACGAGATTTTGACCCATCAGCTAAGGTAACTGTAGGTGCGGATGTGTGTGGTTGAAAGGTAGAAAATAGACTAGAATTACCTGTCATATGATCTGTGGCACCAGAATCAATTACCCATTTGGAGGACGAGGACACAAGGCATGTGTTTGGTTTACCTGACTCAGCGATGGCAGTTACGAGAGTAGATGAAGACTTTAATGATTCTTGATACTGAGAAAATTTAGCAAATTCATCTGCAGAGATCGTAACAGACTTTTCATGGTTAATAACATCATTAGTAGAGGCAATATGTGCAGATTGAGTTCTCTGGTTCCTGTACTGCAATTTCTTACAATCACGCTTCATATGACCCGACTTATGACAACAGTGACACACAACCACTTCTGCATTCTGTCCCCGAATGTCAATTCCTTTACCACCTTTGTATTGCTGTTTTTCAAGACCAACAAGAGCACTGCTGGACTGAACAAACTGGGTATTCTCTGTGTGAAACACCCTACTAAACACATCTTGCAAGGATGAGATCTCAGGACTGGAAAGAATCTGAGATTTAGCAGCTTCAAATTCAGGTGAAAGACCAGCCAAAAAACTCATAATTGCCATCTGTTCCCGTTGAGTTTGCTGAACTTTTACATCAGAACTAAACGGTAATAACATATTAAGCTCCTCATAAGTTTTCTTAAAATCCATAAAATAAGTCATGATGGACTTATCTTGTTTCTCTGCACGATAAAAGGCTTGACACACCTCATATATGCTAGAAATATTCCCTTTACTAGAATACAAAAATTCTAAATACTCCATTAACTCCTTAACAAATTCACAGTGATTAATTAAGCTAATTACCTCACTGTCAATAGAATTTCGTATTTGTAGGAACAATCTAGCATCTTCCCTTAGCCATGTCTGTCTTGAACCATCTTTTGGAGGATCATCAGTCAGATGATTGTCTTTATCAATGCTTCGTAGATAAAGACGAACCGTTTTGCTCCAATCAAGATAGTTAGAATTGTTGAATTTGTGGTCCGTGATCTTAGACATCACAGGAACTACATCAGACGTAACGACAGATTTCGTTTCTGCCATGGGTTCAGAATTAACAAAAAAAAGGACAGATCTGAACTCTTTAAAATAAGAGTGAAGAATAGAACACAGATGTGTCCTATACAGAACCAGATGAACAGAATGATGACTAATGAATTTTCTGGCAGCGGACAAAGACCCTAACCTTGATGGTAGGGCTCTGATACCATGAAAACTAAGAAAAAGGGAGAGAAAATACTTTTCTTTATTCCTTTGGACTACACAATATACATATATATACACAAGTGTAACTACCTAATTAATATATGATACTATAATCATATGATACCTAATTAATACATGATACTATAATCATATGATACCTAATTAATACATGATACTATAATCATATTTTTTCTAATATTTACACATATCTTCAACACGTTTCAACACCCAGGAAGTAGTGTAAGTCTCCAAGATCCTTTAAGGAGAAGTGCATAGAGAGTTGCTGAAGAAACTGATGTACAGCTTGAGCTGTGTTTCCAGTAACAATAATATCATCAACGTAAACAAAAAGATAAAGAATAACTCCTTGAGTGTTGAATATGAACAAAGAGGTGTCTGCTGTAGAGTTATGAAAGCCTGAAGTGAGCAAAAATTGGCGTAATTCATGATACCTGGTGCGTGGAGCGTGTTTGAGGCTGTAGATGGCCTTGCGAAACTTGCAGACATGGTGAGGATGATCACGATCAATGAAGCCTGGAGGTTGAGACATAAACACAGCTTCTGAAAGTGTGCCTTGAAGAAAGGCATTGTTGACATCCAGTTGGCGAAGTGACCAGCCTTGACTTATCGCAAGGCTAAGAACTAGACGTACAGTGGTTGGTTTGATGACAGGACTAAAGGTTTCGGAGAAATCAACCCCTGGGCGTTGATGGAAACCTTTGGCAACCATACGCGCTTTGTACCTGTCAACAGAGCCATCAGGTAAATACTTGATGTGAAAAATCCATTTACACCCTACCAAGTTTTGGGACATGGCTTGCCACCATTGAGGGTCTTTCAAGGCTTGATTGACGGTGGTGGGCACAAGGATGGGATGGTAAAGTTCAGCATTGAGGTTGAGTTTTTGAATGGGTTTGTGAATGTTGTGTTTGGACCGAGTAATAATACCTTGAGGAGATGAGTGCGTCGGGTTGGTGGTTGTGGATATAGTTTCAGCTGGAGTAGGAGGTGAGGAGGTGGGTGATAATTCAGAACTGGATGCGGGTTGCGACGACGAAAGTTGTCCTTAGGGTTGAGAGAGTGTTGGGACGGAAGAGGACACAGAAGAAATGACAGGTAAAGTCATAGAACACCATTCGGATGTGGTGGAGGAAGTAACCCGAGGGAGGGTGAGATTAGAGTTAGCAAAGGGAAAAACAGACTCAATAAAACGGACATGACGAGAGGTGTACAATCGGTTGGAGGATATATCAAGACAGAGATAAGCATTTTGAGTAGAGAAATATCCAACAAAGAGACAATGAGTTGATTTGGGTTCAAGTTTATGAGAGGTGTAAGGACGGAGCTAGGGATAGCAGAGGCAGCCAAAACTTCCAAGTTTATTGTAGTTAGGAATAGTGCCAAAAAGTTTAAGGAATGGAGACTCATTGTTGAGAGTAGGTGTCGAAAGACGATTTATAAGGTATACGGCTGTGGAAAAGGCAAAGGACCAATAGATCAGAGGCATAGATGCGTGAGAAAGGAGAGAAAGTCCAGTTTCAACAATATGACGATGGCGACATTCAGAATAGCCATTGTGTTCAGGAGTATGAGGGGGAGAGGTGAGATGAGAGATGCCATTGATTGTTAAGAAGGAAGAGAGGGCCTGATACTCGCCACCATTATCAGAGTAAAGCGTTTTGATTTCACAGTTGAAGAATTTTTCAACCAAGGCCTTGAAGGAAATGAAAACATTACGAGCATCAGATTTGCGTTTCAGTGGATACAACCACATATATTTTGTGAAGTGATCAACAAAGAGAATATAATATTTAAAGTTGTCAATGGAGTAAACAGGTGAAGTCCAAACATCCGTGAAGACAATTTCAAGTGGAGAAGAAGTGGATAAAGTAGATACAGAGAAAGGTAATTTGTGACTTTTATTACAATGACAAGAATTGCAATGAGAATTGAGAGGGGAAGAACTTGAGACATCCAGATTGAATGATGAGACCATGTGTTTGAGTGTCGGTAGTGATGGGTGACCAAGTCTATGATGCCAGGCAGGGTATGTGGTCTTTATTGTGGAGAAAGCAAGCAATGGTGATGAAGACGAGGAGTTGGGCCACTCATAGACGCCATTTTTAGTTTGGCCTTGGAAGAGAATGGCTCTCGTTTGAAGGTCCTTCACAAAGAAAGATGATGGTAAGAATTCAATAGAGGCATTATTTGATTTGCAGAACAGAGAAATGGAAATTAAATTACGTTTCATGGTTGGAGCACAAAGAACATTAGAAAGAGTGAAAGAGTTAGTAGGAGTAGGAAGAGAAGTTGAACCCGTGTGTGTGATAGGAATTCCAGAGCCATCTCCAATCATGATTTCATCTGGACCAGTATAGGGGTTGTGAAAGGAGAGGTTTTGAAGGTTAATTGTAATGTGATGCATAGCACCACTGTCCAATAGCCAAGGATCATGTGAGGGGGAGTTTGAGGTAGCAACATGAGCTTGAGCTTGCCAAGGAGGAGGTGCACGAAGTGGCGGTGAACTGACAGGGCGTGATGGTGGTGATGCATGAGGAAATTGTTGGTGGAAGAGAGTGCACTGAGAGACGACATGACCTTGACCACGGCACCACTGGCATTTGCCCAGAAATGGACGCATTGGTCGGTTGGAGTAACTGGGAGCTGACTGCAAGGTTGGAGGACGAGCAGGCCATGGTGGGTGATTGCCCGATGACCGCTGATTTGAGCATTGTGTGTGTGTGAGGTGGGCAGAGGCTGGAAAACCTGGTGAGGAATTGCGTAAGGACAGCTCTTTGTTGATGAGTTTTTTCATGGAGTTCGTCAAAGGTGATGACCGTGTCGCGGCTATTGACTGCATCAATGACGGATTGGAAAGTGTCATCAAGACCGTCCAAAACTTTTTCAATTAAGTCTTCATGATCAAGTGGTTTTCCAAGGGTGGCAAGTTCATCAGCTTTGGTCTTGATGGCTTGCATGTAATCGGTAATAGATTGTGATCCTTTGGAGATGTTCTTCAGGTTGTCTTTGATTTGTTTGATATGTCCATGAGAGGGATGAGTATAGGTGTTGGCGAGGGCTTGCCAAGCATCATGAGATGTTTTTGACTGAGCAACGAGCGGAACAAGGTTGGGTGAAATCGTGCCCACCAGCGCTCCAAACAGAAGCTTGTCTTGTCTCAGCCATGTCTGATATGCAGGATTGGGGGAACTGCGTTGTTGACAGTGATAGTGGCTAGAGGAGACGGATGCGAACCGTCAATGAATTTGTGCAAGTCATAACCTATGAGGATGGCTTCGATCTGAGTTTTCCAGGAGAGATAATTTGTGGAGGTAAGTTTGATGGAGTTGTGGATGGTGACCAAGGTTAGAGGACTGTTTGGGTCATGAGTATTTGGGAGAACAACCTGAGTATTTCCAGTTGCCATGGATGTTGCGGATCAGAACCTAAGCTCGTATGAGATAGGCTCTGATACCATGTAGAATAGAGGTGAGAAAGAAGAGAGGCTTGCAGATAACGTTTTCCCTTTACCACTTTCCTATCGATTGCCATGGTATTTAAACACAAAATACATCCTAGAGAATCTGTTCTGTTACAACAGATATATCTATCTTAGACTAATTCAAAGCAGAACTAACTACCAGAAATCTAGGAACAGCAAAACAGTTATCATAAAAATAGAGCATCGGTTATGTTATCTTTTCACCCCAATCTTGGCTTTCCTGCAGGGACGTGTCCTTCCGTAGGAGCTGGTGGACACATTAGCGGGGGAGGGGAAGGCGTATTGGTACGAAAATATGGCCTAGCTGCTGACAATATCCTTGATGCTAAAATTGTTAATGTAGATGGAGCAATTCTTGATAGGAAATCAATGGGAGAAGATCTTTTCTAGGCTATTAGAGGTGGAGGAGGAGCCAGTTTTGGAGTAATTCTCCAGTATAGACTCCAATTGGTATCTGTTCCATCAATAGTTACTGGTTTTACAGTCAACAGAACTTTAGAACAGAATGCAACCAAGCTTGTCCACCAGTGGCAACAAATTGGGTACAGGCTTGATCCAGACTTATTCATCAGAATCTTTATTAAACAGGCGATGAGCGGTGGAAAATTAACAGTTCAAGCTGCATTTCAATCTTTGTGCTTGGGAACAGTTGCCAAGCTTCTACCACTGATGCAAGAAAGCTTCCCTGAGCTAGGATTGCGCAAAGAAGACTGCACAGAGATGAGCTAGATTGAGTCTACCGTTTATTTTGCCGGTCTTCCAAGTGGATCAACCGTGAATGATTTGGTACGCAGCACTCCATACCCCAAAACATATTACAAAGCCAAATCAGACTACGTAGTGGAGCCAATCCCTGAAGTTGCATTGGAAGGGTTATGGAAAAGATTCTTCGAAGAAGAAGCTGAGAGAGCTCAGCTTATCCTTTCACCATCTGGTGGAAGGATGTTTGAGATATCAGATACTGAAATTCCATATCCACACAGGGCTGGAAACATATACCAATTTCAACACTTGGTGTATCGGACTGAAGAGGAGAATGCAAACTCTCAAAGGTACATAGATTGGATCCGAAGGCTTTACAAATACATGGCTCCATTTGTTTCCAAATTTCCTAGGGGTGCGTACCTGAATTATAGAGATCTGGATTTGGGAGCTAACAGAGAAGGCAACACCAGTTTTGCACAAGCTAGTGTCTGGGGTATGAAGTATTTTAAGAAAAATTTCTACAGGTTGGCCCATGTGAAGCAGGAAGTTGATCCAAGTAACTTTTTCAGATATGAGCAGAGCATCTCTCCTTTCTTATCCTCATAGAAATGGAGAAATACTTGAAGAATTGCTGCATGAAAACATATATCGATCAAAAGATAATCTATCAGGAATAAGTACATATGGGCACAGCTACAGTGTGTTTTCTTTTGCATACTTGATATAGTTGTATGGTTTAATAAACTCACAGATATGTAGTACATCTGTGTAAATGTTTGATTATGTTGTAACACATGAGGTTTCCTTGAAAGCTATGGGATTCTATCTTGGCCTTTTGTGTATATTTTGAGAATTTTATTCACAATTTATTGCATATTGGTGTTTATTGATTTCTGTTATAACTTACTTCTTGTACACTTTTGCTTCTGGAATTCATCTTAAGGTCATTGTTCATCCAGAATATGGAAAATATTCTATTTTTGTGGTACTGAATACTTTTCTTGATATATGTAACATGTATTGTAATCAATTTTAAATCCTTAAGCTCCTAATAGATTTATGTATTTATTAGGTTGTGCACGTATATGCAAAAAAGTAGTGCTTCCTCCTGCATACTTGCAGTTGTCCTAGGTTTATCCTGGTTAAATCCAAGGGGTATATAGTTTGCACCCATTTTGCTCTAGAGGTAAGTTTCTCTTCCTCTAATCTCTCTGTCGAAAAAATTAAGAAAATGAAATAATTACAAAAAAAAATTGGTGATGTCCTAATTTGCATTCAAATTTGACAATAATTTTTTAACAGTTTCTTTGTTACTATTCAGGGATTGTTGCTCTCTTCACAATTATTACACACTTGCCAATGCTTGCCTACCATTTTTATAGGTAGGCTTCTCTAATTACACATGGATTATCATGAAAGGACAATTGATAGACTAAGCTTGAGAGGTTATAAACTGCTTCATGAGAATTTTTCTTAATCAAGGGCACAATCAAAATGGGTTCTAGCTCTTTATATTATTTGTGATATTTATCTTTGAATAGTGAAAATGTATATGAGAAAATGAGGTGCAAGAAAATGAGGCAAAGGTAAATGAGCACATTTGTTTACCAAGAAAAAGTTTGAGAGAAAATTGAGAAGTTAGTGATAGTTAGTAATACTTATTAAAATTCATATGTCTAACAAAATTCTTTCAAAATTAGGAAAGTACAAGGAAATGCTAACAATTTTCCATCTTTGCTGCCAATCCAAAAAAAACTTTCTTTACTATTTCCTTGCAAACAAACGCTCTCTTTGTGGAGAAATGGATGAGTAGGACTATAGCTAACAAATTCTTTTGTACCACTTGTTTGCAAACGATTCATTACAACGACGAGTAATTGCCTCTCCACAACTCTTAAAAATTAAAAATTAGGCTTAAAAATTAAAAATTAGGGTTAAAAATTTGTAGTTTTTCACTTTTTCTCACATTTTCACCCATTAAATTTTGTAAAATTTCCTTCTTCTTTCTCACTATAACCTTCATGGCCCTGAAAATATATGTAGACCTTGTACTATTATTCTGATAGTAATTAAATATATATAGTTTGAAAAACAAAGAATTCAAAAAATTTATTAAGAGTGAAACAGTAAATTTACTATAACTTTTGTGCTAACTATTTTTTTTTTTGATGAAATAGTAGAAGACTTCTATCTTTGCTTGCATGTAATCGTCATCCTAAACCTCAATTCCTCCCGACAAACAAAGAAGACTATGGTTACTTAATGATTACTCAATCCAGTACTATCTGTAATAAATGGACACTTGGGGACATCGATCTACTAATTGTCTCCACAACTATAGAATATTATGAAAGCAACAGAAATTTTTTTTTTAATCAAATAAGGTTAAAACTCTTACAAAAAATTACTGCATTTAAAGTAGTAAAACAATATGTAAAGAGTTAAACTCTCCAAAATGCTATCGGTTTATTATAATTCCTAGCATACAACTAATGCAATTTCAACCTAAATTCAACAATGTAGACAAAAAATGTAACATCAATTTTGTTTTTTTTTTGTCGAAACGATAAGATGATTTCATTGCTTTAATGGTAAAAAAAATTACATGTACAAGCACGGCTCGATCAAAACTCTACAACTAGTGTTCAAAGACACTGAGGAAGCTGTCGCTCCTCATCCACAATAATGCTTAAAGCATCAGCACTCATTTTTGTACTAACTATCATATTTTCTTCCCTATACAAACCAAAAGAGCACATGCAAAACAATCTCTGTAACATCAATATTGTTGATCATTGACAATTTGATTTTGACTGTTAGATACTATTGAATATCGACAATCATCCTAAATTTACCAAAAATCAGAAATTTTGAGAATCATATTTTTTTTATCAAAATTGTAGGGACCAATTTGGCTTTTAAACCAAATATTAGAGACCAATTCTCCATTTCTTCCTTAATCTAGTTAAATAAGTGTTTACCAATTTTTACAATTTAAAAACACATTATTCCACCACAACCATAAAACACATAAGCCGATTGACAAAGAGGAAGAAGAACATTAATATTTCTTGACTCTCAACAACACAATTATGTCACCTGTTCTTTTCTTTTCTTCTTCATTTTTTTTAACCTCTGAGCAAATTATCTTTTTTGTCTTCAATATTTACTTGTTGCTTTCCTTTTGTTTGCCAAAATAATTGTTTTCTAGTGAAAGGAACTCATTTGATAGCAGTGCCATGTCTTCATCTAGGGCTGTCATTTGTCACCACCCTAATCCATGCAAAGTCCATCTTATATTTTTGAAGTCATTTTTTATAGGTGCTCTCTAATTTTATTACCGTAATTTTTTTTTTGAATAAATATGTATGTGTAATAAAAAAAATAACTAGATTATGTGTTTGCAAATTTTTTACAAGCACGATCCAAGTAAAAATTTAATTAATAATGTGCATCTTCCATGTTGGTTTTTTACCTCCATCAATTTTCAGAGTAGTAGGGTTTTTTAATCTGCAGAACCGGTTAGTCGATTCTCAAGTATATAAACTAATTAATAGTCTTCATTGCCTGGAAAATAGGAACAGAAACTTATTATTAGATGACATCTGTTGAATTTTATGTCATCTCAATTGATCTAATTTTTCTTAGCACTTCTTTTTCTTAATAAAAGAAAATTAATTATTATTAGTAGGTTGTTCTTTGTTGGGTTGACTAATTAAATGCTGATGCATCTATCCTATTGGAGGACGACAACTGTTATTCCTTTTTTTTTTTAATCAAACGTCGAAGAGAAATATTATTCCAATGACAAGGATTAAGTCGGTCCTCGATTATCAAACTTATTGGTGGAAAAGAAGATATTCTTTCTGACATAGTCCCAATAATAGAGGATATACGCTCAGCTTTAAGATATGAAGAATATGTCATTGATGTAACTTCAATTTCTAAAGAAATAAATAATATTGCACATAGTCTAATTCATCATACAAAAATTGTCAACTTTTCTAAATCTCTATAAAATTTCACTCCGAATTTTGTTAAGCAAATTATGTTGGACGATTTTCAGCAATTTCATAAATAAAATCATTGGTTTCTATTATGTAAAAAAATAAAGGGCAAATTCCACTTTACCCCCCTGTGGTTTAGCGTTTTTTTACATAACTCCCCTATGGTTTCAAAAGTTATACATAATCCCCTTACGGTTTGGATTAAAGTGTCAAAGTGACGAGAATGATCATTCATAACGGCATCACCTAAAATGTCAAAATTACCCTTATGTAAAGTTGAAATTTATGTATTAACCAAGGGGGATGTATATATTTTGAAAATCATAAGAGGGTTATATGGTAAAATATTAAATCATAAGGGGGTTATATGGTAAAATATAAAAATCATACGGGGTTAATGTGTCATGTATTTATAAGGGTAATTTCGACATTTTTAGAAGTTCCGTTACGAGTGACTATTTCCGTTACTTTGACACTTTAATCCAAACCATGAGAGGGTTATGTATAGCTTTTGAAACCATAAAGGGATTATATTAAAAAAAGGGTAAACCACAGGGGGTAAAATATAATTTACCCAAAAATAAAAGACGGTCCGATTCAACAAACCTGTAACAATTAATGTTGCAGTATTTTTCTCCTGTCCTCTTCCCATGGAAATACCTAGGCACTCTTGCACAATCGATAAAGTAGTTTGAAGTTCTTTCTTCATCGTCTGTGGATCATTTGATACTTTTGGCTTGAATATTTTTAATTGCTGTCCAGAGGGCAGTTAAGGATTCCAATTTCCAAATAATAAAATCTCATACTATCATTGTTTGCACATGCTTTAATCCATTCGAAGTGTATAAATAGAACACAAAGAGGTAAAGGGTTTAGTCGCCTCCATTGAAAAAGTTTTTCCCTGATGAGGTAATATATTAAATTAATCATTTCAGTTAGATTTCTACTGAAAGGGGAGAAAACAAGATAGAATTCTCCACATATAATGAATTCCAATTTTAGTTTGAAACTCCAAAATCTTGGGGTAAAAACTGATAATTTGATGTGGACATTCTATAAGTGCTTTTGGAAAGTCAACTAGTTACATCAGGGGCGGAACTAGAATTTGAATTCAGTGGGGGCAAATTAAGGGAGATAATTAATAATTTTTTCCCTCAATCATGGATCTCAACTGACAAATCATCAAAATTAATTTTTATCCTTTTCCGAATAATCTTCTAAGATCACTATCATCAATTTCAAGATTAGATACATCTTCAATCATAGTCTTTCTTTTGTAATATTTTTTTTTCATAATTAATTGAAGTTCAATACTAAATTAGATTATCAATTGACAAACAAACTATAAAAAAAATGTAATTTCATCACGTAAACCATAAAGTGTATGTTGGGCTCTGAGAGAGCCAAACTCGGGGAGAATTTAACCATGAGTTAGAATGGGAACCACAACCATGGGTTTGACACCACATCTAACCCAAAACCTTAAGACATTGAATCTATGAATCATTCCCACTTCTATGTTCCTCATTCTATTCATCTCTTTCCGATGTGGGACATTGATTCACACTTGATATCCCAACAATCTCCCCCTCAATTGTGAATCTCTTCCACATCGAACCTCTCTCCCTAGCCCATCCACTCCATCAACCCCACTTCAATCTGGAGTTTACGATTCTTGCTCAAGAGCCCACATGCCCTTGCTTCACTGCAGGTCTGCATGATTTTTTGTGTCTCTTTTGTGTGTCTCTTGTGTAGTATGCCAACCCATCTATTTATAGAGAACATTACTGCTAAAAAAATAAATAACAATTAGAAACCAATACTATTTCCTAAACTTATATAGAGTAGAAAATAGCATCTACCTAAATAGGGCTTTACTTGACTACTACTTTAAGTAACTAAAACCAATTAGAAAACTAGTTACTTCAACACAAAACAAGAAATCTACCTAAAAGAAATTAAGCCAATTTCCTAACAAATCTCCACCTTGGCGAAAATTTCTTTTAACGACCATTTGTCTTCAACTATCAAATAATATGGTACCAAACTACACACCCGAATCAATATAGTCCTGACACCAAATTGATTCAATTGGCAAATGAACATGTGTAGTTGCCCCGAGTTTAACCACCTATTGACTCGCGAGAAGGTGTCTCAATTCACCATCTCCCTTTGCAAGATTTTTTTTCACCACCACTTGCAATCTGGGATCCCCTTCTGTGAGCTCTAACCCTAACCATTGAGGCAACCAAGTGATAAAATCACCATACTTCTTCCCATCCTCAGGACTATCTCGCCATGTGTGGTTTTCAAGACTCCACCTAAAACGAAAAACTCGTAACTGTCAGAGTCTTCTGGCGCATGAAAATTAGAATTCTTTGTTTCTTTGGGACACGTGCCACACCACCCAAAGAACATTACCAAAATCTAAAATTCACAGGGATGAAGTATCAATCGTTGAAGGTGTGAGAAAGTTTCCACCGATTCACGTCCAAAATCAACATTGGACTCCACCTTTTTCTTGACCCTTGAATTGTGAGAACCCAAAAAAAAAATCACATTTTCTCAACATTATTTTATTTCTTTGCCTACATTTTATACTTTCCTCAAACATATTAAAATTTCTATGCATTTTTACAAGCAAATACAGTTTTAAATTCATTTTTCTAGTATGAGTTAGTGTACCTTAAATCTGGAATGCATTATTGATGTGGGACCCGCTAGTGCGATAAATATGGTGATTAAGAGTGAGTTTTACATGATATTAAGTGTGTGATTAGAAGTGATGATAATAAGTTAGGAAATTATAAGATAAAACCCTAATATACGCGATTTAAGAAAAAACGGGTTGAACCGACGGGTACCGTTTGTTACCGGGTAAACACACCACTTGAACCATACTTTATTACCTTAATTTTTTCATTTTATTTCAGCTAATTAACCCTCAAAATATCTCATACATCGCCAGAATATTTGACCAAGAAAACAAGAGAAAAGAAAAAAAAATTGACTTCCAATCACAAGGTGACACTTGTCACCTTTGACCCAAATTCATTTCTATCATTTTTAACCTTCTTGAAGTTTCATTGAGCCTTCATTTTCTGCCTACCAGCCGAGAGAGAGAGAGAAAGAAAAGCCAAGAGAAAGAAACCACAATCCATCTTGAGTTTGATCCACTTAAGTGAGAAAACAAGAAATCTAAACCGATTAATCAATAGTTTGAGAGTTTGGGAAGCTTAAGGAACCAAAAATTTCAAAGAGAGGTGCAGGATATTCTTTTGAAAGCTTGTTCTTGAGGTATTTTGGATGTCCCTTATCTTTGGTTCTTTTACTTTTGTTTAAGTTGTTATATAACTCATGATTTGGTTAAATTGGTAGCTATGGAAGTAGTTGTGGTGATTTTGGAAGAATTGGTGAGTTAGGGTTTGTATTGATCAGCCATATTTCTTCTTGTTTAGATGGATTATGATGCGAATAAGTGTAGATAAGGAGGTGAGGCAGTGTTTTAAGCTAGAATTATGAAGATTAGCACTTGTAGGCATAAATTCCAGATTTTCAGTTTTGCACCTCCCCTGTTCTGACTGGCACTGTTTGACCATATTAGAGGCTGAATTAGACTTAGCACAAAACATAAAAGTTGTATACAATGATATTTTATAGCTTTCTATAAAATTTCAGCTCAATCTGACAACCATATCTTGAGAAAAGACTAATATACCCCTGAGACTACCCTAGGTAGCGTCCAGCAGACTGTTTTAACATTTCCTCATGTTGGCTGCATTTTTCACCTTGATCCGTACCAAACCAGTCTTTGCCCAAAACATGAACCTTTTAACCCTATGTTTCGGCTTTCCAACGCAACTGAAAACATCTCAATCGAATTTCGGTAGCTTGAGTGATTATCGTTTACGCAAAATGCGGTTAACTAGCCCGAATGTGAGATTTTGGTTCTGTAATCCGGACTTTTGACCTAGATACACTATGAACTGGACTGAGTAGTTTTCATCAAAGTTATAGCACTCCGTCTTAGCTTCGAAACGGTATAAATTTCATCTCAATCCGATAACCGTAACTTCGGTTGTGCCCGTTACGCTAACTGACGGCAAATCTGTCTTTTGTTTCTTGACTCAAACTTCATTTCCCCACATGTTCCTAGCTTAATTTTGTACTTGTATGACTTTGAACCTATCGAATGGATATTGAAATGAGATGATTTTCTGTGTGACTTTGGGATTGATTGAGGAAAGAAAATGAAGCCATATATGACTGGAAAATAAGTAAACACAAAGGGGGTGCTGCCCAACTTTACGCTCGAGAACTAGGTAGACCTACTTGCGACTTGAGTAAGGTTTGAGAGCGAATACCACGTGAAATATCTAGGGTATTTACGTTTTCTTTGCCACTTTCCGCATGAATGTAAGCCGTTTGGCTGAATTGGGTCCTTACCCTTCGTTGCCGGTCGACTTGAGCCAGAAGCGAACTCGATCGGACGATTTGGTGACCCTGGATGAACGTTTGGTATACTCGAGTATTACCTTATTGTCGGATGGAACCTGGCCAACGTCCAGGAGGGGGTGAATGAAATGAATGAACGAATGTCAATGCAAATGAGGAGTTTTACTTATCAAAATGCATTTTTAAATGATTGGAGGAATAAGGGAATGAAAAGAGAATGAATGAACAAATGAACGAATGGCTCCCTGTGAGCCCGTATCCTTTTAATGAATGTATTATTATCACTTTCCATTGTAAATGTTTCTTGAATTATTGGTTATCTATGGTTAATGCATTGGCTTTATTATTTGATTATGTATTCAGAACCTCACTGAGTTTTTAACTCATCCCTTTAGTTGTTTTCCTTAACAGGGGAAGGCGAGTCAGAATGGGAGCTCTGTATAGACTAGCCTAGTCTAGTTCTCTGATTTCTTTTGTAATGGTTCTCGCCCTAGCGCTTGGCACGGGTTGGATGTATGAAGAATTGAGAACCTTTGTATATTCGATATTTGTACTCCCTTTTGAGATAGAAATGTATATAATTTCACTTTAAGTTTTGGATTGTTATTTCGTTTGATCTTGTGGTTTTATTTTGGATTTGATTGAGGTTTGACTGAGTCCCGGCAAGAGTTGGGCAGGCGGTCCGTCGAACCCTTTAGTTCGCCTTAGGGTGAGGTAGGGCTGTCACAGGTGGTATCAGAACCTGTTTCGCGTGGTCTCTGCGCGGAGTGATCTTAGACTAAGTGGTGAATAAGTATAAAGGACTAAGTGCTCATTCGAGCATAAGTTATGAATTGTGAATTGTTATAGGCCTTAAATCTTTCTCCCGGTATTTGAGGACAATTGATAGATACGTCAGGTAGGAATCTCGATTGTAGATAGTTTACTCTCGGGACTGGTCAGCTCGAGATGTGAATTATCTTATTTCGGATTCTTGTGCCCAAGTACTCCAGAGTTGAGGCGGTGTTAAGCATTTGGGATTTGCATTTTGGGAACTTGAATAGGCTTTATTTGGCCAAAATGAGTACAAGAGATCAATGGACATCTAGTTTGGATAGTAAGTGACGTGAAAGACCGGACGGGATAGGGACGATATCGCCTTTTCTTTTGATTTGCCCTTATATCGTTATGACATGACATTTGTTGGTGTATTTGTGTATATGATTATCTGTCTAATTTGATATGTATGTGTGTATTTGACTATCTGTCTTCTTGATATGTGGTGTATTATGTGTGTATATGTCTATCTGTGCATTTGGAGCACTAGAATTTAGTTACTACCTTTTGGAAAAAAGAAAAGAAAAGAGAGGAAAAAAATAATAAATAAATAAATATATAATATGGAGGGAAGACGTAGTCGCGGACGTGATCGTAGCCGTAGAACTAAGCGAGGCCAAGAGCCAAGAGAAGAAAGGGAAACAACAGCTGAACAAAGACAAGGACCGAGAGTGCCACTTGTACTTAGGAATTTGTTATGACCCATTGTTTTGTCCGACAGGCTATCATCTGAGTTTCAGCGACTCCGTGAGATGGCACATTGGGTTGATATATATAAGGAAATCGCGATTTTTCGAGACGAAATAGAGGTCCAAAGGAGACTAGCTGAGTATTGGGAAGGGCGATGGAAGCACAAGTATTCAGAGAAAATTGAGTTCTTACACAAGAACATGGAGTTAAAAAGAAAATATGAAGGGATTTCCGAGAAGGCCTTAACAATGGCACAAAGCACTACTTCTATGGGGGTTCCGGAGAAAGCCCAAAAGACAGAAATTACAAGGCCGCAAGTGAAGATCTTCCATACAAAGCAAAGGGGTATATCTCTTGAAAGTCAAAAGCCAGAACGGGGTGAGCGAGGTAGACCAGTCGTTCAGATGGGTCGTGGAACGAGTGGTGTGAAAATTTTGGAAACACTTAGGAAAAATACTTCAGGAGGAAACCCGAGTGGAGAAGGATCACTGAGAGGTATCTCACAAGGAGATTAAACCTCACTCCCTTTCCCATTTGTGGCTATTGTAGAAAAGTCAACCATATTGAGGTGGGTTGTTAGAAAAAGGGGAAAAGATGTCTGCGCTGTGGGAGCCCCAAGCATCGGACTGCTAATTGGCCGAAAAAACAGCCACGAGAGGGTAGTACTCCACAAGTGGAAGGAACCAAATCGAAACAAACTAATGAAAGAGAAAATCGAACAAAAGTATCAGCATAGGTTTATGCAGTAGACCAACAACAAGTTCCGGGGTCATCTAAGGCAATGGAAGGTAAAAATTTTGAAGACGAAATTTCTTAATGGGGAGAGAGTGTGAGAACCCAAAAAAAAAAATCACATTTCCTTAGCATTATTTTATTTCTTTGCCTACATTTTATACTTTCCTTGGACATATTAAAATTTCTATGCATTTTTACAAGCAAGTACAGTTTTAAATTCATTTTCCTAGTATGAGTTAGTGTACGTTAAATTTGGAATGCATTATCGATGTGGGACCCACTAGTGCGATAAATGTGACGATTAAGAATGAGTTTTAGATGATATTAAGTGTGTGATTAGAAGTGATGATAATAAGTTAGGAAATTATAAGATGAAACCCTAGTATACGCAATTTAAGAAAAAAATGGGTTGAACCGACGGGTACCGTTTGTTATCGGGTAAACACACCACTTGACCCATACTTTATTACCTTAATTTTCTCATTTTATTTCAACTAATTAACCCTCAAAATATCTCATACATCAGCCACAATATTTGACCAAGAAAACAAGAGAAAAGAAAAAAAAATGACTTCCAATCACAAGATGACACTTGTCACCTTTGACCCAAATTCATTTCTATCATTTTTAATCTTCTTGAAACTTCATTGAGCCTTCATTTTCCGCCTACCAGCCGAGAGAGAGAGGAAGAAAAGCTAAGAGAAAGAAACCACAATCCATCTTGAGTTTGATCCACTTAAGTGAGAAAACAAGAAATCTAAACCGATTAATCAATAGTTTGAGAGTTTGGGAAGTTTAAGAAACTAAAAATTTCAAAAAAAGGTGGAGGATATCCTTTGAAAGCTTGTTCTTGAGGTATTTTGGCTATCCCTTATCTTTGGTTCTTTTACTTTTGTTTAAATTGTTATATAACTCATGATTTGGTTAAATTGGTAGCTATGGAAGTAGTTGTGGTGATTTTGGGAGAATTGGTGAGTTAGGATTTGTATTGATCAGCCATATTTCTTCTTGTTTAGATGGATTATGATGGGAATAAGTGTAGATAAGGAGGTGAGGCAGTGTTTTAAGCTAGAATTATCAAGATTAGCACTTGTAGGCATAAATTCCAGATTTACGATTTTGCTCCTCCCTTGTTCTGACCGGCACTGTTTGACCATGTTAGAGGTCGAATTAGGCTTAGCACAAAACATGAAAGTTTTAGAGAATGATGTTTTATAGTTGCTTATAAGATTTCAACTCAGTCCGACAATCGTAGCTTAAGAAAAGACAAATATACCCCTGAGACTGCCCTAGGTAGCGTCTAGCAGAAGTTTTAACATTTCCTCATGTTGGCTGCTTTTTCACCTTGATCCGTACCAAACCAGTTTTTGCCCAAAATATGAACCTTTTAACCCTATGTTTCAGCTTTCCAGCACAACTGAAAACACCTCAATCGAACTTCGGTAGTCTGAGTTATTATCGTTTACGCATAATGCAGTTAACTAGCCCGAATGTAAGATTTTGGTTATGTAATCCGGACTTTGGACCTAGATACACCATGAACTGGATTGAGCAGTTTTCATCAAAGTTGTAGCACTCCGTCTTAGCTTTGAAACGGTATAAATTTCACCCCAATCCGATAAGTGTAACTTCGGTTGCGCCCGTTACGTTAAGTGACGGTAAATCTGTCTTTTGTTTCTTGACTCAAACTTCATTCAGCACATGTTCCTAGTTTGATTTTGTACTTGTATGACTTTGAACCTATGGAATGGCTATTGAAATGAGATGATTTTCTGTGTGACTTTGGGATTGATTGAGAAAAAAAATGAAGCCATAAATGACTGAAAAATAGGTAAACACAAAGGGCGTGCTGCCCAACTTTACGCTCGAGAACTAGGTAGACCTATTTGCGGCTTGAGTAAGACTTGAGAGCGAATACCACGTGAACCATCTAGGGTATTTACATTTTCTTTGCCACTTTCACTCAAATAGCGATTTTAAAGGTTTACATGTGAGCATAAGTTTTACAAATATTTTACTTATGTCCTCTTTTCACTACCAAAACCATATTTATACCTAGTACTAGTACGTATTCGAATTTTCTTTGAATCACTTACATCTTTGATGGTTGAAACATAACGTGTTTGTTTGATTGTATTTGGATTCCTTGGAGATTAAGGGTAATAACCGGAAGAACACTTTGGACGTTATTTTGTTTAAATAGGTGAGTGTTCCTTGTTTCTTATATTTTCATTGACTATGTGGCTTGTTCTTGATTATATGACTTGTTATGAACGAATGACAACATGTTAAATATTTTCACTGATTGCTTAAAATGAATTTTCTAGGCGAGTGTGTACTTTATCGTACTCGACCTAAATGAATGTGAAATTTTCACTGATTAAATAATTAAATACTAGTTGCGCATGAATGTAAGCCGTTTGGCTGAACTGGGCCCTTGCCCTTCGTTGCCGGTCGACTCGAGTCAGAAGGGGATTCGGTCGAGCGATTTGGTGACCCTGGGTGAACGTTTGGTATATTCGAGTATTACCTTGTTGTCGGGTGGAGCCTGCCCAACGTCCAAGAGGGGGTGAATGAAATGAACAAACGAATGTCAATGCAAATGAGGAGTTTTACTTATCAAAATGCATTTTTAAATGATTGGAGGAATAAGAGAATGAAAGGAGAACGAATGAACGAATGGCTCCCTGTGAGCCCGTATCCTTTTAATGAATGTGTTATTATCGCTTTCCATTGTAAATGTTTCTTGAATTATTGGTTATCTATAATTAATGCATTGGTTTTATTATTTGATTATGTGTTCAGAACTTCACTGAGTTTTTAACTCATCCATTTAGTTGTTTTCCCTAACAGGAGAAGGCTAGCCAGAATTGGAGCTCTGTATAGACTAGCCTAGTCTAGTTCTCTGATTTCTTTTGTAATGGTTCTCGCCCTAGCGCTTGGCACGGGTTGGATGTATGAAGAATTAAAAACCTTTGTATATTCGATATTTGTACTCCCTTTTGAGATAGAAATGTATATAAGTTCACTTTAAGTTTTGGATTGTTATTTCGTTTGATCTTGTGATTTTATTTCGATTTGATTGAGGTTTGACTGAGTCCCGGCGAGAGTTGGGCAGGCGGTCCGCCGAACCCTTTGGTTCGCCTTAGGGTGAGGTGCTTAGGGTGAGGTGGAGCTGTCACATGAATCACCTGCCTAAATTCACCGTCAAGCATTTCCATACTTTTCGAAATTTCATCCTTCACCATCAATGCTTTTTGCCAAAAATCATTGAAACAAGGATACCACTCATTAAATTGTTCAATTAGTAACAGCTACCAATCCATTGATCTCAATAGTTAACTAGGATCCAACTACGAACCTTGAGCAGCCCAATCTCGTAACCAAGCTCTGATACCATTTGTTGGGCTCTGAGAGAACCAAACTCGGGGAGAATTTAACCATGAGTTAGAATGGGAACCACAACCATGGGTTTGACACCACATCCAACCCAAAACTTTAAGGCATTGGATTTATGGATTATTCTCACTTATATGTTCCTCATTTTACTCATCTCTTTCCGATGTGGGACAGTGATTCACACTTGATATCCCAACAGTGTAAAACATAAACATAGTGCAATATAAGGAAGTATTGTGCTTCTTTTGTTCAAAAAATTTAGAAAGTGCGGTAGTGCACTTACTGGCCTAATGGTGCATCCCTAACCCCCATACAAATCCAGTGAGGTTGCCCTTTTCCATAGATTACGAGCAACTTAGATTCTGTTAACGTTTGCTGGAAAAAAAATAACTTAGATTGTTGTCATTACACACAAAAAAAAAATGCTTGTATTGGTTTACAATTTCACCTATCGTTGTGCAGGCTGATGATGCCGTGGCTACCATTGGTTAAGCAATTAGACATAAAAAAGTTATTTACTCCCCGAAAAAAGTAGACAAAAGAAGGTGCCCCTCCTCAAATTAGTTAGCCATATGCTTTGATGCTTAGTCACATTAATCTTAATGGGTTAATAGGCAGTTGACTCGTGTATTAATGTAAATAATGAAAAAGCCTAAGCACGAAAAAAAATGATAAATATGTCTTTGATAACTTTCATTAACATTTGATGCTTTGAAAACAAATTTTTTGTGCAAGACACACACACACACGGAACTTATATAAGTATTTTTAACCAAATTCTTGACTTTGGGGGCATTTGATAAAACTAACGTCTGAAATCTAATGTATGAATCCGTTAAATTGTTGAATTGTTAAGTATTAAATCTGATATATTTAAATATATATCATATTAATTAATTGATAAGTGAATAGTTTATCACTTATTTAATCGGGTAAATTTTGTCTACAAAATTCAATGCTACTTAATTAATTCGAATGTCCTATTTTTTGTAATCAAACGCGTATAAATATATTAAGATTTGAATTCATTAAATTCAAATGTTGAATTAGCTTATTAAACAAGACCATCCTTCCATGGAGTCCTTTTTGTTTTTTTGGTGAGACGGGGGCTTCAATCTTGCCTTTAATGAAAAAAAAACGCAAAGCAAGATGACGTAACTGCATCTAATTAATGCTGTCCTGCATATTATTCATCTACTGAAAACTGGCTCTCATCTAGGGAGTTGATACTAACCCAAAGGTCCCAAACTGCATATCTGACTTCAAAATCCAAGTACTTGTGCAATGAAGATAGGGGCAAATGACGTGAAACTCAAATTGATTCCACCTTCTGTGATTAAGGATGGGTCAATTTCTTCTTCACTAAAAGCTAACCGAAAGCAACATTTAGCTAAGGTCAACTAGTTATTAGATATGATCAGGTACCTAGCTAGATAATAAATTAAGTTGTTTTTAACTGGATATTAGAATAAATGAAATGGACACTATGGATATGGGATCAGTTTTATGACAACAGGAAAGTTCTTGATTAAAAGCAAATCATATGACTAGTACATTGAGTATGAAACTTAATTAAGCATTAAAAAAAACTCATTGATTAATGCTCTTTTAGACGTACTCTTGCGGTATCATCTGCTGAGACATCACTCTTTAGATGATGATTCTGCATATTTTGTGATACAATTAGTAGCCGCCTAGAAATCAATCTCTTACTTAGAACGGTTAACCATTTACTGGTCTTGTAGACTTGCAAATTTTTAGGGTTAATCACATTTTATCCCCTTAAAGAATAACTTATTTTTCAGTTTACCCCATAACCTTTAATTTTGCTCATTTAAGCCCCTTTAGGACAAAATTGCCCTTGCATTATTTTGACTTTTCATTTACCTTGTTTTCCTTTCTTTTATTTCTTTTTCTCTTTCTTCTTTATTTAATTCTTCCTCTTTCTCACAAAAATCTTCACCTTAATGATTGAAATTAAAAAAGAGAAATTGTAGAGATCTATCTTCTCCTTAAATGATTAAAAAAATATTCAAATCACTTTCCTAAAATACAATTTTTTTAGCCTTTCAATTCTTTTAATTTTGGATTTTCCTCTTTCCTTTCTAGTTTCTCATTTTATTCCCAAGAAAATATCTTAAGATGAAATTGTGACCTGATTAATAGTCATCAATTGAAATTTGTGACACGTGACATCATACAAAAAATCAAAATTAGTTTTTGATACCTTTTAAACATTCACCCAAAAATATGCAATTACAAACTCAAAACAAAAATTTTCGTTGAAATGGAATTTCTATTGGGAATGATGACAGAGAGAAGAAAGAGAAAAAGAAATAAAAGAAAGGAAAATAATTTCATCTTATGATATTTTCTTGAAAATAAAATGAGAAACTAGAAAGGAAAGGGGAAAACCCAAAATTAAAAGAATTGAAAGGCTAAAAAAATTGTATTTTAGGAAAGTGATTTGAATATTTTTTTAATCATTTAAGGAGAAGATAGATCTCTGCAATTCCTCTTTTTTAATTTCAATCATTAAGGTGAAGATTTTTGTGGGAAAGAAGAAGAATTAAATAAAGAAGAAAGAGAAAAAAAATAAAAGAAAGGAAAACAAGGTAAATGAAAAGTCAAAATAATGCAAGGACAATTTTGTCCTAAAGCGGGTTATGTGAGCAAAATTAAAGGTTAGGGGGTAACCTGAAAATGGGGTATTCTTTAAGGGGATAAAATGTGATTAACCCAAATTTTTATGCAGTACTAGTTCCACTTTTTCAGGGAAAAAAAATCCATATATATAAGGGTAAATTACATTTTATCTCCCTATAGTTTAGTATTTTTATACATAAACCCCATATAATTTCAAAAGCTATACATAATCCCCTCATGATTTGGATTAAAGTATCAAAATAACGGAATTTGTAATCTATAACGGAGTCACCTAAAATATCAAAAACAACTCTATATAAAGTTGAAAATTATTTATTTACCACAAGGGGGATTATGTGTACATTTTGAAAATCATAAGGGGATTATATGGTAAAACATTAAATCATAAAGGGGTTATATGATAAAACATTAAATCATACAGGGTTAGTATGTCATGTATATTATATTTATATATTTTGGTCATTTCAATCATTTTAATTTTTAAACAAGGGTAATTTCGACATTTTTAAAAGTTCCATTACGAATGATCACTTCCGTCACTTTCACACTTTAGTTCAAACTATGAATGGATTATATATAGTTTTTGAAACCATTACTTGAGTAATTTACCCTATATATAAAGATGTGATGTATGTGAGTAATTTGCCCTATATATAAAGACTAGTTCAACAGTAATAGGAATATTATCTAGTCGGGAAGTGAAGGTTGGGGTTGGGTGGCGGCGGTCAAAAGTGAGAAGTACGTACCACTGGATCATCAATTCTGTGGGTCGTCAGCCAGCCGGCGAATGTATGAACAGGGAGGCCACAATCACGTAGGAATGAAAGCTTGAAATTAAGCTGAAACACGTAAAGCTAGTCAGAACTGACCGGAGAATTTCAGAGCCGATAAGGTGGCGTAAGATCGATTTGGTGGGTGTCAGCAAAGTAAATATTATTGTCAACAGAAGAATCCAACAGTTCCATTCCTCCCTCAAATGAGGGAACAAAGGTTTCAGGCATTCAGTAGCTAGAAGCGGGCTTCTAGCTGCTTTGCTTCAATTAAGCTGATTCTGGCTTCTTCTTTTTTTTTTGCTTTTAAAACAATCAAATAGTGATACCATTTAAAATGTTTGATCTCGAATTTGTTTTCTTCCCTTCTAAATTTTTACTGATTTTCCATTCTTAACTTAGATTTTAAAAGAAATGATAGGAAAAAAATAAGAAGCTTGGTAGGGGTATAAAAATGTTTAGAAACCTTAAATGAATTAATTAAAGAAAAAAAAAGATTGGTAGGGGTGCGAAAGTTGCTATGGCAGGGGAAGCAGTTGTTGAATTTGGAACAATATGACGGTTATTATTGCCTGCTAGATGATTATTAGTACATAAGAAAGGGAATGTAGGTCTACTAGCACGTTTAGGGATCTGAAAAGGCATGAAGAAATTGGGGACACTGGTTGAGTTTGATGCTGGGTTGGATGGAAGGAAGAAGATGGTAAAGTTTTTTATTCTTATTATCTTCTAAGGCAAATTATTAAGAGATAATTTTGAAAATCTCTCCTAAGATTTCTAATAGTTTCGCTTGGTATTATCGAATTTTGAAAAACCTCACTTCCCTCGCTTCCTTTAAGTTTCTCGTATCATTTACAACCTATTTTAAAGTATAATATTAAAAAATTTCATTTTGGAAGAGTAAACATAATCTTATTCCAAATTTGCCTTTTTGTTGTCTTACTTTTTATTACCAAAATATGAGTATATTAATAAGAAATAAAAAATAAAAACAGAAAGTATGAAGGTTTGTTTTGATTGGAAAAAATAATGTATTTTTTGAATGCCAAGAGTTAATATTTGAAAGTTTATTTGAAGTTTTTACAAGTTACAAACATAATATTTTCTTTACTATAAAGTGTTTTGAGTTAGTTTAAGAAATTTTATAAATCGTTTATATAATTTTTTTAATTTTCTAGTTCTTTTGTCCAAATCGATGGCTTGAAAACTAAAAAGATATAACATTCTAGAAATTATATATAAACTTGTTTGTATTGTTTTTAAGGTGGTGCAAAATTGTATTCTCATAATTCTAAATTATTGCAAGTTAGTTTTAAGAGTATTGTAAATCATTCATATTGTTAAGTAATTTAACATTTCTTGTCCAAACCAAAGACACAAAAGCTGTTAAAGAACTTTTCGATCTTATTGTCAACTTTTAAATTTTTACTAAAGAACTACATTGATCAATTTATAAAAATCAAGAGATAAATTTGATCTGTTGTGACAATTAAGAAATCACAAGAAAAGGGAAAATTTGAAATGAAATTGTATTCTCTCACCTGAAATGAGTCTTTTAATATTATATTTTGAAATGGGTTTCAAATGTTATATTTTCATGATCATTTAGAGATTTTCGTAACATAAATTCATTTAACATGTCATATGCATTTTTTTTTTTCATTCCATGAAAATATGGCAATCATTTCAAATTTCATAGCATAACAAAGTATCTCATATATGATCCATTTCACATGTAGCAAAGTATGGTTTTTAAGTGAGAAAACTCATATTTAACATTTTAGAAAAATACAGAGGGGTAAGCATCATCTATCTCAATCTGCTTAATTGAAAAGATCCTTAACATACCCTTAAACTCGCCTCCAACTTATAACTAGTGACATATATATATATATATATATATATATATATATATATATATATATATATATATATATATATATATATATATCTTAATTAGTTCATATGTCCTGCTTTTAAGGTACTTATTCTAATTCTTGAATAACTCTTGAAAACATGTTTGAGTCTTTTATAAAAAAAAATATTTGATAACTTTCCTAAAATGAAAATTTTTTTAGAAAGTTTCTTAATTTAGAAACTTTCCCTATTTAGAAAGTTTTTCCCTTTAAAAAGGGCGACATAACTTGGTTATACATAAAATAGGTATTATTTATTTATCATTCATTCATTTATTATAATTTATTTATTTATTTATGTATATAGCTTATTCATGTATTTATATATTTAACTTATTCACTTATTAGTTTATAATAAGTATTTAATTTATTTATCTTTTTTAATATTTATAATTATTGATTATTTATTTTTATATGTATTTAACTTATTTACTCAAATGTATATTTAAGTACTTCACTCATTTATTTATTTAAGATTTAGTATATATTTATATAGATTAGGCCACGTTAGTTTACAATTAATTTAAATTTGAGTTTGGTCCTATAGTGTGTCCTATTATAGAATGTATTTCTTTTTACTCAATTGGACTTAAAGAAAGCTTTGAACCTTTACAATTTTTATTAGGTTTATTTATCAAAACTTTGATTATTATAATAACATTTGTGTTTTAAAACTTGTTTAAAATATATAAAGAATTGGGACCTCAGATTCCATGATTAAAGGTGAGGCCCGTTTGAAAATACCTCATTCTTGTTTTTAAGTTTAATGAAATAAGTCCATTTTGTTTGCTTGGACAATTTTAATAAGTCCAGAATGCTGTTTTCTAAATAAATTGGTTAGTTGATTATCGATTTTAAGGGAAATGTCCAAAAGTTTAATTAAAACCTAATTTTTTAAGCCCAAACAAGTCTTTAGTCATAATTAACATTAAACCCAAAGACTTAAATGTGCAAACCCACACTATATGGCCCAATCCAAAACAATCAATCCATCACTAAAAATTTGACCTATTTTTACCAAATTCATTCAACCCATTTACCCAAAAGTTTGACCCATATTGACTAAAAACCCGACCCATAGACGAAATGGGTCATCTTCTCCAAAATCCTCAAATTAGGTGAGAAAACTCCTATTTAACATTTTAGAAAACAAATGGGTAAGCATCACCCATCTCAAACTATTTAATTGAAGAGATCCTTCACATACCCTTGAACTCGCCTCTAACTTATAACTAGTGATATATGTACCTTGATTAGTTCATATGTCCTGCTCTTAAAGTACTTATTCCTATCTTGAATAACCCTAGAAAACATGTTTGAGTCTTTTACAAATATATATATGTATATATATATATATTTGATAAGTTTCCTAAAATGAAATGTTTCCTTTTTTAGAAAGTTGGGTTCTCTATTTAAAAAGCTTTTTCCCTTTGAAAAGGGTGCCATAACTTGGTTATACATAAAAATAGGTATTATTTATTTATTTATGCAAATAGCTTCTTCATGTATTTATGTATTTAACTTATTCACTCATTGGATTATACTATAATAAGTATTTAATTTATTTATCTTATTTTATATTTGTAATTATAAATTATTTATTTATGCATGTATTTAATTTACGAGTAAATTTTATATACACTATCACAGTTGGATGTATGACACATGAGCAATTTTTGAATTTCAAATTGGTGATAGTGTATACACTGACAGTATATATAAGATTAATCCTTAACCTTATTTACTCAATTGTTTATTTAAATACTTCACTCAAATATATTTGTTCTCTAAAGATGAAGTTATGTTCTTTATCCTTTTAGCTATCGCTCTGCGAAATGTAAAAGAACTGCTCACCTTAATTAGCACCCTTTGCAATCTTAATCTTACGGTGAAAAATTTCAAATCCAAAATCATTTAGCATGGTGTCAGCATCAAGTGCTACTATCTGAAGATTTTTCAGCCAAAAACTGTAAAGCTTTGCTAGTCAACTGCTTGCTCTATGCATCAGCCAGAATCATCTCATAGTTTCTTAGAAAGGTTTTGGAGATGCTCATAAAGACACCAAGCAAGAGTGATCTGCTGGACAGCAAGTTGAATTAGCTTCATGGAGATTGTTGGAACACGACCAAATAAAGATTATGCCATCTTCTTTTGCTGCCAGGAAAAAAATTGCATGCAAATAAGTGAATTAAAAATAACAAATGCATACATGCAAATAACAGAAAAGTTTCATCTTATCTATGTCTACCATTTGAATGAATCTAGGATTTGTTTCCTATTATTTTTCTTTCTTTCTTTACATTAATCCATAGCAACCATTCTTTTGGCGTATCATGCATTATATTATGTTGCCAACCCAATGTAAAATGTAGGTGAATTGGCTTCCCAATGCAGTGTCAGCTATTGAAACTTTAACTGAAACATTCATACTCCATTTTTCTCCAAAGGGATCAAAAAAAAAGAAAGCAAAGAAAAGTAACATATGCATTCAAATGGTAGTCATTTTTGTTTACACTTTCTGGATTTTCAAAAGACTAATGACAAAAATGACGTTAATTTTATTAGATATTTTAACTGAAATGCTAGACCTAGAAGATCCATCCCCCAGTGTAATCAGCATATTGATTCTCACTTGGCGAAGATGGTTGCATCATGTACGAGCAAGATGTCCCTGAGATGGTTCATAGACCGACCTTGGAACAAATAGATGCTCATGCCTAACATTAAGAAATTGGATAAACTACTTATAATTCCCTCATGATTTTACATGATACATGATTCTAAGGTTTCAAAATAGCCACATAATCTCTCTATAATTTTAAATAAAGTGGAAAATAGATGGAATACACAATCAATTATGTGAAATTTTACCTGTAAAATATTCAAACTACTCATAATCAACTCGAGTTCAAGTAAATAAAAATTCGTTCGAACTCCACTCGAGTAGTGAGTAGTGACCCGACTCGACCCAATTCAAGTTCCCAAAGCCTCCCTGGTTATCCACGAACCTCCAAATATTAAACCGGCAAAAAGCACTTCTGACTTTTCTCACGAGTCAGTCCCATTTCAAAACTGTATACGGGGCAGGGACGGAACGGTCATCAGAAGGACCGTCCCTGAACGGTTCCCTCACAAACTCTAATAAGAGGCCCTCATGCATCCACATTGATATAGATAAAATGCTCCCATTTTACTTAGTGAGCATAAAAAAATTTTAAAAAAAAAATTTGCCTTAGCCTAATAGATTCCGCTACCGTCGAAACTCCGTTCCAAAAATATCCTGCCCAAATGGATTGGGCATGACTGTCCATTAAAACTCAAAGCCTAAAGCTCTCCCTCCAAAAATCAATCTCTTACTTTTCATCCAAAAATTGTTAATATAACTCCATAACTCCAGAACAAGGGCAAAATAACATTCAAGAACAAGAAAATTGCAGACGAGAAGTGCCAAAGAAGAGCCATGGAAATGGACTATCACCCATCAATCATTACACTAAGGAGAAGGAAGAACTACTCGATGAAGGAAAAGGTGTTGGAGATATGATAGTAGAAGGTAGTGGGATCTGAGACAAAGAAGCACCTAATTGCATCCACATGCACCCTTCATGTAACAATGTTGCAAACCAATGACTTAATTTCCATTTTTTGGTGAATGGTATCCATCTATTTTACTTGTAGTCTCCATGGAAACCCTTTGAATAGTAGAAGTTAAATTAGTTGATGGACTACACAAGGGAGGAGGGTAAAGAAAAATTTTGCATGCCAAATGTTTGCAAAATAGAAAAAAAAACTTTCAAACCAATTAGTAGAAAGAGCTATTACTAGGGGATATGTAGGGGTATTTGTCTACAATAACAACAACAGATCAACAATATAGTCAAAGTTTCAGGCAGATAAAAGAAACGAAAATTTTCAAGTTATATTTTTCATTTGTGTCGGTTGGTAGGGACATTTAATGGTGTGTATAGAATTACTGGGTGTTTATGGGCAATTACAACGAAATAAAATAGGAAGTACATTAAGAATAATAGCAAGCAAAGTGAATGATTAGGATGAATTATAAGATGTTCCAGTGAGTATGCCTTTACATCAATATTGGATAGCAAAATAATATTTGTAATTAATTGGTGATAGTGGAGAAACACTTTCATGCAGTTGTAAATTAATAATCACTTACACTAAAATGTTAAATCTGCTTAAATAAGTGACAATGGAGGGAAAAAAGAAGGAATAGAGGCCAACAAAAAGAGGGAAGTGCATATATTATTAACCATTAATGAGTGGTATCTCATGTTTGAAGATTAGTACTTATTCATATAACAACTGTCCAGTAATTGAAGTGAATTACTTTAAACTTAATTGGTATGAGTATTTAAAATAATTTATATATATTAGGTTGAATGTACATACTGTTCAGTATGCCTTATGTAGTGCAAAAAATATAATTATAATATGCCTTCGTAGTGTGCCTGTACATCATATTAGATAACTATTATTTTTTATGAATAAACAGTGACCGTGGAGAAATACTTTCATATAATTGTAAATTAGTAATCAATTAACATAATGCCACTATTAAAGAAAGGTGTAAAAGTTTGACAATAAAGGAAAAAAAT
Organism: Coffea arabica; assembly: GCF_036785885.1. Lineage (NCBI taxonomy): Eukaryota > Viridiplantae > Streptophyta > Magnoliopsida > Gentianales > Rubiaceae > Coffea > Coffea arabica. The sequence goes on from NC_092315.1 coordinate 47,743,434, forward strand.
AAAAGGAAATGCACGTATCAAATATTAATTGTGGTCCCTGTTTGTACAATAGCAGTATAGAAATTGAAGTGGATTGCTTCAAAGTTGATTGGTATTAATGTAAATTCTAATTTTTATGTGTTAGGTTGAATGTACATATTGTTCAATATGCCTTACTTACTGGTAGAAAATGGTTACAAAATGCTTTAGTTAATATGCCGGTACATCATGTTGAATAAGTATTATTATTGGCAAACAATTAGTGACAATCTACAAATACTTTTATGTGGCTGTAATTCAGCAATGAAGTAACAGGATGATGTTGAAGCAAGATCTACGGGAATTATAATGAAAGGGAAAGAAATATAAGGAAGAGAAGCGAGGTGAAGTGCATACACTATTAATTTGATAATTTATTATCGCATGTTTGTTACTTGGTACCTATTTGTACATTCCTAGTCTATGGGATTAAATTTGATTGGATAAGTGTAGGTTGTAATATGTATGTATTAGGCTAAATGTATTCAATGTTCAATATGCCTTACTTAGATTTGAATCTAGTATATCATATTTAGTTGTGATTTTATAATGTCATATGAATGCCAAGAAAAAAAGGAAGCAGGGTAGGGACGGTTGATCAATGTAATATTTTTTGAACATTTTGTAACTCTATTTAAATTTCTTGTACATCCTTACAATAGAAATGTAATATTGGGTTACTATTCATATAAGTCCCATATGTAATAATTGTGTTTCTGTTGTTAAGTTTTTATAAGTTGTTCACGTAGAGTTATGCTTTATTTAAAAAATGTTATTTCGTTCAGAATGATTGTCTTGAACAAAGTAAGTAGCCTTTACAATTTACATGAGCAGTGGCAAGATGGCACGGAAAAAGACAAAGAAAAATCCAAGTGAAAAGGAAGAAATATAAATAGGAGGAACTACCGAGCTTTCAGAACCAATCCCATCGTTTATAATTAAAAAGGAAAAGAAGAAACCAACTTGAGAAGAAGAAATAGAGCAAGCGAACTTAGCTAACGGCATTGTATAACAACATTGATGGCAGACAAGCTGAGGTTCCATCTAAATCACTTAATACGTGAGTGGTTGGTGTTTGTCTCTCGCAACATCTACAGAACTCAATACGTGAGCTTGATGATAATTATGCGCAACATGCAGTGGGAAGAAGTCAAGGAAAAGAAGAAAAAAAGTGAAGGTAAGACATCTTGTTCAGATTGCCTTTCTTAGTGTGGAAAAATGGTTACCAGTTATGTTAATTAGTATGCATACATCTTGTTAGATAACTATTACATTCTGTAATAGAATAGTAATAGTGGAAAAATACTTTGACACGGTTGTAAATGCACAATCAACTAGTATAATTGTATTAAATGAAGTCCTAGAAATTGATAATGGAACCCTTGTGAGGAAAGAAATGCAGACATAAGTTTACTCTTGTTTATAAATTGAAACCCCAATTAATTGTAGCAAATCAGTAATTGAAGCCCACAGTATGAAAGTTGATTGGCATGAATCTTGGTTCTAATGCCTATATGTTAGGTTGAATGTACTTGTTGTTCAAAATGTCTTGCGCGTAATTGAATCTACCATATCATCACTTTATCTTGATTGAGGAATGTCAGGAGAAAATCTTATCAACATGAAAATCACCACATAGCTATACCTCCACAGAAAAATGCAAATATTAACTATACCAAAGTTCTAGAATACATTCCAACTCATATAGCTACTTTTTGCTGTGCTATTTCCAATCAACCTTTATAGATTTGCACAGTCAAGTAAATAACACCTCATTGATTATACCTCATAGATCATGTACATTTTTGTAAGTTGATTAATGCAGACATTAATAAACATTTGTAATTGTTTACTCTTGTTCATAAGTTGAAACCCCGACTAACTGTAGCAATCCAGTAATTGAAGCCTACAGTATGAGAATTGATTGACATGAGTCTTGGTTCTAATGTCTATATGTTAGGTTGAATGTACTTGTTGTTCAAAATGTCTTACTCATAATTGCATCTGCTATATCATTCTTAAAACTACTTTATCTTGATTTAGGAATGTTTGGAGAAAATCTTATGTAATTGAAATGTCATTGTTCATCAAAAAGTTGGTGCAGATGGCATAAAGGAGATTGAGAAGTTTGACTAAGAAAGCATCTAGAGAAGAAAAAAGTGAAAAATTAGGTAGTAGCAAACCTGAAGCACCATCAGAATTCTTGAATATGTAAGTTTGTCAATACTTTCATGTTGCACCAGTATGTTGGCAGGATAGTGAGACGTGACTATTTGATTGATTGCAATTAAGAGTTGTTGAATTGGTTTCACTTTGTTTTAATTTGCATAGATAAGAGTATATGAAATCTTAGCCAAACTGATATGTGTTGAACAAAGTAAATAACCTTTACAATTTGCATGAGCTGTGGCAAGATGACACGGAAAAGGACAAAGAAAAATTCATGTGAAAAGAAAGAAATATGAAAAGTGGGAACTCCTGAGTTTGCAGAACCAATCCCACCATTTATAATTAGAAAGAAAAAAAGAAATCAACTTAAAAAGAAGAATGGAGCAAATGAAACTCAATTAATAGCATTGTATAACTCTTTTACTTTCTTTTTATAGATTTTTGTTACCACAATATTTGTAAATTTTTAATTTCGATTTATAGAAAATGTTAAGTAATGATAGGTAAGAATCCTTGTAGATATCATTGTAATCATCATAGATTTTTGTTCAATTTGTAAATTTGTTTGAAGCATTGTATATATCTATTAGAATTGTTGTACATATTGTTATGACTGGACTATACATTTGGTTTATTTTTATATGCATCATACTTAATAAACTTAAGGATATTTGTTCAAAGAGCAATTAAATGATAGAAAGATGCCAAAATTGACATCCTAACCACGTTTCTAAGATTTTTAGTTAGGGGTTTGACCAAAATGGAAACGAGTAACAATATAATTGGGTGTTACAAATTTGTTGATAAAAATGGAAACATGTACATTCCATAGAAAAAAGCTAATATCAACTACGCTAAAGTTTCTAGAATACATTCTAACTCACGTAACTATTTTTTATTGCACTATATCTAATTTTCATTTTACAAATATACATAGTCAAGTAACTAACACCTAACATGATGTACATTTTTATAAACTGATTGTAACTCATAGATCACTCCGTGTAAAGTGCTCACAAATAAATTAGTACTCCTCATACAAGTAAAATTGTGCATCAATTATAGAGAAATGCACAAGTTGATCAAATGGCCAATAATCATTTCAAAGTTTTGCTTACCATTGCACTACCTTTCATAGATATACACAGACAAGTAACTAATATCTGACATGATGTACATTTTTGTAAACTGATTGTAACTCATGAATTACCTCATGTAAGTTGCTTATAGGTAAATTAGTATTAGTCATACAAACAAAATTACACACCTACTGCAGCCTGCAAGAAGATGCATAAATGGGTCAAAGCACTAATAATCATTCCAAGTGTATGCGTACCATTGCACTATGCATGTGGCTGCGATGACTAATTGCAATATGCATGAGTAATTACTACTTTTTGAGATTGTCATATATTAACAACTAAAATCTTACCTAAATCCACTACTTTCATAATAGTGGTAAATGACTAGTTAAATTTTTGTTCAATCAATATGTATGTAACTTACAAGTAATCAAATGTAACTAGTTTTCACTAATTTGTGAAACAAAAATCTTTATTTCTTTAAACATATTATAAAATGGACTAAATAGTTAGTAAGGCATTAGCAATGGGAAGTCAATAAATACCAACATGGGGTACAACATCGGCATGTTACTAATTAGCAATAAAAAGTAAATATTTTTTTTGCTAATTGATAGAATAAAGTTATTGTTTTGAATATATTGTAAAATAAATTAAGCTAACCATAAAAAATTAACAATAAATAATACTTAAATACTAACTAAATATATAACACTGATAAACATAATCTAAAATTAATAATTTAATTTTTTTTTGCTCTAATACATTGTAAAATGGATTGAATATGTGATAATGCATTAAGAACTAAATATAAGTACATTCTAACTAGTATTACAAGTCTAGCGTAATGAACTATCTAATTGTCCAATCTAATTTTTTTACTCCACCAATATTAATTGATATTCATTGATTTGTCAAAAGAAACTATCTTTACCCATGACATACTGCAAAATAAGGTCAATAAGATATAATGTGTTAACAATTACATACAGGGTATAGTTAATCAAATCTCAATTTATATGCCTATATGAATTTTATGAACCAATAAACAACTGTGTAGTAAATTCATTCTTACATTATGTGTATGTATGTGATAGTGTGTATGGGCTAACAATCAATTACAAATTCAAACAATAGACTAAATTTTGTAAATTTATGACCATATAAGCATACATAAGATATAACACTACTTCGTACCTACTAACAACGTGTACACTCTACAGAAAAATGCTAATATCAACTGATTGTACAGTTTTATAAACTGATTGTATCTCATAGATCACCCCGTGTAAGATACTCATAGACAAACAAGTATTACTCATACAAGTAAAATTACATATCCATTATAGGGAGATGCCCAAGTTGATCAAATTAAAGGGTCAATAACCATTCCAAATTTATGCGTACCATTGCACTACCTTTCATAGATATACACAGTCAAGTAACTAACATATAACATAATGTACATTTTAGCAAAATGATTGTACCTCATAGATCACCTCGTATAAGGTGCTTATAGGCAAATGAGTATTAGTCATACAAATAAAATTACACAACTACTGCAGCCTGCAAGGAGATGCACAAGTGGATCAAAACACTAATAATCATTTCAAATGTATGCATATCACTGCACTATGCATGTGGTTGCGATGACTAATTGTAAGATGCATGTGGACAAATAACTGCATGTTCAATAATTTCTATGCATCGTACTTGGTCAGTAATACAATGTACATTATTTCAATCAGATTGTATATTCACTAAGTATTTATATATATACATGCTATTATTGAAGTAAACTACCTATCTACTAAATATTTAATGCATTCTCATAAGCACTAATGGTCAATTTAATAGGTGATTGGAACAAATAACCATCTAGTAAAAACTTTTGATATAATGTTATTGATGAATAATATACCATACATTCTGATAAACAAGGTGCACATCACACACCTTATCTAGACAAAATTCTATAAGTTATCAAAAATTATGCCATACTTTAAAAGCAATTACAAGTAGCAAAATTTATACATGTACGATCATATCAATAGATTGTAACTTTTAACTCACTTTCTGCATAGTCATACAAATACAAGAATTGTATAATACATAACTCTAACTTTATAACATAGTTTTCCTAATTATACTTAACATTATTCCCCAGTTGTGTGAAGCTTAAACTCCTTTATCAATTTAATAACTTGGTTATTTTAAGAGTTAATAATCGATCTATGAAAAACCAAAATTAACGATAAGGGTTAGTAGAATTACCTTCATCTATCTCTACCATTGTTTTTCAACCTTACTTTGCTATCCGGGATAGTGGTGCATGTACTCAGTTCTATTTTACTACCCAATATTTGCTTCATGATCGAAATTGCGAGGCGTCAATACCTATTGCATCTGTCTTCTTTACCCTTAATCGTCAACAAATCTCTTCTGTAATGATGAAACACTACTATAGCTTGCTTCTTCAGTTTGAATAACTCTTATCCATCAAGTACACATCCCTCACAACACGTTACTCCTCCAGCTTCAACAAAGAGAGAGAAGGTTATCTCTCACTAATTTTCTCATCCCCAGCTAGAGAGAGAAATTAGTTTCCTTGAAGGTAAATATAATATTGAATTTTCAATTCTCAGTTAAAAAAATAAAATTATTTTCTTCAACATTATGTTGAATAATGACTTTTCCAATTTTAACTTAAAACTAACTATCAAATTCAAAATTTCATTTCAAAATTCGAACTTTTGAAAGTTTGATTTAATTTAATACTGTTCGTTAAGATAAGACAAGTCAAAATATTTTTTTTTTTATATTTTACTAATTGGAACGACAAGACTTTTGCTTTTTTTGTGGTCCTTGGCTGGGTGGCTCTTTTTCAACCACTTGTTGAGGCTTGTGAGGAGACTGTTGAGGGACGGTCCTTCTGCTCCTTTCTGATGACCGTCCTGCCCTGTATCCTTCAGAACTTCAGAGAGAATACTGTGTGTAAAAATGGCTGCCGTTTCAGCTCCATCCTCCTTCCAAACAATCAATTCGTTGAAACAACCATCCGTTGCAACTATAGACTCCTCCAGTAATGCTAGTAGTAGCAATAGCTGTAGAATTCTTCATGTGGGCTGCTTCTCAAATCTTTCTTCTTCTCCCCAAAAGCTTCTTCTCAAGAAAACTCCACCTTTTTCAACACAACAACATCCCCCAAGACTACTTGTCTGTGCAAATAGCACCAGCAGCAGCATTGACAGTAACAGTTTTTCTGTCTCTGATTCACCTCCCTCCGCTACCAGACCCAAGTTAGCATTTTTCGTTGTTCTGTTATTTCTGTAAATTTATTCCTTTGTCATTTTATTGTTGTTTAAGTGGCATTTTTGTTTATAGATGATACATTGGCTAAAAGTCTTAATCTTTATGGGATTTTTGTGTATTTCGCTTTTTTCTAAAAATTCCTGGGAATTGTGTATTATTGTTAATTGGGATTTTCCTGATATAAGTTTTTGTTCTGATGATGTGATGATTCTTATATTCTTGGTACTTTACTTTGATGAAAGACGATTTGTTTTCTTCAGGTTTTGTTAGTGTATGATGTTAGTGAATTTTGTCCCAAAAACATAAAACCTTTTAAAGGCCAATGGATATAGTTCATGTGATTTTAATTGGAGAATAGGACAAGAATTGCAAAGTTAAATGGTAGTGGTAAGGAAGAGGGTTAGGTTAAGTTCTACTTATTGGCCCTTGTTTCTGAATTTTTTTTTTTTTTTTTTTTATGAATGCTGCCAGAAGTTGATTCCTTTACGTATAAATAAGAGAAAAAGACTACTTTTTTCTTTTTAAGGTTCATCAAATGGTAGGGTCATTGATGTTAAAGTTCTTATGGATATTATTGTTATGGGAATTTTATGTTGCTATGACTTCAGAGTGAGGCGCCACACTATTTCGGTGTTTGTTGGTGATGAAAGCGGGATGATAAATCGGATTGCAGGAGTGTTTGCAAGGAGGGGGTATAACATTGAGTCACTTGCAGTTGGTCTGAACAAGGATAAGGCCCTTTTCACTATAGCTGTGTGTGGAACTGATACAGTGCTGCAACAAGTTATGGAACAGCTCCAGAAGCTTGTAAACGTGATAAAGGTGGTCATATTTTATTTAATTTTATGTCTGTGGTTATGTATTGGGGTATCCGACTAAATAGTTCTGTTGTTTGCTGAAGATTCTGCCATTTAACACCTCACCTGAAGCATTGTTCTTGACAAACAGCTGTCTGATTCCATCTTTTTGAGTGACTTCATCATTAAAATTCATATTGTAGACTTTTGTTTGCACGATTTCCATGACCAGGTCGAAGACATCTCGAAGGAGCCGCAGGTAGAACGAGAACTGATGCTTGTAAAAATAAATTCAGATCCAGATTATCGAGCAGAGGTTCTTATTCTATATCCTTTGATTGCTGTACCTTAAATTTTCCTTAATGCTAGAGGAGTGATTGTAGTTCTGACAAAAGACTTCTATCCTTTGACCTGCAACTTTTATGAGTGCCCTGCAGTTCTCTGTTTTATTTCCACTTTAGATCTGTTGTCAGGTTAACGATTCTGATCTTGCTATGTAATCTCCAGGTCATGTGGTTGGTGGACACTTTTAGAGCAAAAATTGTGGATATATCAGATCATTCGTTGACTATTGAGGTTGTACTAGAGCACTTTTGATTTGGTTATACCTCGATTACAATTACTAATTTACATGTTTGCAATTTGAACTTCAATCTTCTATAATTGCAATGACTACATAATAGATTGATGTTATCTGGCACATGGTAATACTATGATAAACTTGGGTCTTTCCCCTTGTGATGGTGGAAGTTGTGAGAGCATACCCCACTCCATTATCTGCAGCGAGTTTTCTATAGCATGAGCAATTTACCATCTTCTATCTAGGGAAAGCAAAAGTTGAATTTTAGGCCCTTGCTTTTGACTTCTTCATGTTATATTGCGTGTTATACCTTACCAATGTGTTCTTTGATTCATTTTCTTCTCTTGCTTTTTTTGGGGACATGGACAAGCCACTTGTAGAGTTTCCTTGTGCTTGGTTGTCAGACTCATTCTTTTTTCTCGTAAAGAAAATAGAATTTCATCCATTTTGGCTCTGTTAGATGACAGAAGGCTCAAAATTTCTGTTTGTCTTCATACTGATTGTGTTCATGCATGTTGCTTTGGTGACAAATAGGCATCATGAAGATTCGTTAATGTTGACTTCTTTATGCCCGTATCCTTTCCTTCCTGCTGAACTTGATGAATATCATGCTGCTAAAAACTCCTGTAAAGTTAATTATTGCATCTATTCTTGACAGACTAGAATTAGAAATTGCTCATTTTGTTCACCTTTCACTATCCCTTTGCACTGTGGAAACAGGTAACTGGAGATCCCGGAAAGCTGGTTGCTGTGCAAAGGAATTTAAGTAAATTTGGAATTAGAGAAATTGCACGAACTGGAAAGGTTTGGTATACAAAATTTTAACCAAATGTTCTCACTTTCTTCCGTATGCATCTTTGTCTAACATGTGTTAATGTAGTTGTTGTTTTATTGGATGCCTTAATCTTAGATTGCCTTGAGAAGGGAAAAAATGGGCGAGTCTGCTCCCTTTTGGAGGTTTTCAGCAGCTTCATATCCAGATCTTGAAGGCACAATGTCTCCTGATGCTGTATTAAGGGCAGCAAAGAGAATACGTGATGAAAAATCTGATACATCAACTGGGGTAGTGTATTCAGCTGATCAATTATTGTGTCCTATTTCTGTGAATCTTTACCTTAGATAAAAGTTGCCATGTCTAGAAGAATTAATTAAAAATGGTATTGTACTGATATCTTCTGCATACTTAACTATTTCTCTGTTAGTTGTTAAAAGATTTAGTTTTGGGCAATTTTAAGCATAATTTGCAGTGTCAGATTAATGCTCAAAAAATAACATGACCAAAACATAGCCAGAACTACTGCTTAAACTTCCTAAAAGATCTTACGTTATAGAATACAAAAATTTGCGGCAGTTATACTTGGTAACGTGTTGATTTGTTTCAAGATTTATTGGACCTTGGGTTGATTGTCTAGTTTAATTATTGTTTTGGATCATAGAGTCCTTATTTGGCATGCCACCCACCTTATATTAGTTGGAAAATGTTCCACAGGAATTATTACGGCACATTTCCTAGAATAACTTGTTCCATATGCAAATGCAAAAGTTTATGTAATACTGTGCTTGTGAAAGACATTGGATGAGAAGAATAGCAGGGTGTTGAACCCTGTGGACTCAATCTTGGTTTTTCTTGTTTCACAAGGAGGATAAATCTGAACTAATTTTTGATTTTTATTCCTTTCTTGTATGTTTCAACAGATTTATCATGTGGCGAATCAAATGGTTTACATGAGCCCCCTCCTAGATAACACAATTGCGTTTGGTTAATATCTAGATTCCCATCTACCCTGCCAACCCCTTGGTCATCCAGATATAGATAATCTTTATATCAATGGATATGCGACTAATACCACTGTGCTTGTTGGGAAAGTTTAATGGACATTCTTGCGGTCCCCTACATGTTATTTATATCTCAATTCTGTAATATACTATTTCCTACATGTTTTTGGTTTTGTATTCTAATTGTGACCTTGGGAATCTGATACATTGATGCTTGTGAATAGGGAGATGTGTATCCTGTGGAGGCAGATGATGACTTCTACATCAGTCCAGTTCTTGATGCTCACTGGGGCGTTCTGGTTGATGACGATGTAAGAATCATCTTCCCTATTGTACTGTTTTACAGGCTTCATTAAAGCATGTTCTTTGGAGTATTTCTCTAATTGACACTGTTTGAATATTTACAAGCTTGTTTTACATGGCTGAAGCTGTCAAGTGTCAAGCATGAAAGCTTTCATCTTTGAGTGTACATTAAACATGAATTAGTATAGGAAAAAGTAAAAGAAATGTTTTATGGATTCGATGATTAGCTATTACCCGAAGTGACATGCTGAATGATCTTGTAATTTCGCTGAATTGAAAAGATGTTTACCTTAACACTAGTAAGTTTTGTAATGGTATCAATTAACTCAAAGATTGTTATCTTTCACGTATATGTAATATATGCCATCAATCTTTCATGATCTGTGGCAACTTGGTGTGAATACTCGGAGTTGTTGATGAATTGTTTGTGTACGCAAGCTATCTCTGCAAAATATTACCTGAATTTGATGGTCTGCTTTCAGACTAGTGGTCTTCGCTCTCACACTTTGTCAATGCTCGTGAATGACACTCCTGGAGTTCTCAACATAGTAACTGGTGTTTTTGCTCGAAGAGGCTACAATATTCAAGTATATTAACTGCTAATAAACAGATCAATGTGTGTTTTTTTTATTTTCTCTTTGAAGGATGTCTCTGCAGCTGATTTCCTTTTCTGACCTGCATGTCAGAGTCTAGCTGTTGGTCATGCTGAAGTTGAGGGGCTTTCTCGCATTACCACTGTTGTTCCTGGTACAGATGCATCCATCAATAAGCTGGTCCAGCAACTTAGCAAGTTGGTAGAGCTTCATGAGGTGAGAGGATCCTAAACTTGAGAGTAAATTTTCAACTTTTAAGGTTAAGAGTATTTGCCAAGTTTAACTCATAATTCTTCTAGCACTGCTAGTATGTGTCTTCATGATGTACAGACTTGATTTTTCTTTTCTGCATTTTGCTTGTCCAAAGTCAGGCCTTAATTGCATGGAGGGTAGTTAGCAAAGCTCATTATTGCAATGATCTGCCAAGAGGCTTCTTGAACTTTCTGGAGTAGCTGAAAGTTCGTGAGGCTGTGGAACTCATCTTCCTTTTTGCTTTGACATTTGTTTCTTAATATTTTTGCAGAAATCTGGGATGCCATCTTATGGATATTCATGTTTTGGTCTTTTATTGTGTTGCACTTGCATTGGTGTAGTAATCAGTTTGGAATTTCCCTCTTCCTCCATTTTTCATTCTTGTTCTCTGTAAAAGGGATTTCTTGGGCAATGTCATTAGATTTTAACATGTTATTCCTCATTGCAGGTTCGGGACCTCACACATATGCCATTTGCTGAGAGGGAACTAATGTTGATTAAGATTGCTGTTAATGCTGCTGCTCGACGCAATGTTCTGGATATTGCCAGCATTTTTAGAGCCAAAGCTGTTGATGTGTCTGATCATACCATCACTCTCGAGGTTGGAGTTCTTATAGTAATTCAGTTTTTACTTTCCATTCAGGGCACCAACGCCCTTGGTAGCCTCCCTTGTATATTTGCTTCCGTCTTGTTTAGTATGGGGCATATTTGACTTTTTCTCATCTGTTGAAAATATGTGCATATTACCTGTCGAAAAGCATTATGGATGCTAAATCTGGATATTAGCTATATAAAGGTTAAATGTATTTTTTTTGCTTGTCCTGTGTGTTGGTAGTTCATTTTTCAATGCACTGCAACATTTCGTGCAAACTCTTTTCTTAACTGAGCAGCTTCTTTTATCCAAGTCCTATCCCACAATAATTTTATAGTTTATCCATTTTTGTAATGCACTTATATCTAAAGGTGGAGTTCTCAGCCTTTTGAAGGCCGAAGGGGAGACTTGAGTCAGAGTCTTGCCACCATGACCACCCACTAGAGTATTATTTGAAATATTATTTAGAATAGTTACTGTAGCACTTTTTGTGATGTGATGTATGCGAGATAAAAAAAGGTAGTTGGGAATGTAAAAAGGTGGATTGGAAAATGTGTTTATGATACAAGTGAAATACTATTTGGAAAATTTTGCTATCCAAACAAACCCAAAGTGTTTTCAGAGTTTGATGAACTGGAATCCTTCATGCTCTTTAACTAGTTTTGTTTCTTATGATGTGAACTATTGTTATCCTCATTGTGGCTGGTAGGCTGAAAGATATAAGTTGTGATTTTTAAAGAGAGCGCTTTATCTGATTAGGAATTTAGAATACATGTGATTTAAAGGGAAGAGATATTTGGGGCTGCCAAAGTCTCTGTTCCTGTTGTTGGTTCAGATTGAATAATTTCTCAATTTTTTGTAATTTGTGGTCAAGTTGACATCTGGTTCTTATCCTTTGTGTTTTGTAGTTTGCATATGCTTCAACAATTTTTCAGTACATCTACCTTTTTAAAGAACCTTATCAATATTTAGTCTAGTTGGCAGAATAGGATATTGTTAATTCAATAAACTGAGCAATTTGGTATTCAATGGAACAACTGCTGAGTCTCAGTTTTGGTAGTGCTTTACCATCCTGACATTGGCAATTTGTTTCTGTGGAATAACGATATAAAAACATGACTTTTTGCATAATGGAAAGTACAGTAATTTCACAAGTGGATTGCTGGAAATTAGTATATTGTGTCAGTAAGAAAAGTTCAATATAGAATTCAAATGAGCAACTTTTTCTACAGTTACAACCAGTTTTGTATTTTATTTTTGTTTTTGAACTAATTCCCAGTTTACCGTTCAAAACACATGATGATCCCTAAGTAGCATTTAATATTTTGACGTGTGTATGAGTTTTACATCTTGTACTCTTCACTTCAATAGTGAATTGTGTGCAACTGTCATGTGGAAGTAATAGGCACTACTGCTCGAGGAAGGTTGAGATATACTCTTTCTATACAAGCAAAGAATAAATGTCAGTTAGGTCAAATTTGTGGATTTTGAATGTAAAAAGAGATCCAAAAGTGCTGTAGGTTTGAAAAAGATTTTCTGGAAATTTTTGTGCTTTTGTTTGATGGTCATTTTGCTACACTTGGTGCAGTGCTAGGGTTTCTATACCAGTTTGTGGCTCTTTTCCTTCCCTCTTTTCACTCTTTTTAAGTGCAACACTTTTTTTTGGGTGTTCTTCCAGCTTACGGGAGATTTGGACAAGATGGTTGCTTTGCAAAGATTATTGGAGCCTTATGGCATTTGTGAGGTTTGTTTCTCATCTATGGTCTTGTTCAACTGATTTTGTAGCAAATTTAGATATTAGCACTATAATAGGAAATAAAATGCTGAGTAGGATTACAAATCTTTTTTTTTTATCAGGTTTGGATGATGTTTACTCATGTTAGTGTGATAGGCTATTCAATATGTTTCCTGGAATTATTTATTGGTCAATTTTGCGATAGCGTGAGCAGTTTTTGGTGGATGTCATGTATGTATCTGAACTTCCTTTCATCAGGTGGCCCGAACTGGTCGTATTGCACTTGTGCGTGAATCTGGAGTGGACTCGAGGTACCTTCGCGGATATTCTTATCCAGTGTAAATTTGGACATTCTGCAGCATCTCCGTTTCAATTTTGTAAGTACCATGGCGTGGCGTTTTATAGATGGAATGATCACAGGACGTATGTATTGACATCATTGTTTTCATATGATTGAAAAAGTAGTTTTTAGAAATTTGGAGCTGCACATCAGGCCTACTTGTGAGTTTTTAATCATCTTTGATTTTGTCGTGACTTTACCGGGTACTGGATACATTTGATATGCATTTTATACCATTCTCTTTAAGCAGCAATCTAATGGAATGTAGTTTTCGGTGATGTTGTAACCCCTGCAGATTGGATTAAGTTCCAAATGGGTCATTAGTAAGAAATTCGACTAACCAAAATTTTGGTAGTCAGAATAAGATCTCTTTTACCTTGAATTCCTGCAGTATGGGAGAGTGAACTGTGAAGGTGATTGTGAATTCATTGTCTGGTCTGATGAAATATGGGAAATGAGAGAATGGTCATGCTGGCCTGTCTAATTCTTCCTTGCTTCCTGTACTGACCAATGTGAATTGCACATACCAATTCACTGATAAGGCCCTATTTGGTTCAGACAATTCTTTTCTAATTATTTTGATAACTATTTGAATGATTTATGGAAAATATCACTCAAGCAACGGATATTATTCATGTGCTAAATAAAGAACACTTCTGAGCATATTGTAGGCAGAGCATATTTGTCATTATTTTGTCGTTGCTAGAGAAAAGTTGATGAACCAAGTGCTTCTTAGGGGTTAATGCCTCGTTTAGCAGATGAAGTATTTTCTAGATTTTCTTTTGCTTTATCCTTTTCTCGCAATTTTAACTGTTCTTACTTTTTACTGATCTGTTAACACCCTAAAGATTCCGAACAATTTATTGAAAGCCATCTGTATTTACATGTCAAGGTTGTGGAGTTTAAAGCAAAATGCTGCATCTTCCTTCATTATTATGGCAAAATCTTGTTGGTTCAGTATCTGTAACACAGAACAGCACCAATTGATCTTTTCTGTAGTCAAAAAAACAAAACAAGATTACAAAAAGTGCTGCTTCTGGGATCAGAAAAACAGTCTGAGATTCTGTATATAATTTGACAAGAAGATCCAGTAGATAAGACAAAACCAAGCATCGAAGCTGAAAAGCACTTTCACATGACATGCATCACTGATTGATTATTCACAGGAGACATCCACAACTTGCTTCCCAGCATTGCCTGATGAGATACCAAGTATATATTGCCTCCTGATATCCAACAATATATGCTAGACAAAACCATAGCACAAGACTAGAAAAGTACAATTCCAGATGATATATACATCATCCACGGGTAACGGACACTACCTGCTTCCCAATGTTGAGCCCTGAGAACAGCCCTATCAAAGAACTTGGGGCATTCTCGAGGCCTTCAGCTATGTCTTCTACATAAGTGATCTTCCCCTCTTTTATCTGTGGGATAATCATTTCCAGGAATTTAGGATAGAGATGATAGTGATGAAACACCAGAAACCCTTCCATTCGTATTCCCTTTCTGACTATGCAAAACAGATTCTGAACTCCTTCCGGCTGCTCAAGATTGTATTGTGAAATCATGCCACAGGCGGCAATGCGGCCGTTGAGGCTCATGTTAAGAAGCACGGCATCAAGCATCTTCCCTCCTACATTCTCGAAGTAAATATCAATGCCATCCGGAAAGTACCTGGAATATCAATATTGCAGTAAGCAGTCCACATCTTTCTAGATGCAGAAACTAGGAAGTATTCAGGCAAATGGAAGTATCGGGCGTCTTTGCAGGTAGTTGGAATGATGCTAAGAAACAAGAACTAAAACTGACAATTTTGGAAGATGAACATGCTTTATTCGAGTAAAATGTCGTCTTCATCAAGAATTATGCAGTTCCAACTGGTAACGGTCCAAAGGAAAAGCAAATTTTAAGGGCTTTTTCTTGAAGTCCCCAATAATCCACACACTATGGAAGCTGACCTTTTCAGAGCCACATTCAAGTCCGCCTCTTCTTTATAGTTGAAAGCTTCATCAAACCCGAACTTGTTCTTCAGCAAATCAACCTTAAAAATACGTCAATAGCAGCAAAGACAAGTCGAGTGAGTGTTAATTGGTCTTTTAGGCTTTTAGATGCACATATCATAATCATCATATAATACCTTTCCTTGAAGAAGTAGCTACCATGCCAAATGACTTCAGCAGATCAGTAGGTACATATGGAGCAGTAAAAAGTCTTGAGGCTAAAACTTCTTGTGAACTGTAAAGCTAACGAAAGTCTTAAACATGGTTCCCATTTCCAATTTGGTTTTTTCAAGAACCTACTCTGGGATTACATGTAGTTACAGCCTTACAGGTCATAAATGCGTTTATTCAGCTTTCATTTTTCAACAGGTCGGACATAACATCCAAAATTTTCAGGCATTCATTCAAAAAGATGCAAAACCACCAAGGTTAAAGCCTTAAAGGAACTCATCACCTGCTTTGACTTTCCAACTTTTAGCTTCTTATATCTGCTCGCACTCAGGAGGAACATGAAAAATTCTTACATTAGCTTCTTACATTTTTTTTAGCAGATTACTTCAATCTTGAATATCATTTGATTGCAGTCATATGAAAAGAAGGGTATTTTGAGCTCAAATAGTTTCTCACCCCCAACCAATAATTAGGAGAAATTCACTTGGGTAGACCTCTCAAAGCACTGACCTTTTCTTTGCTTCCAGCACTTCCAACGACATAACAGCCAAATAACTTTGCAAATTGACCAACGAGTTGGCCAACTGCTCCAGAAGCGGCAGAAACAAAGACACGTTCTCCCTTCTTAGGAGAGCATACCTCAAAAAAACCAACGTAAGCAGTCATGCCGGGCATACCTGTTAGCAACTCAAGGCAAATTAGGCATTTCATGGAGATACTAATTAAGAGCCCCCGGGGGGTTGGAAACTATTGCTTTACAAGTAATAAAAAGGACCATAATATGCATAACAATCTGTACAAATGATCAGTTAGTGGAACATCATCCAGACGTAAAACACTTGGATTACTGGCTCATTGAGCTAATAAATTGCAGGACTGTTGTCTTCTGTAAGACATATTAAATTGAACATATTTTAAGAAAAACATTGCTTTAATTTTAATTTTTTTCCTTTACTAACCAATCAAGGAATCACATTTTCACCATAAAAATAAAATTAAAAGAATAGGGAAATTTTGAGAAACTGACCCAGGATGCCTGTATAGTAGGACAGAGGCACATCTGTGTGCTGGATTTTAAAGAGAACCTCTGTGGCAGTAATAATGCTGTAATCTTCCCATGTAGTGATTCCCCAAACCAGATCACCTTTCTTGAAGTTTGGATGACTAGAATCCAGAACTTCAGCCACTCCGTATCCCACTATAGGCTGCAATGAAAACCAATGTCATCAGGTATTGAGCTTGGCTTACTAACAAAAGGTCAAGAGTTTTTCCTTTCAATTGAATCATTAATTACTCTCAACATTCCCTATCATGCAGACAATCAATTCAGGTAATTGTTAAATATTGGACATGAGTTAGTGAGCCAGTAAAGCAAATTACAACCAACTTCCAACTATGGTTAGTAACATATTCAATAAAAAGAATAGCTCTTCTACTGCAAATGTATAACAAAAACAACCAACTTCAACTATGGTTAGTGAGGCAAACGCAAAAGGAAAGAAATAAAGATTGTATGGAGAAAATGGCACTATTCACGACTGAACTATTTATTTTATTTAGTCAAATTGGTCCGTTAACTTATTAAAACATGTACGTTTCAATTTTCATCAGTTGAGTGAGCAAAAGTTCTTGTCTGGATCGAAGTTTTCCAAAGAAAAATTTTTATATTTTTTGTGATCACATTTTTCAATTACTTTTTTATCTCACGTATATCAAATCGATACAGACTCACAGTATATTTTTCTACAAAAAAAATCCAGAAAATAACAACCCAAACGGGAGTTTTTTTTACTTATTGAATGACCAAAAATGTGTTTATGTATTAGTTGGTGACCATTTTGACTAAATAAAAAGTTAAGTAACTAGGGAATTCTTAACAATTTAATAACTATTTGACCATTTGATATATACATACATACGTATGTATAGGACGTGACTTACAGAGCCAGGAGTGAAGGAATCAACGTACTGTCCTTCAAGCTTGCTCATGCGGGATCTCATGTAGGGATCACAGGACAAGTACAAATTTTTGACTAAGATTGCTACTGAAGAATCACCCTCCGAAAGCTTTAACTTCAAACTAGTAGTTTTCACCTCCATATCACTCTCTTTTGGGAAGCCACTCACATAGTTCTTCAGTATAACTTGCTTATTGCACACTTCTACTTCACCCATTTTTCCTGAATTCTCTACCCCAAAAGAAAACGACCCTTTTCTTCTCTCAACTTAATTTTGGTGGGTTTTTGGCCTCTTTGGAATTGGAAAATGGGAGATTGAAATCCGTGAATGGTGGAAAGTGCTAGCGCCTGTGCTTTCTTATATTCTACGTGGGAGCAGAGAGCAGAGTTTTTTAATAGCTGGCGGCTGTTGGTAATGTGTATTATTGCATCATGGATGATGAATTGATCGCCGGTAGTATTTTAATGAACAGAGGGGCCATTACTGTTTGGATTTATCTTTGTTATTCAGTCAGTGTAAAGAACTTTTTATACAGGATTGGATGGATGAATCATGAAACCAATCTATATTTGGATTGAAATTCATCTGGTTATTCACAGGTACGTACACTTGTTAGTGTTAAAAAATGTTAATAGTTATAGAGTAAAAATAATTAGCTAAAAAAGTGATCCTATTTGACAAAAAAATGATATGTTCTTGTCCCTTATTTTATTATTATGGGGTTGATTAAGAGAGCGTGTTGTTGCTTAATTAGTAACGATTTGGCCCTTATATTATGAGGATTGTCAAGTTCGAGTTCAGTTGCCATCATGGTTCAAAGACTTGATCAAAGATCGAGATGACTCGGTCGAGTCATCATCGGAATGAGGTTTTTCGATCGGATACCAGAACGAGATAATTCTGAAATAATGAATGGTCAAAAACTCGGTTAAAATGTCTCTGAAATGGATAGAAACGGCCAAATCGGCCCGAGTCATCTAGAGTCAATTTGAATTTTTATTATTTTTACTAATTTTTTATTATTTTTTTATCATTTTTTTAATAATTTTTAGAATATTAAATATTTTAAAAATTTACGTCTTATCGAGATCGCGATTAATATGTCAAGATCGATGTGAAACGGTCTGGACCGCGAGATTGACCTTGACCTTGAGCCATGCTGCCACTTAAGGCAACATCTCAATGTAATTGGTATGTAAAAATCATTACGACACTTGGTGCACCAATAGCATTGAATTCGCACTCGGGTCATGATCGACTTGCAATGAACATCACATAAAAAATAATAATAAAGTTTCTAACAAAAGTATAGAATAAGTTTTGCTCATTCTCATTTTTATTTTAGCTTATGATTTACCACTTCTCATACGTGATCTCGTAAAACTGTCTATTGCCATAGCTCTTGATCTATAAATTTTTGTATAAAGAAACGGAACATAAAACATCTAGGAATGCTGAGGTCGTGTGAAAGAAATAAATTGTGAATGGGAGGTGCAGGCAGTCTAGGCTTTCTTATTTTCAATAAAATCAGATGGAAAAGGAGAATTTATGCAGGATTAATACCTGAGGGAAGAAGGGGGGAACACATTGTCATGTTAAGTAACAATTAAAAAGAAAAGGATTGTGTGCATGTGTGTGTGTATTGGGCAAAATGAATTTTTTAATTGATAAAGAAAATGAGAAGCTTACACACAGTAGCTACAGCTACCTGTACATTGCAGAAAGCAAAACGCTATCAATACAACTCACTATATAGAGGATGGCTAATGCCTATCAACAGCACTTGTGGGAAATACCACATTCAAGGATCAGCTTACAGATTTCTTTGGTTCTGGAGACACCTCTCCTGGAGGTTCCTGTGTGCGTCAGTGCTTCAACCATGTTTGTGATGATGCCAACTGCAGAAAAACGTCTCTTCTGAAAAATTGCTTCATTTCTAGCTCTCTACACGTAGTAGACTGTAACAGCTAGATCTAGCCCACGGAATTTATCCACAAGTGTATTTGACTTCCAATGCTAACATAGGCAACTAAATTCCACAGAGCAAGGGTGTGAACCCCTGAAAGCAGAGCATAAGGCATATTTTGCACTCAAAAGATGGGTGTTCGAAAGACTTCTCTGCACCATTACATAAAACACAGTCAGAAGAGCCATTCAAACATCCCAATCTTCTCATTTTGTCTTTCGTATACAATCTCCTTGCACATAGCAGCCACAAGATAAAAGAGAACTTGGGCACAGAACTTGGGTATAGACCCCTTATCCCAAACCAGTTTATGACAGGGAACATTATTTCGAGCAGGACAAAGAACTTTCAAAGCTGATCTAACTGTAATGCATCCGGTGCTGCTAAGCAACCAGATAGCAGCACCATCTACATCAGGCACAGCAACAAGCTCACAAGGAGTGAGCTGCTGAAGTCTCGTTACTGAAGTAGCATATCTCCTGCCACAGGGCACCATTTCCCATCCAAAATTATAATTCTCAAATTAAAAGGTTTTAAAACATAGTAGACAGTCATTGCAAGATTTCGTGCAGACGCTTTTCTTAAGCGAGCAGCTTGGCTTAAAATGCATGTGATTCGAAGGGAACAAAGACCTTTGCATACCTTTAACTAAAGCATCCTTGTCAGGCAGTTCTCCATTTAGTACAAGCTGTTGTTCACTATGTTTGTCTCACTAGAGAGAAGTTGATGAACCAACAGCTCCTTAGTTTTTAGTGCCTCAATTGGCAGTTGAACTATTTTCTCAATTTTCTTTCTTTTCCTCACAACTTTAACTGTACCTATTTGTTAACACCCATGGGATTCCAAACGATTTACAGAAGTCATCTGTTTTTCCATGCCAAGTCTCTGGAAATAATGCAAAATGCTGCATCTGTCATTCTTAAGGCAAAATGCTGTTGATTGATATCTGTAACACAGAAAAGCACCAACTGTTCTTTCCTGTACTCAACAGACCACAAAAAGATTAGATTAATGCTGCTATTGGGCTCTGAAAAGCAGTGAGATTCTATTTATATATTTGACAAGATGCCAGGTCTATAAGACAAAGCCAAGCACCAAAGCTGAAAGCACTTCCGTGAGTTCCACTCGACACACATTATTAAACGTTTGCAACAGCTACTATTTGCTTCCCAGCATTGCACGAGATACCAAGTATACTAGACAAAACCAAAGCACAAACTGTGAAAAGGACAATTCTAGATGATGTACACTATCCACAGGTTGCGCCCTGAGAATAGCCCTAGCAAAGCACGTGGGGCATTCTCAAGGCCTTCAGCTATGTCTTCCACATAAGTGATTTTCTCTTCTTGTATCTGTGGGATAATCATTTCCAGGAACTGAGGATAGAGATGATAATAATCAAACACTAGAAATCCATCCATTCACATTCGCTTGGAGATCAAGCAAATTAGATTGCGAACTCCTTCTGGCTGCTCAAGATTATATTGTGTAATCATGCCACGAGCAGCAATGCAGCTATGGAGGGTCATGTTAAGAAGCATGGCATCAAGCATCTTTCCTCCTATATTATCGAAGTAAATTTCAATACCATCTGGAAAATACCTGCAAAATCAAGATTCAAGTCTACATTCTTCTAGCCGTAGAAAGTATGGAGACAAATTGGACATCACCTTGATGTCATGTTCGCCACAAGTGACGAAGCTTTCAACTATAAAGAAGAGGCGGAATTGAATGTGGCTCTGAAAAGGTCAGCTTCCATAGTGTTGGATTATTGGGGACTTTAAGACAAAGCCCTTAAAACTTGCTTTTCCTCTGGACCGTTACCAGTTGGAACCGCATAAGTCTTGATGAAGACAACATTTTACTCGAATAAAGCATGTTAATGTGCCACTGAGTGGTATTCCTTAGCTCAAAACACATTTTTCAGATTATCACGAATTAATCCATCTTTCCAAAATTGGCACTTTTAGTTCTTGTTCCTTAGCATCATTCCAACTACCTGCAAAGACGCATGATACTCCATTTGTCTCGGTACTTCCTAGTTTCTGCAGCTAGAAAGATGTGGACTTCTTACTGGAATATTGATATTCCAGCAACTTTCCGGGTGGTATTGATATTCCTAAGTACCTGGAAAGCCACCACCTGTACTACAAAAGTTTCCTATCTCCACCATTTTTATTAGCTTAGAGTTTTATCTTCTAAGTTGATTTGTGGAATTCTCTGTTTAGACCTTAAAATGGGAACATTATTTTCATGCATGTTTCGACCTTTTTCTTCTTATGCCATGTTTGTCATTCCTGTTGCCTTTCCTGCTAAAGTCATGCAGAGGGTGATATTTTACTGATTCCAACTGTTCTTTTGCTATGTCAACCTTCCGATTTTCAACTTTCTGCAATAATACATAGATAAGTGCATTAAGTTCTTCATACAATTATCCCATAATCCACCAAATAATTCACTAGAGTCTACACTTACAAGAGCCTTATCATAATTTGCAATTTGTTGCTTGCAAAGCCTGAGCTCCATCTCAAGTGCACTAATCCGAGACTCGACAGGTACATTACATTGCTCAACCATCTGCTTTTGTGTACCTCGAACTACCTCTGGTTGCCACACTTTCAACGCAGCCGATGCTTGCCTGATGGTATGCAAACATTCCAATTGCTAGTGCATGAGCCCATAATGTTCCAATTTCAAAGAAGAACAAAATAAAATAATAGACTTTGCAAAGTGGAATTTTAGATTAAATCAATTCCAATCACCAAAACTAGACAAACATTTAGTGCAAAATTCTGCTGAACGTGAGCACAAAACATTGTTTTTTACTTTACTAACACCAAAATAATAATTAGCAATATCAGCAGTTAAACTGCTGATGAAGTCAACGTGGCATATGGTGCAGAAAAGCTCCAATAGATTATTACCCACAGAAAAGAATCCAGGCTATTCATTTGTATGTTGGTTACAACTTATTACCTGACTCTGCGCAAGTTGAGTAATTCAGCAACTGTTATCCTCATTTTTTCCCTTTCCTGAGCTAAGTGAAGCTCCATTTCACGAATCTTTCTGGAGGACTCAGCTACTTCGCTTTCAATTCTGAGAATAATTCTTCTATGAGCCAGGCGCTTCTGCTCTCGGTCCCTCTCATACCTGTTTCCATTACCCACAATCAAATACCAACAACTTTAAGTATCCTTCAATTGAATCCCAAGCAGGAAACAGTTAAACCAAAAAGGGGCTCTGAAAATTGTTGCTATCAACGTAAAAAGTAATGCAGCCACTAAGTTCTTCCAAGAGAAATCGACGATAGCAGGGACATTTACTCCAACTACTTGTCAACAGAAGCATTAAATTTATAGCAAAAAAACAAATCTTTAAACACTAGCAATGCAGCATGCAACTATTAAAGGAGCCCAAAAAAAACCCGCTTTTTTCTTTTTTTAACCTCAAAAAGAGTGGAACAATTAAGTAGCTGAATTCAGAAAAAAAAAAAAAAAAAAAACAGGGACGAGAACGAAAAAAAAAAGGATGGAGAAAATTCAGAGTTAAACCAGCACTAGTACCTGATTTTGTAGAGGGCTTTCAACGAAGAAGAAGAAGAAGAAGAAGACGAGGCGGAGGTAGAATTAAATGAAGCATTGGAAGGAGGAGGAGGGAAATCGGAGAGGAGCAGAGACGACCAGAGAGAATCTTCAGAGGATAGTCTGTGGAGGCGTCTGCAAGTGATGGAGAGGCAGCAAAGGTCTCTGTAGGTGAGGCGACAAGGAGGAGGATTTGAGGCTGAGGCCGAGGCTGAGGTGGTTCCAAGCTCGAGTATTCTTCTCCACAGCTCGTCCGGCAACATCCACCACCCCATCTTCTCCGCTCCAATCCAATCCTTATTATTCTTCTAGTCTAATTCTTCTTTGTGATATGATATTAATCTGGTCCGTCCGATGAAGAAGAAGAAGCCAGTAAGTTGGTTACCTGACCACGCTTCTAAGCTAAACCCACGCTCTTAACATTAATTGGAGGAGAAGAGAAGAGAGGAGAGGGGCGGTGGAAGGGTGGCGACTGGCGAGTATGGGATGACAACAGGCGGTTCTGGGTGGAGCAGCCTGTGCATATTTCGGAAAAAACCGGAAAATTGATCGACCCAATCCAAATCGGATTTCGGATTCCGATAAAATAGAATTCGAAGAGACCGAGATGCCCAGTGGTCATCCCAAGCCTTCTTAGGCTTGGTGATGCGGGAGGTCAAGGATTCGAACTTTACCTCCCATAAAATTTATCACATTATGTGACGGTCTTCATTGACCAACTTCGATGGAGTTTCTACTCACATCGAGTTCCCTCCCCCCTCCCCCCTAGAATAGGCTTAGGTTATAGAACTTTTATCGTATCGACAAAAAAAAAAGAAGAGACCGAGATATAATGTTTGGTAAAACGGTTCGAAACTGAATATATATATATATATATATGGGAAAACTGCAGAAACCTCCCCTGAGATTTCTAACACTAGCATTTACCTCTCCTCTAGTTTAAGAAATAGCATGCAGCACCCTTGAACTTAATGAATATGTTGCAGATTCAGTCCAAGCAGGAAAATGTCCCATTAAAAAATTATTTTAAGGAGTGAGAAAGAAATTTGTGCCAAATTTGCTGCTTGACAAGTAGTATTAGCGAGGGAAAGACAAAGGTATAAAGGATCAAGAAAGTTAAGGGGATGTAAATGCAAACCATTTCCAAGCAACCTGCAACAGCTTCTTCATTGAGGGAAATCAACGGCTAGTTAACAGCTAAATGTGCAGTTTGGTGCACTAACTTTTAAAGAATGGTCTTGATACATGAAACTTTATATTAGCAAAAAAATAAGTTGTTTGTTTCCAACTCAAAACACAGCTGGTTTGATTGACTTCAATTTGGCAACTTGAGGTGAAATATTGTAGCAAACAATTTGCAGTCTTCCAGTCACAAGAGAGCATCATGGAACTCCCCAACATCCTTCACAATAAGGAACAAATATTGCACCTACAATCGAAAGGCAATATTGAAGATCTCTGAGACGGAAAAGAACCTCAACAAGTTATACTTTTGTTGTGCAAAATGCAAGTACTTCCAGTGGTATGAGGGTCCTGAAGAAGAAGAGGCCAGCAGTAGAAGAACTAACACCAATTCAGTTCTGTAATCTCAACAACAGCTGCAAAGGTCTACGGTAATGCAAAGGAAAATGTCAATTGTAGTGGCAAGTGCAGTGGCTGTAAATGTAGCAGTCAACATACTTTTCATCATCAATCTCATAATTGTTACTGTGTATGTTTTCATCAATATTGTGAAGTCAATAGGATGATGTGCAGGTTCAAATATACACATCTAAATATAAGATGTAGCTACAATTCAAATTGGTGTTGCAAGACAAGGAGAGGAAAAGTGGAACATCATGTATGCAGCACCATTTTCAGTTTACATTATAATGCAACCAATTAAGTTTAAATCTACTGTCATCAATGTAAAATCTACTTCATCTAACAATACTTGCAAAAACAGATATGAAAAGCAGTTGCATTACAAGACTAATCCATTAATACAAAAGTGCATTAGAAAAATCCATTACTACAAAAGAGTATCAGAACAATCCATTAATACAAAAGCATGACTGAACAATCCACTAGTTTCAAAATACCATCTGCTGCAATGACTTAGAACAGTTGGTGAGGATTGCAAAGACCTATCAACTCAAATATATATCTGCAACAGTCATATGCAAAACATTCGTATCTATTGACCTAATTAATAGCACACTACTAAGTTGAAACTCAAGCAGTAAGCAGTAAGCAAAAAACTACAGAGTATGCATCAGAATTGCATACTAAAACTGCTGTTGCTGTTGACATTTGTTGACTACAATGCTATAGCTGCATTGATTGAGAAAGATGCAATTGTAGCAACTTAAGATGCTACAATTTGTTGAACTGGAGGAGGTTCAAGAGTTTGAGTGACCTGGGTAGCTGTATTTGAGAAAATCCTCTTGCTACTCCCTTTAGCAGTTGCTCCAGTATTGTACAATGCCCTTCCTCTTTGCACAATCATAGAGATTGAACCTTATACTCAAACATTATACTGAAACATGTATAAAATGCAGTCATTCGAATGAACCTTTTTTTTGAAGCAGTTGCTATGGTCTAAATCTGTTGTTGTACATTCACAATTTCAGGTTGACTTGGAGGAGAAGGATTGCCTCCTTGACTTGAGTGTAGAACAGGCACATTGTCAGAGACATGATCCTAACAGTAAACATAGACAAGTAGTATTAGATATTAGAAGGTTTTAAATGTTACAATCCTGATAATAAATCAACAAAATTTTTACCCAAAGAGTAGCTCCTGACAGGCCTGTGTTTGCAGTCCCTCTTCCTGGTTTGCCTCTTCTATAGCTCAACTGTTATAGAATAAGCTAACATTATTGTATTTTATTTGTTTTCAGTATTATTTTCAGTAGCAAGTTGAGCACATATAAGACCTGTTGGCCATGAGTTACGTTGCCATTCTTCTTCTGGACAGATGTTCTTTGGCATGACCTCTTCTTGTGACCAAAAGATCCACAGTTTCCATACTTGAATCTGCTCGGCCTTTTTGGTTGTGATATAGATTGTCCTTTGTTAAGAGAATATAAGTGTTCTTGTAGATAATAAATTAGTAAGGGTATTTTTGTAAATAGTTTGTTAGGGTTGTACTCCTATAAATACTAGTTGGTCACTCATAATATAGTGACTAGATGTTTTCCTCCCAAGATACCTGTTGACATGGTATCAGAGCAAGAGTCCTAGGGTTTAGGTTAAACATCTAGCAAAAGTACTGTTCACGCTGCACTGTTCATCGCGGCACTGTTCACGCCGGTACTGTTCACGGCGCACTGTTCACGCGTACAGTTCGTCTCGAGTTTTGACCCTTTTTTGGGTTTGAAGTGCTATTCGCTATGGCTGAAAGTTTATCAAAAGGTATTGTGACGTCCACTAATATTATGCCAATGGTGATGCCTCAAATCACAAATTGAAAGTTGAATGATACCAATTATCAACAGTGGTCAAAAGCTGTTAAGATTTATCTGACAGGCTTAGGAAAGCAACGTTATCTCACAGATGACTCTCCTACGGAGGATAGCAAGAAACTAATGTGGATTTAAGAGGATGCCCAAATTCTTGGAGCAATATGGAATTCTATGGAGCCACGAATTGCTTACATGTGTTCTCATTGTGAGACAACAAAAGAAGTTTGGGATTATGTCCGGTTATTATACTGTAGTAATCTTTCACGGATGTATGATATTTCTTTGGAGTATTTTCAGTTGCAACAAGATAACAAGACAGTAACTGAATACTTTGCTGATCTGAAGCGAGTTCAGAAGAATTAAATGCCGTAATGCCTCTCTCAAGTGATATTACAGTTATGCAGAGGCAAAGAGAACAAATGCTTGTGCTCAAATTCTTGGCCGGTCTCAAACCAGAATTTGAACCAATCAAATCTCAAATTTTAGCAGGTGAACAATTACCATCCTTTGCAGAGGCATATGCTCGGGTCTTACGTTCTGTATCTAAGGACAAAGCACAGGGTGATGGTGCTCTAATTAATGACAAATCTGCGTTAGTTGCTAACAATGGTCGGATAGAGCAACTTAACTTGGGACGTGGCTCTCGTGGAGGAAGAAGTAGATGAGGTCGTGGAGGTCGAGGCACCCGTGAGTGCACTCATTGTGGTTTGAAGAATCACACTCATGATACTTGTTGGGATTTACATGGAAAATCACCTCGGTTTGCTAATGCGGTTACCATTAACCAAGCTGAATCAAGTTCTTCAGCACAAGGGTCCCAGAAAACTTTTACCATATCCGAGGAAGATTATGTCAAATTTCTGCAATACCAAACTGCTAATCACACATCTCTTCCCTCTGCTTCTTTAGCACAAAAAGGTAATGCTATGGCTTGTCTCTCCACTTCCAAAAATTTTGACTCATGGATCATTGATTTCGGAGCTACTGATCATATGTCAGGTACCTCTAGAAATTTTTCTAATTTTCAAGAGTCTACTTCCTTCCCTCATGTTACTTTAGCTGATGGATCTATAACTAAAGTTAAAGGACTAGGCACTGTAGAAATTAACCCATCTCTTCCGCTGCCTTCTGTTCTTTACGTACCAAATTTGCCTTTTAATCTAATGTCAGTTAGTAAGCTTACCAAATTTCTACAGTGTTCAGTTATTTTTTCTCCTGATTTTGTTGTTATTCAGGATTTGAAGACAAAGAGAACGATTGGTGGAGGGCGCGAGCATAATGGTCTTTATTTTCTCAACTCTAATGGTCCGATTGCGTGACCTGCTACTGTTTCTCCTCTTGAAATTCACTGTCGTTTGGGCCATCCGTCTCTACAAAATTTGAAGAAGTTGGTTCCTACATTGAGTCAGTTGTCTTCATTAGAATGTGAGTCTTGTCAATTAGGAAAGCATCATCGTGTTTCTTTTGCCCCTAGGGTCAATAAACGGGTTTCGGAACCCTTTTTGTTAGTTCATTCTGATGTTTGGGGTCCTAGTCGAGTCACTTCAAAGTTAGGTTTTAAATATTTTGTAATCTTTGTTGATGATTTTTCAAGAGTTACATGGCTTTATTTAATGAAAGATCGTTCAGAACTATATTCCATTTTTTGTGCATTTGTTACAGAAATAAAGAATCAATTTGGTGTATCTGTACGTATACTTCGCAGTGATAATGCGAAAGAATATTTTTCCACTCCTTTTAATACCTTCATGACTAAGTCCGGTATTATTCATCAATCCTCTTGTCCTCACACTCCACAACAGAATGGAGTTGCTGAAAGAAAGATTGGACACTTAATCGAGGTTGCTCGGACACTTATGTTGCACATGAATGTGCCCAAACAATTTTGGAGTGATGCAGTTCTAACTGCATGTTATTTAATTAATCGCATGCCATCTACTATTCTTGGAGGTCAATTACTTCACTCCATTCTTTTTCCTCATGACCCTGTGTTTAAATTGCCTCCTCGTATTTTTGGATGTGTGTGCTTTGTTCATCAGCTTGCTCCCGGGGTGGATAAATTAGATTCTCGTACTATTAAGTGTATTTTCTTAGGATACGCACGAGCGCAAAAAGGGTATAGATGTTACAGTCCAGTTTTAAATCGATTTTTTACTTGTGCTGATGTTTCTTTCTTTGAATCCACTCCATATTTTATCAAACAAAGTATGTCTTGTGAGTTAGACCAGTGTCACTCTTTTTTCTCTCCTGTTTTACCAGTCCCTTCCCCTTTATTACCTGAGTTATCTAATCCACCAGATTCCATAGCTCGATTATCTCGTCATCATCTTCAAGTTTACTCTCGTCGTTCCATGGTTGAGAAAGTTCCTGATATGCCACACACTTCACCAATTAACTCTCACTCTTCAAATCCAGGTATGATGCCCTCCTCTGAGTTAGATCTTCCTATTGCTTTACGCAAAGGTAAGAGACATTGTACTTCCCATCCTATTTCTAATTTTGTTTCTTATTCTCATCTCTCTATGTCATATTTTTCTTTTGTTGCTTCCCTTGATTCTATCTCCATCCCTAAGTCTATTACCTATGCTCTTAATCATTCTGGTTGGAGATTAGCCATGCAAGAAGAGATGTCTGCTTTGAAACAAAATGGTACTTGGGATCTTGTCCCTTGTCCTTCGGGTAAGCCTGTTGTTGATTGTAAATGGGTGTACACTATAAAAGTGCAGCCTAATGGTTCTATTGATAGATTAAAGGCTCGTCTGGTAGTTAGAGGATTTACTCAAGTGTATGGAGTGGACTACTTAGAAACATTTTCTCCTGTTGTAAAGATTACCTCTGTTCGTCTTCTTATCTCTTTGGCAGCCACTTATAATTGTCCATTGCATCAGTTGGATGTGAAAAATGCATTTCTGCATGGAGATTTGGAAGAAGAGTTATATATGGAACAACCTCCTGGATTTGTTGTTCAGGGGGAGAATCCGCGGTTGGTTTGTCGTTTGAAAAAATCCTTATATGGATTGAAACAGTCTCCGAGAGCTTGGTTTGGCCGGTTTAGTAGTGTTGTCATGGAGTTCGGTCTGACAAGATGTGGAGTAGATCATTCTGTATTTTATCGGCATTCTAATGCTGGTAAAATTTTATTAGTTGTTTATGTGGATGACATTGTGATTACAGGTGATGATGTTGTGGGGATCCAGAAGCTTAAATCCAATCTGCAGTCAAACTTTCAGACAAAGGATTTAGGTCATCTACAGTATTTTTTGGGTATTGAGGTAGTTCGGTCTAAATATGGGATTTATTTATGTCAAAGGAAATATGTACTCGATATGTTGAGTGAAGTTGGGATGTTAGGTTGTCGACCTGTGGATACTCCTATGGATCCCAATGTGAAATTAGCAGGAGATCAAGGTGCATTACTTGATGATCCTAAGCAATATCGAAGACTTGTGGGTAAATTAAATTATCTCACTGTAACGAGACCTGACATTTCGTTTGCAGTGAGTGTTGTGAGTCAATTTCTTGATACCCCTCGTACTAGTCATTGGGATGCTGTTATACGGATTCTCAGGTATCTTAAGAGTGCTCCTGGAAAAGGGTTGTTGTATCAAAATCATGGACACACTGATATTGAAGGATATAGTGATGCAGATTGGGCTGGTTCTGCCTCAGATCGAAGATCGACTACAGGATATTGTGTGTTTGTTGGTGGTAATTTAGTGTCGTGGAAGAGTAAGAAGCAAACAGTTGTATCCAGATCAAGTGCAGAATCTGAATACCGCGCTATGGCTCACACTGTGTGTGAGTTGGTTTGGTTGAAGAGCATGTTACTTGAACTTGGGTTTGAGCATAAACAGCCTATGAATTTAGTATGTGATAATCAGGCGGCTGTTCATATTGCGTCTAATCCAGTGTTTCATGAAAGGACAAAACATATTGAAGTTGATTGTCATTTCATTCGAGAGAAATTGCTTGACGGGGTCATCAAGACATCTCATGTACCGTCTGTAGATCAATTGGCTGATGTGTTTACCAAGAGCTTAGGGGGCTCTAGGGTGAAATACCTTTGTAACAAGTTGGGTGCTTATGATATATATGCTCCAACTTGAGGGGGAGTGTTAAGAGAATATAAGTATTCTTGTAGATAATAAATTAGTAAGGGTATTTTTGTAAATAGTTTGTTAGGGTTGTACTCCTATAAATACTAGTTGGTCACTCATAATATAGTGACTAGATGTTTTCCTCCCAAGATACCTGTTGACATCCTTCATCATGTTCTCTTCTCCTGTTCACCTTTGGTCTACCTGGAGCTCTCCTCAAAGGAGGAGGCAAGACTGTTGAAGAGGTAACATGTGGCATAGGTGGCCACATCTTCTCATCCGAAATTGGATGAATCATACTTGCATATGTCTTTAAGTACATATCTCTTGAGAACCAATGGTCACAATAGAACTCCAGCTTCTGTCTCTTGTAAATAATCCCAATGAAGCATACTTACAAAGAAGTCCTGAAATTTGAAAAGTTCAACAATCACAACTTTTAGCTGGTAAATTGATTGTGTAAGACCTGTTCATATTCTCCACTTCAAATATGTCATCACTTGCCATAGTGAGTTGACATTGTCTTCATGCTTGTCCTATTTTTTGTAGTTTATCCACCATCTTTGGGGTGACAACAGTGGTTAGTGCGCACCCTTTCTGATATCTCTTATGCATTTTCTTCATGAACTTCTTCCTAAGTCCCTCAACCAGTGTCAAGATAGGTTTCCTTCTTAGCTCACCTACGTATGCATTAAAGGACTCAGTGCAGTTATTTGTGACCTGATCTCAATTAATTCCAGTATTAAAGGTATATCTACACCAAGTTATTTTGGAAATTTTCTTCAAATATTTCCAAACTTCTATGTTTAGCTCCTTTATGTTGGCCATGGCTTCATTATGCCCTGTAATGTCAAAACTTTTTGCTGCTCTCCAGAACAGGTTACTGAGCAAAATACCAGGAAATTGAGCTTTAAAATTGCTGCAGATATGCCTATAGGAATGCCTTCCACTAGCAACATGCACTATCTCTTCATAAGCAAGATTCAAGCCCTAAAATGAAAACCAACAAATTATATTGTTACACTGATGATTAACAGAATCAGAACTGAACAAAACTATTGCAGAATGAATGTACCTTTTGCCTGTCACTCATGAAAGTTAAATGACCATTCTCTCCAAATGGCCCAAAGAACTCCTCAAAGTAATGGAAAAACCAACTCTAGATTTCTTTATTTTCACACTCAGTCACAGCAAATGTAATAAGAAAAATGCTATTGTTAGCATCTAAAGTAATTGATGTGAGAAGTACACCACTAAAGAGACCTTTCAAAATACATCCGTCAAAACCAACAAAAGGTCTACAGCCTTCAACAAATCCACTTCTTAGAGCTTTGAAACTAATAAATATTCTTAGAAATCTTGGCTCAACAAGGAGAGTAAGCCTACCATACTGTATTTTGCAGATGCTATGTGGATTGTATTTCCTGAGGAGTTCTGCATACTTTGGCAATTTGCTGTAGGATTCATTATGATTGCCTTCAATCTCATTTCTTGCTTTTGAAAGTGCTCTATAAATCTGCCATTTGCTTGGATGCACACCATATTTAATCATCTCTGCTTCTACTCTTTTGGTGGACATGTTAGGGTGAATTCTCATGACTGGTACTAGTTTCTTTGCAATCCAGTCCGCTGTAGCTTCTATGTTCTTCCTATCCATCATACATATATGTTCACCTTGGTAAGACTTAATCATAAAGGTGATGGAATCTGTTACTGGTGATGCATGAATTCTCCATTTGTATCTTTCAACACCACAAATAGCAGTTACTCTACTCTTTTCATCTTCACTCTCACAATAGAAAATCCTTTTTGAATTACATAGTCCTTTAAAGCTACTCTAAATGCATTAACATTAGTGAACAAATAACCTTTCTTAAACTCTATGTCTCCTTTTGGGTTGTACGTTCACATTTTTTATTTCAAAGCTTGCTTAATGGGGTCACATTTTTCCTTATTTTTAGAATCAGGAACAATATAACCCTTCTCATTGTCATCAAAATCAGAAAAGGACATGTCAGTATTCTCACTACCAACCAGAGACATACTATCAACATCTATGTCCTCCTCATTGTTACTATACATGTTGTGAAACCAGCTTGAATTAGAGCTGGTATCATTATATTCACCTTCAGAAGCATTAATCTCAACAACAGATACATTGTCCTTTCCTTTTTCTCCTAAGTTCAGATGGTATTATGACCATTGTCAACTAGGGATGATAACGGGCACCCATCCCGCGGAGGTCTATTGGGGCAGGGACGGGGAGGGGGGGAATTTTTCCCCCCGTTTAGAAACGGGAGGGGGGGCGGGGGTATACTCTCCCTCCCCACCCCTCGCCCCGCCACCCGTTTGAAAAAAAAAGATATATATATATATATATATATATATATATATATGTGCATAATTATATATATAATGATATTATCAATTATACTACTAATTATACATGTCTATTAATAAAAATTATTAATTATTTATACTAAATTTATTAATAAATTTATATTAAATTCCTAACTACACTTAATACAATAACATTTTTTTCTAAAAAAATACAATAATAATTTAGTGATTGTATTTGTATCAAAAGTAAAAACTTGATTATTTTAGTTATATTTGTTTTATCATATTAGATTGTATTCAAATAACTTTTGTTTAATTATTTTTATGAGTTCAATTGTGAAGTTGCAATGAATAATAATTTGGTTATATGTTGATATTTTAGTACTTGATTATTTGATCAAATTTAATTATAATGAAATTATATAATAAAATTTTTTTAACCCCATGGGGGAAACGGGACGGGGTGGGGGCAGGGCGGGGCAAGCGGGGGGTGGGGGACGGGGCCCCTATTGTCAACCTCAAGATTAGTTTGATCATTGGGTATACCATCCATATCCAGCACATGCACATTAATCACCATTACAGACTTATGCATTTTGAACATTTCACTAACACTATCATCATCTGTAATATCAAACATGTGGCCTGTCTTAGGAGTTAGGCACCTCATGTGTATTAACTTATTCAGATGCCCAGGGACTTGACTGAATACCTTTTCGGCAACATCAAACAGCAAGTTAATGTAATAGTAACCAATTGGATCGACATTTGGAATTCTTCCCCTCATAGTGGATAGATATGTCATAAGCAAGAAGAAGAGCCATCCTAAGTTTCAAAAGAGACAATTATTGAGCAAGAAGGAAATCACAACACCTTACAATTGTACTAAAATGTTCTATATTTGTATCATAGACTAGTCATGAACTCAGACAATGACCAATGCACCATGTTTATACAAGAGTTGTGAAGATCAAAAACAGATCATGATACATCATCCATTGATAAACATGTCTTAAACAATTGGAACAGCAGAGCAACAAATCTTAAACAACTGGAATAGTAGAGCAACAAGTCGTAAACAACTAGAATAACATCACATGCATATGCTATTGATTATTACTGACATATTCAACTGATGATGCAAGAGCTAACATACATTCATTGCAGTCATGTTTTGCCTTATTATCATACAAGAGCTAACATGCAAATTCTGTGCCTTCAAGTGACAACATCAGAAATAATTTACCTGTACAGCTGTGATTCTTGCAAATTAATTGGAGTAGATGCTCAGATTTTGGTTCCTTTCTACTGTCTATTGTGCTTCCTCTCTCACGGATATGAAACCTCTCATGAACTAAGCAAAAACTCCAGCTTCTTCCCTTATGTTTCCTTCCCTCAATGATCACAATTTTATCAGTCACAACACTCTCTTATGGAGCAAGTAGACAGCTTGTCATCTCAAGAGCTGTCAAAGCACATATTGGCGCCAATTCATGGCGCCATCTTCCTCCTCTATTGGTGCCTTGTGGTTGCCTCTACAAATAATGCTTAAACATGCTCCAAGTCTGATCAGACAAGGACGGACTCTCAAGTACTTTAGTTAGTTAGTTAATTAGTTTAATTAGTTTAACATGCAAATAGTTTAATTAGTTTAACAAATGATTTGTTGGTTTTGATGAAAATAATTAAACCTTTCATCTGGTAACATGAAAATAATTAGGCTAGCCAAGTAAATTCACACACTTTTACCTTAACAATAGGCCCCAACTTTTTTTTAAGAGAGGTCAGTGCTATTTCAAAAATTATAGAGGAGGTAAGTGCTAGTGTCAGAAACCTCAGGGGAGGTTTCTGCAATTATCCCTATATATATGTATATATGTTACCAAATATAAGAGCAAATCTTAATCTTATTACTAAATACTAATTGGTAATTACTAATTAGCTAACTTAATTATAACTATACCTAGAAGTCAAATTTTGTTGGAATTCGATATGTTGGAGTTTAGCTTGACAATTAGATTGAAGGTCTTATTTATTTCAATGTTGCTTAAGAATTGATATTATGATATAAGGATTAGGATTATGAACCCTTTTTTTTGGCATATGATGTTTGTTTGAGTTAAGTTGATTGATTTTTGTTGGAAAAGCATACGAGATATTATTTTGTTACAATAATATTTTTAAAGAAAATTAAAATATTTTAACTCATTATTGATATTTTGAATTTCAGATATGACCAAATTACCGATTCTCCGATCTAATTTACCAAACTAAAGTTGGGATGGTAATTAGATATTTGATCTTAAAAAATCGATTTTCAAATTAACCAAAAAAATTTTCTACCGAATTCCTGATTATTGGTCGATGAACACCCCTAGTTGTGGGGGCAAAAAAAAGAAAAGGAAAATAAGTATTGGAGGTAGGAAGGCGGAGAAGGAAGGAGAGGAGGAGGAGAAAGAAGAAAAGGCAGCGAGTGGTGGATAAAGATGGCAAGGGGTGGTTATTGGGATGGGAAATCCTTTCCCCACCCTCATTGAGTTACAAAATATCTTTCCCCAGCCCCACCCATCCTCTTGCCCCTTGTTCCATCCTACCCCGCTCCCACCCTAGGAAAGAAATTTCCTCTAAATTTATTATGCTATTTCAATAATTCAATTTAGAAAACACTAATAGACCATAAGATACTTGATTTTGTCTTCCAAGAATGAGAAGTTGATGATTTTGGTCACCTTGACATAGGTTTTAGAAAATCAAGCAACTTGGAACCGTATAGCCTGAATTCAGATGATTTAATTATTATGTTAAAATTTAAAGGGTGATTTTGTTTGCATGAAAGGGTCGCCCAGAATTAGAATTCAAAGGTATCACATGACCTGCTTTTGATTTTTGGCTTTTTTGGCAAAAAAAAAAATCTAAAATTAGTTTTTTACAATTAGTTGAGAATACAACAAATAATTTTTCAAAAATCAAAATCTAAAATCAGGTTTCCAAAATTGGTTGAGAACAAGCTCAAGAAAGTGAAGGAAAATGGGGCTACGCAAAAGAAAAAGGGGGAAATTAGGGAGGTGGACTTAGATTGTGTTCTAATTGGCTCCATGGCAACATTAATGTTGGGTCAGAAGTTTGGAGAAATAATGGAGCATGTGGATGAGGTGAATTTTGCATTGGATGGATTGAGTTCGTAAGCGTTTGAAGGGGAGTTTGCTTGCTTTGTTGTCACTATGTGGAAGTGCTCAGCAGAGGGACTCGGGTATTTTAGACCTCCTTTGGATTGCTATTTTTACAAATTTTTATAGAAAAATGTTTTATAGCAATTTCATGGATGTTGAGGCAAAAAGGTGATTAAAAAATATGTTCGCAAAAAATATAAAAATTTTGCTATAAAAAACAACAATCTAAATAAGGCCTTAATTTTTATCTAATTCACTATGTAGGAGATGAGACAGAAGATGGGACAGAGGTATGATCCCTTGTCCTCTGCCCGTCTTTTGGTAGGAGGAGAAAAATCCCCCCATCCCTGTTCCAATTCTTGCCCCATAGGATGGACACCCATTCTTATTGCCATTCCCATGGAGGTGATGGCGGAGGGGAGCAGGAGAGATGGAATAAAGGAATATAATTTTTAAATCTTTTAAAAACACTCCAAAAAGAAGAATTTAAAATTTTAAAATGCCTTAAATATTGTGAAACTAATAAAATAAACTATTAAAAATAGAGAATAAAGAGAGTAAAATAAAGACAGGGAAAGAATGAAAATATTTCTATTATTCACTAATCAGATGTTTCAAAAGTTCACACACAGTACCTATAGCTACCTGTACATTGCAGAAAGCAAAACACTATCAATACAACTCACTATATAGAGGATGGCTAATGCCTATCAAAAGCACTTGTGGGAAATACCATATTCAAGGATCAGCTTACAGATTTCTTTGGTTCTGGAGACTCCTCTCCAGGAGGTTCCTGTGTGCCTCAGCGCTGCAACTATGTTTGTCATGATGCCAACTGCAGAAAAATGTCTCTTCTGAAAAATTGCTTCATTTCTAGCTCTCCACACATAGTAGACTGTAACAGCAAGAGCCAGCCTACGGAATTTACCCACAAGTGTATTTGACTTCCAATGCTAACATAGCCAACTAAATTCCACAGAGCAAGAGTATGAACCTCTGAAAACAGAGCATAAGGCACATTTTGCACTCAAAAGATAGGTGTTTGATATACTTCTCTGCACCATTACATAAAACACAGTCAGAAGAGCCTTTCAAACATCCCAATATTCTCATTTTATCTTTAGTATACGATCTCCTTGTACATAGCAGCCACAAGATAAGAGAGAACTCGGGCATAGAACTCGGGTATAGGCCCCTTATCCCAAATCAGTTTATGACAAGGAACATTATTTCCAGCAGGACAAAGAACTTTCAAAGCTGATCTAACTGTAACGCATCCAGTACTGCTAAGCAACCAGATAGTAGCACCATCTACATCAAGCACAGCAACAAGCTCACAAGGAGTGAGCTGCTAATGTCTCTTTATTAAAGTAGTATATGTCCCGCCACAGGGCACCATTTCCCATCCAGAATTATAATTCTCAAATTAAAAGGTTTTAAAACATAGTACAGAGTCATTGCAGGATTTCGTGCAGACTGTTTTCTTAACTGAGCAGCTTGGTTTAAAATGCATGTGATTTGAAGGGAACAAAGACATTGGCATACCTTTAACTAAAGCATCCTTGTCAGGTAGTTCTCCATTTACTACAAGCTGTTGTTCATTATGTATGTCTCACTAGAGAGAAGTTGATGAACCAACAGCTCCTTAGTTTTTAGTGCCTCAATTGGCATTGGAACTATTTTCTCTATTTTCTCTCTTTTCCTCACAACTTTAACTGTACCTATTTGTTAACAACCATAGGATTTCAAACGATTTACAGAAGTCATCTGTTTTTCCATGTCAAGTCTGTGGAAATAATGCAAAATGCTGCATCTGTCATTCTTAAGGCAAAATGCTGTTGATGAATATCTGTAACACAGAAAAGCACCAACTGATCTTTCCTGTACTCAACAGACCACAAAAAGATTAGATTAATGCTGCTGTTGACCTCTGAAAAGCAGTGAGATTTTATTTATATATTTGACAAGACGCCATATAAGACAAAGCCAAGCACCAAAGCTTAAAGCACTTCCGTGAGTTCCACTCGACACACATTATTAAATGTTTGCAACAGCTACTATTTTGCTTCCCAGCATTGCACGAGATACCAAGTATACTAGACAAAACCAAAGCACAAACTGTGAAAAGGACAATTCTAGATGATGTACACTATCCAAGGGTAACAGCTACCACCTGCTTCCCAATGTTGGGCTCTGAGAATAGCCCTATCAAAGCACGCGGGGCATTCTCAAGGCCTTCAGCTATGTCTTCCACATAAGTGATCTTCCCTTCTTGCATTAATTCTGGAACCACTTAAGTCTTGATGAAGACGACATTTTACTCGAATAAAGCATGTTATTGTGTCACTGAGTGGTATTTCTTAGCTCAAAACGCATTTGTCAGATTATCATGAATTAATTCATCTTTCCAAAATTGGCACTTTTAGTTCTTGTTTCTTAGCATCATTCCAACTACCTGCAAAGACGCATGATACCTCCATTTGTCTTAGTACTTCCTAGTTTCTGCAGCTAGAAAGATGTGGACTTCTTACTGGAATATTGATATTCCAGGTACTTTCCAGGTGGTATTGATATTCCTAACTACCTGGAAAGCAACCACCTGTACTACAAGAGTTTCCTATCTCCACCATTTTTATTAGCTTAGAGTTTTATCTTCTAAGTTGATTTGTGGAATTCTCTGTTTAGACCTTAAAATGGGAACATTACTTTCATGCATGTTTCGACTTTTTTCTTCTTATGCCATGTTTGTCATTCCTGTTGCCTTTCCTGCTAAAGTCCTGCAGAGGGTGATATTTTACTGATTCCAACTGTTCTTTTGCTTTGTCAACCTTCCGATTTTCAACTTTCTGCAATAATACATCGATAAGTGCATTAAGTTCTTCATACAATTATCCCATAATTCACCAAATAATTCACTAGAGTCTTCACTTACTAGAGCCTTATCATAATTTGCAATTTGTTGCTTGCAAAGCCTGAGCTCCATCTCAAGTGCACTAATCCGAGACTCGACAGGTACATCACACTGCTCAACCATCTGCTTTTGCATAACTCGAACTACCTCTGGTTGCCACACTTTCAATGCAACCGACGCTTGCCTGATGGTATGCAAACATTCCCATTGCTAGTGCATGAGCCCATAATGTTCCAATTTCAAAAAAGAATAGACTTTGCAAAGTGGAAGTTTAGATTAAATCAATTCCAGTCACCAAAACTAGACAAACATTTAGTGCAAAAGTCTGCTGAATGTGAGCACAAAACATTGTTTTTTTACTTTACTAACACCGAAATAATAATTAGCAATATCAGCAATTAAACTGCTGATGAAGTCAATGTGCCATATGGTGCAGAAAAGCTCCAATAGATTATTACCCACAGAAAAGCATCCAGGCTATTCATTTGTCTGTTGGTTACAACTTATTACCTGGCCCTGCGCAAGTTGAGTAATTCAGCAACTGTTATCCTCATTTTTTCCCTTTCCTGAGCTAAGTGAAGCTCCATTTCGTGAATCTTTCTGGAGGAGTCAGCTACTTCGCTTGCAATTCTGAGATTAATTCTTCTATGGGCCAGGCGCTTCTGCTCTCGGTTCCTCTCATACCTATTTCCATTACCCACAATCAAATACCAACAACTTTAAGTGCCTTCCAATTGAATCCCAAGCAGGAAACAGTTAAAACAATAAGGGGCTCTGAGAATCGTTGCTATCAACGTAAAAAGTAACGCAGCCAGTAAGTTCTTCCAAGAGAAATCGAAGATAGCAGGGACATTTACTCCAACTACTAGTCAACAGCAGCATTAAATTTATAGAAAAAAAAAAAACAAATCTTTAAACACTAGCAATGCAGCATACAACTAT
The DNA here is from genome assembly GCF_036785885.1 of Coffea arabica. NCBI lineage: Eukaryota > Viridiplantae > Streptophyta > Magnoliopsida > Gentianales > Rubiaceae > Coffea > Coffea arabica. The sequence continues at coordinate 47,783,571 of NC_092315.1, forward strand.
TAAAAGGAGCCCAAAACAAAACAAAAAAAAACCGGCTTTTCTTCTTTTTTTAACCTCAAAGAGTGGAACAATTAAGCAGCTGAATTCAGGAAAAGAAACAGGGACGAGAACCAAAAAAAAAAAAAGAATGGAGAAAAATCAGAGTTAAACCAGCACTAGTACCTGATTTTGTAGAGGGCTTTCAAAAAAGAAGAAGAAGAAGAAGACGAGGTGGAGGTGGAGGTGGAATTAAATGAAGCATTGGGAGGAGGTGGAGGTGGAGGAGGAGGGAATCGGAAAGAAGCAGAGAGGACCAGAGAGAATCTTCAGAGGATAGTCTGTGGAGGCGTCTGCAAGTGATGGAGACGCAGCAAAGGTCTCTGTAGGTGAGACGACAAGGAGGAGGATTCGATGGTGAGGCCGAGGCTGAGGTGGTTCCAATTTCAAGTATTCTTCTCCACAGCTCGTCCGGCAACATCCACCACCCCATCTTCTCCTCTCCAATCCAATCCCTATTATTCTTCTAGTCTAATTCTTCTTTGTGATATGATCTTAGTCTGGTCCGTCCGATGAAGAAGAAGAAGCCAGTAAGTTGGTTACCACGCTTCTAAGCTAAACCCACGCTCTTAACATTAATTGGGAGTGGGGAAGGAGGAGGAGGAGGAGGAGGAGGTTGGTAACTTTCTATGTATGTATGTACGTATGTGTGTGTATATATATATATTTTTTAATTCTATTATTAAATACTAATTAGTAATTACTGTAGTAAATAGCTAACTTAGTTATAACTATACCTAGAAGTCAAATTTTGATGGAAATTAATATGTTGGAGTTTAGTTTGACAATTAAATTTGAAGGTCTTATTTATTTCAATGTTTTTCAAGAATTGATATTATGATCTAGGGATTAGGATTATGAACCTTTTTTTTTGCATTTCATGTTTGTTTAAGTTTAGTTGATTGATTTTTGTTAGAAAAGCATACGAGATATTATTTTGTTACAATAATTTTTTAAAAGAAAATTAAAATATTTTAACTCATTATTGATATTTCGAATTTCGGATATGACCAAATTATCGATTCTCTCGATCTAATTTACCAAACTAAAGTTGGGATGGTAATTAGATATTAATCTTAAAAAATCGACTTTTAAATTACCAAAAAAAAATTTCTACCGAATTCCTGATTATTGGTCGATGAACACCCCTAGTTGTGGGAGCAAAAAAAAGAAAAGGGAAAATAGGCATTAGAGGAAGGTAGGTGGAGAAGGGACGTGAGGAGGAGGAGAGAAAGAAGAAAGGGCGCCGAATGGTGGGTAAGGATGGCAAATGGCGGTTATTGGGATGAGAAATCCTTTCCTCACTCTCACCGAGATACAAAATATCTTTCCCCACCCCCATCCGTTCTCCTGTTCCTCGGTCCACCCTACCCCGCTCCCAGCTCAGGGAAAGAAATTTCCTCTAAATTTATTCTGCTATTTCAATTTATAAAACACTAGTAGACCATAAGATACTTGGTTTTGTCTTCCAAGAATGAGAAGTTGATGATTTTGGTCACCTTGACTTAGGTTTTAGAAATCAAGCAACTTGGAACCATATAGATAATTTAGTTATTATGCTAAAACTTTTTTTTTTTTTGTCAAAACGATAATATTTGTGTTGATTTAAAACTTGATAATACAAGTATGCTTTACAAAAGGGCAAGCTGCCCTCACAATCCTTTCTTGCTAGATCTTTAATCCAGCTCGGGAAATTTGATTCCCAATATACATCATTAACTAGATTCAAGGCAAATTTTGCTAGCTATTATGCTAAAACTTGAAGGGTGATTTTATTCGAAAGAAAGGGTCGCCCAAAATTAGAATTCAATAGTACAACAAGACCTGCTTCTGATTTTGTAGCTTTTTTGGGCAAGAAAAAAAATCTAAAATTAGTTTTTTACAATTAGTTGAGAACGCAAAAAATAGTTTTTCAAAAATCAAAATCTAAAATCAGGTTTCCAAAATCGGTTGAGAACAAGCTCAAGAAAGTGAAGAAAATGGGGTTACGCAAAAGAAAAAGGGGGAAAATAGGGAGGTGGACTTAGATTGTGTTCTAATTGGCTCCATGGCAACATTAATGCAGGGTCAGAAGTTTGGAGAAATAATGGAGCATGTGGATGGATTGAGCTCATAAGGGTTTGAAGGGAGTTTGCTTTCTTTGTTGTCAATACGTGGAAGTGCTCAGCAGAGGGACTCGTGTATTTTAGAACTCGTTTGGATTGCTAATTTTACAAAATTTTATAGAAAAATATTTTATGGTAATTTGATATATGTTGAGATAAAAAAGTGATTAGAAAATGTGTTCACAAAAAATGTAAAATTTTTTTATAAAAAAATAACAATCTAAACAAGGCCTTAATGTTTATCTAATTCACTGTGTGGGAGATGGGATGGAGGATGGGCAGAGGTATGCTCCCTTGCCCATTGGCTCGTCTTTTGGTGGGAGGAGAAAAATCCCCCCATCCCTGTCCCAATTCTTGCCCCATTCATTCCCTACAGGATGGACACCCATTCTTATTGTCATTCCCGGTGAAGGTGGTGATAGGCCTGCCAACGGGTCGGGTCTAGATCCGGATCCGGATCGGATCGGTGAAATTATTACCGGTATGGGTAGGGATTTAATTCTGTTTTCCGGATCCGGATTTGGATCCGTCTTATCAAACAAAAAAACGGGTCGGATACGGAATATAGTATTCCGATCCGTATTAGACCCGGATCCGAATATAAATGAATTAATAATTTAAAAAATATATATTTATCAATATAATTTGATTAGGGTGATGTATTTGAGTAAAGTCAATTTGATTTCTTTTCTTATTTGGTTTTTTCTTTGCATTAGTTAGAAATTAGTTTACAAATATATTTTTTTCTCATTTTTATTAGAAATTATAAATTTTGCTAAATTTGTTCGGGTAGACCCGACCCGGATCCGGGACCCGCCGGATCCGGAACATAGAATAAAAGACCCGTCGGATAAACGGGTCGATCCGGGTCCGGTATAGTAATTCGGGTCCGGGTCTGGAATAATGAATTCCAGCCCGGACCTGGCCCGTTGACAGCCCTAGGTGGTGATGGAGGGGAGGACGAGAGATGGAATAAAGGAACATAATTTTTAAATCCTTTAAAAACACTCCAAAAAGAAGAATTTCAAATTTTAAAATGCCTTAAATGTTGTGAAACTAATAAAATAAACTATTAAAAATAGAGAATAAAGAGAGTAAAATAGAGATAGGGAAATAATGAAAATATTTCTATTATTCACTTATCAGATGTTTTAAAAGTTTACACACAGTAGCTACAGCTACCTGCACATTGCAGAAAGCAAAACACTATCAATACAAGAGGATGGCTAATGCCTATCAAAAGCGCTTGTGGGAAATACCACATTCAAGGATCAGCTTCCAGATTTCTTTGGTTCTGGAGACACCTCTCCAGGAGGTTCCTGTGTGCCTCAGTGCTTCAACTATGTTTGTCATAATGCCAACTGCAGAAAAATGTCTCTTCTGAAAAATTGCTTCATTTCTACCTCTCCACACATGGTAGACTGTAACAGCAAGAGCCAGCCTACGGAATTTATCCACAAGTGTATTTGACTTCCAATGCTAACATAGCCAACTAAATTCCACAGAGCAAGAGTATGAACCTCTGAAAACGGAGCATAAGGCATAATTTGCACTCAAAAGATGGGTGTTCGATAGACTTCTCTGCACCATTACATAAAACACAGTCAGAAGAGCCATTCAAACATCCCAATCTTCTCATTTTGTCTTTAGTATACAATCTCATTGTACATAGCAGCCACAGGATAAAAGAGAACTTGGGCACAGAACTAGGGTATAGACCCCTTATCCCAAACCAGTCTATGACAAGAACCATTATTTCCAGCAGGACAAAGAACTTTCAAAGCTGATCTAACTGTAACACATCCGGTACTGCTAAGCAACCAGATAGTAGCACCATCTACATCAAGCACAGCAACAAGCTCACAGGGAGTGAGCTGCTGAAGTCTCTTTACTGAAGTAGCATATCTCCTGCCACAGGGCACCATTTCCCATCCAGAATTATAATTCTCAAATTAAAAGGTTTTAAAACATAGTAGACAGTCGTTGCAAGATTTCGTGCAGACTCTTTTCTCAAATGAGCAGCTTGGTTTAAAATGCATGTGATTTGAATGGAACAAAGACCTTTGCATACCTTTAACTAAAGCATCTCAGGTAGTTTCCATTTACTACAAGCTGTTGTTCACTATGTTGTCTCACTAAAGAGAAGTTGATGAACCAACTGCTTAGTTTTTAGTGCCTCAATTGGCAGCTGAACTATTTTCTCAATTTTCTCTCTTTTCCTCACAACTTTAACTGTACCTATTTTGTTAACACCCATAGGATTCTGAATAATTTATAGAAGTCATCCGTTTTTCCATGTCAAGTCTGTGGAAATAATGCAAAATGCTGCATCTGTCATTCTTAAGGTAATTTGCTGTTGATTAATATCTGTAACACAGAAAAGCAACAACTGATCGTTCCTGTACTCAACAGATCACAAAAAGAGAAGATTAATGCTGCTACTGGGCTCTGAAAGCACTCCCGTGAGTTCCACTCGACACACATTATTATGTTTACAACAGCTACTATTTGCTTCCCAGCATTGCATGAGATACCAAGAATACAAGACAAAACCAAAGCACAAACCTTGAAAAGGACAATTCTAGATGATGTACACTATCCACGGGTAACAGCTACCACCTGCTTCCCAATGTTGCGCCCCGAGAATAGCCCCATCAAAGCACGCGGGGCATTCTCAAGGCCTTCAGCTATGTCTTCCACATAAGTGATCTTCCCTTCTTTTATCTGTGGGATAATCATTTCCAGGAACTTAGGATAGAGATGATAGTAATCAAACACTAAAAATCCTTCCATTCGAATTTGCTTGGTGATCAAGCACATCAGATTGCGAACTCCTTCTGGCTGCTCAAGATTATATTGTGAAATCATGCCACAAGCAGCAATGCGGCTGTGGAGGGTCATGTGTAGAAGCACGGCATCAAGCATCTTTCCTCCTACATTATCGAAGTAAATATCAATACCATCTGGAAAATACCTGCAAAATCAAGATTCAAGTAAGAAATCTACATTCTTCTAGCTGTAGAAAGTACGAAGACAAATTGGAGATCACCCTGATGTCATGTGGCCCCAAGTAGTTTAACAATGTAAAAGAAAAAAAAATGAGTGCCAACTGTGAAGAGATGGAATCGATCTTGAGAATCTGAAAAGTCCATTTTGACCTAAAAAATACTATCTAGGGGCACATCAACACGCTGTCTCTGAGTAAATCATCCTCTTCATCAAGATCTATGCTTTTCCAGCGAATAATATGATTCCAGAGAAAAAGCAGATTTTAATTGTTTTCTCTCAAATCCTCATTAATCCCACTGATAGGGAAAGCTGACCTTTTAAGAGCTGCATTTAAATCTGCCTCTTCTTTATAGTTAAAAGCTTTGTCAAACCCGAACTTGTTCTTCAATAAATCAACCTTTAAAAAAAAAAGTCAATAGCAGCAAAAACAAATGAGTTAATCGGTGTTCTTGGCTTTTAGATCTACATAGCGGAATCACCAGAACACTATTCTGTAAAAAATAAAATTGTGCCAAATGCCTGATGCCGGTCATTAGGTACATAGGGCAGTAAAAAACATGAAGCAAAAACATTTTTTTAAACTTTAAAGCTAAGAAAGGAGTTAAACATAGTTCACAATCCCATTTGGTTTATAGAACCTACTCCAGGATTACTAGTAGTTACAGGTCATACATAGGTTTATTTAGCTTTCATTTCAACAGGTCTGACATGAAGTTTGAAATTATCAAGCAAGAAGAAATGCAGTTTGTTCAAACTCAAAGAACTCATCAATTGCTTAGTTGCCTATGGCATTCTAACTTAAGCAGCTGAATATGAAAAAATCTAGAATTTCCAGATTGGTAGACTTTTTAGCAGAACTATTACAAGTTTGACTATCATTTAAATCCAATTGTATGAAGAGACTCAAATAGTTTCACACCCCAACCTGGAATTAGGAGAAAATGAGGTGGACCTCTCAAGGCACTCACCTTTTCTTTGCTTCCAGCACTTCCAACAACATAGCAACCAAATAACTTTGCAAATTGCCCAACAAGTTGGCCAACAGCTCCAGAAGCGGCTGAAATAAAGACACGTTCTCCTTTCTTAGGAGAGCATACCTCGAAAAAACCAGCGTAAGCAGTCATTCCGGGCATACCTGTTAGCGACTCGAAGCAAATTACACAACCCATGGCAACAATAAGTCAGCAGGGAAAAGAAAAGGGAGGGGGGTGTTTGGAATATCACTTTTCAAGTAATAGAAGGACAAAAATTATGCCTAATAATTGATGTAATGTTTTATCTTATGAGATATATTTTCCGCAAGATAGTACATTCAGACATAACTGCAAATAGATAAGTAGCTCAAGAAGCTCCCATTACTGTCAAGCTACATGATCTGTTAGTGGAACATCATCTAGAGACAAAGTATTCATGAAGAGAGCCAGATAGTAAATGAATAAAGGGGTGAAAGACTTCGATTACTAGCTCATAGCTATAGGCAGAGCTAATAAATTACAGGACCCTTGTCCTTTTAGAAAGATGGAGATTTTAACTTTTAAAGAGTTGCAAATGGAAGGAACTGCAGGGTTAGAAAGGACATAAGAGTCTATCTTATTTTCAGTGATAATTGTTATTGCTTACAATAAAATTTTGCACAAAAATGGAAAAATGCTCCTCTTTTAAACATTTTAACCACCTGCATGATGTTTCAATATGCTCTCTCTCTCTCCCCCTGCACCTCCCCCCCTCCCCCCGGGCGACCGCGCACAGAGGTAAAGCTTGATAAGGCTTCCAGGAAAAAAAAAAGCATTTAAGATACCAAACTGGCATTCAACTTGAACACAAACATCTGTTGGAGAGCAATTCATCTCAATACTCATATCTGGTGCAGGAAGGATACTCTATGCAATTGCATTGAAATCAAGACATGCTAAATTCAACACACGAAACCAAAATGTTACTTTATTTTGTCATTGCTCACCAATTAAGGGACCAAATTTCACTACTGAAAAATGTTTTTTGATAATCTCACCCAGGATGCCTGTATAGTAGGACAGAGGCACATCTGTGTGCTGAATCTTAGCGAGACTTTCTGTTGAAGTGATAATGCTATGATCTTCCCATGTAGTCCTTCCCCAAACCAGATCACCTTTGTTGAAGTTTGAATGAGTAGAATCCAAAACTTCAGCCACTCCATATCCACCTATAGGCTACAATGAAAGCAATGACATCAAGTTATTAGCTTGACTTACTGACAAAAGGTCAAATCTTTCGAATAAAAATTTCAGGGAATTCAGAATTTGTTCTACTTAAAGATATAGATACTCCAAAACTTTCAGTACTCAACCATAATCCATAACTAATTACCATAAAATAATATCAACTAACTAATTAACTATAGACGCCCATCACCGCATATTCTTTGAGCACATTCTACATAGTTCAATTCCACATGATGCTCCCAAACAAACAGCACAATTAAGTAAAACATATTAAAAAAAAAAAAAAGGAAAAGAAAGAGAAACAATAAGATAATCATCCAAAAGGACCCCTAGCAACAACAAATCAAAATGAAAAAGAAACTTGGCAGAATTGACATTTAATATTAAATTATTATTCAAATCCGTATACTTCTACTTACGGAGCCAGGAGTAAAGGACTCAATGTAGCTGCCTTCCATCTTCCTCATGCGGTTTCTCATGTAAGGGTCACAAGACAAGTAGAGATTCTTCACCAAAATTGCCCCCGAACAACCTTCCGGGAGCTTCAGCTGGGTTTTGGTGGTTCTGATTTCCATATCACTCTCTTTTGGAAAACCACTGACATAGTGCTTCAGTATCACCTGCTTGTTCTCCGCTACTTCTTCTTCCGCCATTTCTGAAATGCTCTCCAAGATTAAACTGGTGGCGGTAATGTTGGTGCCGGCCCCGGTGGACTGGTGGCATTTAAGGAGGATGTATTTATATAGTGCGTGTAGTGAGGGTGTTTGACAGGACAATTGTTAGTTTTAACTGTTAATGAAGCAATAAATGCATGGCCAACAACTTATGATTTCTTATTCATCATTTGTAAAACGTGGTAATATTATGCATGGACTCACGTGAAAAATATGCGAGAGCAACAGTATCACATTGTTGCTGTGAATTCATACATATAGTTAATAATGATTTATAAATTGTTTATATATTGTTACATCGTTGACGAACGATTGTTTGTGTTATCTGAAAAAAGATACGAATGAAATTATGCTGATAAATGAAAAACCATTTTGTTTGTTTTAGTTGTTTGGAAAATAGGATAAATTTTTTTTTTGGTACTGGAAAAAGGATAAAATTAATGTGGGTTTTTTTTGGGAGGGGGGGGGGGACTTTGTAGATTTTTTCATTGTTTAAATAGAAGGTTATTTGGAGAAGTGCTATAGTATTATTCATATATAACACTATAAAAAGTGCGATAGTATTATTCAAAAAAAAGTTCCTAAATAAACTTCTATTCACTTTTTTTTTTAAGAATTTTAAAAATTTTTAATCAATACACATGATAGTTAAACAAAGACGTGATAGAGATAAAATTCAGGACAGATGATTTGAGGCGTAGATAGATAAAAGGTGTTTCATGCCTGTTGTTAAAGCTAAAAATTGAGCGAGTTTTGAAGTGGCATAAGCTCCCGTTGGTACAGTTAATAAGTTCCTTGGTCAAGTCGAGCTTCCTCGAATATGCATTAACTTTGATGGATATACATACCTAGGAGCAAGTATCCATAAAATACCTCCTATCGATTCAAATAAAAAACGGGACTTTTTGTCTCCAAACAAGTCTTTGATGCTTAAATCAATACCTAGGGTGAATTCCTTGCATTGGCATTGGCATTTGATACACCTGCCCATATATTGATGGTATCATCATTTGCCTCGTACTCTCAGGTTTTAGCTGCAACACTTGAGAATGGTGGAGTGCTCAAGGTAGATTTGCACTTGTTCTTTTTTTTTTTTTTTAAACAAAAGAGAGAGGTTCATCCTCTTAAACGGTTACCAAACGTGGGGTAGCAACCCCTAAGATGTCCGCTCCAAGAGTTTCCTTAAGTTCAGTTGGAGGTTCCCTAAAGACCTGCATGCAATCCTGGTTCTCTGCAGATGCTGCCCTTAGCAAATCAGTCAGCGCTTTGATCCATTTTATCAATGCATTTGAAACTGAAACTAGAGTTCTATCTACTACAAGTTGTTTACTAATTTCTCTCACTAGAGAGAAGTTGATGAACCAACTGCTCCTTAGTCTGGACTCTTCAGGGCCATGTACAGAGGTCATTGTTTCTCCATGTCAACTCTGTGGATATAAAGCAAAATGCTGTTGATTTACACAGAAAAGCACCAACTGATCTTCCCTGTACTCAAAGGAATGCAAAAAGATCATACAAGATGCTCTGATATTGGGCTTCGGAAAAGAGGAAGATTCTATTTACGTATTTGACAAGATGATATATCGATAGGATAAAGCCAAGCACCAAAGCTGAAAGCACTTACATGAGTTCCACTCGATATACATTATTGATTATTCACAGCAACCACGATTTGCTTCCCAAAGATTGCATGAGCATACTAGACAAAACCAAAGCACTAAATTTGAAAAGGGCAATTCCAGATGATATACATTATCCAGGGGTAACTGCTACCAGCTGCTTCCCAATGTTGCGCCCTGAGAATAGCCGTATCAGAGCACTTGGGCCATTCTCAAGGCCTTCAGCTATATCTTCCACATAAGTAATCTTCCCTTCTTTAATCTGTGGGATAATCATTTCCAGGAACTTAGGATAGAGATGGTAGTAATCAAACACTAGAAATCCTTCCATTCGAATTCGCTTGGTGAGTAGGCAAAGCAGATTGTGAATTCCTTCGGGATGCTCAAGGTTATATTGCGAAATCATGCCACAGGCAGCAATGCGGCTGTGGACGGTCATGTTTAGAAGCACAGCATCAAGCATCTTTCCACCTACATTGTCGAAGTAAATATCAATACCATCTGGAAAATACCTGCAAAATCAAGATTCGAGTCAGAAGCCTGTGTCCTTCTAGCTGTAGAAAATACCAATAAAATTGCAGATCACCTTGATGTCATGCACAGAAAGTAGTTTGAATGACACAAAGAAACAAGAAATTATAAATGCCAACTTTGAGATGAAATCAATCTGAGAATCTGAAAAATCCATTTTGAGCTAAATATACTTCTCAGTGGCACATCAACATGCTTTATCTAGGTAAAACGCCCTCTTCATAAAGAACTATGCTGTTCCAGAAAAAAGCAGAATTTAAGGGCTTTTTTTTCCTTAATTCTTCATTAATCCCACTATTATCGAAAGCTGACCTTTCCAGAGCCGCATTTAAATGTGCCTCTTCTTTATAGTTGAAAGCTTCGTCAAACCCCAACTTGTTCTTCAATAAATCAACCTTAACAACAAAAAACAAATGTCAATAGCAGCAAAAACAAGCAAATTGAGTTAATTGATCTTTTAGGCTTTTAGATCCACATACCAGAATCACCAGAACACTTTTCTGAGAGACAGTAATTATACCAAATATCTGAAGCAGGTCACTAGATACACGGGGCAGTAAAAAATTTGAATCTGAAACATATTGTGAACTGCAAAGCTAAGGAATGTCCTAAACATAGTTCACATTCCAATTCGGTTTCTAGAAGCATCTTCAGGATAACAAGTAGTTCCACGACATATATAGATTTATATAGCTTCCACTTCAACAGGCCTCGCGTGATGTTTGAGGATTCTTAGCCAAGGAAAAACGCAATTTGTCCAAATAGATACTCAAAAACTCATCACTTGGTTATGGGATTCCAACTTTTGCTCACATCAATCACACTAGATATTGAACATGAAAGAATTTGAATGTTTGGATGGACAGACATTTTAGCAGAACTACTACAAGCTTGACCATCATCTAAATGCAGAGTTATGACATGCAGGGTATTATGAGCTCAAACAGAAACCTATGGAGTGGACTTCTCAATGCACTGACCTTCTCTTTGCTTCCAGCACTTCCAACAACATAGCAGCCAAATAGCTTTGCAAATTGCCCAACAAGTTGGCCAACTGCTCCACAAGCTGCTGAAATAAAAACACGTTCTCCCTTCTTAGGAGAGCACACCTCAAAAAAACCAGCATAAGCAGTCATGCCAGGCATACCTGTTAGCAACTCAAAGCCAATTAGAAAACCTATGGAGATAATAAGTGCACCCAAGCAGGGGGGGCCGGTTGAAACTATCACTTTGCAAGTAATTAAAGGGCAAGATTTTGCACAATAAATCACATAAATGTTTCTTCCAGAACGATAAAAATTTCTTCAATATAGCAGATTGAGACATTACAGATAACATAGTTCAAGAAGCTGCAATTACTGTATACCTGAATGATCAGTTAGTGGAACATCATTTAGGGAAAAATTATTCGTGATGAGAGCAAGAGACTAAATGAAAAAATGACTAGAAGATTTGGATTACTAGCTCATGGTGTTTATGCCTGAGCATCTGTGGTAGGCAGAACTAACAAATTACAGGACCCCTTTCTTTTTAAAGACCATAAGATTTCACTATCACGAGTTGAAAATGGAAGGGACTGCGGAGGATAGAAAGGGAATGAGAGTCTATCTGACTTTTAATGTTCATCATTATTCTTCACGATAAACTATTGCAGGAAAAAGGAAGAATGCTCCTCTTTTAAACATGTTAACCTGCTGCATAATATTTCAATTATTCTCTCTCTAGCTCCCTACCTCCCTCCCTCTGTCCCTCCCTCTCTATCTGTCTCTGTCTCTCCGCCTCCCCCTCTTCCCTCCTTTACGACAGGTAAAACTTGTTATGGTTTACAGGAAATCATTATGTAAAAGGGATAATATCAGAAACCTCCCCTGAGGTTTGTCTTAATATCACTTGGCACTCCTAAGGTTTTAAAAATATCACTTACCTCTCTTACTTTTGTTACTTGTTTAACAAAATTTTTAAAAATCCTAAACAACCCTTTCACTTGCTAAATAAAAATGTTTCTAGACCACTTTGTTTCACTTGATGAAAACCATCACCTCAAAAACAATCTTTTGTAGTACTACTACATCATAATGCTATACCCCATAAAGATACAAATTTGAAAAATAAAAAAAAAATTTGAAAAGAAATACACTTGTATCAATTTTAACTCTATATGTTCAAAATTGATTTCTTATGAATTTATATTTTTTTCCAACATCTTCTCAACCCTTGCTCAAACTATTAAACTGTACCAATCATTATAAAAATCAACTCAAATAAGCAAATAAATCATACCCCACTTTATCATAATTACAAAAAGTAAAAGATAAACAAAATTCAATTTATTATAATTTACAAATAAAATATTGCATAGTCATCCAAAAAATGAGTACGAGAGAATGATGGAGAAAAGGGAAAAAAAGAAGAAAGTGACTTTCATTTCATTTTTTTTTTTAAAATTTTTGAGCTCCATTTATTTGATATGTTGTGAATTATGTGTCAAATGAGGGTTAATATAGTCTTTTTACAATTACTAGGGGAAGGTAAGTGATATTTCTAAAAGCTCAAGAGTGCCAAGTGATATGAAGAGAAACCTCAAGGGAGATTTCTGATATTATCCCTTATTAAAAATACCAAATTACACTTGAACACAAACTTCCACTGGAGAGCTACTATTTAGGTCGATGCTTGGATATCTGGTACAGGAAGTGGATTCTCTGAAATTGCATCATAATTAAGACAACACAGGGAAGCAAAATATTAGTTTACTTCATCATTATTAACCAATCAAAGAAACACACTCTCAATATTGAAAAAATGAAATGTTGGTGAGAAACTTACCCAGGATGCCTGTATAGTAGGACAAAGGCACATCTGTGTGCTGAATCTTAAAGAGACCCTCTGTGGAAGTGATAATGCTGTATTCTTCCCATGTAGTGATTCCCCAAACCAGATCACCTTTCTTGAAATTTGGATGACTAGAATCCAGAACTTCAGCAACTCCATATCCCACTATAGGCTACAACGAAAGCAATGACAAGAAGTTATGATCTTGACTTACCTTTGTCCTCTCTCAATTGAATCATTAACCACTGTTGACAGTACCTATCATGCTGATAATATATTCTGGCAATCGGTTAAAAAATGTAACTTGGAGCACCCATGTTAGACAACTTACAATTGCCGATCTTAACACAGGTATCCAGTTGATATGGACCACTAAAAATGCCAAAAATTAATAATATATGCACAAGCATTATGTGCTTGCAAGATCACAAAATGGAAAGCCATTGATGGAAAGAGCCCCTGAAAGAATCTCAATCACTAAACTGCAACCTGGATTACCAACCACAACCTGCCATTAGAGTCACCTGTAACCTAGATGTGATTATGCACTACCAATCCGAAGTTATGATGTTATATCATATCTGATAACTTAAGAAGCTCTAAAAAACACGTGCTATCCTTTTCTGAAACATTTAGATGATATGAAGCTAATTATAAGCAAGTTTTTTCTCCAAACTGTAAATTGAATCTTTATTTTGCCGCATCATTTCACACATGATGACCTTAGAGACTCAATCCATTTTTTTGATAGTTCTTAAGACAAAAGCATATGCAAACCAGTGCCTCTTGATTTCACGTTGCTGTAATTGTTCATTCCTTAAATTCAACATTGGCCAAGTTCAATGAATAACAACAGGCTCTCAATAATGGTCTTTGGAAATGAAACAGACTTACAGAGCCTCAAATAAAGGACTCAACATAGCTTCCCTCGAGTTTCAGCATACAATTTCTCATGTGAGGATCACAGGACAAATACAGATTCTTCACTAGCAAAAATTATCAGAACCTTCTGGGAGCTTCAGCCTTATGGAACAAGGTGCGAAAATCATATCGGCTGTTGGTGCAATATTTACAACTTATGGGCAGATAGAACTTTTCGGCAGCATTCATTAGAGCCCGATCAATAATCGGCATAATGGTGATATTCACACACCTGTTGGCAATTTGGCATCCACAAACATATGCAGATAGATGCAGATATAAAAAGGAGAAAGGAACCAGATTACGCTAACCAATTTATCAGAAATCATGCACCAGATCATGGTCGTAAAAATCAGGGATGTGGGAGTTATAAATTCCTAGAGGTAAGGAAGTGGGTGATTCCTGCTACCCACGTTTCAGCTGATATGGCTGGCGTGGTAGGAGGATATCTAAGAGGTGGACCACTAAATCAGCAATAAACCATGAGGTCAGGGAGTTGAACACCAAACCATGAGGTCAGGGAGTGGAACACCAAACCAGCCATGATTCCATAAGATGTGGAAATGGGTTTATCAGCAACATCTACCACCACAAATAAAGAAGCAAACTAAAAATACTTGGAGATTACATCAGAACATTTACCAACTCTCAACATGACAAACAACTCAAAGAAATTCTCTCAAAAATAGTACTTTTCATGGGAAAATGCTCTCAATTTAGAAGCGTTCATAGATTCTTTAGGCTAGCTTTAGGATTTCCCAAGCTTTCTTGCAATCATTTCCCTTTCGTTTAACCTTTCCATTTCATGTTTCCAAGCAGTCTTTATATTTCAAGCAATCTTTATATTTCCAATCAATTGTTGAATTTCCGGCAAGGTCATGTTTCAAACTTTAATTCCTTTATCAGTTTATAAATTAGCTTTCTTCCCATTGCTTTCTTTATCAGTCACTTTGTCATGAATTTCAAGCCCTTGAGGCTACTGATGGCAGATGGACAACAGTGGTCTACAAGTCAGAGGGCACATCCTCTCGCTTACAGATATCAGCTCATTTTTCATCATTTTCCTGATCCAAATCAGGTGGCATGCTCGCAACAACTACAACATCGACGTCAGTTCGTCAGCTGCCAAAAATCAACGCAAACAGGTCTCTTTGGGAAGACCATTTACATACTTTTCATTATCACCTGGGCGTTACTCACGTCCTCTGCCTCTACCATTTTCAAGAAACTCACTAATTATTAGATGAAAATGATCTTCTCTAGCTTTCAGTCTAAAGCAAGCTCTTCATTTCTGCTTATTTTCACTTGCAAGTGATTACCTACCCAAAACAACTCCTTTTATTCCGTAATCTCATTCTAGGATAGTGGTGCAAAGCAACAAAAGTTTTGAACAGAGTATCTTTAACATAAGATCCCTACAACACGGAATAATCTTAAGCCAACAACTGATACACCTAGATTAATTTCAACATGATTTATTAGTAAAATACCAACCTGTAAGTATATCACTTTTCTGGACCTCGAAAATTGCTTTTATTTGTAGTCCATTGGCTTCTATTATTCTTGCTTTTCATGACCTTCTCAATACTTCCCTTTTTCGCTTTTGAACAAAGTTTAGGAGGATGGAATTGGAAGGTCACTGGCCCAAAAAGGGCTAATCAAACAAAAGAACAATAAGATAGTCATCCAAAAGCACTCACAGCAACCTCGCAAAAAAATTTCACATTTAATATTAAAAAAAAATTATCCAAATCTATATATTTATACTTACAGAGCCTGGATTGAAGGACTCCAAGTTGACGCCTTCGATCTTGCCTTCCATCTTGCTCATGCCGTTTGTCACGTAAGTGTAAGGTTCACAAGACAAGTAGAGATTTTTCACCAAAATTGCGCCCGAAGAGCCTCCCGGAAGCTTCAGCTTCTTTCTGGCGGTCCTGATTTCCATATCGCTCTCCTTCGGAGAACCCCTGACGCAGTGGTTCAGTATCACCTGCTTGTTCTCCACTTCTTCCCCTTCCGCCATTTTTCCCCTCAAAGCTGCTCTCAACTGAGCTGAAAATGGCGCGAAGTAGCAACTAGCAATGCATACGTATCCTGTATTGTTACTTCAACTGTTCTTCAATCTCATCCGTACTAAATAAGGAGAAATCCCTAATTTTAAGATATGCAGGGTTTGAAACCTTTTAGTATTTGATTATTAATAAATTCATGCTCATACATTTCTGTTTATTTTTTTCTTTATATATTCAAATAAACCGTTTTTGTTTTTCTTTTGAGTGTGGGTTTTGCTTTTTATTTTGTAAAATTATGGAGAATGAATTTTTAAGTTATTATCCATTGATCTTGAATTTTCAAATATTACCTGATCTCATAATTGGATTAGTATTTGCTGTAAATCCTAGTCTTCTCGTCTCATTGAAAGTGTCGTACTTTCTATTTTGGGATGTTCCAAACATTTGTCATATTAGGAAAATCAAAGCACATTTTAGTCTTTCTTTCTAATATAGCCCTTCTTTCTAATCATAGGCATGTTATCATTCAAATTTAAATTTTGAATTTGTGAGAGTAAAATTGGAAAGAAAAACACAAACATCACAATCAAACCACTATTTTTAAAAAGTTGGATTTCCAAAATATAACTAAATAATTGGGACGGAGGGAGTATTTAAACTCAACCACTTCCCTTTTCTCTTTCCCAACAAACGTTAACAGCTTTTATATATCAAACTGGATACTACAATTACAAAAAAGGGGCCACTGCCCTCGTCTCCTTTCTTGCTATTTCTAATAGCCATATTGAGAAATCACATTCCTATTCTATGTCCTGGACTAACTTTACTGCAAATTGAGCAACTTCATGGCTGCATCTGTTTTCTGCTCTATTCAGAAAAGAAAAGCTACAGGATTGAAACCACTGCCTTAAATCCTGAATGTCCTCCAGGATAATTGCAATGTTGTAGTTATTTACATTGCATGTGTTGATTTGATCCGCCACTGATTTGAAGTCTGTGTAGACCTCTATTTTGGTCGACCCTGCATCTTTGGCCATCACTAAGGCATTTCTTATAGCTAATGCTTCCATCATGTTGGCTTCACTCCTTCTCTGATGTACTATCCCTTTTGTCTTCACAATTTTTCCTATCCAATTTCTTGCTATTACTCCTTACCCAATTTTTACCATTCTTGCTGATATTGCTACATCAGTATGCAACCTAATCACTCCTTCCATTAGTGGCTCTCTCTTGATCTATTTTTGTTCTTGCACAACAACATTCACTGGTTCTTCAGTTTCAGTTTCTTTCGCCTATTCATACTCCATCCAATCTTCTTGTGTCTTTTGCACAATCTTGTTTGTGTCAGGATTGATTTTCTCAAATACTTTTTTGTTCTGAACTTTCCAGATTTGCGACAATATATTGATAGTAATGTTGATCCTGTCTCGACCATGGTCCATTGAGCTTGCTTGCATTGCCATCTTCCACTATTTCCACAAGTTGTGTTGTTCTTTTAGCCCCTCCCATTTGATTGGAGCCAGTTTCCAGACCAGCTCAGCATTTTCACAAAAGAAGAACATATGCTCTATAGTTTCAAATTCTTCCCTACAACAATCACATCTTCCATCCCTCTTTCCTAGACTTCTAAAAATCATCTCATTAACTGGGATATAGTTTTGCAGACATTTCCACATAAAGTGATTCAATTTTGCCTTTATGTTTAGTCCCCGTAGCCTTTTCCAAACACAGTGTTTCCTAATCTCCCAACTAGTTTCAGCATTGATCCCCTCCTTTTTCCTATGCTAGTTATCCTCCTCTTTAGCCACTTCATATCCAGATTTTACAGGATACACACCAGTTTTGGAAAAACTAAAAAATGATCTGTCCATACTTCTATGCAGGCTAAGAAGGATATTTTCTATCAGTTCTGCCTCATTTTACTGAATAGTTGCTGTAGGGTCTCCTTTTTCCATCTGCCATACTCTATCAAATAACCTACATTTTCAAAATGACAATTTGCAGGTCTTCTTGTGGTCACTATGCCTTTTTCTGAGCCTATTAACCACTTATTCTTCCAAATGTTCACACTTGGTCCATCACCAATTCTTTTCCATAACCCTCGAGCAATAGCTTCCTTGCACTGTGGATACTTTTCTAGCACTATGATCTTGATTTTAAGGGTTCCTTCTCTAGCCACCTTGGATCTCTCACGTATTTAGCTTTTTATCACCTTGCGTAATTCTCCAAATTTGCTTTGCAAGCAAGGCTGTCTTGAAAGCCATTAGATCTCTAAATCTCAACCCTCCTTTTTCTTTTACTTCAGAAAGTTTCTTTCAGGTTGCCCAGTGTACAGTGTTTTCCTTTTCTCCACTACCTCACTAAAATCTGGCAATTCTTGCTATGATCTCTTTGTATAGTCCTTTGGGAAGCTTAAAACAAGCCCTAGCATAATTTGGCATAACTATTATGACTGATTTGGTAAGGACTTCTTTACTTGCTTGACTTAGCAGCCTTTGTTTCCACTCCTGCATTTTGTTGATGATTCTACACTTTATGCATCCAAACACTTGCTTCTTTGATCTGCCAATGGCCGTAGGCAAGCATGTTCCTTTTGTTGCTTCTCTCATCCTATCCAAGGCCTCACTTGTCTGCTGTTTTGCTTGATTTGCAATGTTCTTGTTGTAATATATAGCAGACTTTTCACAATTTACCACTTGACCAGAAGCTTTGCCATACTATGTAAGGACTTCTTTTAATTTTTCTGCCTCTTGTTGGCTGGCTTTGCAACAAAGCAGTGAATCATCTACAAAGAATAAGTGAGAAATAACAGGTCCATTTTTACTAGATAGTCCTTTAGCATAGATGATGAAGATGTAAGGTGATAAGGGGTCTCCTTGGCGGACTCCTTTGCTTGGTCTAATGTATCCTATTTTTTGGCCATTTAGATTGAAGGAGTAAGAGATAGTTGACAAGTAGATCATGATCCATTTAACAAACATAGGATAGAAACCCATTTGAGTCATCACCCTACCCAAAAACTTCCATTCTACTCTATCATAGGTTTTAGACATGTCAAGTTTGATAGCCATGAATCTTTGTTTGCCTTTCCTTTTTTTTTTTCAAGAAGTGAAGCATTTCATAGGCTATGACAACATTGTCTAGGATTTGTCTTCTTGGGATGAAAGTTAATTGGGTACTGCTAATGTAGTGATTCAGGACCTTTTTAAGCCTAGTAGCCAGCATTTTGGAAATGATCTTATATAGGACATTACACAAACTAATAGGCCTATAATTAACCACACTTATTGGGGCATCAGTTTTTGGGATTAAAGAGATGATAGTTTCATTCATTATTTTGAGAAGAAAACCATAATAGAAGAAACTATTTATGGCAGAGATAATGTCATTGTTAATTATATGCCAGTAATACTGGTAAAACAGCGGTAACATACCATCAGTACCTGGGGCCTTATTAGGGTGCATAGAGAAAAAGGCTTGTCTGATTTCTTTCTCTTCAACTAGTTTGATCAACTGCTCATTCATTCAACTAGTAATAGTGTGAAGCACTTCTACTAATATTTCCTCAAAATTGTCAGGATTAGTTGTAGTGAACAAGTCCCTGTAGTAGTAACTCATCTCCTTCTTAATTTCCTGCTCATTGGTGTACCTGGTTCCATCATGTTTCTGTAAGGTGCTGATCATGTTACTTTTTCTTTTTGTCATTACACTTGTGTGGAAGAATGCTATATTTCTGTCACCTTCTTTCAGCCATCGCCATCTTGATTTTTGGCTCTAATATAGTTCTTCATCCTTGTATGCTTTGCTGAGTTTTGTTTTGAGTTCAACAATCTTGCCTCTCTTGTGTGGTTCATTTCTTACTTTGACCACTGCTAGTTGTTCCTTCAAATCCTGTATTCTTACCTTTGAGTTCCTTTTCTCCTTCTTATTCCACTCTAGCATAGCAATCTTGCAATCCTTTACTTTCTTAGTCACTTTATACATTCTTGATCCTGCTTGCTCTTTTTCCCATGCCCTTTTAACCACTTTCTTTATCTTAGGATTTTTGGTCCATCTCTAATCAAAGTATAATCTTTTTTTGTTCCTACCTTTTGAAGGATTAATGTCCAACATCAACAGGTGGTGGTCTGAGGCCTCCTTTTCTATATGTGTACAGGTGGGCTTTCCAAATCTCTGCATCTAACCCGTATTACTGAGACACCTATCCAACCTCTCCTTGACCTCCCTATCTCCTTCCCAGGAATTATTCCATGTCCATGGTACTCCCTGATAACCTAAGTTTATGAGCTCGTTCCCTCTGATGAAATTGTTAAATTCTTTTAGACTCCCTTCAGTTATTTCCTTTCCTCCCCATTTTTTCCCAGTTGATCTAATATCATTGAAGTCTCCCACCAATATCTAACTCACCCTATTCCTTTTTTCTATTCTCTATGTGTTTCCATTGCTCCTTTCTCGTAATGCTGTCAGCACTTGTGTACAGGCACACTAACCATCATTGGCATTTAGCTTCCTCATCTTCTATCCTCACTAATATGTACCAATTCGTATCTTGCACTTGGTTTAACTTCACATCCTTTTTCCAAAACAATGCCAATCCTCTTGCTCTACCCACTAAATTTACAAAATGTTCATTATCATATCTAATTTGTTTTTGTATTTTCTTCAAGAAGGTTTCTTGATTTTTTGTTTCACACAAGAACACAATGTTAGGAGAGTGGATGTTTAAAACCTCCTTTAATTGAGGAATTGTCAAGAGGCCTCCTACACCTCGACAATTTCATACCATTACCCTCATTTAACCATTGAAGGCATTTTGGAGTTAGCCTCCATTTCCTCATCAAATTCTGTATAATTTGCCTCCATTTTCAATGCTTTCAATCTTGGTCCCTCTGCAGTATCCTTTTCCGTTGGTTCAACTTCCAACCATACTGTTTCCATTTTTCTCTTTCCCCCCAATTCTCCTCCTTGATTCCTGTTTGTGATGTCCTTCATTGGTGTTCTATTTATCCTTGCAATTTTCTTGACATACATGTCTTTTCTCCTCCTTTCTACTGCTGTTGCAATTTCTTTCTATAGTCCTTTCTGCCTTCTCTCCACTTCACTTAGGTCACTTGTCTGGCCACTTGTGTTCTTTTCTTCTATAATCATATCCACCACATTTTGTTCCCTTCCCCTTATTTCCTTCACCTTCTCCTCCAAGGGACCAGTGTTCTTTCTTTCATTTTCCTCATCGAAGTTATTTCCTTTTTTCCTCTCTTGTCTTTTTTTTTTTGCCAGTTTTGTTCGTGTAGTAGTTCTCTCCACTTCTCCTCATTTGCCATTTTCTCGTATATACTTGGGTATTTTGTTTGCCATTTCCATTCTTTACTGCCAATAAATTGCCATCATTCACTTTGGAAGACCAAGTTCCTATAGTCACCATTATGGCTTTGTTTGATTCCCTTTCCTCAGTTTTCTTTCTTGCTTTCTCTTTTGTTAATCCATCCCACTTTTTTAGTGGTGATGTCATTATGTTCCTTACCCTCATCCATGCTCACTACTACACTTCTCTTTGGATCTGCCCTTCTTTTTCTTCCTCACAAGATTTGTCTCCATGCCCAATCACTCCACAGCTCTAACAAAAATCTGGGCACCCCTCATACTTAAACTCCATCCACACCATCTGATCTTTAAGTGTCATTGTTGTTCCTCTTATTAAAGACTGTGTTATATCAATTTTCGCTATCTTCATGTGCCTTCCTTCTTTTTCACTCGTTGTTAGTATTATCACCTCTCTCACAGAGTTGAAGATCTCTCCTAACTTAAATCTTACAGCTCTACTCATCCAGTAGACTCGGAGATTCGACAATTGGACCCAAATCAAGGGATGCTTAAAGCTATTAGGATCTTTTTCACAACCTTCCAACCATTCCTAAATGATTAATACATGGTTGTCCATTAGCCATGGACCCCCTACTAGTATCCTTCTTTTTTGTCTCTTCCTTTTCTAGGTGGAACTGGAACAAATTAGGTCCTAACTCAGTTATCATTATTTTCCTAGGATAACCTCAAGCATGATTTGTGAAATTCTTGATCCTTGTGAAATTTGCCAATTTTGCCCTATGATCTTCCCCACTAAGCTACCATTGCACCCTCGTATACCTTCTTCCACATCTTCCCCACTTAGATCTATTCCTCCTAACTCCTTCTCAGACAGATCGAAATTCTGGAATGCCTAAGCTAACAAGTTCTCCATGACCTGGGAATATTAGAGAAGTGCCTTTACTATTCAAGTCTCAGAATCGTTCAGTTGTTTAAACCTACAAGAAAATTCTAATAGAGAAGCTTAAGGCCCAGAAAAGAGACAAATTAAGAGGAAAAAAACACAGCTTAGGAAAAGAAAATAGTTCAAAAAAGCCCTAAAGGACTAGAAGGTTTAGTTAAAGATGACAATAAAACGTGTTCTTGGACACTAGTTTGTTAATGAATCATGCTTGGTACTGTCATTTGCTCCCGCAATAAATGATTGTAAGAAAGATAGATCACTAATCTATACATTCAATGCTATTGGTGTCTTTGGGTTCAGAAAGTTTGAGCTTTTTGAATTTTTGGTGTTTTGAAATTTGAAACTCCTACAACGAGGAGATATACTCTGTGAGGACTCGCAAATTTTCTTATATTAAATTCTTATTTCGAGCTCATTTAATTATTTACTTGGTCATTTACTCCGAATATTATTTTCTAGCCTCTTGAGACCTAATTACATTAATCTATGACTTACTTATATTTTTAGAGTGGCTCGTTTCAAAAATTAATTTTTCGAAACCCGTTAAATGAAAATAGTGAATGCACGTTTGGGAACGATAACCGATTTAAGGGTACAATGACGTTGGAAACTTGGAGACATGTACAATGGTTCTAAAATAGGTAATTTTAGGTTTAAGTACTCAAGTAATAGTTAGTGGTACGATCGTTATAAGAATTTCTCGGAGATTTCACTCTATCGCGCTTAAAGTGGAGATACGCGTTTTCACGCGGGCGATTAATTGAGGAACTTTAGACCCTTATTTTGGGGTAAGTAAGAGTGAATAATATTTATATGAATATAAGTGCATTAGAGATTTAGTGCACTAGTGAAATAAACTCGAGAGGAATCGAGCACAAAAAGCGCGCGTACGCGCACTATTCCTAATTGACTTTTGAAACAAACATTGGCCAAATCTTAAAGCTTCTCACCGAAGCTTATCATCAGCAATTGCTCTTCTTTTTCTGCTCTCATCAGCCGAGTAACACAAGAGAAAATAACACTCCAAGCTTAAACTTTCTCCTTCAAATTTCTCCATCAAACTTCCTCCGTTTCACTCCAAATTTCACACACATTTAGCTTAACACTTGGAGAGTTCATCTAGCTACAAAAAAAGGGAACTTTCCACG
Source organism: Coffea arabica (assembly GCF_036785885.1). NCBI lineage: Eukaryota > Viridiplantae > Streptophyta > Magnoliopsida > Gentianales > Rubiaceae > Coffea > Coffea arabica. The sequence goes on from NC_092315.1 coordinate 47,806,924, forward strand.
GTTTTCTTGGACCAAGAGAGGACCAAAATTTCTGTCTAGTTCATCAACCAAAGTAAGTAATGATCCAACAATCTAAGCTTGGTTTATGGAGGTTGATTAACACCTTTAAGCTCTTGTATTCATATGGGTGGTTGTTATTGTTGGAAAATTTGGAAGGTGGATTCTATGAACTCCCACCCTTGTGTTGATGACTGATGTGATGATTGATGATGGATTTAATGTTGATTTAGTGCTCAAAATGGTAGATTAATGGTGTATTATTAGTATAAACTTCAAGAAATGCATGGGGTAAAAAGTTCCAATTCTGCCCCTGCTTTGAACATACCTATTTCTGCGGAATTTTGAGGTTGTGATGACTTATATATGATGTTTATATGTTGTATAGATGGTGTAAAAAATTTCATTGAAAAATATTGAGGTTTGGTGGGTCAAATGAATCGATTTCACAAAGTTAGTAAATCTGGAACTGTTCCCGTAATGCCCTGACCAGCTTTCGTGTTTCGGCCATAACTTTGTGCTCCGATGTCGAAATCGAGTACCGTCAGTGGCATTTAAAACTAGACATTCCCACCTTTCCGACAGTATAAAATACATGTCTGGTTCCATATATGTGAGCCGAACCAACCATTTAAAGTCAGCTGTTCTGTTTCTCTGTTTTCCTGGAACGAAATACTGAGGCTGCAACTTGTGGCTCGAATTCGATCTAGTTGTGTGCCGAATTTCAAAATGATTTCTTCTGTGAAATTTTAGCTCTATGAATGTATTTTCCAACTCCATAAACCATGCCCAAGTCTGAGTTAATTTGAGTGATTTATGATCAAAATACGAAACCTGCCTTGCTCTTGAAAATCCTAACTTTTGGACAGATTTGATGCAAGGCTTGGTGTAGACTTGCTAATTGAATTTCTTGGTGTTAAACACCTACCAAATGTACCATGAATATTCCTTAGGCCCTGCCTACACTAATGAACCATGTTTGGAGGTTTTCCTTGACCAAATGTTTGGAAACGGCAAGACGGAAATTCAAAGGCAGCTTAGCCTTAGAATTTCTTGTGATTTCAACAGTTTTGTTAACCCACTTTCTATGCTTATTTATCCATGAAATTTAGTAGAGGAACGACCCTTATATGGTAGTATTATACTGCTAAATTTTGTGTTATTCCGAGGCCGTTTCATTGCTCAACTAAACTTCCAAAGTCCGTGACTTGATTTTGGAAAAAACCCTTGTTTCCCAAAAAAATTTTGGTAACTTTGAATTGCCATATCTTAGTGCTAAAAACTCGGTTTCTTGTTTTGCTTATTTTGTTGTAAACTTGGATTGCAACTCTAATGGTGTTCCAAATTTCAAAAGCTAGTTCCAATCAAGTGAATTTTGCCAAATTTTCAAAATTGGCCAAAAACCAACCTAAACCTGTCTTTAGTGCCCCAGAACAGTAACTTTGAGCTAATTTTTGGATACCTTCCGTTTGGAATCATGGAAAATAGTCTTATAAGAACTTTTAGTACTTTCTAAGAGGTTTCCAAAGGTATCAATTTTTCTAATTTTGGACCTACTGAGTGCAAGATCTGATTTTTCTAAATTTGACGCGCAAAGCTGAAATTTGCCGATTCCTTAGAAAATGAAAATTTGAAAACTCGTTATTTCTTCTTGATGATAATTGGTCGCTTTAAACTTGATTTCGTGAAGGAAATCAGTTTTTCTTGTGTTAATAAAATCTCACTTTTGAACCTTTATTTTGAGTGGCTAAGGTTCTTGGTTTGAGATATTGACTAGTCCAAACGAGCGTAACTCCTTTCTTGATTAATACGTGATTGTGAGTGAAAAATACTTGTTAATTGCTTCAGGTGCTCAAACGAGTCTTGAAGAGAATCCCGGAGGGGAGAACTAAAGATTTTCTCGCTCAATTACTTTTGAATTGGTGAGTGTCAAGTGCTTGACTTGTCGTGTTTACTTGATTTACCTGCTTATATACGTGAATATCACTTGATGAGACGAGTGTGTACTTTATCGCACTCGCTCTCTTTTACTCGAACTTTCCTTGCATTAACTTGGTTTTCAAAGTCGATTTGAGTGAATCTCGTCGACTAGAATATACCCGTTTTTGTGTGCATGTCGTGTTGTCGGGTGGAGTGAATCTCCTCAACTTATGGGGACGCCCAATTCTCTTAGCCAATCTTGCAACTTGAGCCAGCATGGACTTGGTCGAGAAGCTTGATAAACCAAGAGAATAACAAAACACAACTTGATCTTTTGAGATCTTGTTCGGCATACTCGTGGAGTATCGCCCTTTTCGTGCGTGTTCAAAAATCAAAACTTGATCTCTTGAGATCTCGTGCGGCATACTCGATGAGTATTACCTTTTTCGTGCGTGTTTGGTTACGGATCCGAGAGAGTGAAATGTTGGCCGGAGGAAGTAATAAGTGAAGTTTCTACGGATATAATACCCACCCGGATGACGGAGTGTCATCACGAGGAGGTATCGGATCGAGCCATGGCGAAGCAAGTGGAAAATAGCTCCTGAGAGTTCCTATATCCTTGAATTGTTTCTGTTTAATTTTCTCGCTTGAATTGTTATATATTGAAATTTCATTGCTCTACTTGTTAAATTGGGATTGTTACTTGAACTTTGATAAAATAGAAAATAGATATGGGACAGAGGGTTTTTCTAAATAACTAACTTCTCTAAATTAGGAAGATTTTGAACATATAATGAAAAGATCACTCGCCCTTTTTGAATTTGAATTCAAACGTGTGGAATCCATGTTCCCATCTACAACGTGCTCGCATGTGTGTTCTTGGCCTCACGAGCTATTGGCTCACCCTGTAGATTTGTTTTCCTTAACAGGATTGGACATGGAGTGAACTCGGAGAAACCCCATTCGATGTACTTTTGGCTTAGGGTTTCTAATGTAATTTGGGTTAGACCACTTGATTGGATGTATTTTGGGATTTTAATGTATGACTGGAATATTTGATGTACCTGGATGTATATATTTTGGAAATTGAAGTATCCTTGGATATTCTATGTAAGGTTTGGGTAATCATTTAAGTTGTTAAGTTTGAAAGCTTCCGCATTATTTGATTTGCCTTACCTAGTTGTGATGTCTAGTATTGCATTAAGTTTGAATGAAAATTGCTTGAGTCCTGGCGAGAATTGGGCAGGTGTCCCGCAGATACCCTCTGGTTCGCCTTAGGGAGAAGTGGGGGCGTCACATACTCTAAAGTTAGAGAGAGAAACTCTCGTGCTAGAGAGAGGAGACTCATGATTGCTTAATTCAACCACTTCCCGTGCTATCTAAATATGCCTATTACTGAGCAAGTTATTGAATTAGTTAATTAGCATGTTAGCATCTGGTATAAAAATAACATTTTTCTTTGACAAAGATGTGCAATATTATCTGGTCAGTTAATAATGATAAAAGTAATGCTTATACTACATTGTACTATTTCATTGATAATAGAGTTACAATTTTACTAAGTTTTGTGTACTAGATACATATTAGGGTAAAAAATCTCAGCGGTCACTAAACTATTGGTCAGATCAAGTTTTGGCCATCAAATTATTTTTCGTCAGTAATTGGCCACTAAACAACTTAATCAGTGAATTCGTGACCATTTAGTCAATAATTGCTCTTAATCTGTGAAATTAGCAGTACACGTGGCAAAGCACGGGGTAATTTTGTTTAACAACTACGCAACTCTATTTCACAGATTAACCGCAAATTTTACAGATTAAAAGCAATTATCGACTAAATAGTTACGAGTTTACTGATTAAATTGTTTAGTGGCCAATTATTGACGAAAAATAATTTGATGGCCAAAACATGATCTGACCAATAGTCTAGTGGCTGCTGAGGTTTTTTTACCCTACATATTAACAATAGTTGATGTAGAATCAGTTGTCTTGAGGCTTACTTCAAATATCTTAAAAATCTAATTCTAACTACGAAATATTAATTGGGTTGGTATTTAGCATTGGTTAGATAGATTTGTAATATTAGGGATTGCACAAGTCAATAGATTATATCTTATAAATCTAATTCTAACTATGAAATATTAATTGGGTTGGTATTTGGCATTGGTTAGATAGATTAGTAATATTAGGGATTGCACGAGTCAATAGATTATATATGACATTTAAGCCATACTAATGCTAAAAGATTAGATAGAGTATGTCGAATAGATTAAGCCATACTAATGCTAAAAAGATTATATATGAAATTTAAGCCATATTAATGCTAAAAAGATTAGATAGAGTATGTTGAATAGATGTTTAAGAGAGAACTATACAATATTATTTAGTTTTATCATTAAAGCGTACAACTGTAACATGTGTGAGGTCATTTTTTTTTTTTCCATTTAGCGAAAGAAAAGATACGGACTTCGTATTTAGCAAATGCGAATTTAAAGAGTTTGCATTTTCTAAATGCGAAGACCCTTCTACTAAGAATAACCAACTCAAAAAACTCATGTTGCAAAATTACTTTCTTTTCTATTTTTCATAACAATTTTAGAATTTACTTTGACATTCTTCACATGCCATCTATCCTGCCACCGCACCCACAAGCATCTACCACCACCCTTTACCGCCACATCTCCCCTCTCTCTTCTTCTCTCTCTTGCCACCACCTCTCCTTTTCTCCACCTACCACCACCACCACCACCATCTCTATCACGTGCCACTAGCAACCACCCTCATCCACTTCCTCTCTCCTCCTATTTCTCCCTCTTTTACAACAATCACTCAACCAACCCCTCTTTCCTACTTCCCCTCCTCCTTTCTCTTCCCCAACCCTTTCTCCTCTCTCCCAAATTTGGTCACGAGACCAAATCTCGGCCACCTATGCCCCTCCCCCCACCCCAGATCTAAGGGAGAGGGTAGGGGATGGGGGACTACTAGGTGCCAATTCAAGTTGCTAAATAATTGGTTCCTACAAATGGCATCAAATGTTCATGCTAAAAATTGAGTTGGTTCCGAAATGATAAATAAATCCTCATTAGTGCAGTCAATATACAATAACTAAGTTCTTTGGTCTAGTTGGAGCGGTAATAATGAGTTTTTTCAAATATATACAAGCAGGTATCCATGTATCTACAATAGATTCAAGAAGTAAATAACGGGACTTGGTATCTACTTTAAATTCAAGAAGTTCCAGGAGACTTTTGCCCGCTGGGAGAGTTTCCAATACTTAAAGTCACCATCTAGATTTGGAGACAATAATTCACATATATATATGTAACAAATTATATTTAAAAAAATGTTGATTGAAATGACTAATCTTGTACTTTACTCTTTATACGGGAGAATTAAGAGGCTTTCACACCATGAGTTCTGATAAATCTTATGATCTTGTGAAAAATTGAATTGATCCAATATAGTTCTAGTATACCCTATATTTGCATTTGACACGTGGTGTTATGTACTTGGTCATATATTTTTTATGTCATTACCTCCCTTCTAAAGCTAAAGCTAAAAATTCCTCCCTTCTCCATCTCATTTTATAATTGATCCATTTTATCAATGCCTTTGTAACTGAGAGTAGAGTTACACACCTTGCAGGAAATTCTCTATCCTCCAAGTTGTTCGCAATTTTATCACTAGAGAGAAGTTGATGAACCAATTGCTCTTTAGTCCTTAGTGCCTCAATTGGCAATTGAAGTATTTTCTCAATTCTCTCTCTGTTTCTCACGACTTTAACTGTACCTATCTCTTTAACACCCAAAAGATTCCGGACCATTTACAGAAGCCATTTGTTTCTCCATGTCAACTCTGTGGATATAAAGCAAAATGCTGCATCTATCATTCTTAGGGCAAAATGCTGTTGATTAATATCTCCAACACAGAAAAGCACCAACTGATCTTTCCTGTACTCACAGAAAGATTATACAAGATGCTGCTATTGGGCTCCGGCAAACAGGGAGATTCTATTTGTGTATTTGACAAGATGCCAGTCGATAAGACAAAGCCAAGCACAACAGCTGAAACCATTCCATGAGTTCCACTCGATACACAGTAAACAGCTACTATTTGTTTCCCAACATTGCATGAGATACCAAGTATACTAGACAAAACCAAAGCACAAAACTTGAAAAGGACGCTCTAGATGATATAAATTATCCGCGGGTAACAGCTACCACCTGCTTCCCAATGTTACGCCCCGAGAAAAGCCCTATCAAAGCACTTGGGGCGTTCTCAAGGCCTTCAGCTATGTCTTCCACATAAGTAATCTTCCCTTCTTTTATCTGTGGGATAATCATTTCCAGGAACTTAGGATAGAGATGGTAGTAATCAAACACCAGAAATCCTTCCATTCGAATTCGCTTGGTGACCAGACAAAACAGATTTTGAACTCCTTCGGGCTGCTCAAGGTTATATTGTGATATCATGCCACAGGCAGCAATGCGGCCGTAGGGGGTCATGTTTAGAAGCACGGCATCAAGCATCTTTCCTCCTACATTCTCGAAGTAAATATCAATACCATCCGGAAAATACCTGCAAAATCAAGATTCGAGTCAGAAGTCTATGTCCTTCTAGCTGTCGAAAGTACTGATAAAATTGCAGATCACCTTGATGTCATTCACAGAAAGTACTTTGAATGACACAAAGAAACGAGAAACTATAAATGCCAACTTTGAGCGGACGAAATCAATCTCAGAATCTGAAAATTTCATTTTGAGCTGAAAAAATACTATTCAGTGGCACATCAACGTGCTTTATCTGAGTACAACGCCCTCTTCATCAAGAACTATGCTGTTCCAGAGAAAAAGCAGAATTTATGGGGCTTTTCTTTCTTAATTCCTCATTAACCCCACTATTGTGGAAAGCTGACCTTTTCAGAGCCACATTTAAATCTGCCTCTTCTTTATAGTTGAAAGCTTCATCAAACCCGAACTTATTCTTCAATAAATCAACCTTAACAACAAAAAAACAGAAGTCAATAGCAGCAAAAACAAGCAAAGTGAGTTAATTGGTCTTTTAGCTTTTAGATCCACATATCAGAATCATCAGAACACTTTTCTTTAAGAAACAGTAATTATGCCAAATGCCTGAAGAGGGCCACTGGGTACAGGGGCAGTAAAAATTTTGATGCTGAAACATATTGTGAACTGTAAAGCTAAGGAACATCCTAAACATAGTTCACATTCCAATTCAGTTTCTAGAAGCATCTTCAGGATAACAAGTAGTTCCAGGTCATACATAGGTTTATATAGCTTCCACTTCAACAGGCCTGCATGATGTTTGAAAATTCTTAGCCAAGAAAAAATGCAATTCGTCCAAATAGATACTCAAAAACTCGTCACTTGGTTATCGTATTCCAACTTCAGCTCATATCAACACACAGAACGCTGAACATGAAAGAATTTTGAATGTCTGGAAGGATAGACTTTTTAGCAGGACTACTATAAGCCTTGACTATCATTTGGATGTAGAGTTATGATAAGCAGGGTATTGTGAGCTCAAATAGTTTCTCACCCCACCTGGAATTAGGAGAAACTGATGGAGTGAACTTCTCAATGTACTGACCTTTTCTTTGCTTCCAGCACTTCCAACAACATAGCAGCCAAATAGCTTTGCAATTTGCCCAACAAGTTGGCCAACTGCTCCAGATGCTGCTGAAATAAAGACACGTTCTCCCTTCTTTGGAGAGCACACCTCAAAAAAACCAACATAAGCAGTCATGCCAGGCATACCTGTTAGCAACTCAAAGCCAATTAGAAAACCCTATGGAGAATAAGTGGGCCTTTTTTTTGGGTGGGGGGGGGGGGGCGCCACTGAAACTATCACTTTGCAAGTAATAAAATGACAAGATTTTGCACTATAATTGATGTAAATGTTTCTTCCAGTATGATCAATTTTCTGCAAGATAGCAGATTCAGACGTTACAAATAACGTAGTAGAAAAAGCTGCGATTACCATAGGCTTAAATGATCAGTTAGAGGAACATCATTTAGAGAAAAGGAATTAGTGATGAGAGCAAGGGACTAAATGAAAAATGACTAAAAAACTTGGTGGATCACTAGCTCATCGTGTTTATGCCTAAACATCTGCTGAAGGCTGAGCTAATAAATTACAGGACCCCTTTCTTTTTAGAGACCATAAGATTTTCACTATAAAGAGTTGAAAATGGAAGGGACAGTGGGGATAGAAAGGGAATGCAAGTCTACCTAACTTCTAATGTTGTTCATTATTCTTCATGATAAACTATAACACGAAAAAGGAAAAGTGCTCCTCTTCTAAACATTTTAACCCACTGCATAATGTTTCAATTATACTCTCTCTCTCTCTGTCTCACGCGCTCTCCCTCCCTCACTCTCTCTACACGACAGGTAAAGCTTGTTACGGTTTACAGCAAAACATTATTTAAAAATACCAATTGCACATGAACACAAACTTCCATTGGAAAGCTACTATTTATGTCAATACTCGAATATCTGGTGCAGGAAGTTGATTCTATGAAATTGCATCATAATTAAGACACACTAAATTCAACACAGGAAATCAAAATATTAGCTTATTCCGTCATTATTCACCAATTAAAGAAACACACTTTCACCATTGAAAAATGAAATGTTTGTAAGAAACTTACCCAGGATGCCTGTATAGTAGGACAAAGGCACATCTGTGTGCTGAATCTTAAAGAGACCCTCTGTAGAAGTGATAACACTGTACTCTTCCCATGTAGTCATTCCCCAAACCAGATCACCTTTCTTGTAATTTTGATGACTAGAATCCAGAACTTCAGCCACGCCATATCCCACAATAGGCTGCAATGAAAGCAATGACATCAAGTTATGGTCTTGACTTACTGACAAACGGTCAAAACTTTTTCCTCTTTCAATTGAATGATTAACCACCATTGATGGTACTTGTCATGCTGATAATCTATTCTGGTAACTGGTTAAATAAGTCTTACAAGATAACAATTCTACTGGATATGACATATTACAATCAACTTCAACTATAATCAGTTAGGCATACCATGAAAAGAAAAAAAGGTAACTTTCGAGTACCCATATTACCGACTTGCCTATCTTAACACAGAGATCCAGTTAATGTGGACCGCTAAAAATGCTAAAATAAATAATATATGCACAGGCATTATGTACTTGAAAGATCACAAAATGGAAAGCCATTAATCGAAAGAACCCCTGAAAGAATCTCAATTACTAAAATGCAACCTGGGTTACCAACCATAAACTGCCATTAGAGTCACCTGTAACCTAGATGCGATCATGCACTACCAATCCAGTGTTATGATGTTATATCATATCCAATAACTTCAGAAGCTCTAGAAAACATGTGTTATCCTTTTCTGAAATATTTACATAATGTGAAGCTGATTATAAGCAAGTTAAGAATCTCCAAATTGTAAGTTGAATCTTTAAGTATTTTGCCACATCATTTCACACATGATGACCTCAAAGACTGAATCCATTTATTTTTCATAGTTCTTACAACAAAAGAATGTGCAAACCAGTGCCTCTTAATTTCGCATTGCTACAATTGTTAATTCCTTAAATTCAACATTGCCCAAGTTCAACGAATAACAACAAACTCCCAATGATGGTCTTGAAAGATGAAACAGACCTACAGAGCCTGGAATAAAGGACCCAACATAGCTTCCCTCGAGCTTTTGCATACGATTTCTCATGTAAGGATCACAGGACACATAGATATCTGAATCTTCTGGGAGCTTCAGCCTTATGGAACTAGCTGCTAAAATCATGTTGGTCTCTTTGGGAAGACCATTTACATTGTTTTTCATTATCACCTGAGTGTTACTCACTTCCTCTGCCTCTACCATTTTCAAGAAACTCTCTAACTATCAGCTAACAATGCCCTTCTCTAGCTTTCAGTCTAACCAAGCTCTCGACTTCCGCTTATTTTCACTTCTATGTGATTACCTACCCAAAACAACTCCTTTTATTCCATAATCTCCTTCTAGGACAGTGGTGCAAAGCAACAAAAGTTTTGAATAGGGTATCCACGACATAAGATTCCTGCAACACGGAGTAACTTTAAGCCAACAATTCACTTTTCTGACCTTGTAAATTGCTTTTATTTCTATTCCATTGGTATCCATTATTCTTGCTTTTCAAGACCTTTTCAAACACTTTCACTTTTTCTTTTGTACTATCAAAGTTTAGGGGGATGGAAGCTCATTGGCCCAAAAAGGGTAATTGTTCTTTCTACCTAATCACCATGTCCCATCAACTACCTCATCTGCTGAGACAACACAAAAGTTCGAAATCCGGCAAACTCTCGAATAAGAAACTTCAAGGAAGACTCAGAATTTCTAACTTTGACCAAAACTCCCAGTATTGGAGGTGTTCCATCACTGATTATCATAAATTATGATAATTAATTAATGAACTTTAAATTGTCTAATATATTTCACAATAGACCAATCCCAGGTGATGTACCAAAAAAACAGAAAAAAAAAAACCGCCATTCAAACAAAAGAACAATAAAATAATCACCCAACAGTACCCATAGCAACAGTAAAAAAAACAAAAAAAATGACAGAATTGACATTTAATATTAAAAAATTGGGTTAATTCCATTTTGTCTCCCCAAACTTTGGACGATTACCCACTTAAGTCCCTAAACTTCAAAATGGGACACTTAAGTCCCTAAACTTATAAATACATCCCACTTAAGGAAAATTGTTAACAAATCCTAAATGCCGTTGGTGGTTGAAGTGTCCCATTTTATAAGGGTTTAGGGATTTAAGTGTCCCATTTTATAAGTTCAGGGACTTAAGTGTGAGGTATTTATAAGTTTAGGGACTTAAGTGTCCCATTTTGAAGTTTAGGGACTTAAGTGGATAATCGTCCAAAGTTTGGGGGGGCAAAGTGGAATTAACCCTTTAAAAATTATCCAAATCTGTACATTTTGTACTTACGGAGCCGGGAGTGAAGGACTCAACATAGCTGCCTTCCATCTTGCTCATGCGGTTTCTCATGTAAGGGTCACAAGACAAGTAGAGATTTTTCACCACAATCGCCCCCGAAGAACCTTCCTGAAGCTTCAGCTTCGTCTTGGCGGTTCTGATTTCCATATCACTCTCCTTCGGAGAACCCCGGACGTAGTGCTTCAGTATCACCTGCTTGTTCTCCACTTCCTCCCCTTCCGCCATTTTTCCTCTCGAAAAGCTGCTCTCAACCGACACTGATAATAATGCTGGAGAAGTCGTGCCGTGAAGGAGTATATATGGTGTGTGTTGCCTGTGTGGAAAGTGCTAGTAGCGGCGGCGGATCCGTATTGTACAGATTGCGTGGATAAGGGAGAGTGATTGTGAAGATGATGACTGAATGATGACCAAATGATTGACGAGAGGCTTTTTTGTTGCTTGGATATACGAAAAAAATGGAAATATTCTAGCACTTTTTCTTTGTGATTTAATGTATGCAAGATAAGAAGGGAATTACAAAAATAAAATAGTAGGAGTATTAAAAATATGTTTATGAAATTTTTTTTCTTTTTAAAGAAGGAATCACAATCCAAACAAACACACAAAAAAAAACGTCTTTTATGGCTAGTTTGCGAGATTGGAATGGAAAAGAAAACGTCGAAAATGTTAAGTTATGAAAAAGAAAAGAAAAGAAGAGAATAAAAAGTTTGATGTTGTTGGGAATTTCGAGAAAATAAATGGAAGGATTTTGGATGCATACATTATTAAAATTTTATTCAAGATACATCTAAAGATAGAAAGTTGTATTTTAAAAAATCTCACAAAACTTTGTTCACTTTTCCTTTGTTTTCCGCCCATATTTGGAACTTGGAAGGAATGACTCTTTTTTTTTTTTTTTTTTTACACTATAGTTGCAAAATAGATTCTCACCTAATCTTTCAGTTGTTGTTCTTTTTTGTCCCTTACATAGTCCCAAACAACAGAAACTGACTCCTCACTCTCATTTTCTCTTTTTACGCTATCAAATCTCAGCTCTGAACAAACTATTTCTGAAAAAAAAAAAAGTTCTAAACAAACTATTTCTGAAAAAAAAGTTCTTGGTGTTTGGAAGGAAATCTTTTAAAATTCTAGGCATTTGGAAATGTTTAGGAAAACATTTTTCTAAGGAAATATTAATTTGTTCGTCAATGATTTGGATATTCAAGACTTCGTCAATAATTTAGATATTCAGATTAATTTTATTTTCTTTCTTTAGTGTTAAGCCATTTCAAGAAAATCATTGGGATTGGATTAGTGTTTACGAAGAGTCTTTAGTGTTTTTTTTCACTGCTAAATTCAAGGTTCGAATACTGAACCTAACAATTAAGAGTGGAAAGGATGTGGAAAGGGGTGGAAGGTGTGTGTCTATAAATATATATATAGCGATTTCAAGGAGCTCCACTATCTCAAAATTAAATAACTGAAAGGATACATTGGGGACACATCCAAAATGTTACTTATGTACACCCAAAAAAAAGGGTTATTATCATTTTACCCCTTTAAACTATATCACTACTATCAGTTTACCCCTTAACGTTATCTTTTAGTCATTTTACCCCCTTAAATAATTCAACTCAACATGTTAAGAAATTTTGGACAAAAATACCCTTTTATTTTATAGCATTACTACATTGTTATTGTCACTTTATTCGTTTAGATTATAGTGATACAATCACTTTAATTCCTAACATTATTTCCTATGCATTTTATCTCATCGTTAATCTAACTAGTATGGTCAAAAAATTTTAAATATATTTACCCTTTTTATATATAATTAAAAGTAAAAAAGTTGGAATGGTTATTCTTCCTTTTTTTTTTCACTTTAAGAGATCGAAAAATATAAAAATAAAAGGGTTTTTCAAATTTCTTTTTTCACACTTATCAATAGTAGGAAAAGAAAAAGAGATAGGAAAGAAGGAGACAACAAAATTAGATTTTACAAAGAAAAAAATAAAGAAAAGTCTAATATTATTATATTACTGTAAGGTTATCGGGATTAGGATTGGAATTTGGTAGTAAATAGAAAAGTGAAATAATTTTAAAATAATAAAGTATTTAATTCTTTCTTATTTGTAATTTTTAGAAAAAGAATTGAGCTCTCTCTCTCCCACTCCCCCTCTCCATCTTTCTATTTTTTATTTTAATAAATTGTCAAGAAGAAATAAATTAATACTTTGACTTTTTTTTCTTGATACTAAAAAGGAGAAGAACCACTCTAAATTTTTTATTATTTTTATTATGCAAAGAGGAGGGTGTTTTCTTCTAAAGTTTTTTAACTTGCTAAGTTGGTTTAATGGTAGGATAAATTGGCTAAAAAATAACTTTAGCGGGTAAATTGATAATAAGATTATAGTTTATGGGAGTAAAGTGATAATAATTTTAAGGGTTAAACATGTCTTTTTCACTTTAATTAACAAACTCTGTTAAGTTTGATCGTTAGTCTTGGGGGTAAAATGACTAAAAGATAACATTAAGGAGAAAATTGATAGTAGTACCAAACGTTAAGGGGGTAAAGTGATAATAACCCAAAAAAAGAAAGAAAAACCGTTTAGAAAATATGTTGATATTTTGATCCCATGCGTGTAAGGTTTGTTATTCTCTCCATTTCATCAATGTCTAGCAAGGTGGTCAAAAAAAACATCTAGCAAAACAAAACTCAAAAGAGTATGCAGTATGACAAAGGAACATTTTTCTCGATAAGCAGCTCTTCTTCAACCAAATCTTCAATAAAGATTTTCGTCCACTATTAGACAAGGGCAAAGAAAGCAAAATTGACAGAGATTTGAACAGCATTCCCATCATCACGGGCAACAACTGCCAGCGGCCCCCCACTATTGCAACATGAGAATAAAGGAGTAAACGAATCGAGTTTAATTGATTAGTTTGCGAGTTTGCTCGAATGAAACTCGAGTTTGAACTCATGTTGATCGAATTCGAGTTCGAGTTTGAGTAGTTCAAACTATTTGACGGGTCCAACTTGAGTTTAATATATGAAACTCGAGCTCGTTAGGCTCAATTGAGTTTCACATATTTATGTTTTTGTTTTAATTTTTTTATTTATTACTATGAAATGTCTATTTTGTTTCTTATTTAAAATTATATGAAATATAAATTTATATTTCTTAAGTTTGATTATACTCGATTAAACTTGATTGAGTTCGAAATAAACTCGATTAGACTTGATAAGTACGAGCTCGAGTAATGCAAAATAAAATCGAGTTCGAACTCAAGCTCGACTTTTAAGAGTTTAATGAGTTTGAGCTCAAATTCGAGTCCAAGTTAGGTTTGGAATTTGATGATGAAAATGTTTTTTCGGAGAGAAACTTTGCCATCACAACTACAACAAAAATGACCTTTAACGGCATTTAAAAGTGTCAGTATATATAATCTAAGCTAACACTTTACCTTTCTTCACACCTCGGACAAGTGTTGTCCCTTTCAATGTGGGGATAGGTTCGTACTATTCAACGGTGTCAGGAAAACTATGCTATTATAGCATTCCATCTGCCAACAAAAATTCATTTTCTTAATCATTGAAAGTGTCAGGATATTGTTGAAGTTGTTGAGCTATGTTGACACTTTTAACTGTCCGAAGTTTTTTTTTTTTTGTTTTTAAATAAAGAAGTAACTTGATTGTGCTCCCTGCTATACATTCCGTTAATCAGATACCCAAAGGACTTGTAAAATTATTTAAAAGCAAATCCAGTGTTTTGAAAACCGGACCGGACCGGCCGGTTCGATCGGTCGAATCGCGAACCGGCCATGGCACCAGTCCGGTTCCATGCTTAGGTTGACTTTGCTAGAAAACTGGTCAAATCCGGTAAAAACCGTTAAACCCGTTGAACCGTATTGAACCGGTTTTCGAGTTTTCCCTCTTTTTTTTTTTTTTGCAAAATGCTTCTATCAAGATTCGAACTCAAGACCTTTGCAATAGAAGACCAGTGTAATAACCATTGCGCCATCACATCTTATTTGCTTTTTTTGATAATTTATTTATATAAAACAAACATCTATATTTTATTTTTCCATTTTTCTTACAAAATCTCATTCTCTCATGACTCTTTCTTTTTAATTTTCAACTCTCTCTTTCTCTCTCATCTTTTCTTTTGTCACTCCATTTTTTTGTCAAACCTCTTTAGTTTTAATTTATTGATGTTTTCTTCTATCTTTTAATTTTGTTTTTGTCCATTAAATTGAAAAAGTTAAAAAAGAATTATTTTTCTTTAACCCAAATTATTTAATGCCACAACCACTCACTTTTATCCCATTTTTTGTTTCTTATCAAGTTTGCATTTTTATTTTCAATTCTCTTGACTTCTTTCGAACTCCAAACTTTCTTTTTTAAATTACAATATTTAAATCTCAAATATGTAAATTAAAATTTAAGTTCATAATGTCAAATTCTCATAGACGTGAATTTTGTATAATTTCAAAATATTGTGATATTTTTGGGTTGGATTTGAGATTTTTTTGGATTAATGAAAAATAATTTTGTAACTTATACTGTATAATTCTCATAAAGTTTTAAATTAGTCTATTGCATATCTTATTTTGCGCATATATATATTTATATAAATTATTTTTTTTTAAATCATTGAACCGAGGTTGAACCGGTCCGACCGGTTGAACCTCGACCCTTTCACCTCACCGGTTCAATTGACGGTCCGGGTTTTAAAACATTGAGCAAATCATGTAGTAATTTAAAAGCAAATCAATGCTCAAATATCCTTCAACAACAAAAGTAACCAAGTGAAAGGGTTCAAAAGAACTGCAAGCTAACATGAAAATAGCATTGCTATCTAATAAACAAAAGAGAATCAGCACTAAGTCTATAAGAAATTGCAGTGAATAAAGAGAAAGCCAAGTGATTGATGCTCCAAATGCATCTTGGATTGTTTGCCACAAGTCATACGGTCTAATCAACCTGCTCATTAGGTTCCAGCGTTACTTGTACATTTATCTCATACCAATTTGATCCTAACACTTGTCCGCCAATATCATCAGATGGATTCGGGCCTGAAACACTGGTAGATGACGATGATGGATACCTTAGGCTGTCTGCTGAAGTTTGACTCAATTATTGCGCTAATTTCTTCAGATCAGCAATGTCTACATCTTGTTACTTCAATTTATCTTCCATTATTGATAATACTGCCTGCTGCTCAATATTTTTATGATGGCACATACTACGACTTGGGATATCCCTCTACAAGTCAGTTGGATTGACACCTTCACTAAACAGCCGGATGTGGCCAAGTTTGTTTTGTCCAATGACTTGAGCAAATATGTCATTTCGGCCAACTGAGTCCTCAGTTTCTGGTGAAAGTTTAGCTTGTTTTTCTTTCATTTTCTATTCTTTCATTTTACTCTAAAAGAAAAGCAAATATAGTTATTATTAGTCTCAGCATGACTTAAGTAACATACAAACACTCTTAGTTCACTTATCAAATTCTCAACCACCACACTACTCGATGGAGTCCCGTCAGCATGGCTATAAAATTTATCAAACCTAATACATGTTCAGGTCGATCATTTTACAAAAAAGAAAGGAAAAATAATATCACCCTTAGTTCCACATCAAACCTAAAACGTCTTTTCACTAATAAGTTTCAGATTAATGAGGTAGTAATTAGTAATTGGTACTTTTGGGATCTAGATATGAATTATAACATGTAACACTTGGTTCTAAGATAGAAAATTCTGAGCTAAGACTAACTTTTCTTTTTTCGGCTCAGAGCTTAGATAAACTTCTGAGATTCTATCAACAACAGCTATTCCAAGCAATGCAAGCTTTTTATTTTATGAATCGTGATGCCTGCTATGATTCTACATTTTTTCAAGCTTCATTCTGGTGGCCTAAAATCTAGTACTTCCCTTCAAGAGATCACCTCATTTAGAATGCAAATTGACAACATTGACAATAGTCAGTCCAGATATTCTAAAAATCAGACATACGATCATTATATAACTGAGATGGCTGCATAAAAGGTTTAAGAAATGTGGTATAGAATTATTCCTCATAGTACAATCAATTAGATAGCTGAATCCGAACTACGTGAACCACCTCTACAATTAAGGTCATTAGAGCAGCTAAAGGAAAGATACATACAGAGAAAAAAGAGGGGAGTGGTGAAGAGATGGACGAAATTAAGCCAGCCGCAGCCAATAACATCATTCAGAGAGGTCAATAAAAAATCCTTGTTTCGAGGTCATGAGTCACAGTATATATTTCGAACATCTACTCATCTAGCACCCACCTTTATCCCAGCCAAAGTCTCTGTTTCTTTCTTGCACACTTGCAAAATTCTAACTACAATGTATTTCCGCTACCCATCTAGAGTTAATTTTCCCTTCACAATAAAAAATGTAAACTAGCAATCCATAGTTTGTTTGATGTTTATATGACATACAACTATGCTATGACTAATTATAAGCCGAGCATTCGATTCATAATTAGACCGTAGCATATACCAAGAATAAACGTAATTGAGAACAAATTTCCCAGGATACTAACTTTGCAGCTAAATGGAAACCTGACATATCCAAGATAAATGTTATGTTTAATTCCTCATCTCCCACACCGCCCACCCCCAGATCCCAAATTTATAACAGACATTGGGCTAACGAATTTTGCCAAACTTCCAATGCATATACTACAAAATACTTATATAAATCCAGTAATCAAATTCATAAAGAAAGTTAAAACGCTGTCAAGCAAGATTTGAACTTCACATTGCTTTAATTAAACTAAAACGTCTGAAGACTATCAATTTACTTCACAAAACACCAAATTGGAAAAAAGGAAAAAAAACCCTAATTAACCCAGAAAAGTTATAAAGCTGAGAGGGCGGGTAACAACAGAAACATTACCATTCGAACATAAGGGTTGTCGCCGAGGCAAGACTCGCATATGATAGGGAAGTCGGATCGTTTCCCATCCGTCTGCTTCAACGTCTCTCAATAGTCTGTGCACCATTTTATCAGAATTTCACTCTGCAAAAAAGGTTGAAATTCATAAGTAACCAAAGAAACATAAACAGACGACCCAAATGCCACCTAGATCTGCACCTCACCAAAGGTTTGCATTCTACTTGACATTTTATCGAACAAGTTATGGACAACAAATCCATAACAAAATAGTCACATTCTACAAGTATGTATTACCTCCTTTTTGACAGACTCTTCCTTCTCGGATAAAATCAACTTAATATGGCAGGGGAAAGACATGTAGGCTAGCCAAAAAGATCATATATTGAAGTTAATAGACATAATGGACAGAATAGAAAACTCAAAAAAAAGTCATCTGTCGGACATACGGTTTATTCTTCCATAGGCACGATATGTGCGACGTCTTTGTTTATGTGCTTGATTCACTTGAATGTGAGAAATGAAAAGTGAATCCACATCCAAGCCTTTCACCTACATAGACAAACCTCTGCATTGCTTTCAGCATTCTTGAGCAAATTCAAAATGAAGCTAGCAGATTTAACAGGCCAGCAACCCTGTCCATTTGAATGCCTATTCTTGGCCTAAGCAGTACGCCCGACACCTCCACAGAGAGAGGGGGAGGGAGGGCTGGAAATGGTGGAGTTGGAAAATGAAAATTTTGGGTAAGTGTTTTGACTAAGTGTTTTGGCCGGTAGAATGAAAATTTTGAGTGTTTTAGAGCAAAAGAATCTTCCGCCAAAATCAAACGGTGTCGTTTTGTGTCTTTCTTTTTTTTTTTGGTACATCTCACATTTTCTCAAGTGTCATGTTAGGTAGTCTAAAGGCACATTATTTTTTTATATCTGAAAAAATAAAAAATATTAGAGTATATATTATTGAATTGCTAATAAGTGTCATGATAGGAGTGCTATAATGATACAAACCAGCAAATACCCTTATAGGCATGTTACGATAGACCATTTTTGTTGTAGTGACATGCGCTCTGCCGTCACTGGAGCCCACCACCATTGAAGTCCACTGTGATTAGCATTGTTCCTCGGGACTCAGTTTTTTGAAACCATGGAAGTTCAAAATAGCCAAAATCCTAATGACGATTCGGGAGCAAAGCAAGATGAAGATATCCTGAGAAAAGGCAAGAAAAAGTTCAAACGAAGATCAACTGGAGAAATAGTGGAGAATATTCATCTTGGCGTCAACAAGGATGCAAGGCTCAATGGACGAAATTTGCGAAACCCACAATCGGGAGCAGGAGCCTGGGGGAAGAGATCCTTTCTCGACCCGCTTAAAGAAGTGAAGCAGCCAGGGAAGTTCTACGATGGGGTAGGGAAGGAAATGGATTTGGATGAAGATCCTCTCTTTTCAGAGTCAGATTTGACCAAGGAGGCCGAGATTCGTGAGTCAAAATTGCCAAGGGTGGACTCAGAGCAAGATGAAATCAAGAAATTCTGGCGTCCTTGGAGGAGAAGCCTCGTGATTAAAGTATTGGGAAAGAAGGTGGTGTACAAAGCTCTGAAAAATCGTTTAAGAGACTCCTGGGCGCTGCGAGCGAATTTCGAACTATTGGATTTAGAAAACAGATTTTTCCTCTCGTGATTCCGGACTAAAGAGGATTATCAAAATGTACTAAAAGAGGGGCCATGGACAATTCAAGGGCACTATATTACCATCAGTAAATGGAAGCCTGCGAGCGCAGACATTAAAACTACATCAGTATGGGCTAGGTTGCCGGGTCTACCAGTAGAATATTACGATGAGGGGTTCTTGATGAGGATTGGCAATGCACTTGGTAAAGCTCTGAAGGTTGACTACCAGACCCTATCTGCTACCAAAGGTAAATATGCACGCTTATGTGTGGAGGTGGATTTGAAGAAGCCTTTGGTGCCATTCGTTTGGGTGGACAGAGAGCTGCAAGTAGTAGAATATGAGGGCCTAGAGGCGATATGTTTTGAGTGTGGGTAGTATGGGCTAGGGATGTAATTGAGCCAAGTCGAGCTCGAGTATTGTTATATTCGAGCTCGACTCGACTCATATGTGCCTAGCCTCGAACTTGGGTCGAGCTCGACCGAGTTCAAAAAATCGTAACTCGAGGCTTGATTCGAGGAATTTAATTTAAACTCGAGACTCGACTCGATAAGACTCGACTTTTAATCAAGCCTTATCAAGTCGAGTCTAATCAAGCTTTTTGGCTCGACTCGAAAAAGTTTCTGTTGTAAATTCAGTATAAATTATACCCAAAATGGTCATTTTATAATTATAATACATATATATTATTTAAATTATATATATTATTTAAATACGCCCCGACTCGACGAGTTTCAAGTCTCAAATTATTGGCTCGAAACTCGACTCGAATACCAATCGAGTAGCTCGAGACTCGACTCGAACTCGGTTAAATCGAGTTCAAGCCAAGCCATTGACCGAGCTACTCGCAAGTTACTCGTGAGTAGCTCGGCTCGCATACATCCCTAGTGTGGGCATATTGCTTTAAATAGCTGGAATGGGTCCGAAGTGCCAGCAGCAGCTGCAGGGGATGAGAGACAGGTTAAATACAGAAAACAGGAGAAAGCTGAGAGCAACCTCTTTGGGCCTTGGATGGTGATAAGCAAAAGGAGATCAAGGGCGACAAGTAAGGCCAAGATGGGAGTCACTCAGTAGGAGCTTAAGGACAAGCGCCAGCAAGACATAAATTTACCGAGGGGCAGTATCACAGAGCCAAATGAAAAAAGGGGAAGCCAGGTCGAGGGCATAGACTCGAATGGACCTGCATGGGGCAAGGTGAAGGAATGTAATGGCTCGAGATTCGAAATTTTAAGTGAGACTGGAGATGATGGACCAGTCCTGAGAGAGAGGGACTCTAAGGAAGCTCTCATGGACAAAATCAATGCAATACCCAGTCCATCCCATGGTTTGGTGTTCAAGAGTCCTGAGAGGGCATTTGGACAAACTAAGGGAAAGGAGAATCAGAGTTCTAGTTGCAGGAAGCTAGAGCAAAAAAGGAGCCTTAAGACAGTAATAGTTAATTTGCCAAGGCAGAGCCAATCTTTAGGTGGGCAAAGAGTTTCAATTCTGTAAAAGGATGTGAAAATAAGAGAAGGAGAAGCGAAAATGGGGGAGTGTTCAAGACAAGTGGAGAAGCCATACCGAGACATTATTTTGTGAGATGCAGTGGGTGCAGAAGCTACAATAGATCAGTCATTAGATAGGGCAAAAGGGAGTGGAGAAGCAACTGATATGGATCCCGGTGACCCACCAATGGCCACCAAGAGAAAGGGATGTTGGATCTGAGAGAAACAATTAGCATTCCGAACCAGCCACAGATTAAGGGAATCAACCTAAGGGACGACAATCTAATTTTCCTGGGGAGGGGGATAGGAATGGGAGCAGCTACTGAAACCAAGGAAGGGAGATGCCCTGAGCCATACCATACTTGAATCTATAGTCAAGATGAAGATTATTAGTTGGAACTGCCGTGGGGCAGCTAACCAGAGATTTTGGCGAAATATTAGGGAAATACAGAATCAGCATAGACCAGACATCCTGATATTAATGGAAACGAAAGTAGCGAGTGATAATGCGACGAGAATTATGAGTTGTTTCCACTATGATAGCAAGATGTGTGTAGAGGCAGCCGGATTCTCTGGAGGCATTTGGATGTTCTGGAACAGCTTAGAGCTGGGGATTGAAGTAATAGGTACAAATTAGCAATTCATTCATGCGATAGTCCGGGATAACTAGCAACGGGAGTGGCTACTATCTGCAATTTATGCATCACCCGACAGGGGTTTGCGTCGAGAGTTATGACAATATCTTAAATTGGTAGGATCCCATATAAACTATCCCTGGTTGATTATTGGGGATCTCAATGAGATAGTAGAAGCTGATGAAAAAAGGGCGGACAAGTTTTTAGGAGAGTCAGTGAAAACAACCTCTGGGATTGCATTCATAGCTGTGAGTTAATTGATTTGGGGTTTAATGGTCTAGCCTTGACATGGAACAACCTTCGGAAAGGAGAAGCATGAGTTAGGAAACGTCTAGATAGGGCACTATGTAATGAGGAGTAGAGACTTCATTTTCCAGAAGCGGCAGTTACATATATGGCCCGAGCACAATCGGATCATCACCCCTTATTGCTGGAGGATGCTGTCGGAGGTAGGAAGTCAGCAGGCCTTAAGCCTTTTAGATTCGAGTTGGCTTGGACGACCCATCCAGGGTTTATGGAAGAAATAGAGAGATGCTGCGGGACGGAGGACGATTTACTACAGAATTTGGTGAAACTCTCAGAGAGATTTCAAATATGGAACACCGAGGTCTTTGGGAACATTTTCCATAGGAAGAGAAGATGCTTAGCAAGGTTAAATGGCATACAGAAGGCGCTTTCCCAGAAAGAATCGAAGTCTTTGGAAAAGTTAGAGGAAAAATTAATTTCAAAGTATAATGAAATTTTAGAATAGGAGGAGGTGTTCTAGTATCAGAAATCAAAGGTGCAATGGTTAAGGTGTGGAGACAGGAATACCAGATTCTTCTACCTCTCTACAATCATAAAACAAAAACGCAATGAAATACTGAGTCTCAAGGATAAGGAGGGCTGGTGGCAAACAGATAGGGAATTGGTAAGAGACATTGTGGTAGATTTTTTCAAAAATCTATATAGTAGTGAGAATGTTTAGCCTTTGAATAGAGGAGGTGCTAATAGTTTCAAGGGTCTAACTAAGAGGCAGAAAAACTTTTTAACACATGGGGTTAGTGAAATGGAAGTCAAGAAGGCACTGTTTGATATGGGAAGCAATAAAACACTTGGACTGGATGGAGTGTGTGCGAGCTTCTATCGGAGATGTTGGTCAAAAATATGACGCTTACTAGTCAAATGGGTGTAGGACGTCTTCAGGAGGAAGGAGCTACTGCCTGGAGTGAATAGCACGCTGATATCCCTTATACCAAAAATGAAGAGTCTGGAAGTTGTGGCACATTTGAGACCGATTTCTTTATGTAATATGAATTACAAGGTAGTGACCAAAGTAATTGTCAACAGATTGAGGCCTTTGCTAAATGAGTTGGTAGGTCCAGAACAGGCAAGCTTTATTTCTTGGAGGCAATCGTGTGATAATGTGATAATTATCCAAGAACTATTACATATAATGAGGAAGATGAAAGGTAAAAACGGTGCAATGATAATTAAGATAGATTTGGAAAAAGCTTACGATAGAGTAATGTGAGATTTTTTACATCAGACCCTGGAATGGGCTAGTATACCTCACGAGCTAATCAAGCTGATTATGAATTGTGTACAAGTGGAGGCAACTGCAATTCTATGGAATGGGGAAAAATCAAAGAGTTTTGTTCCGTCTAAGGGCTTGAGGCAAGGGGACCCCCTTTCACCGTATCTTTTTGTATTTTGCATGGAGTGTCTAAGTCATTTAATATTGCAGGCCACGAAAGGAAAACAGTGGAGAGGAGTGAAGACATCAAGAGTTGGACCGAGGATAACTCACATAATGTTTGCGGATGACTTATTGTTGTGTGCAGAAGCCACGCCTTTACAAGGTCAAATAGTTCGTAGCATCATGGTAGAATTTTGTGGTATCTCAGGGCAGAAAATCAACATGGATAAATCCAAGTTCTTCTACTCGCAGAATGTAAAAAGCACAGTAGTCAAGGAGATAAGTAAGATTATAGGGATAAATGAGACAAAGAATCTTGGAAAGTACCTAGGAGTTCCACTTTTTCACTCGAGAGTTACTAAAGGCATGTTTCAACCTTTGTTGGACCGTGTCAGAATGAAGCTAGCCGGTTGGAAAAACCCTATCATTTGCGGGGAAAGCCGCCTTAGTTAAGTCAGTCCTGTCTGCTATACCAATGTACCACATGCAGATAGCATTAATCCTGGTGACGGTACTGGATGAGTTGGAGAAGTATGCTAGAGGCTTCCTTTGGGAGGATAATAAGAAGATCAAGAGGATTCACCATATCAACTGGGAGACAGTGACTCAATTAAAAAAGAGGGGAGGTTTAGGGATTAGAAGAATAAGGAAAGTGAATGTGGCAATGCTTGCTACACGGAGCTGGAGGCTGTTTAAGGATGAGCAGGCTTTGTGGGAGAAAGTGGTTAAGGAAAGTATGGCAAGGTATAACATGAATCAAGTGTTCATCTAGGGTTGGGGATTCCCATGTATGGAAGAGCATTGCAAAGGGCAGCGAATTACTTAAGAAGTGAGTGCAGTGGAAGATTAGGAATGGAGAGACAATACGATTTTGGAGGGATAAGTGGTTAGAGGATGAACCACTACTGGATGAGATAGAGGGGGAAATACCAGAGGAAGAAATGGAGAAAAAGGTAGAGGACTACTGAAACAGTAATGGCTGGAATCTTGATAAACTTCGATCTTGGCTAAAACCAGAGCAGATAGAAGCTTATAGGCGTTTATATCCTCCCTGGTGCAGACAACCCAGACCGACTTTGTTGGAAACTCGAGCCAAAGGGGGTATTCATCACCAGGTCGGCATATGAATTGGATTGGTTAGAGGGGGAATTGCAGGAGGAGTCGGCAAGCTGGGAGAAGATATGGAAAACACAAGGTCCAGGACGATGGTAGTTTCTACTCTGGTTAGTGAGGCATGGTAAACTATTAAAGCCAGAGGAAAAGACTAAAAGGAAACTGAGCCCGACTTACTGTCCAACATGTGCAACTGCGGTTGAATCAACCATCCATGCTGTCCGCGACTGTGGATGGATAAAGAGCATATGGAAATAGTTTGTCAGGCAAAATAGATGGGAGGAGTTTTTGAACAAACCAATGCAGGGTTGGGTGGACTGGAATCTAAAGGATGGAAGGATTGGAAGGGAAGGGAAGGGAAAGAGGAATGGCAGCTGACATTCTAACAGATTATGTATCTTGCATGGTCAGCCAGAAATTCCTTTTGTGCCACAGGAGATAAGCAAAAATTGGATATCAAGAAAGAAGAGATTTGCTGACGCATAGGTCAAGCCAAAGAAGCGATACTTAGGAGGGATGATCTAGGGAGAAAAGAAGTAAAGTTTTTCATATGGGAAAAGCCTCCAGATGGTTGGTGCATGATGAATGTGGATGGAGCTGCAAACCATACCTCTGGAAGGGCAGGAGCTGGAGGTATTCTCAGAGATAGTTAGGGGAGATGGAAAGCTGGTTTTACAATGAGTCTCGGGCTAACTGATAATATGACAGCAGAACTATGGGCAATACTTAAAGGGTTAGAAATGGCTTGGAACTCTGGGGAACAAAGGGCTTGTTTGGAACCTCAAGTTTTTTACAAGTTTGTTTGCTACTAGTTTTTTAACAACTTTTGCTACAGGAATCTCAAAAAACTTATCAAAATTTTTAACCTACACACTTCAAATCTAATACACAAAAAACTTTCCCTTCAACTTTTTTCTTTTTCCTCCCCCACCCAACCCAACAGTGTCCTCCGTCGCCGGCCACCACCTCCACCACCACTTCCGGCGCCGGTCACTATTCCGGCCACAAGTGCCGGCCTTCCTCTTTTTTTTTTTTTCTCTCCCTCTCCTCTTCCCCTTGCGCGACCGATCTGTTGGTGCTTGGTGTTTCTTTTTTTTTTCTTTCTCCCTCCCTCCTCTCCTCTTCCCCTCTGTCTTCCCCGCCGCCTTCCCCCTCCCACTTTCCTTTTCTATTTGTGTATTCGCCCCTCTCACTTGCCTCCCTTTTATGCGCCAAGCGCTTTAAAAATAACATCAGAGAGCAAATTGCAAATCATCCCAAACAATGGGCCTGCTAGGGGAGGGGAGAGGGCAGCGGGGAAGGGGAGGAGAACGGGAGGGAAAAAGCAAAAAAAATTCCATGGCTGCAGAGAGGGAGATGGAGGAGAAGACAGAGGTGCAGGGGAGGGGAAGGGAAAGATACCGGGGGAGAGAAAAAGAGGGGCAGAGAGGGAGAGGGAGGAGAGGGCACAGGTGCCGGGGGAGAGAGAAGGGAGAGGTGCCGGGGGAGAGAATCTGGGGCAGAGGTGCTGGTTCTTCAAAGCAGGGGGCAGAGGTCGCGGGGAAGGGGGAAGGGAGAAGAAGAAGAGGAGGAGAGGAAAGAAAAGAGAAAGGAAAGAAAGAAAAAGAAAAAGAAAGAAAAGGAAAAAAAATGGTGACCATCTGCTGGTTCTTCAACGGCGGGACAGAGGTGACGGGGAAGGGAAGGAGGAGGGAAAGGAAGAAAAAGGAAAACAAGAGAGGAAAGAAAAAGAAAAAGAAAAAATTTCATCTTAAAAAATTTTTCTAAAAACTTCTAGTGTACTACAGTAAAGTTTTAGACAAACTATCAAAAAACTCAGGTTCCAAACAGGCCCAAAGACTGATTTTGGAAACTGATTCAAAGGCAGCTTTGGATATAATACAAGGAGCAGGTTCGGAATCACCATTATCCAATCTGATACTTCTCATCAGGAGCTACACACGTAGGGATTGGGAATGTAGACTACAACATGTTTGGAGAGAAGGGAACAGGTGCGCAGACTGGCTAGATAAAAGGAGTGTTAACAGAGAATAAGGGATGCAGATTCTAACTGAACCTCAACAGGAATTGCGGGATTTGATTGAAGCAGATATTTTGGGGGCCGCGACCTCGCGTTTTTTCCCTGCTTAAGAGGGTCGTCCTCTCCCATGTGAACAAAAAAAATAAAAAAGTTTGAGTCCAAGTTTTTTAACTCGAATCAAGTTCGAGTAGTGCACTACTCAAGTTCGATTCGATTCGATTACAACCTCATCTAAGAAGAGTCCTATCAAGGCCCTTGGGGCATTCTCAAGGCCTTCATCTATGTCTTCAACGTATGCCATCTTCCTTTCTTTCATCAGTGAAAGTATCATTTTCAGGAACCTAGGATAGAGATGATAGCAATCCAAGACAACAAATCCTTCCATATGTAGGCAGAAGAGGTTGTGGACACCTTCATGCTGATCAAGGTTATATTGTGAGATCAATCCATACACAACAGTGCGGCCTTGGAATCTCATGTTGAAAAGCACAACATCAAATCAAGCATCTATCGTCCGACATACTCGAAGCAAATGTCAATGCCAACCGGAAAGTACCTAAAGAAAAGAAGACAGAAAGTCAAGAGTGTGGATCTGCTTTGAGCAGTGCCAATGGGAATGTGATATAGGAGAATGAAATACATGACATGCAAGAAAAGAAGATGCCCTTGCAGAGTGAAACCTACGTCATATTTAAACAAGAAACTAATTAAATAAAAGCCTACCAAGTTTCAAAGGATGAATTCAATCTTGATGATCTTCAAAGTTGATTTGAGCTGAAAGATACTGCTCAGTGATGCATCGACATGATCTATTTGAGTAGAAGTCCTGATCATCATGAAAAATGCTGTTTTAACGGGCAATGGTTCCATAGAAGAAGTAAATTTTAAGGGCTTTGTCCTGAATCTTTATTTTTTCCAACTACCATGCAAAGCTGAAGCTGACCCTTTCAGGGCCGCGTTTACATCTGCCTCTTCTTTATAATTGAAAGCTTCATCAAATCCGAACTTGGTCTTCAGCAAATCAACCTTCAAAACAAAAACAAGAGTCAGTAGAAGCCAATATATATATGTGTGTATATATATATATATATTAATCATGCCAAATCCCCGACTTAGGTCATTAGGTACATTAGGCAGCTTAGAAAAACTGAGGGTACAACATTATATGAACTGTAAACCTAACATTGGAAAAGGAAAGAATTAAGTGGAAGAGGGGAAGGGGGGCCTTCGTGGCTTTTTTTTTTGAAAAATTTTTGACCAAAATCTAGATATTTGTCATGTTTTTAGTGGGGAAAAAAGAAACCAATGACGCTAGGCATTTGGAGGTATTCAAGGAAAATTTTTGCCAAATTTCTTTTCCTTGTTAATTTGTCAATCAATAATTTGGTGATTTTTTTTGAAAAAAATAGAATCATAAACACATTTTTTTAATCATCTTTCTATTAGGTTCATTTTTTTTGTCTCAGATATATTTCATCACAGAAAATATTATAGTTTTTTTAAATTTTTTCACAAATAATCTTCAACACGAACACACCCAAATCTTTTTATTCTTTTAATTGCTCCTATTTTTTTTTTGTGTCTTGAAAATGTCTGTAATCATTTGAAAGATAAGTACAAAGAAATAAAATTAGCAAAATGAACCATATATCTTACATTGCATACTATTTTTAGATACAATGATCTAAGAAATAAATCATATTAAGAAAAACAATGTCACATCAAAAATCCGAAAGTGCAAATCAAACCAAACATTTGAAGAGCTTAAGGTATTTAACTCAAAATTTATTGCGTGACACATGTTTATTTTGTAGAAAATTGCACTTAAGGTGCGTTTGGTACCCCATAGAATTGGGGTTTAGAATTAGAATTAGAACCCTAATTCTAATTCTTATGTTGGATGCTGCCTTTTCCATAGATTAGCATTGAATTCTAATTTCAAGAGGTTCCAATTTCATGAGTTGAATTCTTTATCAGACCAAAAGAATTCTGATTCCAATTCCACGTCTAAA
Organism: Coffea arabica; assembly: GCF_036785885.1. NCBI lineage: Eukaryota > Viridiplantae > Streptophyta > Magnoliopsida > Gentianales > Rubiaceae > Coffea > Coffea arabica. The sequence goes on from NC_092315.1 coordinate 47,835,351, forward strand.
CCCTAAAAAACGGGTCTACACGCGGATCCAATATGGGTAAAAAATAAAAATCGGGTCAAGTTTATTCGCGTCCCTCTTTCTACCTAATTCATCGCTTTTGCTCGGCTCAATGGCTTTTGCTCTCCACTACCATTTCCATCTCAACTTCAACATTTTGCCTCTCGCACCACCATCACCCCCATTGCCCTTCGCTCCTCTGACCATCCCTCTACCCTTCACCACTCCTGCCACCCCTCCGAGTGCTCTCTTCTTTGGAGATTCGTATATTCCGGGGAGGTGAAAGCGAATTCAACCGCTTTTCTCCGCTTGAGCTCGAAATTTGTGATGGAATTATGGTCGAACTTGACTATGATACTGGTAAATTGGCCACCAAATTTGTTCAAAGACGGAGACTTTATTGTCATGCGTGGATAAAGTTGGTTTCAGTTTCCTTTTCTCTTCTTCTTTTTTCTTTTTTCCCCACTTGTTATTTTTACTATCATCGTGTCTATATTTCGTGTTTTACTTTGTCTAGATACTGGATTCCTGATTTCGGAATTAAAGAGAGGATTGATCATATCCTTTTAGCTCTGGTAAGAATTTCTTCTTTTTCTCCATTAGTTCATTTTTTGTATTATTTTAATTTGACTGATTCCTTGTTACTTGGTTAATGGGGTTAATTTACTTGATTTCGGTTCCTTGTATCTCTATTTCTTGATTTCTCTTTGATTTGATCAATGAGCTCATGATAAATCTTTTCTGCAATCAAGGTAATGAATAGTTTTTGATGTTAGAATCATATGTTTATGGATGAGTTCTTTATCTCAGTGCTCCGCAATTTACTTAGTTTCTGGAAAGTTGGTTGTGGAATTATGATGTGTAGTTGATTGTGGAAGATGAATTCTATTAACTGATGACCGCTGTTTTATTACTTCCTTAACTTGGATTTGCTCCTGGATGATTATTCTTTTTGGTGATTTTAGTACAATTGCTTAAGTTTGCAGGTGGCTGTTAAGCGTGTCCTTGTTCTGAATACTGTGAGATCCAGGCTGCCTTTCGTAGTTACTACTACAGATGATGCCAAAGATTCTGTAAAGGAGGAAATTCGCCTGTGGTAAAAAATTTCTGAAAATTTTTGACCATGGGCTTATGTTTTGCTTATCTCTGCAGATTGCTGTTAGTTATCTTGATAATTGATATTTTAACCTCTCTGGTCAAGTTGTGCATTTCTTAATGATTGAAGGTCTGCTTTTGTTTCTGCTTCCTCTCACTAATTTGTGGTGCTGTGACTGGAGTGGGTTTGAGTTCAATTATTTAAATCAAAAGCTTGTGGTATGCTATATAATTTTCTTCAAATTGCATAAGTTAACTACTTGAGATAATTGATGTTACTCTTTTCTTTTCACCCCTCTTTTTTGACGTTGAAGTCCAATTAACTATAGAATGAGAAGATGAATTTGACCATGAAGTTCAGTCGCTGAACCATATATTCAAATCCAGCTGAAAATTTGTGTATAGCCTCAGTAAATGTCATCACAAGTTCTGGTGTGAACCCTTGATGGAAATCAAGTTAACCTGGTTTCAACTGATGTTCCTTATTTTCTTTTCGTGCAGGATGAGTCTCAGGACCATATAAAGAGGTAGCAGCTTCATGAACTAGCCATGCTGAACTCAAATTTTAGAGAAGAGAGTCCAGGACCAAGTGGCAGCGTGTCACCATTCAATACTAGTGGAATGAAACGTCCCAAAACTGGGCGTTGAAATGTTGTGTCTGTTGCTTCATTGAAGTACTTTCTCTTAACCTCTGATCCGCAGAGGTATGCCTGAACATATACAATTTGTGGCTATCAACTCTCCTTACGGTTCAATGCGCAGCTACCTAAGTGAAGAATTGATATGAATAGACAAAGGGGTATTTGGAGATATGCGTTTTTGGCTGGATTTTTTTTATTTTTAAGTTTTTATTTATTTACTGAAGGAACATAAAACAGAGACAGAAACAGGGCGAGGCAGTTGGAGTAGGAGTGGAAAAGGGGGAAACAGAAATTGGTTTATACAGTTGGCCTCTTGAGTTAGGATTTATTTGTAACTGGTAGTTTTTAGCTTTTTGGTGTATACAGTTGAAGCATTTGATCAAGTGTTTTTGTTACATATGTAGGATTTATTTGTAACTGATTGTTTCCTTAAATTTTTTTTCATGAAATATTGCTTCTTGATTTTGTAGTTTTTGTCACATGAGTGAAAAATTGCTTCAAAGTTTTCCTCTCTCATAGTTTTATCATGCCATTGGTACTTAATGGAGGAGTTTGAGTTTTAGTTGTGCATAGCTATTATGATTGATGAATTTTTTTTTGAATTTTGCATAAGTATTAGAAATAAGAAAGAATTTTGCTTTATTATAATATATCAAAACACAGTTGAAAATTCCACGGCTGAGATGGGGAAATATTTCTTCACAAAAGGGGTAATGGATCAAAACATGCTAAAGGAAATGCTCACCAAAGAAATTGATATGAGAGTGAGAAAAAATAAATTATTAAAGGCACAACTTGGTTTTTTCTTTTAAATCTTTAGTAAAAATCAGCTCAATGTAAGAAAAAAAGAAATTATTATGTCGAAAAAAGAAAAAAAAAGAAAAATTTTATGTAAGCAAATTTTCTTGAAAACAATTCTAATTCCTAATGAATTCTTCTCTCATGCAAACAAAGAATTTGGAATTCCAAATAAATTCTATATCAATTCTATGAATTTCCCAAATGAAAGAATTGGAATGACTTGGAATTCCAATTCATAGAATTTCAGTTCTATAGAATTTTGATTCTAATTCAATTCTAATTCGGTAGAACCAAACGCACCCTTAAGGATCAATTGCATTTGCTCAGCATCTAAAGAGTCTTTTTTGTATTTGATTAATTATGAAGATGATTTTAGAATAATTATGTTTTCCAGTTTTCAAATGGGCAAATTGTTATATTTGTTAGATTAAAAGTAAGCCCAAATAGAGCTAACTACCACTAGAAACCCTCTAGAGTTAAAGTTTTAACTACCAAGCACATCATGCAACCATGGTGTGAAGCCCCTACTCTTAAAATGGTTTTCCAAGATTTGCTTTATTAATCAGGAAGAATATAGAGAAGCAAACTGTAATATATGTACCTCAAAATTTCAAACAATGAAAGTAAAGAAATTTGGCCATCTTTTACCAACAATAGCACCCTTTGAACACTGCAGCTAGTTTGAGCAATTGAGCTCTCTTAAATACAGTTGCTAGTAAAACAGGAGATGGATCCTCAAGCAATGAAGACTACTATATGTTACTTTTTTTGTACTATGGCTGTCAGAATTGTTTATTTTCTACATTTCATTTCACATAAAGGGTGGAAAATTGGAGGTGTTTCATGCACCTCTTCTAAAGTGTGAAGCTAAATAATTCTCGAACGATCATGCTTTCAAACCTTTTTCCTTCTCTTGCTGATAAAGGCGCGCTCTGGTACCTATATACTAATGAAAGTCCACTTGCCTCTTCTTTAAAGGCGTGACACACCTAGAATTACATCAATACCTTGCCTTTTCTTGATAAGATTTTGATACAAAAATTAGTGGGCGACACCTTTTTATTATCAAGAAAATTACACTTAAAAACATTTCAATGAGCCAGGCTAAGCCCCATAGATCCCCACATACTTGAATGGTTCAGATTTCCTGGGTTTTCTGGTATCCCACTTTCAGCTCCCAATTTATCTCCAAGATTACGTAGTAAGCACACATTTAGCACCAAACTTCCAAGTCATTATGTAGCTATAAAAATGTGTTGCACAAAAAATATGTCAGCTTGGTCAACAGCAGCTTAATTATCAGTACAGATTGTGCCAGAATAGATCACATTAAACTCACTGAATCAAATAATGAATGGACCAGCATTTGACTTTTGAGATAGTTGATATTGCAATTTCTTGGCTGTGCAATAGTCATCCAACTTCGTCTTGTTGAAGGGGAATTTTACCAGCAACTTAGTTTTGTTAATGTAACCATCCTTTTCTCCATTGTTGCAAAACTGTGTTTAGGTGTTACATGAGCATTTAGCAAATCAAAGGTAGACGTAATTAGACAACTGAAATGATGTTATTTTGAACAACAAAATCATCAAAGATTCTTGTCTATTATTAGAGAAGACCAAAGAAAGTAAACTTGACAGAGACTTGAATAGGTTTCACATTATTCACGAGCAACCACCACAACCTGCTTCCCAACGTTGCGACCTGAGAAGAGTCCTATCAGGGCACTTGGGGCATTCTCAAGGCCTTCAGCTATGTCTTCCACATATGCTATCTTCCCTTCTTTTATCTGGGGTAGAACCATATCCAGAAATTTTGGATAGAGATGATAGTAATCGAACACCAAAAATCCTTCCATTTTAATTCGCTTAGTGATCAGGCAGAAGAGATTGTGAATGCCTTCATGCTGCTCAAGGTTATATTGTGAGATCAATCCGCAAACAGCAATGCGACCGTGGACTCTCATGTTGAGAAGCACGGCATCAAGCATCTTTCCTCCGACATTCTCAAAGTAAATGTCAATGCCATCTGGAAAGTACCTAAGGGAAAAAAGATAGAAAGTCAGGAATGCTGATTTACTTTGAGCAGTCCAAAGTAAGAAACTGACTGTGACAGAATCATCCTCCTCTAATGCGCCAACATGACATGCAAGAAAAGAATGAATGCTGGCAAATTAAGATCTGCATTGAATGTTGATAACTTGGAGAAGTGTGCTTCGAGCTCAAGGTACACATGTACCAGGTGACACATATACACAGTTCATTTAAGTGAATGCCCTGCCACTCAGAACAAACTGCCTTGGGGAGTCAGAAAGTAGATTTTAAAATCTAAACTTTTCAGCCAGTATATTAGGACTGACCTTTTTAAAGCCGCATTTAGATCTTGCTCTTCTTTGTAGTTGAAAGCTTCATCAAAACCAAACTTGTTCTTCAACAAGTCAACCTTTAAAGAAACAAGATAAAGCAGGATGAGAGAAGAAACAATAGGCATACAGTGATATCATGTGGCTAGCTTTAAGAATCCTCAGTGTTTGTTCTAACAGACAAATATGAAGTAAAAGTTCCCCTTGCAAACATTATTCAGGCTAATCATGCAAGATGCCTGGAGTAAGAAGGGTGAATTTATTTATTTTTCCTTTCTTGTTTTTGGTACAGCAGATCATTAGATGCTCAATGGATGCTATCTGAATATATGCTGCTTCATGAAGCATAGGTACAACTAGCACTGGAATCAGACAATAGATGATCCAAACAATATGAAATGCTTGACTGCCTTCAGATATGGAATGGTTAGAATAAGCTACTAATAATCAGTTCAGAGTAGCTTTCACCAAGACTGCCCTGTAATGACCATCAGCATTCTTTATAGAATTGAAGGTTCGCAATTTGTACGCAAAGAAAGTCTATGGTAGAAAAGAAAAAGGACTCAACATTCAGTTTATCTAGAAGATACTCACACAATCTTATATTAATCCATTTCAACAGAAACATGAATAAGGTTCTCACTGAAACTGATACAAGGTTTCCAATGATCTAAATGGCAGCTAACAAAGTGCGGGCTTGCTTTCTTGAACCCAAAAAAGAGGAAAATTGACCATGCAGATGTCTTAAGAGATTACCTTTTCTTTGGTTCCAGCACTTCCAACAACATAACAACCAAAAGCCTTTGCAAATTGTCCAACAAGCTGACCAACAGCTCCAGAAGCCGCTGAAATGAATACACGCTCTCCCTTCTTCGGAGAACAAATCTCAAAAAAACCAGCATAAGCAGTCATGCCAGGCATACCTGTTAGCAAAGCAGAACAATTGAAGAGGGGGGGGAGGTCTTAAAAAAATTAGGAGCCACGATGGCAAACTGGTAGGGATATAACACTGGAAGCATCAAAGTAAAAGGTTCTGCAGCCACATTCAGTTGCTTGAGGTAAATAAAACATGTTTCTCTGTCCCATCCTTGAAGAATGTCCCAGAAATTCCAAATAAGGTAACGTTAGAAACACCAGTAATGGTAAAAACATAGAAGATCAGCTCCAGAAAAATTAGCATCAGGTGGTGGCAAGAGATACAAGCATATGGCATTGTAGTAGCATCTAAATCGGATAAAGAGGTTCAAGGAAGAAGTGAAACTATTCATAAATAAAAGACTCGAGCAATTAACACATGGACCTAATTCCTGATCACTCTCTGATGACAGTTCCCTTAAGAGCAGATCTTACATCATGTACAGCTCACTATACATAAAGGAGGTATATCCCATTCCTACCATAGTAAACAACTGTAAAGTGCTTCAATCAGACTGCTAAAGCTTACTAAAGTTCCACACAAAGCCTTTAAAGATAACGAACATCCAATGCTGGAAATCTCCAATAAGAAAAGGAAGTAACTTTGATACTGGTGTACTGTAATGGAAACCTAATCAGACAGAGGCACTGACCGAGGATTCCTGTGTAGTAGGACAGAGGCACATCAGTGTTGTGAATTTTAAAGCGAGTCTCTGGATCAGCAATTACACTGTATTCTTCCCAGCGAGTCAATCCCCACAGCAGATCACCCTTGTTGAATTTTGGATTGTTTGACTCCAAAACTCTAGCCACTCCAAGACCCACTATGGGCTACAAAGTGAATCAGTATCAAGTTATGAATTTGACTTGAGTCTACTCATGAAAAGTAAAACTTCTGCCCCTTCAATTGCACCATAAACAACTACATGTATTACACCTATTATGTTATATCCAAAGTCATGGGACTTATCTCAAGTAGACAACCATTTATGGGACTGCAATAAGTAACAATGAACAGCGAAAAAACCAACTTCAATCCATTGGTTCTCCAGCCAAATAATAGGCAAAGCCATTGTGGAAAACATAGAGAAATGTTTCCAAATTGAATTCTTTGACATGTGTACTGAAAAAAAATGCATAATCAGGCAACCAGTGAATGTTCTTTGTGAAACAAGAAAGAAGAGATAGTATCACTACACATTGTCAACATTACTCTTTGGAGTTATAATGCTTTCTACTGTCATGTAGAGTTATAAATCAAAGTGCATCCTTCTCTTAAATTAATACTCTGGAGATTCTCAAATAGTTAACTTACTCCAACACTGAACAAACTGTTCTCTGAATATTTTTGCCCATCATTTTCCATGAGATGCAGAAAACCATAAAGTCCCACATGCTCTGGACCACCAGATTTATTTTATCAAAAAAATAAAAGAACAGAAAAAAGAATGAAATTCCTGAACATCTTGGTTTCAATCTACTTTTGAGTTTCATTTCTTCACAGAAAGATGAATCAAGGTTAACCGCTAACCAGGTCAAACATAATTACATACTCTAGATATACACATGCAAGTCAGAATTCTCATATGATCTTATTTAACTGTACAAAAATAAAAACTTTTGACTGTTTCATGACTTCAGAGTCAAGTGAATACTTCAAAATCAACCATAAAAGCGAGCAAACCGCAGATGTTAAGATTAACACCAATTAAGCAACATACAATAAAATTCACAAATAAAAAATTCGAATTTCCACTCATGCAGACTATCTCTACATAAAAATTCTACATGACTCCTAAAAAATAAGAAAAAAAGGTCCGGAAATCCAATTGTCACTCTCTCTTTAGCACTACAATTGCATGTACTGATTAAACATCCATTAACCACTCCAGTTTAAACCAATAAAAAAAAGAACAAAGGAAAAGAAGAGAGAAACACAAAACGTACAAATGTTCACAGAAACTGACTTACAGAGCCAGGAGTGTAGGCCTCAGCATAATGACCTTCAAGCTTGCGCATGCGGGATCTCATATAAGGATCACAAGACAAATACAGATTCTTCACCAAGATTGCCCCTGAATAATCGCCGCCATCTGGAAGCTTCAACTTCAAAGCAGTCGTTTTCACCTCCATATCACTCTCTTTTGGGAAGCCACTCACATAATTCTTCAGTATAACGTGCTTATTGCTCACTTCTTCCTCTGCCATTTTCTGAAATCCTCTCCCCAAGAAGAGAACAACCCTTTTCTTCTCTGAACTAAATATTGGTGGGTTTTTTTTATCTCTTTGGAAATGGAGACTGAAATGTGCAATGGGTCGATTAAAAGCGGATTCTTGCTTTTGTTTTGTTGTTTAACTTATAGGTTTGATTATTTGGCATTTTGTTTGTTTTATCATAAATGATAAAGCCAGCATTGATATCTTGTACTTTAGCTAAAAAGACGGTTCCCTATGAAACTTTGGTAAGTCAGGTAAAATTGGATTATTGGCCAGCTGATTTTGCAATATGATGCAGAGGTGCAAAAGAGATGAATTACCAAATAGGAGTGGAAAGAAGAAGTTTTGCATGACTTTCTGAAGCTTGGATTGTGGGCTATTTGTGGGTTATTTCTGAAGTTTTAAAGTGATGTATTGACAGGATCATTAGTCGGATTGAAAGTCCGGATACCAAAAAAAAAAAAAGACAGGACCATTAGCTTAATAGCAAAAGCAATGGACATAAGAGGGAATGACATTAGGCTGCTATGATTACTCTATCGTATATGGATCTAATGCAGTTCCGGTTGTGGGTGGTTCAACCCGATTATAGTATTTTTTTACATTATTTGATATATAATTACATTATATTATTATACTCAGATTAAAAGTGATGCATATGAATTAAATAGTTGACATATATTCAATAGTCGTGTATATGAATGCAATACTTGACATATATTTAGTATAACATTAAAATGTATTTGTATGTCAAAAATTTGAATACGTGCAACAATCGAATATAAAACACAATTGTGGGTCAGCGAATTTTTGAGAACGGTTCGATTCATCCGACCAGTTGATCTCTGATCCAATAATTTAGCTGAATCGCTGTTCGGTCCGAAATTAACAATATTGATTTTTTTTTTTACACAAGGACAAAACCAAAGTGAAACAGGATGGAATCACCTGCCCTCTCTATAAAAAAATTGAATACGTATAATAGTCGGACAAAATTATATAAAACACAATCGTGGGTCAGCGAGTTTTTGAGAACGGTTCGATCGATTCGACTAGTTGATCTCTGATCTAATAATTTAGTCGAATCACTATTTAGTCCGAAATTAACAACGTTGATTTTTTTTTTTTTAGTTGATCTCTGATCTAATAATTTAGTCGAATCACTATTTAGTCCGAAATTAACAACGTTGATTTTTTTTTTTTTTTTTACACAAGGATGAAACCAAAGTGGAACAGGGTGGAGTCACCTGCCCTCTCTCCCAAGTCCTTAAAATTTTAAGAGTTTTTTTTTTTTTTAAAAGATTTCTTCTATAAATTAAACTCTTTGCCCCCACAAAAATGTTCACAAAACTTTTGTCTTAAACTTCAAATTTTTCATGTGCGTGAAATTGAAAGGTGCCCCTCTCAAAGCAAAATTTTCAATTCCATCCCTGGTTGTATGTGATTTTCTTCTTTAAGTTTTTGTTTATCTACTGCGTATATCATATCATGGTAGACAAAAATAAGAAAAAGATAGGGGAAAACAATAATCAAAAGAAAGGGAAACATGACCAAGATATAATATGTAACATTCAAGAAGCACCAATGTAGGATACAAATTCAAGAAGCAGTAATATAGGATACAAAATAAGGAAAAGGAAATGAGAAAGTACAATTAAAGAAGTAAGAAACGAAAAGCAAAGAATCCCAAGAAGACAACCGAGGCAGATAGGAGCAGCAACACTTGCACCAGGCATCCAACTGACCGGCATCAAGAGAGGTCCAAAAGACAAAATACAACAATCTTATCGTCTTGGAGATGTGCTTTCTGCCCTTGCTGGTGCTGGAAAAGAAAGTTTCAGTGTTTGTTATAGCTTTTAGCAAGTAACAAAATCATCCAAGAATAAAGAATTTACAAACATAATGCACTCGAGATTCAGGTTCTTCTGGAGAAATCAAGCTTTGTAAGGTTCAGTTACAGAGCACAAAGCAAAAATTTGCTCAGGGAATTGCTAATTATATAGGGTAAATTCCACTTTACCCCCTTGTGGTTTAGCGTTTTTTCACATAACCCCCCAGTGGTTTCAAAAGCTATACATAACCCCCTTATGGTTTGGATTAAAGTGTCAAAGTAACGGAAATTATTATTCGTAACGGTGTCACTTAAAATGTCAAAATTACCCTTATGTAAAGTTAAAAATTATTTATTAACCAAGGGGGGTTATGTGTATATTTTGAAAATCATAAGGGAGTTATATGGTAAAGTACTAAACCATAAGGGGGTTATATGGTAAAATATAAAAAGCATACGGGGTTAATGTGTCATGTATTTATAAGGGTAATTTTGACATTTTTAGAAGTTCCGTTACGAGTGACTATTTCCGTCACTTTGACACTTTAATCCAAACCATGAGGGGGTTATGTATAGCTTTTGAAACCATAGGGGGGTTATGTAAAAAAAGGGTAAACCACAAGGGGGTAAAATGTAATTTGCCCAATTATATATGATAATTAACATGGATCCATATGAGGAAAAGCAGCAGCCAATCCTACCATACATGTCAATTCCTATACTTTGAACTTCTAGATTAACTTGTGCCCATCGTCTAATCATGCAGAAAACAAGAAGAGATAAAGTTGATATGGTTCATTGACAGATGCACAAAAGAAGAGGTATGTACAGAGAAATAATAAAGCAAGAAATTGTAAATGAAGCTCTCACATATATGAATCTCAAGGTTGGCACATCTTTGCTTTGAGATAGTCTGTCATGGATTTATTCAATATTTTTCTTATATATGGCTTTACTTCTTTCTAGAGCAGGGACATGTAATGAACCAGCATTAGATGGGATACTAAGTTTGTGATGAAGGGTTGGACGGTATTCAATCTGAACCAACTAGAATATGCGGTTTAATGCATTATCTATACATTAGTTGTAAATTCTACCTTTCGTCTTGTTAAAAGCAATCTATAGCAAAGTGGAGAGTAAGGAAATCACTTTTAGCAGAGCTTTGAGTAGCCATGGATATTGTCGGAAGACTTTCAATAATTCAGCAAGAAATGCAAAAGCGAGACTTATATCTAGGAAAATTTCATATAACGTAGCCACAAAAACAGCATTGAACTGAAACTTACGTGCATGTAGTTGCTGTATTAAGCAAAGTAAGATGAGGCGATGCATTGCACATGTTCATGGCAGCAGCTGAATTTCTGGAATATGAGCAATCTTGTACCATTCTTGGCCGATCTTTTCCTTGCATCTGTCCTTGAGAAGTGGACATTCTTTAATTGTCAATTTCCTTAGGTGACGCATTGCCTCAGCAGAAGGCAAATGCAACAGATTTTTGCAGTCTTCAATGTCCAGTCCTTCGAGTGAATGGATGCTACCCAAGAACTCTGGCAGAGCCACAATCCCGTCAAAATTATGTATCGTTAAAAAGGCCAAGTTGGAGAGATGCTGAATCTGCTCCGGCAAAGATGTGACTGCTTGCCAACCACTTAATATAAGAGACAGCAACGAGGCAAAAGGTTGTTGGAATTCTTTGTTCTCATTATCGGTAATAGTAACTCTGCAAGGATTAATGGTGTAGCTGGGCCAGGGGAAATAATCAAGATCATGAGAGAAATCACCTAGCACCAATCCTTCTAGTTGAATCTTCCTCGACAAAGGATGCAAATCCTCTGGTTGAATAGCAGGGCACCCCAATAATACAAAAAACCTGATTGATGTACAGACTTCCATTCCACTTGGTAGTGAGCGCAAGTTGTTGCATCCCGCAAGGCTCAGCTCAACTAGAGATCGTAGGGAATGAATATCCGGGATGGAAACAAGATTGGGGCAATCCATTACTCTTAGAATCTCAAGAGATGCCAATCCTCCCACGTCCTTTGGTAGATGACTTAAACTAATGCATCCCGAAATACATAGTTCTTTAATGCATCTAAGGTTGTGCCAAACACCATCTGGCAGGCTTACCAATTTGGGACAGAGCTCGACTTTTAAAATCTCCAAAGAAGGGAATATCTTGACTAATGAATGTGATGAATCGTGGCACATCAAACCCGACCACTCTTTCAAATCAGGCATATCCTCCAGAATTAGTTCTTTCAGTGCTGGAAATGAAACCACAGCATCCCCTGCTAAGCGACTTGGATTGCTACTACTTGCATCATCAACATTTTTCCAACCGAAGAAATCAGTGCCGATGCAATTTACACTTTTCATTCCAATTATGTTGACAATATTGAGGTGAGGGAGGTGCCCAAGTGGTGGAATTTGCTGACACTTGTTGAAGTTCCTCAGCACGATCTTCACAAGATTGCGAAAGACCAAAGGATGGCTTGTGGTCAGCATCCACGATGGAAGGCTTCGGCCCATAAAGTTTTCCATTGTGAAACCTTTCAAATTTGGGTGAGGTTCAAGACCTTTCAAGACATCCTCATCAGTGGATTCGTCTCTGGTCCTAGTATCCCAGTGAAGTTCCAAACTATCAAGGTTTATCTTTGTGGATATTTTTGCTTTGATTGCTTCCTCTTGGTTGCTAACATTCTGGAGATCAAAGATCTTGAGGTCGCCCCTGAGATTGTGCAAATGCCCCAACTGATCAATTTGACATCCCTTATCTTGACTTACATAGAAGAAAGGCAACGTCTGAAGAGAGCTCAACTGTCCTATATCAGGAAGCAAACATGGCTTGCCGTTGATGATTCCATCTTTTTCAATGCACAAATGCCTCAGGTTAACCAAATTTCCAAAATTTTTGGGAAGCTGTTGCAGATTACTAAGCCTCATTGTTTGCAAATTGTACAACTGTGTGATGGGATTTGGGAGTTCTGTTATTGAAGTCCTGGAGATGTCAAGATATCTTAAAAGCTTTAACTTTCCAATCGTGGCTGGCAATTCCTTAACTTCTTCATCAACAAGAAATAAGACTCGAAGGCTTTTACAAACGATCGGCAAACCATGTGCAAGGTTCAAAATCAAAGTTCGCAGCTTTAAAAGACTTTCCCTACCGGTTATAAGTTCAGCCGAGGGAAACAAGAAAATGGACTCTTTGGCTACTTCTTGAACAAAGTCATACACAAGATCGTGAATAGTGAATTTTATAGTTCTTCCAAACCCATCCTTCTCGTAAACTTGCAACAAAGAAGTCCGGAACAAAATACTCATGTAGTTACTTCCAACATCCTCCATTTCCAGGTGACTTCCCTTGGAAGGATTAAGCAATCCCTGTGCCATCCAAAGTTGTATCATGATTTCCACTGATATAAAGCCACCGTTTCCCATTATAATACAACATAAAAGACATTGTTTCAACGACAATGAAGGCAAATGATCGTAGCTTAACTTTATAGCGGATCTGACTCTACTTCCAGCTTCTTCCATTGCAGTCCAGGTTTCACTATGTTCTATTTTTGACCACTCACGTTCATCCTTTTTGGAGTACAACAAACCTCCTATTGCCTTTACTGCCAATGGCACACCACCGCACTTAGCAACAATTTTTCTTCCTATATTTATCAATTCAGGAGTCTTTATTGCTGCACAACCTTGACCAAATGCTATTTTCTCAAACAATTCCCAGCTATCACCATCAGAAAGTGTTCCCAATTGACAAGGAAAAGATGCTTGCATGATTGAAACAACTGTCTCGTTTCGAGTTGTCACGATTATCCTACTTTCGTCCGATCCACCTATCCCTCGCAGACACTTCCTCATTCTATCCCATTTCTCTGCATCTTCATTCCAAACATCATCCAGTACAAGCAAGAATCTTTTGGTTTTAAGTACCTCGTTAAGCTTTCCTACAATTGCCTCTGCAACTGTCAGATTAGGGTTGGTTCCTGTAAGAGACTCTACCATCTTATTTAAGAGTCTTTCAACATTGAAATCTTCTGACACGTGGATCCACAATTTATGATCAAAATGCCTCAGCACCTTTTCATTTTTGTAGACTAGCTGAGCAATCGTTGTCTTGCCCAAACCAGCCATCCCAACTACACCAATAACTGATAAGTTATTACCATCCTTCTCTGAAGAAGTTAACAAGTTTACAACCTTGTTCAATTCCTCACTCCTTCCCACAATACTGGAATCATCAACAAAAGGATCAATAGTACTAGATCGATCACTTCTGGGATCGTTAGACATGTTAACTAACTCAACAGGCCTAAGTCCAATCCTTTCCGCTTCCTGATAAACTTTCTTTATACTCAAGTTCATGTTCTTAATCTTGTGAGCAAATTTGAAACGGAATGCGAGCGGATATGAACCAGAAAAGAAGCTACGAACCTGGTCTTGCATGCGCTTCTTCAACTTTTTGCGAAGAACTTCATATGCAAACTCGTCCAGCAAGTACTCAGCCTCGGACGACACATCCTGGAGCCTTCTAAGCCAAAGATCAACGGCGTTGCTTCTGTTATTTTTGCATTCAGCATCAAGAAGCAAAGCTTGAATCATCTCCAGATCTCGAGCTAAACTTTCAAGATCTTCCTTGACACCCCACACTATGTCGATCTCTTCAGCCACAAGTGAAATTAACTTACTCCGAACTCCCTCTATAACAATATTAAGCAAAACATCAGCCATCTCACTTTTGTATTCCTACGAGAGGAAGAATTGCTCGCTAATCTGTGTGATATTAGCAAAGAACAAAGAAGTCAACGGCCCTTTGAGGAGGGGGACTGAAAGAAGTAAATGAAATGGCGACAGAGTGTAGTTGAACCATGTGAAAAATAGTGAAGTAAAGAAGGGGAAGAGATAAACTCAAAGAAACCTTATCCATCGGCTGACGTGTTGCCAAACTAACGTCCACGAAATTATTGTCCACGCACGCACGGACCACATATAAGCCGGTGGTCCCTTGTAATTGTCACATTATTAGGTATGAAAAGGTTATCTTTTTTTTTTGGGATAATTTCAGAAACCTCCCCTGAGGTTTCTGACAGTCTCAAGGACCTCCCCTGAAGTTCCGAAAATCCCTTATACCTCCCCTGTCAGATTGTTGGGTCCCAAAATGACTTGAAAAACGTTGAATTGACACAAATATCCCTGCTGTTGAAGTAATATATTCTGATAATAACATGAATTAATTAGTGAAATGAGTAATAGAAAGGATTAAGTAACTTAACTGGAATTTGATAATAAAATGAATTGCTAATTTGGGCTAAGAGAAAAGGCGCCAAAAATTGCATCAAACTAAAAGGGATATTTAATATTCAATAAAAAAAGAATCCAAAAAATTTCTTTTATTTTATAGAGGAATAAAAAGGATAGTTAATAGAGGAAAAAAGAATTATTCCTTTTTATTCCGTTCCTATTCTACTTTTTCATAAAAGGGAATTTTAACCAAAATCAAACTAAAAGATTATTTCGTTCTTGATAGTTATTTAATTAATTGTTGGATGGGAACATACTCTGGATCGGAATCTTGGGGAATACTTCTTGATCATTTCTACCAACTTAAAGCCCCAATTTGAATTCCCTTTATATACGGAAATATCCCTTTGGAAATATCCCTTTATTTATCGGATAAAATAAATTTAAACCCATTGTTGAATAAAAGACCAGCTCTTTATGGCTTTCGTCCATTATACTTACAGAGTACCCATTTTCCTTCAATGCGAGGTCATGTACCTTGCATTTAACAAATGCAAGGTCATGTACCTCAGTTTCCCATCATTGTTTCGTATGATGCTTCCATATTTTGGCATGATTTTTCCTTTTGCTTCAGCTGTAATGCCATGTACTCAATATAAATGATTTAACTGCAAATTATAAAATGATTTACAATTTGCAATGAAAGCGTCTACAAATTTTAGCAGTTAAGGCTCTAAATTCATTAGAACTGGAAAAATTTTTTATTTTAATTCAATAAATTTATTTTATTTTATTTTAATTTCGGCATTCAATGGGTTTAAATTTATTTTATCCGATAAATAAATTTCTATTTAAGGCACCTTGGGTATTCTGTGAGTATAATGGACGAAAGGCATAAAGAGCTGGTCTTTTATTCAACAACGAATTTTAGCAGTGAAGAAACCTCAGTCACAACCCAACAACATTCACTGGTTTCTCTTGCAACTTCAGTAGGCAATTATATAGAGCTCCAAAGCAACACTACTGTTTCTTATTACCGTTACAAAGAACTACTTTGAGAGCCGTTGGCATGAACTAGAAGACAATTTCTTGCAATACAGCCTTACCTTTTTCCATCAGTTTCACATACACCCCCCGCAATTTCAAAGGAACTAGATTCCATTGAAATTTTCAACATAAACATCCTCACTAATGACAATCTTGAGGGCAGAGATGGAATTTGATTATTTTCTCTCTCCTGAAACACATTTTATATTCATTGTCCACCTCAATTGGGTTGGACCTGAAACTATCTACTTAGTTTTAGGGGAGGTATAAGGGATTTTCGGAACTTCAGGGGAGGTCCTTGAGACTGTCAGAAACCTCAGGGGAGGTTTCTGAAATTATCCCTTTTTTTTTTTGGGATAATTGCAGAAACCTCTCTTGAGATTTCTGATATTTGCACTGATCTCCCCTCTAGATTTAGAAATTGCATTCACCTCCCATGAACAGTAATAATTCGTTGCAGAAACCTCCTTGACAGCTTTTGTAGAGGTGAGATAAGAATTTTCTTCCAATTTTGCCCTTACTTGCTTGACAATTATTATTTGCTTGACAATTGCTTAACTAATTATCTAATTAGTTAATAGTTAAACTAATTAACTATTAACTAATTATTTAATTAACTAATTATCTAATTAACCAATTAACTAAAGCTGTTGTCTGTCCGAAACTAACAAACTATTTGCATGTTAAACTAATTAACTAATTAACTGCTTAACTAATTAACTAACTAACTAATTAACAAACTATTTGCATGTTAAACTATATGCAGTATGCATTACCTATTTAAAGTATCAGCTCTTTATAAGTATTTTACTTTCAAACATTTAATTTATGATAAAAACATCAATATTTGTATGTAAAATTCAAAAAGTGATACAGTAATATTGCTGTCCTGGTTGTAATATAGCAAGAAAGTTTAGCATAAGGCTTAAGTTCTTCCCAAAATGTTATTTCTACTTATGTTTGAGGTAGAAATATTGTGGGAGGTCCTTGTGGTTCAATATGTTCGCATGAATTTTCGCTTATCTGGTCAAATTTTATATTATGGTATGTTGTAAGGTTTTACTTAATCAGTCTACAAACTTATGTTAATAGAAAATTTGAAATGACTGATTATATGCAAATAGTTTCAAGTAGCACTGTTCAACTCCCTAACTAATCATGCTATAAGTACATCAAAGTGAATATCGAACCTTCTAAAGTAGAATCTTTCGTAAAAGTACTTGTTAAGCGCTTAACAGTATTATTTGACTTCAAAGTTCAAACTTGCAAAATTGCCTTTTATACTTAATAATGTGAAAATTTTGATTTCTGAATTGTGTTTAACTTCACATAGAGCTCATATTTTGTGACAAAACAAATTAATTTTTTTTTTTTGAGTTTTTGCAATATAAATGTTACCCTACAAGTGTTAATTTTGAAACAGCGCTAAAGCCTGATGCTGCGCATCAAGTTGCCCTGATTAATTGTAGTATTTGCGCTGATGCATTGTGCAATTGGCGATAATGCAATCACACACATGCTCCTAAAGGAGAAGAAGAAAGTGGGCCGCTAAGGCAACAGAGGGAGAAAAAGTACACAAGAAAGCGGGTACCTTCTCCTTTTTAGGCAAAGGTAACTAATTTCGATACAAAAATGTACAAAAATATAATGGGATAAGAGGACCACTCACAAAGAAGCTGAGGCGTAATTACCAATAACCAAGTTCAGTTCTTTTCTTTGTTGAAGGGCCAAGACTTAAATAGACATAATTTTTAAAGATTTGCTGGTTCAAATTGTGTCACATCATTTTGAAAATCGAGTCTATCGATCATCTACGAGAATGATTGAAGAATGATCTCAATAGATAAACTCAAAGAAATCTTATCCAACGGCTGAAATGTTGCCAAAATATCATTAGGACTTTTTAGTAATTATTATTGCACAGGTTCGGCACCTGTCAATTGAACTGAATCTTTGAATGACTTCTATGCACTTAGGTTAGGATTTTATTTTTTTCTTCTTTTTTAGGCAACTTAAATAGGATTTAATCTAAGCTTTAACCCAAAGAACCTCTCTCCGGCTGCATTAGGTACATTAGGCAGCTTAGAAAAACTAAGAGTAGAACATTATATGAACTATAAACCTAACATTGGATAAAAAAAAAAAAGTAAACCTAACATTGGAAAAGGAAAGAATTAATTGGAAGAGGGGAAGAAGGGGGGGGGGGACTTTGTGGCTTTTTTTTTTTTGAAAAAAATTTTGACCAAAATCTAGATATTTGTCATGTATTTAGTGGGGAAAAAAGAAACCAATGATGCTAGGTATTTGGAGGTATTCAAGAAAAATTTTTGCCAAATTTATTTCCTTGTTAATTTGTCAATCAATAATTTGGTTTTTTTTTTTTGCAAAAAAAATGAATCATAAACACTTTTTTTTTTTTAATCATCTTTCTGTTAGGTTTTTTTTTTTTTTTTTGTTTCACATACATTACATCACAAAGAACATTATAGTTTTTCTGATTTTTTTCACAAATAATCTTCTATACAAACAAACCCAAATCTTTTTATTCTTCTTATTGCTCCTCATTTTTTTTGGTGCCTTGAAAATGTTTGTGATGATTTGAAAGATAAGTACAAAGAAATAAAATTAGCAAAATGAACCATATATCTTACATTGCATGCTTCTTTTAGATACAATGATCTAAGAAATCACATCAAAAATCCGTAAGTTCAGATCAAACCAGACATTTGAAGTGCTTAAGGTATTTAACTCAAAATTTATTGCGCAACACATGTTTATTTTCTAGAAATTGCACTTAAGGATCAATTGCATTTGCTCAGCCTCTAAAGAGTCTTTTTTGTATTTAATTAATTATGAAGATGATTTTAGAATAATTATGTTCTCCAGTTTTCAAATGAGCAAATTGCTATATTTGTTAGATTAAAAGAAAGCCCAAATAGAGCTAACGACCACTAGAAACCCTCTGGAGTTGAAGTTTTAACTACAACTCTTAAAATGGTTTTCCAAGATTTGTTTTATTAATCAGAAAGAATATAGAGAAGCAACCTGTTATATATGTACCTGAAAATTTCAAACAATGAAAGTGAAGAAATTTGGCCATCTTTTACCAACAACGGCACCCTTTGAACACTGCAGCTAGTTTGAGCAATTGAGCTCTCTTAAATACAGTTGCTAGTAAAACAGGAGATGGATCGATCCTCAAGCAATGAAGACTACTATATGTTACTATTTTTGTCCTATGGCTGTCAGAATTGTTTATTTTCTCCATTTTATTTCACATAAAGGTGCAAAATTGGAGGTGTTTCATGCATCTCTTTTAAAGCGTGAAGCTAAAAACTTCTCGAACGATCACGCCTTCAAACCTTTTTGCGTCTCCTACTGATAAAGGCGTGCTTTGGTACCTGTACACTAACGAAGGTCCTCTTGCCTCCACTTTAAAAATGTGACACACCTGGAATACATCAATACCATGCCTTTTCTTAATAAGATTTTGACACAAAAATTAGTGGGCAACACCTTTTTATTATCAAGAAAATTACACTTCAAAACATTTCAATGAGACAGGCTAAGCCCCATAGATCCCCACATACTTGATTGGTTCAGATTTCCTGGGGGGTTTTCTGGTATCCCACTTTCAGCTCCCAATTTATCTCCAAGATTGCCTAGGAGGCACACATTTAGCACCAAACTTCCAAGTCATTATCTAGCTATAAAAATGTGTTGAGCAAAAAATATGTCATCTTGGTCA
Organism: Coffea arabica; assembly: GCF_036785885.1. Taxonomy (NCBI): domain Eukaryota; kingdom Viridiplantae; phylum Streptophyta; class Magnoliopsida; order Gentianales; family Rubiaceae; genus Coffea; species Coffea arabica. Next base: position 47,855,255 of record NC_092315.1, read on the forward strand.
ACAGCAGCTTAATTATCCGTACATATTGTGCCAGAATAGATCACATTAAACTCACTGAATCAAATAATGAATGGACCAGCATTTGACTTTTGAGATAGTTGGCATTGCAATTTCTTGGCTGTGCAATAGTCATCCACCTTTGTCTTGTTGAAGGGGAATTGTACTAGCAACTTAGTTTTGTTAATGTAACCATCCTTTTCTCCAATGCTGCAAAACTGTGTTTAGGTGTTACAAGGGATAAGTCTGATGAAGCACATGAGCATTTAGCAAATCAAAGGTAGATGTAATTAGACAACTGAAATGATGTTATTTTGAACAACAAAATCATCAAAGATTCTTGTCTATTATTAGAGAAGACCAAGGAAAGTAAAGTTGACAGAGACTTGAAAAGGTTTCACATTATTCACGGGCAACCACCACAACCTGCTTCCCGACGTTGCGACCTGAGAAGAGTCCTATCAGGGCGCTTGGGGCATTCTCAAGGCCTTCAGCTATGTCTTCCACATATGCTATCTTCCCTTCTTTTATCTGGGGTAGAACCATATCCAGAAATTTCGGATAGAGATGATAGTAATCGAACACCAAAAATCCTTCCATTTTAATTCGCTTAGTGATCAGGCAGAAGAGATTGTGAATGCCTTCATGCTGCTCAAGGTTATATTGTGAGATCAATCCGCAAACAGCAATGCGACCGTGGACTCTCATGTTGAGAAGCACGGCATCAAGCATCTTTCCTCCGACATTCTCAAAGTAAATGTCAATGCCATCTGGAAAGTACCTAAGGGAAAAAAGATAGAAAGTCAGGAATGCTGATTTACTTTGAGCAGTCCAAAGTAAGAAACTGACTGTGACAGAATCATCCTCCTCTAATGCGCCAACATGACATGCAAGAAAAGAATGAATGCTGGCAAATTAAGATCTGCATTGAATGTTGATAACTTGGAGAAGTGTGCTTCGAGCTCAAGGTACACATGTACCAGGTGACACATATACACAGTTCATTTAAGTGAATGCCCTGCCACTCAGAACAAACTGCCTTGGGGAGTCAGAAAGTAGATTTTAAAATCTAAACTTTTCAGCCAGTATATTAGGACTGACCTTTTTAAAGCCGCATTTAGATCTTGCTCTTCTTTGTAGTTGAAAGCTTCATCAAAACCAAACTTGTTCTTCAACAAGTCAACCTTTAAAGAAACAAGATAAAGCAAGATGAGAGAAGAAACAATAGGAATACAGTGATATCATGTGGCTAGCTTTAAGTACCCTCAGTGTTTGTTCTAACAAACAAATATGAAGTAAAAGTTCCTCTTGCAAACATTATTCAGGCTAATCATGCAAGATGCCTGGAGTAAGAAGGGTGAATTTATTAATTTTCCCTTTCTTGTTTTTGGTACAACAGATCATTAGATGCTCAATAGATGCTATCTGAATATATGGTGCTTCATGAAGCATAGGTACAACTACCACTGGAATCAGATAACAGAAGATCCAAGCAATCAGTTCTGAGTAGCTTTCACCAAGACTGGCCCATAATGACCGTCAACATTCTTTATAGAATTAAAAGGTCGCAATTTGTACGCAAAGAAAGTCTATGGAAAGAAAAAGGACTTGACATTCAGTTTATCTAGAAGATACCCACACAATCTTATATGAATCCATTTCAACAGAAACATGAATAAAGTTCTCACTGAAACTGATACAAGGTTTCCAATGATCTAAACGGCAGCAAACGAAGTGCGGGCTTGCTTTCTTGAACCCAAAAAAGAGGAAATTTGACCATGCAGATGTCTTAAGAGATTACCTTTTCTTTGGTTCCAGCACTTCCAATGACATAACAACCAAAAGCCTTTGCAAACTGTCCAACAAGCTGACCAACAGCTCCAGAAGCTGCTGAAATGAATACACGCTCTCCCTTCTTCGGAGAACAAATCTCAAAAAAACCAGCATAAGCAGTCATGCCAGGCATACCTGTTAGCAAAGCAGAACAATTGAAGGGGGGGGGGGGGGGTCTTAAAAAATTAGGAGCCATGATGGAAAACTGGTAAGGATATAACACTGGAAGCATCATAGTAAAAGGTTGGGCAGCCACATTCAGTTGCTTGAGGTAAATAAAACATATTTCTTTATCCCATCCTTGAAGAATGTCCCAGAAATTCCAAATAAGGTAACGTTAGAAACACCAGTAATGGTAAAAACATAGAAGATCAGGTCCAGAAAATTAGCATCAGGTGGTGGCAAGAGATACAAGCATATGGCATTGTAGTAGCATCTAAATCAGATGAAGAGGTTCAAGGAAGAAGTCAAACTATTCATAAATAAAAGACTCAAGCAATTAACTAATGGACCTAATTCCTCATCACTCTCTGATGGCAGTTCGCTTAATAGCAGATCTTACATCATGTAAAGCTCACTATACATAAAGGATGTATATCCCATTCCTACCATAGCAAACAACTGTAAAGTGCTTCAATCAGACTGCTAAAGCTTATTAAAGTTCCACACAAAGCTTTTAAAGGTAACAAACATCAAATGCTGGAAATCTCCAATAAGAAAAGGAAGTAACTTCTATACTGGTGTACTGTGATGGAAACCTAATCAGACAGAGGCACTGACCGAGGATTCCTGTATAGTAGGACAGAGGCACATCAGTGTTGTGAATTTTAAAGCGAGTCTCAGGATCAGCAATTACACTGTATTCTTCCCAGCGAGTCAATCCCCACAGCAGATCACCCTTGCTGAATTTTGGATTGTTTGACTCCAAAACTCTAGCCACTCCAAGACCCACTATAGGCTACAAAGTGAATCAGTATCAAGTTATGAATTTGACTTGAGTCTACTCATGAAAAGCAAAACTTCTGCCCCTTCAATTGCACCATAAACAACTACATGTATTACACCTATTATGTTATATCCAAAGTCATGGGACTTATCTCAAGTAGACAACCATTTATGGGACTGCAATAAGTAACAATGAACAGAGAAAAAACCAACTTCAATCTATTGGTTCTCCAGCCAAATGATAAGCAAAGCCACTGTGGAAAACATAGAAAAATGTTTCCAAAATTGAATTCTTTGACATGTGTACTGAAAAAGAAAAGCATAATCAGGCAACCAGTGAATGTTCTTTGTGAAATCACTACACATTGTCAACATTACTCTTTGGAGTTATAATGCTTTCTACTGTCATGTAGAGTTATAAATCAAAGTGCATCCTTCTCTTAAATTAATACTCTGGAGATTCCCAAATAGTTAACTTACTCCAACACTGAACAAACTGTTCTTTGAATATATTTGCTCCATCATTTTCCATGTGATGCAGAAAACCATAAAGGCCCACATGCTCTTGACCACCAGATTTATTTTATCAAAAAAAAAAAAGAAAAAAGAATGAAATTCCGGAACATCTAGGTTTCAATCTACTTTTGAGTTTCATTTCTTCACAGAAAGATGAATCAAGGTCAACTGCTAACCAGGTCAAACATAATTACATATTCTAGATATACACATGCAAGTCAGAATTCTCATATGATCTTATTTAACTGTACAAAAATAAAAACTTTTGACTGTTTCATGACTTCAGAGTCAAGTGAATACTTCAAAATCAACCATAAAAGCGAGCAAGCCGCAGATGTTCAGATTAACACCAATTAAGCAACATAACATAAAATTCACAAATGAAAAATTCGAATTTCCACTCATGCAGACTATCTCTACATAAAAATTCTTCATGACGCCTAAAAAAAAAAAAAAAAAAAAAAAAAAAAGGTCTGGAAATCCAAATGTCACTCTATCTTTAGCACTACAATTGCATGTACTGATTAAACATCCATTAACCACTCCAGTTTAAACCAACAAAAAAGAAGAAGAGAGAAACACAAAACGTACACATGTTCACAGAAACTGACTTACAGAGCCAGGAGTGTAGGCCTCAGCATAATGACCTTCAAGCTTGCGCATGCGGGATCTCATATAAGGATCACAAGACAAATACAGATTCTTCACCAAGATTGCCGCTGAATAATCGCCGCCATCCGGAAGCTTCAACTTCAAAGCAGTCGTTTTCACCTCCATATCACTCTCTTTTGGGAAACCACTGACATAATTCTTCAGTATAACTTGCTTATTGCTCACTTCTTCCTCTGCCATTTTCTGAAATCCTCTCCCCAGAAAGAAAACAACCCTTTTCTTCTCTGAAATAAATATTGGTGGGTTTCTTATCCCTTTGGAAATGGAGACTGAAATCTGCAATGGGTTGGAATGTTATAACAGATGCAGCGGAACAGAAAGAACAAAACAAGAACAGACAAGAACAACTTGGGGGAAATCAGATTTTATTAGAGTTGTAATCGGAATAGTTTACAGACTAAAAAAAGGTGTATATATATACAACCAAACGGACTGGACCCAAAAATAGGCTCAAAACAAGACCCGAAATAAAACAGACACGGTAACTAATATATACCGTAAGCAAAACCCCCGAACAGCTCAGCGAAGGTCGAAGATCTAATTCAAGGCATCTCAACATGGAATTAACAGGGGATTTATTCAATATTATATCTTATTATATGGCTTTACTTCTTTCTAGAGCAGGGACACGTAATGAACCAGTATGTGGTATGTCAAAACGGAAAATACAGCATTAGATGTGATACTAAGTTTGTGATGAAGGCGTGGATAGTATTCAATCGGAACCAACTAGAATATGCGGTTTAATGCATTATCTATACATTAGTTGTAAATTCTACCTTTAGTCTTGTTAAAAGCAGTCTATAGCAGAGTGGAGATTAAGGAAATCACTTTTAGAAGAGCTTTGAGTAGCCATGGATATCGTCGGAAGACTTACGACAATTCAGCAAGAAATGCAAAAGGGAGACTTGTATCTAGGAAACTTTCATATAAACAGCATGTAGTTGCTGAAACTTACGTGCATGTAGTTGCTGTATTAAGCAAAGTAAGATGAGGCGATGCATTGCACATGTTCATGGCAGCAGCTGAATTTCTGGAATATGAGCAATCTTGTCCCATTCTTGGCCTATCTCTTTCTTGCATCTGTCCTTGAGACGGGGACATTCTTCAATTGTCAATTTCCTTAATTTGATGAGGTGACGCATTGCCTCAGCAGAAGGCAAATACAACAGATTTTGGCAGTCTTCAATGTGCAGTTCTTCGAGTGAAAGGATTCTACCCAAGAACTCTGGCAGAGCCACGACCCCGTCAAAATGCTCTATCCTTAAAAAGGACAAGTTGGAGAGATGCTGAATCTGCTCCGGCAGGGATGTGACTGCTTGCCAACCATATAATACAAGAGACGCCAACGAGGCAAAAGGATGTTGGAATTCTTTGTTTTCATAATCGGTAATAGAAACTCTGCAAGGATTAATGGCGTAGCTGGGCCAGGGGAAATAATCAAGATCATAAGAAAAATCGCCTAGCACCAATTCTTGTAGTTGAATCATCCTCGACAGATGATGCAAATCCTCTGGTTGAATAGCAGGGCACTCCAATAATCCAAACCGCCTGATTGATGTACAGACTTCTATTCCACTTGGTAGTGAGCGCAAGTTGTTGCATCCCGCAAGGGTCAGCTGAACTAGAGATCGTAGGGAATGAATATCTGGAATGGAAACAAGATTGGGGCAAGACATTACTGTTAGAATCTCAAGAGATGCCAATCCTCCCACGTCCTTTGGTAGATGACTTAAACTATCGCAATCTGAAATCCATAGTTCTTTAATGCATCTAAGGTTGTGCCAAACACCATCTGGCAGGCTTACCAATTTGGGACAGATCTTGGCTCTTAAAATCTCCAAAGAAGGGAATATCTTGACTAATGAATGTGATGAATCGTGGCACATCAAACCTGACCACTCTTTCAAACCAGGCATATCCTCCAGAATTAGTTCTTTCAGTGCCGGAAATGAAACCACAGCATCCCCTGCTAGGCCACTTGGATTGCTACTTGCATCATCAACATTTTTCCAACCGAAGAAATCAGTGCCGATGCAAATTACACTTTCCATTCCAATTATGTTGACAATATTGAGGTGAGGGAGGTGCCAAAGTGGTGAAATTTGCTGACACTTGTTGAAGTTCCTCAGCACGATCTTCACAAGATTGCGAAAGACCAAAGGATGGCTTGTGGTCAGCATCCACGGTGGAAGGCTTCGGCCCATAAAGTTTTCCATTGTGAAACCTTTCAAATTTGGGTGAGGTTCAAGACCTTTCAAAACATCCTCATCAGTGGATTCGTCTCTAGTCCTAGTATCCCAGTGAAGTTCCAAACTATCAAGGTTTATCTTTGTGGATATTTTTGCTTTGATTGCTTCCTCTTGGTTGCTAACATTCTGGAGATCAAAGATCTTGAGGTCGCCCCTGAGATTGTGCAAATGCCCCAACTGATCAATTTGACATCCCTTATCTTGACATACATAGAAGAAAGGCAATGTCTGAAGAGAACTCAATTGCCCTATATCAGGAAGCAAACACGGCTTGCCGTTGATGATTCCATCTTTTCCAATGCACAAATGTCTCAGGTTAGCCAAATTTCCAAAATTTTTGGGAAGCTGTTGCAGATTACTCAGTCTCATTGTTTGCAAATTGTACAACTGTGTAATGGGATTTGGGAGTTCTGTTATTGAAGTCCTGGAGATGTCAAGATATCTTAAACGCTTCAACTTTCCAATCGTGGTTGGCAATTCCTTAACATCTTCATCTTCAAGAACTAAGACTCGAAGGCTTTTACGAACGATCGGCAAATCATGTGCAAGGCCATCGCTCAAAATCAAAGTTCGCGGCTTTAAAAGACTTTCCCTACCGGTTCTAAGTTCAACCGAGGGAACCAAGAAAATGGACTCTTTAGCTGCTTCTTCAACAAAGTCATACACAAGATCGTGAATAGTGAATTTTATAGTTCTTCCAAACCCATCCTTCTCGGAAACTTGCAACAAAGAAGTCCGGACCAAAATACTCATGTAGTTAGTTCCAACATCCTCCATTTCCAGGTGACTTCCCTTGGAAGGATTAAGCAATCCCTGTGCCATCCAAAGTTGTATCATGCTTTCCACTGTTGCAACGCCACCCTTTCCCATTATAGTACAATATGAAAGACATTGTTTCAACGACAATGAAGGCAAATGATCGTAGCTTAACTTTATAGCGGATCTGACTCTTCTTCCAGCTTCTTCCATTGTAGCCCAGGTTTCACTATTTTCTATTTTTGACCACTCACGTTCATCCTTTTTGGAGTACAACAAACCTCCTATTGCCTTTACTGCCAATGGCACACCACCGCACTTAGCAACAATTTTTCTTCCTATATTTATCAATTCAGGAGTCTTTACTGCTGCACAACCGTGACCAAATGCTATTTTCTCAAACAATTCCCAGCTGTCACCAGCAGAAAGTGTTCCCAATTGACAGGTAAAAGATGCTCGCATGATTGAAACAACTGTCTCATTTCGAGTTGTCACGATTATCCTGCTTTCGTCTGATCCACCTATCCCTCGCAAACACTCCCTCATTCTATCCCATTTCTCTTCATCTTCATTCCAAACATCATCCAATACAAGCAAGAATCTTTTAGTTTTAAGTACCTCGTTAAGCTTTCTTACAATTGCCTCTGCAACTGTCAGATTAGGGCTGGTTCCTGTAAGAGACTCTACCATCTTATTTAAGAGTCTTTCAACATTGAAATCTTCTGACACGTGGATCCACAATTTTTGATCAAAATGCCTCAGCACCTTTTCATTTTTGTAGACTAGCTGAGCAATCGTTGTCTTGCCCAAACCAGCCATCCCAACTATACCAATAACTGATAAGTTATTACCATCCTTCTCTGAAGAAGTTAAAAAGTTTACAACCTTGTTCACTACCTCACTCCTTCCCACAATACTGGAATCATCAACAAAAGGATCAGTAGCACTAGATCGATCACTTCTGGGATTGTTAGACATGTTAACTAACTCGACCGGCCTAAGTCGAATCCTTTCCGCTTCCTGATAAACTTTCTCTATGCTCAAGTTCATGTTCTTAATCTTGTGAGCAAATTTGAAACGGAATGCGAGCGGATATGACCAAGAAAAGAAGCTACAAACCTTGCTCTTCTTCAACTTGTTGCGAAGAACTTCATATGCAAACTCTTCTAGCAAGTTATCAGCCTCGGACGACACATCCTGGAGCCCTCTAAGCCAAATTTCAACAGCTTTGTTACTGTTATGTTGGCATTCAGCATCAACCAGCAAAGCTTGAATCATCTCCAGATTTCGAGCTAAACTTTCAAGATCTTCCTTGACACCCCACACTATGTTGATCTCTTCAGCCACAAGTGAAATTAACTTATTCAGAACTCCCTCTATAACAACATTAAGCAAAACATCATCCATCTCACTTTTGTATTCCTACAAGAGGAAGAATTGCTCTCTAATCTGTGTGATATTAGCAAAGAACATAGAAGTCAATGGCCTTTTGAGGAGGGGGACTGAAAGAAGTAAATGAAATGGGGATAGAGTAGTTGTGATGTTATTTTTGTTTGGAAATTGGCTTAATTTCTTTTAGTCAAAATCTTTATTTGGTGTGAAAAGTAACTAGTTTCCTATTTAGATTTTAGTTACTTGAAATAATAGTCAAGTAAAGTCCTATTTGGTTTAGAATTAGATGTTATTTCCTACTCTATATGAGTTTAGGAATTAGTATTGGTTTCCAATTGTTATTTGATTTTTTTGGCCAAATAATGTTCTCTATAAATAGGTAAATTGACATACTACAAAGACACAAGAAAGGAATGAGAGAGTTGTTAGTGGGTGAGAGGGTTATACAAGAGTTAGGGTTTAGGAATCAAGTTGTAATCTTGTGGTGTTTTTTCTCATAATAAGAACAAGTTTTCCTCTCCGTGGACGTAGGCTTGGCGATTAAGCCGAATCACGTTAATTCTTGTGTGTTGTTCATTGTTCATACTAGATATTTTTTCTATTAAATTGTTGGTATTTTCTTTTTCAAATAGTTGGCCTGATACCTTAACAAGTGGTATTAAAACTCCGTTAGGGTTTTGGTTAATTATTTGAATTGAGTGGGTGGTAGTATACCATGGGGTTTGGAACTATACAGTTTCCAATTCAATCGTTTAATGGAACTACAAGTTTCACTCTTTGGCAAAGAAGTGTGAAGGATGTTCTAGTTCAACAAGGTTTGGCAAAAGCGTTGAATGGAAAGAACAAGAAGCCAGAGAGCATGAAGGATGATGAGTTTGAGGAGTTGGACGCAAGGTGTGAGAGCACGATTCGACTCTATGTGGCAGACAACATCATAAACAATGTGATAGATGAGAAAGATTCTACAGCAGACCTTTGGAAAAAATTGGAAAAGCTTTATCTGGCTAAAAGCTTGTCCAATAAGTTGCATTTAAAGCGACAACTTTATGCACTAAAGATGGAGGAGGGTGGCAGTCTCATGTATCACATGAATATGTTCAACAGAATTTTGGATCAACTCCAAAAGGTTGGCGTGGATATTGAGGAAGAAGATAAGACCCTTTTACTTCTTACCTCAATCTCTGATTCTTATGAAAGTGTTGTGACGACCCTATTGTATGGGAAGGACACTTTAGAGTTCAAGAATGTATAATCTTCTTTGTTGGATCATAAAAAACAAAGGAAGGCAAACCAGGATGTGATACAAGAAGCTGCGTTAATTGTTCGAGGTGAGAATAAAAGAGGAAAACAATTTGGCGGTGAATCTAAGGCAGGTGGTTCAAAGGCCAAGAGAAAGGGTGGAATCCAGTGCTTTGGTTGTCATGAGTTTGGCCATATCAATAGATATTGCCCTCATCAAAACAAAAAATGATGAGAATGACTATGATGGTGTTGTTGGATATGCATCGGGTGGAGATATTTTCACAATTTTCAAAGGTAATAATACTTCTTTCTTTTCCAAAGAAAGAAGGCAGGTTTTATGTCCTTGGGTGATGAATCTATTTGTCAAGTCAAAGGTGTTGGAGTGGTGAAAATCAAAATATTGAATGAAGAGATTTGTTCTTTGGTGGTGTGGCTTATGTCCCAAAATTACGAAGGAATCTAATTTCTTTGAGCCAGTTAGACTCCGAAGGCTACCATTTTTTCGCTGCAGGTGGAGTCTTGAAAATCATACATGGTGAGACGGTCTTGTTGATGGGGAAGAAGTATGGTAATTTGTATCATTTGAATACCTCAATGGATTGGGAACGGAAGGGGATCCATGAATGCTCTCAAATTACAAATGGTGGTGAGAGGAAAAGTCCTGCTGTGGGAGAGGATGAATTGAGACCCCTCTCACGAGTCAACTAGATGTTGGACTCGGCTAGCTACACACGTTTATTTGCCGATTGAATCAGTGGAAAACAAGACCTTCTTGATTCGGGTGTGTAGCTAGGCACCAATGTATTTGGTGGAAAATGGCAAATGGATTTTTTTGGGATGGTTTGCTGTGTTTGCTTAAAGAAATATTCGCCTAAGTGGAGATTTGTTAGGAAATTGGTTTAATTTCTTTTAGTCAAGATCCTTATTTGGTGTGAAAAGTAACTAGTTTCCTATTTAGATTTTAGTTGCTTGAAGTAGTAGTTAAGTAAAGTCCTATTTGGTTTAGAATTAGATGTTATTTCCTACTCTATATGAGTTTAGGAATTAGTATTGGTTTCCAATTGTTATTTGATTTTTTTGGCCAAATAATGTTATTTATAAATAGGTAGATTGGCATACTACAAAGACACAAGAAAGGAATGAGAGAGTTCTTAGTGGGTGAGATGGTTATACAAGAGTTAGGGCTTGGGAATCAAGTTGTAATCTTGGGGCGTTTTTTCTCGTAGTAAGAACAAGTTTCCCTCTTCGTAGACGTAGGTTTGGTGATTAAGCCGAATCACGTTAATTCTTGTGAGTTGCTCATTGTTCATACTAGATATTGTTTTCAATTAAATTGTTGGTCTTTTCTTTTCAAATAGTTGGCCTGATATCCTAACAATTATAAGTTCCTCCAACATGTATAGCTGAACCATGTGAAAAATAGGAAGTAAAGAAGGGGAAGAGATGAACGACAAGACTTGCAAAAGGGAGAAAAAGTACACAAGAAAGCAGGTACCTTCTCCTTTTAAGGCAAAGGTAACTAATTCCGATACAAAAATGTACAAAAATATAATGGGATAAGAGGACCACTCACAAAGAAGCTGAGGTGTAATTACCAATAACCAAGTTGAAACCAAGCGGTCAACTATTTTCATTTCTTTTATTTGTAGAGGGGCCAAAACTTAAATAGGCCTGATTTTAAAAAATTTGATGGTTCAAATTGTGTTACCTCATTTGATAATAAGATAGTGTAATATAATTTTAATTATTGAATTTTTAAAAATCAAGTCTATCGAAATACGAGTCAATTGAAGAATGATCTCAATAGATAAACTCAAAGAAACCATATCCAACGGCTGAAGTGTTGCCAAAATATTGTTCACCAAATCATTGTCAACACATGGACCACATATAAATGCTATATCCCAAAAAAAGCCACTCACTTATAATTGTCACATTATGAGGTATGAAATGGTTATTCTATATTATTTTGGGAAGATAACAGCAATAATGTCACCTTCCACCCATTAGATCAAATACTCAAAATCAATTGAACAACAAGATATTATTGCCAAATCATTAGTGCATATTTTTTTATATAAGAGCTTCCCACAAGCAATATGCAAATATGATTCTCCCCTTTATTGTTCAATGTGATAGTGGTGGTTTTGATCAGACCTCAATTCCTACAAACTCACAGGCACATTTGCTCATGCCTAAATTTGATCAAACCACAACTTTTTTGCAACTTCTAGAATTTCAAAAGTAGCCTCGACGATCTCTAGGGAGTTTATTTTTTCTAGGGCAAATTACACTTTACCTCCTTGTGGTTTAGTATTTTTATACATAACCCCTCTGTGGTTTCAAAAACTATACATAACCCCCTCATGGTTTGAATTAAAATGTCAAAGTGATGGAAATAGTCATTTATAATGAAGTCACATAAAATGTCAAAAATACCCTTACGCAAAGTTGAAAATTATTTATTAATCAAGGGGGGTTATGTGTATATTTTGAAAATCATAAGGAGGTTATATAATAAAGTATTAAACCATAAGGGGTTTATATGGTAAAATATAAAAATCATATGGAGTTAGTGTATCATATATTTATAAGAGTAATTTCGACATTTTTAAAAGTTCCATTGCGAATGACTATTTCCGTGACTTTGATATTAGTGTAGAATTTGTTGATGTAAGTGGTACAGAAGCACACAAAAGTACAGAAATTTGTAACACTAAATTTCACAAAGAAACTAGGTAGAAGAAAACCTTTTCTCCATTGATGAATCTTTATTTTGTCTTTAATTCCTTTGAGTTCTACATTTATAACTTTTATTACGTATTAGAGAAAGAATTTTTAGCCTATACTTTAGCAATATTTGATGTTAGCTGGAATTGTGATCTATATATGGTTATGTTTTCTTTTTATTTGGAATCAGCGAAATAGGAAACTGTTGATTGGCGAGAAGAAAAGGACGGTAGATTGAAGACCTGTTTTTATGTTAATTTACATGTAAAACATTTTTTTCAATTTAATTTCGTGTAAATCAGCAAACCCTCTATTATGACTCCTTTTAACTGTTGCCATGGTACAGATTTTTATTTCACAATTTGGTTCCTTTCTGGAAACAATTATTGAGCCATCTGTTGCCTTCAAGGTAGCTGTATGAATGGACATTTAAATAGGAAGAAGTCAATCAAGGATGTGTAAGTCACCAATGGAGTCCACCTTGGCCTTCAAAGTTAAATCATAGAAAATACATCCAACTAATAACAGTTTAATTTGAGAACAGTAACACAATTCAAAGTATCCATTAATGGGGAGAAAACTCAGTCTGGTCATTTTTTTCACTCAATTATAGCTCTATTAACTGCTTCTTTTCTCACCTTGTTCAGGGAGTTTTGTCGAAGGACATGGATGTCCTTTGTTGTCAAACCCGAGATGGGTAAATTTGATATGCAATTCAAAAAAAAAAAAAAAAACAGTGGAATTATCGATTGAAAGATAATTCTTCTACTAGAAATGAAGCCTTAAATTGTCGCAGTGATTCTTGACAAAGTCCAGGAAATAGCCTTAGATGTAAACCATGGCTTTTGTATTCTTTCCTTGTATTCAATCAACCAATATCTTGTGCCAACTTGTATGTAATTTTTTTTTTTTTTTTTGGGCAAATTCCACTTTATCCTCTTTGGTTTAGTATTTTTTACATAACCCCCCTATAGTTTTAAAAGCTATATATAACCCCCTTATGGTTTGGATTAAAGTGTCAAAATAACGGGAATGATTATTGGCAACGGAGTCACCTAAAATGTCAAAAATACCCTTATGTAAAGTTGAAAATTATTTATTAACTAAAGGGGGTTATGTGTATATTTTGAAAACCATAAGGGAGTTATATGGTAAATATTAAACCATAAGGGGATTATATAGTAAAATATAAAAATCACACGGGATTAGTGTGTCATGTATTTATAAGGGTAATTACGACATTTCTAGAAGTTCTGTTACGAATGACTATTTTCGTCACTTTGACACTTTAATCCAAACCATGAGGGGGTTATATATAGTTTTTGAAACTATAAGGAGGTTATGTAAAAAAATGCTAAATCACAGGAGGTAAAATGTAATTTACCCTTCTTTTTTTAATCTGAATGTCAGAAGAGACTATAAACCTTACAAGGAAGGAGCAAAAGGAGAAATCAAAGTCAAAATTACCAAATTCATTATCCGCTGACAAATGTCCCAACCACATAAATTGAATCTTTCAACGACTTGTATATACTTGAATAGGATTTTATTTTTTCTTATATAGGCAACATAAATAAATTGAATCTAAACTTGAACCCAATGTACCTGTCTCCGGGACCCTAAGCAACCAAAGACAATTGCAAAACATCGTACATGTGTGCCCTACCTGCAGGACCAAGACATGCAAGTTGCTTCTAAAAGTCCAATCTACGTAAACGATGCCATGCCACAATAGAAGATTAAGACGTGTGCTTGGGTGTGGAAACCAGGACAGAGCAAGAAACTAAATACAGTGAGACTTTAATCCAAGATTGAAAGGTGACTAAACTATTAAGCATGACACGGATCAGTTATAAAACTTTATTGGTAGCCACAAAGGTCACAAAAATGGGCAATTGAGATTATTTTATCAAATTTTATTGGTAAAGTAATAGGTAAATCATTAAAATTCAACGATCCTTTTAGCAAAATGACCTTTGGCAGCCAATTGTTTTACAAGTAGAATTTGGTAAAATGACCTCGCTGTCTCGTTTCTGTCAGTTTCAAGTGCTTATCTAGTCCGTGGTGGGCTAGAGGTTTGGGAGTGAGGAGATAGCGACCCAAGACCCGACGATGGCTTGAACCTAATTTCAACACACCATTCAACCACTTTAATGCCCCACCCCCCCACTCGTTTACAAGCCCACGTTATTGGGCTCAGCCATTTCTGTCAATTTAATAACCTTTGTGGTCACAAAAAAAGTTTAGCGATTGACCCATGCCATACTTAATAACCTTTTTGGCCATTCTATATTCATCCAAAGTCATATTAAAAAGTGTAAATTACTCATAACCTCTTGTGCTTTTTCACGATACCACATAACCCCCTAAGGTTTGAAAATATTCATATAATCCCCTTGATTTTATTTAACATGAAAATTTCATGAAAAATAGTCTTTGTAGCATCATTAGCTGAAGTGCCAATGTTACCCTTACTTAAGCATTAAATTGAATAAGAGCCTAATCACTTTGCATAAAATTATAGGAGGATTAAGCAGATATTTATGCAAATTCACAGGAGAGAATTAAGCAGATATTTATGCAAAATTATAGAAGGGTTAAATGGATATTATAATTTGATCAAATGCACTTTTGGAGCACGTTTTGATCAATCATTGCAATGTTGATACTTTCGGTTCTTTTTCTGCTTTATATAAAACTACAAGGGGCTTATGTGAATATTTTAAAAATCTTGAACGATGTCATGCGATCTTTATACAAAAGTACAAGGAAGCCATGAGGGAATCGTAAGGAATAAAGGTAATGGACGTAGTAATTTTCCTTTGCCAAAGTTTCCCATATGTTAAGAAGAAAACTCAATAAAACGTGAGATTCGCTTAGATAAAAGTTTTCAAAATTTAATATATAACCTACATTAATTTAAGAAAAGAATATTGCAAATATGTGGCATTTCCCAGTCGTACGTGGGTGTTGAGAAAACCAGTGATATATATATATATATATATATAATTACTCTTTTTTTTTTCAAGTTTTGTGTACTTATTTTACCTTCTCAACAAAGATCTTGTTTTATGTTAGTATATTTTACTAGTTTCCTTCCCACTAACTTGAGACAATTTGCTTTACAAAATTTTGTCTACGAAAGCGATGGAAGCCAAAGTCATACTACAAAGCCCACTAAAACTTTATTTAATTGCTCATATGTTACCCTCCTTGGTCTATATAATGCATACTAGGTAGCTTCTAGCTCTCAGCTCCAGTGAAAATTAGAGAAAACATTTCTTCATTTCTTTCTCAGTCTCAAAACTATAGTATGGAAGCATCCTTGCAAATTAGTGGGATTAGTATTCGGTTTGGAAAAACGGTTCAATTCAATCAGAAAGGAAGCTGTAAGGAGAAATTTCTTCAGCACAGAACTGTAATCTCATGTCAGGCTGCTAGAACCGTGCAGACTGGAAGAGCAGCCAACTTTTTGAGGTACTTTCTCTTGATTTCTCCAAATTTGTCGGTCTCGACGAATTCAAGAATGCCTACAGATGCAAAGCTCTCAAGTTCCATCCTGATGCTTGCCCTCCATCGGAAAAGGAAGAGTCCACAAGGCGATTTCTTGAGCTGAGAATGGCATACGAGACACTGTCTGATCCAATTTCCCGAGAATTGTACGATGATGAGCTTAGTTTGGTCGATGTGGATGGAAGAACAAGACATGGGATGAGTTGTTCCATGGGAAATAAGGTGTGGGAAAGGCAAATCGCTGAACTGAACAAGCGATCAAGACAAAAGATGGAGAAGAGAAAGGAAATGGGAATGTGGAATTAAGAAAACTGCCACCAACTTCTAAATATTGCTATCCTGGTTGTAATATAGCCAGAAAGTTTAGCATAAGGCTTAAGTTCTTCCCAAAATGTTATTTCTCCTTATGTTTGAGGTAGAAATATTGTGGGAGGTCCTTGTGGTTCAATATGTTCACATGAACTTTCGCATACTATGCTTATCTGGTCAAATTTATATTATGGTGTGTTTTAAGGTTTTACTTAATCAGTCTAGAACTTATGTTAATTGAAAATTTGAAATGCCTAATTATATGCAAATAGTTTTAAGTAGCACTGTTCAACTCCCTAACTAGTCATGATTCGTCATTTCAAAGCTATAAGTACATCAAAGTGAATACCGAACCCAAAGTTTTAAAGTGGACTTGGGGTGACTTATTCAAGAGCAATTCATCCAGTAGAATCATTCATAAAAGTACTTATTAAGCGCTGAACGGTATTATTTGACTGTAAACTTGCAAAATTGCCTTTTATACTTAATTATGTGAAAATTTTGATTGTCGTATTTGCGCTGATGCATTGTGGAATTGGTGATAATACAATCACACATGCTCCCTCTCGGATTTCATTATAGCAATTAAGCATCAAGGAGAAGGAGAAAGCTACAATGTTCCAAGAATAGACTCAAGTTGGTGGGCTTCTGGCTTGGAGCCGCTAAGGCAACAAAGGGAGAAAAAGTACACAAGAAAGCGGGTACCTTCTCCTTTTAAGGCAAAGGTAACTAATTCCGATACAAAAATGTACAAAAATATAATGGGATAAGAGGACCACCCACAAAGAAGCTGAGGTGTAATTACCAATAACCAAGTTGCAACGAGGCGGCCAACTGTTTTCGGTTCTTTGTTGAAGGATCAAAACTTGGATGGACCTGATTTTCAAAGATTTGATAGTTCAAATTGTGTCACATCACTTGATAAGATGGTGTAGCACAATTTGGACCATTGAATTTGCAAAAATCGAGTCTATCTAAGTACGAGCGAAATTGAAGAATGATCTCAATAGCCAAACTCAAAGAAACCATATCTAACGCAATAAAATCAAGGCCCATTTGCTCATGCCAAAATTTGATCAAACCACAACTTTTTTGCAACTTCTTGAATTTCAAAAGCAGCCTCGACAGTCTCCAAGGAGTTTATTTTTTCTACGGAAATTAGAGGCTAGCGGCTAATTACAATGTCAATGCTGAACCAAGTAGCTAGGTACCACCAATTAAGTCCAGGATTCTCTCCAGGAAGCCAATTTTTCCTATGGAAATTAGAGGCTAATAGCTAATTACAATGTCAAATCTGTACCAAGCAGCTGGGTACCACCAATTATTGTGCTAAAGAAGAAGACGAAGAAGAATACAGCAATAACGTTAGCAAATCAACAGCCGGTGCACGCCCTTGACTTTTGAGTGCAATAGAATGAGAAGCATTAACTAAAACACTTGGATGATATGCTCTGAAGAATAGTCAATTTGGGAGAACTAAGTTGTAATTCGTTCCAAATGTAATTGTATTGCATAATGGAATTCAAGGCAATTAAATTCTGCTCCTGACTGAAACCCTTAACATCACTGTCAAATATATATCCTCAATAATGCTTGGAGAAATTTCTAATTTTGTGATGAATTTTAAAAAAATTCTACAAAAGAGGTGATTTTGGTAATGAATTCCGTCCGGGGGGTCTTCGCATTCGTGAAATGCGAGCTCAGTAGAGCTCGCATTTCACGAATGCGAGGTTAGAATAGAGCTCGCATTCGCGAAATGCGAGCTCTACTTATTGAGCTCGCATTATGCGAGCTCTAATTTAATGTTTCTTTGCATGAACTCCTAGTTTGCTGGTTCAGACTTGCGGCTTTGAAACTTTATCTACTTCAGTTGCTGTTTGGTTGTCTTTGTTTGGCCGCAAGTTCTGATCTGCTGAGATTTGTGTTTATAATCAATAACCCTGGTTTCATTTGAAGTGTTCAGTGTTAAGGGGTATTTGGGGTGATAGGTTCACTAGTTTTGTTTGAAGCTTTGCATGATTTTTCTGCATCGAAATTTGCAGAAGCATTGTTGTTGAAGAAAAAATTGTTCTTTGATGCTCGCATGATCCTTTCATCTAATTTGTTTTGTGCTTAAACATAAGGATTTTTGCGGCTAAAAGATGGAAAATGTTTAGAATTTTTATTACTATAGTCTAAGTGTTGACTGTTCAAGTCATTAGTTGCAGTCGGATGAAAGGAAACTACATCAGACACCATAAAGGCTGTGCCGCGAGCCTGCTGCCGAACCATCTTGCATGAAGTATTTTCAATATTTGCATGATTTCCTCCTTGTCTTGGCTCTCAGTGAGCTCGCATTCCGGGAATGCGAGCTCCAATTCGAGCTCGCATTTGCGGAATGCGAGCTCACGAGCTCGCATTCGGGGAATGCGAGCTCAGTGAGCTCGCATTTCCCGAATGCGAAGACCCCTATTTGCAGAACACACTCCAAGAATCGTCCTCGTTGTAGAATTCTTTTTTTTTTCCATCATAAACTAAGAATTCACCCATAATGCTTGAGAAAGCATTCGAATTTAGAGACATAAAGTAGTCAGTCCTAACTGTGTTCTGGCAAGAATAATTTCGGAAACAAAATCTAAAACCCCAAATTGTCAAATTATATGGATAGATAAACATCACAGCTCTAAGGATTAACTAATTAAGGGATACTGATGCGTTGCTTTTGTTCCAAAGACTAAGTATGCTTTTTTTGGTGTAATGCCATAATCTTTGTTCTTCTATTTCTCCTCATTTTTTTTGGGGGTTGTATGGCGCAATGGAGCAGGAGTGAGGGGCTGCAAAAACCCTCTCTCTCTTTAAGTTGTTTAGAAACTAGATCTAATGATCTTCAAGTTACAAGTGGGGTTTACGAAAACAGATTTTCTGATCTTGAAGTCCAAGAAAAATACCAGTTGATGCTTCAACTGAATAATCGCCTCCATCCGGAAGCTTCAACTTCAAAGCAATCGTTTTCACCTCCATATCACTCTCTTTTGGGAAACCACTGACATAATTCTTCAGTATAACTTGCTTATTGCTCACTTCTTCCTCTGCCATTTTCTGAAATCCTCTCCCCAGAAAGAAAACAACCCTTTTCTTCTCTGAAATAAATATTGGTAGGTTTCTTATCTCTTTGGAAATGGAGACTGAAATCTGCAATGGGCCGGAATTAAAAGCGGATACTTGTTTTTGCTTTGTTGTTTAACTTGTAGGTTTGATTATTTGGCATTTTGTTTTTTTAAATCATAAATGGTAAAGCCGGCATTGATATCTTGTACTTTAGCTAAAAGGACGGTTCCCTATGAAACTTTGGTAGGTCAGGTAAAATTGGATTATTGGCCAGCTGATTTTGCAATATGATGCAGAGGTGCAAAAGAGATGAATTACCAAATAGGAGTGGAAAGAAGAAGTTTTGCATGACTTTCAGTTTCTGAAGCTTGGATTGTGGGCTATTTCTGAAGTTTTACAGTGATCTATTGACAGGGCCATTAGCTTAATAATCAAAGCAATGGACATAGAGGGAATGACATTAGGCTGCTATGATCACTCTATTGTACATGGATCTAACGCATTTAGTATAGCATTAAAATATATTTGTATGTCAAAAATTTGAACACGTACAACAATCGGACAAAATCATACAAAACACGATCTTGGGTCAGCGGGTTTTGAGAACGGTTCGATCGATCCAACCAATTGACCCTGATCCAATATTTTAGACGAATCCCTATTCGGTTTGAAATTAACTACATTGATTTTTTTTTTCACACAAGGACGGAAACAAAGTGGAACAGGGTGGAGTCACCTGCCCCCCTCTCCCAAGTCCTTGGAATTTTGAGAGTTTTTTTTTAAAAAATGATTTCTTCTATGAATTAAACTTTTTGGCCCCGCAAAAATCTTCAAAAAACTTTCGTCTTAAACTTCAAAGTTCTCATGTGCATGAAATTGAAAGGTGCCCCTCTCAAAGCAAAATTTTCAATTCCATCCCTGGTTGTATGTGATTTTCTTTTTTAAGTTTTTGTTTATCTACTGTGTATATCATATCATGGTAGACAAAAATAAGAAAAAGATAGGGGAAAACAATAATCAAAAGAAAGGGAAACATGACCAAGATATAATATGTAACATTCAAGAAACACCAATGTGGGATACAAATTCAAGAAGCACTAATATAGGATACAAAATAAGGAAAAGGAAATGAGAAAGTACTATTAAAGAAGTAAGAAACGAAAAGCAAAGAATCCCAAGAAGAGAACTGAGGCAGATAGGAGCACCAACACTTGCACCAGGCATCCAACTGACCGGCATCAAGAGAGGTCCAAGAGACAAAATACAACAATCTTATCGTCTTGGAGATGTGCTGTCTGGTCTTTCTGGTGCTGGAAAAGAAAGTTTCAGTGTTTGTTATAGATTTTAGAAAGTAACAAAATCATCCAAGAACAGATAATTTACAAACATAATGCACTCGAGAATTAGGTTCTTCTGGAGAAATCAAGCTTTGTAAGGTTCAGTTCAGAGCACATGGCAAAAGTTGCTCAGGTAATTGCTAATTATATATGTTAATTAACATGGATCCATATGAGGAAAAGCAGTAGCCAATCCTACCATACATGTCAGTTCCTATACTTTGAACTTCTAGATTAACTTGTGCACATCGTCTAATCATGCAGAAAACAAGAAGAGATAAAGTTGATATGGTTCATTGACAGATGCGCAAAAGAAGAGGTAGGTACGGAGAACTAATAAAGCAAGAAATTGTAAATGAAGCCCTCACATATATGAATCTCAAGGTTGGCACATCTTTGCCTTGAAATAGTCTGTCATGGATTTATTCAATATTATATCTTATTGTATGGCTTTACTTCTTTCTAGAGCAGGGACATGTAATGAACCAGTATGTGGTATATCATAATGGAAAATACAGCATTAGATGTGATACTAAGTTTGTGATGAAGGGGTGGATAGTATTCAATCTGAACCAACTAGAATATGCGGTTTAATGCAATGCATTATTTATACATTAGTTGTAAATTCTACATTTCATCTTGTTAAAAGCAGTCTATAGCAGAGTGGAGATTAAGGAAATCACTTTTAGAAGAGCTTTGAGTAGCCATGGATATCGTCCGAAGACTTTCAGCAATTCAGCAAGAAACGCAAAAGGGAGACTTGTATCTAGGAAAATTTCATGGGCATTGAACTGAAACTTACGTGCATGTAGTTGCTGTATTAAGCAAAGTAAGATGAGGCGATGCATTGCACATGTTCATGGCAGCAGCTGAATTTCTGGAATATGAGCAATCTTGTACCATTCTTGGCCGATCTCTTTCTTGCATCTGTCCTTGAGAAGTGGACATTTTTTAATTGTCAATTTCCTGAATTTGTTGAGGCGACGCATTGCCTCAGCAGAAGGCAAATACAACAGATTTTGGCAGTCTGCAATGTCCAGTTCTTCGAGTGAATGGATGCTACCCAAGAACTCTGGCAGAGCCACAATCCCGTCAAAATGTAGTATCTGTAAAAAGACCAAGTTGGAGAGATGCCGAATCTGCTCCGGCAGAGATGTGACTGCTTGCCAACCCCATAATCCAAGATACAGCAACGAGGCAAAAGGATGTTGGAATTCTTTGTTCTCATTATCGGTAATAGTAACTCTACAAGGATTAATGGTGTAGCTGGGCCAGGGGAAATAATCAAGATCATGAGAGAAACCACCTATCATCAATCCTTGTAGTTGAATCATCCTCGACAGAGGATGCAAATCCTCTGGTTGAATAGCAGGGCACCCCAAAAATACAAATCTTCTGATTGATGTACAGACTTCCATTCCACTTGGTAGTGAGCGCAAGTTGTTGCAGAACGCAAGAGTCAGCCGAACTAGAGATCGTAGGGAATGAATATCTGGAATGGAAACAAGATTGGGGCAATACATTACTGTTAGAATCTCAAGAGATGCCAATCCTCCCACGTCCTTTGGTAGATGACTTAAACGAAGGCATCCCGAAATACATAGTTCTTTAATGCATATAAGGTTCTGCCAAACACCATCTGGTAGGCTTACCAATTTGGGACAGAGCTCGACTTTTAAAATCTCCAAAGAAGGGAATATCTTGACTACTGAATGTGATGAATCGTGGCACATCAAACCTGACCACTCTATCAAATCAGGCATATACTCCAGAATTAGTTCTTTTAGTGCCGGAAATGAAACCACAGCATCCCCTGCTAGGCCACTTGGATTGCTACTACTTGCATCATCAACATTTTTCCAACCGAAGAAATCAGTGCCGATGCAATTTAAACTTTTCATTCCAATTATGTTGACAATATTGAGGTGAGGGAGATGCCCAAGTGGTGGAATTTCCTGACACTTGTTGAAGTTCCTCAGCACGATCTTCTCAAGATTACGAAAGACCAAAGGATGGCTTGTGGTCAGCATCCACGATGGAAGGCTTCGGCCCATAAAGTTTTCCATTGTGAAACCTTTCAAATTTGGGTGAGGTTCAAGACCTTTCAAGACATCCTCATCAGTGGATTCGTCTCTGGTCCTAGTATCCCAGTGAAGTTCCAAACTATCAAGGTTTATCTTTGTGGATATTTTTGCTTTGATTGCTTCCTCTTCGTTGCTAACATTCTGGAGATCAAAGATCTTGAGGTCGCCCCTGAGATTGGGCAAACGCCCCAACTGATCAATTTGGCATCCCTTATCTTGACTTACATAGAAGAAAGGCAACGTCTGAAGAGAACTCAATTGCCCTATATCAGGAAGCAAACACGGCTTGCCATTGATGATTCCATCTTCTCCAATGCACAAATGTCTCAGGTTAGCCAAATTTCCAAAATTTTTGGGAAGCTGTTGCAGATTACTGAGTTTCATTGTTTGCAAATTGTACATCCTGGAGATGTCAAGATATCTTAAAAGCTTCAACTTTCCAATCATGGTTGGCAATTCCTTAACATCTTCATCATCAACACGTAAGACTCGAAGGCTTTTATGATTACGAACAATCGGCAAATGATGTGCAAGGCCATCTTTCAAAATCAAAGTTCGCGGCTTTAAAAGACTTTCCCTACCGGTTCTAAGTTCAGCCGAGGGAACCAAGAAAATGGACTCTTTAGCTGCTTCTTCAACAAAGTCAAACACAAGATCGTGAATAGTGAATTTTATAGCTCTTCCAAACCCATCCTCCTCGGAAACTTGCAACAAAGAAGTCCGGAACAAAATACTCATGTAGTTACTTCCAACATCCTCCATTTCCAGGTCACTTCCCTTGGAAGGATTAAGCAATCCCTGTGCCATCCAAAGTTGTATCATGCTTTCCACTGTTGCAACGCCACCCTTTCCCACTATAGTACAATATAAAAGACATTGTTTCAACGACAATGAAGGCAAATGATCGTAGCTTAACTTTATAGCGGATATGACTCTTCTTCCAGCTTCTTCCATTGCAGCCATTGTTTTATTATTTTCTATTTTTGACCACTCACGTTCATCCTTTTTGTACCACAACAAACCTCCTATTGCCGCTACTGCCAATGGCACACCACCGCACTTAGCAACAATTTTTCTTCCTATATTTATCAATTCAGGAGTCTTTACTGCTGCGCAACCGTGACCAAATGCTATTTTCTCAAACAATTCCCAGCTATCACCATCAGAAAGTGTTCCCAATGGACAAAGAAAAGATGGTTGCATGATTGAAACAACTGTCTCGTTTCTAGTTGTCACGATTATCCTACTTTCGTCCGATGCACCTATCCCTCGCAGACACTTCCTCATTCCATCCCATTTCTTTGCAACTTCATCCCAAACATCATCCAGTACAAGCAAGAATCTTTTAGTTTTAAGTACCTCGTTAAGCTTTCTTACAATTGCCTCTACAACTGTCAGATTAGAGTTGGTTCCTGTAAGAGACTCTACCATGTTATTTAAGAGTCTTTCAACATTGAAATCTTCTGACACGTGGATCCACAATTTATGATCAAAATGCCTCAGCACCTTTTCATTTTTGTAGACTAGCTGAGCAATCGTTGTCTTGCCCAAACCAGCCATCCCAACTATACCAATAACTGATAAGTTATTACCATCCTTCTCTGAAGAAGTTAACAAGTTTACAACCTCGTTCACTTCCTCACTCCTTCCCACAATACTGGAATCATCAACAAAAGGATATGCAGTACTAGATCGATCACTTCTGGGATTGTTAGACATGTTACCTATCTCAACAGACCTAAGCCCAATCCTTTCCGCTTCCTGATAAACTTTCTCTATCCTCAAGTTCATGTTCTTAATCTTGTGAGCAAATTTGAAACGAAATGCGAGGGGACATGAACAAGAAAAGAAGCTACGAACCTGGTCTTGCTTGCGCTTCTTCAACTTGTTGCGAAGAACTTCATATGCAAACTCGTCCAGCAAGTACTCAGCCTCGGACGACACATCCTGGAGCCTTCTAAGCCAAAGATCAACGGCGTTGCTACTGTTATGTTTGCATTCAGCATCAACCAGCAAAGCTTGAATCATCTCCAGATTTCCAGCTAAACTGTCAAGATCTTCCTTGACACCCCACACTTTACTGATCTCTTCCGCCGCAAGTGAAATTAACTTATTCAAAACTCCCTCTATAACAATATTAAGCAAAACATCAGCCATCTCACTTTTGTATTCCTACAAGAGGAAGAATTGCTCGCTAATCTGTGTGATATTAGCAAAGAACATAGAAGTCAATAGCCTTTTGAGGAGGGGGACTGAAAGAAGTAAATGAAATGGGGACAGAGTGTTATTATAAGTTCCTCCAACATTTGTCGCTTAACCATGTGAAAAATAGGAAGTAAAGAAGGGGAAGAGATGAACGAAAAGACGTGCAAAAGGAAGAAGTAAGGAATGAAAGAAAGTTAAAGAATAGAATGGAACACGGTAGCATCCAAGCAAAGGATGAAGTTGAAGGCAATCACACGCAAGGTATTATGGGCTATATTCAGCAATAAAGATGATCTCAATGTCACAACTAGAATCACATTCATGATCCTAATAGAGAATCAAGAGCTATCTTGAGACCTCAAAAGTGTGAGGATTACTTCGGTTGTGAGAGATAAACAACAGCGTTTTTTTTTTTTTCATAAACAACTCAATCATCTTTATTTGGTTAAATTTCAATTACATGTGTATAATCTGTCATACAGAATATAACACGAAAGATTTGTTACAAGAAGAAAATCCTATTCCTATCCCATTTTTTTACTTCTTCTTCTTTTCTTTTTCTGGGAACAGTTACAAGAAGTAATGCAAGAGTATGCAAGAACTAAAACCAAATTTCGCTGCTTTGAAAGAATTTTCCTGTCACTTACTAGTTCATCCAAGGAAACCAAGAAACCGTCCTTGGCTACTTCTGAAAATAAAAATTGCACAGAATGTCGTGCAACTTTGAATGCGTAGTTTTCGATACTCGAGTATCCTTCCTAGCAACTTGCAGCAAAGAACTCCGGAGCAAAATATTAATGTAGTCACCCCCTACGTCCTTGGAAGGATTAGATAAACCCTGCGCCATCCAAAGTTGTGTCAAATTTTCCAATCCTAGCCCTTTAAGAAACCTTTTCAAGAAAAGTACAGCAAGCAAGACATTGTTTGAGTGTCAATGAAGGCAAATTATCGTAGCTAACTTTATAGCAGATTTGATTCTATTTCCAGCATCAGGAAAAGTTCGACTCTTTGTCATTTCTGACCACTCATGTTCATCTTTTTTTTTAGTACATCAAACTTCCTATTGCCTTTACTGTGAATGGTACACCACCACAACTCTACTACAATTCTTCTTCCTATGTCGTCCCCTAATTCATGAGTCTTTACTGCTCCACCATGACCAAATGCTATTTTCTGAAACAATTTCCAGCTACCTTCATCAGAAAGTATTCCTAATTGGTAAGTGAAAGATGCTTGCATGATTGAAACAACTTTTTCGCTTCTAGTTGGGACAAGTACCCTAATGCAGAAATGTATTCTGATTTTGTGAGTTAAAGAAGAAATGTATTCTATATAATAAAAAATCAAAAAATACAACAAACAATTCATAAAAAATCTTTTTTTTTTTGTGTATTCTGATTTTGTGAGTTAACAAAGAAATGTATAATAGAAAATAAAAAAATAGAGCAGAAAATTCATAAAAATCCTTTTTTTGTGTGTATTTTGATTTTTTGAGTTTGTTAAATTTTTGATATTATTCAACTAATAGTTATTAGATTTTAAGGAAACAAAAAAGAATTAAAACATGATATCTATAAAAGGAGAAATAATATTATAATAATAAAATAAAAAGTCAGACAGAGAGTGGTAAACAACCAAGTATCTTTTTGGCATGAATCTTGAACTTATTCTTTTACTCTTTGGATTAATCTTATATACATTGTCAGCATATATACTATCATTATTAGAAATGTGACACGTGTGCAAAATTTGAATTTGAAATTCAAAAATTGTTTATATGTCATCCATCTAATCGTGATAGTGTATAAACTGATAGTGTATATAAAATTTACTCTTACTTTTTTTTTTTATCAATCCAAAAGTTAGAATTTCATATTTGTAATAATACGTAAACTGAATGCGCTAACCATCAGTGCAATGTAACGTGGCATGCGCAACCTTTTAAGGCCTTGACTGAAATTTTTACTTGCTTTTACTATTCTCCTTTTTAATTTTTGATTATCTTTGTAATTAGCTACTCCTTCTGTCCCATTTTGATAGTTCTAGTTTTTTTTTACACAGTTTAAAAAAAAGTAGTTAACTTTATTGGAAAAACAAATTTAGGTTCCTATTTTCTTAAAATACCCTTACATTAAATAGAGTACAACTTTATATTAATTATTCATAGAAACTTGAATTGATGGTCAAGAAAGAATCAATCTTCATTTTACATTATTTCACATTAAATCTAAATGTATTAAATGTGATGGGTTAATAATCTATATTAAATAAGATAATTTATACTAATAACAACCTACATTGATTAAGGGTATTTTAGAGAAATTAAAAGATAACTACATTTTTCAATTAGAAAGTGGACTACAATTTGAAACAGATGAAAAAGGAAAATATAACTATCAAAGTTGGACGGAATGAGTACAATAGACTAATTGTGTGGGCTTCCCGCAGACAAGGGAATGGACAAGCATCAGTCGCAAGGCTCGCAACCGATTCGAATAATGTACAACATGTTTAACAGATTGTAAGTCATATACTTGCCAACGCAAAGAAACATTATTTCGCACACGTAAATTTATGACACTTTTTATGTAACTCCTACACATTTTGATGTACCTCGTGTGAGTTATTCATACGAGTGCCTTTTTGTAGAAGAGGAAACCATTCGTCCAGCTCCTAAAGTATTCTCGTTGCACTCTTTTGATCCCTTATATTAAGGTAAATAAGTCCTGCAAAAAAAAAAGAAGAAGAAAGTATCATGTTTGAGCTCTTTGGTCAAATTTAGTCATTAATGCTGACTGAATGAGAGATAAAATTGACCTAACACAAGAATTTCTTAATAGTAAAGTATTTAGGGAGCCTTTAAATTAGTTACGTGTTGTCGCAAGTTTTGGCCCTTGATTTAAATTTTGTTTCATAGTAGCTCCTAAATAATTAAAAGTGCATAGTTTTATCCCTTTCAATCATTTTAACCCCAAGTGCAGTCGTGAACCAAAGAACATTTGTATCCAATCACTTAATATGACCATCAAGACTAGAATCAGAAAGGTTAAGAAGAAGAATACACTTCATTATTTTGCAATGAAGTTCTTCTTCTTAACCCTCCTGATTCTGGTCCTGATGGTTATATTAAGTGTTTATACAAAAATACACTCTGGTTACACTATAGTTACAACTAAAATTGTCGGAAGAGTTGAACATATACACTTACAATTGTTTACAGGCTATTATAAGACAAAATTTATATTAGGGGCTAAAACTTAATAACAGAAATAGTGACAGGTGCCGAACCTGTGCAATAATAAATACCTACTCAAGAAAAATACAGATTTTGTATATAGCGGTGAGTAGGGTCGAATCCACAGGGACTGGAGATAATTCGTTTCTTCTAGAGTCCAAAGTATGGGGGGTTTTGGATTAAATGCTAACTAAATAAATTAACTGCAGGAAATGATTGATTAAGAGAAATAACTAAGAGAAACTCTATCCAAGGGTATACTTCAGAAATGGTTCAGGCACTGATCATTGATTCAGAGGTAATTTCAACATTTACTAATAGATTGGTTATAGTTGTCTCGCACGCGCTAAACAACCAACCCTTCCGTAATTTATCGATAGCTAAGGTACGACCGTTAGCTATTTCTCTAACCCAAAAACAACCCTAGGTACGACCGTAGGATTTAATTTCCAGATTGCATTAATAATTAGAAAGGCCCAATCCTAACCAATAAACACGCTACGAGAGTTTATTTAAGTTAGATCGTATGCTCCCCTGACATAAACCCAATTACGCCAGCTGCTACTGAGATAAAGATAACGAACAATTACGGATTCAATTATCCCTATTTAGCAAAATAGCCTATGTGAATAATTAAATATTGCGCATCTATTCAATCACTCACACGAGCTATAGCAATTAAAAGTAGGAAACATATAAATACCAATAAATTAAGGAAGCAATTAAAATAAATTAGATCTCACAGTAATTGTTGAACCAAATCTTCAGTTGTCCCCTTGACTAGAATTAAGAGGTTAGTCCTCCATTAATGGAGAACAACCATGCGAAAGAGCTCAGAAAAGAAAACTAAAACTATGCTAAAAGCCTAAACTAGAACTATTGATTGATTCCCAACCTCTCGTACGTTTCTCCCTTTTTAAAACCAAAAGGAAGTCTAATGCTATCTCTAGTGGTCCCCACACCAAATTCAAAGTCTTGTACGTTTCTTTTCCTAGAGTCCAAATGACTCATGCTTCTTATCCGTGGTCCCCGCACATGTGGACAAAACCTCCAAAGTACTTGTTGTTCCAAATCTCTCTACGTTGCTTTCTTTGAAAAGCTCACATGACTAAATGCCTTGCACTAGCTTGTGGTCCCCACCAATTCAAGGACCCAAAGGTTGAAGCCCTTAGAAGTCTGCATTTTTCCATACAAGTCCCTCCTTTTTGGTAATTTTCTGCTTCACTCCTGAAATTGATTCCAAATACCAAATATGAGTAAATATCAGCAATTAACACAATATTTGTCAGGGATAGAAGGGGAAATCAATAATAAATTTAGTAACAAATTATACCCTATCAAATAGTTTAAGAACTTTTTATACAATTTTAAACGTGATATTATTCTGTGGGCTAGAATGGTCGGAAGAGCTAAAAGTATTATTCTATCGGCACTACCACTTAAATTTGACGAAGGTCTTTAAATGTGATTTTTTTTTTTTTGGTTGAATGGCTTGTTTGCAACAATATATTGTTGAGGGAGGGATCAAAAGAGTGCAATGGAAATAATTTAGGAGCAGAGTGGATAGTTTCTTCTTTCCAAAATTTGAAGGGATGATTTCAAAAACCTCCCTTAAAGTTTTTATTCATATCACTTAGCGGTTTAAAGTTTTAAAAATATCAATGACATCCTTTTAGACCAAACCTTCTGTAACAATACCATCCCTATAAAAGTATTCCCAAAATAATCATTCAAAGGTTCGTTTTTTCCCATAACGCGAAATTAGCAAATGCATTTGAAGATTTTCATCAAGCAACTAATATCCAGTTTAGATCCAGTTAACCCTCTCAACGAGCAATTCAATCTTTAAAATCTAATATTAAGAATTGTTTTTGCTAAAATAAAGTGCATCACTAAAGTATAAATTCCTGATTTTGGATCTTGAATATGTGAGGTATATTTTGTTAATCTTTATATACATAACTTCAATGTAAGATAAATTAAAAACTTCAATTTATACGAGCTAAAAAATAGTTAATATAGTGTATGAGAATATTAATTTACAGATGCATTTCCTTTACTTCCATTGAAAGTGATAAGTATTGCTTAGCGTGTCAAACATCAACGGAAAAGTCACATTTAACTCTCAACCTCTTAACTGTTTCTTCATTTACTATGTAAAATTTCAATTGAATGTATAAAAGAATGATATCTACTTATTATCTGCACAATCAATTATTCATATACCATATCATAGTTTCTCAAAAATACGCATCAAGTTAGTGATATCTACTTTTTACGTGGGCTATTCAAGTAGTAATTTAATTAGCTTACATTTTGCTACATGTCGTTTTTTTTTCATGGAGTCCATATTTATACTGCAACTAATTACACATTAACTTGGTAAATTACATCCACAAAACTAGCATTGATCTTGAAAAGCATATATGTTACGAATTGAATACTAGCGTTACTTTTCTTAAGCTTAGACATGATGGTTGGAAAAAGAGGAGCGCCACTTTATTAAATATAACTTTGATATTTTTAGATCTATTATATTTTTAAATGATGTTTTCTTCAATATGTTATCCCGCTATTATTTTGTAATGCATGTTTATAATGATTTAAGACAACTAAATCCTTTGCTAATATATGTTTTTAGCAACCACTCATTGGATTAAATTAAGGCCATTTTCTCCATGTTTTATATTCCTACAAGTATTTTTCTATTATTATTTTTTGATTGTGCACAGCATAGGTTTTCGCACTAGTAGAATATATTTGGAGTAACTTTCATTGGTATGGGATTTACAAAGTACGTAGTTAATCAGGATGGTGGAACCTTATTGGAATTAAAATTGAAAATATAAGAATATAGAAGGAAATATTGGGAGAAGAATTTTTTTTATAGTATTAAATGTTACAGATTAATTTAGGGATAACTTCAAAAACCTTCTTTGAGGTTTCTGACAATTTCATTGGTCTTTAGGTTTCACCAATTACACTAACCCCTCTTGAGGTTAATTATTTTAAACAAACATAGTTACACTACAATAAAAATGGCCTTTAGCGGCATTTAAAGGTGTCAGTATAAAAACTCTAACTTGACACTTTATCTTTCCTCACACCTAGGGCGAGTGTCGTCCCTTCCAATGTGGGGATAGCCTCAAATCTTTAGCAGCATTCAAATGTGTCAGGAAAATCATGCTGCTATAGCATTTCCTCTGCCAACAAAAACTTTTTTTTTTGCAACAATCGAAAGTGTCCGTATAACATTAGGACATCAGTAGCGACCAGTAGGATATCCAATTTATGAAGGCATCTTGAGTTGTCTTAATATATGGCTTTAAGGACACATAGCCATGTGAATTTACACTGCTTTGGACGACATGCCCATTTGTCATTAGTGTTGTTTCGAAGCTGAGCTATACTGACACTTTTAATTATTAGGAATTTTTTCCCTGTTTTTTTTTTTTTTTTTATATGGAAGCAACCTGCAATTAGTCCTCCTTGCTGCACATTCCATCAACCAGAATCCCAAGGGACTTGTAAAATTATCCCAAAGAACAGAATGCATATAGTAATTTAAAAGAAGAAGTCGATACTCAAATATAATTCATTGAATTAGAAGTCGATAACAAGTACAAACATAGTAAGTACTAAAATCGCAAACAAGTGCTAAAAGCAAGTACTAAAATCCCAAACAAGTACCGAAAGATTCTCATTTACAATAACTTGAAAGACTTTCTTGTGCACAAACTAAAAGACTCTCATCCCTAACAAGTTGAAAGAAGTAAAAGTAGCTTCCAAACTTTACATTTTGTTGAGAGCCCTCAGTCATAACCACGAAGTCCCCATCATTCTTCAGCTGGTTCCACCTGTGCACAAAGACCAAGGGGATCATTAGATCATCATAGCTAGAACTAAAATTTCAGAAAATCCGCAATGTATTTAAGTGCATATCTCACCAAATGACAAGGCCAAACAACTGGTGCACCAAGTGCATCTTGAATTGTTTGTTGCAAATCATACAGTCTAATCAATTGCTCACGAGGACTCATTGCAACTTGTATCTGTATTTCACACCAGTTTGGCTCAATAGCTTGTTCCCCGACCTCATCCAATGGATTCAGACTCCGTAAATACCCCTTTACCACGATTTTTGTTGGGTCAAACAAACTTTTTAGTGAAACCATATTCCCTACCTAGTAAAGATCCAACAAGTACAAGAATCAAACTCATGCCAAATTCTAGATTACAAATGTAAAAGTTTAGAAGTTGTAAATATTTAATCGAATAGGTCGCATGGCTTGCGATGGAGTATGGCTTGACACATTGTTAGATGATGATGAAGGATGTCTTGGGCTGTCAATTGGAGAGCCCCTTCCATGTTGAACTAAAACCATTTTCTTCAAGCTGGCTATTTCATCATCTTGTCGCTGAAGCCTTTCCTCCAAACGGATCAATGTTGACTGTTGTTGAATACTTATACGGTAACATGTGTTACGACTAGGAATGTCTTCTCATAAGTCCGTTGGATTCACACCATCACTAAACAAGCAAACATGACCATGTTTGTCTTGCCCAACCACCTGGGCAAATATATCATTGCGACCAACTAGATCTTGTGAATCCGATGGAAGCTGATTTTTCAGCTCATTCATTTTTTCCTACATAATAAAGGAAAACACTTGTTATTCCAAAAGCCTATCTGAAAACACTGTGTTGTGGCAAGAATAATTTCGGAAACAAAATCTAAAACCCCAAATTATCAAATTATATGGATAGAGAAACATCACAGCTCTAAGGATTAACTAAATTAAGGATTACTTTTCTCCCTTCTTCACGGAGTTTTGTAAGGGATACTGATGCGTTACTTCTGTTCCAAAGACTAAGTAAGCTTTTTTTGGTGTAATGCCATAATCTTTGTTCTTCTATTTCTCCTCATTTACATATTAATTGGATATGAAAAGATAGAATAATTCTTTATACACTGTTAGTGTAGAATTTTTTCTGCACTAGCATGTTTATATCATCCCACATAATATGCATGACGTATATTTTGTATGACCAAATTATATTTCTGACTAATTCTTGAACACATACAACCATTGTAATTTAATAAATGACTATTTTCTCAATAATTGCTATATTCATTTGAACACAACTCGCCAACATTTTTTTATTGCAATACTTTTTTTTTAATATGATTGATGTAAGATAAATACTGATAAAAAAAATAAAGATGCAGTGGAAAGCTTGTTTAGAAAATCCTTTTTTTTTTAAATAATGTAGAAAACAAACAAAATATAAAGCAAGGTGTGAAAATGGCATAAAAGCATAAATTTGCATCTTATTGACTTGTGAAATATTTTAAGAGCTTCAAGATAAGCACAAATTATCAAAGTCAATTCATTTGTAATTTAAAAGATGAAAGGACTAGTGTAAAAATTGATGTTACGGTTGAAATTGAGGAGGGCAAAATGTTATAAGTGGTCAGATTTAAGGGTCAAACTATAATTAACTCCTTATAATTTACAATTGTCATTGCAAACAAAAACATCTCTCCATCAACGAGATATTTCAAGTGAAGCTTAAACCCATTTGCAGCAAAAATGCTAATGAGATCAAAAGTCTAAGCCCAAAGCTTCTTTGGAGCACATTCTAAATGGGAATTATCGAGAGTTAAAATTAACGGTTAAGAAACAAAATTCCTTCACTAATAGCCATTAGATTGCCTTAACAACTCCTCAATAATTAGTTAGTATCAAATTCCCAATTAAAAAGGGGACAGTGGTTTTAGACAAATGCAACAAATTAGTATAGAAAAGTAGTTAAGGGCAAAAACTAACCATTACTACTAAATCACCACGTGCCCAGCACACTGCAACCATAAATAAAGGCTGAAATGGTCATTATCTACATCCCCATGCATTAGAAACTTGTACAATTTGCTTGACCAATTAGACAATAAAAAATTCAATTATTGAATTACCCTCCATGGGGCAGATGAAAGCTCCTTTTTTTTTTAATATATGTATAGGACGCAAAGAATTTAAAATCAGAAAATTTGTAATTGTACTATTTACTCAAAAAATTTTCCTATATTTCATGCTGCTTGCAGAAGATAAAACTTATTTTCCAGTCAACAAAGTTAAACTTCTTTTTAACTGTTAACGTGATACAATTTTTTATTTCAAATCTTGTTTCCTTTCTGGATATAATTATTGGAGCCATCTGCCCTCAAGGTTGCTGTATGGATATATTGACCCTTAACCTTCGGTGCTGTGGCTACTTCTCCTACAAAGTAGGAAGAAGTCGATCAAGGATGTGAAGTCATCAACGGAGTCCACCTTGGCCTCCAACGTTAAATGGTAGAAAATACATCCAACTAACATCTTTCACAACTGTAACACAATTAAAAAAATATCCATTAATAGGGAGAAAGTTTAGGATACATTCGATAAAACTGAAACCTAAAATCTGAATTCAATAAATCATTGAATTTTAAATATTGAAATTCTAACATTTGACTGCATTTTGTATTAAGTAATAAATGAATAGTTTATCACTTATTTCTTGGAGTAAGTTTTGCTTATACAATTCAGACTTATTTAATTAATTAAGATGTTCTATTTTTTGTTGCCAAGGCTACTTGCTGTACTTTTTGGCATCATGTCTTACTTCATATTCTTCTATTTAAATTCCTCCTATGAAGAATTAGGTGACCTTAATAATTCCTATCTTTTTTTACCTTAAAAATGGTAAATTACATATAACCTCCCTGTGATTTTGTTTATTGCCACATGACCCCCCCTAATATTTGAAAATTTTCACATTATCTCTTTATGGTTTTATGTAAAGTGAAAATTTGATAGAAAATAGCCTATGTAACTCATTAATTGAAATACCAATAGCACATTTAATTAAATGCTAAATTAATCGACGGCTTAACTACCTTGTATAAAAACATAGGGGGATTATGTAAATAAAAGCGAAAATCACAAGGAGATAAAGTGGATATTTATACAAATTATAAGGAGATTACTTGAAGTTTAAGATTTTATCACTATAAACACCATAATTGATTTTGCATTCCGTACATATTTTACTTTACATAAATTCATAGGAGAATTATGTGGCTATTCTGAAACCTTAGAGGATCATCTCGCATTATGTAGAATGATAGGATTTATGAGTAATTTATCCTTAAAAAATACACAGATTGATTGGATAAAAACGAAATAGAATAACGCGTACGAAGTGTTAAATCTAAACCCGAAATGCGTAGATTTGGCATGCAAACAAAAAACTGCCTTATTTTGACTTCCTTCAATTATTGGCGGGTGATTATTGACAAAATCCAAAAAGTAGCCTTAAATGCGGACCACAGCTTTGACATTTTTTTTCCTCCTGTCATATTCAATCATCATCTTGTGCCACCTTGTCCGTACATTTTTTTTTGGCTTTTTTTCTTCTTGAATTGGTTCATGAGAGACTATAAGTCTTATAAAGGAAAGAAGAGAAAGGGAGAAATTCAGAGTTAAAATTAATGAATTAATGATCAACTGATAAATGTCTCTACCAATTGAACTGAATCTTTGAATGACTTTCATGCACTTAGGTTAGGATTTTATTTTTTTCTTCTTTTTTAGGCAACTTCAATAGGATTTAATCTAACCTTTAACCCAAAGAACCTCTCTCTAGGCGGATCCAATCCTCAGCCCCCTTAAGGAGCCCTTTTACTGGGCCTCGCCTAAAAATTTGACACCTTTAATAATTCATGTGATTTCATTAACCTAATTCTATTCTGAAACTTATTTAGCTATTCCCTCCACTTAAATATTACAATACCGAGCTAATGCATCAATGATCCAACCAACAAAAGATCACATCAAACAGAAATCTATAAGCCCTAAATCGATAATCAAAACTATTATCAATCCTCTCAACATCCAATGTTTTCCGTCACTCTTTAAACCTTTTTTTTAATTTGAATATCTTTGATTGATTTGAAATTCCAAAAAATCACTTTCAAATAATTGTGATTTACTTGACTTGGATTTCTAAAAAATCACTAGCCCTATTATGAAAAAAAATTTGTTTGCAAATGTTAAATTTGTTATAAATGTCAAATTTTTAGAGTGAGATCCGATAAGGCGCTCCTCAGAGAGGCTGAGGATCGGATGCGCTCTCTGGACCCTAAGCTAGAACAACAATAAGAGATAAGGACCAAAGACTTCTGCAAAACATCGTACACGTATGGCCTATCTCCAAGACCTAGACGTGTAAGCTGCTTCAAAAAATCAGCTTGGGTGCGGGAAAAGCGGACAATACAAGAAGCTAAAGACATTACCTTAATCCAAAGTCATATTAAAAGGCTAAAGTACTCATAACCTCTTGTACTTTTGCATGATGGGACACAACTCCTTAAGATTTGAAAATGTTCGCATAATTTCCTGTAATTTTATGTAATAAGAAAATCTGATGGAAGATAATCTTTGTAGTGTCATCAACTGGAATATTAAAAATACCCTTATTTAAACATTAAATTGAATAAGAGTCTAACCACTTTCCATAAATCATAAGAGAATTATGTAGATGACTACTAAATCATGGAAGGGGATTAATTGGGGAAGGAGATTATAAAACTTGAGATTCGCTTAGATTAAAGTTTTCAAAATTTATATATATATATATATATATATATATATATATATATATATATATATATATATATATATATATATATATATTACTAGTTTCACCAAGTCAAACTCTCTAACGTAAGACAATTTACTTTAAAAATCTAAGTCTACGAAAACGATGGTGGCCAACGCCCAGTAAATGAATACCACGTAGCTGTGCCTAGGAAAGATTGGTGGTACGAGAAAGACTTTTTTGAAGCCAAAGTCATATTAAAAAGTCCGCTAAAGCGTTATTTAGTTGCTCGTATGTTACCCTCCTCCGTTTATATATTGCATGCTAGGTTGCTTCTATCTCTCGGTTCTAGTGAAAATTAAAGAAGACACTTCTTCATTTCTTTCTCAGTCTCAAATCCATAGTATGGAAGCATCCTTGCAAATTAGTAGGATTAGTACTCTGTCTGGAAAAATGGTTCAATTTAATCAGAAAGGAAGCTGTAAGGAGAAGTTTCTTCAGCACAGAACTATGATCAGATGTCAGGCTGATAGAACCATGCAAAATGGAAGAGCAGCCAACTTTTATGAGGTACTTTCTCTTGATTGCTCCAAATCTGTAGGTCTTGACGAAATCAAGAAAGCCTATAGATGCAAAGCTCTCAAGTTCCATCCTGATGCTTGTCCTCCAACTGAAAAAGAGGAGTCCACGAGGCGATTTCTTGAGCTGAGAATGGCATACGAGACATTATCCGATCCAATTTCGCGAGAATTGTACGATCTTGAGCTTAGTTTGGCTGAAGCGGATGGAAGAACAAGACATGGGATGAGTTGTTCCATGGGAAATAAGGTGTGGGAGAGGCAAATCGCTGAACTGAATGAGCGATCAAGGAAAAAGATGGAGAAGAGAAAGAAAATGGGAATGTATAATTAAGAAAACTGCCACCAACTTCTAAATATGGCTATCCTGACTGTAACATAGCAAGAAAGTTTAGTGAACTTTATTATAGGGCTTAAATTCTTCCCAGAACTGGTTTTTCCTCTCATGTTTGAGGCAGAAATGTTATGGCAAGTCCCTGTAGTTCCATATGTTTCACATGAATTTTCATATACTATGCTTATCTAGTCGGATTTTACATTATGGCGTGTTTTAATTTGACTTGAGCGGTTTGTGAACCTATGCTAATTGAAAATTTGAAATGAGTAATTGTAGTGCAAATAGTTTTAAGTACCACAGTCCAACTTCCTAATTGATCATGATTCGTCATTTTCAAAGCCATTAATAAATCAACGTGAATATGAAACCCAAAGTTTTAAAGTGGGATTGGGGTGACATATTTAAGAGCAATTAGTATTTATTATGACCTCAGAGGAAGCGAATCTGCTGTATCTAAGTCTTGTAATATCAAGTTTACAAAATGAAATGAAGTTATGATGTATTCGACAAAAAAAAAAAAAGTACTTAATAGTATTATTTGATTGCAAACTTGGAAAATTGCCTTTTATACTTGATAGTGTGAAAATTTTAATTTTTGAATTGTGTTTATCTCCTCATACAGTTCATATTTTGTGATAAAACAAAGGCTTAATAGCAAGTTCCACCCCCCTAGGTTGAGTAGCAAAATGCCCCCTGTAATTATAAAGCATATGGATTGCCCCTTGCAAACCATAGTCAAATATGTAGGGTGATTTTGTGTGAATGAGAGGTATGAAAAGATATTCATATCCTTCATTGGATAAATAATGCTTTGACAGTTTTATCCTAGACAATGATATCATTATAAAATGTTAGTTAAAGCATCATAGTGTCTAAGAAATAGAGTTACAATTGCAGATGTAATTGTAGAAATTATATAAGTATTTTTACTAAATAATTTGATAATTTGAGATATTTATATTTTTTTATAAGAAAACATCAACATATTTAAACAACAAAAAGGGTTATTAATAAGGGAAAACAAGGAAAAGTGAAAATGAAATATTTTTTATAAGTATTATTATCATTTTTTGTGATGGGAAATTATTACCATGTTAAATTAAAAGTGAAATATTTTTTATAAGTATTATTTTCATTTTTTGTGATGGGAAATTATTACCATGTTAAATTAAAAAGCATATCTATATCTTGTTAACTTGTCCAGCCTTTGGAAATCTAGTTGAATACCAGTGTGGAGTTTTTTTCTTTTTAATCATAACTTAACATTTAGACTTCCAAATGACTTGATTCTTTGAGTCTTGAAAAGTTAACTCGATGAGTTACAACTTTCGTGTTTTGCACAAGAGCTGATGTAACAATTTTCATGGAGATATTTACACATCAAATTAGTGGCAGAATTAAAAGAGGATCCTCAGCAAAGTAAGGCGAATCCACTCACGGATTCTGATTACATGAATGGAATCTATTCGCGGTTTGTTGGTAGAAGTTTACCTTTGAGAGGCAAAAATTGGGCAACACAAACCATGGCAACAAACCATGCATGAATTGACAATTCTCGCAGGTTTTCTATACAATCCATGCAGAGATTTTGTGTCAGATGTAACTTGATCATTTGCGCAATTTGTTTGTTTTTTAGCCTTTTCTTTCTTCCCTATAAGGGACTCCGTCGACGGACTAGGCAGCTTTTAGAGAGGAAAAAGGGGAGAAAATCACCAACAAAATGTAGATCTTATACTAGAACTTCCAAAATCTTAAGTTTAGGCTAGATTAGCATAGGCGGAGTTAGTTAGTTCATCCAATAATCTTTGTGTTTAACTAACTTGGATGAAAATTGAGGATGGAGGAGGAAGAGCTTGGAGGTCTATGTGACAAGGGTTCTCTCTAACTCTTGATTTATTATATTTGGATTCTAATGTTTGACTATAATACAAGATTGGATCTTATTTTCATTTGCTTTATGTGTTTCTAAGTTTCATGCCTTGGATTTTGGTTGATCTATCTTGTAACATTTCTTGGATTATATGATGCTATTATCTTAAGTCAGATATTTAGTACTTTTACTTTTATAATCATGATTAATTGGTCATTAATTGTAATAATCTTAAGTGTTAAGTTTGTAATGAGAATTGGGATTTAATACTAATTCAAGAAAGTACTAAACTTAGGGAGTAAATTCGCGAAAATAGATATGCATCTTTGTGGCTTGTTTTATAGTAATTTCATGAGTTTGTAATTAATTTCATAATCGAGAAAATAGGTATAGATTAGCTATAGGTAATGTTGGATATCATATATTTTAGAAAATTACGCCATTACTGATCGAGATAGTAACAATCAATCATCCCAAGAGATTCACTAGCAAGAGTAGTTAGGAATTTCACAA
The DNA here is from genome assembly GCF_036785885.1 of Coffea arabica. Taxonomy (NCBI): domain Eukaryota; kingdom Viridiplantae; phylum Streptophyta; class Magnoliopsida; order Gentianales; family Rubiaceae; genus Coffea; species Coffea arabica. The sequence goes on from NC_092315.1 coordinate 47,895,298, forward strand.
TTCTAGGAGCTGTCTATTGTAGTTTTTACTTCCTTTTAGTTCATATTTGCAGCATTGTTTTATTCACCGGCATCTGTGATTGTTAAAATAATAATAAAAGAATTCGAATAATGGCAGTAATTGATTCAATCTTCCATATGGTATTGACACTCGAATACTCACTATACTCGTGTACGACCGGTGTACTTGCTGTATCTGGAGTTTGAGTATAATTAAAACTTCACCTCAAGTTTTAGACTAAATAAATTGTAATTAAGATTTCTCAAAAAAAAAGGTATCTTACAAAAAAAAAAAAGCATATAATACAAATGCTTTAATGTATTTAATCCCTAAAAATATCAAAAAGTGAACAAAAAAGTGAACAAAAAAAGATAGGAGGGATCTTACAACAATGTAAATTCCTAAACATCGGGAACAACGAGTAAAAAAGACGAGGCAGCGGACGCCACAGCCGAGAAAATAAACATTCAATTTGTGCTGTGCAGCCCAATGTTCCCAAGACTGGATATCAGGAGCGGAAGAGCTTGGTGCCACGCGGCTTTGAAAACCAGTTTCTGATGAGCTTTTATAGACTGGGAAGGGCTGTGACCATTAAACCGGATATCAAAAATGTGGGTAACAGGTTCTGTTGATTTCATCAATCCTGATGAAATGTAGAAACCGTCAGGAGACCACGTCTGATTTATAAGAGCTGATTGTGATTCGCTGCTTTCCCGCTTCCACCCAAAAGCATGCATCTCTGTATTCCTCAATCTAATATCAAACAACCGAAGCTGTCGCTCTGGGGTCCTGCAAGAAAAGTTGTTATTCTAGCAAGTAATATGACTTTGAATATTGTTCCTTGAGCTGATAATGAAATACTGCACACTAGTTAAAAATCGTGCAGCACAATTTGTTTGACAAAAATGCTGCACTAATAGCAAAAAAATATATAGAACACGTCATAGATATATATGATCTGAAGAATCATTAGATTTAACAGAGAGAGTTACAAGATAAGAAAGATTATATCTTAAATCACAACCCACAACATCTGATCAATTGCACGAGATGCTCCATAAATATCCGTGCATGTCTATAGAAATCAGAGGTTAATAGCCAATTACAATGTCAAACCTGAATCAAGCAGCTAGGTACCACCGGCCAATTAAGTCCGGATTGTTCCCTCCAGGAAGTTAAATTTTTTCTACGGAAATTAGAGGCAAGTAGCTAATTACAATGTCAAAGCTGAACCAAGTAGGTAGGTACCACCAATCAAGTCCAGATTGCTCCCGCAGGAAGTTACAGAAATTAGAGGCCATTAGCTAATTACAATGTCAAAACTGAACCAAGTAGCTAAGTACGATGCCAAACTATCAAATCTAACCAATTGCACAAACTGTTCTATAAATATCTTCTTCTTTTTTTGTATAATCCACAGGTATTCGCATCCGTTTTACAATCTATGACTAATCCTGCTCGAACCACGTCTGGCCCCTTACGGGGAAAAACTCTCCAAACATTGTCTTTTTCATTCCCATGATTTTCGAACCCGAGACCTCATGATTAAGGGATGCAAGCCCCTTCTGCTAAGTACAATGTCCACGCACATACACACAAATTAAATGCTAGTAGCTACGTAGAACCAATTTAGTCCAGATTGGTCCCTCAAGAAGTTAATTTTTCCTACGGAAATCAGAGGCTAGTAGCTAATTACGCTGTCGAAGGTGAACCAAGTAGTTAGTTACCATCATTTAAGTCCAGATTGCTCCCTCCAGGAAGTCAATTAAGCTGAACCAATTGGCTTTTACCAATCTCCAGCCCAAATTATGCCTTATTCTGGTGCACCCGAAATGATGTATAAACCCAAATTTTACAAGGCTGCGCTACGGAGGATTACATCTGAATTTCCATCATTATGGAGTGTACCATTTAATGTAGTGGTCAATGAGATTCAATCAACTTAATTTCTGTAAAGTGTTGATGAAGAACTCCATAACTTAGTACCAAAACTATGAAGCTTAAATTCAGTACGGTTTCCAACTTTAGTCCATTAAGTCTACAGGCAAAAGAAAGAAGGAAAGAAAAAGAATAAGGGGGCAAAAAAAAAAAGGAGAGACTACGGGTGATTTTTTATTCATGTTCTAAACGTCAAAATTACAAATCTGGAATAGGATGGTCATTGTACAGCATTGGTAAGCATATACAAAACATGCAAGCTTAAAAAACATGTGTTCTGCATCTCCAACAGGACCAATACAAACTGATGTGAAGCAATGTTCAGACTAAAATGGTTCCTACTCACCTCTTTTGTTTCGTTCAAATTCAAGATTGATATTTGAGAATTCCCATTATCGGCACTGTAAACCGAAAAGAGGCTATCTCCCTGAGGATGCCAAGCTATATCTTCTGGCCATCTCCTCTGCTTGGCGGATGTACAATCAGTTGTACTTAAAAGACAGGCACTCGATCTTCGTTTTCCATAAAGAAAGCAAGCGACCCAAACTTAGAACATATATCACGATAACAAGAAGCAAAAGACAATGATGTTAATTAACATGATTGATCTAAAGAACCATACATGCAAAACTTTTAAAACAAGATCCTGAGGGAAGATATAAGATTTAATGAACTACATACCCTTTACCCTGAACCTGCCACAAGTTGATGACCCCATCCAAAGCACTGCAAAACATTAACATACAGGGACAAGTATTAGGTTTCAGAAGCAATGATGGAACATAAATTTTTTTTTAACAAAATTTAATGAACATAATATCCAAAGCACTGGCAGAGAGACAATGAGAGAGAGAAAGTGTACTAAAGGACTGGAAAACTAAACAAATGATATTTATGGACTGCCCAGCATAAAACAAATAAAGCACCTGAAGATTGTAAATAAGCATAAAATGATATTTAGAGGTTATAATTGACAGTACAAATGTGTAAAAAATGTGTATTATCTGAATTTAGAGGTTACAATTAATATTTCTGCATAAACTATAAATATTCATTTTTGTTTTTACACATATTGTAAATAAAGCACTTGAAGATTGTAATGCAAATATACATTTCACTTAAGAAAAGAATTAGGTTTTCATTTTATTTTATTTTTTAAAAAAAACCCTTTAATCCGCAATGCAATCCCACCATAAATTTACCCTACAAGGATGGGTAAAATTTATAAAATGGCAACAAAGGCACAATTTCAATTTGGAAGCAAGAAGGATTTCCTGTTATAAAGGTTGAGGCAGAGGGCTGAGTTTAAATATGTTTATATCCACTGGTTAATGTTCTTTTCACACTTCTTTTATAACAGTTCTCTACTAAATTATGGACTGCATAACATAGAACAAATAAAGCACTGGAAGATTGTAAATATGCATAAAATGATATTTAGAGGTTATAACTGATATTTAGATGTTATAATTGATCTTACAAATGTGTAAAAAATGTGTATTATTTGAATTTAGATGCTATAATTGATATTTATGCTTAAAATGTAAATATTTATTTTTGTTTTCGAAAAATCATTCAAAATGCCTTCACATTTTGAAAATTGACTTTTGTCATCCATCACTTTTAAAAGTGTAATTTTATGTACCCTGCAAATTCACATTGATCAAATCCTACCTAGGTTTACAACTAGTTTTTTGTCAGAATTTACCACGTATCTTGCATCTGATCATTTTTTAGGAGCAAAATTGTCAAATCAAATTTTACATAATCTGATATATAGTCCCTCACATTTCACAAAATGAATTTTTTCATCCCTCACATTTTACAAAATAATTTTTTTGATCCTTTATTGACCATGTGTATGAATTTTTTTTAAATCATATACATATCTATTTGATTTCATCTAAACAGTACGAATAACATGTAATATATTTCTATTTGATTTCACCTAAATAGACTAATTGTAGTTGTACACATGCTATTCAATAGATATATACCTGGGTTTAAAACCAACAATTTTGTTTTAAACTCATGTGTATATCTATTTGATTTCACCAAGTGAACCTATTTAATATTTGTTGCCTTTTCTCTTTTAGTAATAATTCATTTATTGAATTGTATAATAAGGTCATCTAATTAATGGGTCCCAACTCAAATTTTATAATCATGCTAACAAATTGTAGTTTAAATATGAAGTTTCTACTTGCTACTTTTAAGACCAACGGTTGAACTATTTGCTTTGTGATTGTTTTAAAATTTGAAAGTGCCAGTCACTTACTTCTTTTTGTCATACTTTTTCTTTGTTTATTTTTTGTCCAAATTTAATTCAATATAAACACTCGATAATGTTTTGGATTAAATGTCTTCTATATTTTCAATTTTCGAGTAAAAGGAAATGAATATGATTGAAAAACTAACAATTATTTTAACCCATGTATATATATATCTGATTCCACCTGAATAGTATGTTTAGGGAAAACCAAATAGTGATATATTACATGCTATCTGTACTGTTCAAATGAAATCAAATAGATATATAAATAGGTTTAAAAAAAACCAATTCGTACATATTATCAATGGGGGATGAAAATTTTCATTTTTTTAAATGTGAGAATTGAAAAAATTTATTTTGTGAAATGTACTGGAAGAAAAAATTCATTATGTGAAATGTGAGAGACAAAAAAAAATTATTTTGTGAAACGTGAGGGACTATGGATCGAACTATATAAAATTTGATTTGAAAATTTTACCCTTAAAAAATAATCACGTGTAAGACACGTGGTGGATTCCGATAAAAAACTAGTTGGAAACCTAGGTAGGGCCAAATTTTACCAATATGAATTTATAAGGAATGCAAAATTACATTTTTAAAAGTGAGAAATGAAAAAAGTTATTTTGCAAAATGTGATGCACGTTTTGAATAATTTTCGCTTTTGTTTTTACACATATTGTAGTTGTTTATACATTTGTTACTTTGATACAAGTGTTGCATACGCAATTACACAAGCTCATTGTTTTGGATATACCACGGTTTTTTGTTAGAATCTATTGTGCTAAAAAAATGGAGTAGAATACTGTATGTATTTAAGGTGTGGATAGTGTATTGTCTGAATTTAGAGGTTATAATTGGTATTTGCACATGCCATATAAACAATTACAATACCTGTAAAACAAAAAACAGATAAGTTACGTACTTGCATATGAAACACTTGTTTAAATACAAGTGTTGCACATGCAATTGCAGAAATTCATAGTTTTGGGTAAACCGTGGTTTTTTGTTAGAATCCATTTGAATTGCAACTTTTATATTTGTCTCAATCCCGATTTTGAACTTCATTAGCAACCACGGCATACATAATCCAATCACATCTAATGTGCTAATTCCTTCAATTATTGTCCAAAAAATAAAAAAATAACCAAAAAAATGTTGTTCTAACATAGGTATGGTATGAAACTATACCTGCTGGGCTTAGTCAGCCCAAAAAATGTGTTTGAAAAAAATTATTTTGTGAAATATAAGCAATAAAAAATTTATTTTGTGAAATGTGAGGGACTATAGATCAGATTATATGAAATGTGTTTGGCAACTTTATCCCTAAAAAATAATCATGTGCAAGGCACGTGGTAGATTCCGACCAAAGATTAGTCGAAAATCTAGATAGGGACCAAATTTGACCTATGTAAATTTGTAAAGGACGTAACATTTCACTTTTAAAAGTAAGGGATAAAAAAGATATTTTACAAAATGTGAGGGATGTTTTGAACGATTTTTCCTTTTGAAAACTCATATATATGTCTATTTGATTTCACCTAAATAGTACAAATAACATGTAATATATCTCTATTTAATTTTACCTAAATAAGCTAATTTTAGTTGTAGATGAAATCAAATACAAATATAGTAAATGCTATTTGCATTATTCAGGTGAAATCAAATAGATATATACATAGATTTAAAAAAAAAAAGAAACTATTCATATACATGATCAATAAGAGATGAAAAAATTTATTTTGTGAAATGTGAGGCATGAAAAAATTCATTTTTTGAAATGTGAGTGACAAAAAAATTCATTTTGTAAAATATGAGAGATGAAAAAAATTAAATTATGTGAAATTTGATTTAGCAATTTTGCCCCTAAAAAATTATCATGTGCACGGCACATGGTGGATTCCATCAAAAAACTAGTCGAAAACCTAGGTAGAGAGAGCAAACTTGACCAATGTGAATTTGTAGGAACATAAAATTATACTTTTAAAAGTGAGGAATGAAAAAAGTCAATTTGCAAAATGTAAGGAATGTTTTGAAAGATTTTCTCTCTTTCATTTTATTTTTTTAAAAAATCCTCTAATTCGCAATGGACCCCACCACAAATTTACCCCAACAAGGGTGGTAAACTTTGTAAAATGGCAACCGAGGCACAATTTCAATTTGGCAGCAAGCAGGATTTCCTGTTATAAAGGTAGAGGTAGAGGGGCTGAGTTTAAATATGTTTATCATGATGGAGGTTCTTTTGCTTTTAGATCATTGCAGAAAGGCCTAAATGATGCAGCCAGTTGACTGTTCCAATGAGCTGAAACAAGTTCAATTCAGCTTATGCCATATGAACATTAAAAATAAACAAACAAACAGAAACAAAAACGAGAGAGAGAGAGAGAGACTTAACAAATTGAATCAGATGCACTCAACTTTGTTTCCCTAAACAAGAAATTCAAAACATGCAGACATATGCGCACCATAGCAGATCCTAAACAATGTGCTCCAAAATTCTTATCAGCAACACTGATGACGCTTGTTTTGTCAATGCAAGTATCAAATGTAAGATGGTGACAAAGTTGGGGTAAACTGAATGTACCAACGCATAATATGCTAGCTATATAAATAACCTGAACTTGTAATAATGATCAATGACCAAGACATCAATCTGTTAATTGAGAAGAAGCATTCTTTTACCCTTTAACAGTTCAGACTTTTTCCAGTCTCTTTTTGGGAGAATTGCTAGACCACGCAGTGCCGCTAAACATTCTGAAATTGCGGCTGCACTGAAATAATATATCAAAATTGAGAGTTAGCATGCTTATTGCTACCAGTTTATGGACGAATGAGGTAATATATCATAATGGAGAAAACAGCATTACAGAAATACAACAGGTAATGATTCATTAAATGGAAAGCTGATATTACTTCTGTTGCAATCATAGTTCGCCATATCGACTGATATCGATACGTATCGACTGAGTCGTAACTGCAATGGAGGGGACCAGTACGATACCAATCTCCGAATCGCGGATATTACCATATCCGCGATGACTCGTTCTGACTCGGCCGATTTGAATCTGTGATGCATGATATCGGCCGATATATCCGTGTCAACTCGGAGTCGACTCGGATTTTTTTTTAAATTATGCATTTTTGGTATTTTCTAATTTTAATAATTTTTTCAAAATTTTTGGAAACTTTCATGTGCTATAATATGCGTATCACCCGATATTCAACCGATATACCGTGACGGATGCCGAACAACCGAGACCGCGACCCGTGATGGCAAACCATGGTTGCAATATACGAATCTTAATATGCTAAACTATCTCGAAAATTATATAGTTAAAGAAAGGACACGCCACTTTACTTCTCAACGACAAAATTCTATGGTACTAAGCAATTTAAAGGGCAAAATAAACATCCCAGCAGAGTTATGCCATTCAGGAGCATACAGTCGTCTCACTGGTGCAAAGTTTTCTATTTATCAGTCTCAGAAGGAGAGGATAGATGGAACTCAGAACTTATGTTTTCAGAACCGGACCAGGTGTCGACTTGGTCAAGCTCAGGGGTCAATGGGTTCAACCGGGTTCGATAAGGGTTGAACCGGATGATGTCATAAATAAAAATTATTTAAAAATTAAAATATTATATGTAAAATACCTAATAACATGTAAATATTAATAAATATATATTCATATATATTTGATGTTTTAAATATATTTAACAAGAAAATACAAAGAAATTAGAACAATCAGGCAATAATTTATATTATTTAATGAGCATTAACAAGTTTAGAATTAAAATTATGGACTTAATTGAAAAATAATACCAAACTTTAAGAAAATATTGGTAAAGTATGAAATATTTGAGGTATATTAATAAATTTTAACAATCTAGGGGTGTTGTTTGAACCGGAAAAATCTGGTTTTTTCCGGTCAAACCCGGTTTTTGACCGGATTTTTACTTACCCGGTTTTTAAACATGACTCGGACCGGACACTTGGCCGGTTCTCGATTCGATCGATCGAACTGGCCGATCCAGTCCGAGTTTTAAAACACAGCTCAGAACGTGTCTCTCCCAAAAGCACGACTCAAGCTACATTTGAAGGCTTTAACTTTAGTGAACATTTATATAGGGGATAAAAGAACTTGGAAAGAGACATATGTGGATGAAAAATAAGATGTAATTAGATTAAGAAGATACTGACCAGTTATTTGAGGAAATTGTAGCTCCAGTAAACATCTTGGTGCTCAAACAAGAAAAAAATCAGAGAACTTTTGAATTGAATGCATTTTGAAGAAGTATTTGCCCATGTTTTTGTGGTAAATCACTGAGAGATAGGAGGATATTTTTCTAGAACGAAGTAAAGAGTTGCAGCATAAAGCCCAAAACACCTTTAAGAACAACGTGGAAAATTAGGGTCTAAAACTTGCGCACCAGTTCAGTATTTCCTGAGTCTAGCTGTGGTTAATTATAGAAATTCTATAAGTATCTCTCTATGGTGTTAACCATGTCCACTGATACAAAACCATCAATGGACAAAACCTATATGTGATCAGCCCAAAAACTATGTCCTATGGAATCAAATTTGGAGGTGGTATGACTTCTCGACCTTACAAATCCCTGTAGTTGCGAACCTATTGATGCTATCTTGATACAATCGTAATCCAACATCTAACACATGGTGTGAATCTCGGAATAGAAAGGGTAGAACGACACCGCAATTCAAATGTAGCCTTTGAATTAATAAGTCATAACTCTTGATAAGAAGACACAATCAACTTGTAATAAGAAAAAAAATGAGAAAATTCTCAATTTCCATTAATTAGACGGCCAAAAACTCTTTACAATGTAGAGACTTGCGATTTAAATAGAAAACATAGAAAACCCTACTCTAACCCAAATCCAAATTGGATAGGGATTACCTCATTTATTCCTACTAAACAAACTAAGCTAATTATCAAAGGCCTATTAAGCTCAAGAGTTAACACAAAAGTTGGCCCTTTTATTCACTAAACCTACTACAAATCAAACGATAACTAACTAGAACCAAAAACAAAAAATAATTAAATCAAAAACTAAAATTTATGGCTCAAATTGATGCTTGGATTGACGCATCATCCATTTTTTGGAAAGTCGGTCGAATACCAATGTTCTACATAAATTTAACTATTTTATCCGAAAAAAAAAACCAATCTACATTTAAATATTGACAAATACAATGTTCTAATTATATATATTTTAATTCAAAAGAAAGAAAATGAAAAGTGAAATATATACATATTAAAACACTGGAATAATTCAATGATCAAATATACTTTTTTTTTTTGACAAAAAAGTATTCCAATTTTTGTAATGATTTCTTTTAAAAAATGGAGATTAAATATATATGAAAAACATTTCCTTTCATTTTTATTTCTTTTTCTCTATTAATAAAATCTTTTTAATGTTTAAGTTATATTAGTATTTTCTTACGAAAAATATTTAAATTGCATAAATTATCATAACTATAAATTTTACTTAATAAAGAATTTATGTAATTACTATGAGTATATACAGCTACAATTGTATCACAATTTTCTAGACACAAAAATATTCTTTATTTAGAAAACATATAATAACACCATTCCCTAATGATAAAACTATCAGAGTATTATGTATGCGAGGGCTTGAATATCTTTTCACACATCTCGTACATTAAAAACCAAATCCACTTGTTTGACTTTTTGTCTACAGAGGGCAATTTGAGAGATTTAGCACTCTTGAAGGTGAACATTGAGTTTTGAAGTGTTAATGGTTAGTTAAACTAAGTAGCACGTGTTGTAGCAAATTTGTGAAATAACCACAGCTTTTTTGCAGCTTCCAGAATTTCTAAAGCAGCACAGATGGTTCAGATTTCAAAAATTAATATTTTCTATGGAAATTAGAGGCTAGTAGCTAATTACAGTGTCAAAGCTGATCCAAGTAGCTAAGTACCACCAATTAATAGTTTCTACGGAAATTAGATGCTAGTAGCTAATTTAAAGTTATTATTGATTAAGTAAAACATAATTGGATAGAGTATCATTGTCTTTTGTTTTTAACAATTAACAGCTAGAAACTTTGCATTGTAATCTTGCTTCTAAAAGCCACTTATTGCCAATTAAATTCTTTTGATGAATAAAAAAATTAAACCAGTTTAATAAATTTCATTCATTAAAAAAATTTCAAAGTTGAATCACGTACCTAAAGAGTCCCAAGAAATTTTTAAAAATTTACACTTATTTTATTCTCCAAAAACCAGAGATCTTCTTTCCTAATATTAGAGAAGCAAAAGGTTAACTAAATTTTTTAATTAAAAGGTTAATTATAATTTGGGATGAATAAAAAGAGGGATAATTTCAGAAACCTCCCTTGAGATTTTTGACAATTTCACTCAGCTCCCCTTAGGTTTAAAAAATTACACTTACCTCCCTTGGGATAGTAAAATACCTATAATGCCCTCCACTTGGTAGAAAATTTTAAATTTAAGGCAATAAATTTACAAACCCCAAAAAAAAATATATTTTTCTGTCTCTTGTCTATTTTCACTCCTCTTTTTTTTAGTTAATATAACCTCTTTTTATTATCTTTAATTTTGTAAATATTAGCAAATTGAAATTATAAAATCAACAGAGGAATCAGATTATGTGTTAAGTTAGAAGGAAATAAAGAGACTCGCAATGATAGAGAAATAAATAATGAAATTGATGATTGAAATAGGAAGAAGAACTAAAGATGTTGAATTTGTCATATTTTGTTTGTTATCAAGAAAAATTTTTATAAAATGTCAATAATTACATAAGGATTTCCTTCATTGGATTAGAAATTTTTTATTATGATTTTATTGTGGAGGTATGATTTATTCTCTATTTTTGAGATATTAATATTTTCAAAACCATAGAAGGGTTGTAATAGCGGTTCTAAGTCAGATTAATTTGTATTGAAAAGGTATTTGAGCATTGATATTTAATTTTGACGTATAAAATTGATTGTCAATAGGGTTTGTGTGTGTGTGTGTGTGCGTGTTTTACGTAGCAAGTATTGATACTGTACATGTAATTTGGGATCCTTTAGATGACTATTTTGGTTTTAAAACTTATGTTTGGATGGTTGTTAGGAATTAGGTTTGTTGATTCGTGTAAAGTGTGGAAAAAAATAATTGAGTATACTATATTTTTGTTAGTCTAAAGGGTAATTTAGAAATTTTGTGAAAAAATCAATATTGTTGGACTTATATTGTTACTAAATAGTAAATGTAGGGGAGGTATATGTAATTTTTAAAATCTGAAGGGAGCTCTCTATAATTATTAAAAATTTTAGGGGAGGTCTGTGAAATTATCCCATAAAAAAAGAAAACAAGACTAGGAATATTTTTATAGTTAAATTTACCAATTCTATAGTCAAATTTACTACTTTACCTCCTTATCTTAATTTTCGAATTTCTAGGACTTGCTAAAAAAATACTAGTCTAAACTACGGGGACCCGTTTACTGCTAAGGACCAAAAACTGCTGCAAAACATCGTACACGTGTATGGCCTACCTGCAAAACATCGTACATTTAAGGGGCTTCGTTTTCGAAAATTTCCAGTTTACGAAAACGATGGCGAGGCACCGGCACTAATAGAAGATTGAAACGTGCTTGGGGACGAGGACAGTACGAGAAACTGAAGACAGTGATTTTAACCCAAAGTCATATTGAAAGGGCTAGATTACTCGTAATCTACTAACGTTTGAAAATATTCATATAACCCTCAATAATTTTATATAGTATGAAAATATGATGGAAGATAGTCTCTGTAGCATCATTAGCTGAAATATCAATATCATCCTTACTTGTGCATTAAATTGATTAACGAGTCTGACCATTTTCCATAAAATCATAAGAGAATTATGTATATAAATACAAAACCCCAAAAGAGGATTAAGTAGATATTTATATAAACTCATAGGAGGGGATTAAATGGATATTTATACAAAATTATAGAAAGATTAAGTGAATGTTATAATTTCATCAAATGCACTTTTGGTGCTCATTCGATTAATTGCCGAAACAGGAGATACTTTCTGTCCCTTTTCACTTTATATAAAACTATAGATGGCTTGTGTGAATAATTTAAAATCTTATACAAAATTACAAGGAAGCCATGAGGGAAGTGACGAAATAAAGGTAATGGACAAAGAAATTTTCCTCTGCCAACATTTCCCATATTTTCCTAACAAAACTCAATAAAACTTGAGATTTGCTTAGAATAAAATAGGGGATGCAAACAAATTGAGTTTAATCGAATAGTTCGTGAATTTGCTCAGTTAAAGATCGAGCTTGAGCTCACGTTTTTGAGCAGTTCAAACTACTTGATGAATCAAGTTCAAGTTTAATATATGAAGTTTGAAATCTTGTCAAACTTAATTGAGTTCAATTGAGCTTTTCACATATACATGATTTAAAAAAAAATTTATTTATTAATATGAAATTTCTATTTTATCCCTTGTTTAAAATTATATAAAGTATAAATTTACATTTCTTAAATTGAGCTCAAATTAAACCCAATTTGACTCGATGAGCATGAATTCGAGTTTGAGGATTGCAAAATAAAATTGACCTTGAGTTCAAATCCGAATTTTTTAACTCGATTTGAGATCGAATAATGCACTACTCAAATTCAATTGACTTGATTGCACCTTTAGATTACAATTATATATATATATATATATAATCTAAATTTGAGAAAAGAATATTATAAACGTGTGGCACTTGGTAGTCATATGTGGATGATTTGAAAACCAATGATATATATAATTACTCTTTTTTTGTTCAAGTTTTGTGCACTTATTTTTACATTTTCAACTAAGATCTAGGCTTATGTTAGTATATTTTACTAGTTTCACCAAGTCAAACTCCCACTAACCTATGACAATTTGCTTTAAAAAACTAAAAGTCTGCAAAAAACGATGCAAGCCAAAGTCCAATAAATGAATACCACATACTTTTGCCTGGGAAAGATGGTGATACGAGAAAGAGTTTCTTTTTTTTTTTTTTTGGAAGCAAAAGTCGTATTGCGTGGTCCACTAAAGCATTATTTAATTGCTCGTATGTTACGCTCCTCCGTTTATATAATGCGTATTAGGTTGCTTCTATCGCTCCGTTCTGGTGAAAATTAAAGAATGTTGAAATGTCTTGAATCAGATCTTCGACCTTTCGCTGAGCTGTTCGGGGGTCTCACTGTCCGATCAGTAAATCGGGGGGACAGGGGGCTACGCGCCCCGGCTGGGGGGCCCGGGGGACCGCATTGCCCCCGATGGGGGTTCGGGGGCAACGCTCCCGAAGCTTACGGTATACATTAGATACCGTATCCATTTTAGTTTGGGTCTCGGTTTTTGGACCTATATTTGGGTCCAGTCCGTTTTGGTTATTTGATTGTATATATATACCTTATATCCATTCTGTACAATATATCTGATACATTCCGAACTCTAATAAAAATCCGATTTCCCCCAAATTTATTCTTGCTTGTTCTTGTTTGTTCTTCCGTTCCGTTGCATCTGTTTTAACAAAGAAAACATTTCTTCATTTCTTTCTCTGTCTCAAATCTATAGTATGGAAGCATCCTTGCAAATTAGTCGGATTAGCACTCTGTCTGGAAAAATGGTTCAACCCAATCCGAAAGGAAGCTGTAAGGAGAAGTTCCTTCAGCACAGAACTATGATCAGATGTCAGGCTGATAGAACCATGCAAAATGGAAGAGCAGCCAACCTTTATGAGGTACTTTCTCTTGATTGCTCCAAATCTGTAGGATTCGACGAAATCAGGAAAGCCTATAGATGCAAAGCTCTCAAGATCCATCCTGATGCTTGCCCTGCAACTGAAAAAGAAGAGTCCACGAGGCGATTTCTTGAGCTGAGAATGGCATATGAGACATTATCTGATCCAATCTCCCGAGAATTGTACGATCTTGAGCTTAGTTTGGCTGAAGTGGATGGAAGAACAAGACATGGGATGAGTTGTTCCATGGGAAATAAGGTGTGGGAGAGGCAAATCGCCGAACTGAATAAGCGATCAATGCAAAAGATGGAGAAGAGAAAGAAAATGGGAATGTGAAATCAAGAAAACTGCCACCGACTTCTAAATGTGGCTATCCTGATTGTAACATAGCAAGAAAGCTTAGTACACATAGTACAGGGCTCAAGTTCTTCCCAAAAATGGTATTTCCTCTTATGTTTGAGGTAGAATGTTACGACAACTCCCTGTAGTTCAATATGTTCATATGAATTTTCATGTACCATGCTTATCTAGTTGGATTTTACATTATGGTGTGTTTTAGTTTGACTTGAGCAGTTCGTGAACCTATGCTAATTGAAAATTTGAAATGAGTAATTGTAGTGCAAATAGTTTTAAGTAGCACAGTTCCACTTCCTAACTGATCATGATTCGTCAGTTTCAAAACCATAAGTAAGTCAAAGGGAATATTAAACACAAAGTTTTGTTAATTCAGTGGGATTATGGCGACTTATTTAAAAGCATTTCACCAATAAAACTTCTCGTAAAGTGCTAATAAATGATTCATCATATTGTTACGAACTTGCAAAAGTGACTTTTATACTTGATAATTAATGTGGAAATTTTGATGTTGAATGCGACTTGAAACCAACCATATTAATGCTTTTAAATACAAAGCAGATAACTATAATAAAAATTTATTTTGAGTACAAAATGGCCATGCTTGTGGATTTTTCAAGTGGGTTGTGTGTCAAATATATAGGAAAGGAATGTAACTAGCGAAGGAGATCAAATGGAATAGAAATTGAAATCTTGGAAATTTTTTGGTGCCAAAGGATGAAAAGGTCTTTGCATGATTCATTTAGCTCTACATTTGTCACTCCGTAATGAAATTGTCAATTGTTAGATGTTTTTCATTTTCACCGATGCTAAAAGGTGAAAAACGCAGTGCACATGGTTGGTCCTTTGGAGAGGAGGGGGCCATAAGGTGTACTTAACCCTGCAATTTTTTTGTTTCAAATTTTGGTTCCTTTCTGGACTCAATTATTCAGCCATCTGTTGCCTTCAAGGTTACTGTATGGTTGGACCCTCAAGCGATGTGGCCACCTCTGCTGCAAAATACGAAGAAGTTAATCAAGGATGTGAAGTCATCAATGGAGTTTACCTTGGCCTTCAACGTTAACTAATAGAAAACACATCCAATTAACACCTTTCACAACTGTAACAGAATTCACAATATCTCACTAGATTAACTATAAGTCTTCACTAGATTCACTTGTTGGGTGACAATAATTTCCTAGCATTATACTTCCTTTTTGAGCACCTTCTCAATTAATTGCAAGTAATTAAGTAGCAGCTCCAAAAATAATTTAAAGTTCTCATAGTGACCAACTTACCTAAACGAGTTGATTAGAAAGATAAAATGTATCAGACGGGGAAATAAAGTACGAATGAATTCTTTGTTGCAGTCAATTTCCAGCTCGCTCTCTACACTTCATTCAAAAAGGGAATTTTTTTGGGGGGTCTTTTTACCATTTTTCGCTTGTTGAGTGGTCATTCTTTGAGAAGTTTGTTTAGCACATCCCATTACCCTTTGAATCATAGCATATATATACTACATGACATGACAGGACAGTGGCGGAACCAGAAAAAATTCTCAGTGGGGGTAAAAGCAACTTTAAAATTTTTTACATACTTTTTTTCTAGTTTTTTAAGCAAAAAAAATTTATCAACAAGTACAAATGATGCATATATTCCATGAAAAACATAAAAAGACAAACTCAAAATTATTAATGTAATAATAATTTTATTTCAAAAAGCAAACTAAACCATTTACAATTACTCACGACGAGTTTTCATATTTTGATAACGGTTTACAATCTTTTTATTTTGAACTTCAAGAAATATATTTTTCTCAATGTAAGCAACTAAACAATCATTAATTCAAGTGTCTCCCATTTTATTTCGTAACCGATTCTTCACTATATTCATAACTAAAAAAATCCTTTCTACGGTAGTTATAACAACAGACAAAATCAAAACCAACTTTAAGAGTATATAAACCAATGAATACACAAAACTCCAGGAGACATATTTGAAATCATATCAAAATTCTATAAGTATTATAGAAATTTAAGCGGACAGTGACGCCCCCACAGTAGATCCGCCCCTGTGACAGGATTCTGAAAACAGTGCTCAATTTATGTTGTGTCAGTTTTGTTTTCTGAATAAAAAGAATCATGTGTCAAACAAATAAATTACAAATGTTGACAAATATTTGGCGCGTTAGATTAGGCGCCATGGGACATCAGAATATTCATGAACGTTAACGTTTGATCTTTCTCTTAATTAAGCACAGGACCACTTTGCATGTGGTGTTTAACTTTTAAGTGATCTGACCCTTTGTCCTTATATGCAAGAAACATCTAAGCAACATTAATGGTGCCACCCTTTGTGGAGACCGATGATGCCACCTTTTGTCGTTTGCGTCGTCTGAATGTGGCATATTACAGACCAAAAGAGGAAACTGGAAAAAAGCGGTGCAATGCGAATTTGATTTGCACATACATAAAATTCATCAATTTTGTTTAACACATTCATGTTTCAACTGTCGGGCCGAAATGGGACGAACACGAAGAAGGTTTAGGGAGCGGCGCGTTCAAATTTATGATTTAGAATGTAAAGTGAGAATTAGTGAAAAATAGGAGGTGCAAAGTAGAGTTAATCCTTTTTTTTTTCTTTTTCCCTTCACATCTATCCTACCAAATGATACAAATCAGTGGCGAAATTAGGACCCTAGGTCAACGGGTGCAAAATTTAAACATTGTTAAAAAATATTTACCCATATTTTATAATTAAAGTAAATAAAAGAATAAGTTACAATTTATATGAGAGGCATATGTTATGCACAAAAAAAGTTATGTACCAAACGAACAAAAATAGTAACGCTAGGTGAAACTAAATCCGAACCATAAAAAAAAAAAAGCTAGGTCGATGTTAATGCACGAAAAATTCACAACTGTCCTCTACGAAAAGAATAAATTGTTATGAAAATCAAATCACATGAGAGTACCGATCATATAAAAAAAATATGAATGTTTTAGTTAACTGAACATACTAAATTACATGAAATTAAAGTACCGTTTTTTCATTTTCCAAATAAGCAAATAACATGAAAGGCCCAAAAATAAAATTATAAAAATACTATGAAACTAATAATGCTAATAATGTCTCTGAAAAGATTAAGTTAGTGTAAAATATATTGTAAATTGTTTTTTTACTACCGTTGTAATTTGTGAAAGAGTTTGTTAATTAGATAGAATTCTTTTGATTTTTTTTCTCAAACTTCAATCAACAATTTTTATCCAGCGGAGAAGTCTTTGGTTTGAGTTTGAGTTACCATAACTTTAAAAGTTCTTGATAGTTTGGAGTTAATGTTGGAATTAGAAGATTAGAATACAGCCATTGTCCTTTTAATTATTATTTGTTTTTCTCCTAAAAGTAAGTTAACTACTCACTTCACTTCTCCTAAAAAAGTAGCAAGTTAATGATTGTGGATTAGTTTCGTACTTGTGCACACATGTTAGTGTATATGAACTAAATCAGTTCGCAAATTTAGTTTATGCATACATATGTGTGAACATTAGTATATATGTAACATTAGCATATTTGCATAGCCACATTTCAATAGATGTAGCACTAACACAGGGCAGACTTGGACAGTTTCTCCTTTACCTTCCATTTTATGTAGATATGTATTTTCAGGTTGTATATGCAAAATCTGGTTTACTAGTTATAATTTTCAAATTGATAATATCTACACGTAATTCCATTGCAGTACATGATTTTCTTAGTAAGGTACTTAATTCATTGATTAACAGGACATTATTCTCATATGGAATCGAGTCTGGCATCTAATCCAAAATTCGCACGTGAGATGGATAAGGTTAGGAGGAAATATGAACAATATCTCGAAAATCTTAATTTGGATAAAACACTGCTAAATAATAATATGAAAATTTTTGTTCTTGAGTCTTGATTTAATATACTAACATTGCCTCCCTTAAATCAACCTCTCTCTTGAATCAGGTTCACTACCATCACGATCAATAATCTCCCTTGCAAATTATATCAACATCACTTTGTACTAGTTCTTCATTTTCAAACACTTTTCTTATTGCAATAGTCCACGTACGCACTTGAATAGACTATTTTCATCCACAATTTTATGTCAATTCATTGACCATTTATCACTTTTTGATTCTGATGATCACAGCTTAACTGACAATATTTTTCTCCGATCTCTGTCGTAACACTCGCAACAATCTGACAATTCTCTAATCAATCTTATGGTCGAATTCTTCACCAACTATGCACTTCAAGACTAATCTTGTGGTCCAACTCAATTAACTAGCTTCTTCATATATAGAAATTTATGCTCCAACTTTGAGAGTGGAAAACATCCAAAACTAATCTCGTAGTTGGGACAATTTTTAAATGTTTATAGGCACGCCAAGATCAATTTTTTGAACCTAGGAATTTGATACCAGATGTAAAACTAAAAAAATAACCAAAAACTTATACGAAACATATTTCATAAAATCCATATATGTGGGAAGGCAATTGATATATATACAAGTTTATGTGTGGGAGAAAGAGGAATAAATCAATAATGTATCATTAATCATACATAATAACAAGGCTCTCAGATTTCTTTCTTTTCAACTGATACAATAATAAGACTCTATTTATGAATCACGTGATTTGGTAAACATGTCTTAGAACTATGGAAAATTTTCTAATAAAATACTAATTTTTAAATAATAAAATTATCATAATTTAATTCAGATAGAATTACTAAAACTTTAATTTGACTAAAATACTGCTAAATAATAATACAAAAATTTTTACTTTTGAGCCTTGATTTAATATAGCAACAGCTTCTAACTCTGACTTCAAAATCTGTATTAGTTGGATAAGTCTTGAAGCCTTATTGGTGCATCCATCGATGAGAGATTGCGCAAAATGTGCCAAGCTTTCTTGATCACGAAACAGCACTCTTAACAGTAACTGCTGTGTCACTTCTGCCACTATTTTCAGTATTTTGATCAAGGTATCCGCGAAGGAGGATGGTCCATTATGTTGCCATTTTATCATGAGGACATGCGGAGTCGGGATTTTTAGATCGTCCATTATGTCGCCATTTTATGCATCGCGGGTGGTCGACCTTTAACCACGTGTGCGCTGCAAACATTTTCAAGAGAAACAATTTTTACAATTTTTTAGAGCATCAATAGTAATTCCCACTTATTCTCTCGGTAACTCGAATATATAACCTCTCGATTACAAGTGAAATATTTTATCAATTAGGTTACACTTTATTATCCAAAAGAAGCAACTTGTCAGATGAGAAACATTTCTCTACTTTTCTTGTCATGTCAAGTTGTAACAAGGGGTTGAGAATTTAATCAATCATAGCTTGCAAAGTGATTTATACACAGGTTAAATAAATAAGTGCCAACTTCTGTAGTTTTTTTTTTTTTGGAAGAAGAATGGAGATTTAGGAAGTTTGGGAAGGGGATTTGAATTTAAGACTTCAAATTTGTGGAGTTTTAGCCTTATTTACTAGTAGACCAGTCCGATGAATTCATCCTTGAATCCCTTTTTTCTTTTTCCTTTCTCTTTCCAAGTCTAGTGTATTTATCTTTACCTTATCGGTTCATGTTAGTATACTGTTTCCAACTCCCACCTACTTCACAAAAAAAAACTCCCACCCACTTAGGGATAGCAATGAGGACGGGTGACAGCAGGAACCCGCCCCGCGGGAGGCTAATGGGGCAGGGGTTGGGATGGGGCGGGTGGCGGGGGAGTATACCCCCACCCCATCCCCCTCTCCACCACCCGCTAAAAAAAATAAATATATATATGTATATAATTATATATAATATTTAATTTAATTAGTTACAAACTTATGATAATATATTATAAGTTATATGTATTATATAATGTATATTAGTATATGTAATATAATTGATATTATCAATTATACTAATAGGAATTATTAATTAGTTGTACCAAATTTACTAATACATTTATACTAAATTCCTAATTATGCTTAATACACTAACACTTTTTTCTCAAAAAAAAAAAAACACAAGAACAATAATGAATTAGTGATTGTATTTGTGCCAAAAGTAAAAACTTAATTACTTTAGTTGTATTTATTTTATCATGTTGGATTGTATTCAAACAACTTTTGTTTGATTATTTTTATGAGTTTCAACTGTGAAATTACAATGAATAATAATTGGGTGATGTGTTGATAGTTTAGTATGTACTTGATTATTTGTTAAAATTTAATTATAATAAAATTATATAATAAATTTTTATTAGCCCCGTAGGGCAGTTGCGGGCGGGGCACGGGGACTTCCTTACACCGACTTAAAACCGATGGAATCCACCGCCTAATAAATGAATATCACGTGATTGCGTCTAGGAAAGACGATATAACAAGAAAGAAAGTCATTTTAAGCAGAGTCATCTTGCGTGTTTAATTTCGAGTTGATAAGATTACGAACTTATGCTAAATGTAAACTTGAAATGACCAGTTGTATTGCAAATAGTCTTAAGAAGCACATGAGTTCAATTCCCCATCTGATCATGATTCTTGATTTTCAAACCTATAAGTAAATCAAAGAGAATATCAAATCCAGAGTTTTTGAAACTGGGATTGCTGCGATTTATTCAAGAGCACTTCACTGATTGAGCTTTTCATTGATGCTTTAAGTGATTAGTCCTATTGTTGAAAACTTTGCAAATGTGATCTTTTTTTTTTTTTTTTTTTTACTATTGATAAAACGGTAGCCAATATTATTAATAAACTAATTGAAAATTGTCTATTACGATTTGTTTGATAAAGAAAACTGCACTAATAGCAAAAAATATATAGAACATCTCATAGATCACAATAATTAGAAATCGTGCAGCATAATTTGTTTGACAAAAAATTTGCACTAATAGCAAAATATGTATAGAACATGTCATCGATATACATGGTTTGAAAAATCATTAGATTTAATAGAGAGAATTGCAAGATAAGAAAGATTACACCGTAAATCATAAATCATCAGGTCTAACCAATTGTACGAGTTGCTCCATAAATATATATGCATATCTATAGAAATCAAAGGCTGGTAGCCAATTACAATTTCAAACCTGAATCAAGTAACTAGGTGCCACCCATTAAGTCCAGATTGGTCCCTCCAAGAAGTTAATTTTTCGTACGGAAATCAGAGGCTAGTAGCTAATCACAATGTGGAAGCTGAACCAAGTAGCTAGGTACCATCCATTAAGTCCAGATTGCTCCCACCAGGAAGTCAATTTTTCCTATGGAAGTCAGAGGCAAGTAGCTAATTACTACAATGTCAAAGCTGAACCAAACAGCTGGGAACCAAGAAAATTTCAACTTTTGGAAGAATTTCGTTTTCTAACTTACCGGGACTCAATTAATTCAACCCATTTGAAAATGCAAATCCTGGTTCTTTCTGAAAATCCAAATTTCATTCTCCAAGTTTCATATTGCATCTCGTGAATCTCTGGAATATGGTCAGCTATTCAAAATGACTACATATAGTGCAATTTTTTTTTATCAGTAAAAAATTAGTTTAATAAAATTCATTCATGAAAAGAGCTCCAAGAAAATTATAAAAATTTAACTTAGTTATTTTAATTTTTATTCTACAAAAACCAAAAACCAAAAATTTGCTTTCCTACTAAGGTTAGTCTAGTTTCTAACATCCTCATCAAGGAGTTTTCTTTTTGTCTGGATATGTTTCTACAAGCCATTACTAAATACACTTATTCAAATCAGAATAGCTTTCTAGTCTAAATTCCTAATTAGATTAAATTAATCCAACTTGAAACCCTTTACACATTTTATTAACCATATTAACCTGTAAACCCGAAGATTTTTTTTCATCAAATAGAAGCCGGACACCTTATTTCTCTTGCTAGACATAATGAACCTTTCAATGATAAAAAGAAAAGTTCTAACTTTTTAGTTGATGGCAGGTGGAATTTTCAGTTGCTGGGTTTGTGGGTACCTCCATTTATTATCAATGACATCTGAATGTTCTCTCTCCCTCAAATTGAGAATGGTGTGGAAGATTTAATGATATGGGCTCCTTCTCAATCTGGTGTTTTCACGCTGAGCTCAGCTTTTAACCTGGTGCAATCACATAAGCAAAGGTCATTTATGTTCTCAAAAGTCTGGCACCCACAAATTCCTTCCAAAGTATCTGTTTTTCTTCTTCGCTTGTTGCGAAATCGATTACCCATGGACTCCACGTTATGCAAACTTGGTATTTCGGGCCCATCAAAGTGTTTCTGTTGTGTCCAAGCTAATGGTGAGACTTTGGACCATGTCTTTTGTAATGGACAGGTAGCAGTTTCAGTTTGGAATTTCTTTGGCTCTGCCTCAAGTGGGCTTAATTCAGGTGGCTCGGTTCGGGCATATATTGCAGGTTGGTGGTATAGCGCACCAAGAATTGGTTTCATTGCATTTGTTCAATTTAGGGCAAAAAACCTCAGCGGCCACTGAACTATTGATCAGATCATATTTTGGCCATCAAACTATTTTTCGCCAGTAATTGGCCACTAAACAACTTAATCAGTAAATTCGTGACCATTTAGTCGATAATTGCTCTTAATCTGTGAAATTAACTGTACACGTGGCAAAGTGCGGGGTAATTTTGTCTAACAATTATGCGACCTTATTTCACAGATTAACTGTTAATTTTACAGATTAAGAGCAATTATCGACTAAATGGTCACGAGTTTATTGATTAAGTTGTTTAGTGGTTAATTACTGATGAAAAATAGTTTGATGGCCAAAACATGATCTGACTAATAGTTTAGTGGCCGCTGAGATTTTTTACCCTTCATTTTATTATACCTTCTCTGATTTGTTGGAATATTTGGAAGTCCAGAAACTCGGCACGTTTTGAAGGGAAACTTCTTTCTCACGTCACTATCTCTGAGTTTGTTTTTGACAATGTGAAGGACCTCTTTAGGTTGCAATTCCCTGGGTACCCATTCACTTCCTCAACATGGATGGAGTTTTATTCTTCGCTCTCTTATATATATTCATAAGAAAGTCTCATTTATGATTGTAAGGTGGTGTCGGCCACTCTTGGGTGTATTTAAACTTAATACTGATGGCTGTTCAAGGGGTAACCCAGGGAGGGCAGGTGGTGGTGGGGTACGTTTTGCGTGATGATGGAGGAAATTCCTGCTAACTTTCTCCTTTTTTTTTGGGAATGTAACCAGCATTCAAGCTGAGGCGCTCGCTCTTCTCTTTGGGGTTAAGTTGTGTCTCTCTCGTGGTTATGTTAACTTGCACATTGAAATGGATTCGTTGGTTCTTGTTCACATCCTAAAATAGGGATCTAGCTGTCCATGGAGTATTTATACAGAGGTTAAATACCTTCTAAAGTTTTCGTCTAATTTTGTTGCAATTTCTCATTGCTTTCGGGAAAGTAATCAAGTTGTCGATTCTTTAGCAAACATGGGATGTGATCAAGGTTTCAATACAACATATCATCAGCTTGTGGACCTCCATATGAAAGCTCGTGGGGCGTTTCGCTTAGATAGAATAGGCCTGCCTTCAATTAGGAAATGTGTTCAGCGTGGATGAAAAGCCCAGTTCGAAATTCTGCAGTTGAGCCTTATTTGGTTGGCCGTCACATTCTATTTTAACCATGCAGTTGTTATTAAATTGTCTTCAAACTGTCGTAAAGTTACATTGTAGTAACTTACTACCATGTGGATAATTTTCTTGTATTTGGGTTTGTTGGCAGGGAGTTTCGTCCATTTATAAGGGGAAACTCTGCCAAAATTTTTCTAATAAAAAATTACCTTTGACCAAAAAAAAAAAAGAAAAAAGAAAAGTTCTAACTCATTTAAGATGTAATTGTAGTTCATAATGAAATTCATCGCAATTACATATATACACTCAATAATGTCAGAAAAAGCATTCAAATTTAGAGACATAAAGTAGTCCTAATTATCTTATGGTAGGAGTAATTTTGGAAAGAAAATATAAAACACCAAATTATCAAATTATATAGATAGATGTAGATTACAGCTCTAAGAATTAACTAAGTATTACTTTCATTTCTTCCTCAGGGAGTTTTTAAGGGATATTGATGTGTTACTCACTATACCTTTTTGGTGTAATGCCATATTCTTTGATCTTCCTGTTTCTCCTCATATGCAGATTAATTGGATATAAAAAAGATACAGAATATTACTTCACAAAGAATCAAATCTTGCACTACACACCCGTCTGAATTTTTTAAGCAATGCCTCATTTAATTGTGGCAAATTGGTGGGAGGCAAGGTTCGAACTCTTGCCACTCAACCCACCAAATGTTAATGCATTAGTGGTGGCCACCAGCCTGGTGGTTTTAAGCAAGTATAAATGGTAAATTACTCATGACCACATGACTTCTTTTGTGGTTTCAAAATATCTACATAACGCTCTATAATTTTTATGTAAAGAGGAAAGTGGATCAAAAGATCTTCTATACAACCTTTCGACACAAAAGTACATGTGGTGAAATCATAATAATCACTTAGCCCCATTTTTTTATATAAATATTCACTTAATTCCCAGTGATTTTGAATTTATTCACATATGTGTTTGGATTGTATATATTAAATCTTAAGTATTGTCCTTTTTAATTGTTTTATACAATTGTTTACCTGATCAACAATTTAGTACATCGTATTTTTTTAAGTGTAGTATGCGTTTTACCAATTCAAAATCTCATTGATCTAAGACAATCTCCTTTGCAAGAAATTAAATTATAAAAAAAAACATATACAGATGGAAGCCATCAGACCAATAAAAGAATAAGACATGCTTCAAGCCAAAGACATACTCAAAGTTCCTCCGTTGCTGTCCTTTTCTCTAAGCTTTGTTTAATAGCTGATCATATGTTACAAAGTCTCCATATAATGCATACTAGCTACACCATAGCTCTCAGTTCTAGTGGAAATTAAACAAAATATTGTTCTGTTTCTTTCTCAGTCTCAAAACTATATTATGGAAGTATCGTTGCAAATTAGTAGTATTAGTACTCAGTTTGGGAAAAAGATCCAATTATTCAATCAGAATGGAAACTGTAAAGAGAAGATTCTTCAGCACAGATCTATGATCTCCTGTCAAGCTGCTAGAACCATGCAAAATGGAAGAGCAGCCAACTTTTATGAGGTACTTTCTCTTGATTGCTCCAAGTTTGTAGGTCCTGACGAAATCAAGAAAGCATACAGATGCAAAGCTCTTAAGTTCCATCCTGATGCTTGCCCTCCATCCGCAAAAGAAGAGTCAACAAAGCGATTTCTTGAGCTGAGAATGGCATATGAGACATTATCTGATCCCATTTCGCAACAAATGTACGATCATGAGCTCAGTTTGGTTGATGTGGAGGGAAGAACAAGACATGGGATGAGATTTTCCATGGGAAATAAGGTTTGGGAGAGACAAATCACTGAACTGAATAAGCTATTAAGGCAAAAAATGGAGAAGAGAAAGATAATGGGAATGTGAAATTAAGAAAACCGCCACCAGTTTCTTCTGCATTCGGATTTTTGTTTTCATGGTTTTCTAATTTTTTTGTCTAAATATTTTGTTATCCTGTTTGTCACCTTTAATGATCTTATACAAGAAAAAGTTGTCAAGGCGGTTCATTTATTTTCCCTGCAGGAAGTTAATGCTTTCAGGGAAATTAGAGATTTGTTACGCAAACAATACTAATTAAAACCACCAAATTTGGGATTCAAAGCTACTTCTTCGACTAAAATAATGAAGAATTAAGTTGGCTTCCATGTCAAGCAAGCAGTGAAAGCTTGACAAAATCCAAGAAATGGCTTTACATTCAGATCAATCTTGGCTTTTTGACATAATTAGAGATGATCCTTCTCAACTTACAATATTCAAGTTCTTTTCCTCTTTATGTCGTAGTGTGATTTATTACGAAGCAAGTATAATAGCAAGAGTTAAGGTCCAAAAACTACTCCCTTGGACTAAAAACTTCTTCACAACATCATACACTAAAAACGAAGACATGTGCTAATAACGTACATAGTATTTCAGATATTACAATTAACAATCTCTTAAGTCGATTTCTTCTTTCCTAGTTCTTTATACTCGTAGGGTCTACCTTATAGTGCAAACATTTCCTAGACAACCAATTTTTCAGATGAGTACATATTGTACTTGGTAGTGGAAATCTATAGGAATAATTTCATAAATTTAGCAAATTTGTTCTATTTGTCAACCTCAAAGTCTCTAAGAAAGAATAAAATAGATAGGAGGGCTAGGTTAGGTGGCACAAGAGGAGAGAGTGTAAGTACAAGATTTCAGATTTTTAACCTCGTACTTACAGAAAAAAAAAAAGGATGAAGGTAAGAATTAAAATTTTGGCACAAACACCTAGTACAAGTAAACCATAGTCAACTTGCATGAGTGAGATTGAATTCATGCTCGCATATACATTTGTTTAACTTATCAACAATTTAGTGTTAGCGTTACCCTTTTTTAAGTGTTGTACACGTTTTACCAATTCAAAATCCGAATGATGTAAGAAAATTTCCGTTGAAGAAATTAAGTACTACAAAGACGCAGACAGAAGCCACCAGTCCAATAAAAGAATAAAACATGAGAAGACCTAAAACAAACGTCAATATCACATAGACACCCTCAATAATATTAGAAAAAAATCTTTCGAATATAGATTAGGGATAATTTCAGAAACCTCCCTTGAGATTTCCGATAATTTCATCTAGTACCTTGAGATTTTCAATATTACACTTACCTCACTTGATCCTATAAAATGACCATAATAACCTTAATATATTAATATTTTTCATGCAATTAAATAATACTCTCCTAATCTTGTGTATAGAAATGCACCACACAATTAAATATTTAATGGAAACAAAAATAAGGTCACTTATAGAATAACTAATTATGTCCTAAACATAATTTTAACATATAACAAATTAATTTTAGTTTGGCTTGAAAGATCTAAAGATGAATAGAAGAAGATGTAAGCTGAAAATTTAAATATAATAGGCATGAATTGGTACTCCAGCATTTGAGAGATGAGATGTTATATTAATACAATTAGTGAAATTTTTTAAATTTAACAGTATTGATTTTTTTTCTTTTGTAACTTAGATTTGGATTTTAGAATTTAAGGACTGATGGTAATGGTGGTCATGATGATAATGATACTAATTTGAGATGTAAGAATATGAAAGGTCTAAAATAGTAGAGATGAGGGTTGAAAGTGGATTTGAGATTTTGTGCATATTCCATATTTTTTTTATAGAATTTTATAAGAAGGTAAAATAAATTTCACAATTTCATGAGGGCAATTTGGGTTATTCATTCAAAATTTTGACCATTGAATAGTTTTTGTTACCAAAATGGTAAATTCAAGGGAGTTATGTGTAGTTTTTAAAACTTAAGGGTACTGAGTGAAATTGTTAAAAACCTCAAGGGAGGCTTCTGAAATTATCCCTATAGATTATAGCTCCAAGGATTAACTAAGATTACCTTTCTCCCTTCTTGATGAACTTTTGTCAAGGGATATCCGTGTGTTACTTTTGTTCACAAGGCTACTTAGCATAATGTTCTGGTGTAATGCCATTTTTTTTATTCTTCTATTTCTTCTCATATGCAGATTAATTGCATCTATATATATTTTTTTAATTTGAGTGAGTCTGAGTGAGCTGTACAGCTTTTTTAAAGTGTTGTACACGTTTTACCAATTCAATATCCTACCGATGTGAGACAATTTTCTTTGAAGAGATTAATCAAACCCCACAAAAACATAGATAGAAAGCTTTAATTTAATAGTGTATATGTTACCATCTCTCCTTAGATAATGCACATTAGCTAGCATCATATATAGGTCTCAGTTCTAGTGGAAAGTAACAAAAACATTTCTCTTTTTCCTTTTTCGAGTGAAAGTAGCCAAATATGGAAGTGTCCTTGCAAATAAAAAGCATCATATCTTGCTACCCTTTTTTGTTCAGCAGTCATAGAGAGCAGTTGTACTTGTAAAACTTGAATTCTGGGATGGGAGTTATGTTTTCATTCTCAACTTACCTTCGGAAATTTTACCTAATCCAATAATAGATTTTTCTTCTTTTTTTTTTTCTGGTTCAAATGTTGATACTTTTCTGGACATACTTTTGAAGCCATCTGTTGCTTTGACGTGATGTAGCCACATTTCTGGCAAAATAGAAGAATGGAAGTCAAGGATGTGAAGTCATTGAGTAAGCCTAACTTGAACGCTAGAAAATCATCCAAAAGACGACTCACAGAGCTATTAGACAGTATAATATAGGTCTTTTATTATTTTTTTTTGAAAAGGGAAACAGCAGTCATTATTCTCTTTTAAAAAATTATGTGACATTGCACTGAAAAAATAGACTGACTAGCAAGCTTTGGAAGAAAATAAAACCATTTGCCAGTCAAAAACTAGCATGTTGACGCAATTGAGAATAATCACACCTATTAGTACGATCAACCTGCGCTTTAGTCAAGAAAATGGATTTTTCTACGAAAGAAAGCAATGGTGAAAGTAGGGACAAGGAAGATTTTGATGGAAATTTAGTTCATCTTGATGAGAATCAAATCCTCTATATGTAGATTGCAACAATTTTATATGCAATTAGATAAAGCTTGCCCTGCAATATAGGCATGAAAAGTCAACATTAACTAAATTTGTAGGAAAGTGATCTAATGAGGAAGACAATGAAACTTTCTTCTTTTTAATATGTCGGTAAGTATTGGCTCACGAACGGTATAGAATGACTCATGATTAGAGACAAAACAGATAGATTGGATAGAAAAAGATGTAAAACGACAATTACGTAGTATTAAATCTCAAACTATAAAGTAAACCTATCATGAAACAACACACATTTTAACATACCAAATTCAGGATTTAGACCTATATATGCTACTAAAATAATGAAGCCTCAATTTGACTTCATTCAATTAGGGCTGCTAAATCTTGACAAATCCAAGAAGCAGTTTCACATTCACATCAATCTGGGCTTTTGACATGTAGTACCTTGTGCCAACTTGTACGTGCTTTAGATTTATCAACAAATTTTCCTTATAAGACCTGTCCCAGATGAACTCTGAGAGTACAACAGAAACCGTTTACTTTCTTGGGCCAAACACTTCTTTGAAAAATCATGCAGTAGGATGAACATGCTCTAACTGTATAGGATTTGGGATGCTAGAATTAGCAATAAAAGCAGTCCTTTTTTTTTTTGTGGTCCTTAAAAGAGAAGCAGCTTCTTAGATGATAGTTAGGCATTTTACCTAATATACAAACAGGTGAAAGGAACAAGTACACTAGTGCCAATATCTGCAGTAGGGGAAATGGTATTAGAATATTTTGTGTAAGTTTAGCAAATTCGTCCTTCCCATAAGCTTCCAAATACTAAGAAAGAATGAAATTGATGGAGGAAAAGTTTTGGCCCAAAAACCAAATATGGTAAAACATAAAATGCATCTTATAAGCTTATATGTTCTACCTACTTACACGAGTGAGTCTGATTAACTCCAAACCTGCTTGTATACCTTCTTTTAAATTAAAAAGAAGAAATAAGTGCATGTATACTTTCTTTTTCTTTTTGTTTTGACCTCTACAACCATGATCTCTAGTTTTACGTTAGTTTATTGTACATGTTGGAACCAATTCAAACTCCAGTTGATGTAAGACAATTTGCTTTGATGAAAGAAACTAAATCCTACAAAAACATAGATTGATTTCACCTGTCCAATGAAAAAATAACACTTTGCTTGTAGTTATGAATGGAAACTGGATAAGAAAAATAGTCATTTTAAGCCAAAGTCATACCCGAAAATGAAAGGTCCTGAATTGCTTTCTTTAATTTTCTCAATATATAGCGCATACTAGCTTGCATTATGTATGGTTCTCATTTCAAGTGGAAATTAAGCAAAAGATTTCTCCCTTTCTTTCTCAGTTTCAAAACTATATTATGGAAGTATCCATGCAAATAAATAGTATTATCAGTACATCGTTTGGAAAATTGGTTCAATTCAATCAGAAAGAAGGCTGTAAACAGAAGATTTTTGGGCACAAAACTGTGATCTCATGTCATCAGGCTGCTAGAACCCTGCAAAATGGAAGGGCAGCCAACTTTTACGAAATACTTTCTCTTGATTCCTCCCAATTCATAGGTCCTGAAGAAATCAAGAAAGCCTATCGATGCAAAGCTCTTAAGTTCCATCCTGATGCTTGCCCTCCCTCGGCAAAAGAAGAGTCGACTAAGCGATTTCTTGAGCTAAGAATGGCGTATGAGACATTATCTGATCCAATTTCACGAAAATTGTACGATCATGAGCTTAGTTTGCTTGATGTGGAGGGAAGAAAAACGCATGGGATGAATTGTTGCACGGGAAATAAGGTTTGGGAGAGGCAAATCACTGAACTGAATAAGCGATCAAGGCAGAAAATTGAGAGGAGGAATGCAATGGGAATGTAGAAGAGAACTGCATGCTACTGGTTTTTTATTGCTTTTAGAATTTCGTTTTCAAGTTTTTTTTTTTTTTTTTGGGGTTGCCACCTAAAATCTGTATTTCTGTTTGCCACCTTAAATATCTTAAATAAGAACAAGTTCTATATTTTCTCTGGTTAATTTCCTTTCCTCTTTTTTCTGTTTGTTGAGCTAATTATTCTTTGCTACCAGCCCTTTAGTTCATAGCAAAACTATAAAAACAATGCCAGTTAACTGTACTAATAATTTCCCAATTAATGATTCATGTATGGGAAACATAACTTAAACGTTTATAGCAATAGTAGCAGAAGGTTCTACTACACTTTGGGTGAAGAGTGGCTTAGTCATCTGTCAATAGTTATGAAATTCTATATGAACAAATTCTTTTTAACGGTTTTCATTTCATTAGCTACATACTGGTAGGAATTTGTTAGGGTTGAGCTCACATCTCTATTCGATCAGTTTGCTCAGATTAATAGGAAAATTGAGGATTCTAGTTTATCTTAAAACCTATATTGGAGCATTAGGGGGTAAAGTGAATATTTCTGAACCATAATGAATTTATAAGATATAGTGGCCCTAAACCATAGTGATAAAAATAATTCACGTTTTTTTTTTTGTTTTTGGATGGAACATGTAATACAATTAAATCAAAAACAAAATTTTGAACCAATGTCATGGGTCTATCAAGAAAAGGAAAGTACCATACAAAAAATCAATCAAAGATACCAAAATGAAAATACCAAAAAAGAACAAAAAGTATATAGAACGTCCTATATTAAGTATGAGATAGCTTTCTCGAGATTATGAGAGCAGCAGGACTAGATATTAGCCGACATATAAATAAAGGATTAAACCATCAATATATCAAGGAGGGAAACTATTGTATGTTGAAGTCACAAAATAACAAGTTGGAAACAAGATTAGACCAGCCACAAGTTCTATGTCTTGTTTTCAATGACCAGTAATTTGATGTTTAAATGCTTGCATATGCTCCAATAAAATCTTAGTCAGAAATACTATGAATAGTCATATCACGCGAACAAGAGTCCTACTTCACCTTTAATAAGAATAAAAAACAAACGACTTGCAAAGACTTCAATCAGAATACAGGCATAGACGATGTATCGGTCATGGAAATATATTCTAAATCCAAAATCCTGTCCTAATCCTTCCTAAATATATTAATGGTATTAGAAGTTTCATTTCTGTTGGTGTGATTCTTTTCTATATGTTGCGAGAGTGAAAGTACATACAAAGTGCACTCTCAATTGGGACTTCTCATCGTAAAAGTGATGAGCCTCTACCTTGTACTTGCAAGTTGCAACCAAATATTCTATCCTTTCCATAATCAATGCGAGATAAGCAAAGGGATAAGCCTCTACCTCATACTTATAACCAAGTATTCTACCATTTCTACAACCAATATGAGATAAACATGATAAT
Organism: Coffea arabica; assembly: GCF_036785885.1. Taxonomy (NCBI): domain Eukaryota; kingdom Viridiplantae; phylum Streptophyta; class Magnoliopsida; order Gentianales; family Rubiaceae; genus Coffea; species Coffea arabica. Next base: position 47,927,569 of record NC_092315.1, read on the forward strand.
CTCCCCTTCACAAATTAGGTACCAGTTTGGGATAGGATCAAGTTTTTATTCAAGCGTTTACATCGGGTCTTAGATTGGATTATATCATTAACTTTTGATTCAAGTCTTTATTGGAAGTAGTTCTTGTCACTTGGTTCTAACACTAGGCCTTAGATTGGATTAGACTAGACCTTAGATTGGATTAGATCATTAATTTTGAATGAAGTCTATATTGGGAGGAGTTCTTGTACTTGGTTCTAATCCTAGTGTTGGGTACTATTGGTTATTCTCACCCGAAAAGTTAACTCAAAGGATAAGGCCTCTCCACACTTACAATCAAGCACCTTATTCTTTCTACAACCTATGTGAAATAAAGTCAACAATATCTCTCCGCCACACATCATGCACTAGGTTGAGACAACATCAACCTATCATCTGAATCTTTAGTGGGAGGAATTGTTGTAACCAGGATTTGATACCAATATTGGATGCTATTGGGCCTTCCTACGCCAAACGATAGCTTGGCTCAAGAGGTGAGGCCGTCTGAATCTTTAGTGGGCAGAATTATTGTAACCAGGATTTGATATTAATATTGGATGCTATTGGGTTTTGCCACCTCAAAAGCTAACTCAGTTCAAGAGGCGAGTCTCTCGCTCACACTTATAACTAAGCAATTTGTCCCTTTCATAACCAATGTGTGATAAAATCCAACAATCTTCCCTCACACTTATAACCAAGCAATTTGTCTCTTTCACAACCAATGTAGAATAAATCCAACAATCTCCTTCTTCCTTTCACAACCAATGTGGAATAAATCCAATAATCTCCTTCTTACATATTGGGCATTAAGTTGAATAATATGAATCTTCTGTCTGAGTGTCTACATTGGATTCGAGATTGGATCAAATTATCAACTTTTTACCCAAGTCTTTGCTGGGAGAAGTTGTTGTAATCAAGTTTTGATACTAGTGTTAGGTGCTATTGGACCTTAAAATCTAGTTCAACTCAAGAGGTGAGCCTCTCCCTCACACTTATATTTAAGCAATCTGTCTATTTCACTATTAGTGTGGGATAAACTTGACAATCTCCCCCAACACATTGAGCATTAGGTTGGACAACATCAATTTTTCATTTGAGTGTCTACATCAGGTCCGAGATTGGATCAAGTTATCAACATTTTATCCAGGCCTTTACTTGGAGAAATTGTAATTGAGTTTTGATACTAGTATTAAGTGCTATTGGATCTTCCCACTTCAAAAGCTAATTTAAGGAATGAGACTTTTTTCTCGTACTTATAACAAAACACCTTGTCCTTTTCACGCCCAATGGGGATAAACCTAATAATCTTCCCTCCCTCCTCTCCCACATATCAGTTACCAAGTTAGAATTGCATCAATCTTTCATCCAAGTGAAGCTAATTCAAGAAGTAAGACTTTTGCTCACACTTATACCAAATACCTTGTCCCTTCCACAACCAATGGAAAGAAACCTAATAATTCCCCCCCCCCGGCCTCCTTCACATATCAGTTACCAAGTTAGAACAACATCAATCTTTCATCCAACTGTGCACATTGGGCTCTAGGTCGGATTAGATCATCAACTTTTCATCCAAGTCTTTAATGGAAGAAGATGTTGTAAATAGGTTTTGATACCAATATTGGGTACTATTGGACCTTCCTACCCCAAAAGCTAATTCATGGGGTGAAACTTTCTAACACACTTATAACCAAGCATCTTGTCCCTTTTATAACCGATATGGAATAAACTCAATAACATTTTTATAGTACTCCCTCTACCCTATATCTTTTCATTTTTAAGAAACCCAACTTATTAAGAATAGTTTGATTGTGATATCATGCTTCTCTTTTTAATTTTGCCCCTCAAATTTTAAATTTTGAATTTGAATGTAACATACATATGAATAAAGGTAGGGATAACATTAGGAATAGAGGTTATGGGTTTGACTTTTGTAAGATCACAAATATTTTCAGACATCCAAAAATAAAAGTTAAGACACCTTCAATGGGATAAAGACTGTATTATATTTGTGCCCCGACTAAATCAAAATGAATGGGTGCCTAACTGCCTATGCAGATAAAAAAGAGAAGAAAGAAACGAACTTGCATTTGGTAAGCTAGTTGATAAGTATGTATTTTACATAATTTTAGTGTATTTTATTGCTTAGTTTTTGGTGTGTTTTAGTTACTTTAAGAGATAAATAACAGGTTTATAGTGATTTCTGTATTTTGTGGTTTAAATGAGAAAAACTACATTTCTATGGATGTAAGTGGTTAAAATCTCATGTTTTTATAGATTTTAGTGACTCAATCATCAATTAGGTGAAGTGAGAAGATACTCTCATGATTTTTGATGATTTGAAATGATTTTAAGTGAACGTAAAGTGCAAAATATTCAAAAGATGAAATGCAATCAAGTTCAAATGAAGAAAGGATTGGCTACTCTGATAGGTTCTAGTATTTCGAACATAACAAGAGTTATACATATTGTATTGAAATGATTCTTAAACCATTTTGAAGCCAAGACAAAGGCCTACAATTCTTATGTGAATCAAAGTCTAGTTTATACATTTTCCTTGTCAAAAAACCAAAATACATTGATGCATTTTTTGCTGCCAAAATCTGAAAATGGCTGCTGACTAGTCAAAGGTATTACTATCATTTCTTAGTCTACAAAGCTCCAAATGACATAATTCTTAATGTATTGGAAAACTAACTTAATTATCTAGAACTTGCAAGCTTTGTGAAAGAGTTAGTTCAACTTCTTCCATTAAGAATTTTATAGTTTAAATTGATGGAAAAACACAACAATGTTGAGGAGAATCATCAAAAAGTGCAAAACTTGCAATCAAGTGGATACGCGAGCTTGATACCTAAGACATCCCTCGCAAATCTTGCCTCACAGATCCTGATTTTAGCTCTACAAGTTGCTTTGAAACTTGGAGCTTATTCACAAAAGTTTTTTGACCACTTTTTATGAAAGAATTTCGGAAGGAATACCTAAGAAATTATGGAGCGGATTGGAATCAACTTTTGGTAATTCAAAGGAGCAATTTGCATCAACTTTAAACATAATTGATTGGGGGTTGATTCTTCTATAAATAGGCCATTTAAGACACATTTTTGCTTAACTTTAGAGTCTAGAAAAACTATACCAAAATGTAGACTTTCACTAGAATTTTCTAGTTCATTAGTTTAGTGTATGTTAGTGTAGTTTTATAAGACTTTATATAAGTAACTAAGCGTAAATGAGGTAGACAATGAAGAGAGAAAAGCTTGAAACTCAAGTGACAAGAGTGACATCTCTCCTACTCTTTATTACTTGTATTGATTCATATGTTTAGTTATAATACAAGCGTAGTTCTTGTTTCCTTTTACTTTATGCTTTGCTAGTCGTTTTACCTAGGGGATAGATGAATTAATTATGATTATTTATATGAGGTTTTCATGGTTATTTGAACTTATTTCTTGATCAAGTTATTTAACACATTTGCTATTACAATCATGATGAACTTGATACTATTAATTGTGATTATGTAAAGGCATTGTTTCATCAATGAACATTGGGATTCAACACCAGTTTATGGAAAAGTTAAAACTAGGGAGTTAACTCACTAATATAGGGGTTGTATCTTTGTGGTTTTGGTGGTTTGTTTCATGTAATTTCATAGAATTTAATGAATCTATAACTAGTTTCATATCACGTTAGTAGGTGTGAAATAATTATAGGTATGGTTGGTATATTTACGAAAGCATATATCATATATATATATTAGAAAATTATATCATAATGAGCCAAGGTAAATAAACTCATTTAAGTGATAATTTCACTTGCAAGAGTAGTTAGGAATTCCATGATCCCATGAGTTCTCTATGATTAGTTTTACTACTTTTATTCTATGTTTATAGTGTAGATTTAATTTCTTGTATTTGTAATAGTCTAAATAATAGAAGAGTTTGAAAACTACATGTAATTGATTAATTCTCCTTGTGGGATCAACATTTATTATCCCCTATACTTGATAAGCGATCTGTATATTTGCAGAAAATAGGATATTTAGGTTTTCAAAATTTAGATTGAAGAAAAAAACCATCATCACTAGCTAATAGGAAGGGATTAAAAATCTCCTTAAACTATAAGTTAGGCGTTCAAAACCCAGCACCTGCACTTAAGAAAATCTAAAAGAGATGTAGTTTGTCTAGATGGTCCTCTCTCTCTCCAGTCCCTCATATAACTCAGTTGGGCTCCCTATTTCCCTTAGAATAGGATAAGATAGATTATAAATGTTGCCATATAAGTAAAGCCTTCTCTTTAGAGTAGGATAGAGTAGGTTATAAATGTTGTCATATGAGAGAGAGAAAAAAAGGTAGAGATAACAACAATATAAAGTAGTTTTAGTAAAGTTTATGGACGAAAGCAATTTTAGTAAAGTTTAAAGGACCACTTAAGCAATCCTTTATTGAAATTTTCAAAATTTAGGATCCTACCTTGGATTATTTCGGAAATAATAGAATCCAACAACAGGTAGGATCATGAAATTATAATATTTTATTAAAAATATAAAGAAATTAACACTTTATTTATTTATGAGTTAATGTTCATGAAACATATGCAAATAGGTATGACATGTGCAATATTAGCCAAAAAAAAAGGTAAAGTTCTTCAACTAAAATCTACAATTGGTCACATTATATACCAATATATAAAAGGTCAATTCAATCCAAAATTTGTATTATTTTTTGGCTAAAATTTTTTAAAGTAAATATCATTGATTTAAATTTGCGAAATATAATATTTTGATTTCCTAAATATTAAGATGTTCTCTTTATTTTATAATATGTACTCAAATTTACAAACTATTATCGATTAACTATAATTTTATAAACTCGACTTGTTTAAAAAAAAAACTCCGGTCAAACCTAAAAGAAAAACTATCAATCTACTTGCTTTTGTTCGAGCTGGTTTAGCCCTTAAATCCCAAATTGTCACAAAATTACCTTTTTCGTAAAGATTGGAAAAACTAGACAGTTCAACGGTAAAATGTCAAATCAAAATGGTTTATTAGGTCAAGAGTTGGAGCCAAGAACTATAAATAAATAAATAAATATATATATATATATATATATATATATATATATATATATATATATATTATGATGGACACAGTAATGCAAGTAATACAAACAAATTACAACTCAAATTAATCCACACTTCGTAGAAATCACAACTCAACATCACTGTACATCAACTCGAATATATGGGACCTCTAAGTCTCCGGAATCAATGTTGAGTACTTGACTAAAGTCTCATGGTTTAGTCAAGTAGCCAACCACTTACACTACTCCCGATTTCCTAGGTATGTAGCTAAATTTGACTGATGATGACAAGAAGTTCTGCTGCAGATAAAATCAGCTCCCACATTTTTATTTCCAAATAACGTTTTAATAGTTTTAAGTTGGGTAACAATGACATAAAATCAGGGCTTATTTTCATTTGGTTTTCCCCTCATTTTCCTTTAATTTCAAAATTTCCTCTAAATTCCTTTACATAATAACATGCTGTCACTAAATTACCAAAACTATTAACATTTCTATATTTGATATCTTGATTCTAAAGGATAAGAAATATTAATGCCAATGAATATTCTATGCTCTTAACAAAATGTCTGTGTTCTGGTTTATCTCTATCTTTTAACTTTAAATATTAATCCATCAGTCTCCTATTGTAATCTACATCTTTAAAATGTTTTTGCGTTTCAATTAAAATGATAAACTTACCGGTGTGATCAAATATTATCATTCACTCAATTGTTACATTTAATTTTGATTATATAATATTTTTTATATTAAAAATTATTTATAATGTACTTATATGTCAATAATCGGTCAACCCGTCAGTCGGATTGGGTGATCCACCCAATCATTTTTTTCCCGGTTCAATTAGCCGTCTGATCCGCACTTCTTTGTTGGCCGGGCAATAATTGGTTCTACGTTGTCGTTTCATCTCAAGTCAATTCAATCGAAAGATTTTTCTGCAATTTCTTTACCGCCAACGTTATCGTCTTCTTTACCAAAACACAGAGAGTTTCCAATTTGGCAATTTCTTTACCAAATGGAAGCTCTAAAATCCTCCTTTCTGTACCCAATCGCCGCCACCACCGCCGGCGGCGGCGGCATAAACCCCACTCTCAAAATCCCATCTTCAACAAAACCACCACCGTCCAATACCCACAAATCCAGACCAAATGCCACCACTTTCTGCTGCCGCTGCTCAGTCACACCGGACCCCTGGACCCTCAGCGATGGCAATAAGCCGAAACCCAAGTCCAAGAACCCCAAGAATCGGCTCTCCGATGACAACGCCCGCCGGATTATCAAAGCTAAAGCCCAGTACTTGAGCCAGTTGAGGCGCAACCAGGGCTCCCGGGCTCAGACTCCCAAGTGGATTAAAAGGACCCCTGAGCAGATGGTCCAGTACCTGGAAGATGATAGGAATGGCCATTTGTACGGAAAGCACGTTGTTGCTGCCATCAAGAGAGTGAGGAGCCTCTCCGGGAAGCCTGAGGGTTCTTATGACATGAGGGAAGTGATGGGTTCTTTCGTTGCCAAGCTGACTTTCAGAGAAATGTGTGTGGTGTTGAAGGAGCAGAAGGGTTGGAGACAAGTTAGGGACTTCTTTGCTTGGATGAAATTGCAGGTGCCCCTTGCCTTTCCCCTTTTCTTTTCTTCTCCTCTTGTGTCTCTTTATGGAAAGCTAAATTATCACTTAGTACAACTGTATCTACCAATTATTCCTCCTATGCTGTAGCATTTCCTTTCCCTGTCAATAATGGCACCAAGCATGTCCCATTTGTACTTTTTTTTTTAAGCCCTGATGCTTTGTTTATTTTTTGGTTCTTATAATATTCGCGATATTGATTTGGTGTAATATTAGATGTATGATTCGACAGTTAAGCTATCGGCCTAGTGTTATTGCCTACACAATTGTTCTCCGGGCCTATGGTCAAGTTGGAAAAATCAAGCTTGCTGAGCAGGTCTTCCTTGAGATGCTTGAAGCAGGGTGTGAACCAGATGAAGTTGCTTCTGGAACCATGTTATGTGCCTATGCCAGATGGGGCCGCCATAAAGCCATGCTATCCTTTTATTCGGCTGTGCGAGATAGGGGCATCACGCCACCAACTGCAGTCTTCAATTTTATGCTCTCATCATTACAGAAGAAATTGCTTCATGAGCATGTTTTGAATGTATGGAGGCAAATGATGGATGATAAGGTGGTCCCTGATCATTTTACTTATACAGTTGTCATCAGTTCATTTGTCAAAGTTGGTCTTGCTGAAGATGCTTTCAGGACTTTTGCTGAAATGAATAATATGGGATATGTGCCTGAGGAGGCAACTTACAGTCTTCTGATTGCTTTGAGTGCTAAAAGTGGTAGCTGCACTGAATCTTTCAAGCTTTATGAAGACATGAGATCACGAGGAATTGTTCCAAGTAATTTCACTTGTGCTTCCCTTCTAGCATTGTACTACAAAATTGGGGATTATTCTAAAGCCCTTTCTCTTTTCTCTGAAATGGAAAGATATGGCATAGTTGCAGATGAAGTCATTTATGGTTTACTTATTAGAATATATGGAAAACTTGGTTTGTACGAGGATGCTCAGAAGATGTTTGAAGAGGTGGAGAAGCTTGGCCTATTGAGTGATCAGAAAACATACACGACAATGGCACAGGTCCATCTCAATTTTGGAAGTTTTGACAAGGCTTTGAGCTTAATGGAGAAAATGAAATCTGCAAACATTTTGTCATCGAGGTTTGCTCTAATTGTCCTCTTACAGTGCCATGTTAAGAAGGAAGATTTAGAATCTGCTGAAACTACATTTCAGGCTTTATCTAAGACTGGGCCTCCAGACGCTGGTTCTTGCAACTGTATGCTTAATCTGTTTATGAAACTTGATTTGATGGAGAGAGCAAAGCATTTTGCTATGAAGATCAGGAAAGACCAGGTAGAATTTGATATGGAGCTTCTCAAGACGGTCATGAAGGTTTATTGCAAGGAGGGTATGATAACTGATGCAAAGAATTTAATAGATGACTTGTGCAGAACGAAGATGTCTCTGGATTGTACCTTTGTCCAGACTTTTCTGGTGGCCCTGTATGGAAGCAGGCCAGCAGAAGCTGAATTTTTTTCTGAGCCCTTCGACAATTCTGACCCCTTGGCACTGGAACTGATTCTTACTCTCTTAGTTTCTAATCAACATGCCGCAGGGTTAGAGGGAAATTTTAAGTTGTTCCTTGAGAGTGCAAATGGTTTGTTAGTTGCAAGTCAGCTTATTATCAAATTTTGCAAACAAGGCAAGAAACTTATTCCTTTCTGTCAGATCATGGATACCAGTTCATGTTTAGTTTGTGTCAATCAAGTCCTTGATACTGTGTTCTTCATTGCCTAAAGATGCAACAAAGTGGCAATGCTTGAAATTTTCAGGAATTCACTCTAAATGTTACATGCAGGTAATGTGGCAAAAGCGGAATATCTTTTTGAGCTACTGATTAAGATGGGTAACAAGCCAAAGGATGCAGCAAGTGGATCTTTGATTAGTTTATATGGAAAGCAGCAGAAGTTGAAACAAGCTGAAAAAGTCTTTGCAACAGTTGCAAATTCCTCTGAAACACGCGGAATGCTGCATAGTTCGATGATTGATGCTTATAGCAAATGTGATAAACATGAGGAGGCATACATGTTTTACAAAGAAGAGACACGGCAAGGAAACAATTTTGGTCCTGTTGCCATTAGCATGCTTGTAAATGCATTGGCTAATAGAGGTAAGATGTGGAAAGTCAAACTGGAGTGATGTGATTCTGTTGATTTATGGTACTGAAGTTGTTGACAAATTGGAACATTGCAGTTCTTGCAATTGTTTGAGTTTGAGATAGAGAATCCTTGGCATATATATTCTGGGTTTAATGGCTCAAGAAGCTTAATAGTTTCTTTCTGATAGAAATACAAGCCGCTTTCATCATTCAGTACTGTTGCATCCTGTTGAGAAAGTTGTTATTCTTGACTTGCTGCTGAGAAAATTTTTCCCTTCTTTTTTTGGGGGGGGGGGGGGGTAGGGGTGGAAAAGCAGATTCTCTGAGTTTGACATGTTTATGATTTTACATCTGGAAACAGCTTGCTTTGCATGTTGACCAAAAATGAGAACATGAAAGAGTCGCTGAGTGACAGTAGTAATTTTAAAAAGTGCTTTTCATTGTTGCTACTTGATGTTGGTTCTAAAGCTTTTGCAGGCAAATTCCGTGAAGCAGAGGATGTTGTTCATAATAGTTTACGTTCTGCTTTGGGGCTTGACACTGTAGCTTATAATACATTTATCAAGGCAATGCTTGAAGCAGGTTTATCTCAGCCCTTAAATAAACTGTTCCATCAGCCAAAAAAAGGAAGAACTAATGACATGTGATTTTACAGGTAAACTGCGCTTTGCTGCTAGCATTTATGATCGTATGCTTTCCCTGAATGTTGCTCCATCACTTCAGACATACAACACTATGATCAGGTTATTGCTGTTCTCTGATTTTGCAAAGAGGTGTTCATTATTAGTAAATAGATTTTAAACAACATTTATATTGTACATCTCAATGCAGCGTCTATGGACGCGGCCGGAACCTGGACAAAGCTGTAAAGATGTTTGACATGGCTCGTAGCAGAGGCATGTCTTTGGATGAGAAGACATATACGAACATAATATGCTATCTTGGAAAGGCAGGTAGGTTATATACATTACTTTATTGTAGTGGAAGTTGTTGGCTGCTATTCATCTTCATATTAGAATGCCAAAGTTACTTCTACGTGGTTTGTTGAAGTGGAAAGAAAACTTGACACACTTCTTAGTCATTTTCACTAAAATTCCAAATTATTGCTGGAGTTTTGGATTTCATAGCAGAAAAAATTTCAAGCATTTCCCAAATTAAGACACAGGTCACAACTGTTCTTTCTACGTGGGTGTTAGTACTTAAAAGTAATTTTTTTAGGTTTAGTGAGCACTTGGTTTTGGTTTGGAATGCATTTCAGTTGTTTTCTGGTTTCTGGATTGATGTGAGAGTTAGGTTATAGGAACTTATTCAACATGAACCATATCTTGTACTTGATCCTAATTTACTGGTACATTCCTCTGATGTTTTCAACTTTGCAGATAGAACTCAAGAAGCATCACTTCTGTTCAACAAAATGCAGGAAGAAGGGATCAAACCTGGGAAGGTAGTTGCATTATATATCAGATGACTCATTATTTAATAAGTCTGGGTGCTGCATTTTAGAATTTTCTAGAAGTTGTGGTTGCTATTTGATGGTAGTGCTATAGTTCAGTTTTCATTTCTTACCTGCCATTTTTAACGTGCTTAAAGTGTGGTTTGATGAATGACTTTAAAGTGCGAAGGAATGTCTGCCTTAAGTTCCCATCAGAGATTTGTGACTATAAGGTTGCCTGTTCAAGTGTTTGTGAAAATTCATTTCTCTGGACCCCATGTCATATGATCTCAAAATGATGCGCTTTTGTTGCTGACAAGTAGCTTATGAATTAAAATTACCCTGTTGTACCATATAAAGAATGTTTCCTGGTAAACTACCAATATGATATCTATATCTGGTTGTTTTATTTTAGGTAAGTTACAATGTTATGATGAATATATATGCCACTGCTGGGCTTTACAATGAAGCGGAGGAACTCTTCTGCAGCATGAAGAGAGATGGCTGTTTACCTGATTCCTACACCCATCTTGCTCTTATTCGAGCATACACACAGGGTTTAAAATATTCAGAAGGAGAAAAGGTCATTATTTTAATGCAGAAGGAAGGACTTTGTGCTTCTTGTGCTCATCTCAACCTCTTGTTATTAGCTTTTGCAAAAGCTGGTTTAACTGAGGAAGCTGAAAGATTTTATGGAAAATTCATGACATTTGGTTTGACCCCTGACATTGAGAGTAACCGAATCATGCTTAGGGGTTACCTGGACTATGGGCATATAGAAAAAGGTATCTCTTTCTTTGAAAGGATTAGTGAATCTGTGGAGCCTGACAGATTTATCATGAGTGCAGCCATACACTTCTACATGTCAGCAGGCTTGGAGCACAGCGCAGAAGAACTTTTAAGGTCTATGAGCAGTTTGGGAATCCCATTCTTGGAAAATCTTGTAGTGGGATCGAGGACTTAGGCCAACCCCAGCAATGGCACTGGGAAGTAGAGTACCTGGTCAAGGACTAATTGCCCCACGATTTAAGCTTACCACTGTCAATCCACTCCTTCAAGTGTTACACAGGAGAAATGAGCTCTCAGTGCTTAATCATGAACCAAAGATGACCCTGATGAAGATTCATCCCTGTACATTTGATCTGCAGTCTACCCTATCACTAATTAGATGGAATTGAGAAAAAAGACGGTATGACTTGCCTGGTCATTGAAGACGGCATCATCTCAGATGATACAGTTGGAAAGGAGAGTTGGGGTGCGGAAGTAAACATATCGGGCAGCTCTTTAGTCAGGGAACTCTGTTACTTTTGTAGGAGACAGCAAATGATTGTATACTGGACTGCCAGACTGCAGAAGGGGGTTTCTGCTACCTTAGAGGGGTTTTCTGCTGCCTTAGATACTGGTGTTTCAACTAGTATATAGTTTCTACCATAGGCTTGGATTCGTAGGATGTGGATGCAGAGTTAGAGGTGATAAATCAGTTCGTGCAAGTGGCCTCCAGTGCTTCTTCTTTTGCTTCTGCTCTGTTTTTACTTTCCATGGGAGCTTTTCAGTAACCTCCCAAATGGAACCACATGACCTGAGAAGACCTCGTGACATGAGAACATTCTGTTGATAGAAAATCTGGTAGTAGGATTTTGAGAATTGATTTGTAAGATTCGTCAACTTTAACCAACTGTAATCATCAAGTTCTTAAAGCTGAGTCAAGTTCTGCTTTATAAGCAAAAAGGTTTTTGAAATACAATTAGAAGCAAATTGCCTTAGTTTGATATACAATTGATTCAATAATATTCGTTAGAACTCAAAATTAGTTCAATAAAAGTATGTTTGAGCTGTCGGCATTACATGACATCAGTGATTTTGTAATGATAAGGAAGAGCTATTTTTGCAATTTTTCATTACCAAATTCAGATTATTATGGGACACCAAATATAGCATAAATTCTGTCCAGTACTCTGAAAAGCTTATCACTCAAGTGCCTGTTATCGGTAGACGAATTTAATCCTTCAGTACAGAAAACTTGCATCCAACATAACGGAGCCTTGAGTTTAGAGATTAAGGCACAGCAGGTCAGGTCACATTGGATTTGCTCCAAATCAAATTGACTTCGGAGTTGCTTCGACAGTGTGCTGTGATGGTTGATGGCCTGAGACCTACTGCAAGGTCTTGCGTTTCACAGTTGTTTCCTTCAAGAAAAAATGAATAGTAAATGTAAGGAAATGTGCACTGAATTTTCAACCGAGGGCTAAACACAGGATATCAGAAAGTGCAAAATTGATTTCTAAATCTGCTCCGCTCCTAGTCCTCATTTACTAAAATTCTTCACAGCACCACAGTATTAAATTTACGTCTTGGGTAAAGTTCAATAAGACGCCAAATTGGCCTTTTAAATTCCAGTTGGAGATTTGGCTTTCCTACGAATGAGAATGCCAATATCCATCTCCCAATGTCCATGAACATTAAAAAAGAAAAAGAAAAGAGCCATTCGAAGTTAAATAAGTGTCATCAAATTGGTTTTCCTGGAAATACAGAGAAGCTTCAAGAATATTACAGTGAGTGTTATGCTGTTCAACTTCTTTAAGTCTGATACAAGATATAGCAATCTATGAACTTGAATTCAACTTTTTCAGTTAAGTATTGGACAAAGTAATCTACTAACCGCAACAATATCCAACTTGGGGCAGTGATTTCACAATTCGCTAATTGACACTTCAGTATAAAACTGCAAATTGCCTAATTGACAAACACTACTCTTCTTTTTCCAAGAACTTCAGTCGAATTGTCAGCTCGGGGCATATTTGCTGATAACAGAATAAAGAACATAAACTTCTACTTGTATGAAAGTTCAGAATGTATGGAAAGCAAATGAAAAGGCAAGGAAAGATTAGTACGTAGATGAATGATGGTGGGGTGATCATGTTGAATCTTCACTGCCGTGGAGAATCCATGTTTGGTAGAGTGACCTACAGTACATCAGGAACTTGTATGCAACGCCGTGTGAGTGGTATGGTGAAAGTTTCGATTACTTCGAAGGCCTTGTTTGGATGAAATGATATGGACTCATTTTCGTTTTTTTTTTCCTACACAAATATAACATACAAGTATTACCCCATTGTGTAAGTGTTTATTCATTTTGTTATTTAATCCCATTTTTTAAGAAATTGATACTTGGTCCCCTAGCTGTTTAGGCTTAGACATTAGACAAACTGTTGATTTTTCTTTTTTCTCGTAAAGTCTTTCCTATTTTTATCATTACTATATAAAAAGTATGATGAGTTTTGGCAATAGAGAGTATAAGAGTGTAAGCATATTTCTATCTCAGTTTTTGTTATACCTAAATTATGCTCATTTTTTTAAATTAGAGTTATTGCATTTCAATCATGACACTAATAAGAAAAATGAAAAGTTTCAATAAATTACATCTAAAAAATGTTGGTTATTGAAATTAAAAACTGCTCATTTACAACCATATTCACCAATCGTTTCCCTTATCTCCGAATATTGTATGTGTTAAAATTTTCTCCAATTATTATATTGTTGTGTGTGATAATTAAAGTTAACTACATTTTATATGCATATTGTTTTAGAAAAAAAATCATGATTAATAAGAAGACAAAAAGTTATAAATAGTTCACAAGAAAACAAAAAGCTTAAATTGATGATTAAATTCACTATATTATGTCATATTGTTTAAGAAAACTCCAAAAAAAATATCGATAATTATAAAAAATATAACAAAAAAGGTTTACAACTATTGAAATTGATAAAAATTTGTCATATCCAAATTAGAATGTTTTAATGTGTATTTTGCTCAAATTTTGTTGTGTGCACTCGTTTGACACAACATAGAAAATTTCCTCTTCTTATTGTCACAATCCAAGTAAAACATGCAACTTAGTTTTGACATAATATGTTCCATCTTTAGAGTTCAATAAACTTTTGATTGCTTTGTATATAATAAATATTTTGTACAACTAGCAATTGCTTTGTTTTGTTTATTATATAGTTTCTTAATCAATATTATACCAATAACTTAGGTTAAATATGATGATCTTCCATCTTCAGACTTTTATAACTATAGAATGCACAATAAACTTTTAATTGCTTTGTATACAATAAGCATTTTGTACAACTAACAATTGCTTAATTTTGTTCATTATATAATTTCTTAGTTTATATTATGCCAATAATCAAAAGTTTACAAAGAAATTTAGTATATTAAAGGTTTTATATCTTGAAAAAGTATATTCATGTGCAGCCGGTCGAATCACGCTCAAATACCAAGTCGTATCATGAGTATGATTTTATATGTGACTATAGCATATTCACATGTTTGTAATAAATTATTTTTTTGTCTCCGTTTTAATCCAATTATTATGGTATTAAAGGCCATAAAATTGCTACTATTCATAGTTTCTTGGTTGAAGAAATTGAAAACATGCTTTAGTTTTTAATACATGGGAAAGCTAAAGTTGTTTCAGAAAGTGACTGTAGATGCTGAGTTCTGCAATCCTGTTTTGATGTTGATCAGACTTGATATTTCCTTGGTAGACAACCTATAAAAATAGATGGGACTTGATCTCCGGAATAAAATCTGATGATCAAGCAAAAAAGACGGATTCAAGGTTTTCTATCCTTTTACTGAGATAAGAGCTGTATGCATATTATTTTTCTTTTGTCACATCTTTCTTTTATATTTCTGTAAGTGGTTGGGACCGTTTGATCTCGCATGCTACGCATTCCGAAGACCTCAAGATCAAAGTCTTTAGATAAGGTGTCATTTTCGGAACCTGTCCAATATGTTTGCTCTTATTGTGTTACTCTCCGATTATTTTATGACTTGGTTTTGAGTTTTTTCATCATTTTAATACTTGTAAAACACGTGTAAGTGACTGGCGACAACGTTGGACATCTGTCTTTTCTATATCTTCTCTTATTCTTCAGCAACTAAGGCTAGCTCACCGATTATTTTATGACTTGGTTTCGAGTTTTTCATCGTTTTAACACTTGCAAAACATGTGTAAGTGATTGATAACAATATTGGACATCTGTCTTTTTTTTATCATCTTTTATTCTCCAGCAACCAAGACTAGCTCACCGATTATTTTATGACTTGGTCTTGAGTTTTTTCACTGTTTTAACACTGGAAAAACATGTGTAAGTGACTGATGACAACGTTAGACATCTGTCTTTTCTATACATTCTCTTATTCTCCAACAACCAAGACTAGCTCACCGATTATTTTATGACTTGGTTTTGAGCTTTTTCACTGTTTTAATACTCGTAAAACATGTGTAAGTGATTGATCACTGACAGGTGTCGAGCCTGTACAATAATAATAATAAAACCTAACTACCACCAAAAGCAGTTAATAATTAATTCTAGGTACTGGAGCAGGGACTTTAGATGTGCAATGGGTTACTTGATTCACCCTGTTCCCGAAAAGTTTGCTTAATCCGATATACTCGAATTAATTAACTGACAGAATTTACTAACTAGTAGACAGTGACAAGCAAGGTCGTCTCCTCAGGGACTGGGGAAAAGTTCGTTTCCTTTCGAGTCACGACAAACGGGGGTATTTAGGATTTAATGCTAATGAATTGTTAATTAAATAAATTAAATGCAAAAAATAACAATTAATTGAAAGAAATAATTGGGAGAACTCTAACCAATGGTATACTTCAGAAATGGTTCATGCAACTGATCATCGATTCAAGTATAATTCCAACATTTATTAATAGATTGGTTATAGTTGTCATGCACGTGATAAACAACCAGCCTTTCCTTAATTTCTCGATAGTTAAGGTACGACCGTTAACTATTTCTCTAATCCGGAAACAATCCTAGGTACGATCGTAGGATTTAATTTCTAGACTGTATTAAGAATTAGAAAGACCCAATCCTAATTAACAAACACGCTACGAGGGTTAGTTTAAGTTAGATCGTATGTTTTCCTGACATAAACTCAATTACGCCAGTTGCTACCGGGACGGAGGTAATCGAACAATTACGGATTTAACTACCCCCAATTAGCAAAATAGCCTACATGAATAATTAAATAT